>NW_025764436.1:0-1270455 GCF_021365365.1 Ilyonectria robusta | reverse complement strand
TAGGATCAAGGCAGTAGTCGACGGGGTAAGGAAGTCTCATGTCCCTAACGCCCCTGAAGGAGAACAGGAGAGCGACTCGAGCCGTTTCTTTCACTACTCCTGTCTCACTCTGCCTCACTTCATCGCTCTCGTTTCGCGCCCAACACCCAAATCAATAGCGGCCAATTGCTCTTTATTGGTTATCAGTTCCCTGTCTGCGCTGGTAAATTCGGCTTTGCCCAAGAGCAATGATGCAAAGGCGGCTCCTAAGCTTAGCAAGGGTATGTGCATAATCGAGCCACTGCAAGCCACTTATTGATATCTACCCAGGACCAACCCCCGCCGCAAAAAGAGTGCAGGCGCTTCAATCCATAATGAACGCTCTTCAGAAACTAGCTGCAACCAGGAATTGCGCAGTTGTGATCCTGTCGCAGTGTGCGACAAAAGTGCATTCAGAGAGGGGCGCAACCCTGACTACCGCTGTGAACGCAACAGTCTGGGAACAAGGCGTGTCAACTCGATTGGTTCTGTTCCGAGATTGGATCTGGCAAGGGAACAAACTAGCCAGCGTCTTTTTGGCAGGCCTGCAAAAACTCGATGGGAAGGCGACCCATGAGGCCGTGGAAAATATTGTCGCATTTAAAGTGGAACCAGTATGTCGGCATGATCTGTGAACGCTGCGGGGGTTTGCTCACATCACACCAGGACGGCTTGGCCAAGGTGCCCTACGATGCGACTCAATCAATCGATATGCCAGGCCAGAAGCGGAAACGGGGACACACAGAACTCGAAGTGCCTGATAGCGAGGATGATGAAAATTACGGATGGGGGGATGGCGATGAGGCGGCAATGCCGGCCCCGCCACCTCAGTGGCAAGGAAGTGAAGATATTCTCCTGGGGCAGGAGGTCGGGCGAAGCGATGAGGAATACAGTGATGATGGCTACGGCGACAGCGACGGTGGCAGAGAGGGACTGTACGAAAGCGACTGAAGAGCGACCGAGCAATATTGATGGATGACGACCCCGGAGCAGTGTCTCCCTCTCGGCGCCGGTGAAGCGCCGAGAAGGTACACCGAGCTCCACGAGCGAAAAAGCTCCCCGGGTAAACCCCACAGAACCAAGGAGTCGAACGGCAGAGCGCATTGATATGAGCCCCTTACTAGACGACGGATCCGCCATGACGAAAAGTTGGGCAGTGGAGAGGGAGAGGCGACCATTTCTACCGGTCAAATGTCGGCTTGTCTGGGCATCGGTCAAGTCCGGCCGAACACCGATAGTGGCAGGCCGTGGAAGCGGCGTGGAGGCGGCGTGGAGGCGTCGTAGAAGCCCTGGGGAGGACTTCGTCAGATTTAGCCGGGCCTCCCAGAAGATGACATGCTTCTGGAAGGATGAGAATTTTCCAAAATGGCATCATTGGCGTGACTTAGCCAAGAGACTCCACCATAAGTGAGGCGGAAACAGCTAGCGGCACTTGGTGCTCCACCGGGCCGGTCGTGTCGTCGCTGTGGCTGTGGGGAAAAGATACCTGGAGGGTAAACGTGGAGGACATCCTTTGGACAAGAGCGTCTCTGGGGATTTGTAGGGACACACCACACTCCCTAGAATGACGGTGCTCAGCCCTGCGTCATTGAGGGGTGGCGATTCGACAGAGGGAGGCGGCCAGGTGGACAAGCAATCCTCGGCATACGAACGGGCATAAAATGGAGGCAAGGAGGCAAGGAGGACGACGCAGAGGAGCATCGAGAGGGCTGGAAGGCAAGGAGGGCCATGAAGAGCAGAGAGCTAGGTCGCAAAGGCGTGGGATTGGCTGCCAAGAATAGGCCGATTGTCACCAGTCTGTGGCTCTGTGCCCCCGGGACAGACGGGAGATTTGCACTTGCGGAGAAAGTTCCGATGTGCTTGGATGCTTGAACTTGGGTACTCGGTTGCAACTCGCCCAGTCCTAGCGGCTTCATGCAAGCCTCCTGCTGCCTTGTCTATACAATTTCCCAACGTCATCGTCGGCAGTGGAGAAGAGACTCGGCGATAATCCGATGGCGAGGCATTCATGTCTCACTGGTGCAGGGCAATGTGTGGGGATGGAAAGCCCTATTTCGATTTACCGTATTTTGCTGGACGCACTCGGTCCGAGACAAACAAACAACGCAGACAAGCAAGGCCCAATGAATTCAGGCGGCGATACAACCCGTACAGACCGACAAGATCGAGCTGCCCCAGCCATTGGGTGTAGTTGAGCTTGTGAAAGGTTTTTTTTTCTGCTGGGTCGTTGTTGGGCTGCCACTATGAATGCACACCGCCAGGGTGGCTTTTTTTTTTCTTTTACCCCGGCCTCTTCAACACCACCAAGCAGCGCCGTACCCATCTTTGCGTTTTATGGCGGCACACTCCAGGCGCCAGATCTCACGATCTGGGACACGCAGCTGGATAAGAAGCCACTAGCGTCACTGCCCTGCCTGCATTGGACTGGATGGACTAGACTACGTTGGTGCTCAATCCAAGTGGTTGCACCGCCTTGGGAAGACGCTCTGTGGTACAGCTCTGTGTGACGCGGGCAGTAGCACGGAAATGTAGCTCCTACCGATTTTCAAGCTAAAGGACGATCCGGAGTGATGTCCTCAATCCGCGAATGGGCATCAATTGGCTTCGAAGGTCGGGCCTGCTTAGGTCGACACACCGCTGGCCTTGAGGTAATGTACAGACATGACTAGATGAAGCTATCAGTGGCCGACAATGCCTCCAGGCCGATGCTTCAAGCCGACGCTTCACGCCGATGATGGCCCTCTCTCGTCCAACCAACTCCCGCCGTCAACTTTTTCCTTCTCGGGTGCTAGATTGCTACTCCAACTTGTGCTACAATCTCAGTACCACTGCATACATACTTGTGAGACCGCCCGGCCGTCAGTCACATCCCCATCGTACGTGAGCTCCAGGCCGTCCGGCACAAAGCGCATCTGCAGGCCGCTCAGGCGATTCCCCATCGACATGGGCCGATCGCACCTCACACTCACGGGCGAAGGCCGGCCCCGACAACGCTGTCTTGCCCCGCCACATCCTCTCCTCGGCGCGGCGGAGAAGGACCTTGAGGCGTCTGGGGTGTGTTCCCGTCCGGCAGCGGAACGAGGTGCAATGTAACTTCCTCCTTCTCATCGGGGGATCGATGTCGGATGCGGGAAAGGGCGGAGAGAGCCAAGCTGGGGCACGCGGTGTCGCGCGACCAGCGGACAAGGACGTCCAGCGAGTGCTACAAGGGATGGAATGCAGCAAATGCACAACAAGATGGTGGGTGGACTGTTGAAGCACGCGCCAGGACCGTCTTCTGGCCTGATCGCGTTGCCATCCCCTCCAATCACGGCGCCTGGTTCATTGGCCGGGAGTGTGCTTTCGGATGCCTCATCGGCATATGCGCGGCAGATGGGCGACGATCCTGTTACGTTGACACCTTTGCGGGATGTATCCCCCCCTTTTGTTGCTTTTCTCCGACGAGACGGCCGTCTGGGGTTGGATTTTGCGACGACGGGAATAGCACATGGAGGAGCTGTATCGATTAATCGTTCGATGACGGGTTCGTGCTGCGTCCTCGGATCACGGCCCTCGGCACTCGACCTTCGTGGAGGGTGCCAGTGCAACTCTGTTGGGAAGAGCCGGGGGCCAAGCTGCGGGGGGTTGGCGGTGGGCAGAGCAAACGCCTGATGAATACAGGACACGTCCGGATTACATGTTGCGGTGGACAGCCGGCTCATCGAGATCTGGGGTTTTGAGGTTGCGCGTCCGGCAAGTGTCGAGGCCAAGGCCATCGAAAACCTGGAGCAGCTCCCGCACATCCGCTGCACAGAGAAGCTGGGGGAGTGGCTGTAGCATGTTACTCGACTCCCCGTGGGAGAAACAGTGAGGTCATCCCCTTGTCTATTCGTATTTCCCGGCCATTGATACGGACGGTTGCGGCATCAGCAAGATGACCTTGCCCCCGTTTGCAACTGGACGCCGCTGTTAACGGCGGAGAGGCTTCGTCCGAGGGCCGTCGCCATTTTTGGTCCCTGTCACGTATCAGCATGCCGTCTCCGGAGAAAGCCGCCGCTGGTCTCTTGTTTCATCGCCATATCGCCGGTCCACGTTCCAATGATCCATTGGTTTTCTAATCACAAGCAAATAACTCCTTGATAGCCGCCGCTATGGCCATGTTTCTGCTCGCTCCCCCATGCCTATATGTGCCTGTTGGCGGGGAATAAGACTGTGTGGATACGGTACAACAGCATGAATCAAGAGTAATACTTTTTCAACGGTACAATGCAACTTCTATTTAGCTTCGCCACTGGCGGCCTGACTCGCAACGACTCCCAACACAATACACGTCAACTTGGGTGGCTAGCGGTTTGATAGCGGGCCGCATCCGGGCAAGGAGGTTCCTGGGAGAAGTGAGAAGATTCACACCAGGCCGCACAGAGGGATGTCTACACGGAGGGATGTCCGCACAGAGGGAATGTAACAGAGAGAGTCGGTGTGGAACTAGCACCCAGGTTGCGCAACTCTTGCACTTCGCGCAGAAGATTCGAGATACATGAAGTGGATGTGGTTGCCTGCATCTCGTCTCGGAGTCATAGCCCCATAACCGAGCTATTGCGGGTATGTCCTTTGTCATAAATGAGATATGATTTGCGTCTGCATGTCATTCGATGCTTGGCGGTGTCGGGTTACAACTTCTATTAGTGTAAAGATACTCCAATTGTGAGCTGGAATGCGAAATGGTTAGACAATAGATAATGTGTGTCTCACCGACACAGCAATTAGTGCAGTACATGCAGTCAATTGGCATGCACACATGCACAAACTGAATAGCGCCGAGCGTCTCCCAATAGAAGCAGCAAGATTCAATGGCCTGCATGATACGATAAGCCACCAGTCCTACGATTCCATAGGATTGGTTAGATCATATGCAATCCTAATGGGGGACACCTAAGACCGCTTGATATCGACGAGCGGTGTAGGGTAGGCAGATTGGTTCGGCGACCCGGAGTTGATCCTGCGATAGGAAAGGATAGCAAACATCTAGGTCTCACGAACGGTTATGACCTATCATTAATTCAATCGTCCCCAATGTAATTAAGCTTCCAAAGGGAAGCGGATTCATTCCTCTTACTTCTGGGGTTAGATTCTAGTCGTGGAGACTCATGTTTAATCAATGAGTTAGAGATGTAGTCACGAGAGAGCACCTCTATATACCTCCATACAATTTGTTTGGTTACAAACAATTACGAACCCAATTGGTGTACTTTTACTTTAGTCAACATTCTGCACTACGCGAGTCTGACGAAATTTAAGACTCCAAGTCCAAGGTATTATCTCATACCTATGCTTACGAAGGCATTCCTCTGAGTGACAACCGAGCAGTATAACCGCGTGTTATCTTGCACCCTCGAACAAAATCGGAGCCATGGGGTCATTGGGGCTTGTCTAGTTTTTCAAACCTCTCATACAAAGGTTCGGCAAAAAGTCACGTTTCTGGCGGATTGGGCTGAAGAGGTGCACCGCAGATAGCCAAGTGGAAGGGAGCAAGTTGGGGATAAGGGACACAACCTGATTTCAAGAATACGTCATTAAATCAGAAATCCAGTCATCCATTGTGTGCTGGGGCTGGCGATCAGCACCCGCGCTCGCCTATTCAATGGGATGAAAGAAAATCCACCCATTAGCGAATCAATGCGGATCTTCCTCCGTCACCTACCTCTGTTGTGTGTCTTAATGATGACCACTTCCGGACCAACCACATTTTTCCTCTTTGAGAATGGGTAATTTATCGGAGCTGTGGGTTGAGGTGATAACCTTGCTCCCGCTCTTTCTGGGTTGAACTGGCGTGTAAACCCTTCCCGTCCTTACGCGTCTTGGAATAAACGTTGAGAGAAGTAAAGGCGCAATCTGATCCAGAGCCCACCCCTAAACAAATTCGATGGATTTGGCAGGAAATCCCGTTAGTAGAGGTCATTCCAAACAAGTTTCCAGTTTTGGCATGCCTGATTCTTCGTGGTGGTATTCACCTGGCGATGCGCCGAACATCAGATTGTCGACAGCAGTTTTCTTAACAATGATGAAGATGTTTCACATGACCATGACGTAGTTGTATACGTACTGCGGTCTACCAGGACGTAGGATCCATCGCCAGCTTCTACGTTATCAGGAAAATACTCAACCAATGCTCGAGTGATCAAAGGGAGCTCGAGTCCAGTTGGATTGATGGCTGTAGGGTAAGCCCAAAAGGAAACATGGACGGAAGCGGACAATCTCCGGGACCGTCGTTCCTTCCAATCACGAACGCGCCACACAGACAAGTCGACGTCTCTTATTGGCCCACAATCTCAACACAGTCACTTCACGCTGCCTGCTCAGACGACCAGCATCACGATCATCGCGATTCATCGTAGTTGAGCATCATTCACCGTGTGACGAGCATTGCCGAGCAATTCTCAAACCAACGTCACCGCCAAATGAGTTACGACTGAGACTGCCGACAAACGCGAGCCGAACCCGATCAACTCCGTAAGACGGGCAGCGAGCGGCTGGTGGTTCCGTCGAGGTTGAATTGAGCTGCCAGGCCATACAAAGCAGAAGCATCGCCAAATACAATGTAAGTCTATCTACATCTTCCCCTTTAAACCAGCCGTGATTCATGGCTTGGAAAATTATCGACGAGCGACAATATGAAAGTGGCCTATTGTGACGAGGGATTGAGTACGAGGCCTCCAGTGACAATGATTCACATCATGAAGAGACGTCGTCTTATCTTAAACACAGCACCCTCCCATGCTTTAATGGAACTCACCCTTCCTGACATTGATCTGCAGTACCAATATGTCAGAACATCCAAACGGCGGGGACTCCCTGGTCACCGAGGCCAATATCAATGTCCAAGAGAAGCGACCATTCTCATGGCTGTATGACACGCCCTTCTTTACGTCAATGACTTCAAGACAATACTGATAAAAACCACAGCGAACCTCACCCCATTTTCGTCATCATACTCATCGGTCCCGACGAGCAGCCCTTCGGAATCCAAAAGGACTTTCTGTGCGACCGATCTGAGTTTTTCCAGAAACACTTCTCCTCGACCGCCATCGAAGACAAGGTCGAGCACGTTGTGCGACTCCCAGACGCAACACAAGAGGTCTTTGGGTTGGCTCAGAGTTTCCTCTACACCGACGCGGTCATTTCCGATGTGTCCAACGTGCCGTCATACGAGGCGCTCGTCGGCTTGTGGAACCTGGGGCACAAGCTGGGTATCCGGGGACTGTGTGACAAGACGCTCGAAGCCATGGTCGACTGCCGGCGCATCACGGAGCGGATCCCAGCCACGCCCCTGCTCATTCAGGTCTGGAAGGATACTCCCGAGGGCTCATCGATCAGGAAGCTTCTCTTGTCGTGGACGGCAGAGTACATGCGTTCTTCCGATGCTAGGGCAGAGTTTGCAAAGTCGTTGCCACAGGAGGTGCTCAGCGAGCTCGTCGTAGCCATGAGCTCCTTTGATACCATCACGGCGGTGGCAGATACGTCCGTCATCTCAGCTGCGACCCCTCGCAAGAACGTGCACTATCTGGAAGAAGAGAGTGAAGATGAGGTTATCAAAAACACCAAAAAGAACCGGCGATCTTTGGGCACACCTAGCGGGCTTCTGCCATCTGTCGACCAGAAGCTGGCCAACAAAAACAAGCCGCCCCGGCCTTCTCTCCCCAAGCCAGTACCAAAGCGCCGAACAAGTGCCGGCTATGTGGACAGCCGCACATTTACAACAGCGCAGAAGCTGGACTTTTGCGCAGATCTCCTGACTAGAATGCTCTCAGGACCCGGTATGTGCTCATCTTCCGCCAGGGGCTAGTGTCTTGTGTGTTCTAATCAATCCATAGGTTTCTGGACACGTCTTGTCGGCCCCTTCCGTGACCCGGTCGAGCCGGTCGAAGACGGCGTGCCGGACTACTTTGACAAGGTCAAGCGGCCAATGGACCTTAGCACGATCAAGACCAAGATGGACCGCAAGGACTACAGCAACGACGAGGAGTTTGCGACAGATGTGCGGCAGATCTTTGAGAACTGCTTCAAGTACTGGAAGAAGGGAGACCCAATGTGGAATGCCGGAGAGAAGCTGCAGAAGACGTTTGAAGACAAGTTCTCGCACATGAACAAGTGGATCGCCAAGATGGGCGGTGAGGAGGGCGAGTAGGGCGCTTGAACGGGATGGTGCACGATTGTTGGTGCGGGAAGCTGACTGGGTCATTGTTCCACGGGCGCATTCTGGGGTTCACAGAGGCGCGATGTGCAAATGGATTTGCAATGGTGACCGACGGCAAGGTTTGTTCTTCCATTGGCAATGTAATTATTATGAGTTTGAGATCGACTGTCTTTGGGAGGCGCTTGGTGATGTGATTGGGCTCGTTGAGGACGCGAGTAGAGAGCCATGGAAGGATTCTGAGTCGGACCACCGTCCCACGGATCTTGAGATTGCCACAAGGACGGGACCAAAAAGCAACCAGGGCTTATAATTAATCATCTTGCTCTTTCATCATGACATTAGCGGCATTAACTGCCATGCGGGTCTCGAATCAAGTGTGATGAGCGACGATCGCAAGTCAGTGAAGGCCCGGTTTCCGTAGCAAGGGCCACCGGATCGCCGCGGAAAATGGGGTTACGCAGAGAAGCCGGCGAGAGTGAAGCGCTAGAACGGGCGGGCGGCCTAGGTCGCGGCGGGTGGTTGTTCTAGAGCAGCGTGACAGACGGTAGGTGGTGTAGCAATTTACTATACGACGGGGCGAGTTGTCGGAGCAATTTAAGGAGGTAATTTGGCTATACGTCAAGTCACTATCGTGGTGTCGCTAAGGAACATTCGAGCCGGCCTTCTGGCTGAACGGAACAGTAACTATCAGCCGGGATTAGGTGTCTCTTCTTCCAGGATGGCTGGTGACGCACTGGGGAAAGGCTGAGAGAGGGAGAGACGCTGAGGGAAAGCGGGACAGTCCATCAGACCACGCCGCATCGAGCATTGGGCATCGTGACGGCGATAGTGGTCAAAGAGGGCGAGAGAGGGAGGGAGCAATCTTGAGTCGAGTCATCGACACGTAGGCCAGCCACGTCACAGTGGGCGGTCGTTATTGGTTGGGCGCAGAGGGATATTTATGCGACTTTGAGGTTCCTGAATCATGGTGAGGGAGGGATTGGCACTTTGTTCGCTGGCCTTGCATTGTTGTTGGTCTTGCAGATCGCCCAAGTGGTTGCATGCCGTGTTGCTAACGCATGGATCGCGCATCTGGCGTCGCGCAGTAGATCGAGAGTGATGACAGGTGGGTGACACCGCGACAATGGCCTTCGAGGCCTCTTGCTTCCCCTGTTAGTTTGTCAGTCTTCCATCGGTCTCGCCCGCAGAATGAAGGGACCTGAATGGAGGGCTCTGAATGGAGGAGCGCGTGTGTGTGTGTGAGTGACAATCCCCTGCGGTTGGAAGAAAAGCCGCCCGGGCCTGTCACAGTAACCTGAAACCCAGTCGAGTCCTCCTTCCCCCGGTCCCTGGTCCCATGACGCAGGGCTAGAAGATTCCTGGCCATGCGCCGGCGAATCAGACGCCGCGATCGGGCCGAGTGGAGACACAGCTTCGTGCTAGGATTGGGTTTTGGTTCCTGGTTCCTGCGTCCACACGGACGCCACTTGGCCACCTCCAGCGTAGTACAGGCTCGCCTAGCGCCTGGATCTGCCCCCCCCAGACCACTACAGACCACTAAGACCACTACAGCGCGTCGCCCACCACCCAGCGTCGGCTGATGCCATGTCCGGTAGCAGGTGTGGTAGGGGGGGGGGGCTGGAGGGGACCTGCTGCAAAGGGAAGTTGAGCCATTGGACCCCGGTGTTATTGGGCTATGCGCGCTTTCGAGCCGTTGCGGCGTTACGCGGTTGGATGTGGATTCAATTTAATATTTAATCCAGCACTCAGGGTCCCCGGGCGCAAAGTGGGCGGCCAACAAACAAACGTAGGAGAGGCATCTCAGTGAATGGATCATCACATTGTTTAAATGCCAATGTTTAAAGCTGCTCTGTTGCTTGATTCGCTTGATGTTCGCTGAGAAAGGGCAGGCAGAGCGGGCAAGATTGCGCTTTGACACCGTCCGACACGCCATAGCCAAGGTTGGCTTGGTCGCCTCTTTTCTGTGACCATTTATCCAGCATTCCTGCTGTACTACCTACGTAGAAACACACGAGCCCAACCCAAGGCTCGTTGTCTTGCTTGGGTTTCGAAACGAGCACGCGCATGAAACGGCCGCGAGCCCAGGCCACACATACCATGCCATGCCCTGCGCACAGTACTACGTAGTAGGTTCTTCCTCGGCTCTTTTGCCTGGGTCTCTCGCCCGTGCCCACGCTGCTCTCTCTCTCTCTCTCTTCTCCTGCTCCCGCAATCCCCAAACACCCAGCGTAGCAACTTCGTCACTCGGGAAAGGGGCGGTGCCTGGTGTTGAGCGAGGCGCCGTTCCGCACCAACCGCCCCGAACGGGCAAGGCGCGGTCCTTTTTCCCCCGTCGTCTCTCGGTGGTGAACCACTCGCCAGTTGCCACCCGCCCGCCGAGATTTCTTAATTAATTAATTACAGCGAGCGGAGGGGAGCGGAGGAGGCCACGGGATAGGTCCAACGGTCGGGTGGTAGGGGTTTGCGATATGCGGAATGGGGGGGAAAGGATCTTCCCTCCAGGGATTGATCGACGCCGCAACACGCATTCTCCCGCTCGCATTCGCCCTCAGTTGCTCGCCCTCAGTTGCCCACCCACACGTATACACAGACTGCGCGCCGCTTCTCTCTTCTCCTTCCCTCCTCTACTGCGCCGTTCAACGCCTAGTTCTGGGCTTTGGCCTGCTGTTTCCACGGATATGTACTGGGCGCTGGTGGCCACCTCTCCTACAACCTCCAAGGGTCCTAGCCTGGTCTGCGTCCCCCGTCCCCCCCGTCCTCCGTGCTACAGTCCGATACCATACCCTGACCTAATCATCTCCAATCTGTACCACGTCTTAATTACGTAGCGTCGTCAACTCAGTAGCGCACCTGCTGTAGTCGGAGCCCTGTAAGTTAGTTCGTAGCCCTGTAGTCGTAGTCCCGTTTGGGTGGTTTGGCCTTCCTGCCCATCCTTTTGGCTTGGCGCGGGCCTCTGCCCATTTCCATTTACACCTCATATTGCCCATCCCCGTCCTCTTCTCTCCCTCTCTCACACCTCCACCCTACCTCTCCTCTGCTTCGTCCGTCGCCGTCGTCGTTGTCCTTTTTTCCATCGCAAACCTCAGAGTACCAAGTGACTCTAGCCATTCTTTCAGCAAACCTACGCGAATATCTCTATCGCTCGCTTGACAGCACCCTCGTTGAAATCTCCGCCAGCAATCCCCACCGCCATCGTACAAACCCTGTCCGTGGCTCTGCGTTCCCTGTCGCACCAGATCGTACATTGCAAAATCCTTTCAATCTTCGAAATCGTCGAAATCTTCAGTCAAGATGCTCTTCCGCTTCGCCACCTCCATTGCCCTCGTGGCCTTCGTTTCCCACGTCGCCGCCCAGCCCGAGCCTTACAAGCTGGTCAAGGGCCCCGTCTTGGGCCTCAGCTTCGCTCGTCGCGACACCAACGGGTACCAACCCGAGCAGTCCGTCTGCGGTGACGGCGACACCTGCGCCGAGGCCTGTGGTAAAGGCTATGAGACTTGCGCTTCCAACGACTCTTCCACTCACTGCTACAACCCTGCTGATGCGCAAATCTGCTGCTCCGACGGCTCCGGAAGTAAGTCCCCTGGCGAGCTGAAGAATGCCTTACACGCGCTCTTCTAACATGATGTTATTCGCTGTGCTTGATGCTAACCTCTTCTCCTAGACTCTTGTGATGATGGTTACTACTGCAGTCACGACACCGCCGCTAACACCTGGTGCTGCCCTGACAGCATGAACCTGGTCGAGTGCGCCGCGGCTTACAACGTTGATGGTGCTCTCGTGTCCGACGCCCCCATCACCAGCTCCGCTGAGCCCACGACGACTTCCACCACTTCCGTTGAGCCTACCACTACCTCCACTGAGCCTAAGACCACCTCCACTGAGCCTGAGACCACTTCCACTGAGGCCGAGACCACCACCACTCCCGAGTCCACCTCGACTCCCGTCTCCACCACCTCCAAGAAGGCCTCCACCAAGTCCGTCGTCACCAAGACTGAGGTCGACGATGAGACCACCACCATCTGCCCTACTCCCAGTGCCGGTTACAGCACTGCTTGGACCGGTTCCAACAGCACCGTTACCAGCGTTGCCCCGACCCAGCCCTACGAGACCCCCGCTGCCAGCGGTTCATCGTCAGCCGGAGTCCCTGCCGTCACCACCAGCGTGAACGGCGCCGCCGCCACCGGTGCGAGCGCCCTGCTCATCGTCGCCGCCGGCTTCTTCGCCCTCCTATAAGCCAAGACCCTCTGAAATCAGGCAAGCTCTGTCCAGTGGAAACGTTGGCACTTTCGAGTAGCCCCCAGGACACGACATGCTCATCGTCGCCACGATTTAACGAGTTTCATGATGAAGAGAGCGATGGAGGCTTTAATGGGGATCCGCCAAACCGAAGAAAGAACCTAAAAAAACCTGTTGTGCAATGTTGAACCACACGTGCCCTTCTCACGACATATTTGACTTACAAAGAGATTCCCCTTCAGTTTGCGACCCCCTTCAATCGGAGTTGATCGGCTTGGTGTTTTTGGTAGGAAAAGGAGCACAGGGGGAGGATGGAAGATGAATGAACCGCTCCAAGGGCTTGGGATTTAATAGGTACATGCCTGCCACGTACCTTTACTTAAACATTAGTTTCTATTCTATGCGGCGACGTCAGAGCTTGTCTCGAGCTCGTCTGCGAGTACTTTATATCCTAGTAATTGCCCCGGTAGACAATTTTACTCAACATTGCACCACACATATATACATACACTGCTTTCCCGAACCTGGTGCCACCCGCCGACGTGACGTTGATATTGGATTTGAACGTCATCCGTTACTTAAGCCAGCCGCGCCGCAGGGAACATCTGTGGGGACGCAGCCGCTAAGGCTGGAGCTGTCAACGGCCGTCAGCACAACGGGAATGAACCCTGCGATGGCGGGATGATGTGCGTGCGGCCCGTACCCACCACAGGGCGTAAGCCACCGACAGGGAAGAAAGGGAGACGCGGCATTCATAAATCTTAAATACGAGGAAGGGGGTCATAAAGTTGCATAGTGGATGGATGTGGTCATTACTTTCGAGATGGCTTGGCTGATGAGTTGAGGACTGTGGTTGGCGCCTGGTTACTGGGTGTATATCTGGACTATCACCTACAAGTTGGATGTGCGGATGCGTCTGAAGCGGGTTGGAAGATGATGATGCAGCGGGATGGTGATGGTTCAAGGATGCATACATGACTCCAGCTCAGTCCACACCAGTGTGTTTTAGAACTGATTTGAATGATTTCTTTTCCACGATGCAGAGTTCCTCCGAACCAGGTAGCTTGTTAATACTTGTGTGTGATTCGGAGGGTGGACTGGATGCCAAGGATGTTACGGTAAGCCTGCAGCTTAAGCTCCTTCGATCCGACATAGCAGGGTTAAAGATGCGTCTGCGAGAGAATGAACATGATCTGAGTCTAGGCAGAAATCGATCTTGATGCATGAACCATCCTTGTCGGGGCTACATCCCGAAATGTGACCCGTTGGGGGTTTCTCAAGTCGGCGATAGATGCCACTCGGCACTGATTGCTCGGGAATGGGATTTACAATACTCACATAAACATGAACCGAATCGAGCAACCAAAACGATCGCCCTTGAGTGATAGACATGTCACATTACAGCGACATAGGCTCAAGACACGACGAGGTGTCACTCAACTCGAGTCTGACAGGCCGGGAATCCGGCAGGGTATGATTGTTTCTCTCCCTCATCTAAAGATGTTCCGCGCAAGAAAAATACAGCGGACAAAGGCCCCATCCTCTTGCTACTCGTCACATATCATTACTCGATCTTAGTCCTGACCAACAGTCTCGGGAACCTTCTCCGCATCGTAGCCGAGCTCCGCCTTGAGCTTCTCGACGAGGACGACGTAGCGTTCTTGGGCGGTCTCGGCAGAGATACCCTCGTCAACGAGCTCCTTCCAGGCGCGGTACTTGTACTTGCCCTGTAGGTTCATCATTGTAATTAGTTTCTGCTTCCCTCGAGCCGACCGTAAGCGAATGACGTACCTTGAAGTCGAATGCGCCGGGAGCGGTGACAGTTGAGATGTCCTCGCCGCATCCGACCTTGAAGAGGGCTGTAGGGCGAGTTCTGGTTAGCAGGATAGAAACGGATGGGAGGGGCAAGGGGGAAGTGGGGGAGTGCGAACCGTAGAGCTCGAGGAGCTGGTCGTTGCTGGGCTTCGCGGTCAACTTCTTGGAGTCGACGACGGCCGTCTTGAAAGCTTCGCTCTGGGTAGCCATTGTGAATGGATTGCTTTGTGGGGGATAGCTGGGTGGATGGTGTTTCTGTGAAATGAGACGAAGAATAGAGAGATGGAAGCTGAGCTGTGTTGGGATGGAGATGGAAGATGGAGAACCGAACGGGGGGGGGAGGATTATTGTTGAGGGACGAGTACCTGAGGTGGCGGTTAGCGGGGTCCAACTAGGCAAGTCACAAGCGATTTCGACGGCGGAGGGGGAGGGGTCGCGGGCAGGAGCGAGTGTGACGTCGTGGGTCTCGATTGGCCCAGAACGAGACGGCAGGTGGGCTTGGCAGCTGGAGGGGATTTAGGGATTTATGGATTTACCAGTAGGCCCAGAGGGGCTTCGTTCACGCTGGCTTTGGGATGCGTGCGTACTAACACCACACAACTCCATCACTGACGAGAAGGGGGGGGAATGGGAGGGAAAATAGAGAGGGTACCCGCATAATCTCCATGCAAACACATACAGACACATCTAAACCACATGCCGCGGTTGATACTGACTATATGATCAAGTGACGTAAGGCGGTGGTGGCAGTGGTGGTGTCATGAGCAAGACCCTTCGAGGCATCACCATTACGGCCAACTACCGAGCTAGAATAAGAGCACGCATATAAACAGACCACGCGCAGTGAGGCCACTTCCTATTCGGTCGAATACAGACCATAAACGATCCAGATACTTGTCCGGTAAGTAGCCTTTCCGACACCCTCCCACTCACACGGACATGACAGGTCCTCGTCATACAAGCTACAGCGCACCACCTTCTCCGCCACCGGTCTCGCTCCGAGACTCCGGACCGCACGCTCGGCTTTACCCAACATCCCTCAACTCCATTCCCTCCCAGCACACCACAATACAGTAAAAAGTCCGGCCTGACATCAAATCACCAAAACTACACTTTCCGGTCCTGATCGGCTTCCGCTGGTTTCCTTTTTTGCAACGAGCTGGAATATACAAAACAGGTCTCATGGGGAAAACAGTCGTCGTGTTGGGCGGCTCCCTCGGCGGTCTGGCCGTCACACATCGCTTACTCAAGTATACCCAACCACATGAGGAGGACTTGAAAGTCATTCTTGTCTCAAAGGTACGCAAGCCTGAATATTTTCTATATGAGTTTACCACACGCTATTTTCATAATATCGCCAGCACAAGACTGACATCCCACAGAACAGTCACTTTTACTGGAACCTTGCCTCCGTTAGGGCGATCGTGCCCAACCTGATCAAGGACGACCAGATCATTGCCCCGATCCGGCCCGGTCTATCGCAATACCCTGCCGGAAGTGTTGAATTCATCATCGGCGCCGCTATGGCTGTTGATGTCGCATCCCGTACCGTGCAGGTCGACACTGGCGCCGACGGGTTGTGCGTGCTCACCTACGACCACCTCGTTCTTGCAACCGGCGCCAACGCCGCAGACACAGACCTCCCATGGAAGGCCTGCGGCTCACACGATGAACTAGTAGCCAACCTCCATCGCACAGCCGAACAGGTTGGTGCTGCAAAGCACATCGTCATCGCCGGCGCGGGAGCAACAGGCGTTGAGGTGGCAGGAGAAATCCGCTTCGCATTCCCCTCCACAACCGTCATCCTCGTGTCCTCGGGTTCAAGCCTCGTCGGCGGGGACTCCATCGCGTCAAACGCAGAGCGAGAACTCCGACGCCTGGGTGTCGAGATTCGAAAGGGAGTACGAGCGGAAGAGGCAACGCCGACGCCCGATGGCAAGACCCGGGTAGTGTTGTCGGACGGCGAAGAGTTAACGACGGAATTGTACCTGCCGACTATGGGGCTGGTGCCGAATACTGACTTCTTGCCGTCCGAGTGGCTGAATGAGCATCGTTATGTGGACGTAGACGATGAGATGCGCGTGAAAGGCGCGGAAAATGTGTGGGCTGTTGGCGATGTCATCTCGAAGCCGCGGGCGAGTGTGATATGGACTGAAGCACAGGTAAGCAACCTCTTCTTTCTTTTTAGTCAAGGAACCATCCAAAGGCTGACAAGTACCTAGGCGGCCGGTGTGGCAAACAACATCGACCTCATGTTCAAAGGCGAGCCTCTTGAGTATGTCAAGGGCCCAGCAGTGGACGCTTTCCTTTGCTCGATAGGCCGATCACGCGGAGCCGGTCGACTCGGCCCTGTACCTGTCCCATCCCTTGCGGTATGGGCCATCAAGGGCCGCACGTTGGGTATGGAACGTACATCCAAGTACGTGGACGGGAGCATGTGGTGATACCCCCTTTATGACTAGAGCAACGCCCGATATACCATTAAAAAGCGCCGTATTATTCCTACAAGCCATGCAGCAAAACCACACCACCACTCCAAAGATGCAAGTTTCGTCTATCCTCGCCTCTCATCCTCAATCTCCCGTCGGATTTGTTCCAGGATCTGCTCCCGCGACCGCAGGTGTCCCTCCAGGCCATCCACCTGCTCCTGGACCGTCTGGAGATCTTCCGATACGCTCTTTAGGCTCCCGCCCACGGCGCTCTTGCCTGTGCCCTCCTCCAGTTCCTTCAGTTCTCTCCGCTTGTAATCCAGCAGCTGGTCTAACTCCTTCTTGACGAGCGCGGGCTTGGAGTCGCGCTTGCCTCCTTTTCGACGCTCCGCAATCTCCTCCACCTTCTTCATCTTATCCTCTAGCTCCTGGAGCTTGCGCTTCAGTCGGACCTCCTCCCAATCCTCCGTCTTCTCTGTTGAAAAGTCCGTGCCCGCTGACTTGAAGCCGCTGCGGCCCAACCGCGTCAGGTATTGGTCGCCAAACTTGGCCTTGCGGCCGGTGCTCGTCGTCTCGTCGGCCTTTGTTGCCCATCGGGAGTTGGCACCTGTTCGCTGGTTATCGACCTGGTAGTCGATCTGGTTGCGCTCGAAGCTCGAGCGGAGAGATGCAGGTACGGTGCGGGGAATGCGGAAGCCCTCGTGACGGTAGTTGAGAATATGCAGAAAGGCAAGGCATGCGTCCTTGTTGATTGTCGATCCGGCGGAGGGGTTAATCAGATTCCAGGCAGAACGGACATCAGTGTCGGGGACGTCGAGTGATTCGTAGAGACTATCAAGAGTGTTGACTGTCACATGTTAGTCAAATCGGTGGTAGGACAGGTCTCGGGGCACAAACAGGCAACCTCGCCGCGCATGTCCCGGTTCTCCTGGTAGATCTGTTCATATTTGGACTTGTCCTGAGGCTTCATGTACCACTCAAACCCGTCCTTGAGCCCGAGGGCTTCGTCGTCATCCTCCACTTGCTCAAACTGAACTTGCTTCCCCGTGATCGCTCGGCTCGCTTGTACGAGATGAGCCTTGGATTCGGGCACCAGCCAGTCGGGTAACGTCGTCGGTACGTCGGCGTATTCCTACTCTTGGTCAGCCGCTGTGTGACAATCGTTCATGCAGCGTCTCATTGCGTCCATACCCCGTTGAGAATGTCAAAAATCACTCGCATCGCGACGCAGAACTCCTCAAAGTCGAGGTTGCCATCGTTGTCCACGTCCGCCAGGTCCCACACCCGCTCAAGCTGGTCATCGCGCAGTCCGCTGTTCTTGAGCACGGGGGCGGCCTGCTCGCCAGTCAGAAACTTGCCGCCGCCTGTCCGAGTGGAGAAGATGTTCCAGTAGGTCTCGATTTCTGCCGCCTCGATCTTGGGAGCCATAGTTGCGGTGGGCCAGCTCGCGGCGATGCTAACGACGCTGGAAGAGGCGGGTTGTTGATGAATTCGACGTCCGGGAGCCGCGGTCGCTTTCTGTGAGCTGTCGCAAACTATTGTACGTCCGGCAGCCGCGTAATGTCGGACACTGGAGAGGGATGACGGTGGCGATGGGCGTAAGGTTGTTAATGACGAAGCTCCCCAGCCTCGCTTGGGTTGATTCCCCTGATAGCAAGGAGAGCAGCTCCACGAACCCCGCTTGGGGAATATCCGATTTAGCGCATAATCTCGTATGCTCACCACCATCGATGTACCACCCACTCGGGTCATAATCATCTTCTATCACACTTCTTTACTCTTATCAACAGATGCGAACATGGGCTTTTCGTTTTCAACGGGGGTCTCATCTCCTTGGTGATGTGCAGTTGCTCCCTCCCCAGTACTAACCACCCTCACGCTACCACATGTCCCGGTTGTACCTGTCACGTTTCGATTTCAACTCGACGCACTCGCTAGGTACCTAGGCGAGGTAATCCGTTGATATTGCAGAGACTTCCGGAAGAATCGGGTCAGCGTGGTACCGCGGTGGTAGTGGGGTTTACTCTCGGCCATCTACCAGTCTACCCACGACTACGAGGTTTCCAGATGCCGAAAACGAATGTCACATTGCGAGTGCGATAGGGCATCGGATGCAAGGTGCATCTACCAACCACAACTGATGGAGGCAGATTGTGGGGTTGGGCGGTCCAGTATCGTTCTTTGCAGTGCTCAAGATCGGGTTCAATACAGCGATTCATGCTGTCGCGTCTCTCGGATCGAGTGTTGATAAGTGCCCGGAGCCTGCGCAACCGGAAGCCGCCGGGAGTTGGCGTCTAAGCCGGGAACGCTGACTTGGATATCCCGAACACTGCACAGTGACAACCCCACCAACCGAACGATTATGCAAGGCATTGATTTTTGCTTCCGAATACGCAGGCGACGAGGCTTTTATTGTACCTGGGGCCAAGGCACCCCTCTGCAGCCAGGATGATTGGAGACCCAGCCCAGACTGAGATGTCATGATGCCAGAGCAGTGAATGAGCTATTCCCAGGCCAGCTTCACCGAGGTGGCTGACTAACCAGCAGGGATCAATGTTGGGCCCTACTGCCTGTTAGGGATGAAGTGCCCCCAGAGGTCCAGGAACGGGACCCCAGTGGACGGTTTCAGTGGAGCCCCAGTGGGCGCTGGGCGGCTGGCGACGATGGAGGGGCAACCCGCCTACGACTCTGGAGGGGTTCCAAATGACTTTAAATTGAGCCTTGGAGACAGACCGACTAGCCTCTTCTCTCCTGGACCCATTGCTCGCACTGCATCGCACTACTACCCCTTTGCGACGTACTCCTCTGCTTCTCTCGCCCTCTACGTCCTGCAGAACCTCTGCCTCTATCGCAATGTCGACCACCACCACCACTACCACCGAGGCCCAGCCCATCACGGCTGAGGCCATGCTCCGCCTCTTCCCCGACATTGACGCCAGCTCGGAGCCCCTGTCCGGTCACGATGAGGAGCAGATCCGCCTTATGGACGAGGTCTGCATCGTTCTCGACGAGAACGACAAGCCAATCGGCACCGCTAGCAAGAAGATCTGTACGTGCAGCCGCGTCCGTCCACAGCCTCGCAAGAGCCATATCGCCGCGTCCATCGCAGTCGGTTGCTAACATGCCTCGGACTAGGCCATCTCATGACCAACATCGACAAGGGTCTCCTCCACCGCGCATTCTCCGTCTTCCTCTTCAACGACAAGAACGAGCTGCTTCTGCAGCAGCGCGCCACTGAGAAGATCACCTTCCCCGACATGTGGACAAACACGTGCTGCTCCCACCCCCTTCACATCCCCACGGAGACCGGCTCGACCCTCGCCGACTCCATTGACGGAGTCAAGCGTGCTGCTCAGCGCAAGCTTGACCACGAGCTTGGAATCAAGAAGGAGCAGGTCCCCTTCGAGGACTTCAAGTTCCTGACCCGAATCCACTACAAGGCTCCCAGTGACGGCAAATGGGGCGAGCACGAAGGTACGTCTATGGCCCATGTCTACATGGCTACGCAGTGAATTTGTCAACCAACTAATTCGCCCAGTGGACTACATCCTCTTCATCAAGGCGAACGTTGACCTTGATGTCAACGTCAACGAGGTCCAAGCCACCCAGTACGTCAGCGCGGACAAGTTGAAGCAGCTGTTCGAGGACCCCACCCTCAAGTTCACCCCCTGGTTCAAGCTCATCTGCAACTCGATGCTCTTCGAGTGGTGGGAGAGCCTCGACTCGGGTCTCGACAAGTACATGAACGAGCAGGAGATTCGACGCATGCTGTAAGCCAAATACGAATTTCTGAAGTTAAAAAGTCGGAGCAATGAGGACGGCAGACGGGATGGTTCCGTAGGTGTAGGAGGAGAGACACATGTGGTTGATAGTTTTGTTCGCGGTTGATCTGCATAGATATCCACTCTCATGGCCCTCGAGAGATGTCCCTCGGACGGAGAGCCGCTTTCTTAAATTTGACGTCGTCCACCCGCTGCCCGCCCGCTGCCCGCCCGACCCGCTCAATGACTTGAAGATCAGCCGGTGGGACATGGCTGGAGAGAGTCGCCGGACTCGCCGAAGCTCTATCACCACCGGCATCCGAGGGAATGATGTGGCCGCATGCCGAAGATCCGTCTCTCAACTCCGCTCGGTCCCATTCCCACATACGAGGTGCAGCAACGTACCGGGCCGTGGCGAGCCGTCGACATGCAACCGGAGCAGAGTAGCGCCGTCACCTGGATCCTTGCAGACGCCGAGCGCTGCAATCGACAATCACGACGGCTCCGCTAGCTTGCCGGGCCTCGATGATAGGCAGCCGGGAGCCCTTGGCGCCGCGGAGTCTGTCTCACGGCTTCCCGTCGTCTCGGTGGCTTGGGCTTCTCTTTGTGCGTCTGCCGCCCAACCTCTCAACCCCACGGTTTGGACGAGTCGTTGTCTTCCCACCACGCCCGTCCGCCCACGTCAATGGGAGCCACATCCATTCGCTTCCCATTCTGTAACTAGCCACATACGCTGCGGGGGGTGAAGCCCTGGGACCGGCTTCACGAAGGGCTCGCCTGACCTGTCAACCTGTCCAACACGGTGACGCCGCAGCGCAACCCCCACCGGTCATGCGTGCCCAGGCCTTGTTCTCACCAAAACCATGTCTTACAGCAAATCGCCCAACCGTGTGCTTCTGCAACCCTGACTCGCAAAGGCAGCTTCACCCCACGAATGCCCACGAATGCCCGCGAATGCACACGAATGGCCGGCCCGGTGACGAGCCAATCGTGCTCGCAGCCATGTCTAAGCGTTGCCGTATCTAGGCGCGGGACCTCCCGGCACTTCCACCGACTACTTAACCCTTGGCCCCGGGTTGCCTATCTCCGCCTCTTTCTTCCCTCCGTCACCTGTCTCGACACTCAACAGTCCCTGGTTTCACTAAGCATCCTCAAAGGAAATCTCCCAAAGCCACCCTTTCAGCCGGGAACGCTTGAGAGAACCTCCAGCTCTGTGTCTTGCTACTGTTGCCACTTGCCTGATTGCTACCCCAACGCCTCTCCGCTCCAGCTTCGTCCCGTCTCACCCTCTCACCCTCTCACCGTCTCTCCGTCTCTCCGTCTCTCCGTCTCTGTGCCCAAACCTGCTCCCCCGCGGCTCTACAATCTGCGATCCTGAACAGCATCGCTAGCTATCCCGTCGAGCCTTCGAACCCTACTACCTAAGCCCGCCTTCGAGAGCCTGGCCCGCTCCCACACCACATTGATGTCGGTTGAACTCCGCGCCAGCCTTAATTGCCTGCGTCATCCTTCAAGGTTTACGCCTCTCTCCAGAAGTCAGCTCTCGCAAGTCCATACGGGCGATAGTATCCAGAATATACAATGTGAGTCTAGGCCTTTAGTTGCGAGCCGCTTGCTTAACACGCCGCGCGGCTCTTAGACCGTTCAAGTACCGAGTAAAGCATCCGGCCCACCATGGACAATTTAAATGGGAAGACGGCCCTTGCCGACTGGCGACGTCACTCTCTCGTGCCGCCATCCTGGGAGGACACTGTCCGCGTTGTCAGCATTGACGAGAGTGCTGCGGCCGGCCGGTCGTTGGCCCACTCGTTTGCTACGGATGCAATGAGCCGCTATGTCCTCGATGGAGATGACATGGCGGATTACTCGGATGAGCACAAATGGAAGCTCCACGTCGACATCATGACTTATATGGTCGCTGGCCACGTCTACAAGGGCGTCGTCACGGCCATCGGGCCTGACTATGATGCCGTAGCTCTGTGGTATGTAGCTATCCGTCCCTTCTAAGTGGCGAGGAACATCAAATGCTCACACTCAATGCTCTCGAGATAGGCTGCCTCCGGGTAAAAACATGGAAGACTGGTGGACTGTCTTTCGGAGTGGCATGTGGAGGTTGTGGTATCAGCTCTCGCCCGAGGGTCGCAGACGCTACTTCGACGAGATGATCCCCGTCTTGAACCACACCAAGGAAGAGGTCATGGCGGATCGGGATAGTGAGTGCTACTATCTTGTCTACCTCGGAACGAAGCCCAACGCGAGAGGCAAGGGCTATGCCGGAAAGCTCATCCGCGCCATGATTGAAAAGGTTGATTTTCCACAGCGTCCCTCATGAACGACTTACACCTCGTCTCCCCTCATCCAATGCCCTCGCAAATCACCCCTGGAGTGATATGGATTCGTCACTAACGCATCCCGTCTGTAGGCCGACGCTGAGAACCGCCCGGTGTATCTCGAGTCCAGCAATGAACTCACCAACGCGTACTACGCCAAGTTTGGCTTCGAGGTCAAGCGGATCGTAGTGTTTGAGCGCGGCCGTGACCCTGTCCAGCTGTACATCATGGTTCGTGAGCCACAGGCTCCGAAGCCAGAGTACTCTGCCGCGCCAGTCCTCCTCCCCGCCCTTGGCGGAGTGAAGGTCTAGCAGCGAGTGGTCGGAGAGGCTTGAGGTTTGAAGAGGAGGAGTTTGATGGGAAGGGAGATTGAACGGAAGATTGACAGGAAGATTGAAAGGAAGATTGAACAGAAACTGTGTGGAAATGGGTGCGATGGCCTGGGTGAAGCTGGCCATGGCTTGGTCGGTTGACCACATTCATTCACTTTGAACGGTTGTTGATTTTGAACGACGTAAGACGTGCGGAAGCCATTAGGCTTGGACACCCACGTCAATGACGGTCTTTACCGCTGCAATATCTCTATTCATGTTGTATTCGGCAGTGCACCGACTAGCTCCAGTCATTCATTAGCAGAAAATAAATAGTCATTCCCTCATAAGCTGGACCGCCTATATCCTTGAACACCTTTTAACCAGCTTTGTACCCTGTAACAGTTGACACGTCCCATGCTCACTGCCCTCTCTTCAAGACCTCAAGCGCGCCGCTCAGTATTCCAGAATCGCCCACGTCTCGTCGTCGACAGTTGTGTAGATTAGACCCTGTCCGAGCAACTCATCGGCGCCAGTTAGGACATCCCTCACAGACATGCTAGTCGAGTTGGTGATGACGTTGAGATGGATGCCTTCATTTCCGCCAGGTGTGTCGTTCATGAAGTTGAACATCTTCTTGGCCGGGGCGGAGCAGCCGGACAATTTACTGTTTGCTTGGCTAGCGTTACCGCCAGTTTGGTCATTGTATCCGCCACCATCGACGAACATGCTGTCTCCCTCGCCGTTGGCACCGTTCGCTCCACCAAGAGGTCCCTTGGTGAAGTAGAGGTGGACGTAGGTGGCCTCGAGGAGGTGGTAGTTGACCTCGTTGGGGTCGGACACGGGGCGGATAACGTGGGCACCGACGTGACGCTTGTTGAAGGACTTGAGGCGGCCCCAGATGCGAACATGGGAGTCGAGCTCGTACCCAGGGTCAGCATCATCTTGCTTGTCGGCGTCTATCCACTTCTTGACCTCGATCTGGCCGGTGCCGTCATCGATCTTGAGGGTGATGGTTGTGGGTTGCGGGTTCACGTTACGGACTTGACCAACGAAGGTGATCTGGGTGACGGGGGAGCCGTCGATGCGGAAATCGGCGCCGGCGTAGGCCTCCTCGGCGTCGAGGATTTGCTTGATTGTGACGGGGCGCAGAGACTCATCTTGGTAAGACTGGACGTATCGAGGATCTCGTCAGCAACTGAACGCTCGCTTGGTGGATGCGTCAGGGAGAGGATCATGGCATCCGACATACCTTGCCACCACCGCCACCTTGGCTGCCCTGCTGTGAACCGCCTGCGAAGAAGCCGCCAGAGTCGTCACCGCCCTGAGCACCGTATGCGGGTTTTGAGTATCCTCCGTATGCAGCTGTCCGGTTTAGGTTAGTAGATGTCCACGGTGTGGTTCAGGAGTGGTGGTGGGCATACACATTGTGGTAGTTGGCGGAGGTTTTGGTAGATGTAAAAGCAGTAAGTGTCACACAATGAAGGAGACGCGTGAAGTCGCGACTTGGTTTAATGGATGGTTGCCCCGCGATTCGCGTCCGAACAGTGGGGCATGGACTGGAGAGCCTTAGTCATCCCAGTAGCCGCCGCCTGGAGCTCCAAGCCGAAGGTGCTTGAGCACGTGCGCCTTTCAGTCTCGGCGCATTCTTCCTCAGCTAATCAGTGCGGCCCGGACATGCTCCCGGCGGCGGGTAAGTAAGTCAGTCCACTCTGAGATGCTCACATGAACGACTGTGCGGAGCGGCCTCAGCAGAGACCAGCAAGCTGAACGCAGTAATTAAGCTGCATGGCGCGTCAGTCTCGGATCAGGCTGATGATTCGATTTATCAATCGTTATGCAATGCGCTCCTGCACGTCTCCAACGGCGCGGGTGGGCTTGCATCCCGTGAGCGGAACGGACGGGATCGATTCGCGAGTCCTGGATCAACGACCGTGGTCCCATGGAACATGGTCGCATCTGGGAGAAATCCTGGGGCAATTCCGATCCCGAGCCAGAATGCCGAAGTCGGTTCTGGTGCGACTTTCACCGGGTCCTAGGCCCAGACTGCGTTTGTTTATGCGTAATTACGTCCGTCGATAGCTGTGCTGCTCTCGCAATGCACAATTAGCCTCGGCAGCGAAGTGGAACGAGGCACTGTAGCGCTGCACCCCGGCTTCGGCCTCGATCCCCGTGTTTCCAGCTTTCCCGCGACCGGCCGCCGACAACTTGACATCTGACATCAACCTCCTCCACCTTGTTTGCTGTGCCCCATCCAAACAGCATTCCCCGTCCATCTCAAGTACTTCTTCCC
The DNA here is from genome assembly GCF_021365365.1 of Ilyonectria robusta. Taxonomy (NCBI): domain Eukaryota; kingdom Fungi; phylum Ascomycota; class Sordariomycetes; order Hypocreales; family Nectriaceae; genus Ilyonectria; species Ilyonectria robusta. The sequence continues at coordinate 1,245,089 of NW_025764436.1, read as the reverse complement.
GTGCATCCCGCAAGCCCTTGTCTTTTTCCTTTTCCCGCTCACTCACCTCTGCATCGCTGTCCTTCCTATAAGCCTTGATTCCGTCATGGGGAGATCTCAGACCGCGACCCTTCCCCTGATCCCGCTCGCGCGCGGCACCATCCTCCTCCCCGGCCTCGTCCAGCGCATTGCAGTCAACTCCAGCCGTCCCGATATCCCCGCTCTCCTCGCCCACGTCTACGAGCGCGCTGCTACCAAGGGCCCCGATGGCCGCATCGATGGCGTACCCATCGCCTGCGTCCCCGTCTCCTCGCCCCTAGTCGGCCCCAACGGCCAGCTCCTCATCGGCGATGCTGAGGACATCGACAGCTCACAGATCGAGAATATAAACCCAGGCAGTGCCAAGGAGAAGGATCTCTACAACTTTGGTGTTGCCGCCAAGATCATTGGCATCGATGGAAGGGGCACCGGAGAGTTCGCTCTGCGCGTCGAAGGCACCTCGCGCATCCGTGTCGATAACATCACTCGGGAGCGGCCCTTCTTCGAGGCAAAGGTCACATACTTTACCGATGATAGTATGTCCAAGTCAACACGGCCCAGTCTTCGTCGGAACTTACTAACCGTCTCGTAGTGGCATCCCCTCCCGACAAGCAGCTTCAAGACCTCTTCGCCCTCCTAAAAACCCGATCGCGAGAACTAGTCACCATTCTGAGGATTTCGTCCCTCCTACCTCGAACCAAGGGCGGCCCCGTCCTGTCGCCATTGATAACCAAACGATTGGATATGCTCATTATGAGGAAGGAAATAAAGGATGCTGGACTGCTAGCCGACTTCATGGCCAACCTAGTTGAGACTTCGCACGAGGAGAAGCTCGAGGTCCTCGCCGCGCTAGATGTCAAGGTACGCCTGACCAAGGTCATTGAGCTGCTTGAACGTCAGGTCGGAGGCATCAAGAACAACTTTAAGATCACCACATTCGCCGCCATGCCCGTTACCATCTTGGATCGGTTGAATGAGAACCAAAACCGAAAGGGCAACTCGCTACCTCAAATTCCGGGCATGTCATTTGTTCCTCCGTCTGGACAATTCCCTCCGAACAATGATCAAAATGACGATCAAGAAGCCAACGAACTAGACGAACTCAAGCGGAAGCTTCAGAATGCCAAGCTCCCTCAAGAGGCTGCCAAGACCGTAGACAGAGAGATGCGGCGATTACAAAAAATGATGCCAATGAACCAGGAGTACCAAGTTACCAGAAATTGGTTGGAAACCCTGTCGGAAATTCCCTGGTCGACCCTCACCGATGATCGTCTTGGCCCAGAAACGCTGCACAAGGCCAAGAAGCAGCTTGACGAAGACCACTATGGCCTTGAGAGCGTCAAGAAGAGGCTGATCGAGTATTTGGCGGTTTTGAGACTGAAGCAGTCCATCAATGACGACGTGGATGAGAAGATCAAGAAGGCCGAGGAGCACATGGACAAGCCCAAGGAAGGAGAGGATGGGAATGCTGATGCGAACCCAGCTGCCGAGGACACAAGCCGGCCAGAAATCGCTAAGCTCCAGATCCTCAAGTCCCAGCGCCAGGTGGACAGGTCCCCCATCATGCTCCTGGCGGGACCCCCTGGTGTTGGCAAGACCAGTCTTGCTAGGTCCGTGGCGACGGCCTTGGGACGCAAATTCCACCGCATCTCTCTTGGTGGTGTCAGAGACGAGGCCGAGATTCGTGGCCACCGAAGAACCTACGTTGCGGCCATGCCTGGCCTCATCGTCCAGGGTCTGAGGAAGGTCGGTGTTGCCAACCCTGTCTTCTTGCTTGATGAGATCGACAAGATTGGGCAAGCCAGTATTCACGGCGACCCCTCGGCGGCCATGCTCGAGGTTCTCGACCCCGAGCAGAATAGCAACTTCCAGGATCACTACGTTGGAATGCCCATTGACCTTTCCAAAATCCTATTTATCGCCACAGCCAACAGCTTGGACACAATCCCAGCTCCTCTCCTGGATCGAATGGAGACCATCTACATTCCTGGCTACACTACTCTCGAGAAGCGTCACATTGCGATGCAGCACCTGATCCCCAAGCAAATCAGGGTCAACGGACTGGCCGAAAGCCAAGTCGCTTTCAACCAGGATGTTGTGTCCAAGATTATCGAGTCCTACACTCGTGAATCTGGTGTCCGTAACCTTGAGCGTGAGATCGGCTCGGTCTGCCGTGCCAAGGCTGTTGAGTTTTCAGAAGCAAAGGACGGCGGACATGCCAACGACTATCAGCCGGCCCTCACTGTGGATGACATTGAGAACATATTGGGTATCGAGAAGTACGAGGAGGAGATTGCTGAGACGACGAGTCGTCCCGGTATCGTGACTGGCCTCGTCGCCTACAGCTCTGGGGGTAATGGCAGCATTCTGTTCATCGAAGTTGCTGACATGCCTGGCAACGGACGTGTCCAGCTCACAGGAAAGCTTGGTGATGTTCTGAAGGAGAGTGTCGAGGTGGCCCTGACTTGGGTCAAGGCCCATGCATTTGAGCTTGGTCTCACGCCCGAGCCAACTACCGACATCATGAAGGAGCGCAGCATCCACGTCCATTGTCCCTCAGGCGCCATTCCCAAGGATGGCCCCAGCAGTGGCATCGGCCAGGCTGTGGCCCTGATTTCTCTATTCTCAGGCAAGCCAGTGCCGCCGTCCATGGCCATGACGGTAAGTTTTTGGCGGATTCCTTGGCGAACGACATTTCGATGTGCTAACACTTGTTGTGCTACAGGGCGAGATTTCTCTCCGGGGCCGAGTTACAGCCGTCGGAGGTATCAAGGAAAAGCTCATCGGCGCCCTTCGAGCGGGCGTCAAGACGGTGCTACTCCCCGCCCAGAACCGCAAGGATGTCAAGGATCTACCGCAGGAGGTCAAGGATGGACTCGAGATCCTCCACGTTAGGTGAGCACACATCCCCTGTCCCTTACAGCTTCGGCACCGGCGCCCTTGTGACACCGCCCTCCCGCCGATGTTTGTCATACCCCGAGCACGGAACTGGTGTTACTAACACATGTCTCGCACAGCCATATCTGGGAGGCGATACGCCTCGTCTGGCCCGATTCGCATTGGGCGGACGACAGCAACTTCCGGGGCATCGAGCCTCGGCTGTGATGAAGTCTGCAGCAACCCCTCATCCGGGCGCCTGCGCCTGCGTCTTCCTGCCGACGCCTCGCCCATGTTCCAGCCTCCGATGTTTCAATGTCTTGTCGATACGCCGAACCTGTTCCGCAGCGTTGAAACGTCTCGTGGCGACAACACAACGCAACGAACCCCCGTTCCAGGGAAGATGGCGACAGCCCCCAGCATGGCCTAATTCAGCCCGTTTTGCGACGCATCCAGCCGGGGACGCGGCTTCCCGTCGTACAAGGGCTCCCCGTGATCCCACGTTGTCCTTCCCTCGGTGCCAAGGGCGCCTCACACATGCACAGACACACGCTCTCCTCTCTCTCTCTCTCTCTCTCTCTCATTTAATCTGCGACCTGCAGCATCGAGACAGCAGGTGTGGCGTTCCGGATCAAATTGTGTCGAGGAAAGCACCGACTCGTCTATCTCCTGAGCGGGGACTGCGGAGCGTGTACAGCAAGGTGACGGCAAGCGAGCAGGGAGCCCTCGTGTCACGCCGAGCCGTCTCAGTTCGACAGTGGACGGGGAAACGAATGGGAATACGTCTTGTCTCTCTGTGTGAGAGCCGGGGAGGAAACCTCGTTGCACATGCGCTGGGTGAGTCGCGTCGGAGAGGGCGCGTGGTGCGAGTGTCCTCTTGCACGAGAGGGCACAACCTATGCCAGGCACCAGAGACTCGGCACGCGGGTAGCAGGATCACGGCGTGGATTAGCGAGGGCAGGTGTTTTGGTTTGACGCAGAGGGACTTGAGGATATTTCGGGGGCGTTTTGTGTATTTCCTCGTCATGATGGCCTCTTCTCAATGGCCTCGTCTCGAGTCCATTACCCTATAGTATGCCATTTAATACGTAGCATAAATATTTCCCCAAGTATATTGAATATGCACATTTTTTGGGGCTCGCAGCATCGACGAGCATACCGCGATTGTCACCTGTTAGACATGTCTTGAGAATCGATAATGCGGTAGCTGCAGAGCGCCCCTATTAACGCCGGCGTCAACGTGTCCGAATCAAGCAAGGCTGGGCATGTTAGTCAAGGTCGGTCCCATTAGGCGTCAGCCGCGCTCAGTCCCTGCACCGGTAGATCCAGTTCTCACGACGCCATCCCCCTGACTTTCACGGCCTGGACCAAGATCGACGCCGAATGCCAATCACATCACCTTTTGGGTCCCGTCGATGACACCCCGGCCGCTCGATAGTCTGCCTTCGTTCCTTCAGCGAACGCCTTCCCACGGACTGAGACAGGCAAGGTGGAGCAAGGAGGTGGCATCGGAGAAGGGCGGTTTTGCTTTTTGCTTCCACCTGTCATATTGCTAAAGGAAAGGTCTCGACTGGGGCAAGCAGAGCTAGTTCGGCTCGCTCCACCGTGTCAAGCTGCACTGCGCTCTCGGTGCTACTTTCGTGATAGTTACTTACCCAGGGGAGAGAAAGAGAAAGAAACTGCACGACATGGCCGGACCGCTTCGTCGGGGTCCAGAGAATGGCCCCCTTTCCCTTTTTACTGTCAAGTGTGGGAAACAAGAGACACTCACATGCGTAGTACCTTGGCGGAGGTCTCAGCTGAAGGCATGTCGACGACCCATGTGGTTTCTCCACCGTTGTTTCTGCGAGAGCCAAGCTAATGTGGCCGAGAGACATGCAAAGTGGGCGAGGAGAGACTTTGCTTTTGGGGGGTGGGAGCGTCAAGGACAAAGCCGGGGAAGGCTGGACTGAACTGGGCAGTGATTGCTGAGCCGCCACTGCAGAAATGACATGTACCGTACTTCCATGATGGGGATCGTCATCGCAAGCGAGGCTTGTTTGAGATATCTTGTAGGTTCGCAGTGACTAGGTGGCGGCGTAGTGTAGGGTAGTCTGCGGTGTTGACTGAGACTCTATGTTCAGATTTGAGATAGTGAACGGTGATTGGGATGTCTGGGATGTTTTCCAGGGCTGGTAGCGCGAGTAGCCTCCCTAGTGTGGCTTCCCTGCGGGCGAGTCGGGTCGGAGCCCAGGCACCTTTGAGCTGCGACCCTGCGACCCTGCGGCAGAGCTCTCGCAGCTCGTCAATCTCATGGCTCCCACGAGCACATCTCCACGACTCATGGCTAGCCAAAAGCAACTGTCACTAAGGCCACATCACATGGACGCCACCCAGCCTCAATATGACAGAGACAGGGAAAACTCGCCAACCTTGCCGGCGGCACAGGGAATGTTCGGAGGAATCAAAGACGCCTCCATCACTGTATCCGCGTTGAAGGTAAATCAATCCACGAGTAAGCACCATCGTGGAACCGTAAGAGCCTATCCCAAACAGAGCTGGAGAGCCGGCTCTAACATACGTGCCTTCTCGTATTTCTTATCGCCATCGCCGAAAGTCAACAAGCGAGACTCGCAAGCGGCCTCAACTTTGCTTCACTAGAACCCCTCGGACACGTCGATGGGACATTGCAGGTTCATCGTGGCTCCGTGCACGGGGATACGGCGATACCTAATCGTGACTCGGACCTTGCCTATAGCATGCATCGGCCTGTCACTTATACCGCACGCCAGTAGGCATCATGATCGGCCCTAGCCCTATCACCCGCCTCTCAACAGCCGGTTCGTCTCATCTGTCACAAAGTCTGTGTCTGTCTCTGGTTCTTGGCCCGATCGTCCGTAGCTGAGCATCGCGCGTCGGCGACCCAGCCAACGAAGGAGCATGCAGGAGACCACTGATGCTGGCGCCCGGTTCCATCTGCAGCACACAGGCGCGTCCCAAAACTCCGGGCCCTTGATCGTCGTCCGATTATCCTGTGTAGCACATGTCTCGGGCGCGTCATCTGCCGTTGTTGACCATGCGTCACCGCATCAGACCGGTACGTAATGGTGTCTGGGCGAAGGGGAAATCTGCCACGCCGAGAGTAACTCCCATACCGCACATACCAACAGAGTCGCAAGCCGGACCACTTCTGATAGATTTGTGGTAGCATCGAAAGGTTTGCCCCCTGCCGGAGAATAATCGAGACCTCTGCAACGAAATGAGAGCGATCATCCTCCAGGGCCCGACGGGAAAAAAATCTCCGTCTGGCCAGTAAGCGAGCGGACAAGGGGCCGCACTCGATGTGCTGGAGGGAATGGAGGGGCGTGAGAAAGGGATCCCCAGGTGCACTGGCGGAAGGCCCTGGCGGAGTTGGGTATGATCGCGTGCAGCAAAAAGGGATCGCATTGAGGCCTGTGGCAGGGACGCACTACCGAATCAAGGAGAGATGAACCTTCTCCAGTGATGCCGGGAGTGAGCTGCGCTTCAAGTTAATGACGGTTGGGGACCCTGCCCCTGTCGACAACACTCGCATGCGCAGGGGACGAAGCATATTTTGGGACACGGCCTCGTCTCTGCTGGGAAATTTCGTCCGCTTTCTGTCGTTCTGTCGTTGCCAAGCCATCAGCAACAGTGGTGAGAATGACTGCATCAATAGACCCTGCCCAGACTCAAGCTGGATGCGAGGTGACGTTGGGCCGCCGGTGAATTTGCAAAGGTGGAACCTTGGCTATGACGAGACCTCTGAACCCCAAAGCCCATCCTCACAACTAGTGATAGTATCGTCATGTCATATCATGGTGTTCCGGGGGCCCCCATGTCCCGGAAATTTACCTACTAAGTTATGGAGTTTACCAATAGCGCTTCCCGTATCGGAACGGCAAAACGGCTTCAGCCGTCACGGCCAAGGCTGCAGCACGGGCCGAGAGTAGACTTTGGAGTTGTTCATAACCGTCATTGACGAGGCTGGGAAGCAATCCTGGATGGTCACCGGGCCGTCAGAGAGTTCATCATAGTCAGATTCTTTTCAGCTCACCACCAATCTTTTCCAAGTTGGGAGTATTTTAAGATTTTCGAGACCCTCAGCGCGTAGGTTTGATTAGATGAAGTGACATCGTGAATGATCGAAGGGCTGGTCCTGGCTTGCAGGGAATCGACCCTCCCCCTCGAGACTATCTGCTTGGATGTGCCCAGAGTGTCATATTCCAAATCAGCGAGTGACCCCGCTCGTCTCTAAAGAGTTGACCTCATGTCAACTCTGGAGGGTGAGCGACGGGCGGCGAGGTCGAGGCGGCGGCCGCTTACATGGCTGGTCCATGCTGTTTCGCCCTCGCCGTTCCCTTCCGCCGTATCGGGTAATTGGTTGTGCTGCGATTCCAACCGGCGATGATGGATGTACAGTTTTGAACTGTTTAACACAGATGGATTGAAAGGCCTCGACCAAGACACAGCTCTTGGCTAGGCGCTCGTACGATGCCCACGGCGTCTTGCCATTGGTACCGGGAATGGTAGGGAGATCCAGGCGGAAGGATGACGATGCTTTGTCTCTAAATTACATCCCACGCCGCAACTGAATTTCTCATCTCGCTCTCGGATTTGCGAGGGCTGTCAAGACCCCGACCCGCAGTTCTCGGCGACTGACAGCGACGCAGGTCACTGGTTTGACAGGCGGCGATTAACCTAACAAGGAAGCCTGGGCAACTGGGACCCTGGAAGCCCGGGACAAGTGAGAGGCCCTTCTGGATCGGGTGTTATGGACAGCTTGGTTGGTAATGGGAGGCCCGTTGTCGACGATGTCAGGCTGCATGTGGAGAGACAGGCGAGGGTCCACTGCCATGTGCCATGTGTCCGTGTGCCCGTCCATGGATGATGGTTGTCCAGGCGGCGCTTGGGGGAACAAGGAGGAACCCTGTATATCCCTCGTTGAGGGTGTGAAGTCGGGGGTGCTTGCATCGGTGCTGCTCCAGGATTTGTGTCTGTGCGGCACCCGTGGTATAGGTGACGACCTTGGAGGAAGACAGTATGAAGTACAGATTACAGTACCGCCCTGCGCTTTGCGCTCATGGGACTGGAACCAGAGACAATTGGAGGCGCTGGTGTTGGGTGTAGTGCTGGGCCCCCAAGAAATCCACAGCGGCGGCCCGAGTATTTTGTGGCGGCACTGGCTGTCTGCAAGTAAGGGATGACGCCCTAGCTTGGTGCGAAATATCCCCGGTGGATGGCTGATATTGGGACTAGCCACCCAAGGCACGGAGAAAGCCGTCCCGGGGAGTGATCGGCGGGTGAATCTCGTGATATGAGGCTAACAGAGGAGACGAAGGTTGGAGCATGGTGATAACGCAAAGAGCGGTCGAGAGGCATGGGCTGGTCGGGAGGCGCGAGGAGGCGTGGAGGCGCGAGCAGGCGTGGAGGACGGAGTCGCGGAGGCGTGAGAATTAGCACATGGCCGTTGGCTCGGTTGGGCTGAACCCGGAGCTGGCCTCTGCTTCACCCTCCCTTTCCTCCACCCACGAGACTACTGGAACTAGTCAGTCGCAAACCCGCCGTTGGCAGCGTCGATCATTAGGTGCCATTGGTGTCGCTAGGCCAAGCTTTGGGCAGGCGGTTTGCTGGGAGCACTGGCGGAGAAATTCACCATCGTGACTCCGGCGGTGGCAGATTGGCGGATTGGTGGAGTAGTGGCGCGGCTTGCGTCGTGAGGCGTAAGGAGATTCAGGTTCGACCTGATCTGTGCAGGACCGAGAACATCGGCGTCGTCGTCGTCGTCGTCGTCGTTGGCGTCGTACCCCAGTTAGGCGTTGGATGTTAAGTCCGCCGAGAGTTGGCGGGAGTTGCCACCCGCTCCTTGCACCTTCCTCGTATACGGAACACCCATGCTGGCAGGCCTTGCTGGTTGTTGTTGGCTTTTACCTGCCCCCCGGACCCTTTGTAAGCTGTTAACCGTTAGGCAAACGTCAAAGACCTGGTCCGTGGGAACCATGAAGCCTCGGACCCGAAATGAATGGGCACAAGCTACGGCATTGAGTGGTGTCTTCTCTGAAGCTTCGAGGGTCCCAACCGTCGGACCGCGAGAGCTCCTTCTACCATGTTCGTGCTTGCCGGCCGAGGCAGCGTGCGCATCGGGGCCTCGCCTCGCTCTTCATGACCGTGCCCATGACCGTGCTCGCGCTCTCTCCATGTTGATGCCCATGCTGGGGCCCAATGCACGTCTATGCACGTCTATGCTTTGCAATAGTACATACAGTAGTCCTATTCTTGAACGAGGAGAACCAGCCGCGCCGCACATGCCTGCATTCCCGTCAACCTAAAGCAGATGAGGTCATCCGAGGGCCTGGCGAGTTCCGATGGGTTGCGGTCGCCCCTGGAGCCTCACGCCTGACGCCTCACGATGCTGTGCAACCATTCATCGTGTGTCTCGCATCATCCACCCCTTTTGAAGTCTAGCTAGGTTACACATCAACCAAGGGTGGACAAAGTTGGCTGTGCCAATCGAGTCCGATTTCCAGAATTTTACCTTGTAACTTGTCCTTGATACGTCCATAGTCCATCCTCAACTCTAGCCTCAGCCTCTGATTGCTCTTCAGCAAGATTGACTTTCACCACTTACATCATGTCGTTTGCGTCCCCAAAAGCGATATTGTCTGTAAACTTGCGCTTCCAAACCTACGTTGACATGCTTTGCTTCGAAGAATATTATCACCTGATATGTCTCAGACTCAGCGCCACATCCGCCTGCGTGTCCAACGACACGCGAATCATGAAACCCTATGTTTTTTGGCTCCACCCGGCAGCAAAGCCGGTTACTCTGTCTCAGGCCCCCTTTGACGGGATGATTCGCGAGGTATCGCCGTTGATTCATGGCTCGGAAGGCGCTGGCTCATCGTGTAATTTTTTCTTTCTTTTTTTTCAAAAATCCCCCCAAAAAATCTGGCTGAGATTGAGTCAGTCTGACTGAGATTGATTCTGTACTTCGTTCTTCAACTTTCACGATGCGAAATATGTTGACGTTGTAGCGTCTGGAAAATATGACAGCCACCGCACTAGCGGCGAGGCTTGGTGCTGATACCCACTCTGAACCGTCCAACTGGAGCCGAGGCGTTTGCCACCTCAGCCGTCTTAATGTACGTACTATTATCCAAGGCTCAGCCCGTAAGAATCCGTCGAGGTCTACGGGACTTGCACTTTAGTCTTCAAGAATTCTTCGTAGGGTCCTGGCTTCGTCCTAAGCCATGTGCCCACAATCCTCACCGGCATCCCTAGTAGTATCGCAGCCCTACGCCGTCTACTGGGTGCAATAGGTATGTGTTTGACGCCTCAAGTTTCCCTATATCACTAGGGAATGAGGAGAGCTGAACGGACAGCTAGTCAATTGGCGGCGGATCTGCTCACGTATCATGCAAGGGCTCTCTAGCCCATGGATCTACATAACAAATCTGAAACGTCCCAATTCAACCTTTGCCCTGGGCGATCAGTCTTTTCGACGGGCACCTGACTCAATGCACACGGACAGCCAGGATCCCGAGGAATGGCGTTGAGCAGCGATGACACTAGGCCGGTTTAGCCAACCGCCACGGCCATGTGCCACGATGGGGACGTCGTTAATTAAAGTTGGCTGACATTGGCCACGCCAAAGCCGGGGCAAGGGCTGGGCCACCGGGGGTGAGGGCAGATTGACAGGGGTCACTCGGTGTGGTGGGAGCGGGTGATGGCGTAGAGGGAAGTTCGGAAGCGCAGGGAGAAGAGGTGTTGTGGTGGGGAGCCTGGAGCGCGTGTCTTCCTCATGGCTGTGGCATCATTTCTGTGTGTGTCTCAGGTGGGTGAAGACGCTTGACAGGCGGGATGGGTTCGAGGGCTTGATCTACGTGCAGTGCCGTGGCGTGCTATGACTACCTTGGTTCAACGGCTCTGCAAGCTAAGGGCCTTTGGTGGTCCATTGGGGCCATAGAACCGAAGAAGCAAGTAACGGGCGTCGAGGCGCATCCAGACCTGCCCGTCAGTGGAAGCTCAGACCGGGTCCAAGAACTGTGGCTTGTTGCCAGGGGGTGCGTGGGCGGTGCGGTGCCTAGGTGTGCGTGTCTGCAGTCTGCAGGCTTCGACCACGTCGTTCGAATTCGAGATGTCAGCCGAAGAGCCCGGTGATGCGCCCAGATCTCGAGGCTCAGGCCCCTCCGCGAGTCGGAGGATGCATGGACCTGAATGCTAGATGAGATGAGCAAGGAACGCCGCAGAACCCGGGATACCAGCCTCCGGCGACCGTAAAAAAACCCCCCGTGGTACGGCACGCACCGGTAATTAGGCCCATTAATCCTAGAGCGAGCGTGGGGTGTTGGGGTGTGAGGGTCTGGATGCAACTCATCACGAAGGGCCAAGCGTGTGTATGTGCATCGATTGATCACGCCAGGCAGTCAATCTAGACCTAGCGAGAACCGCATCTCCAGCCCTTTTGTGCACGGGATGTCTCATCCTGCGTGATATCATGGCCCGACCCTTTCTGCGGTGCATGCATGCTGCGACGACATGTTTGGCAATTCACTTGTAGGCTTGCCGAGGTGTCCAGTAAGAGAGAGATGCTGTGTAGATACTCTGTAGATACGTGGTAAACCACCACCAAGAATCCTCGATTGGCCGATTCCACAGGTCGCGTGCAGAATCCAAAATGTGTGAGGTAGCATTCTGGCCGGAGGGGTGTCCCACGGTGGAGGGCGAGGTGTGTCTGGGCACCACTAGGAGCTTCCTTTCATCCCATGATCCATCCCATCTGTCTGGCCTAGGGTCGCAATCATCCATTGCCTATCAGCTCATTTGCGCGGTTCACCCATTTTCCAGAAAGCAGGCGGGCAAGGCGGGCAAGGCGGGCAAGGCGGGGCGGTAAATGGTACAGTTACAGTACCTTTCGTTAATAAGGTTCCCAAGGTTCTGGAGCGTCCAGGAGCTGAAGCAAGGGACATCGGGCGACCCGCGCACCGGCTCGGGATATTTAGCCATCGGGTTAGAGCTGGGGCTAGCTAACGGTCGCGACTGATCTGTACATAGTAGGTTTCGATAGACACGGTCCAAAAGCCTTTATTAGAAAGCCTGGCATTTCCTTGGTTCACCATGGTGACGATGTGGACTCGGACATGGCTGACCGAGGACGCCACCAAGTCCCCAGAGAGCCCAAGCCGGTAGAACTAAGCGCTCAACGTTGAGATGGGAAAATGAAAGAGGCGTTGAACAAAACCAAATACGCCGACGCCCATGTTTTTCTCGGGTATGCTAGATTAGCATTCATCGGGATCAGATGCCAGACACTCGAAGGCTCGGAACCTCAGACACCGGAGTCGGCGCCGAGCCTTTGAGATTACGGAAGGGAGACGGCATGCTACCACCCCCGAGTGACGATCATTAACGGGGGGGCAAGGACCTCATTGTGGGCTGGGCCGGGCTCGTCCGTGTGTCGACGATACGCAAGTGGCCGTTTCATCGCCCTCGGACTTGCAAGGCTGGAGGGCGCTTGGCCCGGTGGGGGATAGACAAGCGGCCGCCCAAAAGACAGGGTAGCGTAGCAGAGCCAGCGGCTGATCCGGGATCGTGAAGTCGGCGCTCTCATGGGCAGAATACATCATGGCATTCTCGGATTGAAAGGTACGAATATTTTCACACCTCTAACAGGGCTGTAGAAGAAAGTAAAGAGGTACACTTCTTTAAAAAAAAAAAAAAAAAAAGTAACGATAGCGAGGTCATCAATCACGATAATGTGTTTGAATCCATCGACAGGGACAAGGATGAAGGGTAAGGCTGGGGGCGGTTACATGGGACAGGCTGATCCTGGATAGGAACTGGACGAGGGGATCGGTGATGACGTCCAAGGCGCCCAAAGAACCAGGCCGAGCAACTTAGACGCAAGTCGAGGATCACCCTAGTTCACGGTAGTATTGGGTAGTCTGATGGCACATATCCCGGCCGCCAGGTGGGCGGTTGTTGAGAGCAGCCATGGGCCGTGTCGATGAGATGAAGTTAGGGGGGGGAGGATGGGGAATTCTTGGGACCCATGTGTCGAGGTCTCGTCCCGGGATGGCACTGTTGCATCAGCCATGCGATCTGGCCCGTCCTCCCTTGGCTGATTACGGAGTCTCTGGGACTCGATCGGGCGGAGAGGATGGGATTCGGAGTGGCTGTGGTCTGAATATTAGTTAGCATGGCTAGCATGGTTAGCAGACGGCACTGCGGCACTATGGCGCTAGGTTGACAAGGCCCGTTCTTTAGGGACGACCTCCCAACGGGCCATATTTGCCCCTTCTGGAAATGCAGTGTTCTGGAGCACTAATTTTCACCTCTGAGACCCGTGCGGTTGATCATGTGCGCGGCGCAAGGAGGTTGATAAGTTGGCGATTACTGACCTAGCATTTCGGAATAAGGTAGCATGGATAATTCGGGTTGGAGGAACTTGAGGTTTAGGACGAGGCAACCCCCCCACCTCCCACCTAGGGCGCGCCGAGGAAGAAAGACCCCGACAATGGCAGGTGCGGTACTCGGGACCCCCGAACAAATGACATCCCTTCATCACATCAACGATCAACGGGTCGGACGGAATTCGGAACTAACGCCAAGCACATCCTCAGCGGAGATATTCACATCTGGGAGCCCTCCATCTTTCTCCGCCGTTTTCGTATTTTTCATTCGCCCATGTCGCCATCGTGACAGTGGCCTGCCAACAGTAAGTCCGGCCACAGGCTAAGCGAGAGCCAGGCTACTCAGCACCTTGCAGTGACAGCCGCCCAGCGGGGAAACGGCCCACAACCCACTGCGCCCGGGGGACGCTAGGGTGACGCCCAGCCGGGATGGCCAACCACGCCAACCACGCCAACCACTCCAACCAGCCCGAGCCAGCCAGAAGCCGGGCGCTATTCACAGCGGCGTCAGCGTCCACGGGAGGGTTTTCGCAACGCGAGCGAGGTCAAGCCTAGGGGCTTTTTAAGGGGGGAGCGTCAACGAACGTATTTGCCGGGGTGGCTCAAGCTTGGGGCCGCGCACGCGTCGTTGTGTCAAGCATAAGGCCGGACCGTAATGGAAGACAGAATTGGGTGTGATGCTGTGTTACGGCGAGTCGTTCATCGCCACGGGACGGTCACGGAACGGTGCTTCACCTCCGGACACGAGCACTGCACCCGGCGCCAGGCCCGCCAAGATGGCCATCCAGGATGAGGGTTCTTTTTCCTTCTTCTGAGGGTGGGTTCTTGGACCCTGGGACTCGCAGATTCTCGCCGCCAGCGCAAGCCATGGATGGCCCCGGCCGGGCCCATTCTGTACGCCTGAGCTGCTTGCAGGGAAGCGGCGGCCCCAAGAGGTGGGAGCCGATGCTGCATGTTGTGCCGCATGTCGTGTGCTGCCGAGTCGAGCCTCGAGACAAGAAAGGTCTGGGTCGGTCTGATCGGGGCACTGAGGCACGGAGGGACTGATCGAGGGACGAGGGACCAGGCATGTAGTACCCCTATACCTACCTCCCTTACCCTGGGACCAGATCTTGCGGCATCGTACATTAGTTTCCCAGGTTGTATCACCCGTCTGCAAGGAGGAGGCTCCTGACGGTTCATTAGCCACCACCTGCATCTGTAACCTAATATCCCAAACGATGGGAAGCTGGCGATGGGACGGACAGCGTCTTTTTGAGTGGCAACAACCAACTGAGTCTCGACAAGGTGCCCGGGCTCCCTGGTAGGGTCGTAGCTGAGAGGTATTGGACAATTGTGTGGGTGTTGGAAGGGGAATTCACTGGTGCTGTAATAATGTACTCTGAGGGCGAAATAGAAAGCGAGTCCCGATGGCCGTACTCAGGGTTTCGATCAAGCATCGGTATCAATCATCACCATCACCATCCTCATCTTCATCATCATGGACTCCTGGTCCACCAGACCCATCCCATGTCTCAACCCTGCCGCAAGTCGCCAAGTCGCCCACCGGCAGGCTCACCATGCTCATACCCGAGCTCCGGGGTATAGGGAGGGAGGAAGCGCGGTGGTGTTGGACGTTGCCGGCCGGGCACCCTCCATAGCAAGCCTGAGCCCATCACCACGCGCCAGCCAACGAGCCTAAACCCAACTACGAGGTACCTGCCGCAGAGGCGGGCTAAGGCATGTATCTGTCCAAGGACGGGAAGGTGAGCTGCAAGTCCTTGAGCCCTGGAGCCCTGGGGCCCTGGAGTCCAGCCCTGGAGCCCTGCATGGAGCCCTGTCTCTCTTCCGCTGCCAACATTTTCGGCCAGCATTTTCCCTTGTCCCATTCATCCCATCTCAGCGTCCACAACTGGTAGTTCAACGGTCCACAGTCACGGACCATCCCTTCTTCAATCAATTCTCAACCATCTTCTCTTGCATCATCCGCCCTCGAATATCCCAGCCCCCCCCCGGTCCCGGTCCTGGGCCAGACGTACCCCGGGCACCAGGGCGTCTAGGTGCCCCCGCTTTTTCGTCCCATGATTTCTCCGTCTTCTTCAGTGACCTTCTGCTACGTGGTAGTTGAATTGCAGTCCTCTCTGGCCCCTTCCCGCTCCCACTCCCAAACGATGGTCAATTCATAGTCGATCACCGACCGACCGACCGACCGACACGGCGCATGCCGCAAGAACCAGGGACCCAGCCGCAGAGCCAAAAGGGGGACTAGAGACTCCACCGTGGCCGCTCCAAGAGCCCGCTCCCTAACGCCAAAAATGCCCACTTCCAGGACCACGCCAGTGCCATGCCAAGGCCAACGCCCACGCTGCACACTCGGCGCTGGCGCTGGGAGCCCATGCTCGATGTAGATGTCTGGACACCCACACCCCGGAACTCAACGGGCACACCCTTCCTCTTGCACCAGTTCAGCAGGCTTTCGAGGCCCCGGCCTAGCTGGGACCAAGGGCTTCCCAGTTCCCAGCTAGGTACTATGTTAGGGACACGATCCTCTCTTCCAACTAAGTTAGGTTGCTAGGGTTTGAGGCGTCGTCCAAATCTCAAGCTCCGGCTGTTGGGTGCTGCACGCTCTCGCCGATCTTGGTCGTCCCGGTCATGACGGCACCAAGCACCAAGACGCGAAACAGCCCTACTAACTCACTGGGCTTGTCTGGCTGGCTGGCCCGGCTTGGCTGGCTTATTTGATCGTTTTGACTGTCTTGACTGCCTTGAATGTCTTAGGCAAAATCTAGAACAGAGAGATGAACCCCTTGACGGGCGGTTTCTTCCCTCTTGAGGCTAAGGCTCCATGCCACGCGCGCGCCGGCTGCCATGCCGTGCGAGACCTCTCCGTGGCTGGCCCGGTGTCTGTGTCTGTCCATCGTCCATCATCACCACCACGCTCTTGGTTTGGCACCTGGCCCATGCTCCAGCTCTAGTTTGCGCATTGTCTTTGGCTCTGCCTCCATCTTCCATCTCCCGTCTGGAGCTTCTCGTGTCTTGTGTCGTTCATCCACGCCCCCCTGCCAACCCTCCCCCCACTTCCTCCCTTTCCCCATCATGTGCCTTCTTCTTCATCATCATCGTCGTCTCGTCCTTGATACTGCAGGGTTGCGGGTAACTTGACACTAGCTGCTTGGTTAGCTGGCTTCGTCTCGTCTCGTCGCTGACCACACGCCCCCCGTCACCCCCAGCACAACCACCACCACCACCACAAACCTCCTCCACCTCCACCTCCACCACTTACTACGTCCGACTACGTAGGTACCTCAATACCTGCCCGCCAACTACTGACCAAGGAAGCAGCAACCTGCATCCTCCGCTCTTCTGAGCCTGCGTTTGGGGCCTGCCCTGTCTAGTTAACTACTGGCTGCTGCTGCTGCTGCTGCTGCTACTACTGCTGCTGCTACTGCTCCTTCTCCATTTGCTGCTAGTTCTCCTACCTGCCGTTGTCTCGCTTGCTGTCATCCCATCTTTTCGGGCCTGCCGACTCTCATCCCCAGCCAGTCGGCGTTCGTCCGTCTCATTCTGCCCATCATCTTGACACTCCCCTTTTCCATCCAGTTGCGTCAACCGGCCGTTGCTGCTTCGGCCACGACTCGCCGCGAACAAGACGACGGCATCACATGAGACATTCTCAGTCCTCGTAGTAGATAACTCCCACACGAGACGAGACACTGCCCCTCTCCCTCCTGCTCGCCGGGCCCGTTCACCTCCACCACGCCCCCAATCATTGCCGCCCGTGGTGTCTTATTGCACCTGCAAGACTAACACAGGCAAAACGCCTTGGGCCCCAAGACACGCGGAGAATTCTCGTCAGTTATGGCCCGTTGACTGGGGATCGTCATGGCATAACCCTCTACCGGAATCCTTGATTAGCAGCCACTCTAAAATCCGAACAAGGGTCGTCCCCGATGCCCTGTTGCCAACCCTGAACCACCCCCGGCTGCATCTCAATTGCGCCGCCCCTCTCCAGTAGCCCGATAGTCACACAAAAACCGACCGCGAGCCACCATCTAGCTTCCGTCCACAATCCGCCTTTTGTGCTTGCGACTTGCCGGCCAGGAAGGGCCCGACGAATTCCCCCATCACGACCAACGTCCTCCGAGTCCGCTTCGCAGGTCCTGGTCCCTGGGCATCTCTGTAGTGGCCCGAACACTTCTCGACATCCCACCAGCACGGCTTCATGCTGTATTACCAGGACGCCCCAAGATCCATCTTCCTAGTATCACAGTGCAGCATCTCGTCCCACAGAGACTCACCTTCGTCTGTCGCTGTCGTCGACACTTAACTCGCAGTCTCGCAGCCACGGCTTGACGTTGTTGACACCTTCTCAACACCCACCTGTTAGGCAGTCTTTCCTATCTGGCAACGCTTCGGTGCCGATAAACCTGCGCGGGGCAACTATCCTAGCCATCCCCAAGTCGACCTCGACAACCTCCTAACACAGGGACCTAGTTAGCCTGTTCGCTCCTGGGCTGGACGAAGCTACTCGCCACTCGACGATTGCGTCTTCGACAGACCGGCTTCCCACCAAGGGCAACTGTGCCAACTCTGGTTGCTGCTCGTGCTGTGTGGAAGGGGATGCTAACAGCGAAGGAAGTCTTGACGACGTGTTGAAATCTCCATACCGAGACCACCCTCTGGCACTAGGCCTAGGGGACTCGGTGATTGTGGGATCGAGCATACGGACGCCTCTCCGTCCGGCCAACTGAACCAGTACAATCGCTCCCCCCATGCTCCCCAGAAGTCTTCTCGTCGACGAACCGCCTGTTCCGCTCGGCCAGCGCCGAGGAGTCTCAGACCTGGCGCGAATCGCCTTAGACCTGACCTGGGCACCCAAGAGAGCAGAGTTGGACGACTCTGCCCGGTCTCGGGCATACCCCTCGCCGCCCATGTCAGGGTCTCCGCCTCTTCCCACGAAGCCATTTCAAGGGGCCGGCGAACGTGGTCAAGCCCCGGGTGGCTATCCAACTGTCAATCCCCAAGATGGCTACCGCGGAACTCCGAACCAGCAGTCTCCAATCGATCCCCGAGGACCACCCAGCATGCCTCCATCGCTACCCAGGTTATTCCAGCAAGAACAACAGGAGTCAATGCCCTACCCATACCGCCGGCCGGAGGAGCCCCTAACCAGGCCAGGCCAGTATCCTCAACCCGGAGTTCTGGGCATGCCCCAACAACCTGGCTATCTGCCTACAGCCGGCCCCAGTGCGCCAGCACCGTATCCTGTGCCCAGCCGGCCACTAGTTGCGGAGAGCCAGCAAATGACTTCTCCCAAATCCCAAAGGAAGACTAAGGGCCATGTGGCCTCCGCCTGTGTTCCATGCAAGCGGGCCCATCTCCGGTAAGAACTCCTGTAGGAATGGACATCCTGTGCACAGTTGCTGACCAGATGATAGATGTGACGGTACGTATTCCAGATGACATTCTTGCCCCTCGATTTCTTTCCATGCATCGCGCACAATGCCCGAGTCCTGCGGCAAATCGACAGGGCGGCAGCGTCTCCAGCCCGACCCGATTTGTCTGGGAAAGCAGGGGTTCACCAATGTCGATAACTCTAGGGGGGTAGGGGCAGCGCCACTACCCTGTAAAGGGTGCAACTTGTCGAGGAGCCTGTTTCGGACCTGAAACCTCGACTCGGACGTGATGGGCAACAGGTCCGTCGACTGCAACTAAAGAGCTGGTCGAGAATATGGCCTTGGAAGACTTGCGCTCGAAAAGAAAGAGCCTGGCTTCAAGGGCTAGTTGTTGTGCCTGTTAACATGCCTGCACGGCAATTGCCACGACTCGGAACTGCTGATGACTTCGTATCTGGATATTGGTGCTAATTCTCATTGTAGCGCAACGACCTTGCTCGAGATGCATCACAAACGGCAAGGAAGACTCTTGTGTCGATGTACAACATAAGAAACGAGGACGACCGCGCCTGAGAGACGACCGAGATACACGATATGACCCGTCACGGTTCCCACACCCTCAAGACGCAGCTGCGAGACGACCGTTGAGTATATACCCATCTGGTGGTGCAATGGGCTCAGGGTAAGGACTCAGTCTGGACTTGTCGTTTTGTTAGATGCTAATGTGCCGAGTAAGGGAGCCGATACCACCCAGATACCTTGAACGGGCCCCGGGCGCGGATGCAAATGCGTATGCGGTACCCTCGATTGCAGCTCGGGTACCAGAGCCCGTGGCCTTCTTGAACATGAAGATGGAGTTTGCCAAAGTGTCGCCAGTGTTTGCGGATGCCATAGGCGGCGCCAATATCCAGGGACGAAATTTAGGCGACGTTGTGGTGCCGACGGAACGAGACAGGGTCTTGGCAATTCGAAGCCAGCTCCTGGAGGAGCAAACGAGAAAAGAGCCGAACTACCTACCTCCAATCCTAGCCAGGCTCGACCACATAATACAGGGACTTGGGTTCAGCGCGGAGGAAATCGGGCGGTTCCAACTGGAGCGTCAGGAGTATCTGACTTTTCGAACGTTTGATGGACAGGCTAGGCAATATCCAGTGCGCTTGGGTCTTGCGAAGGAAGGGTCCATCTATTTTGTGGTGATGGTGTTGAGCCACACTGCACGACACTCCTACCCACAGGCGCCCTCGCCCCTTTACGCTCAAGGGTACAACCCGCAGCCGCAGACACCCCAGGCGACCTACGGCCAACGTGCCCCCGTCTCTGCAACGTTCGATCCTGCGCGTCAGCGGTTCAACGAGGGCCCTCTCGGATCTCGGCCGCCTCCAGGTTCATCTGGGCAACTGCCGCCAAACCCAAACCCGGGGATGGGGGCCGGAGCACCGTCGTATGCTGCGTCGCCGAGTCGTCAAGAATACCCGGGACCGACGTCGTATCACATCCCCCGAAGCGAATTGACGACGACGATTCGCCCTCGACCTCAACCGTCATTCCAACTACCCCCGATTCGAGCACAGCAGGATCACGCTGAGCATCCTGGAGAGCGGGCCTGGTCTCGGGAGGAACGCCCGGGCAGAGTCGATATCGGAGGGCTGATTGAGAAGCCAGACGCGTCAGGACGGCCACGATAGTACCGCGATCGTCCGATTTCTGGGCTCTCTATCCAGTAACGGGGCAAATGACGACAACCCCACACTCTAAACACGACAAAAACCTGCTTCTATCGGGAACAAGCACTTGATTCGTCCATCTTTTGTGGTCGTACGCTGAATTGCGCGTCTTTTCTAACGATAATGCTTGTATAATAACCCTCTTTGGGGAGGCATCGCATATTATATGTCATCCTTTTGTGGGACAAAGGGCAGCGACTGAGAAGTTTGCTGCCGGGGAGGATGGTTTTGGGCATTTCAGCCGATGGCGTTGGTCGAGGATGTGGCCGTGGATGCTGCTTTTAAGGGCCGGGTGGGCAGGATAGATGGATCCGAATCGACTAAAATGACTGGATCTGTACGATAATATGTGGCTTGGCGCCGATCAGATGCCCAAGTTGGCAGCGCGCGTGGTGGGCATAATTGTTGAGCGAGGGCCAAATGCGGCGTGGGCAATGCCCTCTGATGGATGATATGGTGGGGAGTGGTGAACGAGAAGATGGATGCAACAGGACAAGAGACGCCACGGCAAATGGGTAATGCGAGACAAGAAAGAGACGAGGATGAAAAGAAGGAGAACAGAGGTGGTAGGAGATGTCCGTGGGCGCAAAGGGGTTGATATATGAACAGGGAAGCCCAAAGCGAGTTGGGCGAATAGCAAAGGTGTTTTGGGAACATGGCAATATACCACAACCGAATGTATAATGCGATTCATATATGATTTAATTTCCATTTTGTTTTTGGCATGGATCGACAATTAATGGTGAATGTGTCCGATAGGTGGTGAGAGGTTGGTTTCTGGGGGCGGGATCAGGGAGACATTTGGCGTCAATGGCTGGCGACTTTGGGAGCGTCCCACGTGGCCATGCTCGAAGCAGCAACGGCAGAGAAGGCGTGGGCATGGAGGTGTGACGGCGGGAACGGTTGGAGCAGGATGGAAAACGGGATGGAACAGAAATGAAAGTGAGAGCAGCCCACGAGGGAAACGGAGCCTCGTGCCGTGTTTGTGATACCAGGGCTCTGTACAGGTTCTGCGCGGGCTGAGTGCGCAGCGCTCCACGTTCATGCGCATGCCTGGAGTTCCTGCACTAACATGACATGCCACAATCATATGGCCGGGCTACTGAGTAATGGCCCGGGGGGGGGGCTGTAGCATTTGCATTATTCTCCGATGCCCTACCGAGACCCGATTCGCGATCGGGACTTTGGATCCGGAGACGGGAGTGGACTTTGTACGTAGTATCGGAGCCTGAGTATGTCCACCTAAGTCTGTCCACCCAAGTCTGTCCACTTAAGCCTGTCTAGGTACCTAATGGACATATAAGCACGACGAACAAGTACAAGGAAGTCGGGATGATTTTGAGTGGACAGCACTTAGTCACCTCAAGGTGTCCTCGTGATTGGATTGTAAGTTAATGAGTATCACCAAAAAAGTAAAATGAACGGAAATGACCGTGTTTTGATCGCACACTGCGACCGATTAGTAGAAACCGGATAAGTATGGTACGTGCCACAACCGTCGGAAAACAAAAGCAATCATCGACAAGTCCGGGTGACGAAGCCACAATCCGGATTAACAGGAGCAGGCTCATTGCTCAAGAGCCACCCCAACCCAGGAGTAATTTCGCTAGTGGAACACCGCGTTCTCGATAGTTACGTAGATATCCAAGTCGCCCATATCCAATGACGGACTGGAGTTATGGTTGCTCCTTGGCAATGCGCAGTTAGGCGTTGACACGCAGCATCGCCACTTTATTCGCCTGATCTGATGTTCGGATAACATGTGGTGCTAGTACAGCAGGAATGAAAACGGCCTATCCGGTTCCGTTGATACGAGACTCCTTGCCCAAATTTATTAATGAAACTAACACTCAGTCTAAACCCGACCGGTGTGAGGCTGGTACTGGCCCAGCTGGTATCTGTCAGGAGGTCCCGAAAGAGAATTATTGGGAAACAACCAATATTTATCATTTAGGGGTGCTGGCGACTATAAACGGGCCCTAGTATGGAGATGCCTTTTGGTAAATTCAATTTTAGCGCTTAATTCGTACCTTGGCTGTTCAAGCGCAGCTGAGCGGGTCGATATTGTCTACTGGGACCTTGATGGATCTCATCCGCCCGTTGTTCCGGAGTAACACGACGCCCGGCACGACGCCCACTTGACCTTGAGGCTATTGAGATACCTTGTGCATCACCGAGATATACTTTTGGCTTTGTAAACCACCCGGTTGTCTAATCAAAGAGCTGCCACTGGGTCTGCACCAGAACCTTCATAGCAATTAGGGGATCAATGCCATTCTATCAAGGCCATTCCGAGTTTCTTTACGTAACCACGTGGCTAGAAAATGTTTTCCACAACCCTTTTTGGGCGTTTCTGTCTGCTGTACCGCCCTGATCTTTGCAAACCTTGTTCTGAGGCTCAGATATATAAGGTCGTCTCCTGACCGTGGCGAGCCAGAGCAATTCAGACCTCGACACATTCCAAACCCAACCGAACAAGACGATGGTCAACAACAACGACACCGCGCTTACTCCCGACATGGTCCTCTACATTGAAGAACCAGGAGGGCATCACTAACAACGCCATAATCTCGACTCCATAATCATCACAGGCAACGCTCTGTCTCTTGTCTGCTCCCTCAAGGTGAGCAAGTTGCCGGCACAAGATAAACAAAAACCCAGGGTTTTCCACAATTCAAGTATTTCCTACCCAACGCTTCCACGATGACCAAACATCAAGCTTTGCAGCTTGGAAAAGTTAAACCTGTATTAATATATAAGTAGTTGGCCTAAGAAGTCGAGCCCTGACTCTTTCCCTCCTTCTCACATCACCTTTCCTACCAGGAAGCAACGATGGCAGTGGCGAGAACCCTGGTCGGCTCGGCTGACCTAGCGAGCCCTGCAGCCATTGCATATGCAACCAAGAACCACATCACAACAAATCAACTTTATTTCTCAAGCTCAATAAGAACATCCTATCAGCACTGGAACGAGTGCAACACTTCAAGAACCCAGCTGAAGCCGAGGCCCAATTGGTCTGGCTTAGCAACCTGGACCGGGTCAACCTAGCGCCGCTAGGTTGCGTGGCCGCCTCTATTACGGCCCACGACAAGAACCTAAGGTCTTCTGCCGCAAGCAACATAGCAGGCTCGAAGCCCTTCGAAATGCGGTCACAAGTAATACGACCAATAAAAAAGACGAAGCAAAGGTCAAGAAGATTGGCCGGAACAGGGCGTGGCTGTTAGAGCTGTTGGAGCTGTTCTTTCTCCCAAGACGTTCCTGAAAGGCCCCCGGCCATACGAGCCAGAGGGTCGCATTGACCATTCTCGGCTGTGACCTGATGCTGGGTGACGACGATGATAATATGATCTCTCCAAGCCGGTGCGTAAAGCGGACCGTTGAGGCAGACGACCATGGTCAAGGGCAACACTCGCTTGGTCCCATCGGAAGCTACGAGTTTACTGCGAACCACCAGCGAGACCGCTACTACATCCTCCAACCCTGAACTAGAAGTTCCATCTACGACTCGACTTTGCAGCGACCAAGAAGCGACCCCGTTTCACACATCCGGCAGCGGTTGGGGGCGGCTGCCACTAAAAACCCCCAAGTGCAGTGGAAAGTCGTGGACGGAGTTGCAGGTCTTTCTTACAGACCTCCGAGCCCACTTCCTTACACAACACCAGATAAAAGACGCTGTAAGCTAGCAGCTGCCTCGAAGGGCAAGTCAAGTGATGACGGACCAACTATACGATCACGGATAGAGGAAGTAACAACGAGGGCGCGACGGAGACATTTGCATTGACTTTATTATATTCAGTGAGAGAAGGCTGCGTTGATGGACCTGGGCGGAGGTGTGGAAGTCAAGTATTACTCCAAGTTAGAAAAGAAAGAAAAAAAGGTATAAAAAAAGCCAAAAAACCCCAACAAATTGGAAACACACCGCATGTTCCCTCGGCTTAGTCAATATTTGTTTCCGCGGTCTTCGAGTGCCATGGTCTAGCCAGCTTACCCGTCCGCCCGCTGGAGTTGACTGGGGCGGGAGTGACATGTTTCTGCCGACGGCCGTTGCGAAACCACCTCCTATGGTACATCAAGCCACCAGAGCAGATGCGCCATTTTCCTTCTCTCGTACTCGCCTTGTGGCAAAAGCGCAGCCACGGTTGCTGGCCATCATGAGCTGATTGGGGAGATACCTAGCTCCCGTCTGAAGGAGGTCCCGGATGTCCAGTACCTTAGGCTTGTAGCGGCGGTAGCGCAGGTACAGCAGGTCGGCCTAGCGCCCACTTAGGCCTTCAGGTTACCGGCACCCGGGTCAGCGGGCTGGCTTCAGGCTTGCAGTTACAGGGCACTTTTTCTGGGGAGACGCATGCATAAGAATTGGATCACGGCCGACAAATGCCAGATCGACGGCGCGGCTTCTTCTCACTTATCGTCGATATCGAATGAATCATCTCTCGACGTCACCATTGCTCCCCGGCCGTGATTGATTGACTCCCGGATCCCTCTCGAGAATTGCTCACTCGCACATGACCTGCTCCGGCTCGCTCAGTGAACCTGTGTCTCGCAATTGACTCGAGCCTGGTACCGTTATCCCGACATTGGGCTACCAGCTCGCCCAGAGTCAATATCCCCTCATCACAGCGGCTTCCGCATCCTCTACTCTACACGTATGCCGCGGCCGGGACACGCACCTACGCACCGTGACCTGTCACTGACTGAGAGCAGACTCCCGCGCCAGCTCTTAGCCGCTTTGTCAGACCGTGGCAGAGGCACAAGCACACGCAGCGCTGACAGACTCTGGCAATCGCCGACAGTTGGGTCTATTCATAGCAGATCTTGTGGAGCAAACCCGTCAATTCATTCACCTCTCTATCTCGCTTCTCACCAAAAGCCTCATCATGTCCGACTCGGGAACCGTGGCTCTCTTTTCCCCGGCCCAGCATGGCCACCTCATCCCCTACCTCGCCGCCATCCACGCCTCCTGCATCACCCACGACCGCACAATCGCCACTTTTCTGCCACCCCTGTCCCACGAGAAGCTTCTCGCCTGGTGGAAGGAGCGCATTGCCGAGGTCAACGATGGCAAGCGGCTGATCTTCATCCTGCTCAACGAGTCTGAGCCTGGGACCCGCGCCAAGGGTGGTGAGGTTATGGGCGTTGTGATGCTCTCCATGCCCTACTCCGAGACGGGGCCCTTTCGTGGCTTTGTCGAGAAGCTCCTTGTTCACAAAAACTTCCGGGGTAGGGGTGGTGCCAGGGCCCTCCTTGGCTCTCTCGAAATCGAGGCAGTCAAGCGCGGGAGGTCCATGTTGGTGAGTCACAGACGCTCAATTCCAGCTTGATTTATTCTATTTGAAGTGGTTCGCTGACATGAGTCCTCGCAATGTGTAGCTCCTTGATACCGAATCCGGTAGTGCAGCAGAGGAAGTGTTTAAGAAATTCGGATACGTGGAGCTAGGCCGGATCCCAAATTACGGCTTGAGTCCGGCGAGGGAGCTGAAAGACGGCACCTTTTTCTACAAGCAATTGCAATGAGTGGCTCCCCCGCGGGTGTAAGGGGTCATTCCGGCGAGGGCTGCTCGTCACGAGCCGTGTTCCATTTGTTTTCGATATCTAGACTCTTCACAAAAAAAGTTAGGCGGAAGGGGAGCGAGGCGACTCGATTTTGCTGCTGTTCTGATGATGGGTTCTGGCTTGCGAGGAGCTGCGGGTTGCTTTTTCTAGATCTCGAAAGAATCGACGTGATATGACATCAACCGGCCCTTGATGCGTGCATGTGGGTGGTTGTTCTCATAGAGCCATTGTTGTTCCCCACGGCTTGCCTCAATGGCTACATCGCTGGAGCACTTGTTCTACCATTAAGGGTTGTACTAACTGGCAGAGAAGTAAGCTTATCTAGAGTACAGAGTTAACTTAATTAGGACATTCAGGGATGCATTTCATCACACTCAAGCCTTACGATACCAGAATAACAAAATCAAAGGCTGAGCCGGATGTTATGTAACACAATCTTTCGCATTACCTGCTGACATACAGCCCCATTTACTATCCCCATTTACTATCCCTAAACTGCAGATACTCCCTTGAAATGTTGATACAATTCCCAAACGCCACTGATCCATCAACATTGACTTTTGCACACCATCTACTCGTCGTCCGACAACTCCTCTACCCTCGGCGCCGAATATGGGCGCTTCTCAAGCCCGGCAGTATTCACCTGAGTATCAGTGCCGGTGGTGGTTGCAAGAGCGGGAGCAACCTGGCCAGTGGCCGCAGCCAGCGCGGGGTTGGCACTGGTTGGCGCGGACTTCGACTTCTTCTTCTTGGGCTTCACAGTCTAATCTTGGTTAGCTCAAGTATCAAGTAAAACATAAAAAGCGGCTCACCTCATGCCAGGCCCAAACAGGCTTGAAGCTGTCCATGAATGAGACATCCTCCCACAGGTTGGGGAAAAGCCAAAGACCAGGAGCCGCAACAAAGTAGGTGATGCAGAACAGGATAACACGGAAAATTGCCATCAAAAAGAACAAGCCGAGGAGACCCAGCAATCCCCAGCTCAGGTAGTAGACTCCCTGGCGCAGCACCAAAGGCCAGAGGGGGTAGAGAACAATGGCGAAGATGGCAACAAGGGCAAGACCAGCATAGACCTTTCGCATGATCTGACTGCCCTCCCAGAGCCAGGCATAGTACATTTCTTCCTTGGCCTCCTGTTGCTGCTCGATCTTGACGTTCCACTGGCCCTTGACGCGCTTGGGCTTCTTGCCGTTGGCGGCAGCCTGGGGCTCAATCTTGGTGACTCGGAGGGCGAGCATGCTCAGAGGAAGGAGCTTGAAGGTGTTTTCTAGGGAAGCTCGGTCGGTGATTTCGGGCAGAAGAGGGTTCTTCTTGCGGGCCTTCTCATACGCGGGAGACTGCAGGGCTCGGAGAGCTCGTTTGACTATGGTGCGTTAGCGGCTGGTAGCTTCTGACTCGGAGCAAACATACCCTTGAACATGTCTTTGCGCTCGCCATTGAGGATACACGTGCGGGGCTTGAGCTCCTGGCCTCGTAGGAAGTTGGCGACGGCCAAAGCCTTTGGATTCGGGGGCCCAGGAGTGATGGGCTGGGCGCGACCTTGGCCCTCTTGGGGAGGGTGCGGGTGTTGGTGATCGTGGCCGCCAGCCTGCTGTTGCGCTTGTGCTTGGCGTATTCGCATCTGCTGAGCCTGAGCCTGCTTCTTGATGTGCTCGATAAATTCCGGGACGCTCATGCCGTTTTTCTCGGCATCGATGGCCAGTTGCCGCTGCATCGCTTGGATCTGCTCGGGAGTTGGGCGCTGACCTCCAGGCATCTGCATTCGGATCTGGCCTGGACCAGGCATCTGACCAGGTTGAGGGGGAGGAGCGGCCATTTTGATCGCAAGGTTCGCAACGAGTGTCGAGAATGATTAAAATTAGAAGACGAAGAAGAAGAGGAAACGGCGTGCGGAAGTGGACCGTTGCGGGCTGCCCTGCGGACTTTATGAAAGAGTGTAGATGGAGATGCGTTCTGGCCTTATTAGCTTCTGACGTCGCGCCAGGTGTTCACTTCCCTCCCGCACCAGCCCAAAATTTCCAGCTGCATCTGAGTCCCGCTTATCTCCACGTGACGCATAACCACAAGGTCCCGGCGCCCCGATGGCCCTGGATCGGCCGCCACTTTAGCATTGGCCGTTTTCGTGGGGTTGCCTCCATTTTACATTCGCGAGGCTCGTCAGCCTTGTTTGCGACAGCTTTCATCTACCTACCATCATGGGCGACCGCTTGACCCAACTGCAGGATGCTGCCGACCAGGTACGCTCCCGTGCTCGACGATGATTTGATACCCGCAATCTGACAGATTCATACAGCTGGCGCAACAATTTGTCGCGTGCTTGCACTACGTCCACAGGCGACACGATCTGGAGATCCTCGGGCCCAACGACAAAGTCCGCGATGTGAAACAAGAGGAGAACCAGAGAGAGGGTGCGAATGACACTGGAATTTCCCACGTATATCAGAGTCGCTTACTATTGTGTAGTCGATCCTCTCCCCGCGGATGAGTTCCGCGCAGGCATGGTCGAATTGTCCCGAGACCTCATCATCAAAGAACAGCAGATTGAGGTCCTCATCTCGTCACTTCCGGGTCTGGACAACAGCGAAAAGGACCAAGAGCGATATATCAAGGAACTGGAAGATGACCTAAAGATTGCCGAGGCCCAGCGGCAGGAGGCCATCAAGGAGAAAGACCAGATTCTGGCCGAGCTCGATACCGTGATTCGAAGCATCCGACGACCTTGAGGAGATCTTTGTTTGAACGAAAGACGGTGGAAATGGATTGAGGAATGCATAGCGTGGAGTTTGGGTAATGAATGGGCCGCCGAGGACTAAGGTTCACGGATCACGGAGTCCCCTGGACTCTGATTATCTATTCGAAATTGTTTAAATGGTATCTCTCCCACTGCGTGCCCAAAAACCCGTCAACTATCTAGTCTCGTTTGACACCAGCCATCTCATGGCGGCATTGTCATTTATGCGCAGAAAATCATGGTGTTGTAAATGTCTAATTATCCTGGTCGCTCTCCTCTATCCCGTGGAGTGCTTAAGCGGACTTGGATTTGAAGAATTGAGGGTAGACGTCGCGGAGTTCAAGCAGATGTTGGATCTGGAACTGCGATGCGGGGGTCTCGGGGACCTTGAGCCCCTCTTCCACCAGGTGGGTGGCCGTCCACCCGTACTCCTTCGCGTTTACGCAGTTTTGATAAGAGTCATCTGGGAAATGTTTAGATATGACTGGGTAAATCGGGGATCAGAAAAATCTGCTTACCAACGAAAAAACAGTTCTCTGGCTGTTCTATGCCGGCCTCCCGCATGGCTTTCTCGTACATTCGCGGGTCAGGCTTGCAGATCAATGGCTGCTGTCCATAGTCGCAGAAAGTGAGTCCGTCAAAGAGATCGTCGATGCCCAAAAGTCGAACTACCCGCTTGCCATGCGTCTTGTAAGCATTGGTGAAGAGCCACATGGTGACCTTGCTCTTGTCAATGTCCTCAAGCAATGCCCGAAGCTCAGGATTGGGCTGGATAATTCCCTCCAGGGGGAGAGCATCGTCCACCTTGGTGTTGTAGTCAAGGGGGTCAATCTTGTGGTGTCGCATGAGGCCCTCGATGGCGAGCCCATAGTTTTTGTAGTACTCCTGGTGCAGCGTGACGGCCTCCTCAAATGGAATTTCAAGGTGCTTGGTGAAGTACTCGTCAATGAGCTTGGCCATCAAATCATGGACTTTGGTACCTGAGAAAAAGATGTTAGTATGTGACACTTTTCGTGCTATGCGTGGTCGTCTCACTTCTTGGGTACAAGCAGTTGTCGATGTCACTGCGATCTGGTTAGCCAAGAACGGGTCCGGAAAGGGTGGCATCAACGCACAAGAAGAGAACCGGCTTGCCGGTGGTTGGCCCATTAATGCTCCCCATGATTGTCCTGGTGTGGGTTTTGGTGTTGAGGTGAGTGGTGGTGTTGAGGATTTGAGAGAGCGGTGTCAAGTTCGAGACACGAGCGAAGGGAGGGAGGGTAGCTTTGAAGGCGCGATTGAGTGATGACAATGTAGATGCACGTGGTCCCAGCGGGTGCATTGAACGGTTACTAGAAGATTGGATACTTGAGAGAGTTTAATGACAAAAAGATCCACCGCTAAATCTCGTTATTTGCCACGTTGATATAGTTGGAGCTTGCTGGTGTGTGAGTTGGGAGGCGGCGAACGCCGCCCAATGACTCCTCCGGCGTGGGTGCTGAATAATAACCTCAGATATGTACCCAGCTCCGATGACGGCAAATTCAATTCAGGTTGATACCAGCATGACTGCACATCCAAGAAGAAAATAAACCCTTTTTCATGTATGCGCAACGTCCCGCTTACAGCTAATTTCGATGAGCCACGATGACAGGGATTTTATATCCCTTTTGTCTCTTGCATGTATGCCTTGTCATACCGGGGTGTAGAGTCGGGCCAGACCGAATGCAGGGAAATCGGAGCTCGGATTATCCAGAAACGGCCCGCAACGTGCTCATGAATCCTAGAGCCATCCACTCAACAATGATTGTAAGTCACATCCACTTGAGTCGATCAATGAGGATATCGGGCTTTTATGGACGGTTAATATCTTGCAAAACGGTTGTCGATGCTTGCACACCAGAATCCCAGCTCCAGTCAGGGGACGCAAAACATGATGGCATTAGGAAGCAACATCTTCATTCTGCGTACTCTTCGAAAGCCATATTCGACGAAGGAAATATGCCGTCCATCTCAAGAAAGTCCGATCGATGAAATGAGGAGCTGTTTTTGATCACGATGAACCGTACCGTTCTCATTACCCCCCAACTGATCGCCTGCACCTAACTTGGTAGGTAGTGGTAGGTAAGGTGCCCACCTCTAGGCCCTGGCCCCGAAATTCTGCCAGTCACACCGCCTAATTATCCCCCAAAGCCACCTCGAGCTTGTGTTAATCCCCTGCTCCCTTGGACGAAAACATCAACTTTGCCTCCAGCACAAACGCCATCTGAACAACCCCGACCCACGCCTTTACAGATTTGGCAGAAAGAAGCATCTAGATCTCGCCGTTTGGCGTATCGTTCTTTCCCATCTCCTGTATCGCTAGCTCGCAAGTAACATTCGGTGCTCGAGCTCTGCCAGAGCACCAGGTGACGCGACGAGCATTTGCTACTTGTTGCCGCCATGGCACAGGGTCGTGTTGTTCAGGGGCATGCCAATGGTGAGAACGTTCCCTTAGGCCTGGCGGAACGCCAAGGCCGCGAGATTCAACAGTACGAAAGGATTGTGCGGTTTCAAGAAGCCGTCCTCTCTGGTAACCACCCACACTTCAAACTTCCTCCCCATCTGATTGCATCGGCGCAATCATCCGTCCATCCCATAGATGGCACGATCAAATCTACTGCGCGTGCCCGCCAGCTTGGGAACTCGCGCTCGTTTTCTGCCAATGCGCAGCAGCCAGGCGTACCTGTCGGCGCAGCCCAGCCTGTTTTGGGCTCTGAGAATTCAGCCGCATCCAAGCCCTTTTCCACAGGCAACACTGAAATCAACCCTATTCTACTAGAAAAATCAGACGATCTCATCAAGGCCGAGCTGCAATTGCAGAGGCAGCGACTAGAGCGAGGTTTGAGGGAGGAGATTGACCAGCGTCGTGCAGCGACGAAAAGTACAGCACAGGGAGAGCCTCTTGCTGACTTCGACCTTTCTGATGTTCTGTCAAAAGCTCTGACTCTCGTCCAAGCCAGCTCGGCTCCGGTTCCTGCTGATGAGAACGTGGGTGCTACTAATCACGATACTTCAAGTGATTCCTTCGACGACAACACGTTCTACTCGTCACAGCATAATACTCCCGAGTCGGTTTTAATTTCTCGCGTCAGAAACGAGTCCGAGGAGGCGAGGGCTCCCGCTGCCCCCGAGTCCCAAAAGCCTCCCAGCGTGCGGACTGATCCTGCTAGACGCAATCACACGACGGATGCCGTACCAGATTCGAACGCTTACCGACCATACCCGCCCTACCCCCAAACCGCCGCCCATGACGATAGACCCCAAATCGGTCAGGTCCCCGGGCTAAATCGCCACGTCGATGAGAGGGTTGTGCCACATGGGCCGGTTCAGAATAATAGTACGGGCCAAAGCCAATCTGATGACTCCGGAAACATGGAGGTGGATCAGCTGGATGTGAACTACAGAGCGGCTCCTCGCCAACATCTCAGTAACTCCTACCTTGACAGCCACCCCCCTTCTCCCCTCATGCGAAGGCACGAGCGGTCGCCTCCCCCTCAAACCGCACACATCTCTCCATTAACAGCTGCCAGACGACCTGTGCCGCCCGTTGAGCATGTATCGATTTCATCTACAGGGACACCGGCACAAATTGCTGCGCTCAGAAGTGGGCCTGCTGCGGTCACGAGCCCAGAAAGCTCACCACAAGGCGGGAAGGCATCGGATAAGAAGAAGGGGAAGAAGAAGAAGAGAAAGGCAGACAGGCAAGCGCCAGAGGCCGAAGCGACTCCGTACATCAAGCCAGAACCCCGATCTCCATCACCTATGAATGCTCCATCCTATATCCGCCCCAACAAACGCCAGAGATACGCCCAGCGCCCAGAAGATGAAACAGGCCTAGAAGCACCGCAGACCAGCAGTGCTCCTTATGAGCCTTACCCAGGCCGGTTGCAGAGGGATGATCGCATTCCTGTAGGCTATGAAAGGACTGCTATCTATCCCCAACGCGCAGCGAGCGCTGCCGGGGCTGGTGGCCCAGTCTATGGGAGAGAGTATACAGACGACCGATATGTCTCCGGAGTCCCATATTATATGGCGCAACCCTCACTTGTTCCAGCTTCCCACCCGGACCATCACCAAGCGCAACTGAGCTCTCAAATGAGGCCTAGTGACGGATACCCACGCTCTTCATGGCCTTACCAGGGCGCCTACGATACCCCCCCGATGAGTGTTCGGCCAGAGAGTGAAGCTTTCTTAGCTCCGCCACGCCCACCACCAACTCGGATCGTTGTAGATGCTTTTGGACGTGAGTACATTGAGCCACAGCGCCCCACAGTCGTCCGACATTCTGTTGCTCCTCCCATGCGATCTGGAGACCCTGAAGTCATCTACGAGCGAACGGCACCTAGGGCTGTGTCTAGACACACCGGAGTCGAGTCGTACGAGCAAGGAGGGGCGATATATCGGAGGGCGTCACCATCGTACATGCCGAGGAGGGTTGTGACACAGCCTGAGTATATCTCGCAAGATTACAGAGACAGTCGGCAGCGGGAATACTCAACACGGCCAATGGCGCCGCCCAACGAGTTTGTCGAGGTAATGGCGCCGCCAGAGAGGAGACATGTGGAGGACGGACCGAGGGAGTTTATTAGCCGGGCGACGAGCGTCCGGCCAGCAGAGCCTGTGCGATATGAGGTCTCTCGTGACTATGCACGGGTCCAGAGCGTACGCCCCGAGGGGCCAGTTCGCCAGTATCCGGCGAGTGTCCACCCAGAGGCCCGTCGCGAGGCTGCGCAGCCTTACATGCGAGACTATGGTTCCCGCCCGGTGGAGGCAGCCGTGGTGCGACAGGAGTATAGTATGCGGCCTGTAGAGCGGTATTACGACCAGGCGATGCGAGGAGGTGAGGAGATTGCATTTATTGAGAGGCCAAGAGGGGCGACGCAGGAGATCGTGTACGCAGACGATGTAAGGAGAGAAGTGTATCGTTGAGGCGCAACTAGGACAAGCGAAAAGGAAAACGGAACAACAGCGGATTGAGTACAAGTATAGAATCGGGCTCAATGAATAATGATAATTCTCAAGGGACTTTACACTGTGCTGCTCTACACCAAGCGCTTTGATGGGCCGACCATGATCGACCCTGGAAGAGGGACCGTTGACAAGAAAGCTTCGATATGTGGGTGGCCTGACCCTACCATTACTGACCACCGACCACACTTCTGGAACTCTAGTCGTCAATGGGTTATCTGGCAACATCCAGAGCTGTTTGCATCTTGAACGCCCTTTGGTCAAAATTTTCTGTCATGCCAACACCGCCTCGACAGTGGCTTATTTCAACCCTCGGATTGCAACACTGGCTGGGTGTTTTCTGTCAGGTCCTCTTCTTTAGTTGCTAGTGTCAACTGCATGGTACTTCTTGGAGACCGCTCTCACTTGCATTGTCTCTATTTGGCCAGGGATGAAGAAGGTCTTGGGGTCTGGTTCCAATGTCACATTTTGCAACGTTGGATGAAACCGAAGGCATTCCATAGCGGTCGTAGGAGATAGTCTAACCGCGGATCATCTCGTTTACCGGCGTTCATTCGTCGAGCATAGTAGCATCGGGGCAGTGGAATGCGAGCGCCTGGGGGCTGTGTGATGGGCTGGATGGGACTTGGCAGGTAAGCCGAGGCGTTTGATACCACTTCTAGGCCACCATTCTATCATGTCCTGTTTGACCCGTGAAGTTGGAACATATTAGGGAGCTAAATTAAGAACCCGAGGCAACGCAACGCAAACAAAGGCACGACAGAACACGGCCGTTGTGAAGGACCAGGGCTAGTTACTCCTCTTGACCACCAAGCTACGTCGATCATACAGGGACGCGTGGGCAGAAGCAACCCTCATTCTACAAGCCCGTACACTGGTCGTATCAAACTGGGCAAGAACCCTTGCTTCTTGTATTATCCCTTGACCCTGGACCGGCTGAGACGGAGCCCGCAAACACCGGGTATGGAGCCGCAGGGGAGACACGACAAAGAAGCGATTGCAAAGCGGGACGAAGTCAATCAATGAGGTCATCGGTGGGCGCGGGTCCAGAGCGAGCAGGGGGACCGCAAGCTTTCAGCGACACAGCCCGACTACTAGGGATGGGGCAGGCAGCAGTGGCGAGAGAATTGATGCCAGCAAGCCAGGCATTAATATATTGTGAGGGGAGGGGTGTTTTGTCGACAGATGAGAAACGAGAAGTTGGAGGGATTGGGGAGATCAGGGACTTCATGGCCTGAGCGGCAATCGTGGTAAAGTTCCGGCTGTGAAAACAGCCTGTGGCAGGGGAGTTTGACGGCTGACGGTCGTGCATGTACCGGTTGCGCCGCCGTCTGATAAGGGCGCCAACGAGCTGTTGATGTGGATATGTGGGTTGGTAGTGGATGGGTGTAGTGGTGGTGGGAGTGGTAGTGGTTGTGGGGATTGTACTAAGGACAACATCTGGCATGAGGTGTTGGTGAAAGAGAGAGGGAGAGAAAGAAAAAACGAGATGAAATATTTCCCAAAATGGAAACACGCAACGGTCTCGTGGACAGCTAGCAATCCCCTATAGGCGGGCTCATGGTCAAGTGGTATAAAAGGCCAAACTGACCTCGTGAATAAGCCAGGGCCCTCTTGATGACTGACTGACTGACGGACTGACTACCTACCTTTGGTGGGAAGCGGAGACGCTCCCGAGCGACAGCGCCGGGACTAGATGGGCCAGTCGGATCGCGCAAGAGTCAACTGGGCTTGTTGGCTGGTGCAGCACCAAGGGGCTTTGTCACCTTGGACCTTCGGAGCTTGGGAGTCGGAATAGAATGGCCGATCTGAGACATGGTGTACGTTGAGTACGGCATTGCAGGGACTCGAGGGCAGGCTCTGCTCTTCTGCATTGAGCTGGACAGGGAGTGAGCATGTCGGCAGACTCGCGCATAGGGACCGCGTCGTCTTTGGCCAAGTGTCGTTTACTCTCCGCTTGGATAGGCTAGAAAGAAGAAAGGTTATCCCCAAGGTCGAGACTTGTTGGGAAAGGCAACGCAAGGTAACAAAATATGCTTCGAACCACGCGACGAGCCGCGCATGGGGCCAAAGGAAGTGAGTGGGAGGGAGTGGCGCGGGTTGGCTCGTGATACTGGAATTTTGGCGCTCCGAGTCGAGACCCGTCAAAGCACCCAAAGACATGACAACGCATCGAAACGAAGGAGGAACAAAAGAAAATGACACGATTTGAAGGGATGGTGAGGCTCCCGGCAGGGCCTTGATCTCACATTGGGATCACGAATGTACGAATATGGGGCCCTCGAAGTGAGAACTGAGAACTGAGGCTAAGCTGGCTGGCTCCGGCAGTGGTTGGCGTGGTGGTCGGCGGTCGACTGGTGGTGTTGGCGCTGATGGTCCACTGCGACGTACCGTAGTCCACCGTGCCACCCCCGGCCGGAGGCTTTCTGGCTGACAGCACAGACACAGACATATTCCTTGCCAGCAGGCGTTCCCTTGGTATGCTGCCGTGTTGCAAATACAGGAAATTCCGTGCATCTAGTCGTCGTGCTGTGCAAGGAACGGCCTCTCCGTACGACCAGATGGACGCAGGTGAACGGGATGGAAGTCCTTTCCCCCATGCCATGCTGCCATGCGGCCATGCGGACCCACCGTGCTAAAGCATCCGTCACCCAAGGGAATCAAGAGGGTTAACATGGCGCCGGTATCGTGCAGTCTAGGTGAGAGGTGGTGCTGGACTGGACTGTTCGCTGCCGCACATACGCCTGCATGACGATACTGGGCGCGGATGAAGGAGGCTGCCCCGGCGGATCCACCCGAGCCCTTGAGCCTGCCACTAAACGCGCTGGAACGCAGCTCAGCGGGCTCCGTCCCAGCAGCCTTCCACTCATGGTACAGCACTGGGCCACCGCGCAGTACCGTGCACTGCATCCCACCCGCAGCGAGAATGGGCTGGACTGGATGGGGGCGTGGCGTGGGCGGCGGGCCTTGTGTTTTCGAATCGAAGCTGGTCGAAGGGGTTGAGGATTGTGCGGAGGGAGGGATCGAGGGATCGAAGGATCGAGCGATGAGGAGACTGTCTCTCCCGTCTCCTGTCTCGCTCCATGGCTACGGGAATTCGAGCGGAGAGGGCATGGGAAGAGCAGAGGGACAGAACAAGCTGAACTTGGTGTATTTTGGCCCGTCCAGTGTGGATTGTGGGTGGACGACGACGGGCTGAACAAGTACCCCGAAAGTGTGGCTGCCGTCCTTATCCATCCATGTCCCCAATCCTGGTCCACCCACACGTATGGACAGAACCTGGAAGGTACCTCCTCTGTCCTGGTATACAGTACGAATACATCCATCACCCACTGGACCACTACCCACTGGACCACACCTGCTGGCTGTTCTCCCAACCCTCCTCCAGGTACCTTCTTCCCTTGCCTGACCTCGTACTGCTGACTGACTGAGGGCCTCCGCTTCCCAATCCCTCCTCGTCAGACCTGGAAAGAGCTCACCACCATCCTTCTTGCTCTTCTCCCCGCTCCTCTCATCCCCATCCCCATCCCCCATCCCCTTTCCGTTCTTGCTTCAACTTACGACACTTCGCTTCTCTCGACCTCGCCTTTCCCCCCCCTCCATCCTTTTCCTCCCCCCTCCGTTCCCTCCCTCTCCCTCCCCCTCTGCCTCATCGTCCAACCCGCCGACCGTCGTCGAGGTCGCCCACACCGAGGACATGAATAAGCTGGCAAACATGCGTCACTGGTCGGAGAGGATGAGCCCCAACTTCGGAATGGGCCGTCCCAATATGCCTATGAATGCCCTCAATGCCCACCCCAAGAACGCCGCCCAACCGGGGCAGCCCATAAGCTCACCCCAGGCTGCCGATGCCACTATCCACTACTCGTTCAACGTGCCATTTGCTTCCGATCTCGTCGGGCCCGACACCGAGGACATCCTTCACGCCACCACCGACGCCGTCCTGCGATGGACACACCCCGAGGACGCGCCGGACGATGTCGAAATCCACGAGCTACCCGTTCACGCCCAGAACCTGGCCAACCTCAGGAGGTTATGTCGCGAACTCTCCAACGGACCGCTACCCATCGAAGCCCACGTTCTGTCCGCGACGCCCAAGAACGGAAAAGGACTGCAGGTCACCACCGTCTGTCTATCGGGCTCTCCAGAGCTGGTCCACAAGAGCCGAGAGACCATTTTGAATGATACCCCCATCTCGCTCGTATGTCCCGTTCCGCACGTCCTTCGATCCGCCCTGGTCAGCGTATCCCATGTCGCCCATTCTGACCAATCTTCTAGCGCTGCACAACGATCGACGTCGATGGCCAACTGGTCTGTGATATTAACGGCGGAATCCTCAAGAAGTCTGTGACGGACAACCTCGACTACATTTCCAGCTACTGCGGTGTTGACATCTTTCTCCTTGGCCCCAAGCTGACCCCGATGGTTGACGGAATGACTGGTGAGGCTGAGATGCGGATGGATCAGCGATGGAGGGTTGCCATCTACGGCGACATCTTGTCGTCTGAGCACGCAAAGGCCCGAGTCCTGATCCACATTGATACCTTGGTACGGGGTTTCCACGCTTTACGTTCTGGTCACGATCCTAACTTCTTCCCAGCTCGGTCGTGTTGTCGATGGTACGAAACTCGAATTGTCTTGCCACCAGCTCGTTTGTGGCCGCCACCGCAAGAATATCAAGTTGATCGAGTCATCCACCGGGACTGCTATTTACTTCCCGCCCCCGTTCTCGCAGATGTACCGCTACTGCCCGCCGAAAGCAACTCGTCGTGATCCCGCCGATATCTTCATCACTGGCGAGACCCCTCAGGCCATTGAGCTCGCCAAGCAGAAGCTGCACGAAACTGTCCAGCGAATTAGGCTCTACGTTAAAGACGTGACGATTCCTGCCGCCAAGATTGATAGCATCCTCCTTGGTCGCTTGGATAAGGTCCGCAAAATCCTCGAAGCGAATGGAACCTACATCATGTTCCCCCCGTTGGCAAGTCAGCGCAATATGGTTCGAGTCCAGGGCAGCGAGGGTCTCCACGTGGAGCGAACCGTTCGAGAAATCATGTCACTGGCAGGCCAGTTCTACAGCGCAGGATGGTACATTCAGCAGCCTGAGTCTCGACAGCTTCCAGGCCCCGCCGATATTCGCACCATGCTGGGTGATATCTGCGCGAACTCGGAGGCGGACCTATCTTTCGACAAGATGACCTTCACCGTCACTGGATCTGATGACGCTGTCAAGTCCGCTCTGATGGTCATCTCGGAGATCAAATTTGTAGCTCAGTCTCAGTACCAGATTCGAGTCAAGATCGAGCTTGCCAATGAGCACAAGGAGTTTGTCAGTGGCAAGAAGAACGGCAAGATCAACAAGATTATGGGCCAAAGTATGCAGGACCCCGCCTTATCATTATCACGTCACTAACCCATTTGAAGGCAATGTCCAAATCATTTTCGACGGATTCAACGAGTACAACTTCAACATTGACGTCATGGCTGCTGGTTACGAGTCGATGAAGCAGGGCCTGACCCTTGTCGAACAGGAGATGCCCGCCTCAATCTCTTTCCATGTCCCTGACCAGTACCACAAGCGAATCATCGGTATTGGTGGGCAGCACATTCAGCGAATCATGAAGAAGCACTCCGTCTTCGTCAAATTTTCCAATGCCATGGACAGAGGTATGTTTTGGCAGCTGGCTTTCATCCGCACTACTAACATGCGCTATAGGTGGCATGGGACGTGAGGATGATGATATCAAGGTCGATAACGTCATTTGCCGAACCCCCGCCCGCAACGCCCAGAACCTCGATGCAGTCAAGAACGAGATTCTGGAGATGGTTGATCGTGCTGTAAGTGTGCCCTATGGTGTACAATTACTCGACCCCTAACTGAACGTTCTTAGGACTCTGAGTACACCTCTCAGATTGTCAGTGTTGATCGCCTGTACCACCGCCAGCTCATTGCTCGCCTTCCTGAGATCGACGAACTCGAACAGAAGTACAACTGCAAGATCAACTTCCCCAGCACCGAGCAGGCCAGCGACGAGGTGACTGTCAATGGACCTCAGTGGCAGGTCCCTCACTGCGTTGACGAGTTCTTGGGAATGGTCCCCGACAAGCACGAACTCATCCTTGCCCGCAGCCCCGAGTTGATCAAATTCCTCGAGTCTCCCGAGTTCGCTCACGATCTTGTTCCGAAGCTGAAGAACCAGCATGAGGTCGAGGTGACCGTTCATCAGAACCCTGATGAGGTTACTGAGGACGGCTCTCCAACCGTGGCCCTTCTCTGGGGCTTTACTCGAAACAACGCCGGTGGTCTTCGTGATGCTATGGATTTCCTCCAGTCTCAGTTTGCGACTTCCGGGGCTGAGATTAACATTGTTAAGGGCGCCCTCCCCCGACCCAAGTCCGACTCGTTCGAAGACTCGCTTCAGTACTTCGACTCAAAGCTCCTTCAACATGCCCCTGCTTCGGTGGCCACAGACTCCCCCGTCAAGGTTGCCTTTGGCGACGAAGTTGCTCGTGAGCGAAGCAGCATCCTCGACCGTCTCCGAAAGCCCGGCAGCATGACCTCGATCTCGTCCTTCTTGGACCGCAGAAAGAACAGCTCTCACTCAGCCCATGCCAACTTCTTCAAGGGCTCGAGCAACGTGTCCAAGTCTTCGCTCATCTCCATCGAATCGACCCGCAGCTTCAATGCTGACCGAAACCCCTGGAATGACAGCGGCGTGAACCTCCCAGAGGACGATAACCCCTGGGCCCCGCGCCCTTTCAGCACCCATGCCGACAACAAGTTGGCTATTCCCCAACCTGGCGACGTTACACCTCGCCACAGCGCCCGCGCCTCCGGCGACAGCGGACGCCCTTCGACCTCTCATTCTATGAATTCAGGATACCCCGCCCCTATTGGGCCTTTCCGTTAGATTCCCCCGTGTTAGAACCTCTACATGCAAATACCCCGGCTGGATATACCCTGGCGTAAAATACCCTGGAACGTCTCCTTCTGCATCGGCCGGTTTATGCCTCGCTCTGTTTGTTTTCTCTTCGCTGTCTTTGTGTTTTGCTGTTTTTCCTATCGCTGGTTTTGTTTTGGTTATCGGGATCGGGGGTCTTTTTGACGACTTGACGTCCACTCATTATACCCAGTCACGCAACGAAAAGCTGAGGACAAAAAAATGAAGAATACCCCTGGTGCCGAGCGATATGATCTTTGAGACATGGTGGATTGATTTGGGGAGAAAGATACCAACATCAACGAAAACAAGAAGAAACATGAAGAGTCTTATGTCTGGAGAAAGGCGACGACTATACACGGAGTCGAAGTTGGGCATTGGTTTGTTCCGCCCCATTCTTATGACAGACTTATATTGTTTATGGAAGGATGTGTTCGCAATGGATATTGCTCGCTACGGTTCCAAAATGTCTCTACGGCTTCTGGATGGACTCTAAGCGAGTCTACCGGGCGAGAATGAAAAGTTAGAGAATCACTATACTGCTATGTGAGTTCAAGAAACTCAATGATACCCGCGGTTTCGCGATTGCTCTTCACAAATTTTATTCCATTCTTGCAGTGACGTAAATGTTGTTTTATTGCGTCGTGGCATCCTCGTACTCAACTTGTCGCGCCCTGGGGCGCAAGGTTTATGTCCAAAGGATCTCCTTGCAATTGTACTACTACATCTCCTCTCTCTTGCGGATTTCTGGAACTAACTGCTTGAAACGTGGGAATATATCGGTCCAAGCTAGACTATCATAGGTGCCAGCTAGGAGGTCCCTAGTGCTCACATACGACTCGACAACAACACTACAGGAG
Organism: Ilyonectria robusta; assembly: GCF_021365365.1. Classification (NCBI taxonomy): domain Eukaryota; kingdom Fungi; phylum Ascomycota; class Sordariomycetes; order Hypocreales; family Nectriaceae; genus Ilyonectria; species Ilyonectria robusta. The sequence continues at coordinate 1,203,612 of NW_025764436.1, read as the reverse complement.
CCATTATGAAAGATATGTCGCAAATGAGGACGACCTCAGTCCACTTTTCCCAGAAGGCGTTCAGGGTATCCCTGCGGGCGACGGCGAGATGAGTGTAGCACATAGGCCGCCTCAAAAGCCCATGTACGAAGAAGGCATCCGCCACAGCCACTTCTCAACGGAGGAAGCGAAGTGGTTATTCTCTGCTGCCTTTGCCCCGGAGTCTCGTACCCAGGGTGTCGCCGTCGGCATCTACTACCTTTGCGTTGTGAGTGAGTTGACAGGAGCTGATAGAGAAGCATGGATTGTGCCCAACACCTTCGCATATGATTCAGACGTATGTCGGTCGTCACATGCTGTCTTAGTTTCGAATCTCCGAGAGGGAACATATCATACAGATATAATTAACTGTAGGATGCCACACGTATTAAACACAATATTAGGAGCTTAACCATCTTGCCTTCCACGCTGTCAACAATGCCACTCTATGTGCGCTGCAAATCGCCCATGAAACACATTGCCTGTAAGTGAAAAGACAAGACTGGGTTTACCTGCAAGGCTTTCCGACCAACTCCACACCGTCGCTGTGCTTCTACAGCCACTAGACACATCTAGAACGACTTCCCGTTCATCATCCGCTCTTGAACAACCCTCACATCTTCCTTCGCAACCTCTTTCATTGCCCTCTCGACCGCTTCCATTATCTCCTCCAGCCGCTTCTCGGGCGATTCGTCCTCGGGGGTACTCTCCTCAGACGAGAGATGGCACTTGCTACAGAAGCGCTCTACTTTCGGGGCGTCTGGGCCAGAGCGGCATTTCCACTAGCCGCCGCTCTTTTTCCGGACCGCGGTATCCCAAAGGGAGCTTGGGTCGTGCCATTCCTTGTCCCATCGTTGGCGTTTCATCGGCGAGACTTGGCACTGCAATTCGAGGGTGCGGATGGTGTTGAGGAGCTGGATGAAGCGAGATTGCGTAGAACCAGGCCAGAGGTCGAGAATGTTGTAGGTGGTGAAGATGAAAAACCAGTCGGGGACAAGGACGGTTGGCAGATCTGAGGAAGAGATGTTGGGTTTCGGGGCTGGAGTTGGTTCGGGTTCGGGCCCTGTTGTGGATCCGGGTGCTTGTTGCCAGTGCCTCCAAAAGGCCTTGTTGTATGCATTCCTATTCTTAGACCGGATCTTATCGAGGTTCTCTTGATAGGCGCTTTGGCTCAGTGGCTTGGTCATGCCCTCCAGATAGGAATGCTCGCCGACTTCAGGATGGGCGACGATCGGCGCTCGTAGGAGTCGCTTGTCAAGTCCTCCCGACTCAAGCAGGAGCTCACGGTGACTCTCTGGGGGCTTCTGGTCGGCTCCATCCCACTGGAAGGTGAAGAATCCAGCTATTGCACCTTCTGACTCGGCGTGATTGATCGAGATGTGCTTCATGTTATCCAACAACTCAGTTTCGACCTGGCGGATCACTTGTTGCTGGGCTGGGGCCAGGGGCGGCGGCGAGAGAGGTCGTCGGCGAGCTACACGCCCCCTGGCCCTCGACTCTGCAGCTCGTGCAGCATCGGATTTCTGGCGCTGTTCACGCAGGAAGGTTGCTAAGATTGAGTCGGCCTTCTCCCGTGCTTCGATAACAGGACCGTAAGCGTCCTCGCGAGCTTGCTCTTGACTGGCAAGGAACTCGACCAGTTGCGCGCCCTCCTCGGAGTACTTCTCCAATAGCTTCTCGACTTCGATACTGTTCGCAGTGTTCATAGGCTGGAACAGCCTTTCGCCAGCCTTTGGGTATAGATCGCGAGAAGGGGGTGGGAACTCCAAACGGAAAGATTGCGACTTAGTGAGGACAGGGTCGCAAACAGGTCGAAGTCTGTCAAAGTGGTTTCGCGATATATTGATCGGCGTATCGCCACATGGCTTGGCAGCTTTCCCGCTCGTATCTTGAGACGCAAGGGTGGTCGCAAACGAAGAGCGGCTGGGCAAAGGACGGTCGAACGATGGGCGCAACGCTGACGGCTCGGATGGGCCCCGTGCCGGAGATGTGGGCGACGATTCTGGCAAGTCGCATTCTTGATGCGCCTCGGCAGCGCGTTCTGAAGTTGAGGGCGAGGGCAGGTTGCGCTCGATGAGGAGCGACGACGGCGGTCTCGAACAGGTAGAGCTTGGAGGCCTCAGGCTTCCCGCTGTGCTCTTGTTGGAACAAGCATCATCGCCATCGCGCAGCTTAACCGCCGCGTCTCCTGGATCCAGCATGGTCGATAGATGTGTTGATGACGGGTGGCGGTTGGAATTTGTGGGCGTAAGCGCGAGATGTAAAGACGAAGGTAGAGGGGAAAGTCAACAGAGGGTGAGAAGGAAGTAAACACAACTCAACAGGCAAGGCGCAAGAATTCCGCCAAGTTCAGCAAACGGCGTCAAGGAGACAACGAAGTTATGACTTGATTTCCCGGAGCGAGATCTCGAGGAGAAATATGAGCAAAGAAAGATGAGTGTTGAGGGTTGAGAGCTGCAATCAGTGGTATGCTCTCGTTTGTTGATGCGGCACCTGCCTTATCAGGTACCTACCTCATAGGGGCACCTTACGTCCCTTATATAGGTAGGTAGGTAGGTACCTTACCACCTTAGGGTTGCGCTGAAAAGAAATCGGTGAGTTGGCGCTCCCGCGTTTTCGTCAGTGAATCATGGTCATCGTGACGATCTGCGAGGCATACGTCAACAGCTGGTACACACACCATGGCCGTTTTCCCCTTGATCAGTTTGCTACGCACGTGCAAACCAGGCATAAGCCAAGTCCTTGGCTGTGAATTTTGCCAGACACAAAACATTCATTGACGCAATGCGAAGTAAAGGTGGCCGTCTGTAAGTAAAAGCGTCCAGAAAAGCATGAAAGTTGTCGTTGAAACTCATCTTCATGTTTATCCAAGATGGCATCCATGGAAAACATAGCTAGGGTATACAGATCCACACCAGGGAAGCCGAATCGACTCTCTCTCTCCCTTCTAGAAGCCATTTTCCCGAACCCGCTCAATGACGCATATCCAGCGCCTAGCCCAACGCCGTCCCACCCCGTTGTTGTACAGGTTATACAGCTTGTCACACGCTCAGCGGCGACAGCCACACGTGAAGCTTCATCCCACCAAGGGTCCCACCTTGACGCGCTCCCGGAGTTGCCTTGACTCTACAACTGCGCTTTGTCTCTCCCGTCGCTTTTGCTCCGCCTCGATTTTAGCAAAGTGACCGCGAGCACCGTGTTTCAGCTTTGTGATCATGTCGGTGGCTCTGCCCTTGTCCAGGCCCTTGATGGTCAGGGGGTTTGCCTTTCCGCGCAGCTTGTTGATAAAGTCCACCTGGCCTTGGGTAGGCGGCAGTGATCGCCATCTTTGGTACCGATGAATAAATGTATGAGGGAATGCGTTGGCTGCGTAGCTGTCCGCTCCATGCACCGCATCAGGGAAGGTGGCTGCAGTGAGAATCTCTCGGGGGACTGCGTATGGTGACTTGGCCAAGCCAGCTGGGAGCGCTCGCACCTCCACCGCTCGGTATATCGGGGACGAGGTTCCAAGTTCCTCGCTGATCTTTTCAATCCTGATGTACGAACCGCTCGGAGCGGAGAGGATAAATTTTTCTTGCCCGACTTGCACCCAAGAGTACTTACTAATGGATCGAATATGCTTCTCCCCTGAAGTGTCAGCGATTAGGTCGAGGACAGACGAGTAGTCTGTGAATGTGACTGTGTCAGGAGAGCCTGGACCGGAGGTTGTGTGGAACGACAGAGCACTCTGTGCAATGTCCTCCCCCCGATCCTCGGCCGCCTTGATCTTCCGCATCTCTTTGACCGACGCACTTTCCACCAACACGTTGGGGTCCAGGCCGAAAAGAGTTGGCGTAGTAACAATCCCGGTATCTAAACTTGACACTAAATCGATTACGTGGCAGTCCTTTTTCCCTGGGTGAAGTCTCATGCCTCTTCCAATCATCTGTACAAGTAGGTTTCGCGACCTCGTCGGCCTTCCGAGGACGATGCAGTCGATGTTGGGAATGTCGGTGCCCTCGGTAAATACACCGCAGTTAACAAGAACCGGGAATTCTCCCCTCTTGAAAGCGTCGAGAGTTTGGCTTCTCTCGACTCTCGGCGTATCTCCCGTCACGTATCTTGCTTCGAATCCGTGCTTGCGGAATGTCTGGGTGAGTTCAATGACGTGTGCTACGTCAACGCAAAAAACAAGTGTCGACTTCCTTCCTTGGGCTTTCGCCATCCAACTTCGAACCGTAATGTCGTTGATCTCATCGGTGTTGACAATTTTGGAGAGCTCTCCAGGCTGGAAATCGCCAAAATTATTGCTTTTAACTTGTTTGAGGTTGGCGGTCGATTCAACAGTTGTGAAGATGACATCTGAAAGCCACTTTTCGGCAATCATGTCGACATAATCCTTGTGGTAGACAATCTCGTCAATGGCTGCGCCGAGTTTCACACCATCGAATCGGGAGAAGGTGGCAGATACACCGATCAAGTTCGGGGAGCCTTCTCGCTTCTCGTCGAGACCAAAATGTTGGAGGGTTTTCAAGTATCCTGGCGCAACTATGTGGTGTGCTTCGTCAACTAGCACAAGCTTGAACCGGGAAGGGTCAAACTTGGCCAACCGGCCCTTGGACGTGATACTCCGGACACTTGCAATGGTGATATCGGCGGTCCCCGTCGCATGCACGTTTCCCATTTCAATCTCAATGCTCTTCTTTGGATATGCCAGCTGACAATGGTTTGCGGCTTGTTCAACCAACTCTCGTCGATGAGCCAGGATGAGGGTACGGTTAGCGTCCTCTGCAGTTGACGGCATCCTGTCAATGAGTTGTGTGAAAATGACCTATAACAAATGAGCTTCATGGCCAAGGCAGGACCTCGCAACCCATACCGTCTTGCCGCTTCCGGTTGCTAGTGAGATTCCGACTCGTTTATGGCCCCGCTTGAGCGATTCCAAGACGGATGTGATGCATTCTCGTTGATAGTCTCGAAGCTGAAGCTGCTTCTTAGGGGCTACGGTGGATGCGTAGGCTCTGAGCGCCCAGGGCTTGAGCACAGGTGCGCCCAGCCTGGCATTCGGCCTGAGTAAACATTTAGCCACCGTTCGTAGCATTGCACATGATGAGATGCGCAATACCAATATTCACAATGCACATGATTTGAGATGAAGCTTCGACAGGTATTCGAGGCGCTTGGAGTGCAAAGTTGCTAGCGTCTGTGTTAGTCAGCAAGCGTTTAATGGTGGTTGGCTCTTCAGTCATCAACTGCCGGGGCTTCTAGAAATTTGAGACGGTGAACCCTGTGAACCAAGTGCCGAGCATCTCGCTTCTCTATAACTCAAGCCTTTTGTATTCGCAGGGCTCAATCATCATTCTGTTGGTCGAGTTTCGACTTCTTCTTCTCCGCCTCTGCTACCATGTTTTCGCCTGCTCGGAGCATTCTTGACGCCGTCAGCAACAAAGGAGCATGGACTCGGACGCCGACTATCCGTTCGGCGAGGAGGAAAACCTGCCTCGTCACTCTTCGCCTTCAGACATGAAAAGCCTAAACATTGCAGAATATTCTCAACATGTCGACCCAGTGGAAGACCCCTACCTGTCGGGAAGCGTATATGCCGAAAGCGAAGACAGCGCAAATTCCTCCGCCAACAAGGAGGAAGATGATGATGAGCGCTTCTCTCTCAAACGACCAGCAGAAGAAGCTCTAATACCACAAGCTTTCAAAAGACACAAAGGTGTCTTAAACACCGACTACCTCGATTTACTCAACGGCGACATCGAAGATGCAGCTCACCGAGTCTGTATCTCCGGCGAGGAAGATAATGAACCAAGCCAACTTGGCGTCACTTCCTGGTCGCCTCTGGAGAAGAAATTATTCTTTGAGGCCATGGCACGCTTGGGGCAAGAAGATCTGCCTGGTATCGCGTCTCGCATAGGAAGCAAGAGTGAGATCGAAGTAAATCACTACCTCAGCGTCCTCAAGAGGGTTCACCTTATGCGACAACGGGAAGGATTGCGTCCAGCAATTGAGTTCTCAGAGTTTCCCGCCGCCGTCGAGCTCAGCCAGCCTCTGTGCCACGCCCTAGACGAAGCTGCAGATGCAGTCTCCGTCAGACAGGAGCGCAAGGAAGAGCTGCGGGAGGAGAACAAATGGGGAGAGTGCTGGGACATTACACCAAGACTCGCCCGGAAGCTCGACAAGGGTGAACTGATTGCAGAAGGCCAAGATGTGGCGTTTGCTGGAGTCTTGAACGTCCACAACTGGCTGAGACTTTCGGAACGAATTTTCATGAACTCTTCCATTCCAAGTGACAACTGGAGCTATATCGAAAACCACCCGCCATCCATGTGGGCAACCACATTTGAGGATTTCCACTCTTTGGCTGTGTCAATCACTAGAAGGCTTGTTCAAACAGCCATCTTTCTCAGCATGTCCAGGATTCGAGCCAAGAAAGAACTTATTCCTTCAACTAGGGACATTGTGAGGAGGCAAGATGTCGAGGCAGCCATTGCGTCCTTGGGCATGACGTCAAACTCGCGCGGATTTTGGCTCAAGTGCGCCCGGAGGCTTCGCCTTGAGGTTTATGAGGAGCCCCCAGACCAAGATGACGATGTCGAACAGGAAGCTCTCACGTATGACCAAGTCGAAGAGGCTCTCTCGGGAGACGAGGACCAACCTCTTTCGTCAAGATTGGAGCCAACGCCAGCATTTGTCAAAGAAGAATCCATCGAATACCACAGCCTGGATGAATCTGAATCCGAGTTTGAGACGCCATTTACCCTCTCTGATGACGAAGAAGCCGCTATTGACAATGAAGCCAACGAGGTGCTTCAATATTCTGCTGCGGACTTCCCTGAGACCTATCGCACCAAGGAATCACTAAGAAACCGCATTACCACAGAACGACGACAAGAAGAGTACGCGGAGGGCTGTGATCAATACGCAAGTGGCCAGGCAGAAGCCGAGATGTGGGAGTTGCTCCAGAAGAAGCCTCCTATGGGGTTACCCAAGGTGAATGAGCCAGGGCCAATACAACGCTCGAAGCTGGATGTGGAAAGCATCTTCCCCATCGGGCGGGATTGGAGAAGCAAGATCAGGTATCACAGCGAGTGGGAGACAGAAAAGGAGCGGAAGAGCTAAAGGAGACGTGAGGCTACTATCTTATGATGGTGCATGATATTTCCACGACATCTATGACTGCCTATCCAACTCCCAAATTGGAAGTTGACGAATATTGACTCTTGAAGAGGTCTGGTTGATTAGAATAATAGTAATTTTGGGGTATCTAAGCTGTAAGCCCGATACTGCAATGCAGTCATCATGGCTCCGTGTCATTTTTCACCGTCTAGTTCTCCTCCCTCTTGCCCGCGTTCTCGCCGCCGTCGCCGTCGCCGCACCCCGGCTTTTATTAGCATTCGCATTCGCACCCCTCGTCGTCCTTGACACAGGAGTACCACTCTCCTCAGCACTTCCCTCTTCCTCGTCACTCGATCCACTCTCATCCCCGTCGCCCGCTTCCTCTTCTTCTTCCTCTCCCTCTTCGTCTTCCTCCTCGGTCGTCTCAGCCTTCTCCTGCTTCTCGGCCTTCTCCTGTTTCTCTTGCTTTTCCAACTTGTCTTGCTTCTCCTGCTTTTCTAGTTTTTCCTGCTTCTCAGCCTTCTCCTGTTTTTCTTGCTTCTCGACCTTATCCTGTTTGTCTTGTTTCTCCTGCTTCTCAGTCTTGGCTTGACTGGCTGCGCGCTTCCGTCGACTTGAGCTTCTCTTGCCCTTTGTAGCTGGCGATTGCGCATCCGTGCCCTCCTCTGTATCCTCAACCGAGGTGCCCCTTGTCTTGGAAACCGTGTCACCTCGCTTGCGTTTCTTGGGGGGCGAAGGTGCTGGCGACAGCTCGAGCTGCGGGGGAGACGAAGGAGCCTCGCTCGGGTCCGCGATGGCGCGCTGCATCATGGACTCCAGGAACTGATCCCTGGGCAGCGAAAATTCGACATACCTGTCTTCGGTTTCGTCTTCGTCAAAGTTCTCCCGTTCGTCGATGACTTCGAGGTTGTAGTACGTGCGCAACTTCTGCCAGATGTAGGGAATGCGCGTGTGCGGGTACAGGTCGGGATCGAAGCCGTGATTTCGAAGGTGTTCTGAGATCGCAATCATTCGGAAATGTCTATGCATGCCTGTGGGTGGTCAGAAGGGAAGTCGCACGAGTAGCTAGGCATGCGACTGACCTGCTGGTTTCCATCGAATGACGCCCTTGAAGAGCGAGGCGACCTGGTCATCGGTCCATAGCTCGTTGAAGTTGTTCTCAGGTTCTTTTGTCTCGCCGGCGTCATCGGCGTTGTCACCGGCCGGGGGAGTATCGACGTCCATGGCATCGTCGTCGCGAACCGGAGTTGGCGTGGCAGCGGCCTGGCTCCCACGAGCGCGCTTCCGAGGAGGCATTTGGATTCGCAGCGGTTGGATTGTGTGTGAAGCGTATTCGGTGCGGCCCGGAACAGGGTTCTCGGCGCGATTGGCGGTGGTGGACGTGAAGATGGTTGTTGGATCGAAGTGTCAAAAAGTTCAAATCTCGAGCTTGTAGCAATGGATCAATCATGAGACGGATGTGGTCATGGGCAGAAGAAGCCTGCAAGGGCCACTGCAAGCTACTCCCGGTACCTCTAGGCCGGCCGTCTAGCGCGAGTGGAGGGGTCACTGGCGGGAAACGCGCCCTGAAGAGCCCCAATCGTGGCGCGTCGCGGGGATCAAACCTCCACTGACGTCGGGGAAATTCACCAACTTGGCAGCGTCGATGATACGGTCCAACTACCGCCTTTCAGACTGATCCATGACATCCTACGCGGTGCGCAACTACAGCTATGCCTGGCAATGAGGACAAAGCAGATGTCTTCGCCATTCCCGACCTATGGCAGACCCCCAAGTTACTTGATCAGCTAGGTCAAGCCGGCGAGCCTCCGTACTTTGCGACGGAGCTCAAAGGTACGGATCCTCAACTCACCGCTTTGTTGTTCGCCGTGCTAAGTCTTGGATTCAAGATAGCCTCGATTCCAGTCTGCTGCAGCTTGCTCCGCTTGCAGTCGAGCAGCATGGCTTCTTCAAGCTCCCATCTCTCGAAGCCTCTACAGTCGTCGAACCCGACGCCAACGTAGCTTCCGACGACGCAGAGACGACGGTGGAGAGCACGCCAGACATCGAACCTACCGACGATATGTGGATGGGACTAGAGAAAGCGCCAGAGAAGACCGCTGAGCACAGGACTTGGGATGCGTTCCTCAACGCGACTTCTGCGACGACCCAACCCCCGCTGATCACCGAAGCTGGCCCTACTACCTACGACGCCTTACTGTGCTGGTCAATCGATCCCTTGCGACTCGACAACTCTGACGTGCCTGTTGTGGAAACAAAGACATACATTTCTTCATTGCTGGCGCTTGCGATTGGCCAGGAGTCAGTGTTCTTCTTACGAGACGACAAGAGTCGGAGATTCACCTCTGCTCTACCGAAGATGCGGATTTCGGGATATTCAAGACATGTGCTGCAGGGTCTAGAGAAGCAATGCTTTCGCTGCGGCTCGATCTTCTTAGAGCTGCGGGCATTTGTCCAATTGACCTACTCCAAGCGTTCGACGCGATGCGGCGTCGCTCTAGCCAGCGCCCTCGAGCAGATTCTAAAAGATTCTCAAGAGCATGTAGCGGTCCACGGACACAACCCGCGATCACTTCTAAGCCTTCAATCGACAATCAAGGGCTTGTTGGCTATCCTGGAGCCGTTCCACAGGCTCACGTCGAAACTTCGCCGAGGTTATGCTGATGAAGATGTTCTCTCCATCGTTTTCCACGAAGCATACTCGGTCGACCATCGCGAAGAGCAGCTACGTGAAATCATGCGAGAGGTGTTGCAGCGAGTTTCTCGACCCTGGATTGAATTCCTCGAGGAGTGGATTGGTACCAGACGGGAAGAGGGGATACCATTGACAAAGTCCAGTGTGGGTGAGAGCAAGGGCTTTATCAAGGTCGACGTAGAAACCTACATGGATGACTTTGGCCTGGAAGTGGAGGATATCGACTTCCGCTTGGACGATGCCAAGATGCCCCATTTCATGCCTCATGATATTGCCAAGTCCATTTTCGAGACGGGCAAGAACCTGCGCTTCATCAGAAGCTGCCATCCAGAACACCCATTGGCAAACCATGAAATCCTCGCTTTGACGCACCCCCCGAGGACTGAGTGGCTTTACGACTGGGATGCCATATTACAGTTGGAGATTCGGGTTTCTGAATATCGGGACAACCTACTTGGTGCCATCCAGAAGAGCCGCTCGGACACACAGTCCTCCCCTCCAGCAAGGGGAAGCTTGCTTCCACCATGGCCTCAGACTGAACTGCAGTTCTTTGGTGTAGAAGAACAGAAGATTGAAGAACGCTTACTGGCATCCATCGACCAGTTTAATCAACCCCTTGCGGATGCTGGTGCTAACGATTCGCTCAGCCTTGTGGTTCGTCAACGTCTTTCTGGCCGATATCAGTCTCCCTCAAACTCCTTCAACTTTGCGCCACATTGGTCCTTGCTTCCTGTCCTATCCTTTGGTGGTATCACTTCTGCTCAGTCTCAGGTCGTTAACCAGGAGAGCTTAAGACTTCTCTTTACGCATCATGACTTAAGGAGTCATCTCAAGATGCATCGTGATTTCCACCTGTTTGGCAATGGTCTATTTTCGAGCCGCCTCTCTCATGCTTTGTTCGATCCAGACTTGGAAACCGCCGAGAGACAGGCTGGAGTTGCACGCCAGGGAGGCGTCATGGGTCTCCGACTAGGCGGCCGAGACAGCTGGCCTCCCGCAAGCTCCGAGCTTCGGCTGGCCCTTATGGGGGTGCTGGTAGAAAGCTTCGGATCAGAAAACGGGTTCTCAAAAGAGACGCTAAGCAGCATATCTAGGGACTCGTCAGAATTGCCTGGAGAGCTGAGCTTTGCTGTCCGTGACTTGTCGGAGGAAGAGATTGAGAAGTGCATGAACCCAGATTCATTGGAGGCGCTGGACTTCCTCCGCCTATCATACAAGGCTCCAGTCCCCTTGTCGAGTATCATCACTCCAGTGCTTCTAACTCAGTACGATCGCATTTTTAAGCTCTTGTTGCGAATTCTGCGAGTGCTCTACGTCGTCAACCAGTTATTTCGGGACGTCAATGCAAGAACAAGTCGATGGAACGATCCGGAGAACGCCTCGTATCGATTTACTCGGGAAGCACATCACTTCATCTCGGGTATCACCTCGTACTTCTTGGATGCAGGGGTTGCGATCCCATGGCAAGCATTCGAGGCGAAGCTGGATCAGATCCAATCCGACCTGAACAAGCCCAATTCTAAAGGCTCTCAAGAAAAGATGGAGAGCCCCGATAGGCTTAGGGAACTTCATTCTCAAGCCCTCGACCGGATTATGCTTTCCCTTTTCCTAAGGAAGCGGCAGCAACCAGTGCTCAACTTGCTCGAGGAAATCTTTGCGGCGGTGCTCCAGTATGCAAAGTACTCCAGAATGCAAGCGTTAGGAAGGGCCACAGGCAGTGATAAATCCACAAAGCCGGAAGAGTTATATCGGAAATTCAAGAAGAAGGTTCAGATATTCATTACTGTCTGCCGAGGACTGACAGAGAAGAGTCGGTTTGGTAGCAGTAAGGGGGGTGACGACTTGGGCCTGAAGCAGGATGGCATTGGCGAAGATCACCTAGTTGCACAGCTACTGATGAAGCTGGACGCGAACGATTACTACTCTAAACACTAGTAGATAGTTGAAATTCAAACTCGAAAGAAAACAAAGAAAAACATGGTCATTTCCCACCCGTCTCTTCGTGGTGGTCATGTTCAATCTCCAGTGCTGAAGTGAAGCAGTGACCAATACCCCGCCATATTGGGCGGAATGTGGGTGGGCTGCCCCTCATCGCGTCTCCACGCGTTTACATCGTCACCATCAACAAATCTCCGACCCAGCGACCGTCCGTCGCTAGGAAGCCAGCACCATGTCCCGATCAAGCGCCGCAGCGCGCAATCTGAGCCTCACGGAGGAGCTGGAGAGGCTCGAACAGTCCATCACGCTGACTCTACAAGGTACCGCGCCCTTCGCCTCTTTTGCTGTGGCTTTTGCTGTCGCTTTGGCTCACCGGCAATCCAGAAATCGACCATAACTTCAGCAAGTCGCACCGAATCGTCACGACAAGCATCCTACCTTTAGTCGAGCAATATGGAGATCATTCCCGGGCCGTCTGGGAGGCGTCTAAGGTGAGCGCTCCATCATGGGCCGACGAGTCGAAATCGCTAACAATGGTCCAGTTCTGGAAGCAATTCTTCGAAGCCTCTGCCAATGTATCACTTTCCGGCTACGAGGAGCTAGCCAACGACGAAGAAGAAACAATGACGGTCGAAGAGAGCACAGCGATGAGGGACGAGACGACGGCAGACTACACCGCTCAGCATGGGGAGGAGGATGTAACAGCCACAACCGGCGCGGAGCAGTCGACCTACCACATCGACGAATCGCTACTCGACGATGCCGAGCTCTCCGGGAGCACTCCTCGCCCGCCTTCGACAAAGACCTCAAGGACGCAATTCTCACACCTCCAGTCGCCGTACGAGACCATGAAGCGGGAGATGCAGGATGAGGAGGGCCACACGACCGTGCTCGAAGACAACGAGGACTCCACTGTGTTGTTCGCCCAGCACACTGCGAGGTTGCCAGACATGTCAATGACACCAGGCGGCCGTTTCGATGAAGATGAAGACCAAACCATTGAGCAATCGATACACCGCAACAAAGACCCTCTGCTGCATCGGATTCTGGACAAGAACTACCGCATCCAGGCCACACCACATAAGCCGGCATTGCGCATATCCCCCCTGAAAAGCACCCAAGCCAAGAAGGAGACCCCTGCGTGGCAAGATTCTCCAATGTCGTCACCTGAAATGGCGGTTCCAAAATTGCGCAGCGAGGCCTTTATGTCGCCCATGAAGACCAAAGCCCGGGAGCGTTTGGCGGCGGCCACTCAGGGACCAAGAACGCCCGGCGTCAGCGTGCAGACGCCCGCGACGGCGAGGAAGACTCGGGATGTGTTCGCCGATGATAGCACCATGGCGAGCGGGAAGCAAAAGTATGAGATTGATTGGGAGAGCGACGAGGAGGATGACGATATTGACCTGTACGCCGGCATGAGCCCGCCAAAGACGATCCAATTCGCCCTGCCCCCATCCAAGTTGCTGCAGACCCCTGGTGAGTTGTCACGCTGGTCAAGTTTGTGGGTCACGAGAGCTAATGATTTTTTCAAGCACGAGAGGCAAGCCAGAGGATTGTCGGTGACATCCTCCTCGATGCGGGCGCAGACCCAAACTCGTCCGAGTACAGTCCGAGCATGGTCAAGATGAACGAGGACATTCTCAACGACAGCTTCTAGGGACGTATATGGTACAGAACGAGAAAGCCAAAAGTCGAAATTATTTATTTGCCTCTAGGCAGTTTATCAATACAGTAAGAAAGATACCCCCTGGGACATGTCTTATCCCTGGTCCAGTTCCCGTCATTCCATAACTCGTCAATAAATCCGTTTGGTCACCGATTGACCAATCTTTGCCAACGTGTCTGACAAGCCTACCCTCATATACAAAAGAAACCCTCCATTTTCTATCCCCGTGTACCCATGTCGTGCATCACATTCGACCCATGCCATACAACACCGGGGCGCGGACGGCTCGCGGAGGAGCCTCAGAAACCTTAAACCATGAACACGTTAATACTAGAATCCAAGCACCGAGTCAGGAAAGCCTCTGAGATGTTGGCTTAGACGCTAAAGCGCACCTGTGACTTGAGAGCCTGTTCCTGCAACTTGTTGGCATCGACGGCGGGCGCCTTGGGCTCCGCCTTGGGCTGTCTCTTGAACTTGCTGAGCAGACCTGAGGTCGAAGAGTAGGAGGCTACAGATGCCGTCTCAGGGTCTGCGGCTGGGGGAGCTGCGTTCTTCTCCTGCTCACTGGTGTAGAGGATGCTGTTGAGCATGGAGTTGGTTTGTTTCCGGCCGAAGGAGGCGCTGGAGCTGGTGTTGGTGAAGTTACCGACGCCCGACATTTTGAAAGTGAGATTGTTGGTAAGTTGGTTGTTGAATTGGTTGGTTATTGTGAAAGAATTGGGAATAGACAGCGAAGAGCTGAGACTAATAAGATGATGAGATGGTTTGAGCGGTGGCTTAATGAAGACTTGGGAGTGTTTGATGCTTGTTATGGAAGTGTCTGCCTGGTGTCTGCCTGATGTTCAAGTCCACTATCTGTTACATCCTCATCTCTTTATACTTGATGCCTGGACCCAGGGGCCAGGTAGGTGACGAATGATGGCAGAGTTCAGGCAGCCAAAAACAAGGTCATCCAGACTGACGCTGCCCATGCAAGCATTGTCTTGCGTAGCATCATGTCTAGTCACCAGCAACGCTTGCGTGAGTCATGACGCAAAGCCCCAACAGCAATTTAGTTCAGCCTCGCAAGGCAACTAGGATTGAAGAGATCCCGGAACAAAGCGAACAACGGCTGTGCCGGCGACTAACTTACGCGTTTAGGCTGACGAAAAGGGTGCAGGTGCTGGGTCAGTGCGACACGCAAGGCAACTTAATTGGGATTAAGGCGAGCATGCAGCTGGTAGTGGGGAGTACGACACCATAACACCAGGGCGGGAAATCGGGATGCAATAAGATTTTGCCTCGTACAGCCCGCCATTCATCTGTCTTACTGGGCCGCTCTGGCCATGTGGGAGCAATTCGGCTCCGAGCCGCTCTAAGCCCGGATAGACATCCGTCCGGTTGACTCACACACGGTCTTCTGGAGTGTGGAGAAGACCAGCGCGGCGTGCTCAAACGGGAATAGGGAATTAGGATTCCATGCGGGCGAGACCTGATATCAAGGCCAGATTGATCAGCAAATGCCAGGTTTGAACCCGACTGGATCTAGTTAGCCAGCAGTCGACGTCGCGGACGGCCACGACAGCTTCTACGTAAGGTAGTAAGCTGTGCATTCTCATCTTGGAAGGAGCTGACGTTTGGTGATGCTCGGCTTGCGTAGTCGCAGAGTCGCGATGGATGATCGATCACGACGTCGACGAAGCGGTCAATCTCAGAATTTCCCTCGGACTGTCTTTCAGGGATGAAACACACCACAGTCATCAAAAGACTCATACTCATTGCGCCCTGCTGGTGTTCCCTACATACAACCATGGCTGTGTCCACGTTACTCACAAGGTTATCCCAAAGCGGAAGTGTGGGTGTATTGAGCGTGCCGTGTACTCCGAGCCAGGGTCCATTATGTTTCTCATTGAGCGACCCAAACCTGGGACGGCCGCTTAGCTGTGCCGCAGGTACCATTGGTTCATCCAGGCACACCGCAATTAAGACGGCCATCGCCTTATACACACACGGTTTTGGTGCCGGTTCTGACGGTGAGGAGTGTACATCACACCCTCCAATGGCGGTCCCAAGAAATCAGTCAGAAGACAATTGAAGCCCGCATAGTCATGCATACGTCACCCCGACGAACTGCGTGTTTGACTCTTTCGGTATGTAAGCGATTCGAGGATCTATGCTCGAACAGGAAGCTCGTAAGACGTCCGTTCGATTGGAGTGAAGTTCGAATTGGAGGGGTCTACCAGAGCCGCGCGCGTGGCTGGAAGTGGCTTGTGTGGTGGCTAGTGACCTCGGTCTCTCTAGTGGCTCAGCTCACAACCAGCCCAACTCTCACCAGCCAATAATGGCCCCCAAATAAGCTTAACGCCCCGCAGCCTATCGATAAGGCTACGCGCATGGCTTATCGCTTATCCGACAAATTTTCCCACCCAGTAAGTGGGAATTTTTTGGAAGATTGATTGCTGATGATCGGTCCTGCTGATGCTGGAGACGACGCGCAACCATGGAGCAGCAATTGCATAAGCCGCATCGCAAGTCCAAGGACAGGAAGGACAAGAAGGACAAGAAGGAGAATACTGGGGGTACGTGGCCTTGCGCTTTGCGCGCCTTTCCCGGTGAGAATGCATGCTAACGTCAACCAGAGCGCAATCCAAAGGCCTTCGCCTTCGCCAGACCCGGAAAGCTTCAACGACAGGCAGCGAGATCGCAAGACGTATGACGGCCCTCTGCCTTCCCTACTCATGCCTCCTCGATACTGACAGCCTCCAAACAGGTCAGAGAAAAGCGACTCCATGTCCCGCTCGTCGATCGACTGCCCGACGAGGCCCCTCCTCGCCTCGTCACCATCGTTGGCCCTCCCGGTGTAGGCAAGACGACCCTGCTCAAGTCCCTAGTCCGACGATATGCCAAAGAGACCATCTCCGACCCTCAGGGTCCCATCACTGTTGTCACCTCCAAGAAGCAGCGCTTGACGTTTGTCGAATGCCCCAACGAACTCGAGGCCATGGTCGACATCGCCAAGGTGGCCGACATTGTCCTCCTGATGATTGACGGCAACTTTGGCTTTGAGATGGAGACTATGGAGTTCCTCAACGTCCTCGCCGCGACAGGTATGCCCGGTAACGTCTTTGGCATTCTGACCCATCTCGATCTGTTCAGGAAGCCCCAGGCGCTCAAGGATGCCAAGAAGAGACTGAAGCGCAGACTGTGGACAGAGCTATACCAGGGCGCCCACCTGTTCTATCTCTCCGGTGTCATCAACGGCCGATACCCTGATCGCGAGATTCACAATCTATCTCGTTTCCTCTCAGTCATGAAGAACCCTCGTCCGCTCATCTGGCGCAACTCACACCCTTACTCCATTGTCGACAGCTTCCGAGACATCACCCACCCCACCAAAATCGAGGAGGATCCCAACTGCGACCGGTCGATTGTTCTGTCTGGATATCTACGAGGCACAAACTTCGCGTCACAGGGGCAGCGGGTACACGTTCCCGGTTTGGGCGACTTTACTGTCTCAAACATGGAGGTTCTGCCAGACCCGTGTCCGACGCCATCCATGGAGCAAGCAATGGCGAAGATCACTGGAAAGACTGGGCGGCGAAGGCTCGACGAGAAGGAGAAGAAGATGCATGCGCCAATGTCCGATCGCAGTGGCCTGAAGATTGATGGCGACGCCATCTGGATTACCCGTGAAAAGGGCTTCAGCTTTGACCAGGAGGATGAGGATGGCGAGCGTGGTGAGGGTGAGGAGATGATTGTCGGTCTTCAAGCTGAACGAAAACTCCTCGGTCAAACCGAAGACGGTGTGCAGCTCTTCAGAGGCGGCGAGCAGATCAAGGAAGTGCCCGAGGAAGAGGACACTGGACGAAAGTCACAACGCAAGGCCCGCTTTGCGGAGCGAGAGGATGACGACGAAGAGCAAGGCGAGGATGATGAGGGATTCGTTAGCGGAAGCGACGAGGGCGATTCTGATGCCGAGGTCGAGTTCAACGAGGGTAAGCTTGGCAAGATGTTCCGGAAAGATGCCGACAAGGAGGGTAATGAGGAGGATGTTGCCTTTGCGGACAGCGACTCGGATCTGGGATCAATGTCCGAACAGGATGATGCGGACTCAGATGAAGAATACGACTCTGACGAAGAGGCCGCTGCTTTGAGATGGAAGGACAACCTAAATGGCACAGCCTCAAAGCTCCATGGCAGGAGACGCTCATACCACACCGGCGACTTGGCGAGGTTAATGTACGAAGAGTCATTGAGCCCCGAAGAGGCATTAAACCGATGGAGGGGCGATGACGGTCAGGAGGAGAACATTGAGGACGATTCGGATGACGAGGAATTCTTCAAGAAGTCAAAACAGGAGAAGGACGATGCTGTGGAGGACAGGTCGATACCCGAATTTGACTACGAGGACCTGGCAACGAAGTGGGCAGAGCAGGACAACATTGAGGCACTGCGAAAGAGATTCACGAGTGCCTTTGGCAGAGGTGACGATGAGGAGGGAGGCGACGATGATATGGAGGGAGGAGGCGATGACAGTGAAGGAGACGGAGAGTTCCAGGATCTCGAAGCCGAGGAGGGCGAGACCAAGGCTGAAGAGCCACCCCAACAGACGGCCGAGGACATTGAGGCGGAGCGAGAAAAGAATGCCAAGCGCAAGGAAGAGCTCAAGCAACGGTTCGAAGAGGAGGATCGAGACGGTTTCCTCAACGACAAGGCCAATTCCCGGCGAGACGGTGGCGATGTGCAGGAGTTTGGCGAGGACCAGTGGTACGAGTCGCAAAAGGCCATGATCCAGAAGCAACTCGACATCAACAAGGAGGAGTTTGAGACTCTGGACGAGCGACAGCGCGCAGCCGTCGAGGGCTACCGCGCCGGCAAGTACGCCAAGGTGGTGCTCGAGGGCGTCCCGGCCGAGTTCGTCAACAAGTTCAACGCGCGACTCCCCATCGTCATCGGCGGACTGTCGCCGACCGAGGACCGCTTCGGCTTCCTCCAGGTGCGCGTCAAGCGTCACCGCTGGCACAAGCGCATCCTCAAGACCAACGACCCGCTGATCTTCTCGCTCGGCTGGCGACGCTTCCAGACGCTGCCCATCTACAGCACCACCGACTCGCGCACGCGCAACCGCATGCTCAAGTACACGCCCGAGCATATGCACTGCTTCGGTACCATCTACGGCCCTCTGATCGCCCCCAACACGGGCTTCGTGTGCTTCAACTCCTTCTCCTCCAGCAACGCCGGCTTCCGCATCGCCGCCACGGGCACCATCCTCAGCGTCGACGAGTCGACCGAGATCGTCAAGAAGCTCAAGCTGACCGGCCACCCCGCCAAGATCTACAAGAACACGGCCTTCATCAAGGACATGTTCAACTCGTCGCTCGAGATTGCCAAGTTCGAGGGCGCCTCAATCAAGACCGTCTCGGGCATCCGCGGCCAGATCAAGCGCGCGCTGTCTAAGCCCGAGGGCCACTTCCGCGCCACCTTCGAGGACAAGATCCTCGCCAGCGACATCGTCTTCTTGCGCGCCTGGTACCCGATCAAGCCGCGCCGCTTCTACAACCCCGTCACCAACCTGGTCGGCTGGCAACCCATGCGCCTCACCGGCGAAGTACGCCGCGACCAGAACATCGCCACGCCCCAGCCCAAGAACAGCCAGTACCGCGCCATCGAGCGCGAGACCCGCCACTTCAACCCGCTGCGCGTGCCGCGCGCCCTCGCCGCCGACCTGCCCTTCCGCTCGCAGATCGTCCAGACCAAGAAGCAGAAGAAGGAGACGTACATGCAGAAGCGCGCCGTCGTGCTGGCCCCCGGCTCCGAGGAGAAGAAAGCCCGCGCCCTCATGCAGCAGCTGCTCACCATCCGCAACGACGCCGCGGCCAAGCGCCGCGCCAAGAAGGACGAGAACCGCGCCGCCTTCAAGAAGAAGCTGGCCGACAACGAGGAGAAGAAGGAGGCCCGCGAGAAGCGCGAGTCCAAGGAGTACTGGCGCAAGAACGGCCGCAAGCGCAGCGCTGCCGAGGACGGTGCTGGCGGTGGTGGAGGTGGCCACAAGCGCAGGAAGTGAGCATGAGATGGAGATTGGGCTCGCACGTCTGTGTAGATGCATGGCCAAGGATGGTAAAAAAAGATAGATGTGTATACCTTGCTGGGTTGGCGTTGGTGAGAACAGAAAATCAATACAGTTATTCAAGAAGCGCTACAGTTCCCACACCATGGTACAGCGAGTCTGTCATGATTTCCAAATTCAATCACTCATCATGCCAACATTCACATGCACGAGGCCATTCAGATAGTAGAAAAATACAAGTTGTAATTGTGCAATCTCAACTAAAGGGAACCAAGCAAGAAATGCCCAAGCCCCTCGCAAGCGCACACAATGTACAGTCCGTCAACACCAAGCTTCAAGAACCAGGGTAGCAAAAAAAAGAGCCTCGAACCGAATACGTCCACCAACAACCGACGCAGTAATTAAAAGGTTAAAGCCTCGCACTCCTTTCCTCATCAGCATGAAGTTCATCCTCCCCGCCTCCACATCATTCTTGCCCACGGGCGCGGCCTGGAGGCTCACTCCTTGATGACCATATTATCATCTCTCCTCTCCATATTTTTTTCATCCTCATGGCAATCAACCCGAGTCATTGTCGCATTGCAGGTTAAGGAATGCTCTGAAAAAGCAGTTCACGCCGAATTCCAATCTGACAAGTCCCTTGCCCTCGATCAAAGAAAGACACACGCTCCGAAATGCCGTCAAACATGTCATTGCCTAGGCCAGCTATGCCCTTTCTCAAGTCGTGTACACGTGGAAATCGCTTCGTATCGGCCGTTTAGGCAGTAGAGACGGGGACCTTCTCGTTGACGGGGTCCTCCTTGGGGACCTCGGGGAAGTCGACCTCCTCGGCCTGGGCGGGGTCCTCAGTGGGAGGGTTGGGAAACTCGGGCGCAGGCTTGATGATGACCTGGCGCGAGGGAGTCTTGCCAGACAGAAGAGCCTGGACCTTGCCGGTGTAGTCGCCAGCATACTGCTTGCCGAGAGCGGAGACCTGGTCGAGCTGCTTCTGGGCAACATCCTTGACCTGGGCGGTCTGGGAGTTAATCAGGTCGGAGGCGTTCTGGATTTGCGCATCGATAAGCTCCTGGTTGCTGGTGTAGACCAGGGGAACAAAGAAGACGACGGTGGTGCCGATGACGGCAAGACCCCAGTAGGGGACGAGCTTGACGAGGAAATAGGAGATGAAGGCGGCAACCCAAGCCTAGGGGGGCTTATTAGCTTCAAAAAGGATCGTATGGTTCTGGAGTTTGGACTTACGGCGCAAGAAGCGCCAATGTTCTCGGCGAAGAGGATGCGCTGAGCCTCAATGACAAAGAAGTTGATCAGCTCGTGGACATCCCCGATAAGGGTGTCGAGAGTGTCGCGGGGAACAGTGTAGTATCGGCGGGGTCGAAGATGGGTGGCCAGGCCGTGGTTGAGGACGGTCTTGCCAACAACCTCGGCGAGAACGGTCACACCCAGGACCATCCAAGAGAGCTTGAAGCCCCATCGAAGGATATCGAGGTATCTAGCCGAGAAGATGAGAGCGACGATGGTGACGTAGGCGATAGCAGAGGCACCTGGGCGAGCGATTGCGTTAGCGATGGGCTTGCGGGGAGGTCAAGAGCGGTTCACTCACGAGGGTTGTTCCATGACAGGAGCTCGGAGAAGAAAGAGTGGTAGTGGGTGAGAGGCTGGCCGGTGGCAGCAGGGTTAGCCGGCGTGCGACGAGCAGCGGCCAGGTTGGAGAACTCGTTGGAGGTCTTCTGTGTGTGATCCATGACGTTCTGAGCGACGGGGCCTATTAGGGGCGGAAAAGCTGATGTTAGCAACGGTGATCGAGATAGCAGCAAGGGGGGGTTGTCGCCTGGACTGCGAATGGGTGTGATGGGATCACGAACCGTTAGTGACAGTGTTGTACGCAGCGGCGGCGTCTAAGATAGAGAGTTAGTCGGTCGGTTTATAGCAAACGGTTTCGATCGCGGATCGGGTTGGGACAGGGAAACTATGCAGCACATGTTAGCAAGAAGCCTAGATCCGAATTGTCCCGGAGGAAGCGCAAGAGACGAGACAGCGCAGCAATGCAATACGCACCCCACTGGACTTTGTTGTTTCGTAGAGAGAGGCTCCGTTGACGGCCGGGGCGGAATCAGCCATGGCAGGTATCGAGATGCGAGTATGCGTGGTGTACGAAGGAGGATCGGGAGGTCGAAGGAGGAGAGAAGCAAGTCTCAGGTAGCGTCCAGGAGAGAGAGATAGGAGGTCTGCAAGAGAGCGAAAGGCGGCGTGAGCAAAAAGTGGCCCGAGGACTTGGTGGTGGTTATGTCTCGCGCAGTGTCTTCCGATAAGGGGCGGAGGAGAGAAACGGGCAAGGCAAGCGAGCCAGTCCAGGATAGGTAGGGAAGGGAAATTTAGAAGGAGACGTACCTTGCAGTGGCAGCAGAGCGGAAGCGGCAGGGGGGGGTTGTGCAGTAGGAAAGCTGTAGGCGATGGATGTGGATGTGACGATGATTCTGGAGGAGGACGATGACGGACGGGGTGGGCGGCGAGTTAAGTGGAAGAGAGAAAGAGAAGAAGAAGGACAGGTTGTCGATGGTGACGAAACTAGACGCCTTTGTTGCCGGAAACAGGTCACCCACCACCTCTAGACCTCAGGCACTGCGATAGTGGCCACGGCGACCAAGACGACGACGGGACACGCAACCTAACACACAAACCCGGCTGTCGACAGCACTAACACGACCCCTACAGCGGCCTTGTCCACAGGGCAGTTCAGTTGGTCGGTACCTAGCACCCAGGTGCCTTGTGGAGCTTGGGCCGCCCCGGAACCAAGATTTTTCTTCGACGCAATGGAACCTGGGAAAGCCTCCGTTGGCCGCACGCAGAGCTACCAAGCATAGAGGCAGCTAGCTTAGCTCCCCCGACAGTGGAGGTATCATAGCTGAGGTGGATGACGCAGTTTCGAGACTCCGGCGGTACCTGGGTTCTCGCAGCGACACCACCGGATAGCAGGTACTCGCCAGGTTGCAGGGCCCATACATGTGGTAAAACCAACACGCCTCCTTCGTGCTCCGGTCGACCCGCCGCCGTCACCTCTGGAATGAGCCGAAACAAGGCCATTCCGAACTTGACACACAAGACCCGGAGGTGGGTGTGTATCTTTGCTTCACGTGTCAGATCTAACAGCGGCCGTCGCCTCAGATAAGAAAGATGATTTTAACACTGAAAGACGGCAACCTAAATATCTGCCTCCCCCTCCATCCAGGCACCCGCCAGAAGGTAGTAGCGGCAACAACAACACGGAACCCCCTTACATCAACCTCCGGGCTCCTCCCGGCTGCAAAATGAATGATGCTTTGACGTGAGATGATCTGGTCATTTTCCAAAGCGGAGCCCGCAGTCTGCTCCATGTCCATGCATGTGATAATCCCTCCCGACGGCGGCCCTTATTTAGCGCTAAAATAAGGGCTGCCGGGATGGACAGAAAAACAAGACAACGAGGCAAATGGTAAGGTAGGTAATAAGTCGGGAAGAAAGCACTGGCCTCTTTATTAATTTTCTTCTTCTTTCTTCTTTCTTCTCCCATTTGATTTCTTCAGATTGGATGGCCCCTCCCATCTAAACAAAAATAAAAGCGACTGTGCACCCGGCAACTAGGTAACTAGGTATCAACGAGTTGACGGCTTCCTGAAGGTATCCACCTAAGTTAGGATTGCGATGCGACAAAGTTGTCCCATGGTCCATTCTCCCATGGCAAACATATCTAAACAAACTCGACTCTATGATTCTCAAAGTCTTACCAGTGCTTTTGGCTCAGTTTGCTCTTCCACTGCTACCAACTCGTGTATGTAAGGAGCACAGCGATTCCCCCTTAAGGTGCAGTACATGCAGTGCATGATGCATGCATGCCATGGCGGCACGGGGCAGCTCTTGTGTGGGCCGGCACCTTGTTGTACATGTCACCGTTGGATGGATGGATGGATGGATGGGCGGGTGGACAGATGTCCGGATAGGCCGATGTCTCCGGTGCCGTGAAAGGTCCAGCCCGCAAGCATCATAATATGTGGGTTTGCGACATCGCCATTTACAGCTCGCGTGCCATATTAGCTTCTTAGAAGAAGCTATAAGTAAAGAAACACGCACTCATCAATGTTTTAAAAGCACACATACTATTTTTGCAGTCGAAAATTACCGTGTTGCGCCGACTGCCAGAACGAAGCGGGACACCCCCAAGAATATCACACCTTTATTTATCCTTGTGACCTGCACTTCGTTCGGCATCGCATCCATGCATCATCACAACGTGTCAATGCTGAGTGGTCCAACCCCCAAGGCGATGCCCACTGTGTTGTACTGAGAGTAACGCCATCCTCGCCCCGGACTTCTCTCCCAACCTCCGCCTGGGCTCCTCCCAGATTCCCGTCCTTCCCGACATCCCATATCTTCCCCAGAAACCATCCCAGTGTGCCGAGTACATTGAGGTCCAGCTATGCGCATAGTGTTTCCCCTCCCACCACCACTGGCGTCATCCCTCGGTTCCATGCTCACCTCGGCATGTTTTATTATTGGCCTGAACCAACTCGTATTTATGTCTATCATCCGAACTTCCTTCTGTCACGCTCCGGTTGTAAACTCCAAAATTAGATTGTAGATGACTGTCTGACTGGAGAAATACGCTTTGATTATAGGCTCCGCGGCTCTATCCCGCCGCGCCCGCCCTTAAAGTCTGCCTTTTGATGCAGAGAAAGAC
The DNA here is from genome assembly GCF_021365365.1 of Ilyonectria robusta. Lineage (NCBI taxonomy): Eukaryota > Fungi > Ascomycota > Sordariomycetes > Hypocreales > Nectriaceae > Ilyonectria > Ilyonectria robusta. Next base: position 1,179,434 of record NW_025764436.1, on the reverse strand, counting down.
CATATCCGAACTCCCTTGCTAAACTAAACAAACGCCCGAGCAATGATATGATATGATGATGGAGGACAATGAGAAGAGAACAAAATCAACAACGGCGCGTGCAATGCCAATCCGCCCAAGGACATGCAAATCCCACATGAGTTTCAGTTCCCATCATAGGTTTGTCCCAACACAAACGCTCGCCAATGTGAGGCGGTCAATGCCCAATATATACATAGAAGCATCAGTGGAAAAACAAAAAAAGAGTCCAGCATTGCCAACAGTGTCGCGTGACCATCATGATGCCACTAAACTGCGGGTGCTTGTCGTCGTACGGGCGGTTCAATCCCGTTACCTTCGCCAACCCCAAAATCCGCCCCCAGATGAAGGAGATCCCGCTGCGTTCGACGCCGGTTTCGTGGGCGTCTCGGTGGAAGGCGACGTCCCGTGTCCAGTAAGTAGCCCAAACACCCCCATCGGCCCCGATTGAGATGCTGATGACGAATGCGACAGTTCGCTGTGGCTTAACCCATGGGCCTTGCGCAAAGACTCCAGCTTCTGCCTTGTCTCTTCGGCTTCCTGCTTAGCCATGGCCTCGGCTGTCTTGGCCTGCACAAGCTCCAACAGCAACGCCTCGTTCTCGGTCGGGGGAGGCCCGGGGGCCGTCGTCGTCACCGTCGGCACGTTCGGTTCGTGGGGACGGGGGAGGGATGAGATCCTCTTATTGAACACACTGCCACCATTCCCGCCCTTTGCTTGCGATGGTGTCGACTTGCTCCGCCCCAGCTTGAATTCCCTCAGGCCTGCGCCGTTGCCCCTGTTCCACTCGGGTTCTGGTTCTCGGGTCGGCTCGTGCGCTGAGTAGGCTGATGCGCGCGCCTTCAGTGTGTGCATTTGTTTCTCTAGCCGCTGCTTGTCTTGGTGGAGAGTCCTGACATGCGCGTGGCTCTCCCGGAGCTGCTCCTTGACTGTCGCCATCTCTTGGTTTAAGTCGTTGATCTGGCGATTGTATTCTTGTGACTGGGACATCGCACTGGCCAGTTGATCTTTGGTGTGTTCCAGTTCCTCACGCAGCTGCACCTTGGACTGGAGCATTGACGACCGTCGCTGGTCCTCATCAATCTGGAAGCGACGCTCGACCAGGTCAAGCAGTTTTGACAAATCTTCAGTCGATGGGGATTTTGGGTTGTCGTCATCCTCCTCCTCCTCATTTAGTACATCGGCTGCACTGTTTAGTCCATCGGTGGTATTAGTTGACTTCCTGCGCTCCGCGCCTTCATCACTCCGGCTCACTTTGTCCACCGTCTCTTCGTCTATAGTCTCCATGCCCGGTTTCTCTTCATCGTCGCCATCCATTGTCGAGATTTTGACCTCGGGGTTGCTCAATTCTGTTGATGTCGACTCCCTGCTCGCCTTTTGTCTCAGTCCACTGAGGAGCGATTGGACGGCCTTACGATCCTCTTGTCGCTCCTCTTGCTCGCGCTGGAGCTGGTTCGCGAGCAGCGCATGATTTCGCTGCAACTCACTCAATGCGGTCAGCAGATCCTCGATTTGGCTGTGCAAGTGTCGCTCGTCGCTGTTCTTGTGGGTCGCCGCCGACTTGGCTCCAACAGGCGTTGACTCGCGAGTCAACGCACTGTCCTCGGCGTTTGACGAGTCTCGCGTCAAACTCGTGGCATCCGTGGACGTGGAACTGGTGACGCTTGCAGAGCTAGCCTCCATCGAGTTCAATGTCGATGCGAGGCTCTGCTTCGATGTACTGCGGCGCAACATGCTCAATGGTCGTGATGGTGCGCTGTTGCCAGGACTGAGATTGGCAGATTTGGGCGACAAGCTGGTGGTAGATGAGGCCCAGATGCGACCCAGAAAGCGGCTGGCTGCTGTGGTGATTTCGGATCCTCTTCCGGGCGTGGTGGCAGCTGTCTTGGATTCCTTGTAGCTCTGTTCCAGTTGTTGCATGCTCTCTCGCGTAACAACACCCGTCAATCCAACAAAGTCTTGGACAAATTCATCTGCATTGTAATGATAGCAATCCCAGAGGCCCCGGGAGAGGAGGAGGGTCATTATATCCTCCATCTCAGTGCAAGCCAATAGTCGCGCCTCGTTCTTCCGCATCAGGGATAGCGCAACTCGCATGATGGTTTCTGATGCACCTTCGGCAAAGATGACATCGTAGATCCGAAACAGCATTGGCAGGGGGCACGTCACAGCAAAGAAGCTGAGAAACCACTGCGAGACATATGCAGGGTCGACCTGGAGCTCCTCCAGGTGGTTCGATAATACCGGCAGACTCTGTCGCAACAGCTCCCTGAACTGATAGATGCGCACATGAAGCCCAGAGAGATCCGGGAGGAAGCAAGCCCGGAGATCGTATCGCTCCATGAGACTAGGTTTCTTGTCAACACGCCACATCGGCCGGATTCAGAAAAGGTGTAACTCTTACCGGACCAGGACGCAAAATGCCTGTTTATCGGGCATATGCATCAGTAATGGGCCAACCAGAAAGGCCAGCCCTTGGCAGTAGCCAATTTTGGTGTCGTAGAGACTGAAGCACTTGAGGACTCGACCCAACATACGTTGCCCATCCCCTTCCGGATCCCGGAACATGTCCACACCCGGAAAGCTCCGTCCCAAATCCTTACCGATGATGACCTCGTACGGGCTAGACTCGCCTGACAATCGCTCATACTGTTCCTCCAACACCGCGTCCCGCGCACCAGACATACTCTGCCAAACAACCCCTCGGAGCGGAGGAGGAATGCCTTTGCGGATCTTGTTGGACAAAAGCGTCGGTAGTCGGGCGGCTGTTTGTTGATAGTCCTTTACTAGCGCAGCGTAGAATTCAAGATCAGTCATCGGCGGAGGGGGAAGCATCGAGTATCGTAGGGCAGGGGGTGTCGGGCCCTGGACCATTTGTCGAAGCTGTGCCATTGAAGGTGGACGAGGCTTGCTGACGGCGCTGCGTTCCACGGTAGCACGGTCGACGCCTTGTACTTTGACGCTTTTCGGGTTCGTAGCCAGTTTGGCATTTTCCTGTTCAAGTCGTGCAAGCAAGAGAGCGGTTGACTTGTCCGGTCAGCATGTTTACTCCTTCAACCCCATACAAAGGAGGGGAGCAGGTACGTACATTGTCTGTCTCGTCATCCTTGGTCTGCTCATCTTCCGTCTTTTCTAGCTGCTCCCAATTGACCTCCTCCTGGTCGTCTGAGGAGTGGTCATCATACAGCAGCTCATCCTGAAGAGATCGAGTAACGATAGGGGGCGGCATGGTCGCTTTCGAGTCACGAGGGGTCGCCGTATTTGCTAGCTCTCCCGTACTCGAAGCATCCACTACCCCTTCTTCGCTGTTGTCCTTGTCGTCGTCTTCGCCAACCTTGGTGTTGTCCTTTTGGTCGTCCGTCACGTCTTCCGTCACGTCGATCGTCACGCCGTGCTTCACGTCGTCAACCACGCTATCGTGCCCGTGATCCTTGGTCGGGGTCGATTGGGCCGTGTCAACATCGAAGCCGGTCGTGGAAGTGTCGAGGAGGAGAGACTCGGGTTCGGAGAGTCGAACCGTAACCATGGAGTCGTGTGCCATCTTCGGGGTCTCGGGACTTTGGTCTCGGTCCATCATGGAAGCTCGTTCAGCAGGCGCGGTCGAAGGGAGAGACTCATGGTCGCTCTTTGTGACGTCTGTGTCCATGCCTGTCTCCCAGTCGGGTGGATGCGTGTATCGTTAGGACTGGGACTGGAACGGAGAGTGTCAAGACACAATCCAGCGTTGACGGAGGGACCCTCTCGGCGAGGCGCTCTGGGAGCGTCCGGACCCAGTGTCGCGTGCTCGAAATTTTGGATATCAAACAGAGTGAAGCCGAAGTCAGTATCAGGCTAAACAAGAGACTCAGCGATAGCCAGCCTAGTGAGAACGCGCCTGGGCTGTTGCATCGAGGGGTGCTCCCACGGAGGCTGAAACGGGGAGGAGCTGCCGCGATCTCGGACTCGGGGGCTCGGGATCACGGGGGGCCTCACGGGACGGGAGCTGGGAGAGAGCACGTAGGATTCGGGGGTGCGGAAATCGAGAGACGAACGAAGGTCAGCAAAGAGAGGCTATCTCGGTAGACGAGGCAAGAGCATCGACACGGTCGAGAATGATTGTGGGGATTGTTTGGAATCGAAGGATCGTCTAGGCGTTGGCAATCTGACTCTCAAAACTCGACCTTCTAGGGGGAAGCATGTCTAGGGGGATGATAACCAGCGAAGGCCCCAACAGTGAGCCTATTCGATCCCCTGACCACCGCGTTTTTAGGGAGTCGCTAATTAACCGCCGTTCCAGTGCAGGCCAACCCGCTGCCCGCTGAATGTGCCCACTGAGTGGCCACTGGGGTTCGGCCCCCAGGCGGTGTCCACAGGGCTACAGTGCCGGGGGACTGGCGGGGGTCCTGGTGGGCAGCCACAGGACAGGGGGTCGCAGGAGCAACAGTGCCGCCGGCGATAACCTGGGTCAGTCAGGTCGCTTTTTTCATAATTTCCAGTACCCGGCTTTGGTGTCTGTGATTCAAGACACCATCGTCGCGAATGAGGGGAATTCATCCTGTATCGGGCTGGTCGGGACGATGACGGGCATGTTGAGCATTTCGGAGGCATTGAACAACAAAAGCCCGGGGCCCGTTGGATACGAAGGTCCACGATTCGGAGAACTCCTACGGCCGTCGTTGCAAACTCCGCAAGCCCTGGACCCTGGGCGGATTTGGCTGTCATTGGCGAAGGTCCCAGGCCGATCCCTTCCTAAATCCAGTAGCGTGCTTGTCAGTCAATGCCCGTGGACAGCACAAGAGGCCGTGAGCCGTGGTCTTGAGCCTTTGACGGCCCATCCGCGTAGACCGCCCATTAGCTTTTTGGCGGTTCCCAGAAATCCAGGGGTAAAGTTGAGAGTCCCCACGCGGGAAATGCAGGGACCCTGCACTCGTGGTTCCTGTGGCGTGCGGTCAGTGCACCAGTCACACCGCGTCGTCTGGCTTCGTTCATGCGGTTCATCTCGAGTGCATCTTACCCTGGACTAATCACCACATGCTGCATGAAATTCTGCACCAGCTTTTCAGGCCAAGCAATTACTGTCAGCCGGCAAAATAGCATCTTCGACAGGCATATATTTGGTTCGTCAGTTCGATATTCAGTAAGAGAAAATTTCTCGACTTCGGTCTTGCACAGATCGACATTAGTGGCTGCCATTGCAGCCCTCCACCGCCATCCCAGTTGGTGATCTGATGGCATTCTGATCCTCCGATCGCACTTCCTGCTCTGTCTTACCCTCGTCGTAATGCCCAAGACATCCGATCACACACCGGTTGTACCCCAGGGGTAAGAGTGCCATCTCTAATCGCATAACTTTTGCAGATTGTATTTGGTCAACCGAGCCTAGTCGCCCAGCATTGCACCTATTTTCCTCATTCCGCTCCCTGCGTCATGTTTTCCCCATCAAGCAGGGCTGAACTCTGTATCGATGATTTCATATTGCTCTCAAGGGTTAGATACGTTCCTCGGACTCAAGATAGGTGCAGCTCATCGACCCTGATTATAAAGAAAAGGTGGTTGTACCGTAAAAATAGGACTCACCTCGCAGGATACAGGTGACACTGTAAATCTCAGAAGCGGCGGTGCCTCGGGTATTTTCGCCATCAAAGACAGTGCAAGAGAAACTACCCGAGAGGCATCACCCACACGCGGCGAGGGGGTTACCAATTCCCGACGCGAAGGATAGGTACATCGAGATATTGACGTGATGGGGATGGGTAATTCGGTCTACTGATCTTTCCAATACGTGGAGGTGTGTGATACTTGACAATTGACTTGAAGAAACCCATCATCGGAGCGTTTTGTGTGGCTAGCTCCACTGTGAAGTACTTAACTCCTGTCCCTATGCTTCAATATAGTGTTTCTGAGTGAGCTTCAAAACGGGCTTGACTTTAGAGTAACAAGATGAACATGATGCGGATTGGAATGTCTCTTATTTATTAACAACAAATCCAAGGAAACACCTTACTATGTTCTGGTTTATCTCTCTCCGGAGTCGAGAGATGCAGTGTTACCACGATTGAACGACACGCACATTGCCCGGTTGATTAACATTTCATTCCCAACTAGCATACACCAGAAGGCAGGATCCCTGTATACCTGTCTCTACGCTTGGAATCCCCTTATCTGATTTAAGACATGGTGACGACCCAGCGGGTCTGAGCCACTGGCTAGTGTACAGTTCCTCATAATACTTTTGTCCTCGCAAACCTCATGGCCTCATCGCTAGCATGGGGATCGAGCTCACAATCGATGGCAACGGCTTTATTATTTGGCTCTGTATGCTTGATGAACAATGTATTTTATGTCTTATATCTTGACGTATCCCGTTGTTCCAGAGTACAAGCCGAGTGGTCGGCTACCTTTCCGCAGGAGTCGCCAACAATATCTACAGCACAGATATATCATGAATGGGAAGATCACCGCCCCTTCATGTTGAACATGTGAAGAAGAGAATTACTCAAAAGAACACGCCGAAAGCATCCATCCAACCAGGCGAGAGGTTTATGGTGGAACACATGAGCCCAAACCTGGGAAATGTCTGGTGGTCCCAGAGGAAGATGAGGGCCTGCCCCCCATTATAGGCGACTTAGACAACATGGGACCAAGTGATTTCACATGCACTTGGAATTAAAGCTGCATTTGAAGCTGGCCGAGATGACTATAAAAGTTTTTCCTTATTTCCATCCTTCTCATGTTCCCCTTGCTGTTCGAATCAGACGTGTACTTTCCGCGAACCAAGGCCCAAGCACCAACATTTCCAGCTCCAGGCCGGGAACCACTCTCATTCCATCCACAATATTACATACTGAACAAGACAGAAACAAAATATATGCAATAGTGGTGAGGCCTCACTGCCGATGTGCGACTGATGGTACGGGGGCAGTTGGCTCATTCTCTTGGTGTGAGTGAAGAGCACTCCTGGGAGGACCGCACTCGTCGACGCGAGAGCATGGTGGGATATGCCTTTCTTGACCCGGAATGGCAGGCCTTGTTCGAGAAGAATATTTCACGATGTCTTGCGGTACACCCATGTCACATTAAAAAGCTCATATGCCTCAGCGGTTGAAGCACTTCGTCGAGCATGTCTGTTTTGGAATCGAGCTGACGCCTTCTGGGTGCTCCGCTTACACAGGTTATCCAACCGGTAGTGCCAGAGAAGTGGATTGTCAGTACTCCTAAAGCGACGTTGGGAAATTCTCTTCTGAATTGAGCACTTGGGATGAGAATGCCGGCTGAGAACTGCATCTGAAGATCAGCCACTACTTTCCAAGTGACTCGGATCTTGAGGCTGACTGGTCTTGCGGCCAACGAATGCGCTGTGCGGGTCTATCATACAGAAAATATAGTGTAGCTGGAGTGACTCGCTATGCTCTACTATGCAGACTTATTAGAACTGCTCGATATGGGCTTGCCTAAATACTCAGAAGGCTGCACATCTTCACGGCTGTTACGGACGTCAAGCATCTACACTCGTGGTATTGACCTGTTGGGGCGAGCACCCAGCTGCAAAATCGAAGCTGCCGTCTCCGAAATATGCTCCAACCTCGACCATCTCTCTGCATAGTTCCTGGTTGATACGCTAGACGTCATCAGGTATCATCCGGATCGTATCCGGACGGGGCTCAAGACCGTGGGCATGACGTCGTGAGCGCTCAAGCCCAATGCCAACCCAACTGAGAGAGAGAACCTGAGGCTGAGAATGGTAGTAGCAGCGGGGAATATTCCCAAGCTTGAGGTGATGGAGATATGGTGGGGTGACACGCACAGTGTTTCTGTGTTTCGTCACAACACAACGACCTGAACCAAAATCTTGTGGCGAGGGACATGGACAATAAAGTTCAGCCCCCTGTTCGCGGTGGCTTGACAGATGGCGGCAGCTAGTTACGGCGGCGGAAGGTTGTGCGCGGAACCAGGTGCTATGATAGATCGGAGTTGGTCATCTCGAATGGCGCCGCTATTGACGAGCTGAAGCTAAATAAGCAGGTTGTTCACCTGGCGACCCCTGAGACAAATTCGGCGTGAGAGCAAGTGATCGTCGCTTGGCTTATTAAGTTGGATGTCTACATGGAAATATTATGGAGGTGATGATTTTGATACTAGCGACGATTTTGATACTAGCGACGATAATACTCTACGGAGACTTATCATAGTGTTACTGTTACCCCAAGCGTCCGATGCCTAAGATAAACATGGTGGCGACGTCAGACTGGGTTCACTGTCATCACTTTTGGATAGGCGCACCTCCATATGCGGTTGCGCTCAGCCCCGATGTCTCACCTGCAAGCCCAACTGCAGCCAGTGAGTGGACTGACAGTCTGACGCGGCGGCGGCGACGGTGACTTTCGGCGCCCAAAAGGATCACCACCGTCGTCTACGGGAACGAATGTGCTCCGTTGTGGCGTCTGGGCGGAAAGCCATGTCTAATCTGCTCCCTGGCACACGCGAGAGAGTCTTGGTCCCGTTTGGGATGCCGCCTGGAGGCGAGCCAAATTACCGGCGGGGCGATTCACGCTTCCAGTCCGGGGTCGAGCAGAGGCAGAAAGAAACAAGCCATTGGCGTCCGCCTCCCCGGAAAGGGGACTTGGGGAGCAGCTACGGAGCAGTTCCAGGGCGCGATGAAGAATTCCAGTTGTACGATGCGGTGAGAGGGGCGCCCCCGGCATTGGATGAGGTGAGTCGAGGTGAGGCGAGGAAAGGGATGCAGCGCGTCCCGCGGACATGGATGATAATACTTAGCGTGGGCTGCCATCGCCTCACATCGCCTCACATCGCCTCCAGAGTCACTACCGAGCCATCGTACATAGTGCGTACATACATGGGACGTGACAGAGCCCCGTCCGGCCCTCACAACATGCTGGGTGGACGCATGACACTCGCTGATGGAGTCGCTGGCTGCACGGGGTGGGCGACCACATGCCGGCCTGGGCCAGCTCATTGGAGCGGCGGCCATCGTGAGGTGTGTACGGAAGCCGGAGAGGCCATCGTGATTGGGGGCATGGCGGCGGCGAGACACGGCCCAGCTGTTGCGAACCGCCGGTTCTCAGGTACTTGGACCTCGTTAAGGCCGGCGAGGGATGACAGACCGCCGGTGTGTGGTGTTTGTTATCGCGACATGGCGGGGTGGCTGCGATCTGGAGCTGTCCAAGTGCAGGTAATGGGTACGCAAGTGCGTGCGAGGTGCGTGTGAGAGCAGCGTGCCATTGGTGGTGTCGTGATCCAAAAGGATGTGCCCCCCCCCGGTGTTAGTTGTCCGTTCTCGCACTCCCTCCGCGACTCCTGTCCCCTAAATTGATGCGATCGTCTGTGCTCTCTGATGGATCGGCAATTGGAGCCAAGATCAAATAGCTCTCATGATGCCGAGATAAAATTGCAAGTCGATACCGAATTGGCTCGTGCTCGCCGCTTGAACGATGGCCCGTGAACGACGGACTGCATATATTCGCAAAGGGGGGGGATCGGACACCGCGATGGACGCCCCCCATTCTCACCCACGATGCAGGCCTGGCCTTATCTTTTGGTGTTGTTGATCATGGGGTCGCCTCTAGTTTTCGACACCAACGCCGGCCTGGGTCGGGGCGGGCCAGGGTTTGGGTTGCATGGGCCAGACTGATGGGTGGGCGTCGACTAAAACGCACGAGTCTGGAGTAGCGGTTTGCTAGCCACCACGCATGCGGAAACAGGACGAGAAATCCTGCATCGTACGTCTGCGATCCGATCCAGACCGGTTCATGTCCGTCATCGCAGGCCGCGCTGCTCATGATGCCTTCTTTATGCACTGCAGGCCGGCCTAGGCGGCTGAGCTGATGTCACTCAACTTCCCCTGTCAGCCATGGTAGCACGACACGGGCAATTTTCAACCACCAGCACCGACCGAGTCATGGTGTTTAGGGATTGCATGTCAACTTCCTGGAGCAGCCTGCAAGAGGACATCCAGTACACACCATCAGTAACACCGCCACTACCACCACCAACATTGTGTTTCCATGCACCCATCCCACCCAAAGAGATTCCCTTCACCGATTGTTCTTGATTCCGATTTTCGCAGTGTCTTGATCGACCACCTTTCATGGCATGGCTATGGCTAATTTGCCTGCTGCTCCACACCACTCTGATCCTCGCCTGTGCTGTTTTCTCCTGAGGCGGGCGGGGGCAGGCATGAGAGGAGAGAACCTAACAGACAATGCTGCTACCCCTCCCGTCTACAACAAACAGGCTGGTGCCACAAAGTACTTTGGGACCTGTACTACTAGGGAGGTAGGTATGTATGCAAACCATTTACCAATCCCTGAAGGTTCGCTTCCATGTCGACAGTGTAGGCGAGGAGTTTACGTGAGATGAGCAGGCAGCGCTGGAAAAAGCAGTGTCTCCGATGCGATGGCGTTAGACGCGCTACGGCAGCCCCCCCCCATGCTCACGTCTCCAGACCTGTTTTGTTAGTCCCATCTTGGTCTTTCAGGTCTGATTTCCCTGGCATAGTGCGTAGCCGTAGTGCGCGCTGCGTCAGTCGACAGTTCGTTGGGTGGGGGCAGCCACTGACCATCCTTGTCCACTGGCGTTACACCGTGTCGGCCACTAACGTGTTAGCGCTCTTGGTGCTCTGTGCAGCGTCCACGGCCACTGAGCCTTAGCCTCTCTCACTTGGCTCCTTTGGCTCCTTTGGCTCTCCTGGGAAGTCGGTTGGATCCCACTCGAGCCTCGAAGCCTCGACGCCCACGACGTTCCCTTCCCTTGCGTCTCCTTCTTGCGTCCCCTTCCCTTTTCCTTGTTCTTCTCTATTCGCAACCCGTTTGTGTTTTCTTCTTCGAGGGCGCCTCTCTCTCGTTCGCTCCTTTCTCCCCGCTTCACCCCCATGGCGCGTTGAGACCGCATTGGCGAGGCGGCACGCTTGCTCCCACAGGAGACCTCTCCCAACACCATGTTCTCCTCGACGCTTCGTCCCGGGGCTGGCTCCCGTCGCGTCAACCGCCGTCCCGACTCGACCGGCTCGCTGTCGCCGCATCCGACACGCCGCGAATACACTCTCCGGAGACACGCCACGGCCGACTTCACAGAGGCCGACGATGACGAGCCTGACGATTCCCACGAGGAGGGCCCGGCCCCCCGATTCCCCAACGACCGCCATCTTGACGACGAGGGCGAGGACGACGACGGGGACGACGACAACGACAACAACAACGGGGCTATCGGCGAGGACGGCCGACATGGAGCTCTACCCGTCCTCCCTCTCTTTTCTGCCAGCCACTTGGGTGCGTTGCCCCGATCATCCAATTGAAATATTCAAATAAAGAATAACAGTTCTGACCATCGACCCACAGACTCCTTGCCCATCTACAGTCTAACTCATGCCATCCGAATCATCGTATCCGCCCGAACCGAGACGACACTCACCTGGGATCAGCTTCGGTCTCCACAAGTCTCACAGTTTCTCGTCAAGCCTATGCAACAGCAGATCCGCACCCAGCACTTCTCTCGCGCGACGCTATATGCCTTGATGGCCAACTGCCTCCAGTTCTGCAAGGAGGGCCAGCGGTACCCAAGCAACGCGGGCATCAGCAGCACCCGGGCCAAGGTCTGCGAGCTGCTCACCCTCAAGCTTCTCAAGGAGTACAACACCCGTGAGCTCATTGATGCCCTCGCCTATGACTTTTACCCCCTGCAGGGGCTTCCTGGTTCGCAGTCTCCCAATGCCGTCCGCAGAACCCCTCCCGGCTCCAAGATGCCGTTGACTGCTTCCCGCACGTCCACCCTCGAGGTTGCAATCCGAGCCTCAGCCAAACACTTCCTTGCCCACCCCGTTGTTGTGCAACAGCTGGATGCCATCTGGAGCGGTGCCATCACCTTTCACTCGTCTGCAGATAGCTTGCACCGTGAAGCCCATGAACGCAATGGCAACGGCCAGATTGGCAAGCCCGATGCCAGAACCCCGTTGCTTAGAACTCTTCCTGTCAAGGAATCCTTCTCCCATCATGCAATGGGCAGACGGACCGTGACGCTCTACGATCCTCGACAGGCGTCCCTCCTCAAACTCTCCCGTCTCCGAGTGCCTCGATATAGATCATTCCTATCCACTCTGTCCCTTGCAGTATTGATTGGCCTGTTCCTCGCTGTTCTCGCCCAACGATCCGTCCAGATCACAGGCCTTGAACTAATATTCTGGTTCTGGAGTGCAGGTTTTATGTTGGACGAGCTTGTGGGTTTCAACGAACAAGGCTTTGCGCTTTACATTATGAGTTTCTGGAACATCTTCGATCTCGGCATTCTCATGCTCCTCATCGTCTACTACGGTATGCGTGCCTATGGCGTCTTCTTGGTGGATCCTCATCACTGGAACGACATGGCGTACGATGTGCTTGCGGCGAATGCCATTCTGCTCTTGCCACGCATCTTTAGTATTCTTGATCACTATCAATATTTTTCTCAGCTTCTCATCGCCTTCCGGATGATGGCTGCTGATTTGTTTGCGGTGCTCATACTTATTGGGATCATGTGCAGTGGATTCTTCGTCTTCTTCACTCTGTCAAAGAACTCGTTCGAGGCATCTGAGGTCGCCTACAAGATATTCCAGCTACTCATGGGATTTACACCCGCGGCTTGGGATGTGTAAGTCAACGTCAAACCCTCGCAAGGATGAAAGGCTAATCAGAATTAGGTGGCCTACGTACAATTGGCTGGGGAGAGCTTTGCTCGTATTCTTCCTCATTATTTGTCACTTTTTAGTCGTGTAAGTTACACTTCAGACTACTCAAACTCACCTGGCTAACCTGGTCTCAAGCACAATCCTCATCACTGTCCTGACCAACTCATTCATGACAATTGCATCTAATGCCAATGAGGAACACCAGTAAGTCCAAAAGTGTTGCACACCTGAGCGCATATCTGATCGTATTCCAGGTTTTTGTTCGCCATCAACACCATCACCATGGTAAAGAATGATGCCTTGTTCTCCTATATTGCCCCCAGCAACATTTTCGCTTGGTTACTCATGCCGCTTCGATACTTCATGCCGTTAAGGCATTTCGTGTGGCTGAACCGGACCATCATCAAGGTGACACACTTCCCTGTACTGTTCTGCATCTATCTGTATGAGAAGTTTTGGCTGGCTCCGTCCATGTATGAGCCAACGGACCTGGTGGAACACCCAGAACGTGGAAGAGCCATCTCGTTTGCAGACCCGGTGTCCAGAGCAATCTTCAGCCCGAGTGTCCGAGTTCGCGAGGAGTCCGTTGCAGGATACCAGAAAGACCGGGCTCTCGAAGAAGTCTTTCGACGCGTGCCGGATCCCCTCACCCTGAGGACGCAGAGACGCCATGAGAGGAGGAAGACTCAGACCGCCATTCGCAACTGGATGGACCAGCATGACGAAACAGGCGAGTCACCAGGTAATTGGCCCACGCTGGAAAGCGGCGCTGTTCCCAACTGGCAGAGGAGGTTGAGTGTGGGATGGGAACGTACCCCCAACCTCAGACGCGTCTCAGATGTAAGATCAGCTGCTAGCGATCCCGCTGATCTGCTGTCTAATAACGGACACCCGTTACGACACGAGCATTTCCTGAGAACTCGTGTGGCTCCTGAGGCACCGGAGTACAAAGATCAAACCGACGCGGATGGTGATGACGAGCTTGTCACCAACGACGAGGATGAGGATGATAACGGCACAAACGCTGAGATGAGCCGGGCTGGTATTAATCAGCGCATTTCCGAGGAACCAGAGGATAGCTACTTTTCTTCACGCATGGCTTCGGGCTTTGGCAAATTGGCATCCTCGGTGAGTTCATCTGGCAAGGATGTGCCTCCAACTCCACGGCCGAGACGAGGTGGACACACGCGGACATTGTCGACCAACACCATTCTCTTCAACCCTCAGGAGATGAAGCAACCCCAGGGTGCTTCTCCGGTCTCGCCCCCTCACGCCGGACAACCTCGGCCGCGAACTAGCGGACGCACAACTGGAGGAGAGAAGACCCCGACTCACGCCGGACGTCGTAGCTCACCACGACGGTCGTTATATGTGGCCGGATCTAAGGCCCGACCTGTGATGGCTCCACGGGCAGAAACGGGTGCCGTCAGCCGGTCCGCGCTTCTCAGCATCGAACCTCGAAACAGACCCCGAGAAGTCAGGAGACTGTCGTCGTTAGATCTAAGCGTCATGTCGGATCAGATGCCATTCGGAGGTGATGATCCCCATGCAGTCATGCCTGGAAGCTTCCAGACGCAGATGGCCATGGCGATGATGAAGGACAACCGGCTGCGGGCAGCTGGTAGTATGGATGCCGGAGATCGGGACAGAATTGGAAGATTGGTGCTGGCCAGGATGAAGACGCTAGAGGAGAGCTTCGCAGACGTGATCCGGGATCTACGGGATCTAAAACATTCGTCGACAGCCCCCACGACTCGACGGAACTCATCAGGTGATGAGGCCAGAACGTCGCCCATGATCGAAGTTGCTGGGCGAGATCGGCTCCGCAAGGCCAAGCTCGAGGCCGCGTCGAAGAAGGTGCCGCCTCCTTCAAAGAGACCCGTCAGCCGGAGGAGCCTAAAGGAGCCAAAGGCAATGTGGGACGTCAAAGGAAAAGGCAAGGAGGTGGCATACTCGTCGGATGACGAGGCCGAAACGGACGACGACTTGTTTCAGAAGGGCGGCTCATTGTAAAAAGGCACTTGGTGGGAGTTGACGGCGTCGGCATTACGCCCATGTGTGTGTGCTTATGCGTTTTCTGGGTGCATTGGCCCGGCGTTGGGGTGCTTTTTGGATTGCGGACGGACGATCGGGACCGAAGCATGTTCCGACATGTAGGGAGAGACTGGAGTAATGGTGGTTGTAATTGTGTGAATAGAATCGAGCCTGACGTGACCGCAACCTGTAACCCTAGTTTCTGTCTGTATGTATATCCAGTTACTCTGAAAATGATCTTCATTAGAAGACTTCATTCATGCATTCGTCCGAGTCTTGTATGTTCGTGCCTGGTATTATTCGTCCCGTCCGCCGCCATCACCATTCTTTCCTTGTATTCCTGGAAACGCCCCTTGTGTCAAACCGACCCTAGCCGTTGATGATGGTCCATGACTACCCCGTTCGCTGCTTATTTGCCAGCATTGGCTTTCCAGACGACCAATCGATCAAATTCCGCCGCCGCTGCGGTCGACAGACACGTATCCATGCGGTGCCTTTCGAGTGCGCTGCTCGACGTCGTTGTGGCTCATTGAAGCGGCCTGGTATTTGAAGGCAATGGCAGTGGCGGTTGCGGCGGCAGCGAAGACGAACACGGCCTTGTGTCGGCTGGAGACGAGGAATATTAAAGTTGGCTCTGCGACGCGGGTGCGGGCATGCACTTGCGGGAATGGGCTTGCTGGTAGACTTACAGGAAGGGACGGGTGGAGATGGACGAGATGGAGGGCTTGGTGGTTTCCATTGTGGCGTGAGACGAGAATGTGAGACAAGAGAGGGTGGATTCACGAGCTGTCACTTGGGGTGTGTGAAGCTGGGAAGATGAAGCTGGGTGTGTGTGGTGAAGATGCGACAGGTGAAGGAGAGAAGGCAATTGATTTATGTTGGACGGATGGTGGGAAGATAAGGGGAGGACGAAAGTCTAAAGTCGAGGCGGCGAGAGGAGGAGGGAGGAGGAAGGAACTAGGTTGGAGATTACCTCCTTACATAGCTACCTAGGTAGGTGGGTAGCTTCTTGGTGACGGGAGGCAGGAGGCGGGATGCGGTAGACTATAGTCCATTACGTAGGCACCTACCCAGTCAGCAGCTACCCATGACTGCCTTACCTACTTGAGGGACCCATGATGCCTTTCCCTTCTGCCCGAGTATGCCATGCCGGGACGCTCCCGAGATGTTCCCTATGGCGCCCAGGCCTTAGACCAGTTTGGGTGGCAAATGGGTGGACGAGGTTTTGTTGGGAACACACACACACACACACATACACACACTCTCTCACCGACGCGTTGCGGTGACAGGTGAGAAGGTGGTCAGTGGCGTGGTGTCGCGTGTAGTAGTTCCTATTCATGCCGACTGCATGCAACCTAGATGGCGGAGGAGGAGGGGCACGCGACACTAGGCGCTCGGCGGGGAGTGAGTGCGGGGAGAAGGGCCCAGGTATGACAAGGTCTGACAAGGTAAGGCAGTTCAAACGTATGGGATTGGACACTGCGTAAGTACATACCTCGGTCTGCGGATGCTAGCTCGGGACTTGGTTGGTGATGGTTCCGGCGCATCGGTCTAGAACTGAGATGGGGTGCGGGAGTCCTAGCGGGAGCTCGTACCGCGCCTAACAATCCTGGCTCGGCAGCTTGGCTTGGTTGCTCACGGGTATGGGGTAAACGGGGTTTGTGTTTTCTGTCGCCCTGCGGCAATAAGTTATTTATATGTCTTCAATGTACCTGAAGCGATGACGAAACTGGGCATGGAAAGTTTGAGGTGCACAGCATGCGTGCTCTGAGGTACAGACGGCCAGTACATGTCTCAAGCCAGTAGCACTACCCTAGAGCCAGCGTTTTTGGAGTGCTTGTTTGGCCAATACTCCACACTCTCTACTTACTCCTCTACTTTCTTTTGCTGGATAGAATAGAGACGGCATTCGTGAACTCACAGACCTCACTCTAACCATTCGGCCACTTCCAATAATCACATGGTAGATCAAGGAACCTGATTGGATGTGACTCTGTCGCCTCGGGGGGAGTCATCCAACCCCCGCAGATCCTTACGGACGATGGCTACATGCCTTCGGGATGCGGCAACAAGCATTTGCAAGCCGTTGGCTCAACCGCAATCAACTAGAGTTACACACCAGGTCTGGTCACCAAGCGGCTAACCTAATTGACTATGCTTTATCCATTTGGTACGTCATATGGACCTGACTGGCCAGGCAGACGCAAATTTAAGGTAAGTTACCTGCTGCAACCAGAGGTACCGCAGTCAACCAAACCTGAATGCGGCTCACCTGCAGGCTGACCAGAACAGGCCTTGAGCCCTCAAGGCAACCATCGCTCAGGCATCAACTTGGCTGATTTGCTACCGATTTCCTCTCTCTTTGCTCTTCACCAATAGCGACTCCTCCATCTACCTCGTCTCGCTTTCGTCCGCATTCTGTTCCACTTCAGACCTTGCTCCGGCCTATGGTGACCGCTACCATCCACTCACTGCCTCACTGCCCACTGCACCGCCCACGACCGGCATTTGCATGCTCCCACCCAGCCCTCGAGCTTGGTTGCCTGCGCCAGGGTCAGCAGCCCTGGACCGTGGTGGTGTTGTCGCATAGTTTATTATCATCAGGCTGCGACGGACCACCTGAAACCTTCTAGGCTTCTGAGTTCTCTTCCTTTCATCTTCGACACCCTCTTGCCGTCATCTCCTCCGTTGCCGTTGCAGCATCGCATCGCATTAACCACCATTAAACACTCTCGGCACATCGTGGCACATACGTTTTTGGGTCCGGATCCCGACATCATCTTGCGCATCTATCCATAGGCTGTGCCCGACATGGATTTGGGTCACCTCTGGAATAGCGACAACGGGCACACTGTGCTCGACGTCTGGTCCGACTACATGGAAGATGTTCACGTGACCGAGGGTGAGGCCGACAATGTCCTCGACACGGCTACCAGGGACGAGATGGCTGAGATTACCTCTGCAAGGGCCAGAGGCATCTCTGACTTTAACGAGATGATCAGGCCAGTGTTAGGAGGAAATGTAGCGACTGGAGTCTCCCAGACTGACGCCATAGGCGTCGAAGTCGCAAGCATGTCAAGATGGATTGGTCCTCATTTCAACAAACCTTCCGGCATGCAAGACAAGAAGCTGCCGAGGTTAATGGGACCTCAAAACATTGAATCGGCTCGCAGATTTGAGCTTTACCACCTTCACACCGTCGGCTTTGAGATGAACACAGGAGACACTCTGGTCATCATCGACTTTCCAAACCGCTCGACGGCCACTCAAAACCAAGCCGATTGCAATGGAATCGCATACAGGTCCCAGCAGTTCCGCGTCCATTCTCACAACCTGCTCGATACCAATTCCGCCAAGTTTGCCGAGATGCTCGCGCCTACGCACCAGTTTAGGACCCTGAGGCGTCGCAAGCTGGTCAACAAACTGCCGGAAGGCGTCAAGTATGTGTTGGACCTGACACCGCCGTCCGAAGGCGACGAGCTCGTCTTCCAAATGACCGAACTGTCTCTGACACCGGGAATCACCAAGTGGTGGAGCTCCTGGATGCTCCAAGAAGTGGATTCTTGGCTTGTCTGCGGTCACGACGACATCTGCACGTGTGACCGAAATCCCCCTCGATCCCCCACAGACGAGACCTCCATGGGGGAGTACTCCTCAGAACTCGGGTCGCCAACGCGCGCGACATGGCCTCATACAAGGTTTAGAGCAGATGGTTTGTCGACACAGCTCCCCCTGGACCCCGACACGCTCCTCCAGATGAAGGCGAGGAAAGAAAATGACCTCTTTGAAACACCCGACTTTCGGCGCCTTCCAGACTATTGCCCTGTTCGTCACCGCAACGGTATCATCCGACTGCTCATGATAATTGAGGGAAAGCATGTCGCCATGGATTCAGCTTCCCGAGTATGGACTTTGGTGAAGCTCAGCAAGATGTTTGACTGTGGTTCGGTTATTAGAGACCTAGTGGCACAATGGATCATGCACGGTCTCAACACTCGCTTCATCGAGGTGTTGCCCGAAGAAGCTCTCCAGATTGCCTTTACTTTGGAGCTTCCGGGAGTGGCTCAGTCTGCTTTTCGGATTCTTGTCAACGAACTCGCCCTCGAAGAGGCCGGCGGCAATACTGCCAATAAGAAGCACTCACAGACTACCGTGTTTGGAAGAAAGCTGGGGGATCTACCGGACGAGCTGAGCAACCTCGTCCAACATGCTGCGCGGGCATTTATCGAACGCTTGACGAATATGGATGCCATCCTCAGAAACCCAGACATGTTCGACTATTGGAACATCGAGGAATGGAAACGACTGCGAGTGCTTGAGCAGCTTCTTGCTCAGGAGGAAGGCCCGACCGCTGCCAAGGCCTATTTTAAGATCCAAGATCTCATGAAAGCATTTGTTTACGAAATCACCGAAGCGTATCGCATGGCAACTTCGAAGGCCCTCTCCACCAGCGTTGTCGCCTACCACAGCATAGACAAAGACCGAGCTACCTACGTGGAGCCAAAAGACTACGAGACGATAGTCCCAATCATGAAGAAATTGAATCCCATCCAGATGATTCTCTGTTCCCTCACCTACAACGAATTTGGAACAGCCCTGGATTCGAAATTGTACCTCGGGAAGCAGGTCAAACTGCCAGGCCAACCCAGAATCTCCTTTTTCAAAACAGTCGAAGACGCGGGGTTCGCGGTCCAGGCAGTTGTGGATGCGAACCCGAGGCTTTCCTACTCAGAGGCATGGCAGCCATACTTTGATCCAAGAGTCTGGGGCAAACCACGCCCAATTCGGAGGCCACTGGTGAATTTGACGGACCTTGAAATCAGTATCAAGGACCAGCTGCGACCAATCACCTTGTCATGGCTCCGTCACGACATTGAACCGTCGCTTAACATAACCCGCCATCTGCTGCTTACGCTCACTAACGATGAGATGAAGTTCTTACCCCTCTGGGCAGGAGGTTGTGATGATGGAACGGGGGGTGTCTTTGAGACTCAGATTCCCCCGGCTGTCATGGGTCCCAACGGTCCGGGACCTTCGTACCATACTGGTATCACAATCCCATCTCAGCCATCAAGTGAAGGATCAATGATCGGAGATTTGGCCGAGATGAGGCTGCGCGGCAGCACAACAGATGAGTCCGTCGATGTCCATGACAGCATTTCAACAGTCTTCCGCCCAGACCGAGTCATTGCGGACGACGTCTCCATGGAGTCAGAGGCTTTCACCGCAGGCGGGGCTGAGTATGAAGCTGCCAAGTTCGAAGTCCCAGCTGACCACCAGAGCATGGGATCGGTGGTGAACATGCTCGTGGATATGGTCGTTGAGGATACCGACTCGGAGGCCCAGTCCACGGCTGCCGATCGAGAGTTGACGCCCACAGGTGACGATGACATGGAGTTTTGGAACGACGAAAGTGACAGCGACGACAGTGTTGTCTTGATCGAGACTGGGCAGACCAAAGGTTGATTGAGTAATGGTTTCTTATGTCTGGGGTAATGTACGCGAAACAAAGAAGGGAGTCAACATGCTCCCTACGTAATGTGAGAAGGCAGGTTGAGCTAGGAAGGTTGGATACGAGTATTTACTCAAGATATACATGAAGACGCACGAATAATTATGACCGTAACGAAAACAAAAAAGTTGGGGGTATCAATCGATTTTCCATTTCCTGCTCTACAAGTTGTTTCGTTTTGGATTTCTCATGTTGTCGTTCCTCCGTCCCGATTAAACGCCAGTAATGTTCACCATGCATGCCATACCCAACAAGATCTATTCCCATCTTTCATATCATCCTCGTGAAAATTAAATATAGAAAACCGCAACAAGAAAACCCTGAATATTCAACCTTAGCCCCGGTTGAGCGTGTTGCCAGCGCCCTTGGGGTTATGGTCGGTAAACTCATCCCACGCGCGCGCCTTGTACGTGGCCTGGTCCGCGGCCTCCATGTCGTCCTCGTCCACCACAGGCTTTTCCTCCACGCCGCCCTGCAGGATGTTTCCGCGGCGCTTCTCCTCGTCGAGGTACTCATCGATGGACATGGTCGGCAGGTTGTGGCCGGAGCGGAACACGCCGCGCGTCCGGTCGGTCCGGGAGCCGACGAGCGTGAAGGGCTGCAGGGGCTTGCCCTGCGTGGACAGGAGAGGCCCGCCGCGGTTCGTGAGGCTACCCAGCGGTTGGTCGAGGCGCGTGTCGTTGCTGTCGGGCTTGGCTGCGACGCTGTCGGACTCGGGGTCGGGCCGCGGCGCCTGGGCGATCATGTCGAACTCGCGATTGAGCGAGTCGAGGGCCTGCATGGTCGTGTGGACGGCAAAGGTGAGGTGAGTGAGGTGTAGCTCGCGGACAATCTCCTCGTCGCCGTGGTCGAGGTAGCGCGGGTTGCGACGCAGCACCTCGAGCTTCTCCTTGAGCTGCTTCTCGGCCTTGTAGTTTGCAATCTTGCCCTCGCGGCGGGCAGCCATGTCGCTGCCGGCGACGACGGCGAAGGCATTCGGGTCGTCGCGGTAGCGCTCGACTAGGCGATCGTAGGGCGCACTGACGAGGGAGTACCCGTCGACGAGGGCCAGGAAGCGCTCGTAGGCGGCGCGGGAGGAGGCGAGGACGTCGGCGCGCTCGTCGAGCTTGAGGCCGGGCGTGCGCTGGACGAGCTCGGCGTAGTGGAAGTCGAGCAGCAGGTAGGGCAGGTCGGCGGTGGCGATGTCCTCGGCGGCCTCGTTGGGCGAGAAGATGGCGACGCGGGAGAGCTGGTCGCGGGCGCGGGCGTAGAGCGCGAGGGCATCGTCGAGCTCGCTGCGGTAGGCGGGTGAGGTGGCGGGGAGGGTGGTGATCTCCAGCACGCGGCGCTGGTCCTCGGCGGCCTGGAAGATGGACTTGAGAGACTGGGGCTCGTCGGAGGAGACCATTGCGGTTGTTGGGAGGGAAGGGTGAGCGGGGAGGGGAAGAGGAGGAAGAGGAAGAGGAAGATCGGAAGATATGGCAAAGTGTAGGTAGAGAAGATGCTGGATGGTGGTTTGTAAATCCCATTAGACTAAGGCCCTGGTCCGCGGGGTCGTTGGTCGTTAGTCGTTGGTCGTTTGAGGTAACTTACCCCTCATCGTTGTGCAGATACATCTAGCCCTCTGCAATCCCCTGTAGCTCGCCCCCTATGCCCGCTAGTAAGCCCGCGGATCAGGGCCTAAAACGGGAGTTTGCGGATCTGGCCCTAGATGGCTCGTGCTGCCGGAGCCTTGGTACCTGATGTTATGTCAATGATATATATATATGGATTCTTCGGCCTGGTGCCCAAACTTTTCTCTATACTGATAGAGCTTTGCAGTTTCCCTTCTGCCTGTCCGATGGCAAATTACCTTCGCCGCCCCTCCGTTACCTAGCCGAGCACCTATCAAGGCCTACCGGTGGTCACTGATATATGCCCGGACTCCACGCGTGTGACACTGAGTAAAGAAACTCAACTAACAGAACGCCTAGTTTGGTCCATGGTATTTTCCTCTACCGTTTCTTCCGAGCTTCGATGAAGCGAGCCACGTCTGAAGGGTACTCTTTCTGCCACAAGTGCTGACCATCCGCAATTTCTCTAAACACCTCGCCACCTAATTGGTCTGAACTTTCCGGCGCCTGATAATGGTACTTTTGCAATAGATACGCCATATTGTCGAGAGCCCTAGACATGAAAATATTAGTCGAACCATGACGGAGTGATGCAGAATGGGGTTTAGATTGAAGGGACGGGTGGCAGGCCTACCTCCGTCGAGTGACATGGCCAGGATTCATGGACGAGTATACCAAGCATGGCTTCAGGGTATAAAGCAAGAGCCTGTCGTCAAACTCGTCGACTGGCTCGCTTCGTGGATAGTGGTTAAAGTAGGAGCTACAGTAATCCAGCTCATGCATGCGGTGATGTCGTGTTCTCCACAAGGCGAATTCCATCTCATGGTGGGCGTAGTAACCGCTGGAGTCGAAGAGATAGAGCGTGTCGGTATCGGCAGCTGTGCCGAAATTGCCATTCCATAGATCTCCATGGATGAAGCAGGGGACGATGGTCCTGCCGTCCTTCTCGAGGGCGCCGAGCAACCTGGGGACAACGTGGGTGATGATGGGCACAATGGCTGCGTGCATCGTATCCCATCTTCCGTTGCTCAAGGTGTTGTAATGATAGACTTGGTAGAGCATCTTGGCAAACAGCGTCTGCCACTTGGACTCCCAGCCGCTGAGGTAGCAGAGCATGCCGTCGAAGAGCGGTCCATCGGTGCCGGACCTGTCCGAGGTTCCGCGCGAGACGGCGTGTAGCTTGGCCACGAGGCTGCCGGCCGCGTCAAGGTCGGGCAGGACGCGGGAGACAAAGGGGACGAACTCGGTGATCAAGTACGAGCACTCGTTTGGCGACCGGAGCGGGACGCTGCCCCAGGTCATGGGCTTCGGAACATGGTTGGGGATGAGGGAGTATAGCTTGCACTGGGCTTGGTACTCGCTCTGAAGCATGTTCCTCCCAGTGGCTCCCATGGCGTACTGGAGATCAATCCATCATCAGCCATGCCATGCCGCGCGGGAAGGGATGGGAGATAATACCTTGACAAAGAACTGCACGTCGTTGCCCAGCTTGTCCTTGGCCTGGATGAGACCGATACGGAACCAGGAACCGCAATCCCCGTGATCGACACCGCGTTGGATGACGGTTCCAGCGGGCAAGGCTTGGCCGCGTTAGCATCCTGGGCGGAGAGAGCTGGCTCTGCGAGACCATCACCAGGGTTGAACCACCTTTGAAGACAGCATCGAACAAGGGAAACCCTCCGTCCGCGTGCCGGAGGCTGCCGTGCGCCAGGTTGTCGGCATCCCAGGGCGACGCCAGTTCAATCATTGTGGTGGCCGAGAGTCGAGGCTCGCTTGTTGCGATGCGAAGACACGTCTTAAGTAGTCTACAGCGGCATTCCAAAGCAAGTGGCCAAGGTTTAACACAGTAGCATCACCGCTTTGTTGTAGTTTTTTTATATCCTAAAAATCAATAATTTATACGAGACATGATTTCCAGCAGATCTAGCCTTTTCAAGATGCAGCTGTTACTGCAGCTTATTGAGTTATTGCAAAAGGTAACCAGTTGGACTAGAAACCTTAGTCTGTCTGAGTATACTGTTGACCATTGAATGGACTGGGTATATAGTCTGTATTATTGGTACTATTGTTGGTGTGTTTTTTTACTGTAGAGCTTCTAGTCCCCCCTCTGGTTATGTGTGTACTAGGGCACCCTCTTGATATAGGAATAGGACAAGACAACACAGACAACATGATCAAGGCCATCAAGTGCACATAGTAATAGAACATTCATATTTCAGAGTTGGATATCAATTGCGATAATAAAGCTCGGCTCCGGAAGCAAGTGACCACGTCCCTGACTCCTCAACACATAGCCTCCAGATGTATCTCATATCATGCCCGAGCCTGTGGCTGCAAGGGGCTCTTCCAGGAAAGTGCAAAGGAAAAGTAAAACTAGCAAGGCGAAACAATATAACTGACAGTATCATGGGAAGTGCCGCAGACAATACTCTTGTCCGTCGACTTGACGAATCTAGTCCTCATCATCATCCACCTCAAATGGATCTTCGCTCTCGTCGTCGTTCTGCTGGTCCTCCATCATCGACGAGTCCTCGTCGTCAATCACAACTGGCCGTCTCGCAGCCGCTGCTCGACCTGGCCGCGCCCTTGCAGCCGGTCGGGGAGGAGGCGATGAAAGTTCTTCCATTTCCTCATCCGAATCATCATCTAGGACACTCTTCTTTATGGCCTTTCGAGCCGCGTATGCCTTTGCCGCTGGGGAGAGAGTGCTGGCCTTTGACACTGCCTTGGCTCTGCTCTTCGGCGCTGCCTTGGGTGCGGCCTTGGGCTTTGGCTCAGGCTTGGCATCGTCCTTGGCCTTGGCCTTCGCTCCAGCAGGACGACCTCGGGGTTTCTTGACACTGGTAAGGCCTGCTACCGTAGCGCTAAGTGATGTGGCCTTGGAAACTGCCGGCTTGGCTGGAGAAGGGACCGGGTCATCATCAGACAGGAAGCTGTCGATGTGGTCTCCCTTTGTCGCGGTCTTGTGAGGGGAAGACTTGGCCAACATCTCGTAGTTGGTGTCGTCAGGGCTGTCAAAGTCAAACGACTTGGCCGACTTAGTCTTTGGCTTTGGAAGGCCACCGGAGCTGCCATTGCCGTGGCTTGAATCGGGGCGGTTCATGGCATACAAACTAAGTCTGCCGCCGGATGACTCGCCCGCCGGCTTGTCGATTCCCTTGACAAGCGCGCCGACGTCGCCGAGCATCTGGTCGTCGTCACTCTCCGAGTCTTCGTCATCGAAAATGGTCCTCGCCTTGGATGCAGCAGCCCGCTTGGTGCGAACAGGAACAGCTTCAACTTCTGACTGCGACTGCGACTGCGCAGCCTTGGCTGCTGATTTGCCCTTGCCGAGTGCCGCAAAGTCATCATCGGAGAAGTTGTCAGATAGCTCTACAACATCAGACTCCTTCTCCACCTTGACCTTGGGCTTGGAACTGAACGTCTCTGTAAACCTCTGGGAACTCTTCGTCTCCTTGGCAGGCGCGGCCTTGGCTGCTGCAGCCTTGGGTTTGCCGCGGGCCTTCTTCTCAGGCTCATAATCGTCTTCATCCTTGACCTTGCGGCCACGGCCAGCACCAATCTTCTTCGACACTCGGCGGCCCAGGCGGCGAATGTTAGTTTTGATCTCGGCAGCAAGCGCGAGCTGGTTGTCCCACTCGGCCATGAACTCGTCAAGGTCTCTGCACCACAGGTCCTTCTCATTCAATGCGAGAAGGTCGTCGTGCTCAGTCTTCTTTTTGGCAATGGCATCCTTGAGCTTCTCGAGACGCTCGGCCGTAAGAGACCAAATGGGCATCTAGTCCGCGTCAGTAATTGAATCAGCTGCACCCGTCGTTGTCCTTACCGAAAGTAGGTAGTCGTAATCGCGAGCGCCGCCGTCTACAGCGTCAACTTCCTCTTCTGCTTCTTCTTCGTCTTCGTTCGACTTCTTTTCTTTTCCTGGTGGGAATGCCTCATATTTGCGTTCTCGAAGCTCCTCCACAAGCAAGCTCTTCTTCTTTCTGCCAACGACAAGCTCGCCATCAATAATTTCCTTGATGAAGCGGGCCTGGTTCTTCAACTTGCGGTAGTCGGCATGGTACACACCGAGCCAATATTTCTGGGAACAAGTCAGCAACATATTTCGACATTTAGAGCAGTGCACAAACCTTTCGCTGCAGGTACATGTCCATTCGATGGCAATAGTACTCCTCCAAAATTTCCTCAACCTTCTCATACTTGCGGATTCGGCCCCGAGAGTCAAAGGCTACCAGGTTGGATGTTGCTACTTGCTTCAATAGCTTAAAACGCTCGAGTATGCCCTCCTCGAGAACCTTGGGCATGAATTTCTCGTCAACCATAATCTCAAAACGGACAGTGTTGTGATCGTTGAACTCCTTGTAATCTTTGATCCAGGTTGGACCGTCACCGCCACTGATAATTTTCTCAAGCTTGGCCTTGAAGTCATCTGTCCACACTCGGATGGGCAGTTCAGTGATGATAACCTCGTTCGGGTTTTGATCGTCTCGGGTGGCAATGCCATTGAACTTGTAGCGATCAGGTCCAGCCGCCTTGGGTTCACCTTTCCAGCCACGGAACCAAGGTGTCATGGTCTCGAAAGGCTTTTCCTCGTCGTCATTGTCGTCAAGGCGACCCATTCGGCGCTTCAGGTTCTTGACGATTTCCGCAGGATGGTAGTTGGGAATCGACGTGCTCCAACCGGTACCAATACCGTCAGCGCCGTTGACAAGGACCATGG
Organism: Ilyonectria robusta; assembly: GCF_021365365.1. NCBI lineage: Eukaryota > Fungi > Ascomycota > Sordariomycetes > Hypocreales > Nectriaceae > Ilyonectria > Ilyonectria robusta. The sequence continues at coordinate 1,152,903 of NW_025764436.1, read as the reverse complement.
GAATGATCGGCGAGTAGACCAAGGGCTCGATCGGTTTTCCATCGTCAAATTGAGCTTCCAGGTTAGGCTCATCTAGAGGGGAAAAGATCTTTCGGGCGAATGGTGAAAGGCGAGTGAAGGTGTAACGAGGGCTAGCAGCATCTGAACCACCGGCAAGTCGGGAACCGAAGTTTCCACTTGGCTCTAGACAGTTGATGTTGTTTGAGCCGACAAAGTTCTGAGCCAAGCCAATGATCGTCTGCTGAAGAGACATTTCACCGTGGTGGTATGCCGTTTGCTCGGAAACGTAACCAGCCAATTCGACCACCTTCTTATCCTTTACAAGGTTTCTCTTGAAGCAAGCATAGATGACCTTGCGTTGACCAGGTTTCAGGCCATCGAGCACGGAAGGAATTGAGCGCATGTTGTCAGCCATGCTGAACAGGATCAGTTCTCTGTTAACGAAGTCGCCGTAAGTGATCGACTTGGTTGAGTGGTCCAAGAAAGTACCCGGAACAAAATTGCCGAGCCACTCCTTTCGCGCGTCTGCCTTCTTCTTGGAAAAAGCAAGTTCAAAGAGTTCCGCCTCGTCTGGTTTCATGACTTGGAACTCCTTCAGATGCTCGTCGAGGTTGGTGAAGTAGACTTGGGCATCCTCGTTGGTAGAGGATCCCAGACCCTTGAGGTATTTGGCCTGCCATCTGGACTGCTCGTTGGCATGGGTCTCTTTCCATTCTGTGTACTGGGGTTGTGTGAAGAAGGTCTTCAACTTCTTGGGCTTCTTCGGATCGGGTCCTTGCCAGACCTTGACAATGGGCGTGATAAACTCACGGAAGAAGTCGGGAACTTGTAGGAGCGACGGGAACTGCACTTGAAGGAAGTTGATGAGAAGACCCTTGATATGACTTCCGTCATGATCCTGATCGGCCATGATCATCAAGTGACCATATCTGAGACTCTTGGTATCGGTGTAAATCTGCTTGTGTTTGAGACCCAGGAATTGCTTGATGTTCTGGATTTCTTGATTCTTTGTTATTTGATCAATGGATGCATCGCGTACATTGAGCATCTTTCCGCGAAGTGGGAAAACACCGATGCGGTCGGGATCAAGGATGGCTCGGCCAGACACGGCTAAACCCTTGGCGGAGTCACCTTCTGTCAAGATCAGAGTGCATTCGTGGCCACGTCGTGTGCCAGCCAAGTTGGCCTCGACTAGCTTGGCGTTGCTGACACGGGAACGTTTGCTTCCGTCACTCTTTGCCATCAGCTTGTCGGCTTTCCGCTCCGCGAATTCCATGATGTTTTGGATAGCATCTGATTTCGCAATCTTCTTGAGAAAGTCTTCCCCAAGAACACACTTGCTACCAAACTGGCTCGTCTTGGTCGTCATTTGTTCCTTGGTCTGGGATGTGAAAGCCGGGTTGTTGACAAGACAGTTGACAAAGATGAAAATGTGATTACGGAGATGGCTTTGTTTCAAGGTATGGCCCTTCTTCCTCTTGTTAAGAGTCTTGAGCAGGTAAGCCGTGACCTGATCGGCGACGTAGTTGACGTGAGTGCCACCACTTGTCGTAGCAATGGAGTTGACGAATGAAACTTGCTGGAAGGTACCGTCCGAAACAGCGAAGCCAACCTCCCAGCGAGGATGGCTCTTGTCTTTGTCCATCTCGACGGTGCATGTTGGAGTGCCACCCTCCTCGTCGGTTCTATCCTTGGCAATCGACTTGGCGTACAGATCGCAGTAGGCCTTGAAGTCCTTGATCTTGATCTGTTCACCATTGAGGTGGACTTTGATGCCTCGGACCGTTCCGACCATGTCGTAGACTCGCCGGAACAGCAGGCATTCCAGGTCATCGTCGATGCCTTCTGACATACCAAACCGTTCGTAATCCGGCTTGAATGTGATGCGGGTGAAGTCAGATGACTTGCTGGATGTGATTTTGGCCTTTTGCATCTTCTGCATGTTGTCCGTCCACGTTTGCTTGTAGCGCTTTCCATGCTCGCTATCCTGACATTCAAGATTGAATTCAGTGCTGAAGACGTTACAGAGCTTGGCTCCATAACCGTTTCGACCACCAACCGTCTTCTTCTCGTCATCGTCGAAGTTGGAACCAGCCAAGAGATGGCCGAAAATGAGCTCGGGGATGTAGATCTTCTCCTTCTCGTGGATCACAACAGGAATACCTTTACCGTTGTTTTCCACGCTGATGGTACCATTCGCACGATCGATGTTGATCTTCATGTAGGTCATGGTGCCGTCACGTTGCTTGTTGTCAGCGGCGTTGACGAGGATTTCGTCAAAGATCTTGTAAAGACCAGGTACGAAGGTCACGGCTCGGTATTCCATGAGGGAGGTTTCCTTGTTGAAAACCCACATCTGCTGTTCCGTCTTCTCTACTGATCCGATGTAGGTATCAGGACGCTTGATGATGTGCTCGAGCTGGGTCAATTTTTGGTATGTTTCGGTGGCGGTCTTCTTTGTCTTGGCCTTGGGAGGGCTGTCGATGATCATGCTGTCGTTTTCGAGCTCCGCCAAGGGAACTCCAGAAGACTTCTTGGGTGGCGGGTCTTTTTTTAGTTTCTTGGAGTTGGGAGGGGTGTTTGAGAAGCCAGAACCGTCGCTCATAGCATCATCATCGTCGCTCTCGGGCTTGGGGCGCTTCTTGGTGGCGGCGGCGGGCTTGGTCTTCAGCGTGGTTTGGACCATCTTCTTCACGGCGGGTTTCACGGCGGCTTTCTTTGGGGCTGCCTTGAGCTTAGGTTTCTGCGACGGCGACGTTAGCAGCGGGTTCGAGGGGGTTGTTGTTCGCGAGGGCTCCATTGCGGCGGGTGTTTCTTGCATGCGCTGGCAAGGAGGTGTTGAGATGTGACAGAAGGCAAAGAACGAGTCGTTGGTGGAAGCAGAAAAAGTAGCAGAAGAGGTGCCAGCTGTGAGGCAGCTGTGCGCCCGTGGCAGCCACTGCGCAATTCACAGTCGGTTGAACAAAGAAGCAAAGGCAAACACTCACAGGTTCCATGACAAAGCCATCGGACTCGTCGTCGAGACTGAAAGCCGAGGCATCAGAGGCGTCGGAATCCATTTTCGTGGTAGATTTGAGCACTGCCCTGGCTTTGGTGGCCAAAGTGGATGTTGTCGACAGAGAGAGTAGAGGCAACAGTGGCCGACAAGGGAGAACAGTCAATGGGGCAGAGCAGCTCAGGCGAGCAAAAGGTGAAGCTCGCGCGCAGATTCGCGACAACAAAAGAGAGGGGACGAGATGGGCCAGCCTGATGACTTTTACCATCAACCAACTACAAAGAGCGAATGTTGTTGTGGCAATCAGTGTCCCGCGCGTAAACAAATCCCGGACGCGACCCCTGCGGCCCTGCGACATCCCGGATGCCGATAGTGGAGACCGTGTTTCGACGCCTCAGGCCATCGTGACTGCCCAGGACTGATGACCCACACTTGGGCCTGGGCGCGATTGCACCTGACTCAGCAACCGAGGTACAGTACCTACCAGGTAGCTTCAAGCTTGGCCCGAGCAGCATCTTCAACTTATCTTGTCAATTCAGACGGTGTTTGTACGCCCCAAGATCGACCCGTCTTTCCAGGGCAGCTGTATATGCTGTGGCGCTCAATTCGAATCGGCCGATATTGAATCGAGATACTCAACAGCCTGGACTTCGAGGCCTTCCTGTTCCACAAAATGTTGTTCCTGGATGCAGCAGCCACTAATAAGTCGTCACCACAAGTCGTCACCAGCGAGCGCAATTCGTGGGAGTCAGGCATCACAAATGATCTGAGCATCCGCCGCAGAGAGGTATCGCACGCTTCTACAACACACCCAGAGATATCGAATGCCTCTACAACACCCCCAGAGGTCCATAATGTCGGCTTCATGCTAGAGCCCGGTCCATTCGCTTCCTAGATACGCACTTGTCACACAAGTTTGACAGAACCGGGCACTCCCCAATCCGGGCAGCCGACCGCTACGCGAGGACTGACAGCTGTCTGGTTGTCGAGAATCCACTCTTGCCGTCTGCCTTCTGGCCAACCCTGTCGATTCTCGAAGTCAGACATGCACGGCTCCAGTTTTGACCGGTGGGCCGAGTCTGGACGTACAACAGTCTGTGAAGAGGCACCCTCTCTCACCCAGGTCTGTGTCGCCCCAAGCCCGGACGCAAGGCCTGGTCTATACTCTCCGTTCCACCGTCTTCGAGACCAGCGTGGCTGATGTTGGCCGTATCACTTGCGTGAAACTGACGAACTTTTCATCGTTACGCTCCCAGGCTATTCCGTCACGATTGGCTGATTCCACTGACACAGGAGCTATGAATCGTATCTGTTCACTCCCATTGCCCCTGTATCGCGCTGAATCCTGTTTAGGCTATCGAGGTCGAAGTCGACCTGTGATAGCTCCTGCCATCCAATCTCAATCTCAAGCTATCCCGGAATACTTAGGCCCAGCTATGCTTCGCTTGGGAAAGTCGCTGGTGATGGCTTATGCAGCCTCAGCATCCACTGGGTTGGGGAATGACCATCTCCTCACCCACTCCACGCTCACTCCTCGCGGCCACTCGCAAAACGGGTAGCCATATTTACACGTCTCTTCAGGGGCCTGTCCAACGCGGCATGCCGGGCGACACCAGCCCATGCGGCGTGCGCCTTGAGCTCCACAACTTCAGAAAATTAGGAAAAAAGGCAGGCTGCTCCGAAGTCGATGCAGGGAGCCGTCTGGATGACCAAGGTTGCACTCCGCGTGAGGCAGTGACAGCTCCTCGCCTTAGTCCTCCCGCCGTCCCACACTGGATATTGTACAATCATCTGAAACTATCCCTTGAGTATCAGAGATTTTATCTCCGTTCTCTGTCTGGCTCTAAGCGTGGAAGTAGGCACTCTGAATACGCTCACAGCTCGGCCCGACGGGCTCATGAAGAGAGCCAAACAAGACGCCTGCCTTGGACGGATGGGTGGCGGGGTTCTCATTTATGACAGGCAACCAAGGCTAAGCAGTCTAAGCCTAAATCCAGCGTGTGCCTAAGTTACCAGTCGTAACAGTGCTCTAGTAGGGTGTGTTGGCTCTCCAAGTGTCTGACATTCGCATTCAGTCAGCGCCTCCGAATTTAGCACAGAGCCTGAAAAGAAATCGCAACATCATTCGCTGAGAATCATTTTATCTCTAGCGTGGACGTTGGACGCTTGGATGTGTTGGTACCCGACCCGTCGGTTGGTTGCAGCAAATGTGATCAACCTCATCAAAGCTTCTGTCTACATATCCGCCAGAGGATATTGACTCGAAGGCCAAGGGATGGCACTCTACAAACACAGTGCTTTTTGGGAGATTGCATGGGTACCGAAAAGTCGTTCAATTGGACGTCCTTCGTGGGATACAGAGACAGTTGTACCGATCTACCTAGCGACCGCCAGGGGCCACTCGAGTGATTGCCCAAGCACCATGCGAGTTGGCGAATCCCGGCATTAGGGGGAACTTATGCCCTGGCCGGCACTGTACGGCAATCAGAAGGCTTCTCAAGAGTTTGAGCAGGTGTCCCTATCGGGCGTAGGCTTGTACCCCCTCGGACATTTTTCTTGTACCTGTGCGCCGGCAAGCCCGCGTGAGTAACAAGAGCCGGCAGCATGACAGCTGTGATCTCCAGCGCCTTCGAAAGAGAAGAGAGGAAGAGAGAGTCAGCTATCCTTGTTTCTAGAAATCTCCGTCGAACGTTTTTGGGCAGCAGAGGATGAGTGAGTGGAGGAGGAGGCAGACATGCACACTTTGGCTCTTGCGGACCAACATAAAACTTGGACTTATTTTTACGGCATGGTCAAAAAGGAACGCTAAAACATTCTCCAAGTTCTGTTTGCTGGGGTCAAGGATCCTGGAAGGTATCTTCACTCACATCAAACACCACACAGTCTAGCCGGCTCTACCCAAGTCGGTGTCACTTCTCATCTGCCATAGGGGCACGTGGAGCGACTCGGGCGAGGTTTGGAAAATGAGCATGAATTGCTTTCACGACTGGCAGACAACAGAAAGCTTTTGTTGTCCTGTCTTCACCGAGCGGACCGGGGTGGGAAGCCCCTGGCGATGGGCGATGCAAGTACCCGTTGGCGCTCCAGTTCGCCCAAAGCTTCCTGAGGTGGCTTCAAATAGTGAGACATCAAGGATTATGCCCCAAAGGGCTTGCATTTGCGATCGGCAGATTCAGGTGTCGCCCCCGCGACTTGCGGGACGTCCCATCCAGCTACAGGATATTGTTAACGAGCAACTCCCGTTCTGGCCAGCGGGTTTCCGATGTTGGAAGCACCTGCAGTCGGAAACGGCTAGGTTGTTATTGGGCCTGGTTTGGGGGATACACACCACGGGAGTGTGACGGAAAACGGAGAGCAGAGCAGCAAGGGGCGACGGATGAGGGCCGCGCTCTCACCCCCAGCGGCTTCGGCCTACACGCCCCTGTTGCGGTTCTCTGCCTTTCGGTCTTGATGCGGAGAAGACAGCATGAAAGCACATGGCGAAGTTGTTTGATACACTGGACTCCAAAATTGTAGGTGTGGCCATTCTGGTGCGCGGAGGCTCCGAGGCGACATGTACCGTCGAGGCTGTGGGACACGCCGCGTCTCTACTCATCAAACTACCTTGGCCCCCTCGTCCTGGCTTCCGGTCCAAAGGTTACAGGCTGAGTCGACTTCCTTCATTTAGAAGTTTCGCACCCACCCAACCACGTTGTCTGGTCATCTATCACTTGGTGGCGTATGCTAGGCTTCGCCAACGCAGAGCGGTGGGAGTTTGCAAACGAGGCCGTCTCATTTTAGGCATCCCGCCAGAGGGAGGAGACAAAGAAAAAGACACCGAGAATATCGGTCAAGCCAACAGACGTCGCTTCTAGCTGCCGGAGTTGCAGCCTCCGTCCGCAAGTGACTTAAGCCTCCGGGCGAAAGCGACCTAGGGTTCCTTGTCCTTGACGCGTCGGGGCAAGAGGACACCGCCTGGAAGACTGTCCTGCCCCGAGTTGTTTGTCAAGCTTGAGAGTGACTTGAGTGGGAAGAGTTTCCACTCACTGTTACGCTGTCTGTCCTTCCCTGCAGTTTCGGGGTTGGGTTATATCACGGGCGCCGCCCACCGCCCCATCCAAACCACCTGGTTCATCCCCCCCAACAGCGACGAGGCTTCTTTATCCCTCCAAGACCACGTTGAGGACCTTACCTGAAAGAAATTCTGTTTTTGGCCCCTGGCAGACGCCGCCGTTCGCCATGCTGTCTCTCAAGACCCTTCTTAACCCAGCCTCTCCCCGGCGAGAGACTGCCCCCTCCTTTCATCCCATTCCTGCATCTTCCTCTCTCATCTTCTCTGCCAACACGAGTGCCTCCACCTTAGCGATGGACCGACCGATTATGCCTCCTAACCGGAACAGCACGGGGCGAGCCAACTTGGCCAAGTCGAAGATCCGTGCCCCCATCAACTACCCCCCATTCGAGAACCTCGATGATGGTTCTGTCATGGAGATCAAAAGGTTTGGGATCCAAACCTTTGGGTCCATCCAACAATCTTGCTCGCACATCCCCTACAACAGCGGCAAGAAGGGCTTCTTCGAGAAGACGGGGCGAGAGAGCTTCGAAGGTACGTGACTCGGTATTGCCCCCGACCATCTGGCACTAACAACGACGCAGTGTTTCGATACGAGTTCACGCTCCCTGGACCTGGACAAACTATTGAATACACCGTCATGTGGGACTACAATGTTGGGCTTGTCCGCATGACCCCCTTCTTCAAGTGCTGTCGATATGGAAAAGTAAGCAATCAGTTGTCGCATTTTGTCGTGACGGTGTGGCGCTAATAGTGGAAAAGACCGTTCCAGCCAAGATGTTGGGTCTCAACCCAGGCCTCAAAGAAATCTCGCACAGCATTACTGGAGGCTCGATCGCCGCTCAAGGTAACTTGCTCTCTCCCTGTGGATCTGCAAAGCCCCTACTAACTCGCTTGCTAGGCTATTGGATGCCATATTCCTGTGCCAAAGCAGTGTGCGCGACATTCTGCTATCCCATTGCTGGGGCGCTGATCCCCCTTTTTGGGGCATCCTTTCCTTCTGAGTGCTTCCACCCCGACTCTCCAGACTTCGGCCGTATGACTATCGACCCGCAACTGGTCAATAGGGCTACCCATGAGGCTGAGTTTTCTCGTCAGCAGCACATGAACAATATCACTTCAGGCTTCAGTGGTGCTACTAGCTTCCCTCGAACCGTCCGCCCAGCCACCCTCAGTCCTTTTGATCAGGACGAAGGCAGGTTCCAACTCAGACCTCGCCTTACCTGTGACTCTTCATGGATGCCGGAAGATACGGAGAGCCACTACCATTCGGTACCTAACTCTGCGTCGAGCATAGGATCTGGGCTTCAGGGGTACACGTTACCATCGCGCCCCAGCTCGAGTTGGACTTCTGCCAACCATCCCAGCCCACAGTACGACTTGTACCCTGATCCCAGCCCCTACCTCAGTGCTGTGCCAAGCATCCCGTCGCTCCAGCCTCGCAACACATCCTCGCCACCTGGATGGAGTCCTAAACGACGACTGGACTACGAGGATTCAGAACACGGCTACAGAGCCAGCGCGAGCCCGATCATGGGCAACATGGGCAACACAAGCCATGTAAACTTCACAAGCAACACGGCCAATACGAACAATATGAGACTCAGTTCTATTCTAGCGACTGGATCCCCCGAGCCGACTTTAACACGAGAGAGAACAAGACCTGTGGATGAAAGAGCTGAGGATGCGGCTGCGGTGCTATTGCTCCTGGGCGGTAGGGAACAAAGCCGCGGGTCCTATACCGCGGCTGGCCCCCCTCCTGTCGCCCCAACCGGGTTGATATCGTCTGGGCCATGGCTCGACGATGAGCATCCGAGAAAGAGGCAGCGGACAAACTCGTTTTAGCTTCGAGGCCGCACTGCAGCCCGTAGCGGCGTCGACTTGGCTAGGAGGGTATCTGAGCCGAGAGGAGTTGGGAGCATTTGGAAAAGTCCTTGGTCCAAGGCAGCTAGTATTGGGTAGACAATTCATCTCTGGCAGGTGTTTTCTTTTGGGAATCTCTTTTTGTTTGCTTTCAAATTTGTTTGGACCAGATGTTGCACGTTTATACCACTAGCAAATCACAACACCACGGGTAGTCTATCAGCCGGGTCAATCATCAAATCATCAAATCACTTTTCCGTCATTGCCTTTGCCGTCCCGTTCCCACTTAGTTCGCCTGATCCTCCTCGCCCTTCTCTCTCGCCCTCTTGGCCTTGTGCTCCTTTACCCACGCCTCGGCCTTCGCCCGCGGCACCACAAAGATGCGCACCACCTCGTCTACAACCTCGACCTTGCCCGTTCCCAGCACCTTGAGGAGCGACACGCGCTTGCCCATCTTGAGCAGACCGCCCTCGCGAGTCTCGACGTAGCATTCGACTCCGGCGGGAGTGTACTCACGCTCGCGGTCCCAGGGCAGCGGGAACACGTACGACAGGTGGTCGTCGAGCGACTGCGTCTCGTTGAAGGCCTTGATGAAGTCCGACTCGAGGTGCAGCGGGTACAGCAGCACGGCGGGGAACGACAGCGTGCTGCGCGGGTCGTCCTGGTCCGGAACCAGCTCCAGCTTGGCGTCCTCCATCTCCGGCGGCTGGGCCGTCGTGCGAGTCGGGATGCCGCGCGCACGCAGCGCGGCCTTGAGGAGCAGCGCGCGGCGCTTCACGCGGGCCTCGCGCTCGGCGACAATCTTGCGCTGCGAGTCGAGCTGCTTGGCGCGCTTGACGAGGTCTTCGGCCACGGCCTTCAGGCCTGCGTTGTTCTCGTCCAGGGCCAGGCCCCGCGCGCACACGTCGTCGGCCTCGGCGATGCGGTCCACGGCCAGCAGCGCGCGGGCGCTGCGGTAGTGCGCCTTGACATTGCGTGGGTTGAGGCGGATGGCGGCGGCGCAGTCGGTCCAGCAGCTGCGATAGTTGCTGAGGGCGAGATGGCAGGCGGCGCGGTTGACGTAGAGGGCCTCGAGCATCTCGCGCTGCTTGGCCATCTCCTCGTCCGAGTCGGGCTCGCCCTCGGGGTTGGTCGTCACCTCGCCGCGCGTGCGCTTGCGCTCCTCGAGGAAGAGGATGTTGATGCCCTTGGTGTAGAACTCCTTGGCGTCCCCGTAGCCCTTGGTCTTGAAACACTCGTTCCCGCGATCCTTGAAGTCGCTGCCGTTCTCCAGCGGCGTTCCCTCGTAGGCGAGGGCCTGCAGCGCCGCGATGTCGACGTTGTCGGGATCCGCGTCGTCCAGATCCGTCATGAACAGCGGCGTCCTCTTGATTTCCGCCACGACTTCGTCAACCGTCATTCCCTGGCTCGTCTTGGCGATGGCATGAGCCAGCGGCAGCTCAGGCATCGTCGCCTCGCTCTGCGGCTGTGAGTCGGAGGCATCCGGCTTGGACACCTTCATGGCCTGGCCAACTTGGTCGACGAGAGCATCCATATCCATTTTTCTTGTGTTTTAGAGCCTCGTACGAGAGCAGCCCCTTTGACGTTGAGAAATGGGAGCGACTTGGTTGGGTGGACTCTGTCGTTCCCCGTCGTCAATGAGTGACTAACTCGCCGACTAAAATTTGACCATCTTCTCCAACTTTCGGTGGGTGTCCAAAATCCTATTGGGCGACGCATCTCGACAACAAATCTTCAATATGACGTCGAAACCCGAAAACAATAGCCCCCATTTTACTTGAAATTAATTTCTTTACACTGCGAATTGTTACATCGTCTATTTAAACATCACTGATTCTTCTTACCACGCAACTTGTGGGAGACAGCACGCTTTGACGTAGGTGTGAGTCGATCCAGCTCCATTGCCTTCTATGAGCATCCATGAATGTTGACCCTGATCTATAAAATAAAAAAGGAAAAGATTTGAGCAATAATAGGCAACAATTAACTCCCATGCTCCAATTCCAGCGCTCTCCTCCGATGACTCAAAACATGCAAGCCAAAAAGAAAGCCAACCGCTTGAACCAAGACAATACCGAATGGTGCAAAAAACAAATAAAACTTTTGTGTTAACACTGGAAAACAACCCCAAACTCCAAGCCGCTGATCCAACCCAAACATATACATGTACATCGTACGCTGTTGACTGATTTCTCGGCCAAAGGTGCATCTCTCAAAAAGAAAGTATCTAGTCACCGGATCCCCCTGTGCAGGTTTCCCAAATCATACCCTTTGACCTACCTTGTCAAGACCACGTTAATCAGAGTCGTAGAACGGTACTTCAGCGATAGTGACAGTGACATCCTGTTTGCGGCGTACAATCCCGTGCTCTTCGGAGTGCTCGTCGTTCCACGCTCGCGGTACCCAAAAGCACTGGACGGCACCGACAACAGCGACGCCAGCACTGGCATACCATGACAATGCGGAACAATCAGCCCTGGTGCCAAGAGTGTACAGGAAGCCTGCAATGGGAGGCGAAATCATGCGGCATGCAGCGGCCGCGCTGGCAGCCAGGCCATTGACCTTGCCCAGGGCGCTTGGACAGGGAGTTGCTTCCTTGATGAGAATCATGAGGAGAGGGTAGAGGACGATGGTGAGAAGGTTGCGAACGGCGAGACAGAGGTAAATGGCAGGATAGAGGAGAGACTGGGGTACGAGAAGGAGCATAGGCATGATGATGTAGGCGACAGGATGCATCACTGCAACGACGAGGAAGAGCCGATATGTGCCGAGCTTGTTTGCTGCCCATGGAAAGATGAAACCCTGCACGATCAAAGCGATGCCACCGTCGACCGCCATGATCGCCCCCACGTTGCGGAGAGACAGGCCTAGTCCGCCGGGAGAGTAGAACGGGAACACCGTATGTGCCTTGGCCGTTTGGAAAGCCGAAACACGATCGTCTTCGAAGAAAATGGGCAACAGATGATCATAGGTCATGGAGTGGTATGTGAAGATGCACAGGGATACAATGAGTCCGACAAGCCCCTTGTTCCAGATCTTGACGAGCGGGGGAGGTGTGTCTTTTTCTGTCAGAGACATATCCCAGTCCTCTCCCACACCTTCGGTAGCCCCGTACGTCTCGACTTGGGAGTCGGTTGTTGAAGTGCATTTTCGTGGGTCCGAGGATGGGATCAACGGAGTTTCTTCCGAGGCACAGCATTCAGTCGGTTGAGCCGTCAGTGGTCGTAGATCTGGGTGGGTTTCCTCAAGGAGAATGAATCCCAAAACAATGCTCAGGAGCAACATGGCAGCGCAGAGAAGATTGGGGAGCAGGTAGGGGAAACGCTCGAACAAGCTGCCGACAGGGAACGTCCGAGGCCAAGACTCATGCGGGTTAGCAAACATACCACCAATCGAAGGGCCGATAATTGTGCCAACGCTCCAAACAAAAGGCATTATGGAGAATGCTCGTGCTGTATCATGTCAGCTGGTCCATGGGAAGAAGGCGAGATCCGTATTGCCGGAGCAAACTTACGTTCGTGCTCTGGCCGGGTGACCATTTCGCCAACCATGGTCTGAATAACACCAATATTTCCGTTGAGCATACCACCCAGCGCCCTGCCGAACAAGGCAACCCAGAAGTTGGGAGCGATTCCCACCATGATCATGCTGAGCATGGTACCGACGCATCCCAGGATCAAAACTGGCTTGCGACCGATCCGATCAGACAAACCACCCCAGTACATGCCCATGGTAGCCTCGGCAAGCGAGAAAGCTGAGATGAGGAGGCCGGAGTAGAAGGAGGCATTGTTTTCGTCTCCAACGTGGAAATCCTTAACCAATGCCCACGCATATGGAAAGATTGACGTTAGGGCAACGGGCTCCGCCAATCGAACAATAGCTTTGAAAGCATGAAGTTAGCCAATTTCGCCAAGTCGCTGCTGAAGGGATTTGAGAAAAAGAATTACCGAGGAGGAAGAGCTGCATTGCCGGAAAACTATCCGGGTCCCGGGCGCGTGACCGGTTAAGAAGAGCCATTGTGTCTTCGCCTGATAAAGGCTAACCGCGACAAATGCAATTCTTTGAGAGGTCAAGAAATTGGGACAGTAGGATAAGACGGTGGATAAAAGTGTTGCCGTCTTATGAAGGAGGGTTATGGCTGTGCGGTGATGGGATTACGGGCCGAGGATGGCGTTCAAAGGTACTGGTGTTGGTCTTTCGAGGCAATAAATACAGTGGCGGTAAGCGTCGAGAATGCCCCAGGGAAGGCAAACAGATATAGGGTGACTGAAGCCAGAGAGGAAAGATGGTGGGAAGCTTTGGAGAGGAGAGAGACGGAGGGTGGGAGGCCATATTTGAACCGTGGCAGTTGGGGCCGTGTAAGTGCAGCTGTGGTTCTGGAGTGGAGTCTTCGGGCTCTGCCAGGCCGGGACACCCTGATAAGAGCATTGAGGTAAGAAGTATGCACCGTTTGCAGAATGAGCGGCGGCGATAGCACGGTGGTATTCTATCTATGTACATAATATGGCCTGTGGAGAACCAACTTAACATGCTGGGACCTGGACTTGGCGTAGCCAGACACGCGACACAACTTAGCCGAGATGTGGCTAGACGAAAGCTGGGAGTGCTGTTAGAGGGGAGAGAGGAGAGAGAGGAGAGAGAGGGGATCGGATGAGCCGGGCGGACGCATTCACTGGATTCATTGATAACCCGAATTCCTCCCAGGCGGGAAGAGGGGGAGGAGGAGGTGTGGGAGGAGGGGTTGTCGCAACATTTTCCGAGGCGGCTCCAGAGATCACAAGGGAGCGAGACCGCTTAGGAGCATATCCCCCCTCCTCCACACCTTGACTCACCTTAAACTCGGCACGAAATGAAGAAGCCGAACTTTTGGGAGCTGGCTTGACCGCATGCTGCAAGTCGCCTCGTGATGGGATTTCCTTTTCTATATACCCTAGCGGCATCTTTCGGAGCATCGCTAGCACGGGTGGTCGGGGGTCGGTCGGACAGTCGAGCGAGGCCCTCGTCGGACTAGATCAACCAGGTTGTTCTTACTACAGTCCCGCAAAACTGCCCTTGACATTAGCCGCCTGTGAGACAGGCAATCCAAGCGGCTCCCGGGCCCCGGCTTTTCGAGAGATGGCTCGCCAGACCTGCATGGGCTTGGTCTGGATTCTGCATGCAGCTGCTCTGCTGAAAACGGTGAAATGTGATTGGTTGGCAACAGGTGATAATGCTCCTGTTCAAGTGGCCTGTGCGCAGCTGGTTGTCGATTCGAGGGGCTCTGCGCTAGAATATGCTTGTATCCAATATCAACACAGAGCGACGGGTCGTGATTGGCCAAGTGTGGCCGGCTAACGATCGCCACCCTGGATGAAAATTCGCCTGGATGCGCTAGCAATCGGAGCCGACAACGGGCTACTGCCTTATCCATCCTCATCTTCAGCATTCATCTCGTAACATCAACCTCGACAGAGTCCGCCTTACCCACCTTGGAAAGCTGACCGCGACCGAAGCTTGGTGGTGCCATATGGGTTCGCTGTCCCCCGGCCTCGTGCGGCGCCCAGCAGCGACTCATGGAATCTGTAGTCCAGGCCTGCTCAGATCGGCCCACGGCCATCCCATCGCTTCTACAAATGCAACAAGCACTGGGGATGAAATCACGTCACTGCTGCAGTCCCGTTGATTTGACCGGAAATCTGCTCCGCTGAGACATCAAATCGCCGTTACCAGCTTCCAATGATGAATGCGGCTCGGCAGAGTCAGAGGCATTCATTGGCTCTGTCTCAGATGCATGCGAGGCACGCCCTGTCTTGGAGTCGCGGATGGTTACCTAGCAGGGACGATTCCCTCCACTACCACTCACAAGTCGCAACACCTAATTTCTGCACTGCTCTCTTGCTAACGCTACTCCCCGAAGACCGGAACCCAATGACATGAACTAGACCTGGTTGGGTTGAAGCCGCCGTTGCAACGTTAGCTGGGGGCTTAGCTGTGGTTGTCTGTGCGCCCGCGCATATGCACTGTTTGCTGCCTCGCATTCTGGCCTGCTCCATCAACCTTCCGAATCCCTCCTTTGCTCCCCCTCCCTCCGTCCCTCCTCGTCCCACTGTGCTCTCCCCTCTTGCTCATCAAGGCGCAATTGAGATTTGGTTCCTTGATCGACTGCCGATCGCTTTGTACCGGAAGATTTGCACCGGCGGCATTACTGCCCCTCCTCTTTCAGATAAGTAGATTAGATGGAAACGTCGATGCTGGATCAAAGCAATTCCTATCGCCCGCTTATCTCGCAGTTCGCCTCGGCTTGGGTGTGGCCCACCTGGCCCTCGACCTCCATGCTGCACTCGGGGTTTCATGGAACTTCGTCAAGGCCCGAGAGCTCGGCGCCAAGCAAGGCTTGTTTTCTCTGCTCCTCTAGTCCTAGCTCTGAGTTGACACCGCCGGCACGCAAATCTCCGGCGACATCACCGGGCACCTGTGAGCATGTCGTCCTCCTTTGAGTCTGGTTGTCCTCGTGCCTCCAGGATGACCATCTCTGGCCCGCTATCCGTTCATCTGGCCCCTGTCGTCATGCATCTACCGAAGTCCGCTAGCGGGGCTTGCACTAGTTCCCGCATTGGAGTTGACGGGGATCAGCTACAGGTTGTGGGGTTATTCAACGACACACCATCAGCGCGGCTGGGCATCAAGTCGGACCGTCGCATTTCGTTCTGCTCTTCTCGTGGGGAGTCGGTTTCAGCCGATTTCAGCCGATTCCGAAACTTGGCTCGCGAAAGATGGTAAACAAGTCAAGATGCGATATAAACACCTGAATTCCCGATACTATTCGGGGTTGCTGTCCACATTTGCTTTCCAGCATCACATTTATAGCAGGCGACCAATGCTGCTCCGCTGAGCGGCACTTGACTCGCGTTCGGAACGGCAATTCCATTTATGGTCTGGACACCAACTCCGCTCACCGCAACAGCCCCGGCATCCCCCTTACCTACATACGTCCAACGATGGCGCATACGCTACCATGCTCGCCAAATTAACCCACGGCATGCTTTGCCTTGAACACCGCGATAAATCACTCGTGATTCGCGGGGTAACATCCGTCTGTCATTGCCAATCTCAGTGCTTCGGAACCCAAATATTTTTGAAGGCTTAGGCGGGGCTCCAGCCAGTCCGCGCCGTTTATCTGCTTCCTTAATTTTCGACGTCACCACTTTCAAAAACTGCTAGCTTCGCATTATAGTTGGCAGTAGCGGACAGCCCGGGTGCGGGATGTCGAGATACACAGATTACGACTTTGTGGTGTCTATATGCGAGCCAGTGAGAACCCACGCCAGCTGCCTTCTGATGGAACGCTGACTGCTATGTCATCAATAATTTCACAGGTTCCTAGCGATGCTAGACAAGTTCTGGGCCCTGAAAAGCTCACCGTGCTCTCTAGTATATTGACTGCTACCATTTCTCTAATATCTTACCGCTTTTATCTATTGGACTTGCTATTTCTTGTGTGACCAGCAGACAGCATAGCTTTATCACGGTGTCCGTTCGACTCGATTGGATGTCTTCGGTATTTTGGAACCGGGCATGGCCTGACCATCCCGGATTAATATCTTCGCGAAAGGTTAAATTTGGAAGATCAAGAACTCAACGGAAACATTGCCATGTTGCCTGACTGATCGATCGATGGCAGGTAGGGCTAAGGGGGTGGATGCATTGATATGCAATAAATGTTACTTGGTTGTGGAACAATTGTAACCCAACGTGTGCCCAGTTTGCATATGCGTTGGCGAAGTCAACCCACAATCAGTAGATCCGATTGCTGGGCCCTTTTACATAAGTCACCCGAGGCGCATCTTCATGCCCGGAAACACCGGGGGTGACGTTCTAGTTCCTCACTCTGTTCCTTGCTGGCGTGTCGTCGGGGCTTAACTTTGACATGTGTTTCCGGCTCTTATCAAGTCAACACCTCTGATTGCCCATTGTTGATTTGGCGCCGTAGATGACGTGCGATCAATGGACCATGATGCAAGTTATACACTGAGCTGAAACATGTTTGCCTTGAGAGCATCGAGTCAACTGTAACGATGGCCCTTTTCTACTGGGCCTAGTCAAATGGTGCTGTTGGTACCTAGGCACTGAAATCCTTAAGCTCATCACGCAATATTTGAGGTGCAACGTCCCGTCGGCACACCCCGTCTATACCAGACCCTCACTCAACCCCCATCTCTCTCAGAAGTGCTTTGTACTTCTCCGTCTCCTCCATCATCTCCTTCTCAGTTCTCGGGCGTCGATCCTCGTCATCCACCCTCGGCATGCTTCCTCCCGGCACAGGCCGCCGCCGCACCTCCTGATCCCATAGCGCGCCGCCCACGTTGCCGTCCTCGCCCGCCATCTTGACGTAAACGACATCGGGCGTCCCCAGGTCGCCGGCCTGCCGCGGGATGACGTGCACGTGCACATGGGGCACCGTCTGGCCCGCCGCCGCGCCGTCCTGCACGGCCACGGAGAAGCTGCCGGCGTCCGGGTCCGGGGTGGGGAAGTACGCCCGGGCTAGAAGCCGCTGCATGAGTTGCACAGTCGTGAAGAGGTCCGCCATCTCCTCCGCGCTCATGTCGGTGAGGCGGCGGTGCGGCGCGTGTGGGCAGACGAGGATGTGGCCGGGAATGAGGGGTTTGAGGTTGACGAGGGCAAATGAGTGGGGGGTTGAGAAGAAGACCTGTGGTTTTGTAAGCGATGTAGCTACAAAGGAGGTGATGATGAATTCAAGATGCAGATGAGTGATGACAAAAGGACACGTCGTGGGACAGTCTCCATGCCGCTTCACTCCTCTTGAATGGACTTTATTGGATCCACCAACGCAGACCCAGCTACTCACCTGTTTCGTCACCTCGAATGGCCCAAACTTGATGATCCTATCGCCCGCGCCGGTGGAAGTCATGATGGCTCTCACGCTGCGACCCGCTGCGAAAGATGTTGTCGCTGTCCACGCCCTCGACATGAACATGCTCCAATGGCGACACCGGCGACTCCTCAAACCTTCGAGTCTCTTGTGGCGGATTCGTAGGTTCAATTGGACGAGAGTTCGTGAGGTGTTGATGCAGCTTGAACGGATATGAGGGAGCGCTGTGGTTCTGGGTGACGCTGATGTCATTTGCGTGTCGCGCCCACCCGAATCAAACTACGGCCCCACCCGAACGAGATGGTGGCTTCTGTCACAACGGCATGATCTGATTGCGTATGTGGCATGGTTGGCGCATTTGCTCTGGGACTGATTGGGTTTACTGATGACGTCTAGTGTGTATATGATTTATAATAATAAAATGTTCCGTGTGGCTGAGAGGCTTACATAGAAAATGAGTACCAGCCCTCCCAAATGTTCATCTAATCACACGCCTAACGCTTGCCTCTGTCCGCCGTGAACTCCGATAGTTATTCCCACAACACAGGCCCTCTTCAATAGATATGTCTAAAACCGCAATTATTTACAAAAAGCGGATCTGGTCTTCATCGTCGACGAGATCCGGTCCGGGATTCAGTGGCTCTCGCTCCTCCTCGGGCTCCTCTTCCCAATGAACTATAAAGTTGGTTAGCATGTCCACAAATAGCTGTACAGAGACGAGCAACTTACCATGAGGCTTCAGGATGAGGCTCGACGTCAAGGCGACGCAAAATATGAATGTCAACAGCACAAAGATGGCCTGGGGGAAGAACCCGACCGTTGCAGCATACAGTCCGTTGAACAAGACGGGGCCAAGCACCCTGGCCAAGGCCTGAAGCATGCCAACGGCGCCAAGAAGTTGGCCAACCCGTTGGGCTGGCACATGCTTGGTTACCATGGCCTGGCAGGTAGCACCGCCGAGCCCGCCGAAGGCCGTCACCATACCGCATGCAAAAAAGACACGGTCCGACTTAGCCATTGCGTATCCAATAGATCCCAAGACGTCGGATACCAGAGCAACTCGGAGAATCCATACATCGAGGTTGTCCGCTCCTGTATGCTTTTCTGATACCATCTCACCGGCCTCCCTCCGGCGTGCGGCCGGACGTGTGCGTCCAAAGTAGTTGATGATGGGGAAAATGACCAAAAGTACCACCACCCGGACAAACGACAACGCAGACACGAACTGTGAGGCCTCGAAATTGCCCCAGTCAAAAATGTATCCGCTGTACAGGACGATGACGGCACCCGCAGCAATGGAGGATCCCAAGATGATGGTGTCGTTGATAGCTAGCGCCACCAAGTTGCGACGGAGAGCGGGAGACGTACCTGGGCCCTTTGGCCAGAGGATCTTCAGGGGCTCGAATGGGTTGATGGTCCGGATGGTAGTCAGCCAAGAAGTGCTCGCCACTTGGACTCGCATCTCCTGCTCCTTTTCCCACTTCTCTCGGGCTGCCAGCTGCCTCTGCTTGGAGAGCGATTCGGGAATAACAAAGCCGACGACCAACATGAAAAAAACATGAAATACTATCACGGCGTAGAAGATGGAAACGAGGTTGCCCGTCCACTTGGCGAAGTACCCGGCCAGGATAGGACCAAATGCCAGTCCGGAGAATAAGCATGCGTGCATGTAGCCCATATACACTGCTCGCTTCGAGGGCGGCGTACAGTCGCTAGTGTACGATTGACTCATAATGCTTCCAGCTGTGAATGAACCAGTCATGCCGTCGAAAACGCTGCCGAGGAGCAGCCAGCGATAGTTGATGGAATTCGGAAATTGGACAGCCAAGACCGTGATGATCTCGGCGAGCACTCCACCAACCGATGACAGCGCCATGAGGCGGGTTCGGCCGTACCTGTCAGACAGGCGACCGATGCGCGGCGCCACAATAGCACTCAAGATGCCGGTGACAAGGTTCATGACGAGCATAAAGGTCGCCACGTTCCTCTGGACCTCGGGGATCTTGCATTGAGGGTTGTCGCTTCCCAGCAACACGGGGTTGAAGTCGATATCCGGATTCTGGAGTTTCTTGTCGGCAAAGTATTGTTTACACACGAGATCGAGGATACTATTTTCAGCCTGGGTCAGCAACGCAAATGATGGTGCTCCGGGAGGAGCGCTGATTGGGAGTCCTTACAGATTTAGTCTCGGCACCATCACGCCTCCAAAAGCAAGTGTGAAGATGGCAAAGGGGCCGAGCAGCCAGTAGACCTATATGCGGTCAGAACTGAGATGCGAATAGTGTTTCCACAACGGGTCATCGCACAGAAGGTCGGCGCCACCACGGCATGCCCTCGAAGTCTTTATAACCATCCCAAACGCCATCGGAGGCATCCTCAGCTTGAGCGCCCCGGGCGCCATTGCTCAACAGGCCAGTCGTCTCGGAATCGTCCATAGTGGGGTTCGCTGTCGCAATCGCCGTCGATGTCGCAATACCGTTAGATCGTCTCGCTCTCGCCATGGTGAAGCGAATGCGCGCGCAACGTGTTCACGCGCGCAGGTGAGATGGGAGGAACAGTCTTTCGGATCAGTCGAGGGGTTGAGGCGTGCAGGTGATGCAATCGCAAAGCGGTTCGGCCGTCGGTGGGCGATATCGGCTCGGTTGGAAGCTATCGCATGGCACTCGGAACAGTTGGGACGGCTTGGATAGCTTGGAAGAGTTGCGACCGGGTTCGAGAGAGCATCAACGATGGGGGAACTGCGCAGCCATATCGCAGACACGGGGGATGTCAGCTCGGGCAGGAAGATACGAAACACGGCACGGGCGAGAAGGGAGGATCTGGATTAATAATGGATCCAAGCGAGCGGAAGCCGACCCCCAAGATACGTCGGAGTTCTGCCATGGTGGTGGAGTCGAGCTACCCAGACTGAGCCAAGCCAACTGGCACGGCGGAGTTCACGAGTCGGACTCCGGGGCGGGTGGGGGGCCCGATCCGAAGGCCAACAAGATAGTCAACACTTCAACACTTGCTGTGTTGGCTGTATCAGCGCTGCCCACGATGATGAAAGCGCCCAAGATACAGGGATCCGTCAATATGGGTCAGCCAGTGACTGCTCTCTTTCGCGCCCGGGATCCAAGCATCCCGCACCCCGAATAAGCAGTTGCGCCAGGGCCCCAGCCAACCGGGCTGTGAGGCCATTGCCAGCGAATAAATAGATGACGCGCTCAACTGCTCCGCCCGCACCAAGTCGGCGATTATCATGCTGCTATGCCGCTACTGCACCGCAAAAGGAATCACTGATAAGGCCAGTTAGCATGACGAGATAATCCGAGAGCATCAAGGTTGTTGGGTGCTTCCGGCTACTGCGAGCAGTCGGTGTTCGGAAGTTGGTCAGGCCGTAGCCGTCATTTCGGCGTGCAACTGCCGAGCCATGACGCCGATGCTGCTAATTGCCCGCCATCAGTCGTTTGAGATTCGTCATGATGTTGCATTTCCCCATGTTTGCGATAGCCAAATGATGAAGTTTCAACAACCCAATGTTATCGGACTCGGATATTGACTTTGGCTCACCACTTGGGTAATGTGATGTGAGCATGATGAGAGGTGCTCAGACAAGCCACGGTGCGCATGCTGACGGCAACACAGGGGAGTAAGGCGCCAAAATATGACAAGATGATCTGAAACGAGAAAAGAAGCTCCCGAATCTTATGCCCTTTCTTCAGCTTGTAACTTGATCAGGGTGGAATAGCCGTCGATGATTGCCACTCCCCATGCTGGTGTACTGCACGCAACAGAGTTAGCTATGAGTTGAGAGCCCGAGATTAGAGGTGGATCTCAATATTTGGCAAGGCACAGTGGTCGCGCGCCATCTCACCACTCAACCAATAAAACGCCGCAAAATCATGACTCAGCATATTCGTCTCAAGCTCTTCGTGACGCCTGCAGGCCCTTGCATATTTTCAGAAAGGCGTGTCGTGAAGCCTGGGACTGGCACGATCGCATCCAACGCCCCGACAGCGCGACTGCGAAACAACCGTCACGATGCCCGTCGTCAAGGGAGGAGTCTGGACCAACATCGAGGATGAAATCCTCAAGGCCTCCGTCTCCAAGTATGGCCTCAACCAATGGGCGCGCGTTTCGTCGCTGCTGGCTCGCAAGACCCCCAAGCAGTGCAAGGCGCGATGGAACGAATGGCTCGACCCCAGCATCAAGAAGATCGAATGGAGCAAGGACGAGGATGAGAAGCTTCTGCACCTTGCCAAGATTATGCCCACGCAGTGGCGCACCATCGCTCCTATTGTCGGCCGAACCGCGAACCAGTGCCTCGAGCGATACCAGAAGCTCCTCGACGAGGCTGAGGCGCGAGAATCCTCTGGTCTTGGCCTCACCGGCCCTGAGGGCGGAGAGACCCAGGCGCCGAGCGCCGACGATGTGAGGAGGTTACGCCCCGGCGAACTCGATCCGGATCCCGAGACCAAGCCCGCGCGACCTGACACGATCGATCTCGATGAGGACGAAAAGGAGATGTTGAGCGAGGCTCGTGCCCGTTTGGCGAATACACAGGGAAAAAAGGCGAAGCGAAAGGCTCGAGAGCGCCAGCAGGAGGAGTCGCGCCGTCTGGCTGCTCTGCAGAAGCGGAGAGAGCTCAAGACTGCTGGCATCAACGTCAAGATCAGGTCAAGGAAGGATGGCGAGATGGACTACAATGCAGACATTCCCTTCGAGAGGAAGGCATTGACTGGCTTCTACGACACCTCCGAAGAGTTGGTGCTGAACGAGCGTCAGCGCGCGGCCTTCGATCCCCGCAAGCAGCAGCTCACTGCCAACAAGCGCAAGGGCGATGAGGACGAGGAGAACAACCGAAAGCGAAGAAAGAACGAAAAGGACGGCGCGTCGGAATCACACAAGGCAGCGCTGAAGGCTGGTCAATTGCAGAAGATCCGAGAGGCTGAACAGAGCAGCAAACGACGCGGCTTAGTTCTGCCGGCGCCACAGGTCAGCGAGGGAGAGCTGGAGGACATTGTCAAGATGGGTAAGATGGGCGAGGCCGCCAACATTCGAGCTCGAGAAAGCGAGAACGATGCCACCCGGGGACTCGTCAGTACCTACTCGACCCTCAACTCGAGTGCTCCTATCCGAACACCGAAAGCCCCCGAACAAGACGACCACATCGCCAACGAGATTCGAAACATTCGAGCCCTCAACGATACTCAGTCGGCCTTGCTGGGAGGTGAAAATACTCCTCTTCACCAGGGAAGTGCCTCGACAGGCTTCGATGGCATTGCTCCCCGGAAGCAGACCATGGCAACACCCAACCCCATGGCCACCCCCTTTCGAGGAGCCAACGGCGTTGGTGCAACGCCCCGTCAGCCCGGACAGACCCCGATGCGAACTCCCCGAGATACCTTTGCACTGAACCAGGATGACGGTATGTCAATGGTTTCGGCTACCCCCCGAGATTTGAGAATGCGAGATCTTGCGGTGCGGAATCAGCTGCGGTCTGGTCTTTCGTCGCTCCCCAAGCCCAAAGATACGGAATGGGAGTTTGATATTCCCGATGAGCAAAAGGAGGCGATGCAACTCGAGGATGTGGTTGAGGAGGATGCCGAGGAGCGTGATCACCGGGATCGCGAGATACGAGAGGCTCAAGAGGCCCTAGAATTCCGACGGCGAACTCAAGTGATGCAGCGCAATCTGCCGCGACCAGTTGTTGTGGACCTGGCCGATTTATTAAAAAAGGCGAGCAAGTTGACCTCCGCCGCCGAAGCCCTTATTGCCAAAGAGTCGGCGGCACTCATGGCCAACGACGCCATGAAGTACCCTCTCCCCGGTGCGCAAGTCAAGGGTGCGCCCAAGGTTCTACCCCAGCTCGACGACGATGCCCTTGCGGAAGCTCGCCTTTTGATCCTGTCGGAAACGAAGCCTCTGCCCAGGCTAGAGGATATCCAATCTGCCTTTGAGGCTCGTGCGAGCAGCTCATTGCTCCTCGGCCTCGGCTGCTATAATGACGACGAGGAAGAGGAGGGTGTGGCCATGAAGGCTGCTTTCGATGTAAGTCTATTTTGAAACACGCTCAAAGTCCCGACCGCCAAAATACTAACCATCGAGTAGTCTGTTCAGGATTCCATCATGGCCTCTGCCGAACAAGGAGCCAAGCTAGAGAAGAAGTTGTCTCTGCACCTCGGCGGCTACCAGAAGCGACAGAAGATGCTCAAGGACAAGATCGGCGGCGCCTCTGAGGCCCTCGAGAAGGCTCGTGTGGCGCTGAGCGGATTCAAGACGCTGGCCATTTCGGAAGACGTTGCCATTGGACGACGCCTGGCCGCTTTGCGAGAGGAGGTAGGCTTCGTCAACCGACGCGAGAGAGAGGCGCAGGAGGAATACAGGAAGGCCAAGGAGGAGCTGGACGCTCTGATGGCAGGAGGCGTGAATGGGTTTCATTAGAGGGACAAAATGGATGTACGATTAATTTGGGGCCAACAAAGCGTGTGTGTGTGTGGGGGGGGGGGTTACTTGATATCAATTGATCCTAACTATCCAGACTACCGAGGCTAACTTATGCTGTTCTGTTTTCTGTTCCCCAAGCATTACTCATCTATTCATACTCTTCATTATAGCAGTTTGCGGTATCTGGGAAGGAAATGGCTGATCTATCTCTTGCGAACACCGAGACGAGGCAGCTTTATCGGCAAGGTCAAAAACACCGAGACGATGGCAAACACGACACAAGTGAGAAACGTCAAACGAAGCGCGGACTCATAGCTCAGGACAACCTGCTCTTGGTAATGGGGCTCCAAGTTGAGGACCTCTTCGACGGAGCCGCGCACGAGACGGATGACCTCGTCGCGCTGGTCGCCCTGGACGAACTTGTTCAGGTAGTGCAGCAGGGCATTCTGCAGGACAAGACTACTGCTGGCGATGCCGAGGACCTGGCCCAGACTCCGCCACAGCATGAGGGTGCTGGTGACGACGGCCTGCTCGCTCTGCGGGGACGCGGCGAGGATGGCCAAGAAGGTGCCCGGGAACTGGAAGCCCTGGCCGATGGAGGAGGGGAGCAGGATGAACAGGTAGGCTTGCTTCGGGAGGTCACGGCGGAGACAGGAGAGGGTGATGGTGCCGAGGAAGAGGAAGATGGAGCCGGTCAGGACGGGCCACTTGAGGCGGCGCGTGTAAGTCACTGCAAAACCGACGAGCGTGCCCGTCATGGAGCCGGCGACGGTGGGGATAACGAGCCGGAGGCCGGACGAGGTGGCCGAGGTGAGGAGGACGGCCTGGAAGTACAACGGGCTGCTGGTGGTTAGCCACGGCGGAACGGCGAAGAAACTCGGCGCATCGACAGGTCTGCTCACATGTTGAAAAGAATCGAATTGGCCAGCACCGACGCGATGAAGTTGCTGAAGATGAGGTTGGCGCGGGGACTGTGGCGGATCAGATGCAGCGGCATGATGGGCTTGTGCACCCACGACTCAACCCAGATGAAGAGCGGGAACACGACGGCGAAGATGACGAGCGAGGCCATGACGAACGGATGCGACCCTGGAACGTGTTAGTTGCTGAAGACCAAAAGATCACGGCTCGTGGCTGTGGTGACTTACACGGCAAGACGTTGCCTCCGAAGTTCTACACGACATGGTTAGCACGGACGGGCGACTTATACAATCCACGCTCTCTTCGCAACCACACTCACCAAACCCAGAATGCCAAACGTGATGGCCGTCGTCAGCAGCAACGAGCCCTTTGCGTCAAACTCCCTGAGCGCCTGCCACACGCTCTTGCGCTCGCCCTGGATGCCCAGGTCGTCCGGGATGGCGACGGTGGAAACGGCCATGCACAGCAGCAGCGGCGGCACCTGGACGCCAAACTCCCAGCGCCAGCCAAAGTAGTCGGCCATGGCGCCTCCCGTGGCGGCACCGAGCGCCGAGGCGACGCCGTAGTTGGCGTTCATGATGGATTGGTATGTGCCGCGGTCCCTAGATAGGTAGCCGCCCGTGTTAGCCAAGCCAGTTGTTCGCGGCGTGTCTCATCTACGGGTGCTGTTGTCTCACCCCAGAAGAGTGGGTGGCGTGCAGTGGCTGCAGGCATGCGCAACAGAGGCAAGGGTGAGTTGGGGAGGGGGGGAGCAGGTGACTCACTCAATCGGGACGAGATCGCTGATGATGATGCTACCCAGAGTGATGACACCGCCGGCGCCGATACCGCACGCGGCCCGGGCGAGGATGAAGCTCTTGATGCTGCCGGCCAGCGCGCACCAGGTCGTGGCGAGCGCGAAGACGCCCAGCGAGCCGACGAAGAGCGGCTTGCGGCCGACGGCGTCGGACAGGCGGCCCAGCAGCGGCTGGAATGCCGACGACGTGAGCAGGAAGGCCGTCGACAGCCACGAGGCCGAGTTGGAGGCGTGGAAGTAGGACGTGATGACGGGGTGCGACGACGCCATGATGGTGCCGTCGAAGGCCGAGATGAAGTACAACGTGAGGATCTGCGAGAAGATGAACCAGAACCGCGTCACCGAGATGTCGTTGAGGTACGGCGTCACCACCACCGTCGCCGCTGACGCCTCTGAGCGCGCCTTGGACGGAGCCCGCGAGCGACGCAGCAGCGGAGATTCCTCATCGGGATCGCAGCCATCGTCAACGGCCTCTTCGTCGTCTCTTCGAGGGTTAGGGTTAGGCACGGACGGCCGCAGCATCGAGTTCTCAAACGACTCGGGCTGCAAAAAGCTGCCGCCTGTCGTCAGCGACTTTGAAAGAGCCTCGAACTCGGCAGCGTCGATTTCACCAGGGTCGTCGTCGTCGTTCCCGCGCGCCCTCCGGCGACTCGTCGGGACCGCTACCGGCACCGGACCGGAGGAGTTGCGAGGCTCGGCAAGCGAAGCGCCTGTACTCGCAGCGGAGTTGCCTGAGCGCCCGGGGCGTCCATTTGTCCAAGAGGAGCTCATTTCGACACAGCAACCCGGTGCTTACAAGTTTGTGAGGAGGCAGGTTCAAAAGAAAAACAAGGTGAGGCTGAGCTGGTTAATAATAGGCAAGGAACCGGTGGATCCCCAGGGGGGTTGTCGTGATCGCAGACTTTTCGGGGAGCTTGCACTTGCAGTAGTCTTGGCCACCCGCCCCGCAGTGAATCCTATCGGTGCAAAGGTCGGCCGTCTTATATGAGTCTTATGAGTCTTCACATGTTGTGCAGCGGCCAGGGAGGAGTCAACATAAGCGGTGTGGCCTCGCAAACAGTGTCCAGGGCGTATTAAACAGTGTAAGCGCTCAAGACATATGCCTGGCGGGGTACATCAGGACTGAACACTTGCTTCTATGAATGACTGGCAACCATCCCTCGAGTCCTGCGCTCTAGCAGTCCTAACCCGGCCACCACTGTCTCACAGCTTTCCCAACCACGTCGCCGTAAACCGCCTCCAAGCGCCGTATTTGCCGTAGCAAGTGCCGAAGCGGTCCGACCGCCCATGCGTCCAAGTTCCTCAACCTCGATCTATTTCACGCCGTTTTGGGTTGACAAGGCCGCAGCCGCCACGAGGATGCCCGCCCCCGTGATACCTCCGTCATGGCAGGGACTCAAATCCACCTCTAACAAACGCTCATTGCCAAATCGCTTCTCTAGCAATTGGTCCAAAAATTGCTGGCAATCCGATAAATAGTCCTGGAAGTGGACAATGCAACCGCCCGTGTAACCAACGCCCAACTTGCAGGCCCGATCCACGACAGGCGACCCCTCCGGAGGAACGTCCCCGGCCAGAGTAAGAAGAGCCAGCGTCGCCGCAGCCACGATACCAGCGGCGCGAACCTCGATGGCTTTGGCGATATGGTAGAGTGCGGCAGCAAGGCCCTCAGTCCAGTTAAAATTTGGCGACCCTGATGACTCCGGAAACTCTGTCTTCAAGCGAGATAGGAGATCTGGCGACTGAAGAGGCCTAAAGTGACTCAAGAATGTCGTCGTGAGACCGTGCCTCTGCAGAAGTTTCGCTGGCAACGTTTCTGCGGCAATTCCTAGGTTACTCGTCATGTAGTCGACCAGCATGATGCGTCCGAGCTCGCCCAGGTATCTCCCGGCAGTCATGTACTCCAGAGGTTGGAAGCCAGGCGACTCGTTTTGTGAGTCCAGCACCTTGTCCCACCGGCTCATTAAACCCAGTTCCCGTATCGGAGGAGCCGTTCCATTAATGCTCCATTCGGTATTTATCGTGATCTTGATGTCGTCGATATGTTCCCCAACACCAGCGGGGACCTGCTGCGGGCGTTTGCTAGGATGTAGCTGGCTCAGTCTCAAAGGTATCGTGGCATTGCAGCCAGTGCCGAGAATTAAGCCCATGGTGCCTCGCTTGGTTGTGGATTCGTCATACGTGAAGACGAACGACACCAGGGTCGACACCGAATCGTTTGCGATGGCCTCGACTCGAATAGGTGGAAGGTCGGGTGACTTGGCGCGGTTGTATCCATCCAATAGACGAGCGCCGAGGTTAAGATTGGAGGATATAGCGAAGCCTTTGCCCATTGTCATGAGTGTCGCCTCTGATAGCGAATGTTGTACCATCGGGAAACTGAAGGTCACACCGAGTGGGATTTCCTGGTCGGCCGGAAGACGCAACTCGGTGCATCCGTCCAAGATGACCTCAGCAATGCATTTTCCAATCCACAAGAAGAGGCTGTCAGAGTTCTCGTTCTTCAGGTGATCGTCAATAGGCCAGGACTTTTCCATACGCCGTCGCATGCGTTCGGTAGTCTCTGGGATGTAACCGTTGGCCTTGCCGCCAAGCTGAGAGGCTGCTGGGAGCTTGGGCCGGAGCTCAACGAACCCAACCCTGAGGTTTGTACCCCCACTGCGAAGTCATTAATACCAAAGACAACGTAAAGAGCCAGTATCGATGCAAAGCGATGATGCAGGTGCGCAAGTGACTTACATGTCTATGGCTAGGTGGCTGGAAATCTTCATCAGTCATTGGATACCAGAAACAGGGATGCGGCGCTCGATCCCGCGAGGTCCACCAGGGGAACGGAAACTCACCATCCTTGGCTACTATGATGCGCGGGCCGCAGAATGGACTCGGTGATGGGGGTAGGCAGGAATTGGTTCTGCGACTCGAGAGCGAGCTTTCCAAAAGTCCGCAGGAACGACTGAGACAGCAGGTGGACCTTGGCGAGGTCGATGTGGAGCGGCTCCAAGAAGTCCTGGATGGCAGATGTTGGGGAAGCCATATCGAGCGGAGTTTGTGTTGGGATGGTGTTTCTGCTGGAGGAAGAGTGATGTTGGCCGTCTCGAGATGCTAGAGCATTGTCACCGGCAGGGTTGAGGAAGGAGGAGGGCTCTTGTAGCAAGCAAGCGGAGTAGCAGGAGCAGGGGCAGGAGCGATGGACGATGAGCGATGTGCGATGAGAAATAGGCCAGCAGTTTGTTGGAACCAGAGACGTGGCGGAGTGGTCCGTTTTTGTATCAGGCAACGAGGCGGCCCGTCAGTGATAGTGGGTGCAGTGTATCCTGGATTCCTGTGCGAGTTCGAGAGTGAGAAGCGACAAACGAGCAAAGGGAGGAAAGAGGTTGAGTTGGTGACCAGCCAATGATCATGTAGCTACGGCCAGGGCCAATGGCAAGCTGCAACCCGGTCCCGGCGTCAATCAAGGAGGAAGCTGTCCTCAATTCAATGGCAGGTAACAGGTTGGGGGGAATCAACCTAGAATCTGGGGGATCCGATATCAGGAGCTAAGCTGGTCTCGGGGCACCGCGGCCGGTATAAGTATCCATTTCGAAGTCGCCCCAGGTCCAGTAATAATTAATGCTGCAACCGAGTGGAGGAGGAGGCGCAAGCTCACGCCTTTTCAGTCCGTTCGGTCGGTCAGTCGGGGACTTTTCTACGATGCGCAGCGTGCCAGCGAGTGCCCTGGGATCCATTGACGGTACACTGATGTACCGCTGCACTGATCAACTGCTGCGCTGGGATACAGCTCCGTCATGCACCGTTGCATTCCACGGATGCGCTACAACCGTTGGTCGCTACAGCCCCCTGGCCCCTTGAGAAGCCCCGACAACGACAGGCGGTTATGGGGGACTCGGTGCTGCACTCCACCACATAAACCTCTGAGGCATAGCGGTCGGGCCGTCCATCTGTGAGTCTCTATTCGCAGCCATTGCGGCCCAGGCCCGGTCCTTGCCGCCTCACGGGCCGAACAGTCCCTGGAACTTTGGGGCTTCGAGGCTGCTTGACCCAACTGGAGGAGACGTGCCATTCCCTCCACTGGCCGCCCCAGCCAGCCAGGTACCTAGCCACACAACTCCGCGGTTCCATTCATGATCCGTCATCAGCGAATCACCCATTCAGCCATTAAATCATCCAGCCAGTCATTTTACCCTTCTCCCCCCCTGGTACTACCGCCGCGACGCCATCGCAAGAGCCTCCATCTAATCTTCTCGCCGTCGGTTCCTAGCCGGCTGTC
The DNA here is from genome assembly GCF_021365365.1 of Ilyonectria robusta. NCBI lineage: Eukaryota > Fungi > Ascomycota > Sordariomycetes > Hypocreales > Nectriaceae > Ilyonectria > Ilyonectria robusta. The sequence goes on along the minus strand of NW_025764436.1, from coordinate 1,122,712 downwards.
GCTGTGATCGTCATCGCTCCCGCTGCAGCATGACTCGGAACCCAACCGAAACACCATCCAGTAGTCCATCTCCACAACTGCCCTCTGCTGCGTCGGCCCATCCTCCAGCATCACCATCACTCCCTGCAACCGCCTCCGCTACTCACCCACTCGTCATCGCCATCCCCGTCGCCATGAACGAGAAGCGAGCCATATCCCCTCCGCGAGCTCTCCGTCGCAACCGACCCGTCGCAGCCGTCCTCTTCTGCCTTGTCGTCCTCTACACCTTCTGGCAGTTCCAGCCCGTCCCAACACCTTACTTGGACGAGGTCGCTGCCGTTCTCGGCGAGACTCTCGAAGAGATCATCACCATCGACCTCGTTCCCCTCGAAGCGCACATCATCAGCAAATGCCCTGACACCAGAGTACGCGCCAAGCCATCTATCCTCTCCATCCGCCCTCACTGACCTTGTGCGCCTGCAGGATGCTATGCGACAACTGATCCTGCCCGTCATGCAGCGTGTTCATGACCGGGTCAACTTCACACTCTCCTACATCGGCCGGTACGTACAATCTCAATGACACCGTCACTCTTCAATCGACTGCCCTTTAACAATGCTAACATCGCCTTGCTATCCAGCCCGACCGCCAACGACGGTGTCGAATGCATGCACGGCCCCGAGGAGTGCATGGGCAACATCATCGAACTTTGCGCCCGCGAGCTCTACCCCGACCCCAAGATCAGTCTCGGTTTCGTCATGTGCTTGACGCGCGATTACCAGGAAATCCCCGACCGCTCTCTCATTGAAGATTGCGCCCTTGAGCACGCCATCGACTTCCAGGCCCTGAACGAATGCGCGACCGCGGACGATGGTGCATATGGCCTGGGTCTCCTTCGCAACAGCATCCAGAGAACTACCGAGGTACGTTGCTGAGGCAGTATGGAAAGGGTATATTATGCGAGCGGTGAAGAATCATATGTGCTAACCGTACCAATTCAGGCCGGTGTTACCAAGAGTTGCACCATCCGTCTCAACAACGAAATCTACTGTATCCGCGATGACGAACAGTGGATCGACTGCCCCAACGGCCCTGGCGTCAACGACCTCATCATCGCTATTGAGAAGCTCCACCGCTCTTGAGCGGCTCGAAGACTTCTGTCCAAATTTCGCTTGCCTCTCCTAGCGTGTAGCTCATTGAGATACCGTCCATACCCGCCTCGTCGCCTCCGGCCATCGCCCCAAGCGTCTCGATGATGCTCTCTAATCCCACCGCCTTGCCTGTCGCCTGCGTCCCCCCGGCCTCGAGAGCAACATGTACGATATGGATGTGAAGGTGGTAGTACGTCGGCTGGTAATGCACGTACAGCTTGAGCTGGTCGGGCTCAATGGAAGGGTATGTCTCGACAGTGGCCCCGATGAGCTTGGCCTTCATGTGCTCCAGCCAGGGAATGTGCTTCTTTCGAAGGTCCCGCAGCGACCAGATGTCCCGTCGCTCTACGAGCGCCAGTAAGTGCAGGGCGTCGAGAGTCTTGCGGTCCCAGTTCAGGTCGGGCAGGAGGAGGAAGCCCTCATCGCCCGCTTCTCCCAACTTGGTCCTGTATATAACGTCTTCCACTTCCTTTCTGCCCTCGATAATGTTGAATACCCAGTTGAGCCGCCCCTGCTCCCGCTGGCTGAGCATGTACGGCCGGATCTTGTCCTTGTAAATCTGCGGTGTCTCCGTCACGAACCGCACTCCCTGCTTGCTATACTTCTTGATGTGCTTTTCCGTACACGGGTAGATGAGATTAATCTTGAGGTCGGCGACGAAGTCGTCGCCTGCCAGCGTGCCCTTCTCCACGCCGCTGCGCGCCATGTACCAGTGATAAATGTCATTCGCGCCCAGGTTCTGCAGCCGGGCCAGCGTGGCCGGCACGTCGACGAGGTAGTCGGGTTTGGCGGGGAACGGGGCGCGTTCGAGAATGAGCAACGCGGGCTGCTCGTCGATGTGTCCGTAGAGCGAGGTACGGCGGCCGGCCTGGTCTGCGAAGAATAAACGCCATCAGCACTTCGATCTCCCGCAATACACAGAGGAGGCTAGTGAAGGGAGACGGGATGAGGGTGAGGTACGTTACCTTGGTTGAGAATGCGGTCAAGCTTGAATTTGGGGACCAGGGCCTCCGCGTTCGCTTTGACGTCGGCCATTGCGCACTGACTGGGTGTTGGTTCAGAAACGGGTGTGCGGTGCGAAGATTCAGACACAAGGTAGAGGAACAATTCGAACTCGTGGCGTCCTGGAATGTTTCCAGAGACAAGATAGTGGCCAGGCTGGATTCCTTTGCCCCTCCGGCGACATGCAGCACCCCGCGGTGGGGCTGGCCATGCCCGCTTCAATCGCTTCAACCACGTTGATCGACAACACGGAGTGCTCCGTATCCACACAGCTAGTTTTAGTACACAAGAGTAATCAGCCTTATGAGGAATGGAGACAGCACATGGCAAGGGCACAGGTAATCCAAGGACAGCTCATTTGCATTTCAACTAAGTAACCGGCGGAGTGGTTTCCCAAGACGGTCGAGGGCTCTCTATTTGTATCAATGCCATCTAGAGCAACATCCGGAATAATATGATGCCTCACCTAGGCCATCGATATGCCTTCCAAACCACTCCCCTGCCCAAGACCGTCTAGATCTACACATAAACCTCCCCCTTTCAATACCGTTCCCTCTACTAAAATCACAAAATTAGTTGGTCGGCAACCCTCCTCGGCCTCCACGATATTGAAACTCCTTGCATCTCCGGGTATATAGAATAAACACGTGAAATGAATCGGGGAGGGTCCTTCCACTGGTCGTGATATTATCTAAATCGCGTCCCCTTCGCCGCATATGAACTGCTCGCGCAGTTGATGCAGCGCGGGCTGGCCCCGTGGAACTGGGAGATCACTTCGTTGTCATTGTTGGGACGCGATGTCTGTCGAATATTATGTCGGTCGTCGAAGATAAAAATAGAAGGGCGTTAAGCGTATCGTGCGGATGCAATTCTTGATGTCGTATCCTTGCAGAGGGAGTCAGAATACCCCTTGGGAACGCCAAGGATTGACGGGTGATCATCGCGATGCGTGTGACGCGAAATGTGTATGAGGCAGTGCTATGTATGCCAACCAGAAACGCCCAAGACCAAAACGCCATAGCCAATGCGCTAACAACGAATGCCTTCATGGGGCCGTATTCAAGAGTATAGACGTCGTGACTGTGAGTTAAGTTCATGAGAGAGTCGAGTGACCGTTGAAGCCGTTGGAGCCGGATTCGGTAGATCCGTCTCCCTCGATGGTCTTTCTCCAATGCTCAGGGAGGCAGACGCACACCAATGGGAAGGCCTTGATCTCGCCATCGCCAATGGGGGAGCTATCACGACGACCAGAGGTATTGGATACACCGCTGTCTCGTTGAGATGCTCGTCGTACCTCCCATTCTTCGGCCCGCTCATTCAGAATGATGCCGGTTGCCCATCCATCGTCCCAGATACCCACAACCTTCAGCATATCTCCACGCTCCAAGGTGAACTCGTCGGTAGCACGGGGTTGGTATGCCCACAGAACAGCAACCCGGTCGCCAGGGTGAATGTCCTCTGAGGAGTAGTAGTCCTTGAAGAAAGGAAGCTGCTCAGACTGCTGGCTAGTCATCCCTGGTGGAGATGAGAATCCTCCAGCGCTGGTGGGGGACTGCGGGACGGAGCTTCCTAGGACGGAACCACTAGAGAGGGAGCCGTTTCTCCTAGGATTCGGTGGTGGCGCTCGAAGGATACCGGCACGAGTGTCTGACATCGGGCTCTCACCAAACTCAGAAGATGAAGAGTTGTCGGGCCCTCTTCGTCGAGCAGGAATGTATCCAACTCCTCCAGCATTTGATGAATCATCCCGATGATGAGAAGGAGAGTTCCCAGAGTGGCCCTCCAAGGCTGACATGCGAGCGATACGTCCTCCTGGAAGCACCTCGTATCCTTTGGGTGCACTCGGGACTGCCGGGGCTGCTTGGGCCATTGCTGGGCCCTTCCTTGCTGGGGATGGCTGGTTGAAAATGCTGCCCTTGGGACTAACTGGTCTTCTCTGCCTCTTCTTCACACAGAAGAACAGAGCAACGGCAAGCAAGGCAATTCCAGCGAGAGCGCCAATCACAATGCCAGCAATCGCACCGCCTCCCAATCCATTGCCACTGCTGCTGTCGTCGTCCTTGTCGTTGTCGCTGTTGGTGTCGTTAGAAGAACCGGAGCCTCCGGAGCCCGACGTCGATGAGGCAGTTGGCGCTGTGAAAGTCATTGTTGCAGTGAGCGAGGGCAAGACGACGTTCTTGCAACGATCCTCTGCGCCTGCGCCGTAGCAACAGGTGTCAGTCGAGTTAATACCTCCTTGAGCGCAGTACGAGCAAAGTCCGATGGTGCTATTTCCATAGCCACAGTTGTTCGACTCATTCTCTATGCCCGAGATACAGGTAGAACTGTCGAGGGCACCCTCGGGAAGAGCACAAATGGTGAAGTCGGATCTGATCAAGCCAACCAGGTCGGCTCGTGGGTTGGAGCAGAGGCTATCGTCGGAGGTAACGTAAACTTCGCTCTGGGCGTATTCGGCGCAGGTGTCGGCGCATAGGGGACGAGACTGAGCGTTAGACAGGCCACAGACGCTTATCGAATTCTGAACAATGGCATTGCACAACACCGTTGTTGTGAATCGAGCGTACATGTCGCTTGAATTTGTCAGGTCAACACCTCCACATCCAAAGACATCCTCGTATCTGAACGTATGTAAGTAACCGGTCCAGTAGCATGGTTGCATTATTGACTCACTTCTTTTCAACGTAGGTTGTCTTGACGTAGGTAGCGAGCTGAGAGTCAAAGTTTTCTCTATCAGTAACGTAGAGCAGGAATGGACTGATCTTTTGTTAGCCTATGTTCCTCAGAAAGAACTACTGAACTCACAAATCAGTGGACGAGGAGTTGATCGAAATGGAGGCGGATTCAAAGGCAGGACAGGTGGTAGAGCCTTTAAGTGAAATGCAGGTCTCAGCTGCCACGAGTGCTGGTGAAGCGGAGAGGAGAGTCAAGATGGCATTCTTCGCGCTGAGCGTGGTGCGTTTCGTTGATCGGGACTGGTCCTTGGCTGATGGGCGGCGGCTGCGTGCCTTGAACTGGGGCGTGGGTAAAGACATGGCGATATCTCGGTCCGCAGACGGAAGCAGAACACAGCGGGTGTTGTTTACTGAGGAATCTCCACATTCATTGTCGTCGAGGGAGGATCTCTGGTCGGGGGCCTTCACCATTGGCTGTCGTCGGTCCGGAAGTCGTAGATGCGCGGGTTTCGAAGCAGCTGACGGTGAACGAGATGCCGGCAGGTGAGATCGTTGATTAATAGCCGCAACTGAAAGACGGTGCCGTTGAACGAAAGATCGGACCGGGTGATGCGGAGTTGAAGCAGACTATAGACGCAAAGGTCTTGATTCGAATGCGTCGGAAGAACGAACGATTGCAGTTGGCGTTAATTAAGTTTAGAATTAGATGAGCGAAGTGAGCGTCGTGAAGCGATATGTAAAGGAAGGTGGCACTGGACACCGGCCCTTGAGGAGGAGCTTGCTGGCTCGTTCCTGGCGATTGTCGTCGGGCTGGACGTGCAGTTGAGAGGAGCCAGCACACAACGCTGGCCAGGCACGGATGGGGGGAGGGAAAAAGAAAGAGTCGAGACGAAGCCCAGACAGGGTGAAGAGAGGTGAGAAGGGGCACCGAGCCCAGGAGTTCGGACCAGCTTGGGACCAGGATATTAGGGGGTGGTAGCGCCTAGTATGGACGGGGGTAGACGACGCAGCAAGGTAGCGCGCGACTGTGAGAGCGAGGCTTTGAAACTCGGTCGCGAACGAGGCGGCGAGAGGCGCGTAAAGACCAGGCGTCGAGTGTGCTAATGAGAGCAGCAGGGCCCAGCGAGGAGCCTGTGCGTGAAGCGTCGTAGGAGAGTTGCAGAGAGGTAAGAGAAGAGTCCAGGATTGTGCGAGGGCATGAAATGCAGAATGTGGGCGATGGTGGTGTTGGCGTCTGGTGTTTGGGCCTAATGCTCATGCACCACCACGACCGCACTGAGAAGGAAATGGCGATTGCCGGGGGGGTGCCTGCCCGCATTAGTCTCGGAAGAGGATGAGCAAGTCCCGTTTGCGACGACGAGACAACGGTGCTGCTCTGCGACAAGTATCTCGGCGCCGGTTTTACGCCCATTTGAGCCCAAGGCGATACCTGGTCTCACTACGGGTCCCTCTGGGGCGTTTTAATTTTGGGTAACAGGGGTGGTGCGGATGCGGACTGGGGGCGTATTTGGCGCCCCGAAGCCAGGAACTAGCGCCTAGCCAGGTGCCGTCATCACTAACGGACCTCGCATCTAGGTACCCTAACCTATCTATCGCATAAATGCAGCGGCCATGGGGCGGCCAGAGGTACCGACGGAGCCAAAACACCACCGCCGAGCCCACGAAGACCGTAAGTTAACCGCTGCGGAGAAGCTGCGAAGAGCCGAGTTGGACCTGTATCCATCCAGCGGTAGGGTGCCATCCAAACAACCACGTTTCCCTCCGCCTGTCGTCTGTCCCTTGCCGCGCACCGCTTCGTACAGGTGACCTGAATGCATCCGACCTGTCATTGACACCCTCAATTGCCTCACTGCCCCAATCATGTCGCACCGGCGGAATCTGTTCCTGCAGGTCATGACCTCCCCCTACCTCCGAGAGGGCCTCTTGACGCCCTCCTCGCATTGCCCTGACTCCTCCCGCCAGGTCTCGACTCCGTTCTAATGGTCCTTCGCCCGCAATCTGTTCCGTTTCCACGACACCATCTTATGCCCACGTGGACTAGACCACTAGAACCATAGTCGCTGAGACTCGGTCCCCGTCATTGTCCCAGTCATGTCCCAGAATCCGTCAATGGCTTGCAATCCGGATCATCAGCCGGCGCCTCTGCCCGCACAACCGCGAGTCAACGCCCTGCGAGTGGCTGTCCTTCTGGTTTCTGGATGCGCATCAGCCCGAAAAAGAAAAACAGTCCGCTAAACGCTTGCTTCTCGGCCTGTTTAGCGTCTGCGCCGGTCATCTCGGTTGTTTCTCTTTCGCGCGGACGCTCGATTGATGAGGGAGCAAGACGGACCATCTGCCACAGCCCACAACCCAAGAAACGCCAACCTGTGTTTGTCCGTCTCCGATCGATCCACCGATGATCCCACCAAACACAGGCTCGAAATGCACAAGCAACCCCCAAACAAGCTTGTGCAAGCCGACTATCCAAATAAGAATGCGGCCCAGGTGGTTGTGTTGGTTTGCACGCAAAATTGCTGCAATTACTCGTTGTGCAACCACCACTTTTTAGCTTGGCTGCTTCGTCACCCAGCGAACACCAGCTTCCACGACCAACGACCACATTGGACGAGGCAACCGACTGAGACATTGTTTAAGCTCCAGCCGAGCTCCCTTGTTCTACTAGCCGCATCTCTAGGACGCCTCGGTAGAGATAGCTTTTCTCCCCACCACCAGAATTCACCACCACATCTTGCCCTTCCTGTGTTCGTCCGCGGCTTGTCGCTGACCGGCGGCGATAACATCTCGCCGTCCCGCCACTCCATCTGACCCAAAGCGGTAGGTAGCTATGTAGCTACACCGTCAGCTAAACCGCCGGCTGAAACTGACCGTGGATACCATGTACCATGCCACCGCTGCGCAGTGTAACATCACGACCCCAGCGTATCCACGAACACTCACATGTTTCTTCAGGAACAGATCAGGGTGCTCTTCGTTCTAGCGGGGGCTTTGCGGGAAACGCGGCCTCGCCATCCCATTGGCCCGTCTCTGATTTCGTTGGTGCATTCGGGAGATGACGATTCACCAGCAGAACACGACGCGATCTACAGCCCGGGAAAGCAAGACACCGCTGCCGATGATAATACCGCCATCATTTTCCCTCGCTCCCAACAAACAAAGAAACTTTTGTTACCTCATCCCGCGGGTACGAACCGTCGGAGGATGTTTGCCGTTAATTTCGGTGGGGTCTTGTGGCCTCAACACTGCGTCGTTGGGATCGCAAACTCGTCTACACGGAGCCAAAAGAAAAACACACCAACCACAAGACGACGGACTTAAGAGCCCGAAACATTGGATTGTTGATCACAATTGCAATGGACGAAATCCCTCATTGCACCCGAATTTATACACAAGCACGATAATAACGGCATGCACCCTGTTGCACAAACAGCAGAACAAGGTTATTCAGTTCCCACAGGTGTAATTTCCCATCCATCATGGGTCCCCTGCTCGACCAGGTCCTCGTTTCACTTTGAGCCAGGGAAAGAGACTGAGCAGGGTCACTCCGTTCCCAGACTCTATGCAGGCTTGCAGTGAGCTCGTATCAGCAGAGTCGTGGTCAGTCGAACCGAGTTGTCCTCGCAGCATTCGCAAAGTCAATTGCGAACCATTGTGGGGACGATAGTTGAGGGACTTACACCGCGCAAGTCCCTGGCAATCAGGGCGACGGGAAACACGCGCCATACGATGTAAAATGGAGCCAGACTATCCGTTATCGCCAGAAAAGGAGAGGCAGTGCTGCCTTTATGGCCTGGCGTCGCCAGTTGCCGAGTTCGCTCGGGCGCGTGAGTGAACAACGGCGATCGGGTCGGGCCTCAGCTTAAGCTCCGCAGGCCCAACGCAGCATCGTGCCATAACCATGAAGTCCGCATTGAAGATGCGAACGTCAAATCTCAACCTTATGAAGTTATGTTTGTAAATGGCGTCTAGCTTCATGCAATGGCCAGCGCTTATCGTTGACTGTAATTAATTCCTTAAGATCCTACTCAGTACAATGGTTCAAAATCGAGATTGAGACAAACTACCCTCTAACAACACAGGATCCATGTATATCTTCAGCCCAACAGACTGCTTGTCCACATTAAAGACTCGAAATATCACATATATCTCCTTTCCACCACTGCCATGATGATCATACATCTGTCATTGCGAGTTAGCTCCAGCGAGTTCGCGACGTCAAAGCTAGGAATATGGAGTAATTACTCGTTTGTACTGGCTTTTGCTCATATAGAACGGCGTGTTGCATGGTCCTGTTGTAGTTTTCACTTGAACAAAATAGGTTGGGGTCCTAGCTTCCCATCTGGAACCCAGGTAGCCGCGGTTGATGAGCAAGCGGGTAAATGCTCCCTCTGTGTCATGATATGTGATATCAGAAGCCTCTCTTCCCTGCGCCGGTTGTATATCAGCATAGTCTGGAAGGACCGCTGCGTAGTTGCGGATCGTGCTTTGCCAGTTTGCTGTCGAAAGGGCCGGCAAGGCGGGTTCGAGAGATTTCAGAAGTTCAAAAACCTGCGACTGTCCGTTAGTGTGTGCGGTACTCGAAAGTCTATCGTATCGACTAAGTAAATTGGCCCTGAATCCTTCCCCCACCTTTTCCCTTCGGGCTTTTTTATACCTAATGATTTAGGAACTCTCAGCCTTATAACTTATGGCTTAACTTTAGTCCATAAAAACAGGGCCAATTTATCGAGTCGATACCGTACATCTACTGACATAAAGTTCTCCAGCTGCTCCAATCACCTTGTTCCGTTCCAGTTGCGAGGTGTCACTATGCCGGATTGGTCCCTCGAGCCCGTCGTAGCTAAACTCTCTGTCGTCGACAGAGGGTAAAGCATCTTGCATGCCAAGCATGTCATATATGCTCGGGCTTGGGAATCTGGCTCCTCGGGCGGCTTGGAAGACTTGGCCCATCAGGGCCTGGTTCTCGACGGTTTCCACATCTGCAGCCACAGTGCTTTCTGATAAATCAGGATTTCGTCTAGGACCGCTTGTGCTGGGCGTCATAGGCTCTGGATGACTCTGATAAATCCTATCAGCGGCGTCAAATATTGGCTCAATTTGCGATTCGACCTCCGAGATCTCCTGGTCTTCCCAATACTCATCCTCAGCCTCGACTGAAACAATACCTTCTTCGTCGAGAATCTTCGAAATCAGGTGTCGGCTGGAGTTAAGAATATTGGTGGTGATTCGAATTCCTTTTTCATCAATTGTGCGATTTCCAGTAATGGGGTCTGTCATCATCCATTCGAAGAGGCGGCGAGGGAGTTTGCTTGTGAAGCAAAACGCCCTGTCCTCCTTGTTGTGCGGGATGAAAATGTCCGGCGGTACCGTCCTGTCATCGAAATGGAGGTCACTTCTGATTCGTTCGTGGGTATATGTTTCTCCATCCTGCGACAGATAAAATTCAGAGGTAATTCGGTCAACTTCGTAGATTTGGATACGTCTCAAGACATCGTAGAGGTTGCCATCATGTTCCAACCGGGGACTGTTGAAGTGGGCAGCAACACTATGCATCTTGGTCAGCGAAATTGGACGAAATCGATGGAGATGAATGGATTAATACCGGTATAATGCATGCGCCCTTGGCGGAATAGTGTATTCCGGAGAAGAGACATGCCACTTCGCTGATCCTTTGAAACTGGTGAGTTCCTTGACCAGGTTTGATAAGAACCTTCCTTCCAATCCCAGCCACAGTAGAAATGGACGGAGTCTGTGTGTCTCATCCAAAGTGAAGTCGAGTGATTTAACTCGGGTTGCGAAGAAATCTTCCAGGTGCGTTCTGTCGATGATGGCAAAGTTCGTCTTCATCGTAGTGAGCTCAATTCGACCATCCGGATGCCTGACGGGAAATATCCGTGACCTGATGAGTCGCACATTGGCAAGATAGCGGTCGGAGTTAGCCAGAAATGAGTTTAAAGCCCAGATCTGCTGCTTCACTTGCTCGACTGAGGATGTTGACGATCCCAGCCGTACCAGCTCGTCGCACGCCAGCTCAATACTAAGAGTTTCAGTCCCGAGAATGTCGACAAAGAATTCCTGTAGGTTTGCGTAATGACTTCCTGAGATCTTCTTCCCTTGGATCTCAGTTTCACTTGACCATACACAGTCTGGCACACGGTGCCAGCCTTTGTACTCGTTCTGTTCAACGTAGATGAGGGCATCGGTTGCAAAGGTATTTCTGTTATTCAACGCATATTAGCATCATTTCAGTCGCATATGACACCCTGATTGTGTTTGGTGACCTACCTGAGAAGGTACTTATCAGAATCATTCAGATTGGTGGCCATGCCGTGGAGATGCACGTATATGTCACGAATTCTTGCCAAGTCCTCACATCTCTGTTCCTTCAGGTACTTGAGCTCATCGACCATGTTGTACCAAGTGCAATTTGGGACTCGGAGCACTTCTGTAAAAAGGGTCGTGATAGCTTGCAAATCATTTGGCCCGTCGGCAAGCATCTCCTCGTACCTCCGTTTCAGGGGGTATTTGCTCTCCATGGTAGGCGGTGCATCCCACAAACACTGACGAGGGTCACCCCACTGGGGCTCTTGATTGCCTTGCGGGGGCACATATCCCCTTGAGTGGTTGGCGAACACATTCCTAAAAGGGTAAAGGGTTAGTTAAGAACATGGCTGTGGGAGGTTGAACTGACTGGAGGTACTCCTGCTCGACCGTCCTAGACGCCGATTGTTCAAGTTTTCTGAGCAAAACTGTGTACAGTTCAATGATTCGACTTCCGTCTGTTTCTTTTACAACATCCCCGTTACAGATTTGACATAAAATTGTCAGGTAGAAGACCATATCCGGATTGACACCAACTCCGAGGCATCGTTCAAGAAATCCCCACTCCTTGGCATATGTTCCACGTTCCACGGGGCCATCAAGCTTCAGAAATGGAAATGGCTCTTCCTCTTTCAGGAACCTGGCGCGTTGCTCCTCAAGATCGGGAAGGGGAAGATACGTAGCTGAGAGCGGCACTATGTCATCATCCTCGCACAGAACCCGGACGCCTCCCAGCTTGCCCTGCAGCTCAGGGGAGAGTTCAATGGGTGACCCTCCGGAGGGCCAATGGGTGCGTAGAAAACCAAGGAACTTTTCCGGGCGGTACTTCGCGATGTAGTAGCATGCTTCGGAAAGATCGCAAGGACCTGAACGTGTGGCCAGTCTCAAATAGCGCCGTGCCCCTGCGTAGCGGCACAACCATGCTTGCCAACTTAAAGAGGTCGGATGCGGTTTGTTGGGGATATCTGAAAAGTAGGAGGAGTGGACAAAGTCCACCGTCATTCCTGGTGCATTTTGGCCATACTCGTTCCCAGCATCCGTTTTCTTCAATAATTCCTGCGGTCCCAGCGGGCAGTCATCGGGGATGTACATATCCCGCACGTGTGCGGAGAAACATTTGAATTCTTGATTAGCCAGCCCAAACACAATGTTGCTATCCATTGTGCTTGAGGAAAAGCGATGGGTCTTGTAGAGGAATTGTAGCTCCTTGGCGTTACCCGAAAAAAAGGTCCCGGCTCGCGACAGTGCGTCTCGTTGCTTCTGGAGAATCAGCTGGCGCACAGTGTTGACATCTGTGGTACAAACACCGAGGTGCTTGAATAATTCTGAGCGCCGACTATTCGCCATTGCGCTGTATTTGATCAAATCAAGGGGAAGGCTGGAAGGAATCGGGACCCCTTCAACTTCAGAAAAGTATACCTCGCCTTCGTCGTTCTGCGCTCGCGACAGGCCACTTGCCAGTGGAAGTAGACGCATCTTCCGCACCCTCTCGCGTAAGAACTTGTGTTCTGGCCCTTTGAATAGGATTAAAAGGAGCTCTGCTGCTTTGGTGTGCCAATTTTCACTTGTCTTGTTACCCCACATCCTTGATCCCACGGCACTGAGATCGTTTTGTACCCTGTCAAGGACCTCTGTCCAGCAGAGTCTTGCCATCCCAAATTTCACGAGTATATCGGCATCTTCAGGCTTATAGTCTGTAGATAGATAAATATCCAGTGCAAGGTCTCTGAATAGAGGGTCTCCATGGCAGTCAAGAAATATAGGGGGGAGTGGTCGAAGTTTGTTGACCTGTCGCCAAGGACCTCCACTTTGGGGCCGCAATACTGCTAAGGCGGCAATCTTGTTTTCAATAGCTGTAACCAACTTTGACCAGAATCCATCGTACTCAAATGTGTCTTTGTTGGGGAGATATCTCATCCAGGTATAAGGGAGTCCCGCAGAACAGCAGAATTGCCAGACGGCTCGGCAGAATGCATCGGCAATGACGTCGAGAATTTCTAAATTCCGCACCGATGTCTTCGCGATATCGTGTGGGTTGCCTTCTGTGACGAAGTCGCTGTGTATGAGGAACTTGTGAATGTTAGCGCCGGACTCCGTGACTCTGCCTCAGCGTCTTACTGAGAATCCCATATGTCCTATAGGAAGAGATGTAAAAACATCCTGCGGTTCGACTATAGGCTGGGAGGTTGTGGAGAGGGGGAAACCTAGAACGACTTCGACAGCCGCATGTCCTTCGGATCTCTCGAGCTCGGAGGGGGATCGGGTTTTACTTTCAGCCATGTGTCGGGTGATGTGATAAATTTTGGAAGTCGTCATGGTGTCTCCGCCTTCAGTAACACTTTTAGTCAAAGTGGCCCGATCTGAACCGGTCCATGTTGCAGAAAAGACTGTTGACTTCTGGACTTTTTCTTGACTGTCGAAGATAGAGATTCGAATCTCACGTATGTTTCGCATAAACAATAGGGCGATTTCCGGGATGTCACTGAACTGCTGATGAATTGCGTCTTGCTTCATCACGAAAGGTTCTCCTTCAGTAGGGTCGTGCAGCAGCAAAGTCATCCTAGTCAGAGGGTGTGGTAGTTGAACTTCTGGCTCTTGCCAAGTAGGAGAGATCATTCCAAGTCCCGAGTCCCCTGGTTTGTGCTTGAAATGGAAGGAATAGTCACCGGACTGGATGTGGACTTTCCATGCTGCCATGAACAAGGACCTGAAGCCAATGCCCTTCTCACCGAAATACCGGGTGAGCCCTGTCTTACAACTCCCGTTGATATCACAAATCGCTTTGAGATTCTCTGGCGTAAAGCCATCTTCGTTGCAGTCAATGATTATTCGGTCCTCGTAGACTTCAAAGGCGATTGATGGGCGTTCGCCTCGATCCCGTGCCTTGGTAAAGTGGCTGTCTTCAGCATTCTGAAGAATTTCGAAAATGAACCGCGTGTTGCTTGTGTAGAGACTTTTCGCCAGACTAGGGTGATATCAGTTGTGTGCTCTACGAGCATGGGGAGTTGACTTACGCAGCGACTTCCGGAAGAACGCCCCCATTCAGCTCCTTGATCACACGTTGAAGTCTCTCCTTCGAATATTGGCTGGAGACCCCCTGCCAAATCTCGTCTGGCACATAACCATTTTCGTCGGCGATGGATTCCACGAGTCTGCGGGCTTGTGCCACTCCTATTGGTACTAGTGCCATGGTTCGCGGAGTTGGGTAGACACTGGGAGGGAAATCTGGAACGTCAAGATGAGAGGGAGAAAGGACAAGGATGATCAATATTCGAGACTGACACAGTACTTGTAGGCAGATTAACTCTGAAACACTGTAATAAAGTTGGGCGGTTTGGGCAGCCAGCTCATTCGCCCATCGGGGTTCACAACCAACAGGCCAATTGTGTTGGCCATTTTGGTGTCGGCGGCTACCATGCGACCTCCAGGCTGCTGTGTGACTACTCGTTTAAATTGTCATGCCTGGTTAGGTACCGTGAAATGAGAAAAGAGCTTTCAATAATGCTATATGCCCCCATCTCACATAACAGTCGCTGATCTGGGGATTGACTAGAATAGCCGGGTGGGTTAGTTCATGCATGTTAGTTGTGGTGGGCCGAGGTTCGGCCCCTCACTTGGAGAGGCGGTTTGTACACGGCCAAGTCCTTGCGTAGAGTTCCCCAGGTAGCGGGAACACCATATCTTTCACCTACCAATATACACAAAATCCCTACACAATGAGTAGTCCGCAATCAACCAAGCTCTTCACTTCGACAAAGGTCGGTGCGCTGGATCTCCTGCACCGAGTTGTGATGGCGCCGTTGACTCGGAACCGTGCCGAGGCGGGGACAGCCATCCCGGCCGACTTTGCAGCCGACTACTACGCCCAACGTGCCTCACGTAAGTCGTACCGCTATTGCAATGCACTGCAAGAGCCGTCATAGTGCATGTCACTTGAATTACTGACTCTATGGATATTTAGCCGGTGGCTTGCTCATCTCCGAAGGAACGTTCATCGCGGAGGAGGCTGGTGGCTACAAACACGTCCCAGGTGCGTAGTTGAGCAACCGACTCAGAAGACATCGATGGCTCACTCGGTTCCTTTTTCAACGTCCTAGGAATCTACTCCCCCGGTCAAATCAAGGCCTGGAAGCACATTACGGATGCTGTCCACGCCAAAGGCGGGTACATCTTCTGCCAGCTCTGGGCTCTAGGGTAAGTCAGCCACCGCCCGGTCTCTGAATCCCTCAACCGTCTCCTATAACTTCGCATGCTGCTTCTAACGACAACTGCCTAGCCGAGTTGCTGACTCGAATATGGTTCCTGTTGTATGGAGCGCCGGATCGAAGCCCTTTGTGACAAAGGGTCCTCACCCGATGCGTAGCGATGACTCATCGCTCGTCAAGTTGACGGTCATGGAACCGGCCGATATCGACCGGTTTGTTGGCCATTATCGACAAGCAGCATTGAACGCGATCGAGGCAGGCTTCGATGGAGTTGAAATCCACGGGGCGAATGGCTACGTGAGTGTTTGCACCGAAAAGTCTCCTTGTAGCATATTGACTGACGCGGTATAATATGCAGCTCATTGACCAGTTTGTGAGTCGTATGCATCAATGCTGTATACGTAATCCGGCCTGACTAACTATCTCACAGCTCCATAGTTCGTCTAATGACCGTACGGACTCATATGGAGGAAGCATCGAGAACCGCATACGCTTCCCCCTTAGAGTTCTGACGGCCGTCTGCGAGGCCATTGGCCCCGACCGCGTCGGCATCCGGATGTCACCCTTCTCCTTCTTCCAGGGTATGCGAGAAGAGAACCCCCTTTCTTTGTTCGTTCCCTGGACGGAAGCTATTACTAAGGCTCAACCATCTCTTGCATTTGTACACGCCGTCGGGCCCAGAGCCCTGGGGTCGATAGACACACCAAAGCACTTGGAAAATTCCGACGATTGTCTTGACGTGATCCGGGAAGTGGTCAGCAAGGCTGGAGTAAAGCTCATCACCGCCGGGGGCTTTCTTCCCGATACGGCTATGCAGCACACGATTGAAACGGATGACCTTGTTGCATTTGGGAGATACTTTATCTGTAGGCGCGCCAGCATGGTGGTGGTGGTGGTGGTGGCTGATGGGCTAACTTGCAATAGCGAACCCCGACCTTCCGGCCAGGATCAAGAATGGATGGCCTCTTCGCAAGTACGACCGATCAACATTTTACACTCAAACCACAGAAGGATACACCGAGTACGTGATGACGAGTGTGATTTTGTTGGTACATTGCATACTGACCATGTTGCAGCCTCTCTGCTTACAACGCGAGACTTTGAGATGTAGATTTGAGGGTTCATAGACTCAGCGTTCCGCAACATAGACTTGCGTGTTAAAGATCACGAGGGTCTAAGTGAAATAGAGGAATGACGACTGTGAGGTTTTAGAGAAGTTTCAAGCCATGAGCTGGCGGTCTTCCAAGCTCCGTCTACGTGTGACAGCTTCCCTAAGGTTCAACGCCTTAGGCTGTGCTGGAGTCATTCCAATAGAGCAGGCCCGAGGACCTTGTTGACTGCGCACCTACCGTTTTGTACGAACTTGAGGCCAAAGTGAACTTTATTAAACAGGCAGACTTTTGGCCATGCTGCCCAAACCAAAAGGGTGACACCAGGCTTCAACGAAGCACAAAAGTCATCCAACCTCTCTCCCAAACTACCTCCACAACCACCTCACTCGTCTGCCGCCCAACCTCATGTTGCCGCAATATCAAGATGGACTTCTTCCGCAAGACTTTTCTGAACCTATTCAGTGCGGCCCAAGTCGCGTTTGACCAAAACGAGGCCGCCTTTTCCGCTGCAAACGAAGCTTGGAAGGCAAATCAAGTGGCACTAGTAGCCGACGGTTGGGAAAAGCTCCAGAGAGAGGCCCCTTGGAGCAAGACGGCGACGAAAAGACGTGCAAACAAGGCGGCCCTCAAGACCAATATACCAGCCCCAAGAGGATTTCCGGCCGAAATATTCCTCCAGGACCAGGACAAGGCATTCGCCCAAGCGTCCTTGGCATGCAACATGCCGGGGGAAGCATCGCAGCTCATCCTTTGGACGGATGCTTCGGCAGGGTCTCGAAGGTACTTCACTTTTACTGGACATGCCGTCGTGTTCAAACGAGCCGGGAGCTGGGTTCGGATCTCAAGACGCTACGTGGCACCGGATCAGTCAATTTTAGCTGCAGAACTTCGGGCTATCGAGCTCGCACTGGATTTCGCTGTGCAGTTGGTCCAACACAACGTTAAGACAGAGAAACCGCAGGTGGTAAAAATATTCACTGACTCACAGTCGTCACTCCGAGAAATCGCCTGGTCACAGGCGTCACACAAGGTACGTCGCAAATCGCATCGCCGCAAACTGCGAAGAGGGCAACCGGCAATGGTCGAACTGTTGCAAGTGATGACGCAGAGGGCTCAACTGTTGGAAAAGGCTCGCGTCCAGTTGGAGCTGCACTGGGTGCCGAGAAACTGAGTCGAGGGCAACATCGTGGCGGATAAAGCTGCAGGAATGGTCAAGCATGCCGGGAACTCGGCGTCCAATGACCTCGTGCATATGGATTGGGACTTTCAAGCTGAAGGGCCTAACCACAACCCAAAGGAAACAAGGCGAGTCAATTAACCGGTGGATGATGCTGACTTGGGCTGAACTGACAGGCTTGGTAGAGGACTCCGGCGGCGACTTTTGGTCTCGAAGACGGCCATGGCGGAACAGGTTGTTTTGTATCTTCCGTCGGGGGCTGTTGGCCCAGTGTATTATGGGCCCATTTACGAACCAGGCCAAGACGAAAGCCGGGATCCAAGACGGGACCAGGAGCAGCAGCTCCAGGCACAACAGCCGCAGCCAGTGAGTGAGCCAGAGTCGCAGCCAGTGAGTGAGCCAGAGCCACAGTCGGGGACAGAACGAACACAGTCAGGCCACAGCCAGGACGACGAATACGATGAACGCGACACTAGCCAACGTGAGATGGAATTATAGATAAACCGACCACCTTACCTCCGAGCTGATCTCATCTGCATCCCATCGTGCCCAGATACAAGTGCCCGAGGCCGAGATGACAGGGGGTTTGATCCCCGGATTGATTATTGACCCTGGATGGCGGACTTCGGTCTTCTGAACAGAGCGGTGGTAATTTGTGTAGTCATTCAGCATGATTTATCTGGCAACGGGCGCCAGGGTCCAAAGCAGCCCCAACTTGTTGGCAAACAGCCCAATTACAGGCGACGGTTTTAATCACACAACCCATAACTCCGCGCGTTGGCGTCGTCTGAAGCGCGGCGTCGCAGCATCTAGACCCCAGTCGGCGATCCTCCCGCGCCTCGCGCCGACGCGAAACTCCGACCTCCGACTTTGCGCTAACAGCCTATTTCCTAAAACGGCAAACGCTTGTGGGTTTGGGGAGCTCCCTCGCTCGCGGGACCCTTGGCGCGAGGCCGACCACCGATGCCTGCGCTATTGCTCGTTGTTAGCAGGGAGCAAATGAGCGGCATGACTTTTGTATTATATTAGGTGGCTTGCGCTGCGGCATCAATGACGACGTTCTCCTTGTTGTGTAGATTTGCTCAGCCCTACAATAAGTCTCTGAAAGCTGTTGCATCGGGAGCTTCATCGTCGCCAAGAGGTTCACCCTCGACGTCTCAAGTATAACAACCAACACCAGGTTTATTCCCACCAGCACACCACCAACGACAGCAATATCTCGAGTTTCCGACTCATACACCATCGTCATGTCGTCACAATCGGGTCAAGCCCAGGGAGTGAGTTTCTCTCTCGATTAACACCACAACATGCAGTCAACTAATCAACCTTCTCTCCGCAGGGCCCTCCATACCTCCCCACAACCGCCGGCCTCGGTGGCCGCCCAACCGTCTCTGTCGATGATCCCATCTCCGGCGTACTTCTGGCCTTCTTTGTTGGCGGCGCCGTCCTCAACATGACCATCTTCCAGCTCAACAAACGACGCTCTCACAAGTTCATCCTGTCCGGCCTCCTCTTCGGCTTCTGCATGGCCCGAATCTCTGCCAACGTCCTCCGCATCGTCTGGGCCTCGTATCCGAGCAACGTTCGTGTCGCCATCGCCGCTCAGGTCTTCGTCAATGCCGGTGTCGTTCTTCTATTCGTCGTCAACCTCATCTTCGCGCAGCGCATCCTCCGCGCCTTTCACCCGCACATTGGCTGGAGCAAGCCCGTCACGCTCGTTTTCCGCTTCCTGTTCTTCAGCATTGTCGCCAACCTCATCATGGTAATCGTTGCCGTTGTGTACAGCTTTTACACTCTCGACACGACTATCCGTTCTCAACTCCGCAAAATACAGCTTACTGCTGTTACCTACCTTGCAGTCCTGGCCTTCTTGCCCCTGCTCGTCACTGCTATTAGCATTCTGCTCCCGCGCAAGGCTCCCATGGACAAGTTTGGCCAAGGTCGCATGCGCACCAAGGTCTTCCTTCTTGTCTTCACCTCGAGCCTTCTCACTCTTGGCGCAGCCTTCCGTGCTGGCGTCGCTTATCAAATCCGCCCAATCGCCCACCCAGCCTGGTTCCACCACAAGGCTTGTTTCTATGTTTTCAACTATGTTATTGAGCTCATCGTCGTCTACTCCTATGCTCTGTCGCGTTTCGACCGTCGCTTCCACATCCCGGATGGCAGCAGTGGCCCCGGCGCCTACTCCAGCAGCGACTCTTCCAATGACCGTATCTACCGTGTCAACACCGAGTCTGAGGTCTTTGGCGACGACGAGCGACCTCGAGCTCACCGGGCGCAACCGAAGGAGGAGCCCAAGAACGAATCCGTATAATTTCTCGGCTTGCTGCATTCACGTAGCTAGTACAGCGGTGTTTATTGTCTGTTAATACTACTCAGCAAAGGGGAATCGAGCTTCAGCTATGGAGATTTAACCATCAGCAACCTGTATCAGAGATGGCCATCTCTCGACTCAAACTGTATCAATTCATTTATAGAAAATGGCCGATGGGATGCCACCAAGATAGACGGATGACTTATGAAATGACCTAATCGGACGACCTCGCGGTTGTCAGAGTCAGATAGACTGTAACTATATATCATCACAACTTCAAAATACATGGCCCCCACGATGTGAAACCCAATGGCAGTGATGCAAAGTAGAACAGTGATTAAAGAGGCGTCGGAAAAATGATGCGATTCTTCAATACTAAGTGAAGGATGAAGCTTATTCCAAGGCTAAGTCATGTCAGATCAACGACTAGAATAGCCTCGGTGCTTTAAAGGAAACTATTCACAAGTACGAACAACAAACCAAACACAAACAGGTCTGTGGTGTACACAGCTTCATTCATACGACATTCTTCCTTCTTTCTCTTGTAGCGTGGACTTGATAAGGGCATATCTAAGCATTCATAGGGGGAAGGGCCATGCATGCACTGGGAAAAAGAAAGAACCCTCTCCTCCTCCAACCAGGGATGGTCATGTGCGTCTGAGAAAGTCTCCCCGGATTTTTGCCTATTTTTTATTCCCACAATGTTTAATGACTCGCCACAAGCGATGATGCAGGTCCGTACATCCTGCACCAGGGACTTTCTAGCCTGGGAGGGATTTTTGCGTAAAACTGTACAAGAACAAGCACAGCTCTCGGCGCCGCTGCGTTGCTGGTCGCGAACGGGGTCGGGAGTTTGAGCTTGGTTGGACATGGGTATACGGGCAAGATTAGAGGAAGTAGTCGGGAGTCCCTGCGAGAAATTAGCAAATTGAATCTACGAGTATTGCTCTTCGTGTGCGACTTACGCCTTGAGACCATCGGCTCTCCTGCTCTAGGGCAAGGGTCGAATTGCAAGCTGTGCTTTGGTTAGTCTTCTGTAGGACAATGTGAAGGAGGAGTAGACATACAAGGTGTACTTCAGGTGCTCATCAATCTCCATGATGGCGGCCTGGTTACCACATCGGTAGCAGTAGTTGGGCGCTGTTGGTATATGTCAGTCCAAGCCCGAGGAGAAGGGTGGTTGCACAAGCAGTGTAGCGTACCTGAGAAGATGGTCACGACATTTCGGTCTTGGGACCAGTTATAACCCTCCATAACGAGCTGATGGGCTCGTGCAATCAACGTCAAGCCGTTGTTATGATTGAACGCCTCTGAAATATCTTGTCCGAAGGTATACCCCGCACCACGTGGAGAGATTCCCCAACCGCATCGGTCATCGGGATCTGACCACAGAAGGTCACACATGGGACCCTCGTGGGGAACCTCCTGGATCCGGTCCAGGGCTCGGATGTTATCGAGCGTGTCGATACTGGGGGACAGGCCGCCGTGGAGACAGAAGATCTGGTTGTCGATGAGGGCGGTGAGGGGGAGGTAGTCGAACAGGTCGGTGAAGTACTTCCACACGTTGGCGTTGCCGTACTTTCGGAGGCACTCGTCGTAGAAGCCGTAGACTTGAGTGATCTGACGGGACTCGTGGTTTCCACGGAGGATGGTAATGCGCTGGGGGTATCGGATCTTGAGGGCAACGAGGAGAGTGACGGTCTCAACCGAATAGTAACCTCTGTCGACGTAATCACCTGGAAGCTGGGTCAATCTCTAGCGTCGCAATATGTCACCTCGGAGTGGCGTACCCATGAAGAGGTAGTTGGTGTCGGGGTTGGGACCACCAATCTTGAACAGCTCCATCAGGTCGTGGAACTGGCCGTGGATATCACCGCAGACGGTGACGGGGCATTTCTGGCGAGTGAGGTCAGATCCAGCACCTTGCTGATGGGGGCGCATAATCAACATACCACTGGCTGCACATTTGACTCCTCCTGCAAGACTTCTCGCGCCTGTATCGAAGAGTTAGCAGGACGCCCTTGTGGATCACGCGAGAGCGCCGTCACAGCAAACCGCCTGACGACGCGACGAGGCCATTGTGCATGACAGCTCAACAACATCGACGCGGCCCTCGGGCAGCTGCAGCACGGCGTCCCCCCTTCTCGGTTCCCGTCTCACCTTGTCGCAAAGTCTCTGGACATCGGACTCGGCCAGCTGCTTGCAGGACATCAAGCTCTCAATCCAGCCATCGAGGGTGGGGATGGTGGTGGGCTCGAGGTTGAGGACGGGTGAAGCTTCGGCGGGTGCTCGCCCGACGTCCTCCATATTGGTGTCCATGGTTCTCGGGCGCGGTTAGGAGGCGGTAGGCAGAGGGAAGAGTTGGAGGAGAATGACGTTGTGTTGGCGTTGACGTTGACGTTGCCGTTGCGGTCACGCCTGAATCGCGAGCGGTGGGGCACGGGGCACAAAGGCGGCGTCAGGGGGCGGAGAATGCGGGCGGGAAGTAAAAAGGGCGTGGAGGAGGCAAGCGCAGGACGCTGTCGGGCGCTGGGAGGGAGTTGCTTTTGGGTCGTGGGACGCACAACCTGTTTGTTGGCGGGTGGATTCGGTGGTGGGCAGAGATGAGGGAGAGAGGGAGGGATGGCGATAGTTGGGGGGGCTCCAGGTTCAGCCTTGGGCTGAGGATTGCTCCTCCACGCCTTCGCTTAATCTCACTGTGGTAGTAGTGTGGCGGGAGCACAGTGGCACAAGTGGCGACATCGCTGGCTGTGGCGGGAGCACAATCTCCCCCGCTCTCGGCCTTTTTGCTGTGGCGTTGGCACCACTGAAATGCTTGCTCATCCTAACGAGCAATCTTGGATTGATTTGGAGATGATGAAGTAAAGATACGGGCGAATAACATGGAGTTTTTTATTCCTTCGAAACTGTGGCATCTGTCAAAGCGCATCCGGCCTTGAGCTTCTTCTCCATGGATTTCGCCTTCAATTGAACATCTTGGTGGACTCAGCTGCACTTGCACCCCAACATTCCACATACCACATCATCCCCTCATCAACGTTAATTAATCTGCGACAGGGCGGGCCATTGTCTATGTTACGGCAAAGTGGTCCACCACAGCCATAGGCAGTCACAACATTGACGCACTGAAACATCTCTGTCAAAGCCCCTCTGTCCAATAACTCACTCCAACTCCCTCTGCCTCATTCAGCCACTCTCTCAACTCATATATAGCTTAACTCAGGTTGCTCATTCCCTCAGGACAGGCCCAGCCCGACCGGAGGGGTCTCCTGTTCCATAGGTATATGCTCCAGGTCCTGTCCGACCAGGTTCATAAAGTCCAGTCCAACCTCGGACAGCTTCTTGGCGTGCTCCTTGGCCCTCTCCATACATTGCGTCCACACGGGACCGCCAGGCTCTGTGCTGCTCAATTGTCTTGCCAAAATCACATTGAATGCTTCCACCTCCTCCTTGGCCCATTTGACACACACGCTCATCATGGGCGGTGGGAAACATGATTGGAAGCATTGCACCGTGTTGTGGATGACCATAAAGTAGACAAAGGACACCTCCCAAATATACAGGTGTAGATCACCCTGGAAAATGCACTGTCTGTGATTGCTGTGTTAGCATCATCTCTGGGTGTGTGTATAGCTTCACTGACCTGGATCGTTTGTGGATCTTGTCGCTCCTGGCGGCCAAGTACGACTCCCTGGCTTTGTCTTCAAAACCCAGCCTTGTCAACCAGCTGACGTTGCGTCGTGTCTTGTTTTGCTCATTGTGCGTCAACTCTAAGCCGCGAACGATCATGCCGGCTAACTTGGCACATCGCTCCTCAACTTTGAAGTTGATAAAGTCCTGAGCGACAGCGTTGTTCTTGAGCCCTCGAGCCAGTCCCTTCAGTTTCTCGACGCGGGCAACTGCAGGTTCAAAACGCTGCAGGGCGATGTCAATATCGAGCTCATCCATTTGACTCTCGACCCAGCGGAGGTTCTGCTGATTGCCGTCCACCTCGATGAGCATGTCCTTGATATCCGACAGGGTGGCCAGTAGCTCCGTTTTCTGAAGGAGACCAGGGTCTCGGGACGCAAAGTAGTTGATGGTCTCTCGAGCCTTGTTGTTGGCCTCCATCTCGGATCGAAGCCCCTTACGGAGCTCCTCCACAGCCTTGCGAACATTCAGCAGCAGCGTCTTCTTCTCGGGGTCTTCTGGTTTCTCCGTCCGGTAGATGAAAGATTCCTGGCCAACTCCTCGAACCATGATTGCGTCGGCCAGCTTGTTCCGGCTTCCGCTCGACGACTCTCCAGTGCTCAACATGTCCACAACCTCTACATCCAGCAATGGCCAGCAGCGATCAGCCACCATCTTCATCATTGGCCCTCGAGCGTCAGCATTTACCCCGTCAGTCTTTCGCTTCTTACGCGATGCGATGAGGAGGTGGTCGTTGAGCAAGAATATTTGCATAGCCCGACGGGACTTGTAGGTCGCATTGTCCAACTCAATCCAGGGGCCAGCGTTCTGGGCCACATGCCGCCCGGCTGCGTTGGGCAGGAACTTCTGCGACCCTTCGACGTTCTTGTACAGAGCTTGCATTTGCGAGTTCCAGAGCGCGCTTCTATCGGCAACTGAGCTTCGTTTGTCCCGCTTCGACAAGGTTGTCATTTGGTCATCTTCGCCCTTCATCGATGCCGCCCGTAGAGCAGTCGTATTGACCTTGAGATCTGACATGAGGTTCTTGAGAGCCCTCATCTCGCTTTTGAGCTTCTCTGCCTCCTTGCTGATCTTGATAAATTGGGTCCGGTTCTGCATGACGCTCTGCTGTAGGTCGCTCGCGGCCCGGGCCTTGAGCATGCGTAGCGAGTCCTCGAACTCGCGGATCTGGTCTTCGGTCGCATCGCTCAAGATTTTGGAGACGTATTGGTCGGGGATGAGGGCGGGGTCTCGCAATGTTTTCACATCAACGACCGGCGCAGCTCCTCCGCCTCGCGAGGGAGGTGGCCGATCATTACCGCGGTCTCTGGGTTCGAAGTTGGCAAGCGAGGCTACCGGAGGCATAGGCGGAGCTCCATCGTAGCCGGCAGGCACGTTGTTGAACCGAGTCGAGTAACGTCGCTTCACGAGATCGGATGTCTGGGTGGTTCAGTAAGCATGGGGGATCCTCAAGAGCTACAGGACGAAGAGCGCACCTTGCCGCCAGCTACCGGGGGTGGACGAGGCCGAGGCCGTGAAGCTGGTTCTGACGGCACCGGTCCCTTGGGCGAGCCATCCTGGATGATGGGGCTGGATATTTGTCGGGGGGCGCTGATGGTAGGGCGCTTCTTCCGCTTGCCGCTACGAAGCGATATCTTGCTACGCTCCTCGGACATGGTGGGCGGGCGTTCAAGCTGGCGTGGAGGATACTGGAGGATTCGGTGGAAATAAGAAACAAGGCGGGACCCGAGTCGGAATTGGGTCGAGGATAAGGAGACCGTCAAGGCCGCCGTCGAGAAACCCAGTCACGCCGAGTCGCGAAGGAGGAGGTGGTTGTGGTTGATGTTTCACTCAAGCATGCCTGGCCATGGCGCGAGTACGCAGTCGTCGAGCTCCCTCAGCCTCTCTCCATACGGAGCACAGTCTAACAGCGAGGCACGCAGCGGTACGTACCTGGACAGCTCTCCTCACTGTCCTCGAGCTCCGAGGCGGCTCGGCCGGGGTTTATCCGGCTTGGGCATCGTGGGCTGCCCAATCAATGCTCCGAGCCCGCTGTCCCCTCTGGGGCTAGCGCATCATGTGCGGCGCGGCGGTTGGACATGGTCCTAAAAAATTGGTTTCCCAATCGCGACGTCTTGAAAGCTCCCGCTTGATTCTGCTGGCCACCATTGACGACGTAATACTCTCTCCGCCCCGTCACCACCCCCCTTGCGTGCCGGGCCTCTATCGCAATCGACCACAACCTCACTTGCTTCAGTAGCTGCTGCACACACCAATCAATCCGCCAACATGGTCCAGAACAACGCCATGGTGACGGCATCCGTCGCAACCGTTGCCGCTGTTGTCGTCGGTAAGCTTCCATGAGGGCATCCCGCACCGCCGCCGCTAGGGCCCAAGCCGCCGAGCCATTGCTAACTCTGAGCCCCCCTGGAAGGATACGTCGTCTACTTCGACTACCAGCGACGCAACCAGGCCGAGTTCCGCCGCAACCTGAGGAGGAACGAGCGCAAGCAGGCGCGGGCTGAGAAGGAGGAGGCCGAGGCTTCGACCCAGCGACAACGCGGCTCGATCCGGGCCAAGGTTGAGGAGGCCAAGGAGGAGGGCTTCCCCAGCGGCGTGGAGGAGCGTGAGGCCTTCTTCAACGAGCAGGTCATGGCCGGCGAGGTTCTGAGCCAAGATCGTACGAGAGCCCCTCCATCGATAACGCAATCATGAACGGTATACTGACTCTGTATTTACAGCTTCCAAGGCTCTCGAGTCTGCTCTGGCCTTTTACAAGGGCCTCAAGGTCTACCCTGCACCCGGTGACCTTATCCGCATCTACGACAGCACCGTTCCCAAGGTAAGCAGACACGCGAGCAACTTATATCTCAGCTCCCACGAGACTAACAATTCCGCAGCCTATATTAGACATCCTCGCCGAGATGATCGCTTACGACTCATCCCTCGATATTCGGGCACCCGCTGCCCCCGCTGGCATCAACCTGGCCGACATCCCCAACGTCGGTCTCGATTAAAGGGAGACAACAAGTGTCTCTTAAATTCTGGTTCTCCCCGCTCCTCGCACACCAGATACGAAAAAAACATCCAACCCCAAAACTGAACTAGAAGCTCGGAAATCCCCGGGCCCTAAAATCTGATATGGAGACCTGACGGCCTTCGATGTACCATAGTCTCGCTCTTCCAACTCCATAGAGCTTTGTGTAAACAGGTGTACGTTGAACGAATCCCGGATGGACCTAGGAGCGGCAATGCTGGCAGCGTTTCCGCAACACATCATGATGTTTAATTCTTTCTTTTACTACTGTTCCGTGGGCTCTATGAGGCCTCAATTTTTCGCCCCTTCCTGTCCACTCTGTCGTCACGCGGGTCAAAACCCCCGTTGCCCCAGGTAGCCCACTCCGGAGTCGCCTCTCCCATGTAGTCCTCAGGTTTCCAATCACCATCGACGCCCCGCTCTTCCAGGAGCTCAAAGAATTTCTTGTAATCGATGGTTGTGTGCCACTTGCCGTCCACCTTGAATCGGTCACTCGCCAGCAGGATGCAGCAGCTGTGGGCATGCTCAGCCGCAATACCATAGTTCAGGCCCTTTTCCTGCAGTCTCTTCTCCAAAGCTTCGACAAAGGCAACGACTTCCCAGTAGAATGGAACATTTGACATGCTCAATCCGGCGTTGGAGGATGTAGACGTGCCACAGTACGTGACACCTTTTACCTCGACGAAGCAGGGGAGACCTTTCTCGACGAGTCTGGCATAGCCCTCAGCTTCTTCGTCCACATTGAAGCCCTTGACCAGCGTCAACCTGAATACCGTTCGGTGGTGGAAGCGCTTCTCGCGGAGGATATCAAGGCACCGCTGGAATCTCTCCCAGAAGTCTCGGTGGAGGGGTCTGTCGATCTTGCGCAACGACTCCTTGTCAGCCGCATCGATGGACACGTATAATTGCGTGACGGCCTTCAACGCCGCCAATTGGTCGGGGTGCTGTGCATTGCAGACCAAGAAGGAAGAAATTCGCTCCTTGTGCAGCATCTCCAGAAACTCGTTGATGTAGGGGTAGAAGATGGGCTCTCCCACAAGCGACAGTGCACAGTGGCGGATCTGCATGGCTTCCGCGAAACGTTCGGCTCGAACACCCGGCATGCCGCGCAGCATCTTAATTTTCTTGTAGTGGTTCATCTTGACGCCGTCAAAGATCAGGTCGGGAGGGTCCACCACCCATCGCCAGGTTGTTCCAACTGGATTGGTACCGTGGCGCCAGCAGAAGACACATTTGTTGGAGCAAGAGAGAGAAGGTGTCGTCTCCATACATTGGTGAGAGTTGATGCCATAGAAGGAGAACTTGTAGCAGGAGCCTCTGCCGCGTAGGGCCGACTTGGTCCATCGACATGTCTTGACTCCGGAGTGGGAGCCAACGATGGCATATCCTTGCTTAGTCAGAGCGGCGTATGTGGGCGAGTTCTTGGCCACCATCTCCTTGGGACCTCGGACAGGGGTCTTCTTCTTGGTAGATGAGCCGTATGAGGTGAAGTCAATCGCGAGAGGGGCTTTCTGAGCACCAGTTGAGCCGTCATCCTTTCGGATCATGCGACCAAGGTCCTCCACGTCGTCTAGAGCTTTTCCGGTGTTTTTCTTCTTGTTGTCGTTTGGCTCGTCATCGAACAGCACTTCACCATCGTCCTCATCTTCCGCCTCCTCCTCGACGTCACTCTCATCGGGCGCTCCACTGCCAGGAAGCCCTTCGCCGAGGTTTCCAGTGCGAGCGACGTGTTCAACCACTTCCTGAACACCTTTTGCCCACTCTTCAAGTCTCTCGGCGTGATCGCTGCCCATATCTCCCATTCCAACTGGGTAAGCCCTCTTTCGTCCAGTCAACTTGGCCATCCACTTGTCAATATCCTTGGCCTGGAAGCAGAAGCCTTCAGGTTCCGTAGGCCAGTTCTCCTTGTCGCCATATCCGAATACCGAGTATCCCAATAAAGGTGAAAGAGGGGCAGTATCGATGCGGAAGTCATGATGCGTCTCCTGTAGGTGCTCAAGGAAAGTGTCGTTGATGGAATCGATATTGTAACTTGGGATGAGGAAGAGGTAAACCTGATCGACATATCCGCGGATCTTGGACGGGGAAATGAAATAATCATCAAAATCAATCTCTGTCAAATCCAGCAGTTCCGGCTTCAGGAATGATCGACCAGACTGTTTTGCCAATTCATCGATGGTACCCTCGAGAGTGTTGATGTACTCCCTCGCGAGCTTCTCGGTCT
Organism: Ilyonectria robusta; assembly: GCF_021365365.1. Lineage (NCBI taxonomy): Eukaryota > Fungi > Ascomycota > Sordariomycetes > Hypocreales > Nectriaceae > Ilyonectria > Ilyonectria robusta. The sequence continues at coordinate 1,093,852 of NW_025764436.1, read as the reverse complement.
TGGTGGTAACGGATGAGAAGAATACCAGGATAAGAACCGGTCGGGTCATGTCCATCTCATTTTCGTTGGTTTTGGTAGGCTTCTTGGCCAACCCTCCCTTGATTCTTCGGGGTCCTTGCGATTTGACATCCTTCTTTGGTGGTTCGGGCTCCGCCTCTACGATTGCGGTCTTCTCTTCGATGACCACCTTTTCAGGCTCCTGGTAGATTTTCGGCAACGCAACCAACTCCGTCTTTTCGACATTAAGGTGGAGGTAGATTCGAGCGGCGCCGAGAACTGCGAGAATAGCGAGGATAATCGGGGTACGGTGGATGTGCCAAGCTTCGACCAGGTCTACAGTCCAGGTTAGAGATGCGACAGGCGACAGTAGGGTGCTACAAACTCACCATCGACAAAGGAGTCGAGCCGAAGAGGCGACGAATGGTTTGCCCAGTCCATCTTGGGCGTGTGATTGCTGCGGTAGGATCACAGCACGCTGACGAGACGTTGAATCTGTGGTCTTCGCTTCCCACGTCTGGGGAAAAGGTTTGCCCCGCTACTGACAATTTTGGTGGGGTCGTTTCTCCTTCGTCATTGCGCATCGCCAATCGAATGGCAGCGATTTGATCAGCGAACCACACGCTGTGAAAGTCCTCGCACGGCTTCTCATTCGACCCTTCGCCAAATATTCTCCGATTCGACTTGCAGCACCACAACTCGACCACACGATGGGGAAAATTGAAGGGGTTTTTTTTTTTTTTTTTAAAAAAAATATATATATATCTTTTTGTATTTGGAACGACGGCCTGACAATACCAAAAACACCGATGCTATGATTTAAATACCTCGCTTCTATGCTCCTTACCCATCCTCAGACGATCTCAGGCGAGGGTGATGCTGCCAAGTTGAGATGTAGCGGTATGTACGTTGAGAATAAAATATAAAAGAAGTCGTTGAAAATGATACAGATGCAACCATTCGATATTAGGCAGAGAGTCACCTAGACCCTTCTGTCAGACCCTGCTGCTTCAGACTTGTCTCTCAAATCCTTCAAGCAAGGCGCATGGAACATCTCGCCTGTGATGGCCAGCTTCACGGTCCTGGTTGCGACAACAATCCACAGCAGCAAAACCGAAAGCGAAAGGATCTAATGAATTGTTATTATTTTCCCCAAAACAATAGAGAAAGGAATGCGAACCAGGGGTCTTACCATTGTAGACACCTTGAAGAAGTCACTATCAAGGTTCTCCGCCAGGGCGCCTGTGCATGTTGCCAATACGCCTAGCGGGAATGTAAATCCCCACCAGCCCATATTGAATGGGAGGCTCTGCATGGTAGCAATGCTGATAAGTGCAAATGATAACCAGACCAAAGCAAACCCCCACATCAGAATCGCTAGGAACACGCCCAAGACATACAGGATCTCACCGCCACGCAGGGCCAGGGATCCAAACGCAGTGGACTCGGGGAGTAGCTTCATAGCCACCTTTCCCAGCTGCTGAATCCCAAATCCGCCCTGGCCCAGGGGACCGATAGGCAGGAACACGGAGACAATGGCCTCCTTGGGCGGAATGGAGTGGATGGTCAGCCGGTGGAAGTACAGGGCCAGCACACAGGCGGAGAAGGACTCGCCAATTCCCCAGAGAACGTAAGACGTGATGACTGTAGTCATGGCATGGGCGCGGTTAGGGAGTGCCTCGGCGACAATGCCTCCCGATGCGGCCGCGACAACTGCGGGGACAATGGGGAGGAGAAGAGCAGCGGTGATGTTTTGCAATCCCGGTCGGTGCCGGTGCATAACGATAAACGGCATGCTTATGCAGGTTGCAACTGACAACCACACATCAATCCACCAGAACGCCCATGCCAGGTAGATGAACCCATCGCCCCACTGTTTGCAGCATAAAACCATCATGTTGATGATTGCTACTCTCACGTCAGCGTCCTGCGCCGCCCAGCGTCACGGGCCAAACTCACTGGCAAAAGCCATTGGGAAGCATCCCAAGAACAAAGACTGGCCGGGGTGAGAGATCATGGCCCCCCAGATCTCAGGGTACAGCGTGTAGCGGGCTATGGACATCCCCAGGAAGGTGACGAACAAGATCACATTGAGGCCGAAAAAGGTGTATGAGACACACTGCAGCCACTCTGCATTGTAAGGGAGGTTATGTAAGAGAATTGAGATGATGCCTGTCCCCATGCAAACTGCAAACCATCTATTGAGTTATCAACACACCTGGTCAGAGTAGTTCGCTATGATTTGATGCTGGGTGTAGGGCAAGGATGGTTGTTGGTTGGGTGGTGGTGGTGTGGATGTGTGTGGATGGATGGGACTTACGACGGTGTGAAATTCCGCACAACCCGACGCCACCCGACGTTCTCCTTGCATGGCAGTGTTGATTCGCAAGTTCGTGGAGGAGCGTCGGATGTCGACTGGCCGTTGGAACACAGAGTGGGAGTCTTGTCAGACATGTTGGTGTACACGGCCGATCACGCGAGGCTCTTGGTGAAAGTGGGCAGTGACACAAAAGGAGTGGTGGATCAGGTGGTGCGGGAAAAGAGAGAACTCGCCAAGATGGGAGCCCTCGAGAGTTCAACTAAAGGCCTTTGACTCTTGTGACTCAGGGTCCACGGTGGCAACTTGGCATTCCAAAGGTTTGTCACGGAAAAGAATTTCGAGGAAACACTCCGCCTTTTCTTGCCAAAGAGAGTAATTTTGCAATTTTGACATCATGCATCAAAACACGAGAGCGGAATGACAAAAAGCGCCGCCGGGAATCGGTAACGGCCCATGTGGATTCCATCGGATACGTACCCAAGCCTAGTGCCGACTCGAGGGCCGGTGCGCCGATAAAACAAACTGGAAGTCCCCGACTATGCAAACGGCAGGCCGCCTTATACAATTGGTTTCTGGAGAGAAAAAGAGCAATCCACATCAATAAAGAGCGTATTTGACAATGGAAACCTGTCGTTTCTTCAGCCGTGCTCAATGCCCGCAATCGCCGTGTAATTCTCCTCTACCAACTCGCAGGCGCCCGTCCGCACCGTGCCCACAATTAACGCTATCCGCGCAACACGCCCGACGAAGATCCAGCCACTTCCCAGTAACCCTAGCGTCATGGCAGCCGAGCGTCCAACCAGAAGCGGCACACTGGCTCACCGGACCCTGTGGCTCGCCGACTCAGCCCGTCAAATGATGTCGGTATCAATCAAAGACCCACTGCCAGATGTCGGTGTTACTATCTGCCGGCTTGGTCGTTCCCGGCCCTGACCGACGACAGGGTATCGGAGCATGGCCGCGCAAGTAGTCGTCGTAGATCCCCGCTCGCAATCCCCCAAGTCGGTGTGTTGTCCTCTCCTCCTTCAGGCTTGTGTCAACCCAAGACAACCCATCAACCATCCAGTCGACAACCATTCAGTCATATAGCATCCAACCGCACATCCCATATCTCATCAAGTATCCCACAGCGCAACAATGGCGGTCGGCATCCTCTCCAACACCATCGGCCTCGGGGTCTCTCCCAGCGTGGGGACGTTCCCGCAGGACCGGTTCGAGGAACTCGTAATGGGGTTGAAGGAAGCACTTGGTCCGTCGTCGGGTCTGACTTGTGACGATGTCAACGTCAACTTCCTGACCCGCCTCATGGAGGACTATGATGGCTCCGACAACCAGTGGAGCAAGTATGCCTTTGGTGACCACAGCCGGGGCTACACCAGGAACCTGGTTGATGAAGGCAACGGCAAGAGCAACCTGGTGAGTCAATCGAGGTCGACTTGACCTGGTCCAACAGAGGCTAACGGCATGTATAGCTTGTCCTTGTTTGGTCTCCCGGCAAGGGCAGCCCTATCCACGACCACGGCAAGGCTCATTGCCTGATGAAGATCCTGCGAGGGAACCTGACCGAGACTCGTTTCGCCTTCCCCGAGAAGGAGGGTGAAGGACCACTAGAGTTGATATCCGAGAAGGTATATAAGGAAAATGCTGTCGCCTATATGGCTGACGAGCTTGGACTCCACCGAGTGTCCAATAAGGGCAGCGACTTCGCTGTCTCCCTACACTGTAGGAACCCCTCCCTAGTCACCGACACTTGTCGCGCAACTAACCCGCAACTTTGCAGTGTACACTCCCCCCAACGTAGCCAAGAAGGGGTGCCACATCTTTGATGAGAAGACAGGAAGAAAGAGCCACGTGCCAGGTTGTCATTACTTCTCAGCATACGGCCGGCTGCTGAAGGAGTAGACAATGCGGCGTCTTGGGCCTCCAAGGCCGTGACGAGACATGACTTTGCTGGATTAGCGTTTGCGAGATTGCGTATCGAGATTGATCGCTGCTTTGTCTGCTTTTGTGTGTTGGCGTGCACTTTTGTATGTTGTCGGTCCTGTCGCGGCCCAGCTTGATGTGGTGTGGCCTGGTTGGGAAGTGTTGAGTAAGAAAGCCTCTCATGTACCTCCAGTATAGCAATATTAGCAAGGAATACACTGCTCAGGCCAATGAAGACCCTAACAGGCTCAAATTCGATGTGAAAGGATGTAGAATGAAGGAAAGGAGAAAAAGCTGCTGTCCCTCTATTCCATCATTGCTCTCCTCATCACGACACCAGGGAAACTGAAGCACGCAATTCCAGCTAAGCTGAAAACGGCATCGGAGGTCACTTCCATCGCACAAATCCCTTCCGAGCCGGCCGATTTCCGTGAGCCATTGATGGTAACATTGGCTGCATTATAACGATATACCTGTTTTGAAAGATTTAATCGTTACTTCAGAACTAGTGGTATAACAGGTTCTCAAAAGGAGCTTTTTACTGGTTAGAATCCGTGGCTAGTAGGTCTTGGCCCATTTTATTTCACTAAATGCACCTATCATATTTCAGCATTGCCATGAGCCAAGAAATTCAGATAAATGGCATTATCATAATAACCCCCGCGGTGCAGGAGAGCGTGATTTAACCATAATTGCCGACATCCGGTGCCATCCGAGCCACGGCGATGATGGCATTTCTGGTCTCGAGTCGCGTGAGCTCTCTCGGAGCCCCCTCGAGAGTCATGTAAGTCGACGCTGTATTGCTCACTCGGTCCTTTCTTGAAGGTGCGTTTGTCATTCACTTTCTCTAGGTAGTTATTTCGTCAAACAATGGCGCTACACATGTTGTGCCACTCTGCTCTGGTCTTCTGTGGTTCTGAGGCTGTGCCTGGCGTACCACCGACCCGACTTCCGTCAATGTCGTCTTGACGCGTATGCCCCAGTCACTACTCGGATATTGGCCCTTGGTTGCCTGACTTTCAAGCAACCCATGTGGAACTTGCGTTCTTCTTCGTATCGTGAGCTGATCGGGACAGTTCAAATTACGGCCAAAATGCATCTGGGCGAATGTCGAGCTATTCTGTTGATCACCATTGAGGCGCATTTCATGATCCTCGTCAGGTAACAATTGCATTATGCTGTTGTAACCCTCAGAGTAGATCAGCAAGTAGTTGGTGGTGCAGGATGCCCGGTACGGCGCATAGTCCGATCGTATATCACAGATGAGACCGTTTCCCCGGCTTCAAATGCCCGTCCTAAAATCTCACGCCTGGTAAATCCTACAAAATCACTTGCGCCTTTCCGTAGGCGAAATGACGGTCTTCGCCGACAAGGAGTCGTGACAGGCCAGCTTAGCCCAGGCTCCCAAGCAGATGAGAGCCTCGCTCGGCACTAACTCCCGATAATCCAACATCGTGGTGTTCAAGTGGCGGTACATGTTTACTCTCATGCAAGACGAAACTGGCCCTTGCCGTTTAGGGAAGGGGTCATTGCTGATTTAGAAGATCAGTGTCCTGTTGTGACGGTTCTCATGTCTGAATCCCCGGGGATAGTGGCGGGTGTGATCAGCTTTGCATTAACTCCGGCCTGAACTCCGAGAACTGAACTACCACCAGACCAGCACAGATGCACATGCATATCCAACCTGGTAGCTCTTCGTAGAAAAATGACTTGACGATAGTCAAATTGCACGAATAATTGATGGCATGATTGATGAAGCTTGCGTAATGCTTGGAAGTGATGTCGTCGAGGGTAGTGTGATCAGATGTATAAGAACCAGAGAATCAGCAACTGTAAGCGGTTCGGCAGGCCAATTCTTCGTTGCCAATAAAGCTCAGTTGACTAAAATGGGCGCATCTTTCAGTCAAGCTTTCCCACCTCGGCCGGTGTTCACAGAAAAGAACCTGCCGGATCTAACTGGCAAGGTATGGCTCCCACACCGCCAGTGCATTCCTCCTCTTCGTCAAGGCAGGAATTAATACGCTCTATCTTAGGTCTACGTCATCACGGGACCCACGTCAGGTATTGGCCTCCAGCTTTCTGCTCTTCTTTACTCCAAGAACGCGACCGTTTTCCTCGCCGCTCGATCTCGGCCTAAGCTCGAAACAGCCGTCGAGAAGATCAAATCTCTTCATCCATTGTCGAAGGGGTTATTATATCCTCTAGATCTGGACCTTGGTTCGTACGATTCGATCAAAGCCGGTGCTTCTGAGTTCCTTTCCAAGTCGCAACGACTAGATGTCCTCTTCCACAATGCCGGTGTCCTGGCCCCTCCTAAAGGCAGTGAGAATAGCCATGGTGTGGAATTACAGATGGGTGTCCACTGCCTTGGACCATATCTATTAACATATCTTCTTGAAGAAACACTCAAAAATACAGCTCGTCTGCCCGACGTGGGCATAGGGGAGGCGAGAGTTGTATGGGTAGGCAGCTCAGGAGCAATGCTAACTCCGAAAGGAGGTGTAGACGTGGAAGAGCTCAGAAACGGGAAATTTCACGATCACCCGCCAACCACACGGTACTGCATTAGCAAGGCGGGAGAATATTTTCTCAGTGGGAAATTCAACAGAATTCTGAGGGTTCATGGTATTCTCAGCGTTGTGAGTTTCTTCCCGTTCGCAGTTCGCGTGGAACCCGAATGCAGCGTGTTCGAGTAGACGAACAGTAACTGACATTCCAATCAGTACCTCGATCCAGGCAATATCAAGACTGATCTTCAGAGAACATTTTCAACAGAGGTGTCTTGGATTGGGTCATTCATCTTAAATATGTTCCTCCACAAGGCCATCCAAGGCGCATACACGGAATTGTTCGCGGGTCTTTCTACGGACCTCAATTTGGAGACGTTGAAGGACATTGATACCTGGGTCATCCCGTTCGGTAGGCTTGGAACGGTCCGCCCAGATTTGGTTTCTGCATGCAGGACTGCCGTTGATGAACAGTCGGGGAATGTTGTTGAGTTTTTTGCCTGGTGTGATGAGCAGTTAAATGGCTATCTTTGATTTCAATTCAAGTTCACTCAAGTTCACTCAAAGTATCAGAACTCCGATATTGGCGTGTGCCGAGCTGGAACAGGTTGGAAGTCAAGAATGAATTAGTTGCAAGTAGCTACGGAATAATACTCAAGTTGAAGACTGCCATGGGTAAGAGACCAACCAATTTAAGGGAAGCAACCATTATATAATAGTATTTAACTCTGAGGCTTGCAGTATATCAGACAGCCTGGTAGGAAAAGTCAGCTTTGCATAGGGCCGGATCCGCACCGTGGTTTCCTTTGAACCTAGTCTACCATTAACAACCTAAAGAGTCCTTAACAACCTAAAGAGTCCTCAACAACCTAAAGAGTCCTCAACAACCTAAATTACCGACTAGCGACGGCTTCATCGGATCAAGGGCATCTAGGTCGGCCGGATCCCTGGGTAAAATTAGCTAGCTTTCTTCCTTCCTAGACTAAAAGATAAGGCCATCCATCGTCACCAAGCCGTCTCAACCAATCCATTCTGATTGATACCATGTAGATGGTTATTTGAAGAAGATAATGGTTATTTGAGACCCAGAGACGTCGAATGTCAATCCAGACCAGTCTCTCTATTCAGTTTGGCCCTTTTTTGTTCCTCATTGGCCTTGTCCTTCCGACCTTTTCTGTCTTTGCTATTAGGTGTCCTTCTCGCCATGGCCCTTGCACGACCCCGAAGGGCCGAGGTCATTCATCCTCTTTTGCTCTGAGGATCTCTGGCTAAGTCTCACAGAGGTTTCCTCGCGAAATAAAAAAGGTCTGTCTGTAACAGGATGACGTTGCCAAGACAATTAGGATTCATTGAGGAGAAACTTGTTGGTAAGTTCTTCGTTTGGCAGAGATTGGTCTGTGAACGGGTCGGATCAGGCCCTTGGCTCAAGTGGAAGGTCATTCGAGAAGTCTCACTTCATGGTGGGCCAGTTGACATGACCCGTCAGAGAGTCCTCTGGAAATTTTTACTTCGGATCAAGTTTCTAATTCCATGTCTAAGATCCAAGAGTAACTATAGCAACAGGCAACGTGTCTCCCGGTAGTCTCCGTAATTGAGTGTCCAGAGATATCTTGGGTGGAGATGCTCATGTAGGAACCCGGCAAGTAGCCTGTTCACATACTTCATTTCCGTTGGCCTCCGTTCACCGACTCCGCGCGGCATATATTTTCTTTTGTCACCAATGAACCCCGTCTACACTCCATCGAGACTCCATGGATGTTCCTTTGCCAATTGCCTATCGAGAGCACGAGCTTCTTTCTTAGTTGAACGCGCAATTGAGTGTGTCAAACTCCGTACGAGAGCTACAGTTGATTGCCCAATGTGACAGGGCCACACACGGGATAGATCCCTGACCAGGCCTAAGCGATCGGGAGATTCGTGCGGCTGAGCAAGCGCCCTGAAGAATTGGCTGTGCTCCGTAATTATACCACGTACTACGGAAGCATCTAGACGAGCGATCCTACCTGCAACTCGCAGACCCGCTCTCAGCTGGTTCAGCTGGCTCCGCTAGACTCCTGGAGGGGCCGGCAAAGGGCAGAGGAAGAAGGCCTCCAGGCGGCAAGGATACGAGTTTGCGGCAATTTGCGACCGAGATGACGTTCTCGACTGCCTCATATCTTCTTGGCAAAGCTGATTCTCGCGGCCGGACCGACATGCACTTGTCAACTTGCTTTTGAGACGGGATGATGCGAGCGGGATTAGACGGGTTCATGGTCGGGCGTTGAACAATGCGCCTCTCAACAGCCCGATCCGACGCCCTTGCTGATTCTAGAACCCCGGTGCCGGTGCCTTGCGAGGCTTAATAGACATGGGTCTGCATCGCGGCGCATCATCTGACAGCTAGCGCATGGGGTAAAGAACCTAGTCCCTGCAACGTCCGGACAGGCACATGGCCGGTGAGCTTGGCGGCTCCGGAGTTGTCTGGGGAAATCGACATGGCCGTTGCCAATCGTGGCCGGTGATGCCAGGGTGGTAGATGCTGGTAGATACTGGTAGATGCGAGTAGATGTTGGTCGATGCCATGTTGCATTCCATGTTACATTTCATGTATGTATCAAGTAGCTAGTTTCCTGTACCGGCCCCCAGCCATCACATCCGTTCACACCAATTCTCAGCCCATCACACCGGCATCGTGACCGATCTGGTTCGAGCAGCAAGAGATCGTGCCGTGGTAAGCGCCAGAAAGGAACTTGCAGATGAGTTGTTGCTCCGGACTTGGTTCCCCCGATGCCCGAATCCCTTGTCGACTCCAGGTCGCGTGAGGGTTGGCTGCCACATAGTATTGGCGCCCTCATCCTGAATCTGCCCGATGGATTCGCCTTGACGTAGTGTGGTGGGTTGAAACTTGACCGACCACCTTCGCCCCACCCCTCAGCTCGGCAGTGTCAACGGTAAGCCGATGAAAGGACGATCACGGACCTTTACCATTTCAAATCGAACGAAAAGTCGAAAATGCATGTCTTGGAATCGGCCCAGTGAGGCTGGTTGTGTGAGCACGCCAGTCACCACCCATGCTTACTGCAGATCAGTTGATGCAACCTGAAATGCAACCTCCGGAAACCCTGCCCTGTGGGTATAACCGAGATTTTTTGTTATTAATTGCCGGCTGCTGCGGTTAGGTTGCTGCGGTTATGTTACCCAGGCCAACTGACTGGGGTGTTCATCGCGAGATCGCTTCAATAATCTGGGGAACGGGACGGGCGGGAGATCAGGGTTACGATAATTTATTTTCAGAATTAACCCTTGTAGCTGAACGCAAAAGAGACAAGCCAATGTTATGTATGCCCATCCATCAAACGCCTGATATCAATATGCCAATCTAATGCCTGATGCCCTTGTAGCCCATCCGTATCAAGCCGTAGCGTCCTCCACATATGGTTTCTTGTACATGTCATTATCCGACCCGTTCGACACGCTGGCGGTGTCGGGATTCCTGCCCGAGACCGAGCTGGCTGCTGTGACGGAGCTGCTGTCGCCATCGGCGGCCTTTCTAGCAGCCGACCAAACAGAGTAGTCGTTCGTAGCCACGCTGGGAGCGTGTGATTGAGTGTGTGACTTGGAAATAGAGACATTGTCCAGAGTGAGACCGAGGCGACGCATCCCTTCGTTCAGAGCCTCGAGTTTCTGCTTCCTCTCTTCGGAAGTGGGTTCGGCTGCAGCAGGGGGCTGAATGGGCTGCGTGGGCTGCGTGGGCTCGGCAGACGCAGCAGCAGGGTTGCCAGTGGCGAGAAAGGCTTCCCGGTCCACTTCCTGCTCCTGAGTCTCCGCCTTGTGCTGCTTCCACTTCTCTTCGAGAGTCATGGGCGCCCCGGCATCAGGCTCTGGCTTGGGCTCCTTCTTCTCGCGTCTCGTGAGTTCGACCTCGAGGACTCTGGTGCCGAAGGGGACCTTGTTCTTAAGGCCATTATCGTCGCGGTCGTAAAAGAGGGCCCAGATGCCAGGGAGTTCCTCTACTGCGCAGAAGCCCTCCCAACCCTCAAGGGTCATGCGTCGGTCCTGCTTAGTGCAGTCGAATGGGCCCGTGATGTTTTCTTGGGCTTCTGTGCGGAGACCATACTTGACCTCATATGTTTTCTTGTCGATGTAGATCCAGTTGAGCTGGGGAGGGTCGTCGCTGATTGTACTGACCAGGCCTTCGTATTCCGAATCAGGGTAGGGGAGGAAGTATCCTGAGAAAGGGTAACCCTTGCTGACATTGTTTTTGGGGTCATGATTGTACAAGGGGTGTTCGTTGGCGATGTAGAGCTGAAAGGGTATTAAGTGTCAGTTATGTTCGCGTCCTGCTGAGCCAAGGACTGGGGATAGCTACCTTTGAATCTTTTAGGACAATCAACTTGTTGTTGATATCACGGCTTCGAATCGAAGGCTTCACACAAGACACGATCAAGTTGCATCGGCGAGAACGATGCTCCTCTCGCTTAGTCTTGGACTGACTTTGGCGGATAGCCTCTTGGGTGCCCAGCATAGCCGGGCAGATGGTGAGGGCGAGCAGCATAGGGATAGACATGATGACTTCTTGTGGGTCGTCCTTTTCGATGGCGGCTTTGAGTTTGTCAACTTCTTCGAGCAGTTTTTGCTTGCAGAGAGTGCCAAAGAGATCTTGGAGGGCGCTCTGGGGTGTGGACGTCGACGTGGAAGAGGACGAGGACGAGAATGAGGACGAAGAGGACGGGGCCGACATTGATGTCGCTAATTCAACCACCACAACAATGACAACGACGAACCATTCAAGAAGACCACACGATGACGCAAGAGAGAGGGAGGGAGGGAATTCAACTTCCGGGATACACAGAAAGATTTCCAAAAACGGTACACTATTTAAGGATTGTTCGCCCCAGATCCCCGACACCAAAAGTTTTGCAGCGCAGGTAGACGTGCAGATACCAGGATAGACCGTGTAATGAAATCCAATCAAGCGTCGGGTTGCCGGTGTTTCCCGACAAAATCATGTCATCCCAAGACCCGAACCGAAGCCATCAAGCTGGAAGGAAAATTCTCCAGAAGCCTGACCCTGGGCGAACCCCAACTTCCCGCAGCGATGAGCCTATCGAAGACCGACGATGCGGTTGGGGGGGAGAGGGCGCAAGAGCGGCGTTGTTTTCCGCCAACACGCATATGCGAAACACGGCGGCTGCGGCGTCGCGGGCGTATCCCTGCACCCGCATCGTCGGGGTATATGTGAGTATGTGAGTGGGTTCGACGGAGGCTAGATGCGGGAAATCGACGCCGCGTAGTCGGAAGTGCCGCGGGCCATCGAGGAATCGACGCCGGGGGGTCACTCGGAGGTCCGGAGGCAGGGATCTCAACGCCACGGCCCATGCCAACATCGGATGATATCGCAAGATACGTGCCAACGAAGCAGTGCCCCCTGACGCCCCGTACAGACGTGTCAATCCAGCTGCGACGCTGCACCTTTGTTCTGCAGCCGCTGCGCGCAGTCTGTGATAGCTGGTGTGGAGTCGAGCCCCCCTGCCGTCGGCTCTGGTTTTCCCCGGCGGCCGATGATGGGGGCAATGTGGACGATGTAGACGAGGCGGCGAAGGATATATGGAGGTTATCATTGGGGGCCATGCATCACAGAGCGCCTCTGTAGAGTCCTTCTGTACCTACCGGGACCATCGATGTCCGGCAGGGGCCCAGCCGGCTCTCACACCATCCCCAGGAAAACCAAAGAGCCGCGAGCCCTCTAGCGTGCCTCATGGTGAGACAGCATTGACAACTCATCAAACTGCGAGGTTGGAGATGCTAGGATGTGCTGGGGTAGCTCGGTGATGTACGGGGTCCCGCTCACGGTGGCCGGAGCCGCAGCCCGGTGTGGGCTCGCGATGTGCCTTGGAGAGGTTTTCGGCATGTCGTCTGAGTCCGCTTCGGGATCTTTCGCAGAAACGGGGGCTGCCTCGTGAAGAAGCAATGGGCCTGACGGGCCCCGAATTGTCTATATAAGCTCGCCGGTCGATCGTCGTTGGACCAAACTCTCTCTCATCATCAACTCTCACATCTTCTCAACAATCATCACTCGAGCCCCAGCTCCAATCACCATCAATCCTCCCCTCTTTAAACCAACGACTTTCGTCCACCCCCCCAAACAATCAATATGTCTGCTCCTGCGTAAGAAACCCGCTCAACCAAGAACCTATCCTCTTCACTCGCTTGGGAGTCAAGTGGCATCCAGAGTCTAACACTGTTCAGCACCACCACTTCTCCCACCACCACTTCCACTCCTGCCCTTCCCAAGCCCCCCATCACGTAAGCGCTCTGCAGCTTGCTTGCTACTCAAGCATCCAGAGGAACACAGGCTGACTCGTCTAGCTCATCCAGCCTCGCCAAGACCAACCCTTACCAGTCCGACTCCGACTCTGATGGCCAGGCCCGTGGCGGACGCCGTGGCGCCAAGCAGCAGTTCGTTGTTCCTCTGCCCACCTCCACCGGTCTCTCTCAGCCTGCCGGTAAGTCACAGGAACTTCCCTGCGCCCTCGAGAACCACCGCTGACGAACTCCCTGCAGGCCAGCTCCTGAGGGGTGCCACCGATGACAACGGCAACCAAAAGTCCGCTGCCCTCCTCGTCGGCATCAAGCTCGACCTCGAGGCCGAGGTCCACTTGACTGCCCGCGTCAAGGGAGACATTTGCGTCGGCCTTTACTAAGCCACTCGTCCTTGTCTAATTCCGATGGTGATTGGGTTTTAACACGGGGATACGAGATGATGATACACGAGAATCATGACAGCCCTGCCTGTGCTCTACGATTCCGATGAGCAGCAAAGTCGCAACCTCTTGAGGCAGCACTGGGTGTCACACGTTGGAAATTTCCTTTGTTCAGAACTAGCATATATAAACCATAGGTAGTTCAGTAGCAGAGTAACAATAAAGCTCATGACTACTACTACCTCTTCATCTCGCACTATGCATTCCATAATGGGACTTGATTTAATCCAGACAGTGCCATATTAACTCTTCACCTCATTGGAAGAGCCATCCCAACTTTTGAACCCGCTCGTGACGTTCAATTAAGGCTGGACTGCTTTAATTGCGCCACGTCTGATTAGCCTATTGTATCGGCTTAGTGCCGCTATTTAGCCCACGTTTTGGTACCAGCAGTGAATATGACAAAAGTCAACGAACACAAGGGTCAATAATTAGTGCCTACGCTTTTATCCAATCGCGTGTTATTCTGATGGAGATTTTTCGAGGCAGAAAGCGTTAGATGATGGTGACACAAGCCGTTGTTCTAAGACATCAAGATGATTATCAGCTCTAGAATCTGGTACTCGATGCTTTACACTTTACATGGTTCGAGACTATTGAGTGATTGATGTGGGATAATCCAGATGATTAAGTGTTTGTCTATATACAGGTTTTCGATTCGATCATCTTGGTGATCCAGCGACATTTTATTGTTTGATTTGCTGGACCTGAATCGGAGCGACACGGCCGATTCTGTGTTTCCACTGTGTTCCTAGTGATGTACCATCTTCATCTCGATTGTCTGAGTTTGCGATACTCGATTATTTAATTATCCTTCATTATTTGATGATGAACAAGGCCACCTAAACAATGGTTCGATTAACTAACCTTACCAAATATCAATTAGACTAACACTCCGAGTACTAGGCTCACGGTAAAGGCTAATAAATATAATGAGATATTTCTTATAGCACTTAGGGTTATATAAAAAAAGCGATTATCTTCAATCCCCTAGGGCTAATGATTTCCTAGAAAAAACACTGGCTTTCATACGGTAGCATTAACTTAGTTGCGGGGAACAAGTGAAAGAGCCAGCGTATAGTTCCAACAACTTAAAACATTAACTTTCAACATAGCCACCCACCAATTCCACGCATGATACCCAGTACAGCATCAGAAATTCCGATTCAAGAATCGGGGATACTTAGTAGCTATCGGAGAGACGCCATGTCGTAGCCCGTACTACCCTGGAGGTGCGAGTCTTCGTAGCCAGACCAACTGAGCACGGACACTTCCAACGACGGGCGCACACAAAGAACCCCTTGATCCCGGCACTGAATGTATCCGTGATTGCGTGACAGTCTTTCAGTTCGACAATTGCGCATACCTTTTTGCGGGAAAGGGTGCAGACATTGCTGATACCTAAATGAGCCCATTTTCGCCTGTACACTATCATGCCTTTATCATACATGACAGTGCGACATGGCAATCAGGCGATAAGAGAAAAACTGATTCATCAATTGCAACACTCGTGTAGCATCGTTTAGACCCTAGACCGCCAGTTGAAGGTTTGAGATCAACCCAAGGGCTGGCAAAGAGGCATCCATGGGGCATCCATGATACAGGGGCACGAGTACATTATTGCAGCTACACATGGATACCCTAGGCTTACTTGCACCGGGCCACCCATGATAATGCATCCCAACCCGAAAGCCTTAGCTGGCGTGTTATACCCGTACCCAATGGTTTGGATGCACACAACACGATATTGCACCAGGTGGGGGACTGCGGGTGGTACCGGAGTTAAAGCCAACCACGTATTAAGCAGCGAAGGCCAACAGGAAAAATGTCCAGGTGACTAGTGTAACCTTTATCTGAAATATGCATGAGTTAATTAACGTGGCCGTGAACAACTCGGTGTGGTGAGAAAGCCACCTCGGCATGAAGGATTTCGGTAGGTGAGGAAACTGGTGGAGATGATGGCGGGCGATCAATAGCGGAACAACCGGATGATCCGGCGGCGGTCCGACCGAAGAAGCAAGTTCATGTTACAGCTGTCGACGGCCCGACGCGTCTACACGCGACATAAGGCTTTAGAGTGAATCATTTAGAGGAGGAAGGAAGGGAAACAAAGACACAAACCCCCCGCTTCTGTAGAAGTCGTCAATTGCTCACCGCCGCACCATCACGATGCCTCGGCCAGCGAAACGCACCCACGAACTCATCGACCTGACGGGCGATGACAGTGAGACGGGCACGAATGGATCGCACGGCAAACGGCCCGCTTTGGCGCAGCACCCCCGGCGGATTGAGCGCAATGGCAGAGAAACACCAGGTTATCCACCTGGATTAGGTGGTACAAACGTGTACAGCACTGCTCCACAGAGCTCGAACGCCCTCGCCGCCTCGTCTCAGCTGGTGCCCGTTATTGAACCAGACGTTCTGGACCTTACGCAGGACAGCGATGAACCGGATCGCGAGCTGTACGGGACTTTTGGTGCGTGTTTCGTGACTGAATGCCGCTCCTGCATAATCTGATGCGTCACAGCGGGGAAGATTGTCGGAATCAGATACTACAGAGGTTATGCGTCGCCGGGAGAAACCGTTCTCTGCAGAAGGGAGCCCCAAAATCAGGTTCGTGTCTTTGCTGTGAACTAGGCATCCAATCCCGGACATCGTGTCTCAGGCGGTTGCTGCAGGCCGGAGACATGGAGAAACTAATAGCTCAAGCAGTATGATCGAAACGCGATCCGAGTGGACAACGTCGTGAACGACCAGATTGGCCATCTCCCCCGCAAAATCGCCGAGAAAATCGCACCGTACATGGTACATAATACCTTAGAACCTGTCCTATTGCATTCTAACTCCGCCCCAGGATCGTGGTGATGTTACCCTTGAGGCCCAGCTCACAGGCGAGAAGGGCTTTTACGACTGTCCCGTCAAGCTCTTCTTTTTTGGCCCAAGCGACCCAACTGAGCGTGCCAGGGTCGAGGACTTGCTTAAGAAGGACAAACTCGTCAAGGCCACCGAGCTCAAGAACACTAGAAAGGATGCTGAGGCTCGGAGGGCCGTGATGGGGCTGACCGGTGCCAGCACCGTGAACGGCCTTAATCAGGATGGTGCTATCCAGACGGAGCCGGAGGTGTCGTTGGAAGCTCTCCTGAAGACCAGTGAAGCCGTGGAGATGCGCAAGGGAGGTGACGCCATCAAGATCCTTGCGATCGGGGAGGATCAGTTGGAGCAGATGCCAAAGGCTGACCAGCCTTCCCGGCTTAAGTCGCAGCTTCTGCCATACCAGCGTCAGGTATGTCTACGCGAGAGGTGGATGTAAGTGCAACTGCTGACCACTATCTAGGGATTGGCTTGGATGACCTCCAAAGAGAACCCCCAACTTCCCCAAAAAGGCTCCAACAATGTCGTTCAGCTGTGGAAACTCGACAGCAGAGGTCGATACTGGAACATTGCTTCCGACTTTGTCACCTCGGCCGCACCGAATCTTCTTTCTGGAGGAATCCTCGCCGATGACATGGGCTTGGGCAAGACGCTTCAGATCATCAGTCTCATCCTGACAGGCGGACCCGGATCTACTTTGATCGTCGCCCCCGTCAGCGTCATGAGCAACTGGGAGCAGCAGATTCAGCGACACGTCCAGGCCGACCAGCTTCCCAGTGTCTTCATCTACCACGGTGACAAGAGGGCGACGGCTAAGGAGCTGATGAAGTATGACGTTGTCATCACCAGCTACGGGAAACTGTCCCGGGAGCGCGAGGATGGCGTCAGCAAGGTGTTGCTGTCGCCGTCCATCGAGTGGCGCAGAGTCGTCTTGGACGAAGGCCACACGATTCGCAACGCCAGAACTAAAGCCGCACTCGCCGCGTGTGACCTCAAAGCCAAGTCTCGATGGGTTCTAACCGGAACTCCAATGTAGGTCGCCTGAGCAACCCGTCTTTTGAGTCATCGCTAATGTAACGCAGCATCAACTCCGTCAAAGACTTGCACTCGCTCGTCAAATTCCTTCACATCACTGGAGGCATCGAACAGCTCGAGATCTTCAACGCCAAAATCACCCGCCGTCTAGGTTCCAACGATAGAAGCGCTCAGATCCTACTCCAGGCGCTGATGCAGGATCTGTGCCTCCGGCGTAAGAAGGATATGAAGTTTGTGGATCTCAAACTGCCCGAGAAGAAGGAGTTCATCCACCGAATTCAGTTCCGACCCGATGAGAAGCACAAATACGACGCTCTGCTGTATGTGTAACCGGCCTTATTCTGCTTGGAATGCTAGCTTACAAAATTACAGATCGGAAGCTAGGGGTGTTTTGCAAGAATACCAGGCGAATTCTGCAGCGGGACAGAAGGGCCGTTTCCAGAACGTCCTCGAACGTCTGCTTCGTCTCCGACAAACGTATGCATACCCCGTTCTCATAGTCGGCATATTGAATCGCTCACAATTATCTAGCTGCAACCATTGGACGCTTTGCAAACAGCGTATTAACGATATTCTCAAGCTGCTCGAAGATCAAGACGTCGTCGTCCTTAATGATAAGAACCGCGGGTTGCTCCAAGAAGCCCTGCGTCTCTACATTGAGACGCAAGAAGACTGCGCCATCTGTTACGACACGCCTACATCACCAGTCATCACGATTTGTAGTCACGTATTCTGCTCGGGCTGTATAACCCGCGCCATTGAGATCCAGGGCAAGTGTCCGATGTGCCGCAACCCGCTCTCCGCGGAGTCGCTGCTCGAACCTGCGCCCGAGACTGCCGGCGACGAGGCGCCCGAGTTCGACTCGGAGACGCAGAGCTCTAAGACGGAGGCAATGCTGCAGATCGTGCAGGCCACGCTGCGCAACGATGGGTCCAAGGTCATCCTGTTCTCACAGTGGACGTCGTTCCTCAACATCCTGCAGAGCCAGCTCAATGCGGCGGGAATCAAGTATACTCGCATCGACGGGAGCATGAAGGCAGACCATCGCGACCGCGCCATCGACGCCCTGGACAACGACCCAGAGACGCGCGTCATGCTTGCCAGCCTCGCCGTGTGCAGCGTCGGTCTTAACCTTGTCTCTGCCGATACCGTCATTCTCTCTGATAGTTGTAAGCCAGCCTACTTCCCCTCTTTTACACGCCGTCGAGAACTCTACTCTAACCGTTACTTTCTACTCGCAGGGTGGGCTCCGGCCATCGAAGACCAGGCCATAGACCGTGTCCACCGGCTGGGCCAGACGCGCCCGACAACGGTGTGGCGCCTCGTCATGGAGGGCTCGGTCGAAGAGCGCGTGCTGGACATCCAACAGGAGAAGCGGGAGTTGGTCACCAAGGCCTTCCAGGAGAAGACGGGCCGGGGTAAGAAGGCCAAGGATACCCGCATGGCAGATATCCTCAAGCTGCTTGGTTGATTTGTGACAGAGCGTCATTGGGTTTGATGGAATTACAAGGAGTTATTATGCCTCAGCCAGACAGCCACTTAAGATTTCGTGGTTACTGGAGGCGGAAAAGTTTGACGTTGATGTCGTTAAATAGCGGCCCATAGCCTCGGGGTTTAATTTTGCTACATCAACAAGTTCGATGAAAACACTTGATTGTCATTGACATGTCATGTCATTATTGATTTGTTTTTTCTGCAATCTACGGATCTTTTTACACCGGGTAGGTTCTGTTTTCACCCCTTCCTTGGGATACTATACAAGCCGGGGCCGGAGGCTCAACGACCGTAAATTTACTTCAGCCACCTGCCGTAGGCCCATCGGATGCGCTCGAGGGCCCGGGCCTGCAGCTGGATGCCTTTCATATTGGAGAGATCGTCAAGGTCCTCGAGGAATTCCCTTCCAATGTCGCGGGGCATCAACCGATCGACCAAGTTGCGCAAGACATGTACTTCGCACAACAAGAGACCATGGTCCTTGTACGACAAGAGGTTGCTCTCTGTGGGACGAGCCTCGGAGAGGATACGATCGATGTTTCGGAGGACGCGCACAGCCTTGCCGGCCTTGGCCGAGTTGCGCTGGCCAGATCGTCCACCGAAGATGCCGCGAAGGTACTGGAAGAGGCCGACCGAAACGATGACACCAGGAGTGAGACCGACGAAGCCGAAGACCAATTCCTGACTCTTGAGGAGGGAGTCGATGCCGGTCATGGCAACCTCAAGATCAACCTTTGTCTTCTGAACTTGGATCAGAAGTGACCGAACCAGGTCGCCCCGGATCGCGCCCATAAGAGGGCTTTGCAGGTCCTGCTCGAACGCTCGAAGCACTGGGGTTACATCACCCTCAGCGACCTTGGTTCGAATCTCGGCAATTTGAGAGTCGGATAGAGGCATTCCGCTCGTCGAGGCGAAATGGGGTTTGTCAAGGGCGAAGTCAACAACCATGCGTTCGAGACTTTCGCGATCGGCCTTGAGACTGTCCCGGCTCATGATAGCGATTTCACTCGTCTTATCATGCCGGATTGTTTGAATAACCTTCCCCGTCGGTTCCACAACCCAGTTGAACCAGAAATCTTGGACCGTCGCCCCAAAATCGAGGAACCACTGGACAATATCGGCCTTTCGGTTGAGTAGAATCCGCAAGATGGTGGTTGATGAGAGCACACCGACACTGGCAAAGAGCCAATACCGCACTAAGGGAGAAGGGGGGCCGTTTTCCTTTGCTAGGCCCTTCATAACAGTAAGGTGTTCAGGGAGAGTCTTGTCAATGATTTGGAGTAGCCGTCGGGCGAGGATTGCTGGTCGTTCAGTTGCGTTGCTATCCTCCAGGTGAACTGAGAGCTCGGGGTCCTCTTCCACGCCAGCAAACACCTTGTCTTCGAAGTCGTTAATGTTAACATCCAGAGTGCAGACCTCCTTGAGTACCATGTCGATCAGGGCGACGCTACGCTCAACGACACCCTTGAGGTCGTGGTGGTCCTGCATCTCGGCCTTTTCGTCGTCGGGACCAAACTGCAAGCCCTCATCCATCAAAACGCCAAGTCCGCTGGCGGTAATCTCTCTCAATTTCCTCAACTGAGCTTGCTTCCGTCTAGCCTCCGCACGGCAGAGAGCCACCGGAGACAGGACCTTACGTTGGATGTTGGCAAAGGAACGCTCGCGTATACTGTCCTGAACGATGCCATAGAACTGTTTCCACTGTTGCGAGAGTCCGGTCCTAGTCGAGTCTACGAAGTCGGCCGGAGCGTCTCGCACGGAACTGGATCGAAGCCGCAGCTTGGTCGTGCTGTAGACTTCTTGGGACCAGGACCATAGGCGAACCGGGGAGGTTTGAACAGTGTACAGACTGCTGTAGGCGTATGAGCTGAGGACATCGTCCCAATACCAAATGTCGTCACTGAGCGGGATAATTTGTTCCAGCAGGGTGTCGAGAACAACGCCATGAATATGGATGGTGGCTTTGCTGACGAGGAGCCACTCGATCTCATTTTCATAAGGACTCTTCAAGGCATCAACATGAGAAGGCCTCACAATAGCACCAGGTGGAGCAGGGATTCCAGACTGAGTGAGAAGGCTCCGGATGCGCCATGATGGGAGGAGAGGGTGAGAGGATGAGGTGCTGAGGGACTGGACGATGCGGAGCAGGTGGTCGAGGCGAGGAGAAGAGAAGGCATTGGCGACGGTGAAGCCCCGGTCATCAGTTTCCTCGCGTCCATCCTCGGACGAGTCTTCGGAGAGGACGGGGAGACGATCCAGATAGGCGTCGAGACGCCGCACCTGGCTGTTGGCGAAGTTAGTATTACCAGGACAAAAGTCGGCCCAGCCAAGGCCAAAGGGAGAGACATGGGGACTGGAAATGTCGGGTGTGGGATGGCTAAGTAGTCAGGGGTGGGCGGACGAACTCGGAGACAAGAGTCATGATGGGCAGAGCAAGAACCCAGGCTTTGACAACGCAACCAGTGTCAGGCTCGGCGGGTACAGCATCGGCCAGCAGGCGCAGCTCGCAGGGGGCTGTTCAGGGCTGTTCAGGGCCGTCCAGGAACTGACTGGTCAATGGCAGATCCCCGTACAGCCACCGGAGGGTCGGACGGAGCGTGGGCACCACAGTCGGGACGGAGGTACAGGCAGCGGCTGACTGGAGACGGCAGACGGGCAGAAGAAGAGCCGCAAATCAACTCGGCCGAGGGCGCGGAAGCACGGGACCACGGGCGGCAGATCGGGCTGGAATGGGTGGTGGCCCTGGTGGGTTTACCGGGAGTGGTGTGTTGCGTGACTGGAGGCTGGTGGCGACGTGAACTGTGCAGGCCAGTCCCAGACTTTCACATTCGCAGTGTGCAGCTCGCAGCGGATATTGTGCTTACTACGTCAGCGCGGGCGTTGGCTCAGGCTTAGGCTTAGGGCCGCGTGTGCTGTGCTGTGTGTGTGCGCTGGGCAACGGACCGGAGGCGGGTTGTGCGTGTGGGGTACTCGCCATCAGCCCAGACCGACGGTACGGATACGGAGATCAATTACGTCGGCACAGCACGGGCGATGGCATCACACCACACGGACAGGCCCGGAAGCTGGGGAGCCGAGAGAGCGGCGCGATGTGGCCGGGGCGGAGGTCGCCAACGGCCTAGCGATAAGTCGACGTCTGCCCGGCCGGCGAGGGTGAAACTGTAAGAGACGGGGCCGTGTTAGTGAGGGCGTTGGTTGGGGTGGGTTGGCTTGTGCGAGATGAGAGCGAGCATGTGAATGAGTGAGTGAGTGACCAACACGAGCTCATGTGAGTGAATGCGAGTGTGTGAGTGTGTGAGTGTGTGCGGGCGGAGCAACTGAGATGCATTCATTACCCTGGCTTGATTCGACGTCTCACACTGTTCGAGCGAGGCGTAGAATAGACTGCCGACGGTTGTGGTTGGGCGGTTCGGTGGATGATGGATCGTAGGACGTGGAGGACCACGGTGGAGGGTGTCCGCACCACGGTATTAGTATTCGTATTCGGGTTACGAACCGGATTGCGAACAAGCAACCACCAACAGCCAGAGCCACGAGGCCGCCGACTACACCCGGCAGAGGACGTATTGTCTGCCTGAATGAAATACCAAATGCAAGGGCCTGGATTGGGTGGCCGGATGAAACAAGGTCGAAAAGGAACAAGGTTAAAAGGCAAAGTATTCGGATACCAGACAGGCTGATGAAGCGCTGTAACACGAAGGCGAAGGCGAAGGCGAAGGCGAAGACGAAGACGACGGGTCCGATCGATGAGATCATCAGCCGGCGCCAGAACAAGGGAACCAACGGCGCGCATGATAAGGCGATACTCGGTGGAACACAGGCAATTGGCTGCAATGCTACGTAGCTCATCATCTCCCGCGACCATCCCTGGGTGTGGCGGCGGGCGGCAGCGTCCATACGCCAGCACCTCAAGCTGTCAGAACCCAAAAGACCACACCACTTTCCCCCAATGTTTGCAATAGTTTGCTGATGAACCGCTGCTCGGGAGCTCTCTGGGCCGGGCGGGGGTCATCCACAAACTGCTGAACGAGGGTCGGCAGTCCAGAGTAAACAACATCGATCCATCGTCACCAACCCCTGGACACTTCATTTTCGTTCTCGCCACTGGTCCATCCAGGGGACGCGCAAATGTCAGAATCAGCTGTCACGGACAGGACCAGATCCGGGGACAGGGGGGACAGAGAGATGCCGAGGGCGCTTGGAAGTGCTGTTTTTTGTGCTGAATTGGTCGCGCAACTTCAATCCCTCTGGAAAAAAGAACTGATGCCTGGTAACAGCTGGCGAAGGCCGTATCCCAGGCCAGTTCGTAAATCATCGTCCTTGACCGCCGTCAATTGCCGCCTCTGCCTCATCTCCCAAGTCGGGGCCGGAAAGTGATGTTGATGATGGTTATCACTGGGGCCACTGAGTGGCCCATGTGGTCGGTCCCCTGAACAAAATTCCCGTTAGACCCCCGTACCTCTCAGGGCGGTGACGGCACTCGAGGGGGCGTTTACAGCGCCGTCGCCCGTTGATGGCCCTGGAGCAGCCCGTACGATCCCCATGAATGCCCTGCGCCTGCGTCCGGAAGCCGGAAAGAACAATTTGGAGTGGGCTCATCTCTGGAACCATATGCCCATTTGCCATTTGCCCTGAGATTTCTTGCCGGCCTGCACGGACCCATGGTGCCAGGGGCTGCGTATCGTGGGTGGTAGGTTCCGTCCCGGCGACGGTGGAAGGACCCCTGTGGTCCCCTCCTCCTTCCCATTCCTTGGGTGCGGCTGCCCTGTGACTGGCCAAATTGGCATACACAAGTGGGCGTGTGGGTGTGCCCGCCAAGCCGCCGCCCCAATTGGATCTGGCGCGCGGCGGGCTGTCGAGGAAATGATAAAACCTCCCCAACAGCCACTACCCGTTTTCCTTCCCATCACCGCCATCGCCGACCTCTTCAAGAGCCGCCCTCTTCGACGACTTGGAATCGTTGAACGCTCGGTGTTTGCTGGTCTTTCCTTCAAAGACCTCCGTCTCCTATTTCCCTTTTACACAGTACTAGTTGCGAAATCTCCATCGGAGTCGACCGCAAACATGGACATTCTGTGAGTTTGCCCCTGATGCGACCCTCTGCGCGCGTCAATCCTCTCCCTCGAAATCGTCGCAGCACTCCTAACACTGATTTCTCTCGCAGCAACTCGACCATCAGCATGTCGAATCAGACTAGCGACTACCTCTCCGTCCTCGAGGAGGTCTCCAAGTACAATATCCAACTCAACTTCCTCGAGAAGCTCTGGGCCGTACGTCCACTGCGATCCATATTCCCGACTTGACACAATCAGACTAACACGCCATCTCTAGGCTTGGTACATTTACATGCAAAACGACACCCTCGCCACCGGCCTCATGAGCTTTGTTCTCCACGAACTCGTCTACTTTGGTCGCTGCATCCCCTACATGCTCATGGATTGGATCCCCTTCTTCAACCGCTACAAGATCCAGGCCCAGAAGATCCCCACCATCAAGGAGCAGTGGGATTGCGCCGTCATCGTCCTCGTCAGCCACTTCACCGCCGAGCTTCCTCAGATCTGGTTCTTCCATCCTATCGCCACCTGGTTCGGCATGGACTACGGAGTTCCCTTCCCTCCCGTGTGGAAGATGGCTGTCCAAATCACCATCTGCTTCATTATGGAGGATGCTTGGCACTACTGGTTCCACCGCGCCCTGCACTACGGTCCCCTCTACAAGGCCATCCACAAGATGCACCATACCTACGCCGCTCCCTTTGGTCTTGCTGCTGAGTACGCCTCGCCCATTGAGACTGCTCTCCTCGGTATCGGTGTCGTCGGCGCTCCCATCCTCCTCATGGCCTTCACTGGCGAGCTCCACCTCTTCACTATGTACGTCTGGATCACGCTCCGCCTCTTCCAGGCCATCGACGCCCACAGCGGCTACGACTTCCCCTGGAGTCTGCGCCACTTCCTCCCCGTTTGGGCTGGCGCCGAGCACCACGACCTGCACCACGAGAAGTTTATTGGCAACTACGCTTCCAGCTTCCGCTGGTGGGACTACTGCCTGGACACTGAGGCCGGTGCTGAGGCTAACAAGCGCCGCCGTGAGAAGAAGCTTGCTCTGCTCAAGGCTCAGAAGCAGCAATAAGCGACTGTAGCGACTTCAATGGGCAGCACATCTTGATTGCGGTGAATCAAGGCTGCTCTAGAGGCGAAAGGAATGAAGGAGAAAATATTCAGTTCATGATTGAATCAAGACTGAATGTGGCACATAACCAGTCCGTTGCCCGAGCGGCGGTACGAGCATTCGCACGGCGTTGGGGATGTTGATCGAGAACGACTTTTTACGCTTGTATATACAAAAAACCGCATAAGCCCGGGAGAGGCTCTAGACATACGTACTTAATACTCAGCGTCGTTCGTTGACCTAGGAAAATAACACCGTTTTGATTAAAGCAACCATCAAGTGCCAATTTAAGTGACAAGATGAACATACGGATATTCGACCGGATATACTTTGACGATAAATATCTTACAACCGGATCCTCATAGGCAAAAACAGCTGGGTTACTTTTTTTTGGTACTCCTACAGCCGTTGTTACCCTCACCCCTCACTTCTTCTTGGGCGTGCAACAATCCCCTGCCGCAATGGCGGCCTGATCAGCCAGACCCTTGATACTGCAGCTCTGATCGGCCTCGGGCTCTGGGGCTAACTCGCCCAGCTCGGCGGCCAGCGTGTCACACGCGGCGGCCATGACGACGTCCTTCTCAGAGAGGCCGGCTGGGTTGTGGGTTGTCCAGCGGATGAATGTCGTGTTGTAGACCTGGGGTTCTTAGATTGAGGAATTATAAGCGATATGAATGAGGGAGGAGTACGTTGGACCATTCAGGATGATGGTTCTTGATCTTGCACTGTAAAGAGACACCGGTCATGAAGTCCTGTGTATATCTCATCAGTTCCGCCTGTAATCATGCTAGATACACAACCTCATTTTGATCAAAGCTGCGGGACCCAAATGTAGAACCAAGAGCACTAAAGGGACGGAACAAACCCAAGTCTTTGCGAACGTCTTAAACCGGAACCTGCGCTCTAGCGCGGCGCCTTCGTTGGTGAGCGCCCACCGGCCACCCTCGGAGACCAACAGGGGCGTCAGCGCTGGCATGAGGCTCGCGGCGTCGGTGCCGGCGGAGAATCGCGGCTGGGCAGCCATGGTGGAGGCAGAGGATGAGAAGGGCCGGAAGAGGGAGGGGATGCGGGATAATGGCCGCAGGAGGAGCATTGCGGAGCGGGAGGAGGGTGGCGTTGGCGTTGATGAGGCTGCGAGGACGTTGGCTGTGGGTGGTGGATGGAGGATTGTGAGTGGTGAGGGATGGAGGGATGGGAAATACTTTTCGGTTGGTGGGGTTGCTGTGCATGGTGAAGTAGCTTTCAACAGTCATCGCTTACTGGCAACTGTAACATTTACAAAACGATGAAATTCATCTGATGATTCTTGAGGGTTGAAATAATAAATTCTACGAAATAAGATAGTATCCATCAAAAACATCTAGACGGCATGATAAAGCTGCTGACTGGTACGGGTTATGATATGACACCACGAACTCAACACACAAAGCGTGGAGGCATCTGACTAGGTAACAAGCTAATATTATCTTCCCAGGTTGTGTCGAATATGTGGCGATTTTTGTCAACGACCTTTGTGCTCTGTTCGTTTACTTTAAGATCAACCTCAAGCTCGAACTTCTTCTTGTGTCGCAGTATTATATCTGGACTGCATTTTTATACGTTGAAACGCAAGTCTGGATTAAGTGCTTTAAAAAGAACGAGTTTTTTATCCTGGGTCTTCATCTGCGCCAAAAATATTTGGAAAGAAGGTCATAAACAATGCCATATTGTGGCTTTCTGGCTTAGATGTAGCAGCGATATGTGGCTGGCTGTTTCGAATCAGGAAACTGTTGGGCTAGAAGGCTACTTGCCTACTCGCCACTGTGGTGAGCACCTCATGTCAAGGGCTCACACGGTGATGACCGAGACTTTGTTATCGCGAAATTTCTGGCAACTAGGAATTGAAAGGGCACGCCCATCATCATGTGCCGAATTTAAGGAGTGTGTGACGACCAGGATGCAGTTGAGGAGCGTGCATTACAATTCGTTGAAGCTGCATGGCGCTTAGTCAAGCGAAGACCTCGATGACTATCAAGTCATGAACGGGAAGCGAGTCCACTCTCCATCAAGCGAGCGGGAGCTGCTGAGCTGTCACGGCGCAAGTGATTGGGAAAAGTTGGCGCTATAGCTGCGCTTTGCTTTATCGGCAATGCATACATGACTTTCCATAAGAACAAAGACGGGCCAATATGGCCATACACACCGCCATTCTAAGGATGGGTATGACGCTCTTGCTGGCCATCGAGAGGACTGTGCTTGACAATCTGGATCTACATGGGGGCTTTGGTGGATAGTTTTAAAGTTAGATCGATTGCGATGAGAGAGGATACTTTTGATACCCGGGCGTGTATCGAGGAGGCCAGAGAGCTTTGCTGATGGGCGAATAGGAGACAAGAACCTCAACAGTAGTATAGTCAACGGTAAAGCATGAGAGCCGCATGGAACCTGCGCCGAAATCCAATTAGTTCGTTT
Organism: Ilyonectria robusta; assembly: GCF_021365365.1. NCBI lineage: Eukaryota > Fungi > Ascomycota > Sordariomycetes > Hypocreales > Nectriaceae > Ilyonectria > Ilyonectria robusta. The sequence goes on along the minus strand of NW_025764436.1, from coordinate 1,066,343 downwards.
GGATTCCCGTAGTTGCCTAGTTCGGCATGTCGTGGAGGTCCCCGGAATGCTCGGGAGGGGTCCAGGTCATCATTGGGTGACTCCGGGTAAAATACAGAGGATGAACCGGCTGACCTTGACGGGGTTGCTAGCATTGGGGCGGGGGAAGCGAAGCAAAATCTTTCAATAATAGACTCGGGGAGAGAAGAGGAAATGTGATTTTGCTGCCCGGCAGGCACGGTTTCTGGACAAACTTGGCTGGCCGCTGCATGAGACTCATTGAGGGTGAACTGTTGGCTTATTCCGAGAGAAGGCCGAGAGGATAACGACACCCATGTTGTTTGTCATCCGTTGTGGCTGGCCGGGAGGTGGATCGTAAACGGTCCGAACATCGCAACAAGATGCCTCCATGCTCGGTAGGCGTGTTGGGCGATTCCAATCGCGGAAGATCCTGTGTGGTGGTGGTGGTGGTGGAATGTATCTAGCTGGGTTGGGCTGGTGGGAGTGTTGGTCGTCCCAAGCAGTCCCCACCTCGAAGAATTGGGAGAGAGGGGTGCAGGTTGACGGATGGAGTCTGGCATAAATCGAGCACAAGTGAAGTGATATTTATTATGTTCGGGGAATTTTGTCATGCCGATATACCCGAGTATGCATTTGGCTATCTCTGCGTCAATGCCAAGATGCCGAACTTGATGATCCAATGTCACGAGTATCACTGAAGAGCTGCACGGAAGAATGGAAGGTATGACGGAGTGCAGTCTGGCATCGCGGCGCTGGTGCGTGTTGAGCCAGCGGATCGTGCAGTTGGCGGCAAGTGGTCCAAGCTCCTGCGCCCCACTCGAAGCACTTTCGGGGCGCAGGCCTCGCGGGGGTCTTTGTTTACTCTCGCGCATCCTGCTGACAAACCCATTTTCCTTCCTTGCTGCACCGACACCACCCCCCTCATCTAGCGATTGCGAAAGCACCCTTCGCTGCTACGGTTGCCGCAGTCTGCTGGCTCGTTTCGTCTCGCGCGTGTGGAATCAACCGAGTCGCGTCCGGCTTCTCTCCCGCGAGGTCAAAGCAATTGAGACCCCGTTACGCGGCGTCGCAGAGAGCTGTCCCTCCTGGTCCGCGAGGCTGGAGCCCAAGGTGTCGGACGAACCAGGCTGAGACAGAGGCACAGAAGACCCGGCAAGCAAGACAGTGACGATTCGGCTGCCTGCTTTGCCGCAACCCGGCGCTCGTGGACGAACCTGTCACCAAGGCACAATCTCCAAGAAAAGCGCGAGCGAGTGAGCACGGTTCCGAGAGCCCGAGCCTCCGCGTCTAAGCCCACCCGCCATACGCCAAGCAAAAAGCGGAGGAGCAAAGCCCGCCCAGTTTACCCTCCGGCCCAGCCACGCCATTTTCCGACCTGATCACCTCGGCGGGTTACATAATCCCTCCCATCGAACGTATCACGATTCACCAGCCCTCCCGTTCTTGTTCACGTCAGCGCCTCGCTCGCCTGCCCCGTAGTAATAATCCTCGCTCGCCCGCCGCTCTATTTGAATGCTGAGTCAGACCCTCCTCTCCCAAAGCTCAAGCATGCAGACCTCGTCCGCCAACGGCGCCAGCACTCAAGGTCAGTCAATTAATCCTTCCCTTGTCTTCATCTTGGTCGCCAGCTTGCTGCCGGAATCCCCCCTCACCACCTTTCCGGCGATCCGACTCCAGCTCCCCATCTCCAGCTCCCCATCTCCTCTTCGCTCACCCAAACCTCGTCGCTTCGTCGCTTCGTCGCAACGCTCGCGCCGGTCCCCCTCCATCCTCGTCTTTACATCATCCCTGTCGCGCACCTCGGCGCATGTCCATGTTCGGACCGCTTCACCCTTTCCTTACCTTCGCACTGCCCTGACGATCCTTGCCGGTTGCGCCGACATCTCATCCGGCTTAATCATTGTCGCAATTGCTCTGCCCAGTCTCCCACTGACATGAACTATATCAGCAGAGCAGCATCTGCGCGCACAGCTTGAACTCCTCAAGAACCACGACGTCACCTCCTCGTCCTCGTCGACCCCTCCCACGCGCGACCCGAGGAACGCGACCCTTCAGCCGGCCCCAGCGCGGCCAGCGAATGGATACGACCCTTTGATTGCTGCTTCTCAAGACGTCGCTCGCGCTCTCACTACTAAGTCCGAGGCCGAAGCTCACATCCACCCCGATCTTCGCGCCCGACCCAACCAAGTACCCACCGCCAACATGATGCCCATCGCTCCTCCTTCGGGGCATAGCCCTGGAGCTTCTGCCGGCCCCTCGGCTGCATCTATAGCTCCTGCGCCAACTTTGTCCATGCTGCCCGATGATGGCTCCAATGATGGGAGGAAAGCTAAGCGCGAGCTGTCCCAGTCAAAGCGCGCCGCGCAGAACCGAGCTGCCCAAGTAAGTCCATGTCACCCTTTGTTATCAAGCCCAGGAAGTTTGGTAGAGAATCCAGGAGGCTAATTGCTGTCACTGTAGAGAGCTTTCCGCCAGCGCAAAGAAGGATACATCAAGAAATTGGAGCAGCAGGTACGCGAGTACCTCGACATGGAGCAGTCCTTCAAATCCATGCAGTCGGAAAACTATGCGCTCCGTGAATATGTAATCCACCTACAATCTCGTCTGCTGGATGTTCAGGGTGAATTCCCACCACCGCCCCCGAACGTCAACCTGTCTCAACCTCCGCCAACCACACCTGGACCTCCTACAAACGTTCCTGAGCCGGCCCCGAGTAATCCTGCCGGACCGCTCGAGGCCGTTGCCCAGGCAGTCGCGGGCTTGGCCGCCCAAGAGCAAATGGTGGTTGACCGACAACAGTACCCTAGCCCTCAATTCAAGCCCGACGACGTGAGTGAGGACACGCGAACGGCAGATGAGATCAACAGACAGCTACAGCAACCAGATGAGGCCCATACAGCGGCATCAGCGGTTTAGGACGCCGATGGTCTCGCTGATCCTTTAGCTTTCGATTTATACCGGCGTTGAGGATGCGTGTTGGTTACGTTAAACAAGATAGTCGGATTACTGAGGCGTTCCGGGACTTTGCTTACTATGGGCGAAGGGCTCTTTCACGTCCTTTGCTACCAAATTCCTTTCCCTTGAAGCCTATATTATTGGCGCGTCGGCGCTGTTGCGACTTGGCCGTCGTCACGGACCTGGAAATGGGACTCACTTAGCTGGTTGGCTGGCAGACTAGCTTGCGGGCGTTGGGCAACGCACCTTGGGAGAGATGATATGTTGATGAAGGAGGTGGAATTATTATGCGATATCCTCGTAAGTGAGAGACGTCAGCATGTCGACACAGACTAGGATGCATTTTGTAGCTGTCTTTTTCGCATGGGATGTAGAAACCAGAGAAGCACCAAAGAAGCACCAAAGAACCTTCATTAACGCAGACCTGAATAGCAAAACAACCATATCTACCCGTACATGAACCTGCCCGCTTTTGACTCCCTGGTGCCCCCAACAACACTGCACAGTCTACGCGTACGAATTGCCCATATCATGTTCCTAGAAAGGGGGTTAGCGAAGCCGTCGATAAAACCTTGGCGTGATTAGGTTGGGAAAACGCTGGAACGTGCCTTGATATACTCCGGTCCCTTTTCTTGGTACTCCTCCCTCGAAATCTTGGATGTCTTCCAGCCAGCCGATCCAGCCCAGCCGGCAGCGCCCTTCCAGGCATCTAGCAGAGCATCCTCGGCACGGCGCACAGCGAGTGGCGAGTCGGCGGGGAGCAGAGAGCGCAGGCCGTCGCGGACGCGGTCGTCGAAGTTGCTGAAGAGGGTGTTGCCGCCGGTGAGGAAGACGTCGCGCAGGAAGTCGTCGCGGGTCGGCATGCCGGCCAGGCGCTGCGTGAGGATGTCGCCGGCGATCTCGACGATGCCGGCCTGGTCGACGCCGGCGATGGACGGGCGGAAGACCACCTCCGGGGCGCGGATGCGCTCGATGTTCAGGTGGATCTGGTTCAGCTCGGCCTGCGACGCCGGGTCGAAGGGGCGCGGCCCGCGAGCGAAGGCGTGGAGCAGCGACTTGGACCAGTCGGACTGGGCCTCATGGGTGTTCTCGTACTCAAAGTCCGGATCATACTTGAGCAGGTCCTGCTCGAGCGTCTTGAGGCTGGACATGAGGTCCTCCTCCTCCTGTTCGTCGTCGCTGTTGTCGCCGACGGCGATCTGGCGATATACGCCCCAGTCGTCGTCGTTGGCGCCAAAGTCGTCGTCGTCGCCGCCGCGCCGGCGCTTCTTGGTCGGCGTGTCCGAGGCCAGGTTGGCGATGCTCTTCATGCGGATCTGCGAGGCGAGCGACTTGCGGTTGCCGAGGTCCTGCTTGAGGCGGTCGCGCTCCTTCATCTTCTGGAGCGTCTTGGCGCGTCGCTGCCGCTTCTCGTCGAGCCAGCCCTCGAGGTCGTTGTCGCGGCGCTCGTTGTCGAGGCGCACCTCCTCGGCGAGGCGGGCCTTTTCGGCCTCCTTCTCGGCCTTTGCGCGGGCGCGGGCCTCGTGGTTGGCCTTCATGAGCCGCTGCTGGCGTTTCTGCTTGAGCTGGGCCTCGTCGAGCTGGTCGTCGGGGACCTCGACGAGATCGAAGTTAGGCTGTTCCTGCTCTTCCTCCGGGTCGCCGCCGACATCCTTGGTTCGTGCCTTCTTGATGGTCTTCTCCAGGTCCTTGACGATCTTCTCCAGCTGGTTTTCATCCTTAACGTCAGCGCTGTCGAGGATGCGGCGAGTCTCCTTCTTGGTCTGGTCCGTGATGCGCCGTTGGACATCCTTGTAATACTCCAGGTCCTGCTCCTTCTTAATGAGCTTTTCGAGACGCATCTTGGCCGCCTGCTCCTGTAATCGTCGTCCACTCTCCTTCTTGCGCTCAGCTACTCGGGCCAGCTCCTCCTCGCTCTTCTGAACAATCACTTCCTCGGTGAACGGGTACTGGATGACAATGTCACGGTCCTCTAGCCCGGTCCAATCAAGGTAGTCTCGAATCTCTTCGTCGTAGTCCTTGGAAACGTAGCCGTGATCCTTGAGCATATGCTCCGCCTGGGACACGTTCATCTTGCCAGTGAATGCAGGGTATTTTAGGCGGATCAGCTTGAGAAGGTACTCGGCATTGTGGTAGCCGCCCCAGTTCAGTCTGATCGCCTGACCAAGCATCGCCTTGGAGTTGTAGACTGGAATTACGTGGGTCGAGGTGTATGAGGATGAGACGACGAGACCAGTCTTGCCCTTGTTGTGCCTATATGAGAAGAGGGAGTCGATGCCGTAGGCCAGAGAAGGAGCGCCATAGCACTCGAAAACAATCTCCGTCATAGCTGCGATGCATCGGGTCAGCATGGAGAGCGCCCAGGGGAGAGCTTATACGTACACTTCCGCGAGTAGGGGAGGTTGGCCACCGCCTCGGTCATGACGATGGGAACGTCAATGCCGCGATCAGTTTCGTTCATTCCCAGCTTGAGGAAAATATAATCCAGGACATGCTCCGTCACGTCCCAGTTGCTGACGATTCCGGTACCTGCCTCGAAGGCGTTTCGAATGTGACCTCGAGCTGTCGTGTCGGCGTAGCAGTCGGAGCCGGCGAAGGAGAAAGTCTTGCCGATCTTTCGGTCGCGATATTTCGCCATGATCGGGGGGATGCTGAACCTGGGCTTCTTCTCGAAAGACCATCCGGCCCTGACGGAAGAAGAACCTGGGAGTGAGGTTAGCCAACGGATGTCGCAGCTCCCTGGCGAGTATCATGTGCTCACCATAGTCGATGACGATGGCCGCCGCGCTGCCCGGCTGCTCCAGCGCCCGCTTGCGGCCGTCGCTCTGGGGCTCGATGTAGTCCTGGAAGCGATTCTCCTTGACGGGGAAGATCTTTGCGGGCGAGTAGGTCTTGGCCACGGGCGCCGCGATGGCGGGCTCGTCGATGGCGGAGGGCGCCATGGTGGTATCGCAGATGCAGGAGGATTAGGAGGATTAGGAAGAAGGAGGGCGTGGAAGCATTATGAGGCCAGAAGGGAAAGGTGGAAATTCAATGCCGGGAGCGGCCTGGCTTCCGGTCGCCAATTGGGGGGGACTGGAGGGTTTTTGGAGCTTGGTCGTGGCGAGCAAGATGAATGCGAGGCTGCGAGGCTGATGATGGGACGTGACATGCGCTCTTAGTGGATCCACCGCCAGTGCATTATGCGCCAGTCCACCGCGGCAGCGGTCAGGTTAACGACCCAAGGTCACGGTTTTCTATAAGTGCAAAGGGAAAAAAGAGAGTGATATATTCAGTTTCAGAGCACCGGGAAATTTAAATCACACAGGGAGTTGAAAGATGTCAACATAGACAAGGTTCGTCATTTCATGGGTATTCATTTACTTCCAACAGCTACACGTCGAGCATCAGTTCCTACTGATTGAGTATTGTCTCAGTTCGGAGGCTTCAAGTTATCCGTCGCTGCGAGAACTCGTTAGCAACAGATTATGCAACCTAATAAAGAATACTCGTTACCTTCAAGATGGAACAGAACATTGGACTGGTAGTTCTTGAACATCTGCGCTACCAGTTCCACGTTCATGTTTTGGATGTTTATATCCTACGCAGTGCCGAGTCAGCATATCAGAACGAGAAATGGAATGACAGTGAAGACGAACTTGAAGGCTCTTGTTCATAACAACGACGGCCTCGTTGAGTTTTTCCTGTATTTTATCAGCTATTTGCCGTCCACTGGCTCAGAGTGAAGCGATCTCCATACCACGTTGGTGATGATGCGGGACAGCAGGAGGTTCTGCTGGTGCTCGTGTGGACTCTCCTGCGCGCATTGTCAGCGGATGATTTATTTATTGACGTCCAAACTGCGCCGTCTGCTTCGGAGGATTTTACCATCTTCAAATTGGTTCGCAAGATGATGAACGTGGTTGATCACTAGGTGTGAGTTCGTGCGCGACAGTGGAGGGGCAGTCCAGTGTTTACGACTCGGTGGGCCTGTGTACCAATGACCAGTGACGCCCAGTGCGCAAGCAGCGACTGACACGTGCGGTGAAGCGCGGCAGAACCCAGGTCCGTTCCAAGCTGGGCCAGCTCCCAGCCGCTCAACTCCAGGGCACCGCCGACGAATTGCTCTTCTCCCGGAACTACAGCGCTATCTTCGACACAACGATCTCCGAAACATTGCCAAGGCACCGCCTACGAATTCTCCCCCCGAAACCATGGCCGCCCCTACCGAGGCGCAGATTGCGCATCTGGAGCTCATCGAGAAGCTTGACATCCACTCAATCCACAAGACCTTCCGCAGCTCAACCTGGAAGCCGAACCAGCGCCGAAACAAGAACCTCAAGGCCATTGTTGGTGACGCTTCCCGACGAGAGGCCTCTGCAATGGGCACGCCCATGGACGTCAGCGGAAACGTGACTCCGGGAGCCGACGATGGATTGTCGACGAGCGGCACCACGACGCCTGCGACAGAAAGCGGCAGCCAGGCCCCCAACCTTGCGCAGGCCTCGCGGAGTCTGTCAAAACTGGTCCTGGAGAAGACACTGAAGCCTACCGGAGGAATTGTGTCGGCCCCGAATGCGACGTACACCAACATCGAGTCAGCGCCCTCGATGGCACACTCCAAGCACTACTGCGACATCACGGGACTGCCAGCGCCGTACGTCGACCCCAAGACCCGGCTGAGATACCACAACAAGGAGGTGTTTGGCCTCATCAGAACGCTTCCTCAGGGTGCAGCCGAGCAATACCTCGAGGCTCGTGGCGCCCACACGGTCCTCAAGTGAACATCAACCGGACAACTATTCCTAATATGGATTGCTACGGATGGTCGAGAGCAAGACGGAGGTGGGAGATGGAGGCCATACAACGACGTCCTACGAGGATTCAGAGCATTCATCACATGTTGCAGGTGTACGAGAAGTGACTGTCCGACCAACAAAGTCAAACCTCAACTATGCACCCTGAGCCTCTCGGCAAAGGGATGGCAATTGACGCTCCGGCTTAATCGTGATCCAGTGGGTTTTGTTCTCTGCCTAGGTCGACAGACTACCGAGAACGTATGGAGTAGACGATCTCAGTGGCCAAGGCGAAGAACGCCTTGGCCGTCGCGGCAGGTGCAGATAGGATGAATAGAGGCCATCTCTATCTGTCTTGGTTTGGTTGAAAGGGGATATTGAGCTGTGATTTGAGAAAGAGCCGGGTCAATCGCCCATGGCTCGCGGATAGCATGAGGGCTCAGGAGGAATTCCGATGCCCCGTCAGGTGTTTGCAATACTGTACCGATAAAGATGGACGTAATGATTGTCCAAAAACCAATTCACATCATGAATGCCACATCAGCTAGAGGCGTGAGCTTCCACATCCTGTGGTGCGCTCCCTAATCCGAAGGATTGTGAGAGAGCGATGAAGGATGAAGGAGACAGATGCTCTCAAAACCCACGGCTGCGTAAAATTTCATTACATGGCGCAGATACCCACTGTGGCCCCGACAGCCAATGGTCACGCGCCGAGCTCCAGGGGACGTCCAACACGAGCCTTTGGCCTCTCCCGCAGCGCCTGTCAACCGCTATCAGTACCGCGCCCCGCCCGTAGCCACTGGCGCCGCCCCAGCAAAGCACAGTACAGCACAGCACAGCACAGCGCAACGTATTCGTAACGCGGCCCGGAGGCACCAGAGGTAAGCCCCTGGAACGAACAATCGATGTGCCAGTTCCCTCCTTGCGCCTGCAACCACGTGTAACCTCGACCTCGACCGAAATCTCGAAACGTTGAACCTGATCAATCGCCAGCTCGAGCTCGACTTTATCACTCGCAATCCTGATACCCAAGGCGCCGCTGGCCTCTCGATAGTCCCGATCCCCTCGTTTTCGAACACCCGTCGCCAATATGTCCATGTGGCTGTCTGATACCCAAAGTACGTCGTCCATTTGCGCGTCCATCCCTCGTGACCACGGTGTTGCCTCCGCGGTGCCCGCACAGCCGTGATGCCTATCTGCGCTTGGTTGCCATGAACAAACCGATAAAGACTTCGAAAGCTAACGATTGTTTGTCTATAGAGATTGGGGTTGTCTTCTGCTCTGGCGGTAGGTACGCGCGAGTTCCGAAGCTTCGGCGCATGGGCGGGATGGCGACTGACGACATGGACTCGTGTAGGAGGCTTCTTCCTCATCGGAGGCGTCATGCTGTTTTTTGATCGGGCCATGTATGTCGGGAACACTTGTTCTCCCCCAATCCCCCCGTGCTTCATTTGCTAACGACGGTGGTTTACGTAGGCTTGCCATGGGAAATGTACGAGATACCCTTGCCCTCGACGAACCTCGATCGAATGAACCCGAACTGACGTATATGTAACTGTAGATCCTTTTCCTCATCGGCTTGACCATTATCATCGGACCGCAGAAGACACTGCTCTTCTTCGCGCGCAAACAGAAGGCTAAAGGCACGGGCGCCTTCTTCCTCGGCTTGGTGCTCATACTCATGAAATGGACCTTTGTCGGCTTCATTATAGAAGCGTACGGAATAGTGGTACTATTTGGGGACTTCCTGGGCACCATCGCAGGCTTCGCGCGGGGCTTACCAGTCGTGGGACCCTACATTGGCATCGTCGTGGACAGGCTAGGCATGGGACGCCGAAACAACGAACTCCCCGTCTAAATGACAGACAAAGTTCAATGAGAATCATAACGTTGGGACCCCTTGATTGGGCCAAGCTTGGTCGACATGGGGACTCGAGCTCGTTATTTGTATGGACTATCCGGAGTACCGCCTTGTCTTGATATGGTGTGGAGTTCAGGGAGGAATAGATTGGCTTGGAATCCGGGGATTGGCGTTATCTGAATCAATTTCCCTCGGACCGGTGGAATGAATGGGGCGCATGATCAGTGTACATCACCCGAAGCTGTCATACCGGGCAGAGCTGGGAGCCGGGAGCTGGGACGGGGCAGCAGGGACGGGGCAGCAGAGGACACGGCCAGTCGTGCTGTAGCTAATATGGGTGGGAGTCGAGAGTGTTTCACGAGACGGCGCTCGGACGGACACATCTGGGGGGCATTTGGATTGCCTATATGCAGAATCGTGTAGAAACAGAGACTCTTTTGGACAATTCATGGCCAAACAGATGATTTCCTCCTCGCCTCGACGAGGCTCAAGCTGACCGCCCGGGTGCTCTAAAGAAAAAAAACAAGGCCTCCTCTCAATATGCTCAGTTCGCTAATCGTAGGCTGACTCTGACCGTTATTTCCCCAGTGCACATCCATAGCTATCCCAGTTTATTCCTTGGGGTTCTTCCTGCCGCATCCCACAATCCGGGTTCTGAGCCTAGTAACCGACACCGATGAGGTAGTCGGCGAGGGCCTCGACGGTCTGGGTGGTGCTGCCAGCAACCTGGGCCTCACCGTGGTGGGCGACGACGATGGCCTGGGTGGTCTTGGCGATGGCGACACCCTCGCGACCCTTTCGGGCGTAGATGCTTCGGTCCTCGGCCCTGGCCATGACGTATCGCTCACCACCGATGTAGAGGCCATCGGCAAAGGCCTTGTCCTTGGCTGCGGCATCGCCCGAGACGATGGAGGCCACCACCTTCATCTCGGCGGGCTGGAGCTATATTGGGCACAACAAGTTAGCTCTGGTGCAGGTGCTGTACGGCAGATAAGCCGGTTGAGAGGGGCAGTCGGTACCGTGAGGCCGGGGGAGGTGGCCCAGACGCTGTCGCCGGCAGCGCTGATGAGGGCGGCCTGGTCGACATGGCCGGTAGCGATGAGGCTGTCAGAGCATCAGCATCCCGCACTTGTGAGAAAGATATCGGCCGTATCGGTCTGGTCGAAAAGGGCTCGCGGGTTTACCTAGTGTCAACGTATGCTGTAGGGCAGAAGAGCCATAGGTTAGCTGTCTGGACTGTATTCGTGCGAGGAGGAGGTGGGGGGCTATTCAGACAGCGAGCGGCTGCCGAGAGGGGACGCCGGGATGGAGGCGGAGGCGGAGGGGATGGGAGGGCGACTGACCTTGCCACGACATGGTGAAGGTATGTGAGAGAGCAACGAAGCGTGTGTGGCGGACTGCGGAAGACGAGGCGGCGGCAAAGCGATGGGCGAGGAAGCGTTGAGGCGGAAGCGGTAACAGGAGGGAGAGGTTGTGAGTCTGTCGAGAGTTGCCCCTCCGTCCGTTGTCACTCAAATTGTTATCGAGCTTTCAGCACCGACCAATGCGATCCGCCCATTGGCAGTTCCCCCGCCGAGGGGTAGTGGGTACCTGGCCACACCGCTGGCAACGCGCGCGGCCACATGTACCGGGCACTTGCTCCGTTTCACTGGCGAGCAAGCATGATCAGCGGCCAAGTTTCGGATGCGCGCGTGTGTCATGTCACGCATTTTTTTCCTGCAATGATTCAACCACACACACACGAGTTGTTGGGCTCGGTGCATGTAACTATTGAATGTATGCAGCTATGCAGCCCGTGCCGTGTTCGCATGCTTGATGACGCTGCGGCCGATCTGTGTGCGTCTGCATCTGTTTGCCTCTTTTTCGGAAGCATACCTGGCCAGGCCCGTGTTTGGGCGTAAGCAAGTGACACCTCACCAAAACCATCCAAAATTATCACCATGCATCGCTACTTAGCTAGGCAACGAGAATCAATACTCTAGTCCGACGGTCCAAGCTGTCACGGAGCTTTCTCGCGTCCCTTGCGGCTAGACCGTGGAACATATGGCACCTGGCACAATATCCTAAACTCAAGGGCGACACCGAGATGCTCTCTGTGCTCTGGCCCCCAGAGACATTTCAGCCTAATTATTCCAGAAAGCTGTTGACATGTCGTAATATGAAGGCTATCCTGTTTTCTACGCTGCGATTTTGCTTCATCTATGTAAGGTAAGGTATGTAGCTGCCACGCGTACAGTTTTTTTTAGAAGAGATGCACTGTGAAGATGCACTATGAAGATCCACCGTCCAGAGGTATACACGCTATCACCAGCTGCAATCAAGCGAAAATCGGGCAGTACTAACGCCAGCTTCTAGATGATGAGACTCCAGAGCTAGAGCTATGGCGCCTATGGGAACTAAAAGATAGCTGGGCGTGCGGCAATGCCTAGCGCTCGCCCTCTTCGACGTCACCATAGAACGGGCTCTTGGAGGCACCGATCATCTCAATCTACCAGATCTACGGCAGTTCTGAAACTCGCTCCCGATATGTCTGTTCTGCCCGAGTTCTTACGTTCATCGATGTATTCGCCAGACATCAGCGTCAGCTTTATGGCGATTTGGTGGTTAAGATTTTGGACCAGCAAGGAATTTCGAAGAGCAGGAAACAAGTACAGTCATTGTACCAACAACTGAGTCAGGATCAAACGTCGGGGCTGATAACCTTCACTGCCAGCATGTGGCAACGACACTGGAGCCAACTTGTAGAACTGAAAGAGTTTCTACAGAGTAAGAACCTTGTTGTCGAGCCAAAGGACGGGAACGATGTTTTTTACCACATCCCGAAATTTGAATAGACGCAGGTATACTCGTACCATCGTATTACGCGATTTCTAAGCGACGAAGGATTCGATACGCCGACAACTGTAAGGTTTCAAGGGCTAGTGGATCGGAATTTGCCATACATTCTGCACAAAGAAGTCTGGGAGAAGATCACCTGTGAGTTCGCGGATCTAGAAGCGATCCTTCTCGATGAAAGATCGCGCTAACACATCTTCTTTCTTCAGCTGGTGTACCTCCAATAATGCGTCTTTCTCCTCTCACATTGAAGTCGCGAAATCCCTACTTGTGGAAGCGGACACAGACAATCATCATGTACCACTTACAGAGGCGTGTCGGACAATGGCACAACAGTGCCGCTGTTTCTTCGTGGTCATGGTCGTCCCTCAACTGGATCTGGTACCAGACTCGAGCCCAACTCTACGCAGAGGGTGTACCATTTGGCCGAATTCCACTCGGTGGGCCCCTGGAGATACTTAGGCTTTGGCGCACTGCAGTTCATGATGGCCCTGCGCATAGCGTTGAGTCACTTCCATCTTGGATGTATGATCCGTTGCAGGACCCGGAAGCGCCGTGCCACACTTCGAACAACCGCAACATCACCGCGGTTGTACCAGAGTATCTAGATTTCGACTCGTCTGACCTTGATGGCCATGCTTCAGACATGGAGCTGGAAGTCATGACGGAAATTCAAGAGGCTGGTTCAGAGAATGACCATGATTGGCCGCCTGACTTGCCAAAATACCAGGCCTTGATGCTTTCGTGGTATGGCTGCGAATCAATTGGGAAACAGCAGGATACGCCAGCTATGGGCACAACAGACCCTTTAATTCTCAGGAAGAAGATGCTGCTTCCACCACTCGTTATGGGCAACTTACGCGTATCGTCACTCCGGGTCCTTGTCTGCATAATGCGAGACTTTCATCAAAGGACTTTCGATGAATCTACGGAGTCAGACTTTCTCGATCTCACCGATAACGAATTTTGGCAGTCCATATTTATTGGGGGCCTCGACAACTCTTGGGAGATCAAAGACGTTGAAAGGTTGCAAAGCCGATTTGGCTGGGTCCTGGACCTCATTCGAAAAGGTCAAATGCCGGCCGAGGCAAGTCTTATCGAGGGGATATTCAGAGAAGTTTTGGCCGAGTCCATGCTCAAATCAACGCGACACCCGTACACCTATGATGTAGGATACGATGCAACGAAATATCTGAATCCGGACCTGTCGCCCCAATGGGTCGAAAGTCTTTTGAGGAGTACCAACGCATTACCAGCCATCAAGGCTTGCCTAGAAAGGTACGAGGTTGACTTCGGATGCGATTGGATATTTTCCACATATGGGCTCTTGATACCTCACGTCTGGGAGGGGCATCCGGTCGGTCATTCGCAACGCTGCAGGCATTACGAGCCTGCGATACACGCTGTTGCTTCTACATGCGTGTGACATCGTCGGCGACGGCATCACCTTGGCTGCGAAATCCTCGTCCTCCAATTGTTGGAACAAAGGTTATCGTCAGATTGCGCATCATCAAGCGAATCATCATCTACGTAGGCCTCCTAGTTAGTTCTCATCGGATCAACGCAGTAATATTCTCTTCATCAGACCTTCCCTCCCTCTTTTCGTTCTCGTCTTGAGGTCATCCGGCCGGGGGGTGGCAAACGCAGGTCGAAAGCCTGACTTGCCCAGCCTTGGAGTCAGACTCGTAAGTACCGTCGCTGGTACTGCCAAGTCACCAGATGGACGATGCTGCGGCCGGACCGGAAATCGAACGTCAATCTGACAGACCAGCATCCTGTGGGAGCCAAGATGGTGTTGCTGGACGTTTTGAAGATCGACGATCCGGCCAAGCCATGCGCCAGTCTACAAAGATTTCACGCCGAGCTGCTGTTGGGTCAACAAGTTCTGCTGCAAGGTCTGCTGGGAGGATGTCTAGTCTCTCAAGGCGCGGTCTATACTAGCTCTTGTTGTGACTGCTTGTGGTGATTCGTCATCGAGTAATTGCGATCCAGGCTGACCCGACACAAGCGGAAAGAAGCTATCGTGATGTGATCAGTGCAGACTCCAATCTGTCGCAAATGGACCTCATTGACTCCTCCACACTCTTGCCACCCACTCGTACGCTGTGATGCACCGTTAGGATATGTTCGGTCGCCTCTACCGCAAAGTCAGGCTGTTTACCCTCTGAATATTGCCTGCATGCTGTGCGTGTATTGATATCTATATTGTCTCGTATATCTAGATTCTCTACCTTCTCTCACAGTATCAGGATCATCCTTTCGTCGCTTCGGCTTCCCATCATGCAAGGGCAAAGAGTCAAAACGGCACTTTTGAAGGCAGCGGTTTCCATCCATTATTGGCCTGCCACACACAGACTTAGTAAGACGAGTTGTGGATGAGCACGCCTCTCGGGTGTTGTGTGCAATCTATTCCATGCGAGTGGGAAGATCACCCTCATGAGGGCATTTTGGATATAAATGACGCGAAAAACTGGTCAAAGGCGTGTTGCAGAACCGCTCCTTAGCCTGCTTGATGTGCCAGTCAGTGCGTGATGTCGCGTAGCAATAGTGATGAGCTTGCCTTTAGCGTCAGGTGAACTCGTACAAGGAAGGCCTCCATGTAGTTGCAAGGATGGAAGAGTCGAGAGTCTCAGAGGCTGGCAACTCACACTTGACCGCGTGTCTGCGTTACATCTGAAAGCCAAATTCTAATCCTCCCAACACATCTCACAATGTTTCAAGTGCAGGCCAAGGTCAGTGAGTCTACACAGCTGCAAATAAAAAGGACAAGGCCGACTAAGAGGGCCAGCTGATGGTCCAGGACAGTATCGCCCGAAACGCAAATGCACCAATACATATGCAGACACACTTGATCTATGAGCAGTCCTAGAATATTCTAGGAGAAGATAAGGATCAGGCGAAGTTGACACATTTCATACTACGGCAAAGCGAGGACCCAAAGCCCATATTCCACTGTACCTTAATCCAGCGTGCCGAATTCCCAAGTCCTAGATCCCGGAGTTGTTACAGTCTATATAATAATTCACTCACTTTATCGCGAGTTCGCAATCGTATAGACACGAGAGGGAGTCGAACACAAACTGAGGGCAATGGGTGCATGTGGCAATATTGTAAAGTCTGGCCCAGACGCATAGTCCAAGACAGCCACCGACTTGCCGGGAGATGTTATCCATGGCTATCAACTTATCAACAAGAGTGAGGATAGACTTCGACAGGTGAAATATCGAGCCCATTTGGGCCGGTCCTAGGAGTGTTTGCGGACTTGATGATGCAGTCCAAGTGTGCGACACGATCGTTCGTTGCAGCTTGGCCGATATTTTATGTGACGAACCCACTCCAGCACTGTCGACAATATGCCGGCTTCACCACATCGCGTGACGATATGCGACCAGAGGGACCGTCGCCCCCAACACATGGATCACAGATGCACAGGCAAAAGAGAATACAGAGGTGCCCTTCCAGAGGAGAGCGAGTTAATTCAAAAGTGAATGGGGTCCGATACGGGAGGAATGTCCGCAAGAATAGGGACCGGGGTGGACGGAGGATGTGAGGCGATGGGCAAAGCTGGAGTCGAAAAAGCCAACACAGGCGATTTGCTGGCACACACAACTGCCTAGCCTACTTGAGCCCCGTTTGCCATCCGACGTCACCATAGACGGAGGCGCCGTTTGAGTTCGGCGCCAGAGCAAAGGGAAGTCGTACGGTTGCCGGCACTATGAGACAAGGTACGGCTCTTAGTCCGGACCTTATGTTTGTGTGTGAAGAGTGCCACTTGTAATCCAACACCAAACAGGAAAGCTCAAAGCTCAAAGCATATAGGCGAGAGGCAATCAGGAGGTGTTTTGAGTGCATGGCCATGATCCGAGGCCACCGCGGGAGAGCATCTTGGCGCCGTGATGTCGGGACCTGTCACTCGCTGAAACAGGGACGTGGCTCTATTGTGCTTTGTCCTTTTGACGCGCAGCAGAGATGATCCCTGGAGCGAGGAGAAGCAGAAACAGTGACGGGGAGGAATCGACGGGGAGACCGCGAAGTTGATGACGACCATGGCTAACCCTGTCCTCTAAGTTAACCCTGACATGTCATTCCGTGTTTGGAGATGAATACCCACTCGGTAGAGCTGCCGAGCCTTGTCGATGTGAATCATGGGAATGTCAACTGCGCAATCGCAAGCCGAGGTCATCAGGAGGCGCCAGATCAGTCGGTTTGTCGTCGTCACCTGGTCCGCTCATCCACCAACACGCTGACCGACTCTTTCGCACCCACGCCCAGAAGAACGAAACCCGGCGATTATTCATTCCGGCTGTTGGCATTGCCGCTATGACCTATAGCCAGGCGGCGGTATTGCCCGCTGTCGGCCGTGTTTCCGGCCTTTTCAGCCTTGATGCGCGGTTGTGGCGCCTGATGGCAGCCTCCCGATGCTACTATGTACGATGCGACGTTGATCCTTGGGCTGGGAGGCCTTTTGAGTGAGTTGAGTGACATGAGATGGGCCAAACACCCCCAGCTTCCCATTACGGGGCGCGAGCGATTGGAATATCCTGGAAATTGGCAATCTGAGACGCAGCAGTGCGGGCCACTTCTTGGAAGGGTGACAACTTGAAACAAGTCAGGGATTGAGTACCCCCTGACGGCCGGGATGAATACTACGTAGTAATTATTAACGATGATGGGTTGCAAGGTTGAAGCCTGGGACGGCTTCCCGATTTGGAACCGCGGGCATGTTCGTTGTCCTCACCTTGGTCAACCAGTTTGGGATGGTGGCAATTGGGTCGGCATGTACGCACATCCACAGACCGCTCCATTACGGAGTACAATATACGGAGTAGGACGGTTGAATAATAATCACGGATATAGGTTTGGGACGAAGGATTCGAGCTGGCTCCGGTCAGGTCGGTCAACCACCAGACATCGACGGCGAGGATCAAGGACAAGGCATCCACGGCCACCTGAGAGACTGAGACGAACCGTTGGACTCCCGGGAGCCGCTTTGACACTCCAGCCGTATGTGACTCTGTTCTATGTTTGTCTCTGACCAGCCGCGGCTGGAAACGGCGGTCGTGTGCTCGGTCGCCGGCCAGACGGTGAACAAACAACCGGTACCGAAGCTGGCGGTCTAGGTGTTGGCCTGCACTCGTGGGCTTCGTTGTGGGGTGGGTAATGTGAGATTTGACGCGTGTGCCTCCAATTTAACAATCAACGCCCCGTTGTCAGAGGGGACATGCAAGTGCTCTGCGGCGCAGACAAAAATAAAATAATCCAGCGCTTGACTAGGCCGGCGCGAGCTCGAGCGCGTGCTTTGCAGCTTTCCAGAACGGTTCCCGAGACCTGGGAACCCATGATGACGAGGCAGGCAAAAAAGCAAGGAAGCTTCATATGTTCCGTGTGGCTTGATGTGGAAGTATGGAAGTATGGAAGTGTGCAAGTGCCGCGCCGTTGGACCGCTAGCCCGTCCGGCCGTCTGCCCACCGAGGATCCTGATCAGGAACCAAGCCGCTTTCTGATAATGGCTGCGACGCGTGAAGATTGACGATGCGATTCGGTGTTACATTTTGCCATTGAGGCGGACCAGGGACCCGGCACATCTGGGGGACTAGCAGCAGATTGCCACCCATTGTTCGGACCGCGGGAGCATCACCGTGGCAATCTGCTCCGGCAAGGCCGTAATCATGACAGCAGCAAGCAGCTCAACCGCGCAACCACTCAACCACGCCCGACTCGACCGACACACGATGGGACCGTGATAAATTTACTTTGGCTACGCTGGGCTCTGACCAACTGGAAATGATGGCCAATCTGCCCTCGACGGGCCCCTTCCCCGCCGCGCAGCTCATCTCCGACAGCGGCAGTTCTCGTCAGATGCTGTCCAACGACGCGACGCACCCGCTCTCTTCAACATGCACATGTCGCCAGGTGGCTTGTTGGCTACCTATTAACTTACTTGCTACACATGACAACCAACAAGAGCCAACATGGCAGTTATCAGCGCAAGCGCCAGCGGCGCAGTCTGTGCTACTGTGCACCACTTGCTGAGTCCTGGCACACGAAACCCGCCAGTCGACGCGCTCCACCATCCATGATGCCGCCGTGATCCATCCCTCTCCCGCGGACAAGGGTTTCTCGAGGCCGGAACCCAGCCTGCGGAACCCAGCTCTTGGCTCCAAAACAAGGCTCGCCAGCGTTGGCGCGGATCTACTACGTTAGGCTACGCCCAAGAGGAACCGTCCCATCAACCTCAAACATGCGACAAGTGTCGCCTGGCCCGTGATCCCAACCAGGCCCCGCGCGAGGGTTCGCGGAATAGATGAAAGCCCCTGGGTTCCCACATGATGCCGATTCTCCTCTGGAAGGGCGTCTCTGCATTCTCTATTTTCTTTTGCCTGCGCATCTGTCATTCTTGTTTGTTGTTGCTGGTGGCGAGCGAGTGTAAGCTGGTCTTTCATCCCGCTTCTTCTTCTTATTTCACTTGTGTGTGCCCGCAAACCGCCTGTGTTTGGCTGCTTCGACTCCAGCTTTGCCCATCGCTTACCACCATCCTTGCTCGCATCCTCCGTCCACCCCGGGTCCCTGTTGCGGTCATTTTTCCCGCATCGGACCCCGTTCACTTTTGAATTAACTCGCTCTGCCGACTCACACAATAGGCTCGCGCGAAAAGGCGGGGGTGGTGCCCTGTGAGACGAGAGGGGAAAGTGCCTTTCATCGACGCTCTAGAAAAGGATCCCCGGTCCTGGCGGTTTTTGTGGGTGAACCACAAACTGTATCAGACCCTGTCATCTAAGCCAGGCGGTCTATCTATACGACACTCTTAACTCAAGACGGTCCCCGCCACTCCCACAACTCCTCCCGTATACTACCGACGACCTCCCGTTCCTCGCTGCCAAAACGAGTGTCTAACTTCATCATGCCTCGATCAAGAGCAGAGACTGTGACGGCTCCATCTGTGTCAGAACGGCCCAGCACCAGCGGAGGACCTACAGGAACCAATCACTTCGGAAAGACCGACTTCAACAACCGCGTATCGAGAGACGACCTTACTCTCGCCTTAAAGAACTCAGGGAGGGGCACCGTCAAGGCGTATCATGTTCCGATCCGTGGCCGGCTACCCTCACCGGAAACCAGCCCTCGAGGAGAATCACCAGACCGTGTGACCATGGTGCGAACCGCAACTCCGGAGTCCATGGTGGAAACGGGCGAAACTGGGGTCATCGCCATCGGCATGGCGCTGGGCAGCCCAGCTCAAGCGGCTGTTTTCGAAAACCATATCCCGGCGACCCAAAGCACGCGGAGGGCTGCAGCCGACTTCCCAGAACCCGCCGAAGATCTGCAAGCGGTACCGCAAAAGCCCAAGAAATGGAACCTGTTCCGATCAAGGTCATCGAAGCGAACCCGGCCTACAGAGCCCCAGCGATCTTTGACAGACAACTCCAACGCATCAAGCGTCTCGCTCACATCTCGAGGACAACCGCCTTCAAGGACTGGATCACAACAAGATTCTTCAAAGAAGAACCCCCCAAAGCACAAACCCATCGTCATCCGATCCCAGACGGACCCCTCCGCGATCGAGCGGGTTGAATCAATAGAACCAGTTCCCGAGGTGAAGCTCGTCAAGGAACCCAAGCCAGCAAAGGAGCCCAAGTCCGGTGGTTTGGGTCGCAAGGTGTCACTAAGAGCTCTCCGTGGAGACTCGAGAGCCCGAAGGGCAGCAGAGAAGCTGGAGCCTATGCCATCGCCTCCAAGTCCTCCCCCCGCGATGCCCCAGTTGAGCGGACCCCTCCTGAATGTCGAGATCCCCAGCATCAAGATGGAGCGATACAGCGTCATGTTCGGCGGAGTCTTGGGAACGCAGAACTCATCCTCTTCACTCCTCGCTCGACGACAGGCGACGCTCGATCGGCTCAAGACCCTCAACGACGAGCTCCTTCAGAACGGCGAAGAGGAGCTTCCTCGGCCGCGGCGAGCGACATCGCCTCAACCCAAGGCCTCACCCGCATTCTCCCTGTTCCCAGGACTTCCCAAGCCTAGCCCAATCCAGCCCTCCCCCAGGGTGCGCTCAAACACCTCACCCGCCTTGTTGCATTCTCCCGTCGCGGCGACATTTGAACCCCTTCCCAATAAAGGCAAGGAACACACTTTAGGAGAGACCCTCAAGCCCAAGGTCTTCCTGCCTGCGACACCAAAGGACACCCAACGCGAAAAGAAGCCGGCTTCAACGACGGCCGATTCTCCTCCTCAACTAGTCTCCAAGTTCAGCAAGCAGCCGAAACGATCAGGCGCACCTAAACCCGACCCGTCCACCATCCGCCCCAGTCGGACGCCCTCACCAGTGACCCTCGAGGTGCAGGCTCAAGCACGCGGCAGACAGCCCTCTCCTTTTACACCTGACACATCCAGTCTGATCCTCGATTCCCCCGAGGACAGCGAGTTCGGGGACGAAGTTGACGTCCACATCACCGACAAGCTCCGGCCCACGCTCACCGAGCCTACATGGCAGATGGTTTCCCCTCCAGGCTCGACTACATCTTCCAGCCCCGAGGTGACTCGCAAATCCCCCGAGGCAACTCGAAAGGTCTCCCCGCCCTCGTCCCTGAAGTCCGCCGAGCAAATCACTGTCATCAAGTCTCAGCCCCTCCAGGCCGACCCCGAAGAGGCCCTCCGCAACGCCGTCGAGATCTCCATCGCGCGCCAGATCAGCGTCTCGCACCAGCAGCGCAAGATGCTACACCCACTCCAGAGCAACCCCAGCCTGCGACACCACAACGATGGCACCGGCTCAAACTACGGCATCCCCGTCGGGAAGAACGAGCGGCTGGCTGAGACGAAGTCGGCCCAGCCGCGGCTTGTACGTCCCCAGGACATCAACGTGTGGGAGATGCACCGCAAGAGCTCACGAGTTATCGTCGAGGGGGAACCCTAAAGCAAAAACGTATACCAGATGAAGCCTAGCGATGCATATGTAGAACGGCGGTTGGCATAGGCGGTCGGTTTTTTTTTTCTACCGTATCTTCTTCACTCATACCCACTTTATACTGCTGCTTCAAAAGAAGCAACGAGCAGGGACCTCACTGGTTGAGCTGTTTCTGTCGTCGTTTGAGGGCAACACCTCCCTCCATATCTTTTTTCTTTTGTCATTTTCATACACGAAGCCTTGATGGTAGGAAAGGGGGATACCATGGGTCATCTAGCAAGGCGCAGGAGCAGGATCGGACAGGGAGAACGGAGCGTGCACAGCCCTGGAGCAGGTCGCTGGTTCACAAAGGGGGTTTCACGCACGTCAACATTATCATCATCATCATCATTTGGAATAGAAAAAGCCCCATCATTAAGTGCTACTTTCATCCCAGCATATTTCCACGTGTACTTCAGTACTTCATGTGCATACGCTGTTCCCCTCTACTCCAATAAGTCTAAACTGCTCCAACGACATGGCCTGCGAGTGAATGGTTGGACAAAACGATTGTAAGTATTTGCGCCGCACCAGTAACCAATCTCAATAAGCGACATCCCATATATGCTGAAACGAAGTCGCGTCCCAACGCCGAAACGAAATGTTTCATTACATCAAAACACAGCACGAGTTCTGCTTCTTAGCTTGCTCTGCGGGAGAGTAAGGGGTTAGCTCGGGTCTTCTCCACCATGTGTTTCGGAGAGGGGGGTACATACGGTAGAACATCTTGCTCTGGTTGCTAAGACCATCGCTCTTGGCCACTAAGTCGTCAATCTTCTCGCCGCGCTGTAGCACGCTCTCAATAGTCTTGTGGAGGACAATCTTGGTCTCGTCAAGTTCCTTCTGGATCTTGAGAATGCTGTCGGCCTGCTGAGGGTCCTGGTATTTGGCGAGGTACTCGGTAAGCTCAGGGAAGGGCAGGATGGGCTGGCCGGTTGCCCAGGAGGAGCGCGGGTGCTTGATGAGGAACTCGTCGACGATCTTGCTGAGGAGCTGGTGGGCAACGAGAGCTGGGTACTGGTGATCGGACATTATGATACCGCAGATGCCCTCGGTACGGCTGTAGGCGTGGAAAGTGTAGTCTGGGAGGTTTCGGTGTGAGCTTGTGGACTGGATATCGATCGCGCGGACGTGGAGAGCGGCGCCCTACCTTGTTCCTCAACATCCTGTCGCTGGCCGGGACGAGTGCGCTCGGCGACGGTCTTTGAGAAGAGAGTCATGAACTCGCCATAGCTGGAGGAGGAGAAGCGGCCTGGTCAGCAACGGCGGTCAGGGGAGTCTGGGAGGGGAGGCGAACTTGTTGCGGGTGAATCGCGAGTAGGAGCTCAGTTCCTTCTCGGCGCAAATCTCGTGGGCGGGCTTGGCCTCGTTGCGAATGATCTAGATCCAGCAAGAAGAGTCTTTAGCCAACTGTCGGGATTGGATATTGGGGGGTCATGTCGGTGAGGGGCAAGGGGGGGCATACGCCGATGTAGTGCAACTTCATGATGGCGGCAGGATGGGAGACGGCGTCGATGCGATTGTGCGGATTGTCGTCGAGGGGCGGTACGGAGGAGGCGAAAGCGCAGGTTGCGTGCGAGATTGCAGGATGCAAGATCAGGATGATGGCGGATTGGAGTCTGAACCCGGAGAGCGCTGCTCCCGAGTCCCCGTAGGTCGTAGACCGTCCATAGGTCGTCACATGTTCCGCTATGACGGGGGGTCTGCTGGGCTGGTCTGGGCTGGCGATTAGGCCCCCGAATTTCCAGTGCAGCCTGCAACAAGCTTCAGCACTAGAGCGCTAAGCCTTCCGCGGCGGGCTTCCTTGTGTTCCCTGCTGCTACAGCCGCCTGCAGGTCACTCACTAACACTGTGGCCTGGCCGCCTGGCTTGCTGTGGCGGCGGCTGATGGCGGAGGCTGATGGTGGGGTGGGTGTCATTTTCAGAACCAAGTCACAGCGCAGCGGTGTATGACTCCACGGCGAGGCACTCTAGGACTATAGAACTCAGCTCTGCAACGACACAGCAACGACACAAACCATCAGCTCTCTCTTCTTCCCTGGAGGACCACGCCAAGGAGCACACCAAACACTAACAAGAGAAACCCCATCATCCAAGCCAACAGCGCCATGGCTTCGAGCGGGCTAAGTGCCGCAGAGGCCCAGTGGAGGGAGCAGTTCGCCGCCATGCAAGCCGCCATTGCCGAACTAAAGATCCCTCAGGACACAAACATCGAGAGCGATCTCGAAGACGACGACTTTGAAGGATACTCTTCCGGGAACAGCGGCCAGGATGTCTGGCAATTCATCTCGGACGATGACCAAGACGACTTCAGCAGCGACTTTGCTGAAGCAGCCGCCGTTGGTGGCTCTGCTGCCGACTATGGCGCGCAATGGTTCACCACCAAATGTTCAGCTATAGCCGCTAAGAACGGCCTCTCCCCTGATGTGTTTGAAACTCAGGTCATGAGTGTCCTCAGCTCCGGTCAATCCGAGGATGAGCTCCAGGTACACCTGGCTGATCTGGTTGGTTTTGACGATTTTGATTTCATCATCGATGTCTTGGGACACAAGGATGAAATCGTTGCCGCAGTCACTGCCAACGGCCAAAAAGCCCAGCAGGCATCGTCTGGACCGCGACTCTTGACCAGGGCTGAGAGGGAGGAGGCTCTACGTCGCCAGGACCTGGAGCATAAATCTGCTTCTCTTGCCACCGCTTCATCTCGAGAGCCCCAGTATCCGCACGTCTACAAGTCGTACAGCGCCGGCAACACCCTCAGCTCCACCGGAAAGAAGTACGGTCTTCCGGTGGGAAGCGAGCGGAAGATTTTTGACAAGTATGAAGAGTACTCTATTCCAGCAGGAAAGAAGGGAGTTCTTGGTCCCGGCCAGAGGCTCATCAAGATCTCTGAACTTGACGGACTTTGCCGTACCACTTTCAAGGGATACAAGACGCTCAATCGAATGCAGAGTCTTGTGTACCCCATTGCACACAAAACTAGTGAGAACATGCTTATTTGCGCACCCACTGGTGCGGTAAGTTTCTCACCCTCAAGTCTAAATGCTGGTGCTAAGTGTTCTAGGGTAAAACGGACGCAGCTATGCTCACAATCCTCCACACCATCGCGCAGAATGTGACTCCCAACCCTTTTGAGGACCTCGCTGCCACCGAATTCGCCGTTAATACAGATGACTTCAAGATTGTCTATGTCGCCCCCATGAAGGCACTCGCTGCTGAAGTCACAGATAAGCTTGGCAAGCGCCTTGCCTGGCTTGGCATCAAGTGCCGAGAGTACACCGGAGATATGCAGCTTACCAAGTCTGAGATTGTTCAGACCCAGATCATTGTTACCACTCCTGAGAAGTGGGATGTCGTTACCCGAAAAGGTACCGGCGATACTGAGCTCGTCCAAAAGGTCCGCCTTCTCATCATTGATGAGGTCCACATGCTTCACGATGAACGAGGTGCCGTCCTAGAGTCACTTGTAGCTCGAACTGAGAGACAAGTGGAGAGCACACAGTCGATGATTCGGATTATTGGTCTGAGTGCAACGCTACCCAACTACGTTGACGTTGCGGACTTCCTCAAGGTCAACAAGTACGCTGGTCTGTTTTATTTCGACGCCTCATTCCGTCCTGTTCCCCTGGAGCAGCATTTCATTGGTGTCAAGGGGAAGGCCGGCTCCAAGCAAGCCAGGGAAAACCTTGACAACATTGCTTTTGACAAAGTCAAAGAAATGCTAGAGCTTGATCATCAAGTCATGGTCTTCGTACACTCGCGACGAGATACAATGGCGACAGCCCGAACACTTCACCAGAAGGCCGTCGAAGATTTCTGTGTGGACCTGTTCGACCCATCATACCATCCCAAGTATGAGCAGGCTTGTCGAGACATGAAGTCTTCAAGATCAAAGGACATTCGCGAGTTGCTTTCCAAGGGAATTGGAATTCATCACGCGGGTATGGCAAGGTCCGATAGGAACCTGATGGAGAGATTCTTCGCCGAAGGTGTTCTCAAGGTTCTTTGCTGTACTGCTACCCTCGCCTGGGGTGTCAACTTGCCAGCTGCTGCGGTCGTCATCAAGGGAACTCAAGTCTACAGTGCCCAGGAGGGTAAATTTGTTGACTTGGGTATTCTTGATGTGCTCCAGATCTTCGGTCGTGCAGGTCGTCCTCAATTTGAAGACACTGGTATCGGCATGATCTGTACTACCCACGATAGGCTCACGCACTATCTGACCGCAATCACGGAGCAGCAGCCCATTGAGTCCAAGTTCTCCACCAAGTTGGTTGACAACCTCAATGCTGAGATTTCACTGGGTACCGTCACCTCCATCCCTGACGCGGTGCAATGGATCGGATATTCCTACTTGTTTGTTCGCATGCAACGAAGCCCCATGACCTATGGCATCGAGTGGTCAGAGATCCGAGACGACCCGACCCTGGTTCAGAGGCGACGCCAGCTGGCTATTCAAGCAGCCAGGACTCTACAACGATGCCAAATGATTATCTTCAATGAAACGACTGAGGAGCTTCGCAGCAAGGATATTGGCCGAATTGCTAGCCAGTTCTACATCCTTCATACCAGCATCCAAGTCTTCAACACCATGATGCGGCCGCAGGCTACCGAGGCTGATATTCTGAAGATGATCAGTATGAGTGGAGAATTCGACAATATCCAATCCAGAGACAGTGAAGAGAAGGAGTTGACGCACCTCAGGAAGGACATTGTCCCCTGTGATGTGGAAGGAGGCATCGACACACCCCAGGCCAAGACAAACATTCTGCTTCAGTCTTATATCTCGAGGGCACAACCCGAAGACTTCGCTTTGACAAATGACATGAATTACGTTGCGCAGCAATCTGGGCGAATCTGTCGAGCACTGTTTATGCTTGCTCTGAACCGGCGATGGGGTCATCAATGCCTGGTGCTCCTCACCTTGGCCAAGTCGATCGAGAAGCGCATCTGGCCGTTCCAGCATCCCCTTGCTCAGTTTGATTTCACCAAGACTATCCTCAACCAGCTTGAATCTAAGGACAACCTGACGATTGAGACCATGAAGGAAATGGAATCGGCAGAAATAGGGGCCTTGGTCCACAACCAGAGCGCCGGCAAGAACATTGCCAGGATGCTGTCCAACTTCCCCACGGTGCACGTTGAGGCCGAAATCGCTCCCCTCAACCGAGATGTCTTGAGGATCAAGCTCTATGTAATCCCCGACTTCCGATGGCATGACCATGTCCATGGAACGTCTGAGTCGTTCTACATCTGGGTTGAGAACTCTGAAACTTCTCAGATTTACCATCATGAGTTCTTCATTCTTAACAGGAGGAAGTTGAACGATGACCACGAGCTCAACTTTACAATTCCCCTCTCGGATCCTCTGCCGAAGCAGATCTACGTTCGTGCCGTCTCAGACAGATGGTTAGGAGCAGAGACGGTGACTCCGGTTTCCTTCCAACATCTCATCCGCCCCGACACGGAGAGCGTATACACAGAGTTGCTGAACCTGCAGCCGCTGCACATCTCGGCTCTGAAGAACCCCGGACTAGAGGAGATTTATGCGAAGCGGTTCCAGTACTTCAACCCCATGCAGACTCAGATCTTCCACACGCTATACAACACCCCTGCCAACGTCCTACTGGGTTCTCCCACCGGAAGTGGAAAGACTGTTGCCGCTGAGCTTGCCATGTGGTGGGCATTCCGTGACAGACCCAAGTCAAAGGTGGTTTACATTGCACCCATGAAGGCTCTTGTTCGCGAAAGAGTCAAGGATTGGGGAGCCCGACTGGCACGGCCTCTGGGGCTCAAGCTCGTCGAGTTGACTGGTGACAACACTCCCGATACTCGCACAATCCAAGATGCCGACGTCATCATCACCACGCCCGAAAAATGGGACGGTATCTCACGTTCATGGCAGACGAGAGGATATGTACGACAGGTCAGCCTCGTCATCATCGATGAAATCCATCTCTTGGCAGGAGACCGAGGCCCTATTCTGGAAATCATTGTTTCTCGTGAGTCGAGACCAGCTTCCTCAAATTTGAAAATACTAATGCGTCTAGGCATGAACTACATTGCGTCCTCGACCAAGAACGCCGTCCGACTCCTGGGCATGTCGACAGCTTGTGCAAACGCAACGGATCTTGGCAACTGGCTTGGTGTCAAAGAGGGTCTCTTTAACTTCAAGCACTCGGTCCGTCCGGTTCCATTGGAGCTCTTCATCGATGGCTTCCCTGAGGTCAGGGGATTTTGTCCTCTGATGCAGTCTATGAACAGGCCAACGTTCCTGGCCGTCAAGAATCACAGCCCCGAAAAGCCCGTCATCGTCTTCGTGCCTTCCCGACGACAGACCCGTCTCACTGCCAAGGACCTGATCAACTTCTGCGGAATGGAGGATAATCCTCGCCGGTTCTTGCATATGGACGAAGATGACCTCCAGCTCAACCTTGCCCGAGTCAAGGACGATGCGCTCAAGGAGGCCATCAACTTTGGCATCGGCTTGCATCATGCAGGTCTTGTCGAGTCGGATCGTCAGCTAGCCGAAGAACTCTTCCTGAATAACAAAATCCAGATCCTCGTGGCCACCAGCACCCTCGCGTGGGGTGTCAACCTTCCCGCGCATTTGGTCGTTGTCAAGGGCACTCAGTTCTACGACGCCAAGATTGAAGCTTACAAGGACATGGACCTGACGGACGTGCTGCAGATGCTTGGACGAGCAGGACGCCCGCAGTTCGACAACTCGGGAGTGGCCCGCATTTTCACCCAGGACTCCAAGAAGGACTTTTACAAGCACTTCCTTCATACAGGCTTCCCCGTCGAGTCCTCTCTGCATACCGTCCTGGACAACCATCTTTGCGCCGAAGTCTCCGCCGAGACCATCCTCACGAAGCAAGACGCCCTGGACTACCTCACGTGGACATTCTTCTTCAGGAGACTGCACAAGAACCCATCGTACTACGGGCTGGAGATTTCCGCTGAGGAGCATAACAGCATCGCTGCGCAGCAGGTGGCTAACGAGTTCATGGTCGAAATGGTCAACAAGTCGCTCGATGAGCTCGCCGAGTCCAACTGCGTCGAGGTCTTCCCCAACGGCGACGTGGACTCAACCCCAATGGGCAAGATCATGAGTTACTATTACCTCTCCCACAAGACGATCCGACACCTGGTCCGCCATGCCAAGCCGCAAGGCACGTTCCTCAACGTGCTCTCGTGGATGTCCCGTGCAACCGAGTACGACGAACTCCCTGTGCGTCACAACGAGGACCTCATCAACGACACGCTGTCAGACAACCTGCCCTTCCCGGGCCATGCCTTTGGCCTGCCCATGTGGGATCCCCACGTGAAGGCCTTCCTGCTCCTCCAGGCGCACATGTCCCGTATTGAGCTGCCCATCACGGATTACGTCGGTGACCAGACCAGCGTGTTGGACCAGGCCATTCGTATCATCCAGGCGTCCATCGATGTCCTCACTGAAAAGGGCTATCTCTCCAGCTGCCTGCAGATGATCTCCCTGCTGCAGTGCATCAAGTGCGCCCGCTGGCCAACCGACGCTCCCATGTCCATCCTCCCCAGCGTCGACGCGGACTCCAAGGACAAGACAGCTCTCGCGAAGATCAGCGCGCTCAACCACGCTCAGGTCGGCCAGCTCGCCAAGAAAATCGGCGTCCCAACCAGCCAAACCGGCCGCTTCTCCCGCGCCGTGTCCGTCCTGCCCAACGTGGCAGTCTCCATTGAGGAAGCCACGGCGCTTTCAGTGAAGATTGGTCTCAAGCGCCTCAACCCACTCGTTGAGCGTGAAGCCCGCATCTACGCCCCCAAATTCCCCAAGCCGCAATCCGAGGGCTGGTTCGTCATCGTTGCCGATGTCGCCCGCGACGAAGTCATTGCAGTCAAGCGCGTCGGCTGGTCTGCCGTTCCAGGACGCAAGCTCGAACCCGGTATGCGCCCTTCATCAAAGACGACCATCAAGCTGCCCGAGGCCAAGCCTGGGCAGGCCCGCAAGCTGGACGTCCTCGTTGTCAGCGATGGCTACTTGGGACTTGAACACCGAGTTCTGGGTGTGGACATTCCCGCGCCGCCAACTGTGGACGACGCCGTGCAAGAGAAGAAGGCAGCCGCGTCTGGATCAAAGTGAATTTAGTCTATGGACAAGCTGTAGCAGGCGCTCTGTTGGTGGAAACCCCGAGACACTACCAGTACCCAATGCCTCTGACAGCTAAAGCAAAGCAAATGGAAACATAGCAGACAAATGCAGTGTGCCAAACCAAGACATACTGGGAAAAAATGGAAATCATCTTGTGAGAGAAAGACGCTCACACCAAGCCGAATTATATCTCCTGAGAAATGCCGCGAAGAACGACCGCCCCCCTTCATGACCGTAGCCGACCGATAACCATAAACTCCTGGTGACAAATGGAACCCTGATGCGTCGTGACAGTAACGTAAAGAGAAGATGCAACGCAGCCCGAGCGATGAAGAACAAAAGGAGAAAGCCAGACCCTGGGTGAGTCGAAAGAAAGCCGAAGACCGAAAAGCAAAAAGCAAGACCAGAAAATCAAAGCAAAGCCACCCGGGTATCACACACGCAAACACACAAATTCGTCCCCTGTCATGACCTCGCTCCCTACAGATCCCATGCATCCATCGTGGGGGTCTGCCTTGTAAACCTGGCAGGGTCTATGTCGTATGAACCTGAGTCCCTGTCGTATAGTTGCGTCCCGCTGTATCAAGCCCTCAGCAGCACTTTCGCCGCTCTTTCTGCTGTCGATCCTGCGGCACCAGCTCCTGGCCGCTGGCTTGGTCGACAGTGACAGTGGGGGAGAAGGCTGGAGAGAAGAGCCAGCTACGGCGGTCGCGGCCGACACGAAAGCTGCCCCGCTGGTTCATGCCGTCGAAGTAGCCACCATCCATGCCGACCTCGTAGCCTGGACTGCCGGGAATGGCCGTAGCCATGAGGAGGGCCTGCTGCATCTTGCGGTTCTGTTCAACCAGCTTGCGAGTGACGACACGGAAGACCTCCTCGACACCTTCGCCGTTCTCAGCGCTGATCTCGTGGCAGGCGTCCCAGCCGACCTCCTGGGCCCAGAAGCCGGAGCTGCGCTTGGAGCTGGGGCTGCGTGGTTCGACGGCGGGGAAGGAGACGGAGTTGGAGTAGCCCGGGTGGCCGGACATGGACGCCGGAGCGAGTGGGGTGGCCGTCGGGGGTGGCGTGCTGCCGAGGCCGGGGGCGAGATTCTCGGCGACGTATGCGATGCAGCGCTCGAAGGGGACTTGGCGGGCCGAAGGATCGCGGGCGACGATGTCGGCCTTGGTGCCAACGACGTGGAGCACGACGTCATGGGGGAGGTTTTGGCGCAGCTCGGTCAGCCAAACACCCATATCGAGGAAGGACTGGGCGTCGGTGATGCTGTAGCAGAGGATGCAGGCGTTGGCGCCGCGGTAATAGAGTCGGGAGATGGAACGGAAGCGTTCTTGGCCGGCTGTAAGTTCCACATGGTTAGTATCGTCGTTGGTTACATGCGCGCACAGCTTCGGGTGTTGAAGACCCGGTGCGTGCTCGCGAGTCAGTCAGCGACACGGGGAAGCAAGAGGCAACCAACCTGTATCCCAGATCTGGAGACGCACGACGGTATCCGAGTCGGAATCAACGACGCGCTTCGTCAGGAAACTGGCTCCGACGGTGGATGTGATCTCGGCCGGGTTGAAGGCGCCTTTGCAATATCGCATCACGAGCGACGTCTTGCCGACGCCCTGTGCGCCGAGGACGACGATCTTGGCTTCAAGCGAAGACATGATGGCCGCTGATCCGCCTCGACGTCGGGGGTGGGAGGAGGGGGGAGGGGGACGCCAGCGGGAGGAAATAAAGGACGACGAGGATGAAGAAACGAAAGAAGCAAGAAAAAACAGCAGACGTAGAAAAAGAAAAGGGTGCCGGCAAAGTTAGGGTGTGCGGGAGGACGAGGCTTCGAGTCGGGATGGCGTCGGGTGGAGGAGGGGTCCGGACCAGGGTTTCTTCCCTTCAGGCTTCAAGCTTCAGGCTTCGGGGTTCACCAGCGGGCAACGGCGGTGGCGCTACGGCGCTATAGTAGATGAGAGAGATGATCTTCAGCTGGAGCAACAAGACGGGACAGTGTGTTTATCGCATCCACATGGCTCGAGGAGAACGGGGCAACGGAGAGGGAAACGGAAACGGCAAGGCGAGTGAGCAACGGCGGCGGGTTGAGCAACGGGTTGAGCAACGAACAACAGAATCGATCATAGGCGGCGATGAGGCATACTCATGATGGGGGCCCTCGAATCTGTCCAGCGCCGGCGCCCCGTACAATGTGCTGATAGGCACAGGGGTTGCGGGAAGAAGACGAAAAGAAGCCTGGATGACGGATGGTTTGTTGTTGTTTTCTGGGATTCTGGGAGGAACCCGCACCATGCAGGGTTCAGTGCATATCGAGCAGGAGTTAGGGCCAGCCGAGACGAAATGGAGGTTAATGCGGCACCCTGGAGAGCTAAAGCACGGCAGATAGCGGACTTTCAGTGCAGCCCTAAAAGGGTGAAAGGAGCCCTGAGGATCCTGTTCAGTGGTTGAAGTTTCAGTGGTTCACGAACCCTGAAGGCCCTGGCCACTAGCACCCCTCCCCCGCCGACACAGCCGCCGTGGAGGGGCAAGCCGCTGTTCCCCAGCCCAAGCATGGGAGGCCAGGTCTCACGTGGTGGCCGGCCCCTCCCTGTAGACTCGCTGCGGACTCGCTGCGGTTCCAGCGCCCGCCGTCCACTCACAGCGCCCCCCTCCCCAAACTGAGCTTCAGAGGGGTCCGGCGAAGGCGCACAGCGACGTCATGGCCCCGAACATGGCGTGCGGGGGGTCCGGGTGGCTCCCAAATGACCTGTGGACTGGCATCCGGCTCCGAGCCAGCGGGCCTTGATTTGACGGCGATCAACTGACGGGATGAGACTCGAACAATCACACAATCACATAATCACACCGCTCTCCCGCAGGTCACATCGCATTCCATCTCGACGGACCTTGGCCGTGCCGTGTGCGTCGCCTTGCAGCCGGATGGATTGTCGCCTTGCAGCCAGATGGATGCGACGCAATATCGCTCGCGGCCTTCCCAGCACCGACACACATGGGATGGGTGCGAAGCCAGTTCCACGGCATTGCGCTTTCGATGCGCAGGTGAGATGCAAGATGCAACGCGAGATGGCCGCCTCGACTGCCAACTGGCCGACTTGAAGCCTATCGCCGGCCTGCTGGCCTTGTCCTTTGCTGGGATTGGGACGATCCGAGCAAGGCTCCCCCCTTCTCGATCCGGACATGCATGCCTTGTACAGGCCCGCATATGGATGTGTTGATGCACGAATATGCGCGTCTTTTGCCTGTTTGTATCGCGTCCCGATCGCACGATGCGGTACTTACGGTGCTGAGCTTGGACCGGATACCCGAATCGCATCGGCTGTAAACCAGGATCGAGACCGTCTCTGCGTGTCTTCCCGTTGTTGTGTCCCGGCCATCATCACGATCCCTCCACCAGAAGATCTGCTCCGTCCAAAGCCGGGGATCCCAGCTCCTTGACTGATCTGCCCGGTTGTCTCATCCCTTCAGCCGGAGAATGTATGCTCATGCACGGTCAGTCGGTTATTGAGTCACTGAGTCAGTAGGCATGTCTCAGTACAACCTGAGCTGAAGGGTGCGTCATGTCCGAGACAATGACTTGCAGGCTCCCAAAGCGTGACAGTGCAGATGCTCCGGCACATTGCCAACCACACCTCGGTTGTCGCGACGATCCGCTTAGCCAACCAAACAAGGTCAACTCTAGTGTTATAAGATCCATCCAAAGAAGTGGGAAATACAGGCATGCATGGCGCGAATACTTTGTGGTTGTGCAACAAGGCTCGGAGATATTAGCAACATCATCCTCGTTTTCTGCTGCCTGTTTGAGTCAGCCATTGATTGCATTCAGGACAATCCCGTCTTAAGGTTGCCACCTTCAGTTACCACTGCTGGTTGACTCACTGTCTGCATCACGGTCCAGGCATACTTACAGCAAATAATGCATCCAATATTACTACATGCGGGCGCCCAGGCGTACAAAATGCATCGACCACGCAATCCACCCACCCAGTCCAGCGCCAACACTGGCAAAAAGAAAGCAACGAATCGTCACACAATACGCAAAAAGATCAAAAAAGAAACTGGATGGCATCAAGAGTCTATTGCTCCCGGCAGGGCTTGAACCTGCGACCCTCGCATTACCAACACTGGCAATTGAAGTATTAGTACGATGCTCTAACCAACTGAGCTACGGAAGCCGTCCAGTTGTGAAGCGGATGACCCGCTCTTGGATGATGCTGACTCTCCCAATTGGAGCCTAAGACTGGATGTGAGAGGAGTGGATACGGGTCTCCGAACTGGGCCTGCCGTCATGAAGGTCAAGAACACCAAGCTTGCTGAGCTGATAAGTAAATACTAAAGGGGTGTATGCATTTTAACTAACCATATATGAGAACGAATTCGCCTCCAAATTTGCGACGGCTCCCTTCAAACCGGAAAGACTGGACTACAAAACGGCGCCAAAGGTGGTACCCCCGCCTCGTTATGGGATCTTTCCAAAGCCGCCTACATGCCAGCAGTATTTCCATGTACACGGGAGACGTGTCAGTCGAGGATCCTATGGATGACATGCCCAAGAATGAAAACGGGAAGCCCTCTGACAAGAGCCAGTTTCTTGAGTAACTTGCCAAGTATAACAAGGATCTGGGCAACCAGAGGAGATTTATATTTTGGAGAGAGAGAGGGCTGCTGCATTCTCAAGTCGACGTGGAGGACAATAGGATTTTCCGTTGCACCACTGTATAAGATAAGGTGACGGTAGGACCAAGAAGAATCCGAATGACACCTCACTGAC
Source organism: Ilyonectria robusta (assembly GCF_021365365.1). NCBI lineage: Eukaryota > Fungi > Ascomycota > Sordariomycetes > Hypocreales > Nectriaceae > Ilyonectria > Ilyonectria robusta. The sequence goes on along the minus strand of NW_025764436.1, from coordinate 1,032,089 downwards.
CTACATCGCGATGGAGAATGGGGACTCAAGACGAGTGGGCGAGGCAGCGAAGATGTTCCATGTGATCATTGTCAATAATGAGGAATGTCTGCGCACCTGCAGACACGTTCCCCGAAACAGGCGGCAACTTCCCAGTCGCGGTTCGTGCGCTGCTCCCAACATCAAGGAGCTCGAGAGAACTGGGATTTTTGTAATCCTGGCAAAATGATCAAGCATAGCACTCTACTCAAATCACCAAACCCCATCACATCGCAATAGATTAAGGCAATCAGACTGGGCCGGAATCATTTATTAAGCGCTATAGCGCAGTGTATATCCAAATCTTCCAGGACATCTCATGAACAATCCTAAGCTGGCGCAGCAACCATTTATAGCAGCAGAGCACCACCAACCAAGACAGCAGCACCAGCCAGGACGGCGTTCTGGGTGACCATGGCACCGGCAGCGTTGTCGGACGCAGTAGGGGTAGAAGCAGCCGAGTCGGAGCCGGAGGCAGAGGTAGACTCGGAGCCGGAAGCGGAGCCAGTCGCGGCGGCGGTGGAGCCGGTGGTGGAGGCTGGAGCGGCGGCGGTGGTCTCGCTGCCAGTCTCGCTGGCTGTCTCGCTGTCGACGAGCTTGTTGGCACCAGCGGTGACGGTGACAGGAATCAGCATATCAAGATAGCCGGAGGTGATGATGCTGCTGGTCGACGCGAAGGTCGACGAGTCCACATCCTCCACAACGCTCACGGCGCAGGTCGCCAAGTCCTTCTTGGGTTCAAACTGGCAAGTGATCTCTTGGACGCTGCAGAAAAGTCTTTGTTAGCAAATATTTACATACTAGGATCGGTGTCCATTCCGGCACGCGCCGGGTAAAATGTGGCATGCTGGGGAGTCTCAGAGGCACGTACTATGAGCCGTACACGGAGTCGGAGTAGGAGGATGACATGTAGAAGGTCGACGGGCCGTAGATGAAGGTCTGCGCCTCGGTTATGCCGCAATCGTTCGAGTCGGCGTCTTTTGGGCAGTTGACGGCAAAGGTTGTCTTCGCAGAATCGGCAGCGACAATTGAGGCCTCGAGGTCCTGCGCATCGTACATGGGCAAGAAGACGTTGACAGTGGTGGACTGGGCAATAACGGCGGCGACGCCAGTCACGGCGAGAAGGGCGAGAGAGCGGGCCATTTCGGATTATCAAGCGAGTGTGTTGTGGTAACGAGTGTATAGGGTCGGCGAGAGCGTTGACGGGTTGAGCAAAAACAAGACACAAAGGTGAAGAGGGCTGGCTATCCTTTTTGAAGCACGGAGTATTCTCATGCAGGAACTGGCGCTACCGTAATGAGACGGTTTACCAGGAGGTTCCAGAGCGGGACAAGGGCCAAACTCGGCCATTTCTTCTTTCGGGTTTAACAAGGAAATGTCTGTCAGGGGTGAATCAACTTCGCAGACAGGGGCATTGCCCTTGCCTGGCTGATGCTGTATTGGTTAAAAATGGAACCTTTTGATTTGCTTCTACTTTACAACATCAATAGGCGGTACATCTGGAGCAGTTTTAGATTATTCCAACTCGTTGAAAAACCTGTGCCGTTGATTCTCTGTGCAACAAGGCCTCGAATTCATGCCAGGATAAGCCTTCTCCGGAGGCGTAGCGCGGTGCTAGTGACGCTGCCTCCGTAAATGATTCACATTTTTGGCCTAACGTAGCAGCTAGTCAGGGGCCTTTTGCAGGCACACTGCCCCAGCTTTCACGGAGGCAAATGTTGCCGTTGAAGTTCGAGTGTTGGCGCTGGAGGAGACAAGAGATCCATGATTCGGCTAACTTCAGGTGCCAGCGAGGATCATACAGGGATCCCAGGGGGTCCTTCGGGCAGAATCATGGAGATATGGTGGAGAGTTAGGCACATGCAAATGCGGGTACGGCGTCTGGAGGCGCGATGCTTGGGTGACAGACTTGGTGATGGCAGCGGGTGTGGCGGCGGCACGATTCCGATGCACTGCCTTAGTCTGGTTGTTAGTCGAATGACATGTGCATCGTGAGCTCAACGGGACATTTGGAGAATTGACGAGAGCGACAGGCTTTTAGATGCACTCGATTGTACATTGTGCTATTCCCAGCAGGTCATAAATGTTGTCGCCAAGACAGGGTTGAGCATAGGTGACGACGACGTCCCGGGAAGCTGGATAGGAGACGTATCCCAGCGCTTCTCAGCGAATCGTTTCGGTTTCGGTTGCAGGTCATATCGGAGGAAATAAATCACGGACCAGATCGATGCATGCAAGAGCCAGTCCGATGTGGGTGGGGATCGTACGAGCGATGAGATTGGATGTCCAACCCATGGCTGTGCTTGTCCTCGTCTGTCGTCTATGCCGCTCCCATGCGCAATTACAATTAAACACCATCTGCTTAGGGGATAAGAACGGCCAGAGTCATCCACTACTCTTGGCCGAACTTCCACTCACAAGCATATCCTTCCTATCATAGAGCCGATATCAGATAGCCAATTCTGCATATACTCAGCCCAATTGGCGTAAATCTTGTTGCCAGTTGCACAAGCGAGTCGCACAGTAAGTTAGAAGAAACCACTATTACTAAAAAAGTTACTATAGTCTATTCCATATGAGTTGGTTTTGTATATTATTTGGTTTTTTTTTGTAGTCTTACTCAATATCATCAGATAGATCAAAACCATACAGTAATCTCAAACAGTAGGAATAAACAATAAGGGCTACACCCAGCACCAGAAGAAACAGTAGCTGAACAATAAGGTTGTTGCCCACCGGTCTCTGCCTGAAGCTTCCATTCAACCCCTCTGACTTCAACCCTATTGTCTGCAGTCAACGACCTTGCTGTCTGCAGTCAACAACCTTGAGATAGTAACCTTATTCCGAGCAATAGGATATAAGGGAGACGTCTCCCATCGTCAAGGGACCAACTTCCCTTCTGACACTCATCCCATCTCAATAAATTTCATCTGAATAACTTGTCACCATGTCGACTGCCATCAATCGCAAGGCCCTTGTTACATATATCCCTGCGCATCAGGGATACGAATCTGGATTCCGGCACAGCACAGGATTCCATTGGAATCTTCGAGACGAAAGGGAAAGACGCAAGCTGGATAACCATCTAAAATTCCTTAGAGAAAGGAACCTCCTAGACCTCTCACCACACCACCCAGAACGCCTGGATAGAAACCAAAGGATTGCGTTAGCCATTTTCGGATGCGGTCTGTTTCTTGACGATAGGAACAGAGCCAATCCGCAGGGGTTTTGTATATTATTAATATAGACTATCTACACAGGTTATTAAATTCTCTTTACTGATAAGTTAAGTAAAGATATTTGCTCTGATATCGAGTTGAGTGGGAGGTGAAGTGACCGTTTGCTCCATTTCAATTTGCCGTTGCATGTGTTGCCATTTCAATCATGGGGGCCCCTTGTGTGCCGTTAACATCTTCTCGGATGAAGCAAGTGTTGGGTTGAGAGTGGTTTGGTTTCTATCGCCCCCAGCCCAGCTTGCCTGGGTCTGAGTCACTTTCCTCTGAAGGTCACTTTAAACTTATACGGGGGCAAAATGTATGTGCGTGGTGGAGTGTTTGAAAGCTTCCAGGTAACGACGTCTGGCAACAGCTGCCAGTCAACTCAAGGCGCGATGCTATTGGGTAGGTATACCGCGTCGACGCGCCTCAAGAGCGAGACTAGGCGCCTGAGGCAACGTAACGTACAAGTTAGATCACTTGTCTCCCAACCTTCCTCTCCTTCCTCTCTTTTCTCTCTCTCATACCGAGCGATAGTCAACCGTACACGCCAAGCGACAGTCCACCGTATATACCAAGCGATAGTTCATCGCACATACAAAGTGACAGACCACCGCACATACAAAGCGACGGCCCACCGCACATACAAACCGAAAGTCAACCGCACAACAAAGCGACAGTCCACCGCACATACCAACGGACGGACAGTCCACCGCATATACAAAACGATAACCCACCGCAAATGTAAGTTATAGCAGTCTGAGCGTAACATTCAAGCATAGGGATTTATAAATACTAACTAGTATATAGATGGTGTCCTCGTCCCAGAGTGTCCGAGACTTGGTGTGGGGGATCGGCGCCCTCCGTCGTGGTGGCCGTGGTGGTGGCGATGGTGGCGATGGCCCCGGCCTCTGCCGGGGCCGGAAGTGCTACCGTGTTGGTATATCATGTCCTGTTTATGTGGAACTATAAAACTAATAGAATGTAGTGCGGTGAACATGGGCATATTGCCCGAAACTGTCCCAAGCCCGTCCGCCGACGCTCGGCGTCCCCTCGTCGAGAGGAGGCCAAGGAGGAGGCTAAGGAGGAGACCAAGGAGGAGGTCAAGGAGGAGGAGGAGGTGGAGGAGGAAGAGGAAGAGGAGGAGAAGGAGGGAGAGGAGGAGAAGGAGGACATAGTCCTGATTAAAAAAGAACCCCTCTAGGGGCCGGTGCGAAGCCGACCTGGCGGTTCACGAATTTGTTTTTGGAACGAGAGATATCATAGCCCGGGGGTAATCATGGCGTTACGATGAGAAAGTTGCTTTACTCTATAGTTGAGTTTCGATGAAAGAGATTCTTCAAAGAGTTCGGACCGGATCTTTGTGGTGGGGCCGGGAATCGTCGGTCCTTTTTCCATACTCCGTTCTCAGTAATTAGTGCTCGAACAGTTCCCGACCCGCTCGGGACATCAACTTTGTAGTGAGATTTTCTCACGACGAATCCCGGATGTGGGCGAGCGAAGTTAGGCGAGAGAAGGGAGTGTAATCGGGCGCAATGAGGCAAGCCAAGAGCCTAGAGCCAAGAGCCAAGAGCCAAGGAACGAGCGAAACCAAGAGAAGGAGTTATGCTCGTCCCTTTTGCTTTCTTTTTTTTCGCCTTCTACCACAAACGTCGCGCATCGTCACCAAGCCCGCAAGGAACTGGCGCCATTCTTGGCCGTTGTGCTAGGTCTTGGCGCTCGGAGTAATGATACGCCAGCACGCTTCACGGCCCAGACAGGGCTTGGCGCCTACTCAGCCGACTCGAGCCAGCTTGGCCCGGTCCGCCTATTGACCTCTCCTATCCCGTCCTGGCCAAAAGGGCGAGAGCCGGATCACCATCTGGATGACCAGAAGAGTCGCCCAGACCTTGGCGTTGCGTCTCCGCGGCGCACGGCACAACAACCCCCGGCTTGGTGCTGGCCCCATTTCCCGGGTTGACGGCCGTGGATTCTGCCATCCGAAGCTCATAAGCTCGTGCCTTCGCCCTTGAGTCCTCGTTGCTTGGTTTTGGTCTTTGTCGGTTCTGTCGTTGGGTCATGTCGCACACCATCATCTCCCGAGTCTCTCCACCCCATCGCCATCTTCCAGGCGCGTGGTCACCCATCCGAGACGGTCTTCGTATTCGAATTACCCCGTGATTCCATCCTGCTGGTATCCGTGGTTTTCTGGTCTGCCATTCGACACCACCAGTTGGCGTTAATAATCCATGCGAACCCCATCCATGTGCCGCATGCGTTTCCCGCAGCCACTGCTGGCCCTGCTAGCTCTGTGTGCGGTAGCATCCGCCGACAATAACGAGGACCCTGCCGTCACCACTGCACCAATCTACCTTCCTTACTACAATCAGGAAGCATGGTCTCTGGTGCGAGGCAGCGTCATTTCAAGCGTAGGCGATCCCAGTTCTTCCCCGTCTTTGCAGTTAAGTGCATGGCGCTAAAGACGTGTGCATCAGAATCCCCACATACAACAAACCACTTACACCATCTTCTGTCCTGACGATAACCCACCCGCCTGCGATATCTCACTCGAGTTCCCCTTCGAACTGGTTGAAGGCCCTGACACGGTAGAATTTCACGGCACATACACATCTACATAGTAGGTCTTCCCACCAGTGAGCGTTTGGTCCTCCGTGCTAACATTTTCTCAGCATCGCAAATCTCGAATGCACTCTCGATGGGACAACCGCAGCGACATGTTCAGGCTACTCAAGCTATAAAGCCGGATACACCAATGGCCTATACGCAGGTCCGACGGAAGTATCGTGGACATCAACCTTCTCCGGGACCGAGGTGGAATGGGGTGTCTTGACCATGGCCGAGGCGCCCAAGGAGACGGACGACTCATGGGATGTCACAGCAACTGCCATGATGACGCCCACGACAGTTTCCGGCTATGTGGAGGTCCCTTTGTCAACTGGAGACGAAGCTGCTGGTGCAAATTTAATGATCGATGGAAGAAGAGCAATTCTTGGGGCGTTGGGGAGCGCCATCTTGGCGAGGCTCCTATTTTAAGACCACAACGACGGTCGGGCGGAGATCATGTGGAGTGATTACACACACGACGACTATACAAAGCGATTTCATTTTCGGGACTCGAGATACCATGGGAGGTCGGGGCTATTGGAGTAAAGGATATTGACGGAACACAAAATCTGTTTTTCTCGGGAATGTACACATGTGAGGCCATGTATAGAAAGGGAGGATGGACAGCTGGATGAAAAGTTCACAAGGATTTTCTCATATTGCCTAGCCAGGTTCAAGAAAATTATGTCCAGCCTACTTCTACGTTCGGGTCTGGGTTTTAACATACTCTTGTTGGTATCGGCATTGGTGTCGCAGATGAGGGCTTTTGCAGGGCGTTTTTCGGCATAGGCATAGGCATGGACGTGGGAATGGATGAGAAATGAACGCGCAATCCGCGAAAGGATAGAAGATAGTAACCGAACGAGGCTTATGTGATGTCTTTGAAAAAACGAAACGTGTCTTTGCCATATGATGTTCGGCGCCGCCACTTGTCGGAACCCTACGCATTTCACATTTGAAGATGCCGGTAGGCGATGAGTTTGAGAAAGGAGATCGAACAACGGCAAATCCCGATTGCAGATGCAAGATCGTTTATTAGACTACATAGTATGCACTATTAAATCCATTCTTTTAGGTACTTACGATAGTATTCCTACTGGACTTCTTCTTTGCTCGTTGCTTTGCTGAGATCTTCGAGATTGAGTATTCGAGGCAGTCAAGTTTATCGTGCGTGCATGCTGCAGGAATAGCAAAGATCTCGGAATACACCTCCTCGTCCATCGACCGTGGAGAACCTAAACATCGCTCTTAGACGATGCAATGGGTAGGATAAGACTACATCATGCAATAAACCGGCAATATCGGAAGCAGTCGTGCATCACGAACCCTCTAGGTTGGCAGGTGATATGATAAGGAGCTCGCACATTCACTAGCCAACCGAATGTAGAAAGTCGCTTTGGCTTATTGACGCATGCACCTCGAATGCAGAGAACCCAATTGAGAGGTGCGTGATGCAAGGCCAATAAGGCGCCGTAGTGTACACGTAGGAGGGCGGTCAAGGTGGGACAGAAAGAGACGCATGGGCTGACGAAAGATGATTCAGAATGCGGCTTTCAGGCGAAGCGTAGAACATGGACAGGAATGATGCGGGGGCAAACGGGAAGAGGTTGCGGGTGGGCTAAGCAAGAGGTGTTGTTCAGCTCGGTTCGAGATACGAAGACAACCGAAAGAGCTGCAGCCCATCTGCTATACGCATACGAGACCAGAGTGAGGGGGGCCCTTGGTACTGGGGACAATACGAATAATGTGTGTAGTGTTTGCCCAAGATGTACATGGGACCTGGACAAGACAAACTTGGCGATGTCCTCTCGCACAGGTATCCGTAGGGAGACTTCCGGTTGCTCTTGGCCATCTCTGGCGTCTTTTTTTCCCTTTTTTTTTTCTGGGTAGCTTTTTGTCTTTCCCTGTCTCACATCGTGCTTGGCTGACAGCCAGCCCCATTGCGTCTTTCTTGAAGCCGTTAGCACAGGCGTGATCGGGTAAGCAGCGAGCATCCCTGGCGGCGCACTCGATATCACTGGATACTGTGAGCGGGGGACTGGGGGACTGGGCGCTCCGGCACAGGGCAGACCGAGGGCCTAGAACCAGTTCGTGGCCGCCAAGCTGAAGCTGCTGTGAGCTCAAGTTCGCATGTTTTGGCCCGCCAAATGCTTCGCCTGTGTGATAAACCCCTTGTCATCCATGGCGGCCGATTCCACGTGTCTGACTCAGCGGGTCTCCCTCCTGTGGGCAAGGCACATTTGCATGACACCCTCCAAGTCGAAAGAAATGGCCCAAAAAGGCACAGAACCGAAAGCGGAAACACGGCAACGCCCAAGGTGGGAGACGATCAAGCCCAAGCAAGGGATTTGGCGCGACGACCCCTTTTTCATGGCGCCCCTGAGATGATCAACTAACCTGCGGCAGGTTTCATGTTTCATCCCGTCCCGCAGCGGCTCTGCTCTGTGAGTGTGTGTGCGACTAGAAAACACATTGGAGCTGGTATCCAACAGCGAGAGCCGGCAAAATCGAGGGCCATGGGTAAAACTGGATACACAGTACAATCCTTGACGGGCGGGGATCGTGGGATCCTCTCCAAGCCTCCCAGGATTCCGACTTTGACGCCTTGAGATGGAGCCCAGGCTGGCCAACAGGCGCGAGCTGGAGAGAGGACGGAACCCCGGCAGCCAGTGAGAGGGCGTAGCGGTGGCGATCAACACGATACGGCTCTCACTCTACCTGGCACCTTTCTGCTCCAGCCCTAGGGACTAAGGCTTGGGCTGGTGGGCCGGTGGCCTGGGGGAGTTCTGGGATCCCTGGATCGGCCGTTCCTCTCCTCGTCTTCTCGCTCCCAAGCCTCTGGGCGTTGGTTTGCTAATGCGCGCTAGTCGCCAGACAAGCCCGCCAGGCGTTCTCTGGCGGCGGGCTGCTCGCCAGTCGGTGTGGCTTGACGGCGGATGAAATTGATGATAGACAGGGGCGGCTTCTGTTTGCATCTTGCGTGTTTGTTGGCGCGCGGCCAGGCGAAACACTCGGGCGACCAACCGTGGGCTCGTTTCGCGGCATTCGTTGGACGACGGACGATGGATCGTGGGCCCGGCTGGGGAATGGGTTTCAGAGCTCAGCCAGTCGATGGAGCGACCCCTCAAGCCTCCAGCTCATGCAATGCGGGGGGCAACGCTTGTTCCTGGCTTTTGCGCCTTGTTCCTGGGCGTTCCGTCTGCCAAAAAGGCTTCCTCGGTGGTTCATGGATTCACGCCCGCATGGCTCCCTCGCTCCAGGGCTCCCTCAGCTCGGGCTTGTCAACCCACTCGACCATGTCCGCTTTGGGGCAGGACGACTGAGATGTGCCCGATATTAATAGCCCAGCGGCGCCAGCGCACTCTCGGGCCACTGCCGTCTGGTCCTCAAGCCCGCCTCCAGCTTATTTCCTTCACGAGCCAGTCCCTTGGCCTCGTATTCATCCTCAGTCTTATCTTGCGCGGACCCAGGCCCGGACCCTCTTGGCTTTACTTTTTCATACCTTGGGGCCTGGCTAAGCCTTTCGCTTCCGTCTGACAGTGGCAGGGTCCATTGCTCTTTATTTGTTCTTATATGCGCTCACTGTCCCGTTCTGTGGTGTTGTTTTGTTGTCGTGAATAAGCTTCACACTCGTTCTTGCCGCATCTGTACACCCGCACCTTCCTTCACCTCACCTCACTCATCTCGTCATCGACCACTAGCCTCCGACTCAATCACAACCTCATTCACTCAACTAACTCTTCATTCTCTCAACCTCTCAATCGTTATCCTCGCCGATTGCGGCCCACGCCTTCTCGCCCACGTCTGCTGGGTGATATTTTGAACCTCAAGTCGCTGTGCGACAAAACTCACACACATCCACCATCATTCGATACCAGATCAATACGATGAAGTGGCTACCTGTTGTCGCCGCAGCCTCGGCTGCCGCGACTAAAACGCTCCCTTCAAGTCTGAACATCTCAGATCCTGGTAAGTCATCGCCCAGATCGTTTTATTAGTGCTTGCGCTTACAAGAGGCTACAGACTCCATCCGCGATGTCGCAGCCAGCTTGGCGTACGACACCATGTCGTACTACAGCGGCAACACCTCCAAGGTTGCCAAGGTAAGGCAGCCCCTATTCATTCTTCAATAGGACACCGCTGACTAGGTCAGGATGTCGGTGACCTCCAGGATCCTTATTACTGGTGGGTGGCAGGCGCGCTCTGGGGAACCATGCTAGACTACTACCACCTCACCAACGACCCCAGCTACAACGACGTAATTATCCAAGCCCTCCTCGCCCCAACCAACCTTGGCACTGGCGAAGATTATATGCCTGCCGAACACGCCGACGAGGAAGGAAACGACGACCTTTTTTTCTGGGGCTCCGCCGTCCTCTCTGCCGCCGAGCGCAACTTTCCGCAACCCAACAAAGACCTCCCATCCTGGCTCGATATCGGAGCCAATGTCTTCAACCAACTCGTCGGTAGATGGGATACAACAGACTGTAATGGTGGTCTAAGATGGCAAATATTCAGTACGAACCCGAACGGATTGGATTATAAGAACTCCGTTAGCAACGGTGGCTTCTTCCAGCTCGCGGCACGACTCGCTCGTGCAACTGGCAACGAGACCTACGCCAATTGGGCTGAGTATATCTGGAATTGGTCATCTGATATCGGCTTTATTGATCCCGATAACTACCACGTCTACGACGGTGCCAGCTCGGCCGATAATTGTACCAAAATCAACAAGTACTCGTTCACTTACACCAGCGGAATCTACTTGTATGGCGCCGCCGTGATGGCCAACTACACCGGACGGGCCAATTGGAAACAACGCACCGAGGATATTTTCGACGGAGCCGGCTGGTTCTTCTCTCCATACGAAAACTCCACCGACGTTCTGTACGAGGCCGCTTGCGAAAAGGTCAACCGATGCAGCGTCGACATGTCAACCCACAAGGGCTACTTGGCCCGCTCCATGTACCAGTCCACTCAGCTCGTGTCCTCGCTCAGTGACAAAGTCGACGCCCTTATGATTCCTTCCGCCGAAGGTGCGGCCCAGGCCTGTAGTGGTGGCGAGACCGGTCGAACCTGTGGTCAGCGCTGGTACACTGGCGCCTACGACGGCAACCCGGGCCTCGGCCAGCAGATGTGCGCCCTCGAGGTCATTCAGGGCCTTCTGACCGACGATGCTCCCGCGCCTCTGCAGGGTGATGATATCAAGGTCATCCGCAATCTCGAATGGCACCCGACTGTCAAGGTCAAAAGCACACCCACCACCACGTCCCAGCCCTCCGCCACCGAGACTAAGGCTGAGGAAAGCGAGGACGCCGCCAGCATGGCCCGGAGCAACCTGGTCTTTGCCTCGCTGGGTGTCAGCACCGTCCTGCTCTTCCTTGGACTGGTTTGAGGAATAAATGAGGAATAAAAGAAGAAAGATACCCTCCGTTTTGTATTTTTTTAGAGGTTGCACATGCGAACTGAGCTTTGCCGAAGAGAGGCGTTTCATTTTGGATAACATATAAACTGGGCCCTCGTCAGGGCGAATCGGGACATAGAATTTGCATCATGCCTTGACCATTGTTTCTATAATTTACGAGATTATGTCTAGAGGAACTAAATCTATGCTAGAACGCCGTTTTACCTCGTTTTCCGTCTCTGCCCTTCTACAGTGCTTTTGTCTGTTGTGGTGTTCTACAAGCCTCTCACCTCATTGAGTGACGTCCGTAGTGATTCTAGGAATCTGGTGACTTCACTCTCAGTACCAATGGTGATACGCAGGCATCCTAGACAGCCGTGCTCCTTGCCTCGGAAACGAACGACAACACCCTTGGACTCTGCCAGTTTCTCGTAGACGGCCAACGCAGTTGTGTTGTCCGGGTTGCCCACCGCGTCGAGCATCTCGAAGAGCAGGAAGTTACTCTCGGTGCCACCGCGCAGACGGCCAACACCGGGTATCTTCGGTAGCTCTGCCAGGATGCGGTCACGCTGGGCAAGAATCTTGGCACGGTTGTCATGCATGATTGCCAGGCCTTTCTCGGAGACGGCGTAGGATGCGAGGGCACTAGTAGGACTGGAGATGTTGTAGGGGGCTTTGAGACTGTTGAGGAGGCTGGCAATCGGGGGGGAGGAGAAGGCGGCACCGAGACGGATGCCAGCCAAGCCAAAAGCCTTCGACAGGGTCTGCATGACAACAAGGTTGGGGAACTCCGTCACCCACTCGGCAAGGGACGCATCTTCCGGAGCAAAGTCGATGTAGGCCTCATCGAGGACCACGACGCCGTTCCAGGTGGGGTGGTTGAGGATTTGCTCGACATCCGCCTTTGCGAGGACCGAGCCGGTGGGGTTGCCAGGAGAGCAAACGTACACAAGCTTGATGTTCGCCTCGTTGGTGAGCGCGTCGAGGATCTTCGGGACATCGAGCGCGAACGTCGGGGCCGGCAGCAGGGGGACCTTGACGATGGCGACGTCGTTGACCTGGGCAGACACGGCGTACATGCCGTAGGTGGGCGGGCAGGTGAGGATGCGGTCGCGGCCGGGCACGCAGAAGCAGCGCAGCAGGGCGTCGATTGCCTCGTCGCTGCCGACTCCCACGAAGAGGTTGTTGGGCGTGAGCGTCTTGGGAGTGTGGGCGTGGGTGTTGCGCAGGGCGCAAAGCTGCTGCTTCAAATCGGCCTGGTGGGGGTCGGGATAGCGGTGCAGGCCGAGGAAGTCGACGTCGAGGCCGCTGCCGGCAGTCGTGGCAACATCGGGGCCTAGCGATGGCCCAAAGGCGTTCTCGTTGGCGTCAAGGAGAATGTTGGTGCCGTCGTCCTTGTAGTCGCTGTGGCCGTTGGTCAGTCCGTGTGGTTTTCGCGGTTTTCGCGGGGCATATATCAGAGCGGGGGAGGGGCAACTTGCTCTCTCGCGCAGCGGTACGGCTGGAGGGCGAGGATATTGGGGCGGGCGCAGGCCTCGAGGTTGAAGGGGGACATTGCGGCGTCGAGTGTTTCCCTTGAGAGTGTGAATTGGGTTGAATTGGTGACGGGCTGGCTGAGGATGCTCAATCGGTTGAAGCTCGCGCGCCTTCCTCCATCTTAAACATCGGGGCCCCGCCGACGCCGGAGGGGCGAGTCATCGACTTTTCGGTGGGCCGCTGATAGTGACTGCAGGAATCAATTTCATAGCGGAGTACGATGCACCTTGGCAGCCAGCTTCGCGACGATGACTGCAGCATCCCTGAGTTACCCAGTAGGAATAATTGTATCCACGATGCTTCCCAGCCGCCAAGGAGTTTGCCTGTAGAGTTGACTCACTGGTTGAGAGTTACATCCCTGCGGGTTTGCGACTACCCTGTACAGGAAATTGTTTGCTGAACCTCCCCTGTTTTTGTGATAAGAACAGTAAGGTGACGTGTCTGTCTGTGAAATCAACATGTTAGTCACTGGGTACATCATGCTTACAGTACTTAATGATGTTTGTATACCTGGTTGAAGATTGCGATGCGAAACACCAGTTCCCCCCACGTTTATGGTCCAAGAGTATTCAAGCAGACTCACATGCTGAAGTTTGTCAAAACCCTCAATTTATGGGGAAGAGTAAATATGAAGAACAAGAAATGTGTGTTGAGAATTCAATTGATTAATCTAACGTAATATCTCTCTTGTAGATCTGTTGTGAGGGTATCTGGAATGGGAGCCGAGAATTCGGTAGGTGACGCCCACTGTAGAATGGAAAATACGAGCACTTCTTTCAATCAACAGCAACGGTCGCGTGGCCCAATGGCAAGGCGTCTGACTACGAATCAGGAGATCGTGGGTTCGAGCCCCACCGTGACCTTATCTTTTGTCAGTTTAAAGAACTGGTCCAAGGCTTCTTTTTTTGGTGCGAGTTGCGTCTTATTGCAGGAATTTTAGGGTTCTACTTTATAATATATATGTATTTAATTATAATATATCTTTTTTTCTAGCTTTTTATTATTTTATTTTATTTACTTTTCTTATTATAAATTTTCTAAAATAATTTAATAATTAGCTTAAATATATTTTTAATATATAATTTAAACTTATATAATATTTAAATATAATAAATTTATATTTTCTAAAAGTAATAAAAATAAAAAAAAAATAATACAATTTCAGTTTATTGACTCAGAATATATTCAAGGAGGATACTAGCGTGAGGCAAAAATATAAAACCACCTATACAGATAGGAATAAAAAGCGACGAAAAGCAAAAAAGAATATTGCGAAGGTCACGGTGGGGCTCGAACCCACGATCTCCTGATTCGTAGTCAGACGCCTTGCCATTGGGCCACGCGACCGTGTATTTGATGGAAGGACTGGAGCTGTTCCAGTACATATAGCCCTCTGGGACTGCTGTCCTAGAGGAGAATCAGTCCCTCAGCTCTTCCACCAAACATCTTCCTACCCATTGACGAGGGCAATCGTTCCAGATGTTACTGAATTCTTGGGACTTCCTTCAGCAAACACGCTTCGTAAACTCTTCGGCTTGCAATGCCCTGCATACCGGAAACATCGATGCCCCATGGAACCTTCATGAGTCACATACTCACCCCTTAATGCAAGTGTGATGGTTTGCTACTCTATTCTTCATCCGCCGGAGAACGATTGTTTGACAAACAAGCCTGCAAACAGTGAATGTTTTCAACACCTCCGTTATTGAGTTCTGGGTATAAATATCATCTCTGGGCATCTGAGAATTACGCTTCCCTCTTTCACCGTCAACCCTACTACCAGATTTTATATATACTATCACTGAGTTTCTTCTATACTATCACCGGATTTCTTCCGCACGATCATCACGGGGGCACAGCATCCATCCAACCCGGTCTAATGTATGAATGCCTGCTCGGCAGAGCACGTCCACCGCCCATATCGCATTCCCGGTTACAGCAAAAGCGGAATAAAGACTGCGCTAATGAGTAGTGTAGCGACGGCTTATATTATATGCGACGGCCCAAGACTGTACAAGGAGACTTGGCAGCGCCTCCGGTAAGTCACCAACACCCTATCCTATGTTACCACTCTTCCATGTGCCACTCTTCCATTTGCCCTTCTTCTATTTGCCTCTCGTCCATTTGCCGGGTCCTACGACGAAGTATTGTCGGAAAGGCTACCCTCAACGACAAGGTGTGAAAGAGGTACGCCGAGTGGCGTCCTCGGAAAGCCGATTGTTGCGCGAGTGTATCGCACTCGACAAGAAATTCAGAATGCCACATCACTTGGCAGCCTGACTGCAACTCAGGTTTGGATTGGGAATCTTCAAGACTAAAACCTGAAACATTTCATCAAGTATAGCAGCGAGGGCAAGGTCGAGGGAGCTTCTGGACTTATCCCTGGTGTGAGAGAATGTGGAAGAGATTCCCCGAAGTTCTTGGACCCCTCAGTATTACGGGACGTGCCTAACCCTAGCCCTAACGTGAGGATATCATCGCTCTGCCTAGCCGATGTGCAGAGTACCCAACTGCAGTTCCTAGAGGTGCAGACGGCACAATACGCGCAGACTGACATGTGTAAAACACATAGACGAGCAGTGTATGCGATGCGCCCAAGGAGAAGATGGCGAATACGACTGTACTGAAGAGTGGATAAGATGCGAGGACATCCACCAGGCCGCAATCCAACCCGCGCGACTCCACATGGGAGAAGTGAAGGAAAAAGATCGGCCGATGGTGAGCCTCCCTGAGGATCCAGCTATCCAAGTACTGACCCTGTAGGTGCGGGCATGGATACAGGACCTTCGCAGGCACATCCGGAAGCACATCCGACGACTCGAGAAGCAACACGGCGTGCGTACACGACGGGCATAAAGAGGGACAAGATGTGCTAACGCCCGCAGCAGATATGTCCGGGGTTTCTAGCCGACGCCCGGTATGACTAGCGGGAATAAGGGTTCAACGGGTACGAGCTCTCTGACGTCGGCAGGATGGAGGAGTTCGAGCAAGCAGAGAGGACTGCGGTGCGTATGGACCTATGCGAGGGCGGAGACGGCGAGGAGAACCCGTACCTGTACCGGACGTCCCATCAGCCAAGCGGCAAGACGCCCCAGAAGGGGCCGGTCAGAGACCACAGGCATTTGTCGGTCACTGAGAAACATGCGGCTTTAACTGCGGCCATGGAAAGACTCCGGCTCTTCAAGATGGCGGATACGTCCAATATACTACCGCAGATCCTAGAGACTGGCATAAAGGCACAGCCAGCCTGCACCCATCCTACGGCCCAGGTATCGGCTCCTAATACGCCGCTGAGCGTGCCACTCGCACCAGCTGCCCCGGTTCCTTCGCCTGCGTACTGGAAGTACAATGGAGAGTTATACCCAGGGGAGCCGGGTGGCTTGGGGCTCCTTGCTCTGTTACATTCTAAAAAGTAACAAAACCCAGAACAACTCACGGTTCCTTGCCATTCGAGACGGCATGAACTACTTTGAATGGGTAGTTCCAGAAGATGCTGATGATGGTTCCTTTGCTCACGACTCCGAATCGCATTCGCTGATGCCTCTCCCCGACGTCTTCCTGATTCAACCGGCACAGAACTGTGAGAGCCTCACCTTTGGATTTTCATCGGCCACGGAATGGAAGAATGCCATGTTCAACAAGCGATTTTTCAGGAAACAAAATTCACGCCATCTTCCCGGTGGTTGTTGTGTCGACACAAGAGCTTTATTCAACCACGAATTATGGCTGCAAGATTTTATGATGACGCTGGCTAGGTTTGGGGAGCCGTGGGCCACCATGTAGACGTAGCAAGTCGAGGGGCGTATCAACCGGAAAGGTCAGACGATAGTATAAACCGAAACCGATCACGAACGCCATTATTCACCCTCGATCATCTTCGCCCCTGCACATTCACTCAACCAGAAACTCGACAATATCATCAACATAAGGATGAAGGATCCAAGACCTAAATAGGACAGGGAATTTGGACTACACTATCACCACAGCTGAACCTCAGCCAACATACGGCATGCGACAAAAGACTTCCACATTGTATAGGAAGGCTGTGCGGAAACCCCGTCAACCTGGCAGACCCAAATTCCAAGAGAGCTGTCAGAGACCATCGACGACCCAGCAGTCGCAAACACGCCTCATCGACAGCGGCAGAAGCATGCCCGCATGGCCGGAGTTTCGAGTGAGTGGCTGCGCCATTTGATCGAAGATATGAACTCTGCGGTGGTCGGGTTACGAAATCTTGACCCTTTGCTAAGAATTCCCATGGGCGACATCATCGATCATCTTGTGGAGGGCGATGGCTTGCTGGACACCGCGAAAACTGAGGTGGCCCGGAGTGAAGCTCAGTCAAAGGGCCATGATGCAGACGGCGATTCATACATGGGTGTGGACACTGAAGACGGCGAAGACGGCGAATACTCCGACACTGCCAGTGAGGCAGACGAAGACTTCGTCGAGGGCCCCCTGTTGGAGTATCTTACTGACCTTCACAATGACATGGTCAGCGGTGACCAGCCTTGGGTTACTTTTTAATACCCCCTTACAGCAACCATACATGAGTCTAATAAATGCTAAATAACTTAAGTACCTAGCCATTTATACAATACAACAACCTGCCTAGCTGTTACCCTAGCGGCTGCACTGCAGCTGTAACAGCGGCCCATCAACAACGTTCCAACGCGGTCCCGAAGGTTTCCCTGGTTGCTAGTCATATTCGATCCCGGCACGCCACATTATCATTCACTCTCAGCTTTGCAGCTGAGTTTCAGTCCTTGGCCCATGCCAGAGCCTGCTGGCAATTACAACGCGAGACTGCGTCCAATCCAGAGAAAATATGTCGGTGGCGGTTAGGCGTGATGCGGGCGCAGATCGCATTTCGTTGACATATCGTTGTTTTGTGTCGGGTCTTGTACAAACACGCTCAGTGCCGCTCAGGCGCCGCATGCATTTACAGTCGTCTACTCAGTACTATCATCTACGCTCAGGCTGTGTCGCTTCTCCTCCAAGCTTATTGAAATAAAATACATCAAGTGCCGTTACCTTCATAATCATTTTCGTCTTCCGTACTTCCACATTTGGAATGGTCACAAGACGATCGCCGCTGCATTCTTCCGCAGCGTGACAGCGTCTGGCAGCGCACCAAGCCAACAACGGCGCCAGTTGCGTCATAGCTGTGACCAGGGTCGCCAGATGCGCTTACATGGGATGTAACTTAACGGTGCAGGCATCCCACTCCCGCGACAAACTACGCCCAAGGATCCTAAAAACAAGCATCTCAAAAACATCCTAACTACGCTTCTCAAAAATTCATGTGGTCGAGTTCTCGCGCCACGCTGCTGCGGGCCTTTGGAAGACCAACACGCCCCGAACCAAACTACCGCACCATGCCCGGTGCGCTTCCCGACGAGGAGAGCGGCTCCAGCGAGTCCGACTCGCTCCTGGATAGGGGCCAGCGAAAGGTGAAGCGCTTCTGGGATGGATTTATCGACTTTGCCTTTCAGGGAAACATTTTGCAGATTGCCTTTGGTCTCATGTACGTCATGACTGATGCTATCGTGGGTAATTCTGACTGACATCGCAGTCTCGCGGCCGCCTTCACCGACTTGGTCAAGTCTTTTGTCAGCGATGTGCTGATGCCGCCCATCTCCGTTATCTTGCCCATCAACAAGAATATGGAGGAGAAGTTTGCCGTGCTACAAAAGGGACCCAACTTCAATACCACCACTGGGTACAACACGCTTCATCAGGCCCAAGATGACGGCGCAGTCGTCATGGCGTACGGGTGAATACCAAACGCTTCATAAAGAATTACATTTCAGTTCTGACGGTGACAGGTCATTTATCAACCATGTGATATCTTTTTGCATGCTTGGATTCGCACTCTACGGACTGGCGCACTTTTACACCATGGTGTCGCATGATCCAATTATCAAGCACACAAAGAAGTGCAAGTACTGCAGACAAAGAATCAATGAGAAGGTATGCAAACAAAGATATACTTCGAGCCGTATGCTGACGTAGAACAGGCTGCGCGTTGCATTCACTGTACAAGCTGGCTTGATGGCAGGGAAGACGCGGTTCGGTCGTAGGGTATGGCCGTCATTTAATACCCAAAATCCCAAGATGGCCATATTGTTGCTGTGTATCAAGCTGGGCCTGGCTGGTATTAAGAAATACTCAGGCTGATTTTCTTTTGTCGTAATCCAGACGCAGAGATGGATACGGCGACATGCCAGTTCATCTTGAGTACCATTGCACAGAATGTGATTGATAGCATTTATATCTTACCGCATTTACTATTCAATAATACGAGCATAGCAGTTAAAACACGAAGTCATTTTTTGAGATCAAGTAGACGGCCCACGAGTTCGTTTTCTAAATCGAGACAGCGTGGTTATCCTGTAGTAGCACTTTCATAGATAGTCGTTCTCGCGAGAGGATGGACCACCCAGAGGCATAGCATTAAGCATGAGTATGCTATTCACACACACACCTATTACTACTTACATATATAACTTCATATCTCAATCCTGCTGATAATTATCTATTATCCTAATAAGCTTATAAGAGTAATTTTTTATATTTATTCTACAATAACTTTATTTTAGAGTTTTTCCCCAGATTGTTAGTGATTTACGCCGCTGTCAGATTGTCAGTCGATTCAAAGATCAGATTTTCCCCTAAATTTTCTTAGATTTTATTACCTATTGTCACCTCGCCGTCGATTCCCAGTCCGCACCATTTACAACAGTCGAGACAACACTGTCGATTCTGGATGTCTTGCCAACATCAACCTCAGCAACCGACCAGATAAAGCACCCGATGAGATGATTTTCTTCCTTTTGAATGTTTACCCAAACTGGTTGCGCCATAATTGAATCTCTTGGCCAGGGCCCTGACCGGCCGAGCTGGTCGACCCTAAGAGGGGTACCGTGATAGATCCGGCTGTAGGAAGGTGGGAGGTGGACGTTTTGGGTGTTGTTCCTGATCTTTTCCCTCGCTTTAAAGAATAAACTTGAGCGACAAATAATTGCTTATGCCTTGGCACAATATTTATTTATTTATTTAACTTACTTATTTTATTTTATTTAGGACCTAAGAAAGAGGCTGTAGACCGAGCTCTGAAATCTGGGTGCCGGTGATGTTCTAATTCCTCAGGGTGGTCGCCGAGGAGCCCCAGAAGGCGCTGTAGCGACAGGAGTAAACCACTGTAAGCCTGCGCTTACAGGGCTTAGGGTGAGTCTGGTGGGGCTATTCCATACGTAATTAGAACAAAGGGCACTGGAGAACCCCACTTTGCACTGCCCCGACTATACCTGGAATGCCGCGCCATTTAATGTTCAATATTGAGTCCCCTCCCAACAACATCCGGCCTGGTGGTCTAGTGGTAGTAAGTTGCACCAAATGAACGATCTCCAGGGTTCAATCCTAACATGCTTCAAGTGATTGGCGCTTCGGGAACACATCCCCATTCTCTCAGAGAAAATGTGCCAGGTCCCGGGTTCAATCCCCGGCCAGGCCCCATCATTTTTGGACGTTTCCACTGCACAAAGGTCAGAGGAGATCTCTATTTTTGTCCTCCAGTGTCTTTATATCCGGGCTATCTGGGTAGGTAGGTAAGGGCATCCATCCCTCACCGTCTTCCTGAGGCCCAGCAACCGTGGATATACCGTTGTGAGCTATCCTGTCCGACCTGGACATGACGTTCGTGTGACCAACGTCACTTTTTATTGAGAGAACCTAAATCTTCATACCCTAAAATTTATTTCCTCTACACTACGAGAACAAACAAATGAGAATCTAGTTGGGGATGAGGTGACGTAATTAGGCCTTGTCGCAACGCTGTCTAAATGTGAGCTGCCTGCGGACTGTGAGGAGAGTTGAGTCACCAATAACTTGTCAGTGATGGTTGAACACCAAAACATGGTTTAGCATAATACTTGACCCTAAATATTTATTCTCGAATTACTCTTATAACAAACGTCAACCAGCCAGTTGTCTTGGTCCCGATTTGGCGACTTGGCTTTACGCCTTCCTCTGGAGGTGACGTGTGCTGTGTGCGCCCACTACCCCTCTACGCATCTGCCGTGGAGGGCCTAAACTTAATCTGACACACGCAACCTACCAACTACGTCGCCTCACATGCGCGAGGATGAACATCTGCGATGGTATTTCCCGGGCTCCGCACCTCCGGCGATAGAGCTCCGTCTCTGAAGTCTAAGGCGAGCGTCGAGAGCGTCCTGCTGCCAGAGTATATCCACGAAGAGGCGCAGCTGCCCTGCGTCCCGCCCGAACGACCCGACCTCCGCGAGCTGAACAGCAGCCTCGAGGCGCTCGCCGCCATCTTCCCCGACATCCAGATCGAGGTCTTCCGCGAGCTGCTGTCCAACTTCGATGGCGAGTCGCGTCTCGCGCTGGTCGCCGATGCGCTGCTGAAGAACCGCGCCACTTGGGTCAAGGGGCGGTGGAGGGTCGACAAGGACGCGCAGGGAGAGGCGGTGCCCAAGACAGAGGTCTTCCGGAGCAAGGAGTACAAGAAGGCGGTCCAGACGCTGGCGTGGCACGAGTTCAAGGGCCTGTCACGATCGACCATCAACGCCGTGCTCGCGGAATTCAACTATTCCTACCTCGAAGCTCGACGAACCCTTGTGACGCTGTCCTCGAAATCATGGCGTTTTACGATATCCTCCCTCTTCTTCCGACGAAAGCCCATCGCTACGGGCGAGGCAGAGAACCACCCACTGGTATCATGGCGGTCGACCGGCCGTGGGTCCATCATACCGACGATCCGCGCGACGGGTAGCCCTGAGCTAGACCGTGAACTGTACAAAACGCTGGTGGTGCCCCTGAAGGAACGAGATCGAGAACAGAGGGAAACAAAGGATCGAGGGTTGGCGTTTTTGCTCAACAACGAGGAGGCAGAAGAAGCAGAGGCCACGCACGAGTGTGTGTGTTGCTTCATCTCGGCGGCCTTTGAGGAGTTCACGCACTGCAACCGGGACGGCCACATGATCTGCTTTCGCTGCGTGCAGCACTCTATCAAGGAAGCCATCTTCGGCCAGGGCTGGAACAGCAGCATCAACCCCGAGACGGGAACTCTCAAGTGCTTGTCTGTGGACGGTGATGGGTGCCCTGGCCACATCCCCGCTGAGCACATCCGCCGCGCGATGGAGGAGGAAAAGATGGGCGCTGAGATTCTACACAAGCTGGACCGACGGCTTGCAGAACACAGTCTCCTCGCCTCGAAGCTACCGCTCGTTCGGTGTCCGTTCTGCGACTACGCGGAAATCGACGACATGTACACGCCCTCACACGAAGCAACTCTTCGGATCAACGCTACTAGCATATACAACCTATTCTTCCTCATGCTCTGCATCGGAACCCTTCCGTTTGTCTTCCCGATTGTTTTCATATCCTCTATTATCTGCCTGCTCCTGAGCACGAGGCAATCATTTGGCGACTATATATCTATGGAATGGAGCGGAGCCCTCACCCGCCACCGACGACGTCGCCGCGGACTGAAATTCACCTGTCAAAGCCCCGAGTGCAAGCGGGTATCATGCCTCTCTTGCACAAAGTCTTGGCACGACATCCACGTATGCAACGAATCCTCCCTGGTCGCTCTCCGAACACAAGTCGAGCAAGCCATGAGCATGGCCATTAAGCGTGTCTGCCCCCGCTGCAACACATCCTTTGTCAAGAACGCAGGCTGCAACAAGCTTACGTGCCCATGCGGTTACAAAATGTGCTATGTGTGCCGAGCTGACCTCAGCGACGAGGGCTACCGGCACTTCTGCGATCACTTTCGGCCCGACGGCGACCCGACGCCTTGCACCGAGTGCGAGCGGTGCAACCTCTGGGAGTCGGAGGACACCGAAGAGGTTCTCCAGGCGGCGCGCGAGGAAGCTGAGCGCAAGTGGAAGGACATGGAGAACCGCGAGCTGTCGGGCACAGAACGGGCCTTTTTGGAGACGGGCGTTGCGGCGCAGAGGGGCGATGTCAGCGTGGAGCGCATACTGGTCAGCGGCAGAATCCCTGCGCTTTCTGAACTGTTCGATGTCATTGTGGAAACTATTTTTATCTAGGGTTACTGGCGTACAGATGGGCGAGCCTCGCGGTGGGCGAAATTGGATTTGCATACTGGGAATAAGGGCGTCTAAGCGGGTTTATGGTAGAGACGAGGTCAATCTCCACACCACATTCACAAGAGATTAGGGAATAGGACATTGGTAACGAATCGAATACAATACAGACGTTAGTGTACATGGCTTAACGTTTATAACTCCACAACATGCCCTCTCAAATCTTGCTCTTGGACTCGCCAACCAGCTCGGCGGCCGCGCCGGCAATGGCAAGCTTGCCCGTCTCCTTGACCTTGGTCTGGAAGGTAATCTTGTTGCCGTCGCGCCACATCTCGGTGACGAGAGTCTGGCCGGGAATGACAACGCCGGCGAAGCGGACCTTGATGTTCTTGAAGGCGCCGAACCGCTCGTAGACGGCCTTGCCGGCAAAGCCAAAGCTGCAGAGGCCGTGGAGGATAGGGGCCTTGAAGCCGCCGACCTTGGCGAACTCGGGGTCGATGTGGAGAGGGCTATACAATTGTCAGTCTTGGATTCTTGGTCTCTCCATGTCAGAAGGCTTACTTGTAATCACCGCTCAATCGGTAAATGGCGGCCTGGTCATCGGAAGTGGCCTCTTCGACGACGACGTCGGGGTGACGGGCGGGAGGCTTGTTAGCGGCAGTGGCAGCGCCGCGATCCTTGCCTCGGCTGGGACCGCCAAAGCCACCGCAACCACGGAGGAAGACGGTCGACTCGTTGTAGAAGATCTCCTCGCCAGTCTCAGCGTCGACAGTAGTGACGCCACTCTTGGCGATGGCGGCCTTGCCCTTGTCGACAACCTCAAGGAGACGCCCCCGAGAGACGAGGTTCGCGCTGGTGGGGATAGGGAACTTTCGGACCTCGAGATACTGCTCACCGTGAAGAAGCATCATGGGTGAGAAGTTGGGCACGATGTTGCCGAAATCAAACGGCATCTCGGTGTTAAAGGGAGGAATCACACCGAACGTGGGAATGACCTGGAAGTCATCGGCACCCTCGCTGTGATGTGTTAACAAGGTTCGCCTCAGAGGGCCAAGTGACTTACAAGGTGTACTTCAATTGGGTACGCTTAGCACCAATACCCAGGTTGTAGAGGATAGCATCGCGCTCCTCGTACTTGAACTCGGTAGGGTTGCCCTCCTTCTTAAGGGTTTCGTTGATAATGGCGAGATGCTCACTGGGAGCAGGTGCCTCAGCCTACTCGCGGTTAGTTAAACCTCACAAAAAGCTGCTAAGACATTGTTAAGAACTGACCTTGGACTTGCGGTTCGCCATGTTGGCCATAATCTTGTCCAGGCCGTCCTGGGACGTGGAAGGGTTGTCGACACGGCCGTCGAAAGTGGTAATGTCGCCCCAGGCCTTGACGACCTCCTCGGGAACGAGAGGCACGTCGACAGGGAATCCATGGCCGCCAGTGCGCTGCCATCGGGTCTTGCCAACCCAGCCACTGCCGACCTCGTAGAGACCGCCGGTAGGATCGGGGCACTTGTCGCTGCAGAGAGCGAGGACCAGAGGCGCAATGTAATCGGGCTTGAAGGCCTGAACCATCTCCTCGGGCAGGATGGTGGCGGTCATAGCAGTACCGGCGTTGGGGGCAATCGTGTTGACGTAAATGCCATACTTCTTGCCCTCAAGCGCAAGAGCACGCGAGAATCCGAGAATACCGCATTTCTGTCATTGTTAGTTAAAGTCTGAGTATTCCAGGGTTTTACTTACTGCCGCAGAGTAGTTGGCCTGGCCAAAGTTGCCATAGATGCCACTGGTGGAGGTCGTGTTGAGGACACGGCCGTACTTTTGCTTGAGGAAATAGGGCCAGGCGGCCTTGGTGACCTTGTAGGTACCTCGGAGGTGGACGTTCATCACAGGGTCCCACAGGTTATCGTCCATGTTGGTGAAAGCCTTGTCTCGGAGGATACCGGCATTGTTGACGACGATGTCGACACGGCCGAATGCATCAATGGCAGCCTTGACAACAGCCTCGCCATCCTCGGCTGAGGCCTTGACGCCGACGGCCTTGCCACCGAGCTTCTTAATCTCCTCGACCACGGTATCGGGGTTGGCGAGATCGTTGACGACAATGGACGCACCGTACTTGGCAAAGGCCAGAGCATAGGCGCGACCAATACCGGCACCACCACCAGTCACTAGCGCAACGCGGCCGGTAAAGTCTAGAGTCTCGCCACGGTCGCTGGGGCTCATCTTCATCGAGTCCTCGAGGAGGGTAAGGAAGTCGTTGGGGCCAGTGGGATATTGGGGGTTGGAGAAGTCGGTGACCTTGCTCCACTGCTTGAGGACGGCACCGGGGGTGTAAGAATCATCGGCCTTCAGGAGGAGACCGTTAGATCGCTCCCATCGGAGCTTGGCCATGTGGCCACCGCCAGCCTCAAAGATGCTGCCGGTCTCGGTGTTGCTCTTGTGAACCAAGACGGCAACCAGGGGGACAACCCAGT
Organism: Ilyonectria robusta; assembly: GCF_021365365.1. Classification (NCBI taxonomy): domain Eukaryota; kingdom Fungi; phylum Ascomycota; class Sordariomycetes; order Hypocreales; family Nectriaceae; genus Ilyonectria; species Ilyonectria robusta. The sequence goes on along the minus strand of NW_025764436.1, from coordinate 1,006,768 downwards.
CGGGCTGGAGGGCCTTGAGGACATCCGGAGGCATGATGGTCTCGGTCATTCTGCTGGCGGCTGTTCAATTGTTAGCCTGGATCATCATCGCGACAGTACAGTCTGCATACCAATGGGAGCAACGACGTTGCACAGAATGTTGTACTTTGCGCCCTCCTTGGCGAGGGTCTCGGTGAAGCCGACCAGGGCAAGCTTGGCGGCGGAGTAGTTGGTCTGGCCGAAGCTGCCAAACAGACCGGCGGCGGACGCGGTGTTGATGACACGGCCGTACTTTTGCTTTCGGAAGTGAGGCCAGGCGGCCCTGGCGCACTTGTAGGAGCCCTTGACGTGGACCTTGATAATCAGGTCCCAGTCCTCGTCCTTGATGTTCTTGAAGCTGATGTCCCGCAGGATGCCGGCGTTGTTGATGAGGACATCGATGCGACCGAAGGCCTTGATGGCGGTGTCGATGATGCGCTCGCCGTTCTCGACCGAGTCGTAGTTTGCGACAGCCTTGCCGCCAGCAGCCTTGATCTCGTTGACGACGACATCGGCGGCCTGTGATGACGAAGAGTTAGCGGGGATTCGAATTGTTTCATGCCGATTGGAGCTATCTGACCTTTGTTGAGTTGCCCTCGCCCTTGAAGGAGCCGCCGAGGTCGTTGACGACGACGCTGGCTCCGCGTGAGCCGAAGAAGGTGGCATATGCTCTACCGAGACCGCCGCCGGCTCCGGTGACGACGACAACCTGGCCGTCGTATCTCAACTGTTCGGCCATGGTGGATGTGGATGTGGATGTGGTGGAGGTCGCGTCCTGGGTGTAGATTGGCGCAGGAACTTGGGGGGGAAGGATGGAGGATGGAGGATGGATGGAGGATGGTATAATGGAGAAATGCACACGCTTGGAGGAGAGAGAGAGAGGAAATGCGATGCAGCTCTTAACACAACGGGCCGGCAACTCTTTTGAACCAGAGGAGCCCTGGGACCTGGGACCTGGACCTTTGAACCTTGGACCTTGGCTGACGCCCCGACCCATCTTGTGAAGGGAGCCTCGGCTTGTTGTGCGGGTACCGAGGGGTACGCTAGAGACGGCGCGCTAGGCCGCGTTCGGCATCGGGCCGCTTCACATGCAAGGCGCGAAAGTCGGGGATTTGGGGAACGTGTAAGGGAAAAAGCGACGGAGATGGATGGAGATGAGGTCATGCGGAGAGGCCAGTCTGACACGGGATGAGCACAGGATGAGAAGTACTTGGATGATTAGTAGTTGTGTCACATGTTTGTGTATTTGCGCGTTTGGTCTCTTGAAGCAGCTGAAGCACACAGTCTAACGAGACTGTGTAAAAGCCAGCTCCCTCCAGGCTCTCATGGGGGTCATTGTCCATCATGGCTCATGGCTGCCACCATCCCGTCATGGCCAGTACCAATCCCGTCGGGTAATCTGCATTCCCGTATGTAAACATAAATTTCCGTCTGCTTCTCACCCGGGCAAACGACACGGCAGAGCGTCCAGCATTCAACACCCAACACCCAGCACCCAGCTCTAACACGCTCTCTCTCTCTCTCTATAACCCGTGACCCGCTGCCGACTCTTTTCCCGCGGCCCATGGCACAAAATCCCATACCCCACAATTTCCCCCACAAAGCCGAATCGGGACACGGTCAGTCCCTTCAGTCTCTGAGCGTCTCGTGCCCCGTCCGTCTCCCGGCGTCCGTGCCGCCGGCCTTCCAGCGTCGTGCCAGAAGCCGTCGCCCGTGAGCCTTCGACATGGCACCACCAACCACTGCAGCCTCCAGCCTTCCAGCAGCCCGTACCGCCCGCACCGCTTCTGCACACACGCCCCCCCCCTCCTCCAATCCCTTATGCCGTAGCCGACTAAACTAGAGTCCTCAAGTCCTCATCGGCTTCCCATCCTTCTCTCAAAATGCCCCCTCAGTTCGTCGATGACAAGACCCCCATCTGCATCCCCTTCATCCTCGCCCAGCTCAAGGCCCATCGCGCAGAGTCCCCCGACCGCCCCTTCGTCATTGGCCTCAATGGCGTCCAGGGCGCCGGCAAGACCACCCTCGTCCGCGCCCTGAGCCTCGCCCTCGAGGAGCAGGCCGTCCCGACCTTGGTCTGCAGCATCGACGAGTTCTACCTGACCCGCCGTGATCAGGTCGCCTTGGCCGAGGCCCACCCCGATAACGCTCTTGTCCAGCATCGCGGGGAACCTGGTATGAACTGAAACCCACGTGGGAGCCGTGAGCCCGCGCGGAGCCGAGCATCATTGAGCCTCACCCACCATCAGACCAACCATATCTGACCGCGACCCCCAGGAACCCATGACTTGCCCCTTGCAAACGCCTTCTTCAATGCCCTGCTAAAAGGCGACCCCGCCAAGCTCCCCAAGTACGACAAGGCCATATGTGCTGGCAATGGTGAACGCTCTCCGGAATCCCAGTGGCTGCCCGTCAACCAGCCCGGCCAACCCAAGATCCAAGCCATCATCCTCGAGGGCTGGTGCGTTGGCTTCCGCCCATTAACCCCCGAGGCCGTCGAAGCCAGGCTGGCCAAGCCCAACCACACCCTCCAGAAGCACAAGCTTGAGCACCTCCTCTTCGTCAATGAGAAACTCGCCGAGTACGACACCCTCACCGACCTCTTCGATGCCTTCATCCAGGTCGACGCCGAGGACCTTGGCTACGTCTACGGCTGGCGCCTCGAGCAGGAAGACCACCTCCGGGAGGAACGCGGTGACCCAGACGCCGGCATGACCTCGCAGCAGGTCGTCAAGTTTGTCGACGGCTACTATCCCGCATATGAGCTCTACACCGAAGGTCTGAGGAAAGGAGTCCTCCCCAACCGACCAGGTCATCAGTTGAGAATGGTCGTGGGCCGTGACAGGAAAGTGAAACGTGTTCTACGCATCTGAGCTTTACGAATCTAACGCACACACCTTGGGATACCACTAATTAAGATACCATGCCGAGCAGAAGCCCCGTTTATCGTGCAGCAAAATCGTGAATTATCGTAGCGGCTCTGTGTGCCTACCTACCTAGTTGTAGGTGAACTTGGTATCGCCCTAGTTCTCGCCAAACGCCCTTCGGATGCTACGCTCCTGATACAAAGCAAACCAACGTCCCAAGTCCATCATAAATGCAGTCATGACAGTCGTATCGTGACACGGGCTGCCACCACCCTCATCATCTCCTATAGCCTTTTGTCCTCCACTACTCGCTGACCATCCTGCTTCATCTTAGACAGCTTTCGGTCAATCGTATCCGTCTTAAGGCGCACGGCCTCCTCGCGGCTGGCAGCTTCATATTCAAACTCCTGGATGATCCGGCGTTTGTTTCTCCTCGCCTCGGTCAAGTCTTGCACAAACCCGGCAAATTCGCTCACGAACCATTCCCCAGAAGCCTCCCAATCGTCCACAGACATGGCAGAGAACAAGCCATGTTGTTCCTTCTCGCCAAGGTGGCGGAATTGGTCCAACCTCGCAATTAGGTTATCGGCGTTGGTGCTGAGCGGCTTCTCTTCTTCCTTGGACGGATCAAAGTCGAATGGTTGCCTCTGTAAATCCGTAAAAGCCATTGAAGTGAGTGCCATGTCGTCATATTCAGGACTCGGGCGACGTCGCTTCTTTTCTCGAGAATACTGGGTCATTGGTATAGCTGGCATGGAGCTTTCCATCAGAACTCTCTTGGCCACAGGCTTTGGTTTCTTGGGTTTTGGAGTCAGATGTTCGTCTTCCTGTGCGACCGAATCTACATCATCGTCTCGGCCGTGCACTGTCGTGGGTCGACGTGTATCGTCCGTCTTGTATCGCGTTTGCCATTGTGATTGCTGGATAGTAGGGGATGAGCTCCTTGCATGGCCATCGACATCATACGCTTCCGATTTACCCGCGTGAGACCTTCTAATCCTGACTTCGCGCATCGGAAGCTTTGATTCGTGCCTTAGTGGCGAGCTGGGGCGGATTTGGTCACTCTCGTAGAACCCATTAGGCTTTCGACGACCATTTGCTGCGTTGTCTCGGAACCCGTCATCCATGTGGGCAACATCGTGTCGAGGAGGTCTCTCAACCACGGACATGAAGCCGTCGTTTGCCACCACAAACGCAGTGCCAGTATGCGCTGGTCGGGAAGGACGGTTGCGATCTGGGAGATGATGTGACGGGATGTTCTTCCTGAGGTCCCGAGCCAGCTCCGGGCCAAGCTCAATTGGCTCTGCTGGCTCATTTTGAGGGGTCGTGAGACCCGAGTTCATGAAGCTCTCTCCGAGTTGTGACCCGGAGAAGAGATCCCCATTACGATCATTCGAGTTGGTTCGAGGTTGGCTATTTGATGACGAAATAGGATGAAGTTTTGGTGATCGTAGGGGCGGTTGACCGAAACCATTGCTTTCGCGGGGTGGAGCTGTGTATCGGCGGTTCACTGGGGAAGGCGCCCGGATATCCTCGAGTATCGCCTGCCGTGTCGGAACGGGGGCCACCGGTTGAGGTTGTTCCAATCGATTGTCGAGCACCGGAGCCTGGCCTCCATTAGTGTCTCGGCCATTATTCCCGGTGGAATTATTCCGCGCAAAAGCCTGTAGTCGGCCGCCTCTGTCCTTAAAGCCCGGCGGCATGCTGTCGATCGTAGGTGAGGAAACAGAGATGTTGAATGTTATTGGCCGCGAGGGCGGTAGGTGCTGGTCGCCTGTTGAACACCTGACTTCGATGCGATGGCAAATTTCGGTCGGGTGATGGGGTATTAAGAGGTCGGACGGCTCGATGCTGGCGCGGTTGGAAGACCTCCTGAACGCATGCGCGAAAGAATGTGGGAGGTCATGCGCCTGATGGCGACAACCATGGAGAGGAAGACGAATCCGATAGTGTAGATGTTGATTACTCGTGTCGGGAGATGCAAAGGTTGAGTCGGTAGAGCGACGTAGGTCTGTCAGCTTCGTTGAGGTTGAGATGCCTTTGTCGGGTTTCGCGTTTGGGAAGGAGCAGGCGTCAATGCGAATCGCGATGTCAGGTGACACAACATCGTCGTGGGATGCTTCGTGTACCACACCACGACCACATTGAAATCACCAACTCTTTTGCCTCTTGACTGACATAACTTCTTGGCTGAATATTTTGTACTCTTAAAATAATGCATGCTATTTATCCAAATTTCTAGTCATTTTGGCCACGTTGGCGACACAATTGTAATGACGTGGCTCGCCTTTTCTACTCACGACTTTGTACAAAGCCTGGCGCAGGAATCTGGTCAACTTCCCATTTTGAGGTATTAAGAGTGTATTGCTTGCCCTTCTTAACGTGACATTGAGCCACTATTAACAAAAAGTGAACTGCAGAATATTGTAAATCGTAAACTTGGGAAAGTCCCTACAAGGAAGGCCCTTATTATTTCTTTAGCTCGCAAGGGTATCTAGGCATACAATGACCAAAACACATGAATCGTGAACCTTCGCATCATTGCCATCATCATCATCTCATCATAATTTTCTCACAACACCTGGTGTTGGAACATTACACTGATCTTCAGTCAGCGATATCCTCGTCGAGCAAAAATTCTAGGAAGGACGAGCCTGGATGAGATTCTCCACAGCAGGGGCAGATGCCTTCTTCTTCACTATCCCAGTCCAAATCATTCATCTCATACCCACTAAATCGAGAAAATTGAATCCATTCGCGCTCTGGGTTGTCACGAGACTTTGGAACACGCTTCCAGATGACCGTCCCCTCGTCGCGGCTCGAGGTAGGGTGACCCTCCTCCCTGGGAGCGGGGGGAAGTGCCCCGAGTCTGCCGTGATTATGGCTCGAGTGGCCGTTGGGAGTGTCAGAATCGTCCGTGTCCTCGTTGTCATTGTCTTTAGCCTTCCAAGAGCGGATGACTCTGGCACACCATTTCTTTCCAGAGAGGGGCTGGAGGGATCGGGACTGGGCGATGTAGGAAGCGGGTCCATCGAGGTACAGCCCCTCGTCCTTGAGCATCCCACTCAACTCGGCCGATGCCTTCATGCCTGTATCATCAAACGGCATTCCCGTGATCTGGAGTTCGTTCAAGGTGCATCCGAGTTCGTGGGATGCAATGTCGTGCAATTCCGATCCCGAAAAGGGCAGCAGGGTGTCAGAGAAGTTGACAAGATCAAGTCGCAACGACGTGAGGGAGGGCAAAAGTCGAGGGCGAGGCTGCTTCTTGTTTTTGACGCTGGGATCATACGGTGCACGAAGACCCTCCAAGAAGTCGACAATCTGATTCCAAGTGTAGCATCGGAAACCACCGCGAACAAGGGGCGTCTCGGTTGGTCGTAGGTGAACCTTGAGTAGTTGATCCTTCTTCAGGTCGGAGTGGTAGCAACGATCAAGTTTATGCTTGCGGTTGCGTGAATCATCATAATACCGGGCGATGATGCGAAAGGTGACACGAGTGATGCCCTGGCGAAACTTGAAGGGCAGTTCGGCAAAGTTGCGCACGGCCTGAGGGGTGGTGAAGGTAAAGTCGTTGGATTCCCAAAGATAGCGGGTTCCTTCGACATGAAGGGCCTTGCAAGTCGCCAGGAAGTTAATGGCGATCTGATTACCTCTGCCCTTCTCCTTCTCGGCCAGGTTTTCGGACGTGATGGGCGACATGGGATCTATGATGGGATGCTGGCTCTTCATGGCAAACTTGAGAATCCGCAGGAGAACCTCCATGGGGAGGTACGGATGGCCCATGTCCTGGGCAGTCATGGAAGACCGAGTTTTGCGGGCGGTAGGGTCCAGTTGCTTGATGTGATTCAGAGCCACTGGGGACCAGGAAATTCCATTGTCACGCAAGATTCGCTTGAGTCTCATGTTTTCCTCAGTGAGGGACTGGTTGGCACGACGAAGGGGACTGTTGTAGGCTATCTTTGCCTGGTCCTCCTTGTCTCGGCATTCCCACGGGAAGACAGTCTGCGCGGTGATGTTAGTTGCGGCAGGGTCAAGATATTGGGCACGTTACTCACTGAGCCGTTGGCTGCCGCCATCGTGGATCAGGGAGATCACAAGTGGTGTGGAAAGGTGATGTTCTGCAGCAGGCTGTGTGACTGCGTTGAAAAGAGAGATGATGTAAAGTGGAAGTACAAAGGACAAAAGTGGTTGAACAGAGGGGTGATGTGGCCGTCAAACCTGGGCAGGAGATAAGACTGGGCAGCTGGCTGCCAGCTGGTGGGTGGAGAAGGAGCAGAGCGGACAGCTGCTCGATCGCTGTAGTGACCGAAGATGAAGGACAATGAGAAGAACCGGAAAATGGGGTGGAAATGGCGGGTTTCACATGGAAAGATCTGAGGGACAGGTGAATAAATAAGCCGCAGCCTGGGCTGCCGACAGTGAATCAAATTGTAGTCAATCACCCGGGAGGACTGAGTGGGCTGCGCTCGGTGTTTGCGACGGTTTGCGGGGGGCGCTGACACGGTTGACGCCCCGTTTGGCGATTGCAGACGGGGACCACAACGGATAAATTGAATGGCGCCCGGGGGGCAACTGGATTCGCTCTTGATGATCGTCTATGGCGAGGTGCCTGAGTTGCAGAGTTAAGAGGAGAGGTTGTACGAAGGTTGGTGGAGTCGTCTTAGCCGGTGCCCATCTGGTGTGACCTGATGAGCTCAGCGAGAAGCTTGGACTCCAACCGGGCCTGCCTTGCAGCAAAAGCACGCGGGGAGGGAAGGTGGAAGTCGCCTCAAATGCCCTGGTCTTCAATGGCCTAGGTAGGTACCTACCTACCTTACGGAGCCCGGATCGAGACCCCGGAAAGTTACTTCCGTAGTTTCATTCCTTAGTTCACTGGCCTGTCTCTTGGTTTGTCTGTTAAGGGCGAATGACCTGTGATCAATTTGGTGAATGCCATCGCTCCTGCTAAACTGAGGTGGTTGCCGAACTCCGTACCAAATCCATTCCTGGTGCTTTGCGCCACATGCAGCAAAGTCGTCCGACAAACCCCGAGTAACCTCCGGCATTAATCGTTTCAATTTACAGCGTCACAATGGCGATTTATCACGGCACTGCAGCATGATGTCCCTAGCTGTAGAGGGAGATACTTATCCGAGCCAATGATTTCAATTCATTGATGATTTAATCCGCCTCTATTCCAACGATACTCATTTACGCCTAAGACGAGGTACCGTCCGATTCTTCTTTGTTGCACCTGTCGTTTGCCTACCCCTTGAGCTTGTTTATTTCCCTGGCCGATCCTTAATAAGAATTGAGTGTCATTAGCCTGGCGCTATAGGATTTGCCGCTCTGGGAGGTAAACAAACGTGCTCGATGGGTGGGCATCTTTCTGACGTCATGATAGAACTCCCTGCATCAACAATTGTCTGTCTATGATGAAATGAGTGACGACGGCATTGCATATTATTTAGAGGGGTAAGCGAAGATGAATTAAGTCCTGTGAATATAAAGCAATCGTGGCGGTTCAATTTCAGACCCGAATCCTCTAATTCATCTGTAGGGAATTGACCACTACTTCCTAACATTCACGGTATGTCGTTCTCCAACACTTCTACAGGGGATGCTCCCGCCGATCCTTATAAGAAGGCGAACAAAGATGAGGTCGGCCTCAAGACCAAGGTTGATGACTTGGTTGAATTTATCAACAAGTGCAAGTTCAGCATGATGACCACTCGAGGTTCTTCCTCGGGCAACCTCGTTTCTCGATGCATGGCACTGGCTGCTACAGTGAGTCCTTCATCATCTCTCCACCCACTGCTACGACGACGAGGGAGTGTCTGACTTGAAATAGGAGACCGACGGAATCGACCTTCTCTTCCACACTAATACCGAGTCTGGCAAGACGGACGACCTCGCTGCCGACCCCCATGTCAACATATCCTTCGTCAATGCCTCGGGCGAGTGGGCGTCCATTGCAGGGACTGCAACCATCAAAACAGACCGTAATTTGGTGTCAAAGCATTACACACCGACATTGAAAGCCTGGGTCGGTGATTTGGGAGATGGGAAACATGATGGCTCCGAGAACGACCCCCGCATTGGAATGATTTTGGTTAGGATGGTATCTGCGACGTACATGTTGACGGCCAAGAACATATTCAGCCGTGCCGCCGAGATCGCCACGAGCGCCGTCACGGGCAAGCCCGCCGAGGTCAACAGGCTGCGAGAAATATCAGAGGTCGATGTTCAAACCTGGCGCAATACCCAAGCTGTGTTGACCGTTTGATTAGGGCTTGTTGTATATTATAGGAATTTGATGAATGACAACATGAGTATGCCAACCGAAGCCTATAGCTGCAGCCCATATTCGGCCTTCCAGATTCTGTCCCACTTCTCCTTGTCTACTGCAAAGTGCCGCACATAGTCGTGCTCCAACTCGTGAGCCCTTCGACCGAGCAAAACCAAGCTGTGTAGAGGTGGGCCAAGCTCCTCATCGGTGGAGCACAACTCCTCTAGAGTACCAGCAATAAACTTCTCTGTCTTACCTCCTACCCGAGCAGCACCGATGGCTAAGCTGTCCTTGCCATAAACACCCTCCTTACGCTCGTCCTCAATCTCCAGCATTTGCTGAGCGCATTGACCCACGGTCATGTAACGAGGCGGCTCGTAAATCAGCCTTCCTCGGGCAAGGTTCTCTAGGCTCTGCTCCTTGACTTTGATGTCCACCAGAACCAGTGTGTGTAGGCCGATAGTGCGATTCTCCTTTATCCGGTCGTAGAAAGATGCGGGCTTCCACGAGTCTGTGAAGAAGACCATGGACACTGTTTGTCCAAAGTTGTAGAGCTGCAAGCCACAGGCACCGATGCCGGACATGATGGATGCGTTAGGCACGGTTCGGACGGGGATCTCGAGTTCTCGGGCTCGCAAAACCAGATCGGTATGGGTAGTCGCACTGCCGCAAAATTAGCACTGAAAGGTTGAGGCCCGATTGTCCTGAACATACCCAAAGGGATCTCCCACAACAAGGAACGCTACGTCCTCGTTCTGAGCATTTCGAAGAATCTCGTCACTATTAGACTCAACCATCTCACGGTCGGCCACTATTATAGATCGGCCATAGTAAGCTTCCTATTCATCGTCAATATTAGCTCTCTAGCAGAGGCCGAGTTCTCCGTACCAGGACGGACTGGTTCACGAGCAGGATGCTGGTGTAGGCCTCGAGGTAGACCCTGGAGGCATTCTTGGCCACCTCAAGTCCCTTGACGGTAATATCCGTCTCGTCGGAGAGTCCAAGGCCCACTAAATACAACATGTTGCCGGTGTCGCGTATCGGTATGAGATCGCGGGTTGAAAATTCGAGTCGCAGTCAGTTGAGAAAAAGATGCCCCGCGGCGGGGTACTTTTAGCGTTCCGCACCTACAACGTCATGTCAAGTACCCCTGTCGATGAGCCTGGGTGCCATGGCAATCCCGACTTTTTCGCATTGGACGCGACCGACCGTGTTCACCTTGCATCCTCAATTCCACAACCACAATGGCCGACTCAAAGAAGGGCGGTGCCTATGGCGCGCCCGCCGGCGATACCGACTTTCGGAAAACCTGGGACCTCGACGAATATGCCGCCAAGGCCAAGGAGCGCGAGGCGAAGGAGAAGGAGGAAGGCAAGGCTCGCTATGAAGCCAAGCTTGCCGGCAAGAAATACCACAAGCCGATGACCGGGAACGAGACATACACATCAGCAAGGCGCAACATCATCGACCTTACCGCGCAGGTCGGAAAGACGCAGCTCATTCCTGCTGGCGCAGGCGTCGGAAAGCGCGGACGCAGTGCCGGTTTCTACTGCGAGCCTTGCGATTTGACCTTCAAGGACAACATCCAATACGTGGAGCATCTGAACACGCCCCAGCATCTGATCAACACGGGCCAGACATCGGAGGTGAAGCGAGCGACGGCAGCCGAGGTCCACGAACGAATCGAATACTACATCCAACGACGGGACGACCTCGAGAAGGAGAAGGCCACGAGCCTCCACGATCGGCTGCAGATGCGAGAGGAAGAACAGGAGAAGGAGGCGGAAGAGCGACGGCAGAAGCGCAGGGACGAAATGGAGAAGCGGCGTGCGAAGCAAGAGGAGGCAGCCAAGGTCAAGACGGAGTATGGAGAAGACCTGCGAATTGAGGGCGAGCATGAGGAGGACGACATGATGGCACAGATGGGTTTCACCGGGTTTGGTACTTCAAAGAAGTGAGGGCCGAGACGACGGACGGACAAACGGACGGAATGTTGGGCAAAACCTATGATACCCTTATTTCAACGTGGCGATGTAATATGATTGTGCGAATTGATATGTTGAGGGTCTATAGCGACGCCTGCGATATAACGGCACTGCTTCGTCCAACCGGGCCGGCGAGGACATGTTCGCGTGCTGCACAAAGGTCGGTGTAGCTGGACACCACCCATTCACCATGAGAGAGATCCCTGGCAGCCCGAAGCAGTGGATCGAAGGCAACTGGCGCAGGCTCAATCTGCAGCCTCGGCACATGGCAAGCCACTACGTATCCCGGCCATGGCTGCACGACGGCATCCTGTTTGTTCGCCGTGGTGGTGGTGCTGCGTCTGCTTCTGTTCCGGGGAGCCAACCCGTCATCCCCAACCATCATGAGTGGCGGGGCGGCCCTCCAAGTGCGCGCCCCGCCTGTAATCTGTAGACTCGGTCCACCATGAGGACCACCACCACGCTGCAGCAGCAAGCTAGCAGCCCACCTCTACGACCTCGGCGAGTCCTTACAAAAGCCAGGCCGCACACACTCGCGCACACGCACACCTCGAAATCTCTGTCCGCTTCCCTCCCCAACCCGCGAGTGCGAGCTAGGTCTGCGTCTGCTGCCTCCGATCGTCGGATTCCGTGCCCTCGCCATGGCCGCGAGTTCCGCCCCAGCCGCGTCGCTGTTGAAGCGACAGCTCAAGGAGATGCAGATGGGCAAGGACATCCCCGGCATCTCGTGCGGGCTCGTCAACGACAACAACATTTTTGAGTGGGAGGTGATGCTCATGATCAATGACGACTGCAAATACTACGGTGGTGCGGCCCCATGATCCTCTGCAAATAAACCCACATGGCCAAGGTCTAACTCTTCTCTCCAGGAGGCAACTTCCGTGCTCGCCTCGTCTTCCCGCCCAGCTACCCACACATGCCTCCCTCGCTCACCTTCCAAGACCCGATCCCGTTCCACCCCAACATCTACGAGAGCGGCAAGTTGTGCATATCGATCCTACATCCGCCCGAGGAGGACGAGTACGGCTACGAGGCCGCTTCCGAGCGCTGGACTCCCGTCCAAACCCCCGAGACCATCCTGCTCAGCACCATCAGCCTGTTTCATAGCCCCAATGACGAGAGCCCCGCCAATGTCGAGGCCGCGCGGATGTTGCGCGAGGAGCGCGAGGGAAAACACAAAGACTTCCGGAGGCGGTGCCGGAAGTGCGTGAGGGAGAGCTTGGGAGAGGATTAATGTCTTCCTGGGAAAGAGGGCAGGGTAGGTCACTGTGTGGGCGTTGGCTGTTGGCTCGTATCAAGAGATTGGCGCCGAGGATATAGCATTCGCATGGCGTCTTGGAACTATTGCGTGTTTCGTATTCATCAACATTGTGCAAGCGGCGGTTCTCTCAAGGTTCTCAAAGAGAGACGATGGGTGGCATGTATACCTCGAATGTTCCATTTTGATGGCTTTGATTAATTACTTACTGATCCACAACTCCAATGACTTTTCCCACTACTCGATCCCACTCCTCGTCCCATCGTAGTGATCCCTCTTGGACGGCGCCGTGCTTCAACCGGGCCAACTCATCCTGTCCCGTCACGCCCAGTAGCCTCTTGAGTATGGCTGTCAATTCGGATGAGGTTTCGAACCCACAACCGTTTTGACCGTCTTTGATCAGCTCTCCGAAACTTTCGAAAGCCGAGTATGCTGCGACGGGAAGGCCAGCGCCAAACATGTCCACAACCTTCATGGGAAGGTCAACTCCTGAGCTAGACTTGTGCAGAGAGACGCCAAGATCGGCACAGGCAAGCAACGAGGCGTAATCTCGGGTGGAGAGCCAGGCAGTGATGACTCGAATACCCGGGAGTTTGCCCTCGACTTGAAGCTTCTTGATTTGCTCCAGATAGTGCTCCTTTTGGGGACCCTTTCCGGTAATAATGGCAAGAATTGGAGTCGGTGTGTTGTCGACAGTGGCCGCGTCTGAAGAGGAATTGGCATATGATACTAGGGCATCCAGCAGTAGGCCAAAGTCCTCGTCTTTTGTCCACGAAGTGCTGCTGACAATCAGGCGCACCGTTCCATCCATGATGTTCTTGGCGTCGGCCTTTGTCTCTGGAAGCCGAGACAGAAATGCTTTTCGGTCCTCCGCTGTGACAGGCTGGAATACCTCGGCTGGTCGATCGTGCAGCGTGTAGACGGGGTTCTTGACATTGAATGGCTTCTGCTTGAGCTGGCGGGCCATGGCGTCGGTGACTGAAAGGTTGGCATTGCCGAGGAACCTCCCAAAGAAGGTCTCATACCACCTGTAGATAGGAACAAGAGGCTTATACCACTTGCTCTGGGTGGCTAGGATGGTATATCCATAGTTGTGCCAGTCTACGACGAGCTTGCTGCCCCGGATGAGGGAGACGAGGAGCACAACGTGGAAGGTAGGGATGGAGGGGGGGTTCTATAGTTATTTTGTCAAACTCGGTGTTCAGACTCAGGGGAGAGTAATGAGCCTCACCTGTATGATGATCCATTGGGCTGGCGGTGCAGAATACATCAACGTGGAGAACAGACCCCAGAACTGCCAAATAACTTTGCAGGGAATGTTAAGGAAGAAGGGTAGAGTCCCCCACTGGAGCACCTCGGGCTGCGGTGGGAGCGCATACATGGTGGCTCGAGGGTTTCCAATGAGATCCGGATGTCTGGCCGTCTCTACTACATGTTAGCATCGCGCCAAGCAGTTGGAAACTGAGAGCTGACCCTTGTAGCCAACAATATCGACGTTTCTCCCATGCTTGGCAACACTCATCGCATGGTACTGCATGCGAGGGCTGCGGCCGACATCGCCCACCACGAGGATCTGGATGTGTTCATCCTCAGGCTTTTCGGCTGGATGATAGCGAGTTGGGTTGAAGGTAGCGAGCCAGCGGAAGACCCAGACCAAACCCTTTAGGCCGTAGGCGAGCGCGATAACGCTGAGGCCGCCCGCGACCACAGAGAGGATGAATGCGGGCGTCATGCTTGTCTGGGGCAGTCGTGTGCTGTCGACAGCAGTCAGACACTGTGATGGCTGCGGTGTTGGTGAAGTGGGATGGGTTATGAATCTGATATTAGGTGTCCTTGCGCACGAGGTCCCACACGCGGGCGCACACACGCACCACTCCTCAGTTGCATGTGTACTCGGAAGAGGGAAGAATCGAGAAAAAGGCCCCGAGCCGCACCAGCAACCCGATGCAATACGTACGGAGTAGTCAAACGATGCTGCACGCGACACGATAGCTGCACGGCCTAATCAGATGCGCGCGATATGTGGTTATTGACCTTCCCAGACGGGTGGCAGCTCGGGAGCATCGCTGAGGTCGGCCGCAGAGCCCGTGCTGTGAGTTTGCTGCAGGGACCGTTGAAGCGCCAGCAGCCTATCCGGAGCTAGTTCCAGGTATACGATGCCGCTGGACGCACTGACCGACCTACCTAATCCGTGGCCAGGAACCGTCCCATTGAAACACAGCTGACCTGGATCACAGCCAGACAGCCACCCAACCTTCCGTCACGGGAGATTAGAGATTGATGGGTGCCAGGGATGGGCGCCCCAGAATCCCAGGCCGACCCCCGCTGGAGGGTGGACGGCTATCCCCAGTGCCCCGACTGACAGCGTCGATTGGGCGATTTAGCCACCGGGCCCATTGGCTTGCGCGTGCAGGCGGCGTTGAGAGCCCTCCGCCGCGACCTGCACCTTGGCATGCACCCACACCAGCCACACCAGCCAGTACCGCGGGGTGCTACGGCGCACCAGGGGCGCTAGGAGCACTAAAGTTTAGCGGGCTGGCAGGCCGCATGCAGGGGGGCCGTCAGGACCATCAGTGGCTATGATCCATGCTTTGGGAATAGGAGGAGGAGGATCCAGTGGAGGAGCTACTGGAGGAGGTTCCGGGACGACAGGAATGATGATGAGCACCTCGATCCATCCGTTTCTCGCCTTGATCGTTCTCCTCTCGCAATCGCATCTCAGATCTGCTTTGTTTCACAGCGAGACGCGTCCAAAGTTTTCTTATCAAGGCGTTTCTCCGCGCTTGCCCTGATCGCCTGCGCAGTCCGTCCCGAAGATCGCTTCTGCTTTGGGTTGACCGTCCCAGCTCCACGTGCTGCCACCTTCCCCATCTCTCCTGTTTCTCGGCCGCCGCCCAGGCCACCACCTACTCCCGCTCGCACCGCCGCCTTCCAATAAAGTACCACGTCCCACGACCTCTCTTCATCTCGTCTTTCACCGCGGACACGGAATCGCGGGACGCGTCACTCAAGATATTTGGTTGTCTCATCAGCTGATGACGTTGCGATTGGCTTGCGGGGACGCTCTGGGACTCCCGCTTCCTCGACTTTTGCGCCGATAAACCCACCGACCTGTGTCCATCAAACCGTTTGCGGCCAGACGGACGACCCTCAACCTCGACCCAAGGCCACCATGGCCTCCTCATACGCCCTTCCTTCTTCTGCTTTACCCCATGCCCACCAAAACCACATGCATTCGCACACGCGAGCCAACTCACAGCCGTCAATCAACGCTTTGAGAACGACCATGTCGAACGGCAGCATCTCATCGCGACTGGATGTTGATTCCCACGACCATGGGCATACCCACGATCTCGAACAAGTCCACGAGCATGACCACGAACATGACCACGATCACGATCACGACCATAGCCACGACCATAGCCACGACGGCGGATATGGGCTTCCAAACCCAGCCCGTCGTGGTGGGCACACTCGCCGTCACACGCGCTCCCACTTGTCGAACTCGAGCATGTTACTCAGCCGAGAGAAGCAGCCTCCACCGGCGCTCAACACTCTGGATGGCTGGACACAAGAAAAGACGCCGGGAGGCAAGAGTGTAATAACCCCGGGTCCCGAGACGGCGACAATGCCGTATTCGCCGCCCGACAAGCACGACCATGATCATGATCACAGCCATAGCCACGACCATGCTCACGATCATTCCCACGATCATCATCATGGCCATGTCCATGCGCACGCGGACTCCCACGAGAATAATGCCAATAGATCACTCGTTACCAGGATGCTGCTTCCCTACACCGCTCGCTTCCCGATTCTCCACGCAATCATGATCGAGAAGGATTCGAGGCGAATATTCTATTTTATGACGTATGTTATAGTCAATTGTTGCTATTATTCCATTGCTAACCTAATAATTTCATCCAGACTTAATTTCTCTTTCATGACAGTCCAAGCCTTTTATGGTTATGTTACGGACTCGCTCGGCCTTCTCAGTGACAGCATTCACATGTTCTTCGACTGCGTGGCGTTAATGGTAGGCTTGTTGGCTGCGGTACTGAGCAAGTGGCCCCGGAGCCAACGATTTCCGTACGGCTTTGGCAAGATTGAGACGTTGAGTGGATTCGCCAACGGTATTCTCCTCATGTAGGTTGCGTCCCAGGCAATGGGAGTGGAAAAGATGCTAACTCACTGCTCAAGGTTGCTTAGTTTGGAGATTGCGTTTGAGGCTTTTGAACGTTTGTGGGAAGGAAAAGAGACAAAGCGTCTTGGCGAACTCTTCGTTGTTAGCACGCTTGGCCTAGTAGTGAACATGGTTGGAATGATGGCATTCGGCCACCACCACCATGGAGGACACGATCACGACCACGGCCACTCGCATAGTCACGACCATTCGCATGACCACTCGCATGGCCATTCACACGACCTTTCTTCCCCTCCCCCGCAAGGAGGCTGCGGACACAGCCATGGCCATGATAACGAAAACATGCACGGCATTTACCTCCATATCCTAGCAGACACCCTCGGTAGTGTTTCCGTCATTGTGTCCACCGTGCTGACACATTTCTGGGGATGGGCCGGATGGGATCCTTTGGCATCGTGCTTGATAGCCGTTCTCATCTTCCTCTCGTCCAAACCCCTGGTCTATTCGTCAGCGAAGCGCCTTTTGCTGAGCATCCCTGAGGATACGGAATACAATTTGCGAAATATATTGGGCGGAATTCTCAACCAGCGAGGAGTTGTGGGCTATGCGACACCCAAGTTCTGGCGAGACGATCACAGCGCGAGTGCCACTGGAGGCAAGCTGCTTGGTGTTGTACACGTAGTGGCAGCACGCGGGGCGGCCCTAGAGGATGTGAGGGATCGAGTGCGCAGTTATTTTTCCAACGAGGGCATGGATGTGCTTGTTCAGGTAGAAAGAGAGGGAGACATGACCTGCTGGTGTGTCAGGCGAGGGGGGTCGACACCAGCACCGACACCAACATCACTGGCAGCGGTCAAGGCATTCTAGAGGAGGAGGCTGTTACTACTTTCGGCGAAGGGGAGGGTTGACTTCGAGTTGGGGACTAAGACGTTGGGGCGACGAGTACAGTTTGCGCTGCCTTCGCAAAAGCGCAGGAGAATTAGGATATACGGTAACGATGGGGGGCTTCTTGGAAAGCGGGCATCGTGGTCGGGGTCTTGGATTGATACATGGGAGGGCTACGTGGTGTAGCGGGTATATGACAGGGGACGGAGAGGGGAGCATCGTGGAGGCGATAAGCCCACGTTGTTTTGTGTACCACATGTATATGACTATGTTACTATTGCATGGAGGCTTTCTGTGTAAGTAGATTTGGAGGACAGTGCATACGGAATCATAGAGGGTCCTCGAACCATGCTCATCCACATGCTGCGATTATTTTACATGTGATTGTGACGATGTTAGTGAGACGGAGCAAGCTGGTGTGGGTCCTTTGATCAAGGGTCAGAGACATTTGAGAATTAGAGGCGGAGGAAGCGCTGGGTTGGTTAATTGGTCATGGGACAGAGCCGCAACAGTAAGTGCATACCTAGGTCGGCTTAATGGGTTAGGACACCGCGAAGGTGAATTCGGGCCGCTTGTCATCATGGCTAGATCTGCAATCAGATCCTGCGGGATGCCTGCAGGCAACAACATGGCACAACGGCCGATGGTACCCTTCCTTCAGCCCTGATGCCGTACTGTGTGGCTCAAGATGGGATGGTATGTGTCCCGAAGAAGACAAGACGTAGAAAAGGCAACTGGTGACAGCGGAGAGTGACATGTAGCGTCTCGATATGGATGCGCATCCAACGTCTTGCACAGTAGCCATCCAACTCCCGAGCCTCCGGTCTCCGGCACCCGGCCAGATCCGTCTGCCCGGCCGCCGCACCCGTGTTGCCAGACGGGACCCTATGAAAAATCCAGGTTGCATCGTGGACGGATGGGTTTAATGGAATTTCAACCCGCAGAGTATTCTCCTCCCTCCCCCGCCGGAGTCTTCTCGGGCTTCGTCCTCAAGTGGAAGCTCGACCCCACGATATGGTCCCAGCGTTTTTTCCCCCACGGCGCGCACAAGCCAGCGGGGAGAGGCACAAACCAAGAAAAAGGGAGGCGTCTGGAGTGGAGGCCAGACGGCCATTGGACAGGTTTCCTTTGACATATCAACGACGGACCCGTCGCTGTAAAATCGGCCTCGGTCGGTCGGTGATGCGCCTGGGGCTTGGTGGAGGGACGAGGAGAAAGCGGATCCCCCCGCCAGCCGAAGCCGAGGCAAAGAGAGGGCAGGGCCGCAGGACACTTCAGCGCGGCGGGCCGGGGCCCGGAGGTACGTAGCGGCAACCAAGGTACCTGCCGGGGATATCGCTTTCCCATCGGATGTTGCTCATTTTGGTGTAAGGAGGTAGGTGCATGTATATGTGCTGCTGCCCGTCAGCTCCTCGTGCCGCTGGCCCCCTGATTGTATCTTTCTTGGTCCTCTATTTCTCCCTCTTCCCCTACGAGTAACGTTACGAATCTTGCAATAACTTGACGCACACATTACAGAATCGATCTCTGTTGAGGCACGGACCTAGACGAACGCGACCGCTGGTTGGACGAATCAAGCCCGTCGCAAAAGTCACCGTCGCACTGGGCTGTCGCAAACCGTCCATCAGCTGGCTAGTGACGTATCAGCTGAGATTCTGACGTTGGCTTTGTTGGGGCGCATATCTTTTTTACTTTTCCGCGCGGTTTTTCTTTCTGTCTCCTCCGTTTCACGGCGATTCTCCGACATAACTGCAAACCGGCGCTGCGATAGTTGTGGTTGAACTGCCGATATCGATTCTCTCGCCCTCCCCTCGGCCGAATTCACCCCCCACACTCTCCGCCGCCACCCTCCGCATTCCCCAGGGTCGGGTCTCCACACTCTTCATAACCTCGTCCCGTCCCTCTAGTTGTCTCTCCTTGTCCTCCCTCTGCTTCTCTCTTCCCCTCCGTCCCTCATCACCACCACAATGTCTGCCGCCGACTCCCCCGACGCGGTTCTCGCGCCCGTCGTCGAGAACCTCCCGCTCGTCTCGAAGCAGCCCAAGGAGGAATCCAAGGCGCCCACGTCCGCCCTCGCTCAGCAGGTCCGCGCCCTCGCCGCTGGCGGCTTCGGTGGCATTTGCGCCGTCGTCGTCGGCCACCCCTTTGATCTCGTCAAGGTCCGCCTCCAGACCGCCGAGCGCGGTGTCTACTCGTCCGCTGTCGATGTTGTCCGCAAGAGTATCGCCCGCGATGGTCTGCGACGAGGCCTCTACGCCGGTGTGAGCGCGCCGCTTGTTGGTGTTACTCCCATGTGTATGTCCCACCTTGCCCCTCCCCCAAGTTCGCAAGCTGACCGTCCCTCTAGTCGCCGTCTCCTTCTGGGGTTATGATCTCGGAAAGCAAATCGTTCGCGGCGTCTCCGAAGTGCCCGCCGAGGGCCTCACAATTGCCCAGATCTCGACTGCCGGTTTCCTCTCCGCCATCCCCATGACCGCCATCACCGCTCCCTTCGAACGCATCAAGGTCATCCTCCAGGTCCAGGGCCAGAAGCAGCTCGCCCCCGGCGAGAAGCCCAAGTACTCCGGCGCCCTCGACGTCGCCCGCCAGCTCTACCGTGAGGGTGGTTTGCGCTCCGTCTTCCGCGGTAGCACCGCCACCCTCGCCCGTGACGGACCTGGCTCTGCCGCCTACTTCGCCGCCTACGAATACATCAAGCGCTCCCTCACTCCCCTCGACCCGGCCACCGGCAAGCCCAGCGGCCAGATCAGCCTTGGAGCCATTACCTGCGCCGGTGCCGCCGCTGGTGTTGCCATGTGGATCCCCGTCTTCCCCATCGACACCGTCAAGTCACGTCTGCAGACCGCCGAGGGCAACGTATCCATTGGTGGTGTCGTCCGCGAGCTCTACGGCAAGGGTGGCTACAAGGCCTTCTTCCCTGGCTTCGGTCCTGCTCTAGCCCGTGCTGTGCCCGCCAATGCCGCCACCTTCCTCGGTGTCGAGCTGGCTCACCAGGCTATGAACAAGGTGTTCAACTAAGAGCATCAAGGCAACCAATGTGAAGAAAACAATTCTCTACGACCATATAAAGACCCGCAAAAGTTTCTCAGTCTCAATTGGAGGTGCCCGTCGGTGGCTAGATGCTAGCTGTAAGGATTCGAGTTGGAAGTGGAATGGTTCATGACAATGGCGTTCCTGCTGGCCGTACTATACACGAGCGTATCTGAATGACACGCCCCTAGAAGTCGCACAATTCATGCATGTTTCTTTTTTTACAATATATATCCCATAGAAGATTTCAAAGAAGACTTTGAGAGCGAGATTAAAGCATAGACTACATGCGCGGTCAAATTTAACCACATATATTGGACAATCTTCCTTTGGTCCTTCCCCTTTCTCTTTGCCCGTTTCCACTCTCCTATCCGGAGTGGGTATCAAGTCTCAAGTACAGGAGGATATCATTTCATTCCCTTTGCTGCGCCCCCAAAATAACACCAAAGCATACAGTAACCGTTTCCCCCTGTGTTGATGAGTATTGACCCAACTATTCGCATATTCATTCCAATTTTCTGTTTCAATGATGACCCTTGCCCCTTTCGCCGATGCCATGAGTAGTAGTAGATGGACAGACCTGTCTGTCGTGGATTAAAACAATACGACCCAGTGTGAAGCAACGCGCGCTAGAAGTAACAAGGTGAGAAGGGATGTTTCTGGTTCCAATGTCTCCATTGGATTGGGGATCCTAGATCATCCCCCGCCAGCGTGATCGCTGTATCGTGAGCAATGTGGTTCAGATTACGCACGCTCGGTAGTCGTCCATCGTCTCTTAGAGAAGCTCAAATCGCGGAGCCGCTCGGCCTCGCCAGGAGGCATAGGGAGACCCCAGAGCCCGCCCAGGCCGTCTCCGAGCTGTGTCATGGAGAGCTCGGGGGGGGACTTGTCAAACTCCACATTGGTCTTGATCCTAATGGGAGCAGAGAGAACAGGCCCTCTTGGTTTGCCCTTGGGGGTCGAGTCTCCCATGGTTGATGAGACTGAGAACATGCTGAACGTAGGAACTGCAGGAGGCGGCAGCTCCGTCGACAAAATGGACAATGGAAACGACTTGGACATGAGGAATTCCGGGGCTGGGGGGTCGGGTTCCATCAAGGCTGGTGCCGAAGCGGAGACCGGGACGATTCCCTTGTTCTCCTGGCCCACCGTCTTGAACCGGGTCTGGTCGAAATCCGGCAACAGAGAATCAAAGTCGTCCCTCTCTTCATCGTCATCACCACCGCCATCATCCATCAGTCTTAGAGAAGACGGCGCAGGTGCCCATAACCCAAAGGAGGGGCTGTTTATTCCGGGTGAAATACTCCTCGGCCCGGCCCCGCCCGTTCCAAGTAAGGCCGACCGCGGTGAAGGGCGTTGAGAACCCGAGTTTCGGCGTATTGACGTCCCTAGAGCCGCACTCGCAGACGTACTGCGGCTTCCGTTACATAACAGGGGCTCTGATGTGTACACGAATGAACCGATGACGGCGCCAGTAGTATTGCCGATGCTTGGGGCGCGACCACGACTGCTTGCAGGTGCTGGGAAGGCATCCGTAGAAGTTGATCGAGCGGACACTGGGGTGGAGGATGTTGATCGTAGGTGATCGGTGCTCGCGGATAGCCGAATGTCATATAACAGATGGGGTGAGACATGGGGGTCCGATGCAGTATCCTCGATTGGAGAGCCGGCAAGTAGATCGTCATACTTGACATCCGACTTCCGAATGGCCATGGTAATTGAGGCGATTCCAACATCCATAAGAACTGGCTGGTGCGTGATGGCGCCAATCAAGGCATTGCAACCTGCGCCGTGCGACACGATGATGACCACATTTTCTACCTCTTCGTCGTCTGCAGATGCGGAATGATCATCATGGCCGTTCTGCATGCCCCTGGTCACCATTTCCGAAGGAGCCTCAGTGGTGGAATACCAATCCACCATTTTATTTAGGCCCCTGCGAAAACGCTTGTGCATCGATGTCCATTCCTCGCCGAATTGACCACCATCTCCGAAATCCAGGGGAGGCCTCATCGAGTCCCATTGATAATCCACAACCACGCACTCGTCGCGCGCATGTGCCACGAAGCCCTCGGGGATTTTGCGGGAGCCCGAGATGGCGTATTCCGGTATAGGAGCAGCATAGCCCTTCTTTTTATCAACTCGTCCTCCGACTTGCCCTGTGAGCTGCCCAGACAGCGCCGCGGCCATGGCCGAGGCAGGTGCTGAGCCGGAACTGTCCTTGTCCGATGATACGGAGGGAGGCGCTTGCATCGCACGGATAGAAGGGCTTGCGCTGGGAGAGCCATTCCACAAGGAGCCAGAAGCGGATCGGTGCGCTTGGGTGTGGGTGGTCGAGGGAGAGGTGGTCGTCAAGGTGCTGTAGTCTTCCCGTCTCAGCAGGTCGGCCTTTGCGCTACCCATCATGAGAGCAGCACCAGGCGGTGGGGTTATCATTTCGAAGTATTCGGGCGAAAGCCATTCTCCCAGGAAGGAGTCTAGCCGCAGAACGGCTGACTTGAACTGGTCGGGCGTTGATGTGGCGCTGGACGCGGAAACGAGGACGTCAGAGGGCTGATGGGGCGACTCAGGGGGAGTCTGGGCGAGGCCGGAGCTGATTCCAACAGAGGTCTGGACGCATCGGAGAAAGGGCGAGCTGTGGATGACGACCTTGAAGCGCCTCCGCTTTTTGGTGCCGCTGCGAGAAGCTTCATATTCGATCTTGGCCTGCTCGAGGATGCTGGCGATCTGGTTGCCGACCTGTCGCGACTGGAGGAATCCGCCGTAGGTCAGAGGAGGGTCGTAGGGAGTGGGAGAGGAGAGATGCCACTTCTTGTCGGCGGCGTCGAGGCGATTGCCGTGTCTGGAACAAAGTTAGCTGAGCCGTGTCTGGTGGTGCGATGCCATGTGAGGGCAGGCGATGGAATGTGATGCGATGCGACCGAGGTGCATCGTCGCAATGAGGGTCCACACCAACCTGACGACAAAGATGTAGGCCGGAGTGCCGCCCATGATGGCAGCAACAGCAGCAGCAACGACGACGGCAGCTGGCGCAGACGAAGAGGATTGGTTTTCTCAGACAAAGAAAAGATGAAGGAGGTCCCAGGTAATTTCTGGAGTGAAGCTGGGTGACGAGGGTGGCCGGGGGAGCCGGGGGGTAGTATAGACAAATGTGCGTGTACTTGGTTTTGGTGGTGCGTGGGTGTGTGGCCCAGTGGGCGCCGGCACGAGCTCCGTTACTCGGATAGTTCCAGGATGCAGCCGTGCAGCAGCTGGGGCTGTTTTGGGCGGTTTGCCGCCTGCGTGGGCTGCGCAAACAGGTGCGCGCTCGGTGCAGGCGACGGCGGGAGGCTCGGTGAATGGTGAATGGGGGGGGGGGGGTAGGGGAGGCTGGACAGGAATGTCGCAGGAATCTTGTTGTTCGGGGCAGAAGAGAGGCAGAGATGGGCTCGAGAGTTGGAAGCGTAAAGTTGTGGAGAGAAGGCGCTTTAAGCCCAGGGGCAGAAGAGGCGGACGGACAGGCTGGTGCGGGGAGGAGCGGAGTTGAGTGAGGAAGATGGGAAGAGAGTTTGGTGATGATGTCTACCTTAGGTAGACGAGGCACAGATGTACTCGGGCGATCCGAGAGGGGGGAGGAGGAGGCGAGTTGCGTGAGGTGAGTGGCGGGGTAGAGGTAGACAGGCAGGCAGGCAGGCAAGCTTCAGAGAGTGAGACAGGGAGAAAGAGGAAACGGAAGAGGCGCGGGAGATGGTTGTGTGAGGCTTGGGACCTTGGAGACCTGGAGACCTTGATTCTAGGCTAAAAGGTTGTGCAATAGGATGAGACTGCGGTGCCTCGTGATGCTCATATGCGGATGCTGCTGGCTGAAGACCGATACAGCACCTAACACAGATACGTCACTCATCGCTCCAGCTGCTCCTCCAGCTGCTGCTCCGTAACTACCTCTACCTTGCCCAAGTTAGGCACTCCTCCTCCTCCTACCTACCCAGAAAAGAAACCCCAGCCAACGGGGAGCTCTGGCGCTATTTGCCCGTGTCTTTCTGAGTCCGCAAATGCCTGCAATGCAAAGCAAATGCCCTGCAAATGCCCTGCAAATGCGACACGGCGGGACTGACCTGGTCCGGCCAAGGCGCGCCGCCAGCCAACCAAAGGCCGCCAGCCCCCGAGTGGACTCGTGCATCCCTGAATCCCTGGATTCGTGGAACTTGATCCTTTTTCTTTCATGTGATTTCTCAAATTGCGCCGCCCAGTCCAGTCCCAGCCCGGCAACAGGGACGCCACTCGCCGCCCCCGTGGCTGTCATGGTGTCTCTCGCCAGCCAGCCCTGTTCTATGCGCCCTGCCTGAGAATGGGTTTCTGAGGGGGTACGAAGAACGAATATGCGCCTCGTTCCTGCGTGTGTGTTGTTTCCCAAAGCCTCCCAAATCCCCCAAAGACGCCCCCCCCCCCCCCCAAAGCCCCAAGGCCTCAAACTCCCCCCATCCTCACAGTATCTACCCACCAGACCATCCCCCATCATGGCGACTTGCATTCGCCTAGGCCGTCTTGCTAGTCATGCCCTCGACATCCCCTCTAGGGCATCCCCCTCCACTGGGAACCACCCTAGTGCCGCATTCTGGGTGGGCCTGGGTCCTTTTGGGGCGCTCTGAGGCGCTCTTGGGACGCTTGGGTGGCCTTCTCTTCCGTCATGCCGCAGGCTTCTGGCTTCTGGCTTCTTTTTGGTGGAGTCGTCCTGCAGGGTCCCCTCTTTCGCTGTGACTGATGACTTGCTCAAATAATCCCAGCTCAGATGATCGTCCGTTTTCTCGTTTCTCGTTTTCCCGCCAGCCAAAAGGAGCCTTCAGTAGCACAGCACCGAAACACAGTCCCGGATACGATTCACAACTCCTCAGCCGATCCCGATGCCCCGTGCCCATGCTCGTGCTGATAGTTCAGTGCCGCTTTCTGATCTTGGTAATCGTGACATGGCCGCGGCAGGGGTCATCTCTAGTTGTGTTTCCCGTTAATACCGAGGTATTATTCACATCGCCGTACCCCGTTCTCCGTTCTCCGTTCTCCGTGCATCGTACATCGTACATCCGCACTCGGTCTCGCTTTCTCTGACCTCATTCATTCTCATAACGCAGCATTCCGCAATCGGCAGCTCTAACCCTCATCCCCTCTTTTCTATCTGATACGCGTGAGAAAATGGTACTCTAACCTAGCCCCATGTTCAATCACCGTAAATCTCGCTCGCGTAGTACACAATCCCATCTTATCCAAAATGCCGGGAATAATCAAGGGCGCCCATAATCAATGGCAACGCACCACGCGTGCCTGGTCCCATTCCCATGTATCTGCAGTCAGGGGCTTGCTCAGCCATGTCAGAAAATCAGAGCATCGAGGGCAATCGACGTACGCCCCAACACTGGCATCCCCTACGAGGCACGGTCTCTGCCGAACCATTACACGTCCGCGAGATTGGCCAACAAGTCAACAAAACCCGACTGGCGAATAAGACGCTGACAGCGATGCATTTTGTATACTTTCATCTTCTTGGTCGTCTTTTTCATCTTCAACATCCAGCCTCCAACCTTAATCCAGTCGTACTCGCCACTGTGCTAAGGCAATCATGAACTTACGCTTCATCACTTGCATCGCCCGCTTACCAATGTTACGCGGGACGCAGTTCTCCCAATCGGGAAATAGTTAGTGCTTGAACTCTACTAATGCACCAGGGGTTCGTCCGGCGTCGGCTTGAATAAAATGACCATGAGCTGATGAAAAGATCGACAATCTAGTAAGTGTAAGGCTAAGGATGCCATTAGGATTCTGATCAAAGCACACAAAGACCACACTGCTCTCTTGCCACATCAATTACCTTCACCCAAGGTTCATGGAGCGGCAGGCATAATGTGTCCATCGCTCATGGCAACGTGGATTTAGGGTCCACAGGTAGAAAGGTTATTCTCTATGGTTAACAAGGTTGGTTATAGGCAGAAGAGTTAAATTGAAAGCAAAGGTAAGTGTGCATAAGCCACTGTATTTTCTGGTATACTGGTATACGGTATTGGTGGTAGCGCTAAATGGTTACCCCTATCGTTTCCAACTACTTCGGTGTTTTAATCTATAATGTCTTAAACAAAATTATACTTCCCCCGCCACCACGGCAAGGGTGAACCTCAACCTTAACATACATATCCTAGACTGGAGTCTGGCTATTGCATGATATCACTGTTCATTTTCTCCCATTCTCTGCGCGACGAGTCGCCACACCGTGGCAGTGGCGACAGCATCTTTCACAGCTGCCCAACGGGAAGCTTTCGCAAATGGAGGTGACTGGCCCCCTTTATGTGGTTAGCGAACAACCATATACACATGAACATTGCTATTCGCACACTTGCATCCGGCAATTGCATACAAGAGTATCATCCCCCAATCCTCAAGGCGGGTATTCGCACACCTAAAAATATCTCAGGAAATTATGATTATAAGACCAATCCTTAGCACTCATCCCTCTTCATCATCCGGATTGTCCATCTTATTAAATAAAATAACAAACGAGGGACTTTAGCCTAAGCGAGCATTGATGCATGCATAATTCGGTGCATATAGTAAACTGAGGCTTGGTGAACGGATTTGTTCCTGTGTGTGAATTGCAATGCTCTCCGAAGACAAAACACGGGGTTTCTAGACGAGCTGTCAACATATCCTCTAGGTTCTAATAGTGAAGTGAATGAATACAGTCAGGGGGGAGGCAAAAAAGGGGGAGATGAATTCCCCTTGCCGATTGGGGTTCCAGAAGTTACCACGCCATTCCGATTCGCTTTCCAGACAACCCTCTGACTCGAACACTTCGTCTTTTGGTCCCAGCCATGGCGACCCTGTGCCTCCCCGCGATGCTTCGGCGGAGTTAAATGGCACCCCTCAGGGTGGCAGTGGTACCAAGCTCGCTGCTGCTCGGGCGGCTCTCTTGCTATTCAAGGCAAAAGGAAGAAGTCTGCCAAGACTTCCGCCTTCACTTGCATTGTTGGTGTTCGATCTGTCGACAACAATGGTTCGGTGAAGCGTCGCTATGAACCTACTACCGAAGAGGCTCCTGGGGTTGATACTGTAGTTGAATCTCCCGTTCAACCTGCTGCTCCCCGCGACTCCCCAGAGAAGCATCGCAGGGTGCTGGGAATTTAAAGGCAGCGCGGGGAGGGGTGAGGGTACACATGCTTTGAAGGGTTGAAAAAGCTAGAATGTTTTCTATGTTTTTGGGACCATTCAAGAAAAATCATGGGATGGATTAAGATAATATATCAGGAGATGTGGACGTGTGTTTCGAGCTGCTCTCAACGGCCAGCATTTGCGTGTCCTATCCTTGAATCCTGAACCCTAGGGCTCCTGCAAACGCCAGACTCCTACAGCTTGGTGAAGCAAAACGTCAAACTCATCAAAATTTCTGACGAAATTGCAATCCACCATCTTCGTCGTAGTACGGGCAGTCTTTAGGGTAGGCCAGTGAGACGGCTACACAGGAGAACAGAAGCTGCTTGACAACTCCTTAGCCATTCGGCATCAATTAATTAAACCGAAACTACAAAACAAATATATCGGCTTAAATGTCAAGAGAATGTTCGTCTTTAGCGATCTTGACATTAGTTTTCTCATATTGGTCTCCCCGGGATGGTCGAGCTAGGAAGCTACTAAAGGTTATCAACACTTCGAAGCTCATGCCGGCTAAAGCAGTGAGCACGTCATAATACTTCATCTCTGATCCCTGTATGTACAGAAAGCTCCCCCAAAATTTCTGTACAAGAGCAACGAAGAACGCCGGTTTCGGGTCGCCCGTCTCGCAGTTGGCTGGCGTGAAGGGCAAGGGTTGAATAACCTCCCGAAATCCGCTCAGGCAGGAGGGGAGCAGAAGCGACTAGGACGCTCCCTTGACGGAAGACAAAAGACATTTTTTCCTTGGTTGCGTAATATCGATGGCACTTTAATGTGATATGAATTAAATATCTATTTGATGTTGTAACGATTCCGGTTAAAATCTTTGACTACAATTAGCCGAGTGTGTTGGCCATGGGGCGTCCATCCTGGCAGAACGATCCATCCATTTATCCCTCGCAGCCTTATCGGACCTCTCTGCAGTTTTCCCCTCTCCAGAGTCACTGAGCGATTTGCGTCACTTAGCACCACGGATCTCATCAATCATGTGGAAAGTGAATGCCTATTGCGCGCCATGAGTTCGCTTTCGTCAACTCCCCAGCTCCAATTGGAAGGCGGTTCCACAGCCTTATCTGTGATACATCGAGAGCTTCAGGTAAAAATACATGATCTTAGCACCACGCCTAGAGGTGACTACCAACTCGAATCCATCCATCCTTCCAAGGACCTCATTGAAGATTTCAACTCCACCATTTGGCCTAATCTTGTCCCCGATTACGAAGGACTGGTCAGTGAACTGGTGTTCTACTGCCGCGATGAGCTCCTGAAGAGAGGTCTTAGGTGTATGGTTCATGGCAGAACCAAGACTGATCAATCTGTCAGAGACTCCCTGAAACGTCGAGGGCAGGGACGCCAGAAACCATTCACCAAATTGAGCGACATTTTGTATGAGATGCACGATCTCGCCGGTGTTATGATTGTGGTGCAGTCCGCAGCCGATGTAGATCGCGCCAATGGATTCGTCTCAGAGAGCTTTCGAGCGATCAAGGAGCCAAGCCACTGGTCGCCCGATCGTCCTGTGGGCCAATATTGGGACGCGCATTTTGGAAGCTACGAGTCTCATAACCATCATGTATCATTGAAAGGAGATTCCGAGGATTCAAATCCTATTTTCGAAGTCCAGGTCACCACCTTCAAAGACTTCATCTACAATCAATATGCCCATCCTTGGTTCTACAAAGGACGCAATGGATCTCTCACCGACAAAGACGAGATAGTCATGGATATGATTCATGGTGCCAGCTATTTGATTGAGATGGGCGGGGAGTACTTTTTAATCAGAGAAAAGGAAAACCGCAACTCGATCGAAGTTGAACACGATCTATTCCAGACCAAGCCTCGGGCAAACGGGCCAAGGAATTCACACAACACCCACCTGAAATCATACAACACTCGTGCAAAAAAGATTGCAATGACCACGACGCACGACATCCTTACAGCCTTTCAGTACGATAACAAACTGGTCATTGACGACTGTAACAAAATCCTGAAGATGCTTGGGCGAGCCACGCAACGTATTACAGACGACGAGATTGATGAGGAGCGGGTGCTCGCTATTCAGTCTCATCACCGACTAAGGGCCTGGTTTTCCATTGACCAACCCTCAATGCTTCTCCTGGATGGACATGGCAGCCAAGGACCGAAGTCTGAAGCCTCCTTGGTCAGCGCCAAGATCGCGAGCGCCCTTCTCAAACTTCACAGATATCAAGACAAGAAACGCATGTCTCCAATTATAGTGCCTTTGGCTTTCTTCTGCGGACAGCACAGAAATTTCGAAAGAGACCCAAATGCCAGTGCAACGGAGCTTGCCCTGAGTCTGCTTCTACAGCTAGTAGATCGCGGAAGAGACTTTATTGCACACGAATCACTCCAGCGAATTCTAGAAGTGGTAGAGCCGACAGAATTCCGTACTGTCTGTACATCACTCTGCGACCTGATTACCGAGCTCCCTAGGGAAATGTACGTGGTCATCATCATTGATGGTCTAAAGTTCTTTTCTCAGCCTCTTGAGCGACAAGAAGACACCGATGAGCTTATCATCAGCTTGATCTCGGTATTCAGACAGGGACCGCCTGCGACCCTGAAGCTTTTGCTTACGAGTCCATCGCGAGTTAGCTTGTTCGAGGGTCTCTTTCAAGAGGACGAGATTCTTCGACTTAGCAAAGACTTGCCAACAGGTGCTGTAGCGAACGACTTGACTTGGAGAAGGCCTCTTGAGCTGAGATAAGAAAATTTAAGGATGAGAACAAGAGCAGGAAAATTAAGTACAACGGACAAGCTTGAACCACTAACCATGAGCTGAGGAGGGACCTAATGTTGATTTGAGGAATGAAAGCACGATGCATAACCGACTGATGGGCACTTTAGCGACACCAAGTAGATAATGTCCGAGCATGTCTAACACGAAATCATTATGCCGTTCAGCTACAAGTCTTTGCAATTGAGCATATACTGGCATATTAACCAGACAATAGAACATAGCCATCATGGGTCTTAAATAGGATCATCATGGCGAGCTCGTCTCGAATGTACGTATAAGCTAAGAAGTTCTTGTTGGAATTAGAGGGCTCACCATCTAACAACGAATGGGTGTGGGTGCTCGGGCGGGATCCTCATTGCTGTCTACGCAGTAAAATGAGGCGGGTAAAGTGCAGCCTTACCAACTGAGCTTCGCCACAGGCGTGCATATTCTCTCATAGCCTCTCATTGGATAGAGGCCATAATCTTACAGCCAACAAGTGCAGATGGGGGCCCAAACGGTGCCTGAGGTTCTACTGCATAGTGTAATGGGGCGAAGTACGGAGCGCAGTTGAGCCTCAGCCCATGGATATTTGCCGCAAACATTCCCATTTTCTAATCCACTCTGACTGAGTAATTCCTCGTTATTTTGTTCATACTACGCGCGGCCGGCTATCTTGAGCAACTCTGACCGCCGAGCATATCGCTATTTCGCGCATCGTCTCCGCACCGTTGTCATCCCAGTCTACGACCTCAACGGCAAGTCTTAGTTAGCCCTACAAATCCGGTTCCCACAAGAGAAGTGTTGTTACGGTTGGCGCAAATTTACTGAGAGACACTGGAATTGAGACCACAAGCAATCGCACAGTTGATTCCTCGATGGAAGACAATGCTGAAAAAGGTTCAGCGCCAGCGAACCTCGGCCAAGATCTTTCGGATGCTTTTGCAAGCAAGTCTAGTGTATCTGCCAATAATGCAACCGCGACTTTGGCATCGGCATCAGCGGGGACCTTGCGAGAGGAAGACATCATCCCTCGCAAAGAAGACACCCCCGCATTGGCAATGTCGGATTCGGGAACGGGGATTTTCCAGAGGGTCTCCAAATTCATGTCAAGTGTGCAGCCGTATCAATTCATCCTGCCTCCCGATCTACGAAAAGAAATGAACGATCTCAAAGGAAAAGTCGACAAAAGGTATCCTAAGGACACAAACTCGTAAGTCTATACTTATTGCTTCAGATTAAATTGCTCTCGGATCTAGAAGGCTCGAGAACATTTAAGTCTTTGAAATCATCTCTTCGTTGTGGGTGTGCAGACTTAGCTGATGATGTTTAGCAATCTCTGGACTTGTGATATCGAAGTGCTCACCATGGATGACTGGAAGCAAGGCATCCGTGGGTCGGAGAAGAGGCCCATTCCGGTGTTGCAGGTCTATTACCAAAGGCTAAGCCGAGCAATGCCACTGGAGGCTTTGACGGGAGACTCTTCACAGGCACCACGGGATATGGCTCTTGACATGATCAGAGACCAAAAGAACCTGCAGAGGATCCTTATCAATTCAGACATTTTGCATGCGGAGCTGGAGTTCATCACATCGACCACAATTTCCTCCCCAGTTATGTAAGTGCCCTTATATTCTACATCAATTGGAATATTCAATTTTGAATGGCATGTCTGACGTCACGTTTAAGCATTATCCCCCCTTATGAAGTAAGAGTCCCCTCCATACTATCCATAATCTTCTTACATGTATTGAAAATGATCATAATGAGTTTAGATCTTGTTGCAATACCTGCCACTCTTTGAAACGAGGTTGGTCGAGCTTCGAGACGAGCTAGCCGAAATGACTCTTAACACCAACAATAACGATCAAGTCAATGGTACTACAAGAACTCCAGACATGGATATCGATGAACCCATCCAGCGGGACAGTAACTCTGAGCCAAAAGAAGTCGCCAAAAAGGTTGATTTCCACATCAAAGAGAACCAGCCGAAGAGTGGTGGTGGTGAAGCTGAGGGCCGTGACGCTCAGTCGAATCCTAGTCACACTGACTTGCAGGCAAAACTCTCGCAGCTCGAGATGCGGATTTCTCACCTGGGGTGCCTTGTTGATTTTGTCAACGAAAACCTCGCAGGGCTTATTGAGCTCAGAGACGATGTGAAGAGCGGAAAGTTGGAGAAAATCACTTTCGGCGATCTATGGCACTTGTTCAAACCTGGCGATCTTGTTCTGTCAAATCGGCGAGGTCGAGAACAGTTGCACAGAGTGCACTTTGTTACTGGTGGTCGACTGATGTCACGTACCCTGTCCAACAACGGCTGGCGCGCAGAAATCCCTGTCGATACGTGGACAGAATTCAAGGTAGATACCTACATGATGGCATTTGATGGTGACCAAGTCGGACCTGTAGGGGAATCCTGGGGAATCAACCATTACCTGGGCGAACGGCTGGTCACAGGGCTTCCGATATATCCAGCTCAGCTCCACCCGAACCCCGAAAGCCTACTCGCTCGGATGGATGCACGGGGGCGCAAATTCATGAAGTCCATCGGTCACAAACATTATGAAGGATTGGGTGAGAAGCAAACTCGGGGCCGGACTCGGAAGCAACTTCTACGTATCGTCGAAGACGACGATAGCTCCGACGATGACGACATGAAACCCGGGAAGACAAGTCAGGAGTACATTACCAGTGAAGTGTTTGTTGACTTCAAGGCATATCGAGAGGTCGATAAATATTACACCTTTAATCTCGGCAAACTGGTCAGAAGCAAGGTTTTCGACCAGGGTGCGGTCAACAGGTATCCGCCAGGCTCGGCTATGCATTCGAACGAGGACATATTTTCCGGCCCTGAGATCGACACAAAGCTCGGCGAGGACTATATGACGCAAAGCAGAGGCTTCTTGGAACCCTTTAAGTTTACTGATGCTGAGTTGAGTGCAGAGTACTATCAGATATTACCATCAGAGGTGCCTGGATACACGTTTAGGTATCGAATGTGGTGTATGGTGCCCCATTACCCCATCTAATTGCTCTTTGGTGACTCACAATTTTCTTAGACATGCTCGACGTTGATAATCTCCAGGACATTGATTTCATCCGAAATTCAGGGTTTGATGACCTTGTCATCCCAGAGCGCCACAGAAGTCTTCTAGTTGCACTGGTTGACAATCACACCTCGGGGTTTCAACGGCGACAGGAACGGTTGAAGAAACGCATGAAAGTGCCGGACAACGCCCAAATAGACCTTGTCCCAGGGAAAGGGCAAGGCCTCATCATTCTCCTACACGGACCCCCAGGCTCTGGCAAAACAAGTACCGCAGAGACCATAGCGTCGTATACACAACGTCCCTTGTACGCAATCACTTGCGGCGATCTGGGATTGGATCCGGAGTCTGTCGAAACTCGGCTTAGCAATCATGCAGCAAGAGCAGAGAAATGGGGATGTGTACTGCTTTTAGATGAAGCTGATGTGTTTCTTGTGTCACGAACTCACAGAGAGTTGAAGCGCAATGCTCTAGTCTCGGGTAAGTAATGCAATCTGCTTCTTTTTCAGAGTATCCAAAGATTGCCACGCCACTAACCCAAATTTAGTGTTTCTCAGACAGTTAGAGTACTACTCTGGAATCCTATTTCTCACGACCAACCGTCCTGGCACCCTCGACGAGGCCTTCAAATCGCGTATCCACGTATCTTTGCGATATGCTGAACTGGATTTGGATTCCACAAAGAAAATGTGGAACAACATCCTGAATCGCCTAGAGTTGGAAAATAAGACGGCCGAAATTAAAGTCAAATTCAATCGCCAGAATCTCCTTGACTTTGCCGAGCAGCACTTCAAGAAACGTCAGAAGGATGGCAAGACTTGGAATGGCCGGCAAGTACGTAACGCCTTCCAGACGGCCTTGGCTCTGAGCCAATTCGACAGGCGGGAAGATATCAAAGCCAGTGGCCAGACACTCGATGAAGCCGCGAAGTCGGGAAAGAAAAAATGGATGACAGTGAAGCTGACAAAAGCGAACTTTCAAAACATTGCGAGGACTATGCACGAGTTTGAA
This sequence comes from Ilyonectria robusta, assembly GCF_021365365.1. Taxonomy (NCBI): domain Eukaryota; kingdom Fungi; phylum Ascomycota; class Sordariomycetes; order Hypocreales; family Nectriaceae; genus Ilyonectria; species Ilyonectria robusta. The sequence continues at coordinate 972,345 of NW_025764436.1, read as the reverse complement.
GACTACATTGTGAAGCTTCGCGGGAAGGACAGCGATACCGCTCGCGAGGGTGAGGTCCGAGATGACTCTTACGACCCGGATCCAAATGCACAGCCGGCGAGGAAGAATTATGCAGCGACTCTACCAGCCAAGAGACTGAGCTTCGAGCTGCCGAGCCAGTATCGGGCTGATCGAGCCTATCCGAACAGAACCAGGAAACGGCAAACGCCCAATCATGACAGATATGGGGACGAGGAGGATGAAGATGAGGATGAGGATGAATCAGATGAAGACGAGGATGAAGACGAAGATGAGGATGAGGACACAGAGGTTTAGTGGCAAATGAGCGGATGGAATGCACAGGAACAAGTGTGCGAGATATAACAAAACACAATTGCATAAAAAAAAATACGTTGTTACTGCAGGTGCTTTGTAATTAGGTCGAAATTTATTGGATGCGTTTTAATTATATTTTTTATGTGTAACAAAAATCGACTGTAGATATGGGGGAGAAGTTCTGCACTTCACATCTGGCCTGGCGAGGGAGAAGCAGGCGGTGGTGTGACACTATCTTGATGCAAACATTCTATATTAATATTTTCTAGTCTATCTACTAGCTTATTTGCTAAGTATTTGTGGGTGTTTATAATTAATATAAATACCACTGTACTTTCTAGTTTTATTAAGATTAATATAACTTGGCTCTAGCCCAACTATGAAGCTATAGTCACAACTGCGCCTATCAAGAAATACGCACACACCCATATCAAGTAATACACCAAGGTTCGATTCGATGATGCCCTAAGAAAGCGCAGGCCTTCTACGCGAGTCATGGGCTTGTTGCTTTTCCCAACGTGGCGTGCTTTACCGACTTCGTGGGGATGTGCAACGCCGAGGTTAGTACTAGAACGCACAGTTAAACGGGGCAGGCATCGATGGCAGAGACTAAGCAAAATAAGATAGTCAGTAATATTTTCATAGTGTCACCGGTCTGCCAGGCGGCTTTCAACATTGTGTCCCTGGCGGGCATGTCGGCCACCTAGATTCTGGCCCTCGGCTCTACGAATGTCCCGGGGCTAGAGATCCTAGCCCAGCCGGTGACATTCAGAAGAACTAGCAAGTCATCCCAAAATCTGAGTACATTTGTGCCAACTATGGACAAGGGCGAGGGCACCTCCAAATTTGCGGAGAGCGCCGCCGAAAAGAATGCCACACCCGTTAGGTCCGTTAGGTTTACATGTATTTAGCACATCGGGTATCAACGTACGGAAACATACAGACCAATACCACAAGTAGCTCGTTTCTCATCTCCTCCCAAGTGAACATCAGCATGACGTGATTTAGCGCACCTGGCAAGGGATCTGACCGTGATCCTAAAATAAGCCCTAAAGAAATTAGCATTATTGGGATCTAGTTGAGGCCGTTTTACATGATCAGGGCATGTTTCTTGCGGAAACAGTAAGGGAGATGCGTTGTTTTTACGTAGGAATACGATGAATGTCTACATACGAGGTCTTCAACAGTTGCTCTTTACAGCGAGGTACGCAAGTGGGTGGAGCAAGCGCCATGAACTAGACAAGGACAACGCGTCCCGGTCTAAATCAGTTGGACTAAAGACAGGCTGGGGTCGGTCTGAGCAAAATCACGCGGCGAGACGGTGAAGAGTACAGGGAGAAAAAGCGTAGCGAGCCATTAAAAGAACACTATTGACCAGAAGATACGATAAGGGGTATGTGTAACCCTGGTCTCCCATGCCGAAAATGAGCCCAAACCGAACCGGACCAGACCAGACCAGAAGCAAGGTCTTGTGATCCCCTGCCGTGCAACGAAGCACAACGAAAGCAAACACCAAGCAAGGATACCTGATACCAAATCCCTGAACGAAAACCCTGGAGTACACAGATAACGCAAATACATCGACCACGGCCGTAGCCAGACACGTGTGTCGAGCCCTCCTTTAGAGGGGGCATCCCAGAAAAGCAACCCGATGCTGATGCCAAATGATGCCGGATGAAGCCCGCTGTAGGCCGGCACATTACCCAAAACAAAACAAAAAGTCGCCATTACATGTAGTAGTGTGTTGGTTGTCAAACGCCTTGCCAATGCTCAAACCAAAGTCATAGTTAAAAAAGTCAAATCAAACGCCGTGTGCCATTTTCCTTGGTCTCATGCCTGGTAGTGACCGAAATAATCGTCAGAAAGCGCCGCGGGCCGCGGGGTCACGGCTTGAGGAGCTTCCGCTGCGGGGGTGTCGACGGGTGTCAGCGTCAGCCCCAGCCCCAGCGTAGCCTTACTGGCGCCCATCGTCTTGGAGCGGGAGTGTGAGGGCACGTAATTGGCGGCGGCGTCTTCCTCGTCGCTGGAGACGCTGTCCTGGTGGCTGTAGTCGCGGAGGTCCCAGCTGGGCTGCTGGGCGGCCAGCTGCATGTCGACCATGGCGTCGGCCAGGCAGTCCTCGTCGCACAGCGGCATGATGCGGTAGTTGAGGCTCTCCATGATGCACCGCTCGGTGAGGTTGAGCTGCTGGTTGGACCACATGCCGCGGCCCCAGGCCTTGCAGTAGTAGTGGGCGGACTCCTGGGGGTCCTCGGTGAACTTGACGGCGATGACGAGGGCGGCGAAGATGATGAGCTCGGGGTTGACCGAGTCGATGTGCAGCTGCTGGCGCTGTTGGAGGAAGGGCGACGGGGGGAGGGTGTGGCGCTTGGAGGAGGAGGAGAAGTAGTCGGAGAGCAGGGGGCAGGAGAGGCGCCAGCGGCGGGCGAAGCGGGAGTCGAGGCTGTCGAGGATGCAGACGGCGAGGGCGACGGTCTCGATAGGGAGGTTCGCGCGGCTGAGGAGAGCCTGTACGAGCGGCACCGAGGCCGTGGCCAGCGAGGCCGACGAGGGAATGAGGTTGACGAGGTGGATGGCGGGGCCTGTGGGTGAGCGGGTTAGACACGGAGTGAGACAGAACAAGGGAGCAGCAAGCTCAATGACGCAGCATCAACAGGTTTGTTGATTAAATGCACCGCCAGACAAACAGGCTGCCAAACAAATCTCGACTCACCTCGGAACCGCGCCATCAACGGCTCGCCATCGTTGAGCGTCGTCCGCGGAGACTGTGCGGCCGACGAGTTGCGGGAGCTCGGGGGCGGTGTGGGGAGGTTGGACAGCGGGCGGTAGGTGAAGTAGCCCTCCTGGTCGGCGTCGACGTCGACGTCACCGGAATGCTTAGTATCGCGGCGCATCATGGCGGTTCTCGGGTGTAGCAGCGGTGCTTGGTCGTCCAGTCCTCGGTCCACAGCAGTAGCAGTCGCAGGGGCTGCTTCTCATGTTTTTGGGGGGCGTTGGCGTGCGTTTTGTTCGGCGTCGGCGTCGGCGTCGTTGTCCACGGGGGCGTTGTTGTTGATGATGGTGATGGTGGAGGGGGGGAGGGATGAATCACGCGAGCACGCACACGACAGCAGCCACAGCGAAGGATGATGGTTCGGGGATGCAGGAGCAGATGGGGGAGGGAGGATTATATATACAAAGCGGTCGGAGTGTATATATAGACCGGCCGAGGAGCCAAGGAGCAAGGAGCAAGGTGCAACACGAACGAGCCAGCGAGCGAGCAGGTGGAGTCCCCGGCCCAGGGGGACCTTCACCTAAGAATAAGGCTGAGTCGCCGTGCTAACTGGGATGACGCCTGGGATGACGCCTGGGCAGCGAGAGAAAGCCACCGGCAAATAGCTCCAGGCCGCACTGGCGGTGGAGGGGAGCAAGCCCGCTTACCTCTAGTCTTGGTCTTGGTGGCCAGGACGGCCTGGACGGCTCTGGTAGGCCTGGTCAGTAATAACAGTAGGTGTGGTGGACGCCCAGCGCCGGGGCCAGGGGCGTGCCAGGGGACCCAGGCCCTGAATTATCGCCAGCAAACGCACCGGAGCGGGCCCCCAGTGCGTCCAGTGCGTCCAGTGTGTCCAGTGTGTGTCGAAAGGGGAAAACAGAGAGCACCGAATAAGCCGTCGTGTATTCGTGCTTCCGACTACAGGAATTGAACTGCCATAAACCACCCCGACCACGTAGCGAGAGCGAGGACAGAACATAGACAAGCGGGCGTGCTGCTGGCCCGTGGCTGCGGCGTCGCTTGGTTGCCGTCGCCTCGGGAGCTTGTGAGAGTGACATGCTGCCCTCCTCTCCGCAGTGAAGCCCGCTGATTTCTCCTCCTCCACCCCCCGTTCCCTTTGGTTTCAGCTGTGCCTGGCTGTGCTCTGTTGGCGTCTACTTTTTTTCCAATTTTTTTTATGCACGGGTGTCAGACAACAGGAACAGGACAAGATCAAGGAGCCAACAGAGTCCACTCCAGTGGAGCTTTGCGAGTGGCAAACAAACAAAACGGATCGGGGACGGCCGATGCGTCGCTCACAACACGAGCAACAATCGGTAGATGCAATGCAGGTTTCTGGGATGCCAGGGGGGGCTGACGGATGATCCGACGACGGCATAAACCCCAGCATTTCCTGGTCCAATATACCTGTGTCACCGCGATGACGCCCAGGCCCTAAACCAACATAATCACATATGTCTCGCGCTCTCAACCTCTAGCCGAAACCCGATCTAATTGGCTTTGCTCTGCGTTGTGAAGCGTGAGGTGGCGGCTGACTGCTGACTTTGGCTTGTCGGCGCTCGATCCCGTGACGGCGCCCAAAACCCAATCTTGGAGACCCCAAATGGCTTGGGCTGATAGATGTGGCCTGGGCCTCTCGGGAACACCCTACCGCGAACTATCAATTCGTCTTTCGTGAGTCGTGTCTGTGCGATTCAAGAAGCTGTCCGGAACGGGAGAAACGTGGGAGAAGAGACGCAAGGTTGGCAAATGTGGCGGTCATCCGGCGTCTTTCCCACTCTGTCGGCGCGCCGTTGTCTGGACGGAGTCTTGACTGCAACATTGGCGCCCACATGGTCAGACACAACAACATCTCCTGCAATACGAACAGATGATGGGCATGCGAGGGCAGCGAAACGCCGGTTCCACAGGATTCCCGGTTCCTGGCTAATTGGAAAGGACGATTCACACGAGTACTGTACGTCAACGGCGCGGATCCCGTAGATCTCTCCATACCGCAGTAGGACATTGAGCACACGATCGGTTTTTGCCAAATGCCACAGACGCCTCAACAGCCGCGGCCCCTGAAAGAGAAGAAAAGAAGACAAGACCGGACGCCTCTGTTTTTCCTTTGCACAAACACCAACCCGGTTGTTCTCTCAAAGCCGGGCATCAGAAGGTCGGCACATCACCTCACTCACTCCACCCACCCCCGGCGGCAGCTGGGCCGGGAAGTCTCATGGCCGTGTCTCCGGATCCCATTGCATATGCACATGCAGGCGCCCCCCGCCTGTCTCGGAACCTCGAACTCTGTCCGTGGGTGGACGACGGGACGACGGAAGTGGTGGGATGCCCTATTGGCGGTGAAACAGCCTCATTAGCGCACTCCCCTCCACAGCTGCATTCCTGCATCACGCATCAACACGTTAAATACCCGGATTTTTTACTTTGGGCGCTCCTCAAGTAGTTCGGTCCCGGCTGGCTGGAGTTGGGTTACGGGCCTAAACCCTTCGCACCCTCATTGGGACCTGGAAGAGACCTGGAAGAGTCTAACTTTGGCGGCACTGCCCCATGGGCTCGATCTGAGTGCGAGACAGCTTCACTGGTCGGCGGCGGCGATTCGCCAGATGGACGCCACGACCTTTGTTTCTTTTTCCAGTCAGTCGATGGCTTTTTTTTTTTTTTTGGAGCATGCACAGCATAGATGGGGTGTGTGCTGTGACGGACCATATCATGGGGCTCGTGGGGACTAAAGGCCACAGGTAGTACAAAGTTCAATGCGAGTCCAGACACCATCGTCACATCACATCATTCGGGGATTTTTTCCTTCACCCACAAGTCCAATCGAGATGTGCACGCAGCTAGTCGAACGTCGTATTCTGCACAAGTCGCGTGCTTCCGCGTACGTAACCCTCGAGTGGAGTCGCCAGGCGCGGCAAAGGCAACCTGAGCCGAGCACATCGCCGAAGGGGGCCCCTTTAATGGCTGAGGTGGCTCTCCTGAGTGCTTCGTACCGACCGACGCTCCCCTCGCATAGATGTCCACAATTATCGAGGATGGATCGCCTCACCAGCAGGACTGACTGACTGACTGACTGACTGAGCGCTCGGGTTCGGAGCGGACATGTACTTGGCACCGCCGACCCCCGAGCCTGAGGGGGGTGGCGGGGAGATTGGAAGCTCCAGCTGGACGCAGCTGAGGCTGACTTGGATTCGCGGGCGTGGGAGATCAACTGGAGAATGCCCCGGAGGCTTGAAGCTAGAGGCCCGACCTAACCGTCGCACCGTGCCAAAGTTCGCATGGGGCGGCTGGGATGGGCGATCTGGCCAAGATCGAGCTGGTAGGGTTCAGACGGGCCTGAGCTCCTTGGTGGGATTTACCGGTGGATGTCACCATCTGCTTGTTATTGCCTGGTTGTTGCTTTCGAGAATCCTACGTAAATCAGGGAGCACAAATGTCAGCGAATACTACCACGTCCCGTCCCTACCTACAGCCGCCGTTGTTACCTCGGTCCAAGACCAGCATTGTCCAATATCCGACACCTCGCCTGACGTCACTCTCCTCCTCGTCTATTATTATTATTTCTTCTTCCACAGAGCACGGAGCAATTGACCCTTTCCCTCTTTCGTCCTGAACAGCTCCGCCTGTTCGTTTGCCAGCGGCCGTGGTTCGTCGACCGTAGGTAGTACAGCGCGGTGGGTAATGAGCCGCACCAGGTCCAAGACCCTGACGATGCGCTAGCACCTTCAACCCAATTCCGTCAATTTGCTTCACCTCACCGCTGCCGCAATGCTACTCCGTGCTGCTATGTTTGGTACAAGGCCCGCCCAGGGAACCACCCGTCGCCCACGTTCCCAGGCCTGAGCAGTGGGGCTGGCACCAGAAGACGCCAGGGCACCAGAAAGCCGCCGCCAGGGCACCGTAAAAGATGCAGGGTCGGAGGCCCGGCTGGGCTCTGCACGAATCGGCTCCTCAGTCTAATGTCGTCCCCTGTCCACGAGCCGCGTCGGAAGCCATCATGGCGGCGCTGACTTGTCCACGTTTGGCTGCAGTGAGAGCGAGGCATTCAGCATTCAGCTCCCCTGGTCTCGCTACGTATTTCCCTCAAATGCAGAGAGTCTTGGCACCCAAGGCACGGACCTGGCAGGCTTGGACACGCGTATACACAATATTTGGCCTAAACGGGTCATGACATGGTGATGAGCACTGGACGAAGACGGATGAGCGCTGATGAACAACATTCAGGCTGTGTGAACATACTTCCAAGATAGACTCGGATTGTTGTTGGCCAAGTAGTCAGTCATGACAATTAGCATTGCGGGGTTGTCGATCTGGTGCATGACGATCACTTGGCAACCAGTGACGGGTGTAAACATCCAGAACAAGTATTGATTGACTAGGGTTATTCCATGGAAGTTGCTCACGGTGATGGATGATGGGTGTTGAACAACCCGATTCGATGACCAAGTCTCTTGCGACTTTGCGGAATGCGCACCGGAAACCCCGACGGCAATCGTCCGCCAGAAGGATAAGCAGACATTCCTTTGACGTTCTCGACGTCGTTTGATCGCTTTGACGTCTATTTTGTGGGCCTTGGACGCCCATTGTGAAAATCCGAACGCGGTTCCAATTGCTGCTAAGTCGTTCCCGGATGTTAAATGAGCTCTCGACCGCACTACACGGGGCCCGGCTTCATGGCAAGCCGAGGATGGCTGAGGCTAGAACGCACCAGGGCAATGGTCGCATCTAGATGCAGCACGCGAGATTCACTCATTAGCAGAGCTATTGACCGTTGGGTACAGAGCAAGGTTCGGTTCGATTCCTCACAGCGCTATTGGTATTGGTATCTTCTTTGCGTGACTCAGTGCCATGGTCGAGGTCGTCTTTGGCAGATGTCACCAATTAAAGTTTCCATAGAGAGAGTATTGACCTGTCATTTACCAGGAGTCGAGTTGGGCAACGGACAAGAGCACGAATGTGCGGAGCCCTCCGGCTTCGCGACGGTGCGCAGTTCCAGGCCATTCCTGTGGTGGAGAAGACGGGGAGACGGAGAAGACAATCGCCCCAAAGTAGAGTCTTTACACGCATTGATATTCACAGGCTGTCACGCGATAGTAGCATCGTATCACCTCTCTCAGTTCCTGATGCATCGTGGTGTACAACTGCCCCTAACAATGGAGCTGCACGGCGAACTCACCACACTGGAGCTCGTTTCATTCAAACATAGAGTAGGCTGGTAGACCCCTTTGCAGCTGAAATACACGCGGGATAAACTACACACCCTTGCGGTGATGCTCTCATAATACGTCTTTATAGAATTGAGGAGAATACAGTACATAGTTGAGCATCCCATCCACATCAACAGCCATCGCACCTCGAGGCTCACGGGCTCAAGCGCTGCGTCTTCCACTCATCACCCTCGCCCTCCCTCTCATACACAAACCGATCGTGAAGCCTGCTCTCCCTCCCCTGCCAGAACTCGATGCGGTCGGGCACAATCCTCAACCCGCCCCAGAACTCAGGCACGGGGATCTCGTCGGTCCCGTCGAAGCGCTCCTCGACCTCGCGCACCCAGCCCTCGAGCTGCGCGCGGCCGTCGTCGCCGTCGGCTCCCTGCGGCTGCAGCACCTGGCTCTGGCGGCTCGCCCAGGCGCCGATGCGGCTGCCGCGTGCGCGCGTCGAGTAGTACGTCTGGCTCTCCTCACGGGTCAGGCGCTCGACGCGGCCCTCGACGTGGACCTGGCGCTGCAGGGCCTCCCAGAAGAAGAGCAGGGCGGCGCGCGGGTTGGAGGCGATGTCGGCGGCCTTGCGCGAGGTGCCCAGGTTGGTGTAGACGACGAAGCCCCGGGCGTCCAGCTCCTTGAGGTAGACGGTGCGCGACGAGATGCGGCCCGACGGCAGCGACGCCGTGGACAGCGTGCAAGCCTCCGGGTGCGCGACGCCCGAGCCGGGCTTGTGGGCTTGCGAGAACCAGGCGTGGTACTGCGTGATGGGCGAGGCGTCAAGGTCGCCGCGGACGAGCGTGCCCTTTGTGAATTGATCGGCCTGCCCGTTGGTGTTGGAGCCCGCGGGGGCGACTAGGAAACCGGGCAGTTAGCATTTTACAGAGTACCAGCCGATTCAGCCAACAAGTTAGCCACGTCGCATCTTATATGTCATCCGGAGACAAACGAACGATACTCGTCGACATGGCGTGCCAGGGTCGGATCGCGGGGGAGGGGTAAATCCACGGCCCAAGCCATGAGTCGCGCCACTTACAAATGAGCTTGGAAGTCTCAGGAGGCGGGTGTAGAGCCATTCTTGCGGTTGACAGGAGGCAGTTCCTAAGCGTCTGGCGCATTGGCTACTTGCAAGAGTCAGAGGGAATTACGCTGGCCTTGGTGCAAAGGAGCAACTTATAAGTTGAAGAGTCACCGAGTACACAAAGTTGCCTCATGTCGTCCTACATGGTGGGGTGACCGATTTTACAGGCCCGACGTATGCGGCTTAGCGCCCTGGCAGTTGACGTCAAAGATATTCCACATGTGCAACCGAAAGAATCATTTCCAAGTGCAACGTGGATGATGTTCATGTCTTAAAATACAAAAGGAGTATCTTGTGTATCCGTACACCGATAGAGTAGTATCATGGTCCTGCAGCTTTGACACATTGCTGTGGCCAACTCACAAGCATCACAGCCAGCGTCTGGCCATGATCGATGAGATCTCCACTGTCATGATTTACCCACTGCCATTTTAAAACGCCCCAGACACTGAGCACGCATTCCTCATGACAAGACATGGGATTTTACCAATTCGGAGCAGATAAATCGAAATGCCCTCGTTTCAGTCTTGGTTCAAATGCGGCAGCTCATGTCCCTAGTGCACCCATGCATCGGGTGACACGTCCTCGAGCAGAGCGGTCTGACAACCTGATATTCACGCCACGACAGGAGACACACAAAACACACACAACGCACATACACGCAACACACGTAACATACGTAAATTAAATACATAATATATACAATCTATACATACATATACGGATACGACAACGTGAGTCGTCGGATTTACACATCTATACTCATAATACGTGCACCGGGCATTAAACCTCATGATGAAAATACTTGCTAAGCACCGCCATATCTATCCAGCCAAGATACAAACTTCTCTCAATCCAAATTGATGACTTTTCGTTTTCCAAAACATTCAATCTAAGAATCACCCATCACCAACGCCAACAGGGCCATGCGGCAGTAAAGCCCATATCGCATCTGGACGGTGTTAGTTTTGTTTCATACGAGTAACCAAGGAAACTTACCTGGCGGAAATAAGCTGCGCGCTGGTCAAAGTCGACCTCCTCGGCAACCTCCTCATTGCGGGGAAGGGGATGCATAACCACCATCGAGCCCTTGGCGTGCTTGAGGGCGGCGTTGTCCACGCGGTACGAGTTCTTGACACGCTCGTACTCCTCCTCGCTGGGGAAGCGCTCCTTCTGGACACGAGTGCAGTAGAGAACATCGCTGCGAGCCAAAATCTCGGGAGTCAGGCTTTCGGACTCGCACAGGAGCTGGCCAGAGGCAACTAGCTGCTCCCGAACCTTGGGGGGCAACTGGAGGCTCCTGGGGGCAACCAGCTGGACCTGGACCTGGTAGTGACGGAGCAGGTACACCAGGGAGTGGACGGGTCGTCCGTACAGGAGATCACCCAGGAAGGTAATGGTGAGTCCCTGGACTGTACCAAGCTCCTCACGGATGGTGAAGAGGTCGAGGAACGCCTGAGTGGGGTGCTCCTTGCTACCGTTGCCTGCGTTAATCACAGGCACCGGGCTGTACTTCTGGGCCACGTGAACGCTGTTCTCGTCGGGGTGGCGGACAACAACGGCATCACCGTAGCAGGCCAGAGTTCGGATGGTGTCCTGCAGGGACTCTCCCTTCTGGACAGACGAGTTCGACGTCGAAACGTTGATGGTTCGTCCACCCAGACGCTGCATAGCAGCGTCGAACGAGGCCGAGGTGCGTGTCGACGGCTCGTAGAAGAGCGTAGCAAGAACACGGCCTCGGAGGATGTTAAGGACACCCTCGCGCTGGACACCGAGGCGCATCTCCTGAGCCACGGTGAAGAGCAGGTGCAGATCGGCACGAGTGTACGACTTGACCGACAGCACATGGGTGTTCTTGAACGACGAGGGTCGCGAGAGCAGCTGCTGAATCGACGAGTTGACAAGAGGCTGCAGGGATGGGGCAAGCTCATCCACGGTAGCAGAACCCTCGGCAAGTCGAAGGCGGTTCATGGGCTTGATTCCACCCAGCATAGAGAGACGGCGAGTCTGGGGGGACTCGGTGGTCTGCGCGATGGAAGTGACCGTCGGCTTGATAGGTGGGGACATGGGGGGGATTAGGTGCGAGGACATATCCTTGCCCAGGGGTCCGACCTGTAGAACCTCGCCGTCCAGACAGACGGTGGTGTTCTGGAATGTGACGCGTTGGATGGAGGCACGCATGGCACGGCCCTGGAAAGGCGACCAGGCGGAGCCCGAGGCGGCGGTGTAGGGGCGGTCAATCTCGGCCTCGATGGTAGTACCAACCTGCTCATGGAGTTCAAAGATCTCCATGGGGTTGGTGTAGAGGCGAGTCTTGATGTCGTCAACCGTCAGCTTGCCCTCGGCAACCGAGGTCAGCAGCAGAGGCAGAGCGTCGGCGATGCCCATCGAGGGATCGGCCTTGTGGCCCAGAGAGGTCGCGAGCTGGTAGGGCAGAGAGCCGATCGAGAAGACATCGATGGTACTCATGTGCTCCCAAAGAGCCTCCTGGTCGGCCTGAGTGGGCAGGCGGTCACAGTCGGGGAAGTCCTTCTGCGAGAGGTACAGGGAGTAGATGGAAACATCGCAAGTAACCTGCAGACCCTTCTCCTTGCTGAGGGCAATAAGCTTGATATCATCCTTGTTGCTGATAGAGGTGACGTGGATACGACGGTTGTGCAGGCTGGCCAGGAGGAGAATCGAGGCCAGGTCAGTCAGCTTGGCATCGGTCACGATAGGTTTGTGAACGGGCCAGGCATCAAAATGAGCAGTGACGGCCGCAACCTTGCTGATGTTACCAGATAGGTGGTTGAAGGGGATGAAGAGCGAGCCAACTTCTCCAGTGACATGGCTGATCTGGTCGGCGTTGTCCGAGGTAGCCGAGACAGAGAAGTTGTAGTCGCAGAAGCCACCACGCTTGGAGTTCTGCTGGGCAGTGCTCAGGGTGATGGCATCGGTAATGGATCCATCCAGACCCAGGGGCATGACGCGGATCATGCTGAAACCAGCCGAGATGGAGGCCTTGGTGACAGTCTGGAGATCATGGCTGTCAGCGGAGACAATGCCAGGGACAAACGCCGCAATGTTGATGAGTCCGGGAAGGACAATGGTGCGGTGGCTAGTCTGGTAATCGCGCTTGGAGACCTCCAACTCGAAGTGGCGGGCAATGGCCTCGACGAGAATCTTGGCGTTCTTGACGTTGGTGACGAGAGGAATCTGGTAGTCCACGGCCATACGTCGAGTCTGGTAGCCCTTGCTCATGTAGTTGGCGGGTCGTCGGTACTTGTTGTTGGAAGGCAGGTTGATGTACAGATCGATGGTGTTCTTGGCCAGATGCTGAGTGAGGGAGAACTCAGAGTTGGTATCCTCCTCCTTGCCCAGAACCTCGAGGTACTGAACCGGAATGCCGTGCTCCTGGAGGAAATCGGCGGTACCAGAGGTGGCGAACAGCTTGTAGCCAATCTTCTCCAGCTTCTGGACGGCCGGAAGCATCTCCTTCTTGTCCTTGTAAGAACCAATGGAGAGAAGAATGTTCTTCTTGGGAATCTTGAAGCCGGTCGACATGAGAGCCTTGAGGTAGGCCTCGTTCTTGTCGACACCGAAGCAAGCAACCTCACCAGTAGAAGCCATCTCGACACCCAGGACGGGATCGGCACCTGAGAGACGAGAGAAACTGAACTGGGGGACCTTGATACCGACACAGTCGGGAGCGAGGTCGGTAGGAGGGTACTCCTGGAAAGGCTGGCCCATGATGGCCTTGGTGGCCATCTCGATCAAGTCAACACCCATAACCTTGGACACGAAGGGGAAAGATCGAGAGGCACGGACGTTGCACTCAATGACCTTGATGTCGTTGTCCTTGGCGATGAACTGAATGTTGAAGGGACCCGTCACGTTGAGAGCGGCACCAATCTTGCGGGTAGCCTCCTCAATGCGGCGAATGGTGGTGAGCTCCAAATCCTGGGGAGGCAGGATCAGGGTGGCATCACCAGAGTGAACACCGGCATTCTCAACGTGCTCAGAGATGAAGTGGCCGACGACGATACCGTCCTTGGCAACGGCGTCCATCTCAATCTCCTTGGCGTTCTCAATGTACTTGGTAATGACGACGGGGTGCTCCCGAGACACCTCGGCGGCCTGAGCCAAATACGACTCAAGGTCCTTCTCGGAGTAGACCGTGTTCATGGCGGCACCGGAGAGGACGTACGAGGGTCGGACCAGAACAGGGTACGAAACCTTGTTGCAGAAAGATTGAGCCTCCTCGAAGCTAGTAAGCTCCTTCCAGGTAGGCTGGTCAACCTCGATACGGTCAAGCATACGAGAGAACTTGTATCGGTTCTCAGCATTGTCAATCATCTCAGGAGAGGTACCCAGGACCTTGACACCGGCACGGTGCAGGGGCAGGGCAATGTTGTTGGGAGTCTGGCCACCCATGGCACCAAGGACACCGCTAGAGTTCTCCAGCTGGTAAATGTCCAGAACAGTCTCGAGGTTGATGTTCTCGAAATACAGCTTATCGGCCTCGTCGTAATCGGTGCTTACCGTCTCAGGATTGTAATTCACCATGATGGTCTTGAAGCCAGTAGCACGCAGAGTTCGGATGGCTCGAACGGAGCACCAATCGAACTCGACGGAGGAACCGATTCGGTAGACACCAGAACCCAGAACCATGACACCGTTATCCTCAAAGGTCACATCGTGCTCCGAGGCATTGTAGGTCATGTAGAGATAGTTGGTAAAGGCGGGGAACTCGGCAGCGACGGTATCGATCTGCTTGACGAAGGGCTGGATGCCGGCGTCGAGTCGCATCCGGCGGATAGCGATCTCGTTGGAGCTCCAGAATTTAGCCAGCTGTCGGTCAGAGAAACCAAGTCGCTTGGCCTGCAGCAGAATGCTAGGGCTCTTGGAGATGTCGGAGGTGCCATAGCTGGACATGTTCTTGGCAAAGTCGCTCAGGCCCTTGAGCTTGCTCAGGAACCACTTGTCGATCTTGGTCAGTTCCCAGATCTTGTCGACAGTGTAACCCTCGTGCATAGCGTTGGCGATGGCAAACAGACGCTGGTCAGAGGGGGTCTGAAGCTCATCGTCAATGCTCATGAGAGCCTTGGTCTCGCCAAAGCCCAGGTTGTGGAAGTCAATGGCTCGGATGGCCTTTTGGATGGCCTCCTCGAAAGATCGACCAATGCTCATGACCTCACCAACACTCTTCATGGAAGAGCCGAGCTGAGTGGACACACGAGTGAATTTCTTGAGATCCCATCGGGGCATCTTGACCACGACGTAATCAAGCGAGGGCTCAAAGCAGGCGCAAGTGACCTGGGTAACGGTGTTCTTGATCTCCTTGAGGGGGATTCCGAGACCGAGCTTGGCAGCGATAAAGGCCAGGGGGTAGCCGGTGGCCTTGGATGCCAGAGCGGAAGATCGAGACAATCGGGCATTGACCTCGATGATGCAGTACTCTTGCGAGAAAGGGTTCAGCGCATACTGGATGTTGCACTCACCCACGACACCAAGATGTCGGATGACATTGACGGCGGTGGTTCGCAGCATGTTGTAGTCCGCATCAGACAGAGTCTGCGAAGGGGCGACGACAATAGAGTCACCAGTGTGGATACCAAGGGGATCAAAGTTCTCCATGTTACAGACAGTGATGCAGTTGTCCTGAGCATCTCGGACGACCTCGTACTCGATCTCCTTCCAGCCCTTCATACTGCGCTCGATAAGCACCTGAGGACTGGCGGCAAAGGCCTTGTTGCAGAGCTCGAGGAGCTCCTCCTCGTTGTTGGCAAAACCACTGCCGAGACCACCCAGCGCATAGGCAGCACGGACAATGACGGGGAAGCCAATGTCCTTGACAGCGTGCATAGCCTCAACAATGTTGTTGGCGGAGGCCGACTTGGCACACTTCTCGCCAATAGAGTCCATGCTGCGGGCAAACAGCTCTCGGTCCTCGGTGGTGATGATGGTGTCAATGGGAGTACCGAGGACCTTGACGCCGAGCTCCTCAAACTCGTCCTTGAGTTGGATACCGACCTGGAGGGCGGTCTGTCCACCGAAGGTGACGTAGATGGCATCGGGACGCTCATACCGGATGACCTTGCGAACAAAGTCGGCATTGACGGGAAGGAAGTAGACCTTGTCTGCCAGGCCCTTGGAGGTTTGAATAGTGGCAATGTTGGGGTTGATCAGGACAGTGTAGATGCCCTCCTCCTTCAAAGCCTTGATAGCCTGACTACCGGAGTAATCGAATTCACCGGCCTGACCAATGCTCAGACCACCGCTACCCAGGACAAGAACCTTGCGGACAGAGACGCGAGGGTGCGCAGCCTCGTTCTCCTCGACGGTGCCGCCGGGGAAACTGACAGGGGCCTGGAGCAGAGCGGGATTCTCGGCGCAGTTGGCAATGGTGTCGATGAAGACATCGAAGAGGAATTCGGTGTCGCGGGGACCGGGAGTGCTCTCAGGGTGGAACTGGACGGAGAAGTAGGGCTTCTCGGCGTGCATGATACCCTCGTTACTGCCATCGTTGGCGTTGACAAAGAGCTCCTTCCAGCCGCCAGACAAGGACTTGGCGTCGACAGCGAAACCGTGGTTCTGCGAGGTGATGTGGCATTTGCCAGTGACCATGCTGGTGCAGGGAATGTTGTGGCCGCGGTTACCAAACTTCATCTTGACCGTCTGGGCGCCCGAGGCGCGGGCCAGCAGCTGGTGACCCAGGCAGATACCAAAGACCGGAATATGGTTCTTCTCAATGACGGCGGCAATGTTCTTTACGGTGTTTTCGAGGACGGAGGGGTCACCGGGACCGTTGGATAGGAAGAGACCGTCGAACTCGTCGGCGGCGCCAACCAGGTCATAGTCCCAGGGGCAGACGAGGACCTCGACGCCACGTTTAAGGAAGCATCTGAGCTGGTTATACTTCATACCGACATCGAGACACAGGACACGGATGGTACGACCCGACGGGTGCTTGCGGGCAACCGAGGCGGAAGGCTTATACAGTTTAGGGGCCTTGATGGACACTACACGACGATGAGCATGCCTTCGAATCTGAAGTCATGGGGAAACTCACCCTCTGCCACCAGGTTCTTGGTATTGGGGTCAACCCAGTCAAGCTGCTCAAAGGTCTCGATGGGAGCAGGGGCCAATGGGCCATCGATCTGGCTGACGGAGCCGTTGGTCAGAGCCTTGGACTCGAGGCGCATCTTGCCGAGCATGCTACCCGACTCGCGGAGCTTCTTGGTCAAGGCGCGGGTATCGACGCCGTACATGGCGGGGATGCCCTGCTCCTTGAGCCAGGTGCCCAGAGAAGAGGTGGCGAGGAAGTGGGAAAAGTCCTCGCCAGAGTATGATGCCGTGACCAGGCCAGCAATGTGGATCTGGGACGACTCGAAATGAGCGGGAAGATCGCCGAGGAGCTCATCAATGGTCTCGCGCGAGGGGACGCCATAGTTGCCGACCAGAGGGAAAGTAATGACGAGGATCTGGCCGCGGTACGAAGGGTCAGTGACGGACTCGGGATACCCCACCATACCCGTCTGGAAGACCAGCTCTCCAGCAATGCTCTTCTGGGCACCAAAGCTGTAGCCTTGGTAGGTGGAGCCATCCTGAAGCTCAAGGCAGACGTGGCCATCGTCGTCGGAGCCCACGATGCGAGCCGACGCCGGCGCCATAGTGACGGCGGACATTGTGAAGGGAGGAGGGTGAAGCTTCCGCACACAGGCACGAGGTCCGAAGACGCAACGCGGGGCAGAAGACAAGGGTAGGTGTTGGCGTTGCGAAGAGGGCAGAGGTTTGCGAGCGACGGCCGGCAAGAAAACTCGTTCTCAGAGTTCCCCTGGTCTGGTCAGAAGCTACCTCGCAATCATCTGCCTCAACAGCAATTGAGGAGAAGGGATGTTTGGGAGGAAGGCGGGGTTTGGAGGAGGAAGAGATTGAAGAAGATTAAGACGTCGACGGATGCGGCCCTCGACTTTTTTTTTTTCTCAGCCTACTGCGTACAGGTACCTACTAGGGTGCTCCCCCGCCGCTATTAGTACTGGCTACAGGGCGCCGCCATTGGCCAATGGCTGGGAGGCTCGCCCGGGTGCGTCCAATCCGAGCGGTTCAGGGGACTCTTGCAGGGCACTAACGCGCCCCGCCAGCGCCCCGGTCGAACCTCTCCACGGCTTCCATGATCTGGCAGCGGTACGAGGTCGGTAGGTACATGCGTACATGCATGCCGACGACGGTGCGACGTCGTACGCCGAAGGGTGGCCGGGCTGCTGACTCTGTGTGCTTGTGTGCTTGTGTGCTGGAGGGGTGGGTGGGCGACGAGA
The DNA here is from genome assembly GCF_021365365.1 of Ilyonectria robusta. Taxonomy (NCBI): domain Eukaryota; kingdom Fungi; phylum Ascomycota; class Sordariomycetes; order Hypocreales; family Nectriaceae; genus Ilyonectria; species Ilyonectria robusta. Next base: position 954,699 of record NW_025764436.1, on the reverse strand, counting down.
TCGGCGGTCAGGGCCAGGGCCGGGGTCATGGATATGTCTTGGCCACCGAGACCAAAAGGGTCCAAGGGATGTCATGGCGGTGGCGGGAGATGTTCGCCAGAGGCATAAGCGTAGACGAGCGTGAGGGGGCTGGGATGGTAAGAGTGGGAGCTGCGGGCAAAGACTCGACTGTAGAGAGGCAGATCTGACAGCAGAGATGCAGAGCTGACACCAGGATCCAGTGTCATGGTGAGAGCTGTGATATGCAAGCCCTGGCATCTCCCTGTGGTGTCTCTCTAACACGACCGTATTAGTACAACCGCGGGCGGACATACTCACGCACACACGCACGAGTGAACCCTTCGGCAAGCCACATCTGTATGTCAGATTCCCGTCCAAATCACAGGCCTCATTCTTCATTCGGCATGGCCTGAGGTGACAGGTCTGGCTGTGGTACATCGCAATCCAGGCAAGCAATCGACAAATCGTGTGAATCCTGCCGCCGGCCCCAATCCTCGACCCAAGGAATGGATCCATTTCTCTCACCCGTTGGCCAACTACCGGTAGTCTACAGTAGTCGTGCCAACTAAAAACCCGCTCCCCATCCAACGCTGCGTATTGCGGAAGTTTTTTTTTTTCAGAGTTTTTTTTTCACTCTTGTGGGCAACCAGAAGGTGTCGGCCAATGACCGCTCCTCCATTGCACTCTCAACAAGCATCATCCGAGATATAGTACCGCATCAAGACCAAGGCGGAGAAAGGTACATGCACTCGGTGCAGAGGCGGAGTGGCATCCGAGGGAATTATACTGCCATGTCACGCGAGCTAGCCGTCTGCGTCTCCCCGCGTGTCCCTGCGTTGCGAGTCACCTACATTGCATACAGACACACAGAGCCCTACACACAGTACAATGTACATCCAACAGAGTATGTACCGAGGTATTACAACATGGCAATTGTTTGTTTTGTTTGGTTTTGTTTAGTCATGACTGCTACCAAATGTCGCTCCCGTAAACGCCGCTCAACCAGTCCACGATAGTGAATAGTAACCATCTGCAGCGCCCTTTTCCCATTCTCTTGTATCCAAACAGCACGTCCCCCTGGCCTCGCCCCTCAGACTCCATCCACTTCTCTGGAATTGGTGCACTAGTCCTAGATTCCAGTACTGGGGCTTGGCTGACACAGATGCTCTCTTTTCGAAACATGGCTCATGCAGACCAACACCTCCCAGACACCCGTAATGCCCGTAATGCCCGTTATGACCCACTCATCCAGCTCCCGGAATCGCGGCGTCTATGAACCGTCCCATCATATATACACACGGTCTCAACCCTTGACATGAAGATAAAGATGAAGATCCAGATCCACTATGAGGGCATGCCAGGGTGGTGCATCTGCGGCGCTGGCATGTTTGTCATTTGAGGTGTCTTATGGCCTGTCGGGCTAGCCTGGCTCATTCCCGGGTTGCCAGGTTTCTGGCCTTGGGGTCCGCCTGTCTGTGGTGGCATACGGTAGAGCGGTTCTTTCTTAGGGTCGAATCCAGGGAACACAGCCTGTAACCTCATGTACAGATCCTTGATGCTCTTATCACGGTCCTCTCTGTCAGCCACCGGGTCGACCTTGCTCTCCGGGGCATCGGGGGGGGCAGCCATGGCCCGGAGCTTGAGTGAGAGGTTGAGTGGAGGGGCGCTGAGATACGCTGGACAAGGAGGCACCTTGACCTCGGGCTTCCTATCTGCCAAGGCTGCCATGTATGAAAGATTGGCCTGTAACCGCCTCATGCATCTTCACGGCTGTTAGTGTCGCTCTGGAGCTTGCGTTGGAGCGGACATACTGCAGATAATCTTGTTGAAACAAGGTTTCTTCCTCTGTTGGTTTCTTGTCTCCTCCGTTGGCATCCGCATGTTCCTTTTTCAACTCTTGTTGTGTGGCCTGGATCTGAATCGACTCGTACAGCAATTCGTGGTTGATGTCCAGTAGAAGGGCAAAGCGCTCCTTGTCTCGTGACTCCGTCCCTGGGCTCAGAGGGGTTACCACAGCTGAGCCCCCATTCGTGACTACTCCCTGGTTCGCGGAGAAGGTCGGGGTTTGCGGCGTCGATATCCCAGCAGACGGTGGCTGTTGGTTCGTCGGAGTTTGGCCTTGTGAAGGGGGTTGCGGCGTCGAGAACTGTCCCGGTTGCGAAGGCACGGCGTTGTTAGGCGTGCCCTGGGCGGCGCTCGGAGGTCGTTGAGGGGTACCGACTTGGCCCATCGCCGCTGGGTTTGGAAGCTGTTGCGGTTGTTGTTGCGACTGCTGAGGCATACGTTGCATCATCTGAGGTTGCTGTTGCATTCCCGCTTGGTTCATCGGGAAGCCTTGCATGCCAGCGGCCATCATGTAGTTGGGAGCGAAGCCCTGTGGACCGGCCGATGAGGTAACGACTTGCCCATAAGGCGAGCCAGGGAATTGTTGCTGGTATCCTGCCACTGTCGTCAAAGAGTCAGCCGTCATATTCGCAAAGGGACATGGCAATGGTGTTTGGCGCAGAGCGGTCGCGCGTCTGTTCCATGACGCGCTCCGCGCCGGACCTTCTCTCGTAAGAAAGGTAACGGTTGCCGATCAAGCAACCGCATAGCAGAATCGATGCAATAGCAGGGCGCAGACCTTGGCGCGTTGAGGCGCGCCGGGATAGATCGAACCAGGGCACACAAGGGCGACTCACTCTGACCATTGGCCGCCATGTGCGGCATGGCGGCGTTTGGCATCATTCCGGCAGGGCCGCCAGGCATCATCTGAGGGTTCGCGCCAGGAGCAAAGGCCCCCTGAGGAGCCATGCCGGCAAACTGTTGCTGCTGGTTGTACATGACCTGCTGGCCGGTCGGCTGGGCTCCAGGCTGCTGTGGGGCGGCGTTGTTGAAGGAAGGAGCACCATTGTTGGCAAAGCCATAGCCGGCGGAGTACATGGCGGCAGCGCTGCGCTTGGACGGCGGCGGCAGCGGTAGCGACAGGGCGGTAATAGGGCGTTGAGGGCGTGGTGGCAGGCCACGGATGGCGCGCGAGACGGGCGATAGGCGCTTGGCGACGGGCGATGCGACGGGCCACTGGGTCAGTATCGGACTGGGCGCAAGACGCGCTCAGACACTCGCACACTCGGTCAACGGGCGAGAGGGCCTGGAAGCTGGAGGCTGGACGTGGACGCGGACGCGGGCCGGGATTGGGAACCTGCTGAGAGGCGACGTTGGACGGTTGGACGAGGTTGTGTGGGGCGAGGCCACGGCTGTCGACCGCTTCCGTCACGGCTATTCGACGCCGACGACACGGGCTGTGTGTGACCAGGTGCCGCCCTGCATGCGCGTATCAAGTATATCTGGCCGGCCGGGGCGTCGGTGTGAGCTTGAGGCGTCGATTCTGTTCAGTACCTCGTACTTTAGTTCGGCCGTCAACGACTCCGGGCGCAGGATCTGACCTGGGTTGGACCGGCGGTGGCGTGCGGCCGTCTCGGCCTGGGGGTAGCGATAGTCTGATTCGGCGAGGGGCCCAGCAGCGATGACGATGACGGCGAGTAATAGACTGGGATCGTGCCAGGGCGGCGCGGCTAGAGTGAGACAAGCGGCTTTCGCAGTGGTGCACGAGTGCGCGACTGCGCGGCCAAGCTGTTGTAATTGCTGTTGGCCGCTGTTGGCCGACGCTATTGCGGTTCTGTCGTGATGGCAAAGGTGAGGTTCTTTAGTGAACCGTTGGGAAATTTTCTTCGTCCACCATCAGCGCTAGCCGCCGCCAAAGGGCCCCAGGAATGGCCAGTTCTGCACCACCAGAAATGAGAGGCGCCGTGGGAATTATGCTTCATACTCTAATTACTGCAATTTTGTCCGTATTATGTTGGTAATCGTACACAGGCCTGCAACATGTACAATCCGTCAAATACGCTATAGGCATTCATTGGCTACAACTCATTGTGGTCACTAACAACTCTACACTACTACGTCATCCGTCCTACCATTCAGCCCCAGTTCTCCTCCACATCAATTATCAAACGGCATAAAAGTATGTGTCAAGAGGCAAAAAGAATGACTAGGTCACGGTGGGGATCGAACCCACAATCTCCTGATTCGTAGTCAGACGCCTTGCTGAAGTGGTTGTTAGTTGAGTGTTTGATGGGAGGTGATGGAGGAAGTTGCTCACCCATTGGGCCACGCGACCTGTCATTGGTTGGGTGATGGCGTCGAAAATTCATTCTATGTTGTGAAGCGACGGGGCAATCGAAATGGAGAAAAAAGAGACACCATAGTGGATATCCCACAACATCCTGATGAAGCAAAAAGAGAGGTCACGGTGGGGATCGAACCCACAATCTCCTGATTCGTAGTCAGACGCCTTGCTGTATTATTTGTTAGTTGTGTGTGATAGTAGGTGGTTGAAGACGTTACTTACCCATTGGGCCACGCGACCATGTCATTGGTTGGACGACGGCGTCGAGTTTTCATGTTATGTTGTGAGACCTGCATGTGGGTTGAAGAAAAAAGAGACACCACAGTGGGGATCCCACAAACTCTGGATAGAGCAAAAAGAGAGGTCACGGTGGGGCTCGAACCCACGATCTCCTGATTCGTAGTCAGACGCCTTGCTGAATTAATTATTAGTTATTGCTCTGTAATATTGAAGAGTGAGGTTGCTTACCCATTGGGCCACGCGACCGTGATGTTCTGATGGCGAGTTGGCTCGATTTTGGAGTCCATATTGCCAGAGTCAAGTATCCGCCGGAAGAGGCAAAAAGAGAAGGTCACGGTGGGGCTCGAACCCACGATCTCCTGATTCGTAGTCAGACGCCTTGCTACATTGATTGTTAGTTACTGAGTTAAACTCTAGTAGTTGGATAGTGATTCTTACCCATTGGGCCACGCGACCGTATTGTTCCGATGATTAAATGGCTCGAATTTGTGGTCTATATTGTGGGCATGGTTGTTGCTCAGTTGGGGTGGAGATTATGATGTGGCGGGGTTTGTTGGCGGGGTTTGTCATGTGACTTCGGTCGCCACAGGGTAAGTGCCCGTCTAAGTTACCTCAACACATCATCGTTGCTTGTCTCCCCTGTATCGTCTGTATTATGCCGTTATAATTATTGGAGATGTTTAGAAGATGCCGTAGTTATTGGTTCTATACGGCTATGCTTTTTGTGCCCACGGGTGGTTGAAGCCTCCTCTTGGTCATTGTATCAACCCAAAGTACGCTCGTGTCTGTGCACATGCAAGCCGAGAAACTTACATGCCGGTATTCTCGTCAGAGACCGCAGTCCTCCAACCTCGAATACTTCTCTATATGTTTTGAAATCGCACCTTCACTGCCCAAGGTCTTGGAGGAATTCGATTGAAACATAAAAGGATGAAATTGGAATACTTCTTTTATTTACTCATGTTCCTCCAGCTCCTGTCTTGACACAAACTTGACTGAGAAATGGGCAGGTTTGTGGTTCTTATGTCTTCAGCGGTTTAACTATCATCCGAACTTGTGGTTCCAGTTGCGGTCTAAACATCTTTGACTGTGAGTAGGTTTGAACAACTTCTTGCCTCCCCAATACTCTGTCTTGTGTTCATCCCATGTCAGTCGTGCAACTCCTTGATGGCGCTAGAGGACTACCGCCAAGTAACGAAGCGGCACATATAGCCGTTTCCCACGGTTGCTCCTAGATAGTGGTTATGGCTACAGCGATTTTATTATCACCAGTGATGAACCGTTAAACTTGAATGTGACACAAGAAACTTCGCCCTAGGAGTCCTCAGTGGTCGCATTTAACTTACGCTGTAGGGTAAGGTGATGCGATTTGCGACAGAATGGCCCCCTTTGTGATTTGCAAGCAAGTCGCGTCATATTCAAAAGAACACAGTCGTGTAAATGCAGAGGACTAAAGAGGTCAGTTCCCTTGGGAAGGCGTGTCGTGCCGTGGTCACGTTATCCTCTTGAGCTGGTGATCTAATCCCCACAAGGGTTACCAGTCATTGTGGCGAATAAAAAATCGGCAACATATGTAGAAGAACCGTGAGTTTTCCTTCGACACTCACATGATATGATGTTATCTTCGTGAATCAGTTCTAGCCTGACATATAAAGTGTTCCAATGCTGCGCTCTGGACTATTTATTTGACAACCGGCCTCCACATTAACAATAACGAGATTCAGCAAGTTCCAGATTTTCGAGATCAACTCGATTCAACATCTTTTGTGTTTACAAATCAATCAAATTTAACGCAACATGGTTGAGCCGACCGCGGTTATTCGGGCGGACCACGTCAACTGGCGTTGCAACCAGCCACTCGATCGAACCCTGAGGTGGTTTTGTCGCTTTGGCAACCCAATGACCCTCGTTTTCTGCCAGGAATGTTGTGTGGCCCGATATGTCGATGCCGAAGCTCTCAATGCTGATTGGGAAAGGATTGGAGAGCTTATATTTATTGATAGGGACGGTGTGGAGTGGTGGCAGTATGACGAAGTGGTGGAAGAAGAGCCTGTAGCCTAGGTGATCGGAGAGGAAGATGAGTTCTTACTAACGGGTACTACCAAGAAGAACAGAAAGATTGGTTCTGAAAAGCCTTTTATGTTACGCAACCAGAGTTCTTAAAGTACCTAGGCGTCGTTGGGTTTCCTCTCCAGCTGGTCATGTCTGCATTGTATGGCATCACGTGACACCGCGCTCAACGGTGAGTGCTGGGGCCATTAGCGCCAGGGGTTCGTTCGGGCGCCCGACTCCGACAACTCCGGACCATGTGTTGCTAATCTAGCTCAGTCAGTGACGCTCGCTGCATTCCCCATGCTCCATCATCGCCGTTATACCGATTTGTAAGCCCTTCCTGGGACTCACCTTAGCATCTTGTCGCAACGGTCGCAACAGGACATGTTGCCCGTGGCCTCAGGGGTATAACTTGTGTTCCCACCTGGAACTTCTGCTTCATCTCGTTTCCTCCCTGCGCCATCCACCATGAACCTCTCCGTCCTTCGTTTCCACGCCCTCGTGGCGGCGGCCCTGTTCGCAACCGTCGCTGTTGCCGAGCATACCAGCAACTGGGCTGTCCTTGTATGCACCTCGCGCTTCTGGTTCAACTATCGCCATCTCGCCAATGTCCTTTCCATGTACCGCACCGTCAAGCGACTCGGCATCCCCGACTCCCAGATCATCCTCATGCTCCCCGACGACATGGCTTGCAACCCGCGCAACGCTTTCCCCGGCACCGTCTACAGCAACTCCGATCGCGCCGTCGACCTGTACGGCGACAACATCGAGGTCGATTATCGTGGCTACGAGGTCACTGTTGAGAACTTCATTCGCCTGTTGACCGACCGCGTTGGCGCCGAGATGCCCAGGAGTAAGCGACTCCTTACCGACGACCGGAGTAATATATTGGTATACATGACTGGCCATGGCGGAAACGAATTCCTCAAGTTTCAGGATGCTGAGGAGATTGGTGCATTTGATCTTGCGGATGCTTTTGAGCAGATGTGGGAGAAGAAGAGGTCAGTAGAGATGCCCCTCCTTCCTGACACACGTGCTAACCTTTGCTAGATACCATGAGATCTTATTCATGATCGACACCTGTCAGGCAAACACCATGTACAGCAGGCTATACTCTCCCAACATCATTGCCACAGGTTCCTCCGAGCTCGACCAGTCGTCCTACTCACACCACGCGGACAATGACGTCGGCGTTGCTGTCATCGATCGTTACACGTACTACAATTTGGAATATCTCGAGACCCAGGTCAAGGACCTGAGCAGCGCCAAGACCGTCGGCGACTTGTTTGATAGCTACGACTACGAGAAGATCCACTCCAACCCAGGTGTTCGCTATGACCTCTTCCCCGGCGGTTCCGACGCCGCTCGTAGTCGCCTGATTACCGACTTCTTCGGCAACGTCCAGAATGTGGAGGTTGACCGCACCAAGAACTTGACTCTCGAAGAGGACATGCTTGAGCTCAGCAAGAAGATTGCCGTGCTACGAAAGAGGGAGGCTGAAGAGGATGCATCTCAAAAAGAGCACGCCAGCGCTCCCGCTAGCATACCGACTGAAGCACCAAAGAAGGCCCAGAAGACCAAGGCGCTCACGGATGAAAACTGGTGGACCAAGAAGGTGGTTGGCGCGACTGCTCTGGCCGGATGCGCCCTTCTCTGGGGCCTGGGATCATTGCTGGAGGCATAGATATTCGAACATGTCAAGTCACATTTATTCTGGAACCAAGAACGCGCCCTTTCGGACAATGAGAGTCTTGGTGGGCGTTTGACTTTTATTGAGAGCCACGGTTGCATCAATACTTGCAACTGAAATTAGTCTTGATCATCGATCAAGCGGGAGACGTGGGAATGAAGGCACCCAATTGCGGGATGCAGTGCTGTTACGAGCTAGAGGATCAGCTAAGGAGTCTTGTTTGATCAGGCGAGAGACCTGGCCTGTATGGATCAAGCTGGACGAACGGCTCCATACCCATACCGACGGAAGTTGAAAGTGTTTCCAGCATGTTTCCTTATATATGTTATATACCCATCCTCAGATGTTTAAAAGATTATGAGAATAAATTCCATCTACTTAATGCACAATAAGACATTCAGCGGCTCTCACGATCTAAACTCTTGCGTGCGCTTGGCTACTTATAAAGTTGCCCTCAATCACATCTTGGGCGTCTTAGTCAGCGCACGTCGCCTTGACCTGCAGCCATTTCTCAACTTGTGAGATTCACTTTCATTAATTGACGTTGCGCCAACTTCAATCTTCTCCGCCGAGGGCACAGGCTTGCTTTTCGGATAGCATGCACTTAAATTTACGGACTAGGAACATGTCCTCATGCCTTTCTAGGTAGCTACACCCCTCCACGGTTGTGAGACGACCGAGTTTTCAAGATGGATAAATCCAAGGTATGACCGCATCAGTCAACACACAGCCAATGCTCGATTGTGCCATTATTATTCGTTTTATTCCTTCAATCTCATGCATCTACATCCATTTCCCTAGCGGCGAATACGTTTCTACAACCTTTCGCAAATTGCTGACCTCAACCCCGCCTCAGACGCGTCCCCTCAAGACCATCCATCTCAAGTCGCGTCCACTTACAACTCATGCTCTCGCATGGTCTTGCGACGCCGAGTTGGCGGTCGCAACCGATGACACAATATACGTCTTCTTACCAGAGTACCCCAAAGCCAGCGATCGTGATGAGGCTACGGAGGAGGAACCGCACCAATTCTCTCTGTCGTTCCGGGCATCAGGGCTGATCCGACCGGACCCAACGATCAATGCGCAGCTCTGCGCTTTTGCAGGGGTCAGAGTTGCGGCTCCCCGGGCGACTGAGGAGAACTGGTTCACAGGCGTGGGTAGCGGGCTCGTCACGAGCTCTGGCGCATCAGTCTGTCAGATCATCAGGTTGGAATGGTCGCCGAAAGGGCTCGGGTGTAATCTGCGGCCTGTCCTAACCGTCTTGTCAACAAACGGAGCCATCATCGTGCTTGGAGAACACATTGACCGGCAGTCAACAGTAATATCGGGCATGCGCACGCGCGGCTTCAAAGCATGGAAGACGCTATGGGGCCTAGGAGCACAACTGCCTCTGCCGGATTCAAGTGAGGAGGACGGGTACCGAAATATGAATGAACGCATTCAAGCTTTCTCATGGGCCAAGGAAGTCTCCAGTGGCAGAGCCATTCTTGCATACTGCAATGATGCCGAGGAGATTGCGATCATGAGTGTACAGCTCTTTTCCCGACCGAAACCTTCAGAGCCGACAACTGAGGAGTCCATGTGGGATATCCAGGAACTGGCTCGATTTGATGGACGAGGACCGCACACAAAAGAGGATGTGAGTTTTTGCTGAACGAGCTATGTGTGCAATCCTAATTTTGTCTAGGCTACAGATATCACGGACCCTGATTTCGTCCCACATGGAAGCGCCTTCTCATTGAAATGGAGTCCTTGGTTTGTTAGCGAGGGCAAGAGGACAGCGATTCTGGCATACTTGGCAAAGAATCATGTCGGCTTTCGTCGGATCACGATCCAAGGTGACTGGGCCAAGGGCCAGCTCCCCCAACTCGACGTCGAAGTGGCAGATATGACGACTATCTGCACATTCCTACCGACCGACGCAATTGTTGAGTGGGAGGATAGTGTATGTGGGATCGCTGTGGACTTTTGAGCACAACTAACAAGGCTTAGATTATTATGGAAGATGATAAGCCGCTGGCTAGAGGAGTCATCGGCACGCCCTTTGATGTAAAGCCGTTCCAGGTTTCGCTCTCCGACCCACCCAAAGATCCGGGAGAAGCGCACTACACTTGGGAATGCTCTACTACATATCCCAAAGAAGAAGAAAATATCTCAAAAAGTCCTATCACCGGTATGGACCTTGCGAAACCGATTGCCAACATACATTGACAACTTCGTTCAGGACTCATCATGCACCGACCCAATCAATCGACTAGAGCCGCAGTTCCGCATTACTCGCTTGTCAGGCTGTCAGCAACAGCGAGCAACCAGGACTGGTACCAGACCAACCTCCCTGAAACAGGGTCCAATCCGCCGCAATGGGCTGGGAAGATTAGAAAACTCACCACACGGCTCATCTCCCGCACGTCTGCCCTGGAGGGCCTGGATTCTGACTCAGACGACTCCGAAGACGAGCTCATGGAGGAGGACGAGTCGAAGCTGCAGGTGCCCCAGTCGCGGTTCCGTATATGGGGCATGGCAGCGTCCCCGGGCGGCGGCTCGACAGTTGTTTTGGTGTCCCAGTACAGCACGCTACACCCGGAGCGCCGTGCCATTTCCAAGTTAATCTTTGGGTGGCGGGACGGACCGGAGCATCAAGACGAGACACAAAGCCAAGCAGCCACGCCATTGGAAGACCTGTCAACAGAAGGTCAGCTTTGGGAATGGATGTACGGAGGGGGCGCTGAGGTGCCCGGGACGACCGTTCAGAGCAAGATGAGTGCTGAAGTACGTGAGTCGCCACTCCGGAGGCAGTTTAGGGAGGTGATTGCGCATCAACGTTGTGTTTTTTGTGACTCGACGCTCCAGACCGAAGGGTACGAAGTGAAGTGCGAGAATGGGCACTCCTTTGGTAAGTCTTCACGTTTTGGCGGCTCTATCTATTCCATTCTCGGTCGGCTTACTGACTGCATATTAGCGCGATGTGCCGCGACTGATTTGGCCATCATGGGACCTGACATATCCCGTATCTGCGCCGTGTGCGAACTGCGGTGCCTCAAGGTGTCTGAACTATCGAAGATGGCGGAGGAGTACATTGGTTCTGGAACTACGGTTGAGTCGTCTGGTGAAGCGTGTGGTGGATGTGGCGGGAAGTTTGTGGCTTGAGTAAGGCTGTGAGGGAACTGGAGTTCTCCTGGATGCAATCAATCCTGGTAGGAGCCACTAAAATACGAAATATATTGTTCAAGTGTGTATTCTGCGTTCTGCACAACCAGTGACATGGGTGCTGGTTCGAAGTTGCAGGCGAGCAGTCATGCAGCCCCGCAACGCTTGCAACGGCGAGACGCGCGCGGTAAACCAGCCAGTAAAAATGGGCGCCGTCAGCCCAGAAGACGACCCCAGTACACTGCAGCAAACATTAGTGGATGACTTGGAGGCTTTGGCGGTATTTTAGGCGTTAGGCTTCCCGCAGTTACAGGGGTCTGTGGTGGATGGCCAGGGCCCTGAACGCCCCCAAGGTAGGCACCTAGGTAGGGACTGTTGGTCGCCAGCAACCCTCAGTCTCGCGTCGCTTTCCTCTTGGGCCTTTGTGAAACTTGCCTCCCTCACACACACCCCAGCTCCACGATTTCATTGCCTCCGCCCTTCGGCCCACAACCTTCGGAGACCTGGTCGTTTGCGCCTTGGTCTTGACGCCGCTGGTAGTTGTCGATATACCAAGCGGCAAGGCGGACCCGCCTGGCCTGGCTCCCTGCGTTATCACCGTCCCTCATGCCGGTTACACGCGCAGACGCCGCCGCAAAGGCGGACAACGCCTGCTTTGAGGAGTGCGCCATTCTAATGCTATGCAAGTGTGCTGTGCCCTGTTGCTGACCTCGTCTCGTTTTCGTTGCATAGGTCCCTCGCCTCAAAACCCTTCCTCTTTGTCATCGGCGAGGAGTGCAAAGAATTCCACGTTCACAAGGAACTCATCGGACAGTTGTCTCCCGCGCTCAATGCCCTCGTCAATGGCCAGATGAAAGAAGCGAGAGAGGGCCGCGTCGAATGGCCAGACCTGGACACCGACACCTTTGTTCGCTTCGCAAAGTATGCTTACTCGCGTGACTACACCGAGGCTGAGCCTGAGATTCTGACACCTCTAATTACCGTGTTTGAGGATCACTCTGCCACCGAGCAACAGGGCTCGCAGGGCTCGCAGGGTTCGGAGCGAGAGACGATAGACCTAGCAATCCACCAGGACCACGAGTCTTCCTCTTCCTCTTCTATTAGCGGCGATGACGAAGAGGGCTCTACGTCCATGAGTGAGGATGATGACGATGAAGGCGACGATGATGAAGAAGATGACGACGAAGACGACGAAGCAGAACACGGCCATAGGGATCCCACTGCCAACAGGATTGAGAGTGCCGAATCTAGCTCCGTCGCTTCGTCCACGTTGAGCGAGGCCGAAACCAACCATGCTCCTCACAAACTCCCGTACTCTATTAAATACTACATGGGTAGATGGGAGAGTCGCCTCGACACTCTCCTCACACACAGCACCCAGCAGGACTTGCGCAATCATGAAGCCCACCCTCAAAAACGCCGCCGCCTTCTCGATACCACCGAGTATCGGCTCGACCCCCGCTTCCATGACAAGTACGAGGCTATGAAGCACTTCGAGCAGTTCAATGTTCCTAGCCTCGTGGCTCCCACTGCACAGGCCGCTGCCGCTGATGCTCGTTGGCGACCCCGACCTAATGTCGACATGTGGGAGTCGTACCGCTCTGTATTCCTCAGCCACGCCAACCTCTACGTTCTCGCCGACAAGTACGGCGTCGAGGACCTGAGAGCTCTGACGCTGCGACGCCTGCATCATGCCCTGATGGAGTTCACCATCTTCCCCGAGCGCATCCCAGACCTCGTCGCCATTGTCCATACAATCTACGATAACACCGTCGAGGACGACGTGGCCCGAAATATGATCGTTGCATTTTTCTCTTGTATCGGCGAGGACGTGAAGACTTGCGAAGAGTTTCGGGCTGCGCTGCGCTGCCAGGGCGATTTTGCGGATGATTTGTTCCAGAAGATTACGAATCGGTTATACGGAGAGGTTATGTAAAAAGGGAACAATAGGAAAAGACTGGCGTTTGGGATACATGTAAGACTTGGGGAACGACTGGTGTGTCAATAGGTTACACAACGAACTGTTCACGTGTATGAATGGGAAACGTAGCCTCAAATAATAACGAAGAAGAATTTTCTCTCCATCATGATGATCGAATGGGGGTGGTCTACTCAGTTTCGTCGGTCTATGTAATCTGAGCCTCTGTCTTTCCCTCAGCATCACTCGCAAGCACATGAGCAGAGGGGGTTGATGACCAGGGAGGAAACATACGGCCCAAACGTAGGTTAAATGTTGCCATAATAATTCAAGAGGCACCAGTTCAGGTTCGCCTAGGTAAGAAATCGCCGCTTCTTGTCGTTATCCCGCCAGGAAAGGTAGCGATGATTGGGCTGGCCACAGCTGGGTGCTGGGATGGTGAAGAGGATCGAAAAGGCGGTTTTTGACAAAGGGTATGGCCTCTGTGTTGTTATCGTAAAGGAAGTGAGTCGTTGTTCTGTGTGGCCGCCGACACTGTTGTAGCGGAATGGCAAAGAGATTGGACTTTGGGTGGTTCAGTGTACGTGGTCGAGACTTGCGTGATGGACACACTCCTGAGGCAATCATGGTGAAGCAAATCACAGCGCTTTTCTGCCGTGGAGACGTGATTGGGATTTTCATATACCGCGGGACCTATCAATTCGCTTCTCGCAGGAGGCTCGTGTGTCATTTTAGTGTGACTCATTCGTGTTGATATCGGTGTCTACGATTCGCTTGCTACAGTCGGTACACCAACAACAAGCTGAACTCGGGACAATGGTATCTCTCATATAACGAATCTAAATCACGATAACCAAACAAATGGCCCGATTCAAAAAACACAGGTCAAACCCCACTGGAACATGCATCACTCTTCTCACAATCTTGGTCTCAGCAAAACATGACACTACGATTAGTACGTCAACGAACCTCAACTATCCAAAAAGCCCGCACCATGAACCCCCATAGCATATCTATCCCTGCCTCTTACTCGGGGATCCTCAGCCATCCCATTGCGATGGACCCGTTCGCCACGAATTCCTTAGTCCCCTTCTCGGCGCCGCAAACAAACCTCCCCTCGGACGGCTTCACGTAGGCGGCATGCAGGCCTGGCAAGTATACAGTCATCGGTCAGTCTCGTGCTCGGAACATTCGACTCCAGGAAACACGGATACTCACTCTCTCCGCCGAGCTGGGCGGATATTGGCTGCAGGTCGCAGTTGGCGTCGAGGCACGCACACGCGAACATCAGTGTATGGTCTTCGTCCGAATGGAACAGCTTGCAGTCGTAGCACGCTGCGTCGAAAGTCTGGTTGGCCCTGGATCAATGTCATGGTTAGCCGACCGATTCAGAGTCTCCAAGGAAGATAGTAGAGTGAAAAATGTATCATGAAGAACAAGAATGAGGCAAGTCTCACCAAGCGTAGTAGGCAAATTCGCCCTGGACCATGCTGAGGCATCGGTTGAGATTCAGCTCGGTCAACCACCTCCGCTTCCAGTGGTCAACACAGACTGCCTGGAGTGTCGTCTGCCCCTTTATCCCGTGCCCAACGAGCCTGATGTTCGTGCACTTCTGCTCAAATGCCCACTCGTGGGGCTGGTATTCTCTGGGCTTCCCCCTGACTCTGCCCTTGAGAGCTGCTGCATATAGCTTGACAAAGGGGATGGCGCCCAGAGCCGTCACTGGGATGGCGGCCACGACGAGAGCTGAGATTATGTGAAGAATGCGCATAGTCGCGTCGTATGATGAAGTAAGTAAATTTCGATATTGATATGTCGTATTCGAAGATCGAGTATCGAGAGATGGAACGCAGAGAGTCGGCAAAGCTCGTATAAACTGAACGAGACAATGATGCGGTCGTCTGTAGTGTTATTCACGACCATCCAATGCCTCTTACCTAAGAACTGGAGGAACATGCTCTGTGATCAGCAGCTGTATCAGACTTTAGTGTATTATAGTTTCTTTGTTTATTCCCTTTATTTTATCTTGCTGTATTCTATGTTCCTCTTTCAGTCTTCGTGTTTAATTTTCCTTTGTTTTGCGTTCCTAATTTCCTGCTACTTCCACATGGTACTTGCACCGAGGGTTGTACCAAAGACGATGTACCCTCGACTTTGGCCAGTAGTTATTCAGATACTGACTTTGGTCAAAACCAATTGCGCTCCGATACTGACACCACGTATACGATGTTACGACCACTACTAGATCTATCCAACAGATAGCTGTCGCAGAGGCACTACTCACATTCACAGGAGACAGCAGAAGCGGAGCAAACAATCATTTCATCGAGCATCACATCCTCATTTCCTATTTTCTCGTCACTATTGTAATCCTAGCCTCCAGGTGCCACCTTGCCCCTCAGGAAAGCTCTTCTGTGCTCGTCTCCTCATCCAACGACATGGATCCAGCCTTAGTAGGGAAGAACCGAATGCAAAAAGATCAAAATGAAAATACACATTAGCGACTAGCGCAACTCTCCTCCTCAGTCGAGGACGTTGTTCTGCAGCAAGAGTCGTAATCTTGTGTGCTCCTTTGAAACCAGTCGGTACTCGAGGACGTTCCATCGGGTTACCGACAGAAGAATATAACGGGCCATAATACATGGCGGGAAAATATGCCGCCTGGGATATGTGAAATGTATATAAACGTGGAAGAAGGGAAAAAACAAGACCGAAAACTCGGTCAAAATCAAAGTTGAAAGTTGTTGAGTGAGTGACAAGAAAGGTTGAAAATCATCCCCAAATATCGTTCAGGATCATGAGCAGACCGTGAGGCCCCTGTCCTGCCTTGGGTATCGCAGAACGCCGGCCTTTATCCCCGTTTCCCTGTTGACTCCCTGTGGCAAATCGCCGAATGCTAAATCAGACAAACTAAGCGTTTGTAGATTGCTCAGTATGCCTGACCGGGCACTGGCTTCCTGCCGACAGGACCAGTGGGAGGACCAGCAGGAGGGCCTTGACGGGGCTCCTGGGTTGGGTTCATAGGACTGCGTCCAGGAGGGCTGTTTCGACCTCCGGGAGGTCCTTGGCGGGGACCAGGCGATTGAGAGCGAGGGCCGGGGCTCATGGGACGGCCTTGAGGAGGTCCCTGACGAGGTCCTGGTGACTGAGAACGAGGTCCAGGACTCATAGGAGGTCCAGCAGGGCGCCCAGGAGGGTTCATAGGGCGGCCCATGGGAGACTGGCTTCGGCCACCGTTAGGGGTCATGGGGCGACCAGCGGGCGAAGCAGGGCGGCCTTGGGCCTGCATTCCTTGGGGAGTCATCGGGCGTTGGCCGGGAGGGCCCATAGGTCCTCGAGGGGGTCCGTTAGGGTTGACGGGAGGTCCAGAACGAGGGCCGGCTTGGGGACGAGGTTTGACGGGGCGAGTGGAGAGGCATGTTCGGGGAACGACGCCCTGCTTAGATCGATCAAGTCGAATGCAGAGGGCCTAAATCATTGTTAACATATCTCCAAGAAATCCAGGGCTCGGATACTTACCCATCCATCGTCGTACTCGTGAAGCAGTCGAACAAGGTCTCCAGCCTTCATGTCCAGCTCATCGTCAAGAGTAGGGTTGAAGTCAAGCTGAACGCGGTGAACGGCGGAGTTAACAGGACCTCCAGCAGCAGCAATAGCAGCGGCGCTACTAGAAGGAGCATCGGTGGCACCAGGGGATACAGAACTAATGCTAAACTCGGTGCCAGCTGGGCTGGGGGGAACAGGGGCCATAGGAGGGTTAGGGAGGGTCAGATCAAGCTTCTTAGGGCCATCCTTGCGCATCGACGTCTTACGAGCGAGCGTAGCAGACCCAGCTCCTGTAGCGGCGGCCACGGCGACTGCGACCTGTGGGCCGCTGGCAGCGAGAGGATCGTTCATTGTGTTCATGGTGCCAATAGAAGAAACGGGAGAAACTGGGCGAAGAGCATCGGAATTGGGAGTAGTGCTTCGGGCACGGATGCTCTCCTCCATGATGGGAGTAGGGACGCGCTCAGCCTGAGCACCGAAGGGGTTGGCGGGATCAGTGCTCTGAGCAGTAGATGGGCGGTCCCAAGCACTGCCTCCAGGGGCACGACTGGTCATAGGGCCACCAGCGGGGGGAACAGCGAGAGCCATGGCAGCACCCTTGCTGGTGCGCTTTTCGAGGTTCCAGTTAGGGAGGAACTGAGTGACAGGCCGGAGGCTGATGCGAGGAGCCTTGGGATCAGTGTGGGGAGTGGTGCTGGCTGCAGCTGCGAAGTGAGTATCGACGGGAGCGACGGGGGCGATGGGACCGTTGAGCTTCTCGTCGTCATCTTCGAGTCTCTCGCGCTCGGCCTGTTTGCGACGTCGGGAGAAGACGAAGAAGACGAGCATGCCGACGAGGAAGATACCACCGAGGACACCGAAAGCGATTCCGGCCTTTGTGCCAGCGCTCGAGTCTCCGCTAGAAGTAGAGGCGGCAGCGGACGCGCTGCTGCTGGACAGAGTGGAGGCGGCGGATTTGGTGGCAGAAGTCTCAAAGGTGGTGGACATGGAAACATCGCCGGTTGCCTGGGCCAGGACAGACTCGGTAGCAGTGTCGGCGGCATGTGTAATGGCAGACGGGACTGAAGAGGTGTCTTCCTTGGTGGCGGTTGTCTTGGAACGATCCTTGGCCGTCTTCGTAGTTTTGCTTTCCACCTCGGTTTCTTCGGTCTTGGCCACAGCCTTCGACTTCTCCTTGGTGGTGGCTTCCTTCTCCTCTGCCTTTGATGTCGTCTTTTCCTTGTTGGATTTGGCGGTACTCGTCGCCTTGGCCTTAGCAGTGGTCTTGGCTTCTTCCTCCTTGGTGGCAGTAGCCTTTTCCTTCTCAGCAGTCTGAGTAACCTTGACTTCTTTCCCAACGGTTGAGTAGCCAGCAACCTTTCCCTTGAAAGTGGGATCTGCAGTCACATAGACGGTGACCTTGACAGCTATTCACATGTTAGTCTTCTGACCAGGCGCAAATACGACCGGTCTTGAATGGGTAGCGTCCGATCATTCTCATATCCAGGTCGTCTCTGGGAAGATGCTTACCAGCACGCTCTTCGGGTTGATTTCCCATCTCTGCAGCCAGCTTGCCGATATCTTGGTTGGATTCGTCCCTGCGGTGCAGGTGCAGGTGTGAGAGAGGCATGTTGTCGGAATTGAAGAGCCGCGACGCAAACTCGGGTGGTTGACGGTCGAGAGTAGGCGCAATGTGGGAAGTGGGATCGCGGGATAGATAGCGGGATATATCGCCCTGTTATCGCCAGGAACTGAAAGGCTGGTCGCAACGTCGACTGGAATGGAGGGCGGTAATCCAGAGGGCGGGAACCAAGCTACTGGATACGGAATCTTTCGAGGCCGGAAGCGGGCTGATCGGAGGGTGGCGGCAATGTCTCAGATGCGCGCGGAGTTTGTAAACGAAGGTAAAGCGATGTAAGGGACCAAGTCGCAATGGAGTTGGACCAGGTGCCAAATGCGAGGGCGAGAAAGGTGAGGAGTTGGTGAGAGGTGAGGTGAGAACAATATGGTTCAGTTGATCAGGCCGGGATCCTGGAGGGTAAACACACGGCCAGGTGGGGGTTTGCGAAAAGCGCGCCGGGCAAAAAAGAGGGATGAAGGAAACGAATGGACGAGCTGGAACAACACGGGCGACGACGAGCGAAGCAGCCGTGGAGTAGCAGTTCTGAAAGAAGAGTTGAGGGAGAGGGAGAGAGAAAGGTGGGTGGGTGAGGGAGAAGGTGAGGGTGGTGGTGAGAGGGAGAAGAGAAGGGAAAAGGCGGGTGGGCTTTGCGGGTGACAGGGCGGCGGCAGATGGGGTGTGCAGCAGGGTGTAGCAGGGTGCACAGGCTACAGGCTGTGGGAAACACCAGGCAATAGGCAATAAGCAATAGGCAAAAGCCCGGCAGATGGTGAGAGTGAGCGAGTTAGTTGGTGTCTGAATTGCCTAATTCCTAAGGAAGCACGAGCGTCGATAGGGCAGCCAGGGCGCCTTCACGCACCCTAGCTAGCCCGCCCCTCGAGGCATGGGAGCTTAGTTGTGCATGTGCATGCAGATTTTACTTCTTCGAGATACCTACGCATGCGGAATTGTGCATATAGACTTATAGGAGACAGCACCGGGAACGTTGTTGTGCAACTGTCCTGCACAACGGCACAGCCGCCCGTTGTCACATCACAACGAAGACTAATACCGCCGACGCACCAATCCCGGGCGGATAATACGAACCCAAGTGGGGCTCCCCCAAGATATGAAATGAGCAAATGCCCATCCGCCTTGCATCCAGATGAAGATCAGCAGAGACACAAAACCAAACAGCGCTGGCCTTGGTGATGCAGGTACCTACAGGGAATGGCGCGCCCAGGGGTGGCGCGGGCCATTGACGCCAGCCGCCAGGGACCCAGCCCCTGTGATTGGTTTGTTTCACAGCTGTGAAATTGGCTTAGCCAGGAACCTGCTGGACGCGCTGGCCAATCCTCAGCGCCAGAAGTTGGCCGGGCCTAGGCTGCGTTGGTACCTGGCAGCGCAAATCCTCCCCCCTGGAGTCCCTGGAGTTCCTTTCACTCGCTATCGCTGTAGGGGTCTTCGTCGACGATGGTCTGTTCTGCAGCATCGCGTGCGTATGCCCCTGGGTTGCGTCCAGGGCTTCTTCTCATGAGGGCCTCACGCCGTGCCGCTTGGCCTCTGTAGCCCAATGTTTCCGCGCCAAAAGTACACGCTCTGGCGGGTCTTCTCACAGCATCCAAGTCCAACTCTGGCCTGGCTTGGCTTGGCTTCCCCGTTGAAATTATCCACCATCCTTCAGCTTCCCTGTCCCCTTTTCCTTGGCTTCCCCTCCCTCCATCCGACGAGCCATTCGTCTAGCGAGCCCGTCTAGCCAGCCTTGCCATCGAATGTCTGGCCGGCCTCGCTGTCTACTACGTAGTAGCTGACCGGCATCCTAAAACCTCCTAGCCTGGTTCCCCTCCGCTCCGGGAATCGACGCTGGCCCCATGACCACGGCCATCACCGCCGCTATCATCACCACATCGAGAGCCGTATGTCTACTATCGATTGTCACAGCCAGCGGATCGCCTTGATCTGGTAAAGGCTGCCGGTGCCAACGAAAAATACGAGATGCAGTCAAGTTGATGCCTCTCTCAGCGCGTAAAGCACAATGGCAGGGTATATTACTCCGTATGTATGCTTTCTTCCTCGGGCCTAAGCTCCACTTACTCCCAGCTCCCAGCTCCCAGCTCCCAGCTCTTCCGGGGTCCATCTCATTCATTGGAAATGGGGTCACCATGCACTACGTACGCAGCATGTCCCTACTACGTGGTACGTCAAGAGCAGGCCACACCCAAAAAAGCACACACGCGCTGTCAGAGGACATGACGGTGAGTCTCAGTCTCAATGGCCGGCGTATCCTGAGACGCAGACGCAGTGCGTTTTGTTTGTTGTTCAACGTCAACTCGCATCCTGTACCTCTGCCTCTGCATCTGCATCTCCATCACCACCCAACTCACCCCGTGCATGATGGTCTCCGCCACAGCGCAAGTCGGGCGCTCGCTGTGATTAAGTGATAATTTAGACTTGCTCCTAATGGCTCCTAACATGCAAATGGCCTCATACTGTCCCTCAGCCGCACTCTAGCACCCAGCTCGCCCAGGTCCCGACTGCCTTGGCCTCTGCACCCGAACCGTTACAACACCCGTCCGTCTTCCGCCCCAGGAAACCCAGTGACGCCACCCACTCTCCCATAGCTCCCGGACTAACCAGCTATGAAACACGGCCAACCCACGTCGATCTTCTCCTCTCAATAGCGTCACCCGCCGGGGCTGCATATGCCGAAATGAGGACACTTCTACTACCTGCTAAGTTGAGTTATACATACCACAGAGTGGCACAGAGTGGGCTGGATCCGTACCTCGGACCGGCGTTTGTTAGTGATGGCTCAAATGTCCCTCGGCGTACATTACTGTCCTAGTCTCGATCCAGACCCTATCTTGCACCCAACCTTGAAGTCGGGTTTATCCGTGTGGACCATAATTAAGTGAAGGTGTGGGCACCGTTCATTTCCTGCTAGCTGCTCGGAATTGGCATAATTAATGATCGTCATGCGAATCTGGGGCACCCGCCTTCGTCTATCGACCTTCCGAGCCTGACTCGACGCGCGCGCACACAACACGGTCCTACCGCGTTCGCTAGGCCTATTAATTTATGAAGCCCATGGTAGTATTTCTGCAGGCCACCTGGACCCTGTTGTTTCAACTTGAGTGTTCTTGGGCAAACAAAATCAGCTGCACTTCCAGTGTCATTGGCAAGCGACGCTACCAATATGCGACACCGCCAGGCCTTCCTCGGGACACGTCAAGCAGGGATCTATGATTGACATTGCAGCGGGATATCCTGCAAGGAGGCCTCAGATGGAGAAGATGGAAAACTGGCGAAGGGGTTTGTCCACAATCTCATCTCGGATTAGTCGCGTCTCTGGCAAGCTAGGTGTGGGCTTCCTTTTGCCCTCGGCACAGGGCTATTTCCCATCTGCCGGCTACATCCTAAGTCATCGATGAGTGCTTTTGTTTCTCATTGTTCGTCATATGACAGAGTTTAATGGCGTGTTCGAGGTGAATGGTTAAAGTGTGACCGGTGCGAGAGCTGACTCAAATGTGTATGAGACAGCCACCTCGGTCACACTTACACATGTCTCCGAGGTGTCTCAATGCCACATCCGCGTTGCTAGTTCACGTTATTTTTGGATCTCGATCATAACATCATTATATTGCTCCGACGGGTAAGGGCACTTAAAGGGCGGCGTCATTAAGCCTCGGTCGTCTCAGAACTACGTCACGTATTCTGAGCACAGGTGGATCGAGGATCCGACTGGAGTTTACTTCCCACCATAACCAATAGATGCAAGCATGTGAAAACAACAATACAATTCATAGCAGCAATGTAGAACCTCGGTATCAGAGACTGGTGCCCATTCCCACATTCACCACAACACCGATGCTCAGAGTCCACGGCCGTCTTTGTCCCCCGTTCCAGAACCTGATCTTGCAGGTTTAGAAATACTCTTCTCGCTGGCCGCTTCTCTTGTAACTAGAAATACTTTCCTCATGGCGACTCACCATGTTTTATTTCTAAGAATCGGTCTCCACCGGCCAAAGACCCTCGGTCTTGGGACAGCAACTGGTGTGGTGCTCAACGCACGTTGACTCTCCGTTCCCATAATCGCAGCTCCGTCGTTCGAGGACTAAGGTCCACGGTTTCTAGCTTCTAGTGTTCGTGGGAATATCTGAGTGCACATACATGTAGTATTTGCGCTGTTCGACTTTGTGCCAAGTAGCAGCCTTGAGGATGAAGACCTTGAGCTAAGGTCCTACAGACATCACGATTCCTCGTTCCCTCACACATGTCCTACCCCCACAATGGTAAAATTCGTGCCGTAGAAGAGCCCCTACTTGATCGATTGCGGCGTCAAAAAGCACTGGAACTCTCACCTTCCTCCATCTGCACAGCCTCGACCCAGTCCTTCAATTCAACTCCTCGTCGGCAGCAGTGCCACATTGCTCACCAATCCAGGCATCACGACAGCAACCGCCACTATCATTATAGCCTCCATGCTGTTGTTAACTCTCTCGACTCTCTCGGGCTCCGGCTTCCGCATTTGATCATTCTTACAATGGCCGCCAGCTCCTCGCTCAAGTAGAGCTACTGGCTGGTTGCGTTTTCCCAGGAACACAGCCGCCATCGCTGTGAGTGTGTACAACACCTTCAACACACTCTTCTTCCTCACTGCCGCGACCACCTCGCTGTCCGCGCCGGCTTTATCCGGCACGAACATCCCTTACCCGTTCGTCCTCGGCCCCGCGCCGTACACTGTCGGCATTGTCTTGGAAATAGTCCCCAGGGCATAGCGCAAGGCCTTCGAGGGCGATCCTGCAGATAAGGGAAAGTTGATGCGCTTAGAACTGTGGAGTTAGGCTCGACACGTCAATTATAGGGTGTATGCCCTCTGGCGCAGCGCGTATTGCCAGGTTGTGAGTACTTGTGTCGAGGGAATGATATCAGGGGTGCAAGCACTGGACTTCACGACGATGGCGGTACCGACGTTATATAATTACTGTGGCCATAGGTATGGAGAGCAGTGGAAGAAATTCAAGAAGGATGTCAAGTGGATGATATAACCCGGTATGTGTCAAGACGATATTAGTTTCTCTTGTAGGTCTCTACTTGAACCTTCAGAAAAATATACGACTTGCGTATATATTGGGAAACTTGTATCTGAGTGATTTGTTGTTTTATTCGATAGTGGTTTCTCAAATGAAATACATGTTCTTCATGTGCCTCTCAGGCACTGGATCTAGTCATCACTACTCAATCATATCCAACACAAGCATCTAAAGCGTGACCAATACAATCCAGGCAAACGCTCGCTAATGCCGAGTCAGTGCTCCGGGTATAATGCATATTTTCTTCGCGACCAATCCCCATCACATTGAATCCTCCATCTGCCGACTCCTGGTCTTGTTCCAGTTGTCCTTATCCTCTTTTCCGCCCTTCTCCTCCAGGCCCATACCCCTTTCTACCCACTCTGTGCTCTCCATGTGGCGCAATCGACTTAGGGCTCGAGCGAATGCAAAAGCCTCTTCTGATCCGACAAACAGGTCAGAGTCTTTCAGCTTATCGATGCTGTGTTCCAGGTCATGGGCCGAGTCTTCTTTTACGCCTTGTTGCATCAGACTCTCGGCAATCTCATCTCGGGAGACAAAGAGCTCTGTGAGGGGCTTCTCCGTGGTAAGAATCAGCTTAGCATTGCCCTCGTACACGGCGTCGATGAACAAGATGAAGCGGCGTGCCAGGTCGCGCTGCTGGTGGGTCATTCCAGGAATATCCGTCACAATAAAGGAGTCGTAGGCTCGGACCAGCTCAATATAATCGGCAGCTGCCTTTGGTTGCCGGATGAGTTCGTCAAAGGTGAACCACGCGGCCCGCCCGCTAACTCTTGGGACAAAAATCTCTCTGCCCCAGACCGTCTGGACTTCGGAGCGCGGTCCAGGCTGCTCAGGATCGCCAAGGAATCGAAACCACTTCTCGGCGTGATCGTTAGCATGGCTGTCGAGAGCGGTGTGGTAAACGCCCGAGAGTGGGCGAGCGATCTTGCGGTAGTCGGTAGGCGAGTCAAGGTTGATAACGTGGAGTCGGTTCTTTAGAAGCTCAATGGCAGGGATGAAAAATTCTCGCTGAACGCCATTCTTGTATAAGTCATCGGGGTGTCGGTTTGATGTCGTAACCACCACTACGCCATGCGACATGAGCGCTTCTAGTAATCTGCTTGCTGTTAGATTCGCACTAAAGCATGGTTCATGGCACACGCACCTTCTCAAGATCATGGCAGTGCCTACATCTGTGCACTGAAACTCGTCGAAACACAGTACATTTCCATCCTTCGCGATCTGGGCGGCGATGAATGGTATGGCGTCAATATCGTTGTCGTGTTGCATTTTGATACGATGTGATTGCAACTGGACCTCTTGCATAAAGTTGTTGAAGTGAATTCGCTTCTTCGTTTTGACTGACTTGGGCAGGGTATCATAGAAGAGATCCATCAACATAGTCTTGCCGCTTCCAACATCGCCATACAGATAGAGACCTCGGGGAAGACCCTCTGGAATCTCGCCAATTGCAGAGGCAGCTTTGGATTTTCCGAAGAGGGACGAAAAAACGGACTTTTTAACAGGCTTTAGAGAATCGATATCGGGGGGCACAATCGGGGGCGCGTTGTAGTTGCGCAATTCTTCGTGGAGGTTCTGTAGGTTTTGGATGATACCTTGAACCAATATTAGTGCTTGCTTTGAGGTGTACCAAGTGCTTCAATTGCAGTTCTCACCCCTCTGATGCTCGTCGTTGCGCAGTTGCCCCGCCTCGACACGCCTGTCGTATTCCTGAATTGGTCCGAAGTCCGGGCCGGCCTCCTCCGTGACGACGACAGTTGCCATTGACCGCGCCCTTCCGAGACATGACTGTGGTGTACTGTTTCCTTGGGGCGCGAGGATTGGTCTCTTCGGTCGGTAGCAGGATGGCATCGAGTTCACCGTCCGAGGAGTTGCGGTCGTCCGGAGAGTCCTCGCGCGTTGACCATTGCTGACCAACGTCGAGGCTCGCAGAGGGCGAAGAGGGGCAGAGCACCTCACACCGGCGCGCATGGTGTCTTTGTTGTTTTTCGTGTACTTTGTGTATTTCGTATCAGGAAATCCGAACTGGGAGGGTGGAATGTCGATCGTGCAGGCGCATCACGGGAGGAGCAGAGTTATGAGGGAGCGATATCATGGAGAAAGCCCGCGAATTCGGTGTTGAGGGATGATGCTGTGGGCCGGGATTAGAAGTATTCCCGGCAACTTGGCGCAGACCCGAGGCGGACCGAGCATCCCGTGGTTTAAGCGCCAAGCACCCGCAGCAGAGATCCACTAACGTCCCGGAACCAGGTGTGGTTTGCCTACCCTATAGCAATCTTCTGAATCAAACGGCTGGATGTCAACACCCAAAGAACGATCATGTGCATTATGGTAATGCAAACTCAATCCCTATGGTATATTGTAAGTGAGTTATGGGTATGTAGGTCGTAAATATTGAGCTAATATACATCAAATCGTCTTTCCCTCTTGGCTACCTTAGTGTGCAACTTCACATCTCGCATCTTGAAATCCGTCTACCCAACTATAGCTTCGGCCGACACGACGATGTCACCAACCACGTGGACATCCTTTGCTAGTATAAGTACACAATACGCAATACGATATACTGGGGCATCGGGGATATTCAAGGTTGGACAAGCCTAGGTGTTTTCGGGACCGCACCATGACCCAACTATGACGCAGCGACTTGTCACTCATGCAGGGACCATATGATTTCACGACTTAGCTGTTGTGATGGCTTGGAGCTGAAAGCTCTGGCCGATCTTAGTCCACTTTGAGAATTTGGGTTTATATGATTAATCATCCTCCACACCTTGGGTACTTTAGATATTAATGGATATGACCAATCTATGATGAAAGCTAGTGAGACAATAACCTATAAAGTTTCACGGCTAGTGAAATACGTCGTACCGTACCGAGGGGAGAAATCCCAGTCGTAAATAGATTGTTCACCGCAAGTATAATGATTCGAAACCCCCCTATCAATTCGCAAGAGAGTTTCGGCTGTTTTCGCGGAATCATGTGAAACGGAGGCTTATGGCGAGAAACACGGGCTTGGGGCAAATAAACATCAAAAGCAGACATTCCCGGGCCAACAAAAGCAACTGAATCACCTCCCGGGGGCATGGTATTAAAATGAATGTTTCGTGATGACTATCCGGAGGCTATCGCAACTCTACCAAACTATTGCTAATGACCCACGTAGCCATTATTAACTATATTTGCACCATGGCATATGCCAGACTAATAACACCGAGAAGGCCAAAGACAGGAACCTGGAGGAATCGGGCAGCGCTATCGTTATCGCTATCGTTGCTTTTTGACGAGTCGTCGCTGTCATCATCTTTTGAATCGGCATCGTCAGAGTCAACGAGCTTGCCACCATACATAGTGCGACCGGGAGTGACCGCCATGCTGAGTTCCGAGGCGCGTTCCTTGTAGTCATTGAGGGTCTTATTTTTGGAAGGGTTCACAATGCCGACCATGCCATCTGCACACTCATCGCCCTGGGAGGAGTAGAAGGCGATGGGCTCGGTATCATTGACAGTGACTTGGAAGACCTCGTCCTGTGAAAGAAGTTAGCAGGCAACTTCTCAAGTCGTTATGGACTGGGGTAAAATGATGCGCTAGACGTACTGCGGTGCCATCATCGGTAGAGACGAAGCCAGAGAAGAAGCCAGTGCCGAGCTCTAAAGGTGAGCAAGGGTACTGGTAGTCGCCAGCGACGACGCTGTGGTTCTTGGCCTCAAAGTGGAACTCAAGAACATCGTTCTTATCAGCGTCAATTGAGTCAGGGTCAAAAGTGTTGTCGCTAGTGGCGGTGATCTTGATCGTCTTAGCGTTGGTGAGGTAGGCCAGCGCTGCCGATGTGACGGCGGTCTTGAAGGAAGGCATATTATTCAATTACACGATAGGAAGAGGATGTCGCTGAAATGGTGATGACGAATGATACAATCCGAATGCCATGTACAAACAAGAGCGAGGAGCGGTAGGTGATATACTACATGGGACGAACGAGGTGAATCATAAGGTCCGTTGGATATCGCTGTTGGGTGGCAGGTTTTGTTTCTTTTCGTGAACAGACCGTTGCTGCGCACGTCGCAATAACAACTTGAAACCATAAGATTGGACGACACCGCTTCCTAGCCACTGATCGTGTTATGTAGGATGTTGGCCGCTCTCTTAAACGTGCCAAGCAGTCCTCGGTACTGTATGATCCTTGTCACCAGGATTTGAACCCGCTAAAATGGGAGCGGATGTTCAGATCGACAGGAGGTTCAACCGTGTTAACTGGCCAGATTTTTAAATCCGGGAGGCTTCCCTGCATAGAGCTGTGGAGTGGATTTGGGCGGTCAGTTCAGCTCTTTGCTGCCCGGGCAACAACAAAGCGAGAGGCCAGAATTGGCGCCACGGCAGCTATGCATGAGCCATCATGTAACGAACAACACATGTCGCCAATTCTGGTGACGGGCACAAAATGATGAACCTACCATATGTAATTCCGCGGGAATGAGAAAAAAACAAGGCTCCGGGAAATAACTACCAAAATGACGTCGTGTCTCGGAATACAAAGAGACAGCCGAAAGTGTGGGGATGAGCGAGACGCTGACGGGACAGGCGAGATGAGATGGGGGACTAAAGTTAGCCGACAGCCCTGTTGATTCTGTTGTCAGCTTTGCGACCGGCTCGGCCGACACTCGTGGCTCACCACCAGGCCTACTAGCTCCGCGGATGTATCGCCCATAATGGACGATTTTCTCAGCCTCGTTGGGGCGCTACAGGTGAATCACATCTGGATCGCTTGTAAGACCATTTTCCCTCAAAGATGAGATATCATCGCATTTTTCTTTCCCCTCTCCAATAGACAGACAGGTTTGGGAATGGTCTCTTATCTCCCCCCTCCACAATGACAAGGTCTGAATTGCTTTTGCATCTATCATGAGCCTGCATGAGCTGACCTTCGCTCAAGTTGTGGTGGGTGAGCAAAGTTGGATGCTGCAGCTGCAGTGCCAGCTTGGCTTGGGTTGTCTTCAGGAGTGGCTGCGGAGTGGCGAAAACCTAACCCACTTCCCGGGAACCCAGGGATTCTAGACCGCAACAGCGCAACTTCCGAGACCATTCAAGTCAATAGGAGCTGTCAGGCCACCATGGAGTCCCATGGAAGGACCAACCATGCGCCTCCGATGTATTACCTGTTTGTCATATATTGATGACCTCCCCGAAGGCTGGCCCGCTACGAGACCGGGTTCCGGACCGGGAAGACTAGCCGGCCCCGATGGACCCACATGCTCCGTATGACGCGGCTCCGGAGCCCGGTGAAGGCCCGACCGAAGTGAGTAAAGGCTTCGCCGGTTTGCCACTTGTCGGTCCTGCTGTTGGTGTATTTTTTTTTTTTGGCCCCTTACGTCAACATTGGCTAATGTGGAGGTTGGAGCTTGCGACACGGGAATTACAACGCCGAGAGTCCGCCAAGTCGCCGAACGTTGGATCAAATTACGCTAGTCCGGCAATCTGAGCGGCGGCTAACGAGAGAGGGGAGCTGATGGAGTTTTGCCCCTCCTACGTACCGGTCTACTTTGCCGCCCTCGGAGTCGTAACCTTGCAGCAAGCTGAACTACCCCGGAGATGGCAACCTTTTCAACTTTGTTTTGCCCCTGCCGAGGATTTTCCATGATGACAGCTGAACCTTCTGACGGAATTTTCCATTAAAAAACGGATTAAATGAGCACAGTATAGAAACAGCCCATGACGGCGTGTATGTAGTTAAGATGAGGCGTTCCCGCGGACTCAAAAGCGGCAGCGGGTATATCGGTCCGATTCAGCCGCCGTCTTGTAAACCGTTGGAGATGGAGAAAAAGACTTGAACTAGAAAGCCCATACCGTAACATCGGGATTAAAACTTGGATTGATTGGGTAGAGGCAATTTGCTTTGATGTGCCTTGGCGGGGCCGGATGAGTTTCGTGGGAGTCCAGGACTTTGGTCTCCGGGATGTGTGTGAGGTCGGTTCAAGGCTCAAATTAGTGTGATAATTTGGTGATGAAATTGATTCCTTCCGTTTGAGCAGTTGGGAGACATATCGGCTGGGGGAGAGGGGAATACCCCATTTCGCAAGTTTGCTGTAGCGACAGGGAGAAAGGCGGGCGGGTCCCTGAAAGCAGCAGCAAA
This sequence comes from Ilyonectria robusta, assembly GCF_021365365.1. Classification (NCBI taxonomy): domain Eukaryota; kingdom Fungi; phylum Ascomycota; class Sordariomycetes; order Hypocreales; family Nectriaceae; genus Ilyonectria; species Ilyonectria robusta. The sequence goes on along the minus strand of NW_025764436.1, from coordinate 925,133 downwards.
CACACCACAAATTCCGCTGCTGTGTTCTGATCCCCCACGCGACAGCGGGGTCCCCAGAAGATGTCTTGGATTTGTAGAAAGCGCATGCGTTTGCTGGGTTGGGATACTAATTCCGCCTGTTGACGAATATCATGCAGGAGACCACTTTTTCTTTTCTTTTTTTTGTGTTTACTTGAACAAAGACGGAATTTAGTTGCGCGACAGGCATTTTGGGCTGGAAGTTGAGACTACATGGATGGGAGCCGCTTGTCCTTTCGGCGTCGCCGAGTTGAGTTGACAACTCACAAAGGAGTCTTTGAACACACATGAACGCATGCCGATGTTCACATCGTGGATTCTCCTGAAGATCGTCGGGGCCGGTATTTTAATCGGGACTCCTCAAAGTGTCTCAACTTTTGCATCCCAAAGAGCAAGCTAACTGCAATTATCGCCACATTGCGACACTTGGACTCACACACGCAAAGAGACAACAACGCAACTGCAACTAACGAAAGCAACTAACGAAAGCAACCAATTATCATCACGAGATGCTGAGAGAACGCCTGCAATGGAAAGGGGGGAAGTACCTAAGAACGAAGAGATCCGAGAAGAACTCGGAAAAACCCGAGCATCGACCAACAGGACGATCCGACGTCGGAGTAGTGGGAGGCAAAGTAGCGGGAGGCAGAGGGGTGGGAGGAGGTTCGGGGCTTAGGTCCAAGATAATTCCCCTTCTCTCATCATGGTTTCAGCCCCACCGAAAGTACAACCTCGACGAGTGTTTCTTCCCCTTTCCCAAAATCACCTTCCTAATTGATAAACCGACCAAGTTACGGTGTCAGATTTGCCGCGAGGTGGAGTGTGAAATGAAGCCCGAAACACTGACCGTTGACGATTCAACCTTAAGCATACTACCATGCGGGCATGGTGCCGGTTCAGAATGTCTCAAGAGGTGGCTCCAGGTCAACAACTCCTGTCCGTTCTGTCGACTAAGTATGACGTACCCAGGATGTGGACATGTCATCCCGTTGCGCCCAGTGACAACGGAGGGCATCCATCTTCTGCCGCGAACGCTGCCGGACCAGGGCCACATTCCGTTGCTCTGTGCTGGGTGTCTGCGGGACAGCCTTGCAGCACAAGCAGAGCTGAGGTTTGGACAGGCGGCGTGTGCATTCCAGGATGCAAGGCAGCGGCTCCACGAGGGCGGAGGGGTGGGAGACGAGGCAGCCTTGTTGATGAGGCGTGAGGAGTTTGAGACAATCCTGCGGGACGAGGTGTACATGAGACATCTGACCACGTGGTTGACGAGTTGGTGAGGATTTGGGATGTAGATGGCTGACTCTGGTGGGTTGCTGGAGTTTGCCACCTACCGATTGGGAAAGATGACCGCGGGCCGGTCGATCCAGCTGCATCGGAGACGGTAGAATGTAGAAGAGCACGCGCGGACGCGGGGTTACACAAGAACACCATTGCATGATTAGGACCTGTTGTAGACCATTCTCGATTGAGCACCTGAATCGCGTATCTGACCTGTAATTAACAAAGTCCATATTGTATCTTAGCGGCGGACCAAGACGGCTCTCGAGCACTCTGCTAGTAGTGGCTGGAGCTTCGGGGGCGGCTCCGTCCTCCGATGCCTGCAACCTCCTGCAAAGCACTGGACTTTTCCGTGACCCCCGAGGCCTCTTTCGTGTATGGCAACCCTTCTCGATACGCCCTAACCGTTTTTCGCCTCAACATCGGTGTGTGCCTCGTTTTCCGTGCATGGCGGTCGAGTTGCGGACGTCATCACATCGAAGAAGTGAAATGGAAGCGCGTACCGATTGGCATGGTCTACGGGCTATTGAGGGTGATCGCCAGGACTTTGCTGGGGCATCCCTGTGGAAATCAGTCTTCAGTGCACACCTCAGAATGTCAGCGGGAACAGGGCTTTCGGCAGTGGTCCAATAGCAAGGGGCCAGCAGACCGGGTTTGGAGCGAGTCAGAAGCCAAGGTGTCATGGAGTGTGGTGCTTGCATCTGAGATCTTTGAGGCCAGGGAAGGACCGGGGAGGGTAGGGGGAGCCTTCGAGCGACGATTCGCAGGGAGCCCAGCTTTAGGGGTCACGGTTTACTTGCTTTTTTGGAGGCTCGGTTTCGCTATCGCCGTGTCCGTCCGGCGGAATTCCGTGGCCGTGGCCGTGTCTCGTAGCTTCTCCATCGCCGTGGTCCTGGGACGTCGACAGCCTATGACGGGGTTTGAAGGCGTCCCCAGCTGCAGCAGCACGCAGCACGCAGCATCCACCAAACAGCCCACCGAGCCCTGCCCTTGGTACCCAGCCACGATGCTTCCTTTCAGCCATGCCAGGCTGTGAAGGGTGATCTCCGCGGCCCCTCGTCCCGGTTCCAGGTACCGGGGACAACTCCACCATGGACCCGGCGAATGCAGACGGACGGATTCAGACGAACGGATGCAGACGGCTGGAGACCACGGTCCGACAACCACACAGACACTAGATGTCATTCAGAAGCACTCACGGACGCTCAAAGACACTCGCAGGACCTACCGGACGCTCACAGACCCTGAACCCCAGCTCCGTCCCTGGGAGTGTTGCTGTCATGACACCGTATTCCGCAGTGCTGCATACCGATACGACACCCACATTGGACACCAACAAAGCAACAATACGACAATACGACAATACGGCGCCGACTCACACACGACACCGACATATGCACACGACAGCACACGACAGCACACGACAGCACACGACAGCACTGACACATACACGACACCGCTCTTCACACCTCCACCGACTTTTACTTTCAACGTCGAACTCTACAGCAGCCTGTCAACCGTCAAGGACCGCCAGCACCCCCAAGGTGAGAGAGAGGAGTGGAGTGTGGGAACAGTGGAGAGAGCTCCCCCAACGGCCCGGCGAATGCCGTCCTCCCAGCGGGCGTCGAAGCGTCCAGATCCCAAGCCCCAAACGCCTCCAAGCCACCCCGGGAAAGCCTCAGTGGCCCCGGACCAGCCAGCTGGGAAAGAGCTGTTGGACGAGTAATGAGAAATCGAGATTCGCAGTTGAACAAGGTTTGCGAGGCCACAAGGGGGGCAATGGGGATGGGGCTCCCCTCTGTACCTGCCAATCCTTTCCTTGTGGATTGTCGATGCAAGGAAGCACCCTGATCATTCGTTGATCACCTACTACGTAGTGGCAGCACCGTCCGCACGCTCCGCCCTTGCGCACCGCCCTTGCGCACCGCCGTTGCTACTAAGCTGGCTGAAGTCGGCAGGTAGAGCCCTTCCTTCCCTTGCCTTAGTTGAAGCTCAGACCGGTTCTTTCCCCCCATCGCCCTCCTTGCCGTTCGCTAACAACTTTGGGCGTCGTGCACTCCGGACGTAGGTAGGGATTGCCGCGCTTCCTCGTCACCTCACGCCTCCCACCTCCCACTCTCCTCCACTTGCACCTTGCTCCTTGCTCCTTGTACTCACCATGCGCGCGCGCGTTGCGTTGCATTGCGTCGCATTACGTCGCGCCAGCATCCGAGCTGCGTCAGGGCATGTTCAGCTGGTCCAGACTGTGATCTTGTCTCGCCTCCGCTGAAGTCATCCGATAGGGCATTTCGATTGCACTTTGCCCCCTCCTCCCACGTGTTGGACCCCCCCTTCCCCGATGAAGATTCCCTGGACCAACTACGGTGCGTCCCAGCCCATGATCCTGGAGATTTCGGCCGTGGGCACGCCAAGCCTCATATCAAGCATCACAGGAATGCAGCCGTGTCATATCTCCCGCTTCCCGTCTCTTGGTGATGGGTTCATTTCGTCCGCCCCCTGGCACGACCTTGCAGCCCTAGCGGCGTCAGAGTAGCTCAACCCATTTCGCTCCAACCGCTGCGTCCCCAAAAGTAGGCGCCGGCGTACGGCATGACGCCCGAGGCGAGTTTAGCTTGTCGCGAGGAAGCGTGCGGCATGGTGCCACCGGCGTCCCTGCCTCTCCCAAATGACGGGTCCGCCCTCCGCCCTGCGGCTAACCAAAGATGCCAGCCGCGATGCGACAGACGGACGGTTGGTGATGGAGGCGTCTTCAGTTGGGTTGCGCTGCAACTTTCGAACAATTCCACCACGCTGCCTCCCACGCTGGACCTCTGGCGTGCGTGTAAGGGGTGTTGATGGTTTGGCGGCTTCAAACTCTGGTCCGTCTCACCGTCTTAGCAAACATGTGTCTGGCGAAGCACCGATGTTCGCGGCGTCGACTTACACCAGAATCCCACCCATCCTCCCCGTGACCGAGAGGATGGCTGGCTATTGTGCCGTCTCCACATCCCCCACCTCTGCGCAGAGATCCGACAGTGTGGTGCAAGCAGGACGCCGTGTGCGTGCTCTGCATATCGGCAAGCCCTACCAAACACAGTACAGCAGGCGTGTACCGACGTACCGACGGCGGTATATGCCGTGGTCTCATGCGCCTTCTGCCGACTCGCAATGATGCTGCCGGACCGACGCCTCTTGGCTGCATTGCGGACGGAGGTCCCCTGTCCGCATGGTGGACGTATCCTGATCGTTAGGTCAGCCGTCTGCGCCTCCGTCATCCATCCAGCTCTGTAGAGCGGATTGCGTAAACCTAAACCGCCTCAGCCACCTTAACGCCTAAGCCGTTTGCTTTGGAGGTGCGCCTCACACCCTCTGGCCATTTGCAAATCAGCTTGTGCTCTTCTTACCGCACTCATGGCCACTCCCATTCTTTGAAAGCTCGATAGCGGTCAACAACCCTGGGCGTCTAACCAGACACCATCCACGACCACACACCCACCTGACATGAACTAGACGCACTCCCTCGCCTCCCACAGGGGACCAGGACAAAGGGAGAACTGGCGGCTACGATGCCGAGTGGCTTCCGCTCCTTACACATCGCCAGTAGCTAGTACGTCGACCCTGGGGGTTAGCTAGTGGCGCTCACATTCGGGTTTCGCCCCATGCAGTAGCAGCGACTAAGTTATGGGAAGTCGTCGTTTCCGTTGCCTTAGGCTGTCCAGGGTCTCCTCCTGGAGCACCTGCAGCTTAAGGTACAGTACAGTTGTTGCTATACCCAACTGGCACTGGCTGGTCTGGCACATCCATGCCGGCTCGCCCGTGGTGGTTCCAATAGGGCTCCCACCTTCCGGCTGTCAAATGGGGGCGGATGCATTGCGGACGTTGGTTATTGCCCCGAGGTATAGTCTACATTCTGTCACATTTGGGCTTCCCATCTTCAAAGCCGGAGGAGTATTTGCGGATGTATGTCTCATGAGGCGGGCGTTAGCTTTGGCTCGTGAGCTTGCCTCCTCCACCTCTTAGAGTAGACCGGGTGCTCAGATGTCACTCCCGATTCCCGCATTTGTTGATTCGATAAAAGGTAAGCGTCGCTTCTCTCCATCTGCACCTCATTCGATATTTCCAGCTCCAACTTCAGCTCCGGCTCCAGCTCTCGCGCGCATTCGTCGCCTCCAGTCCAGTCAACAACAAGGGTCCTGGGCCGTTCGCGCTGTCCAACCTTTCCCTTCACTATTTTCGCTTGGCCTAGATGCCATCAATCCGTCCCTATCCCCTCTGCGACTTGTTCGAACGAGTTAAAACAACGCCCAAATGTCGAGCTCAACGAAGGACGTATGTGTGGCCCACCTTAGCTCGCCCCCTTTTCATCGACCCTTGTTCCTAATGACAGGATTTTCTTCTTTAGACAAAGAACCTTGAGCGTGTTAGAGACAATCAGCGAAGATCTAGAGCTCGGCGAAGAGAGCATCTGCTCGAACTCGAGCACCGGATTCGTGCCTATGAGCTCCAAGGGATCGAGGCCTCGTCCGAGGTTCAGCACGCCGCCAGGAGGGTCGCGGAGGAGAACAGAATGCTCCGTGCTCTCCTCAACAGGCATGGAATCAACGATGATTACGTTGTGAGCTTCTTGCACTCTAGTGCTGCCACGCAACCTGACCCAGGGTCAATATCACACTTCCCCTCCAGCAGCCCCAGCGAGGCAGTTCAGGCGATGCAGCAGGCATTGGTACCTCGAAGACCGGCAATTCACGACCAAGGCGTTCCATATCCGATCCCTCCACAGGAAAACCGAGACCAGCCCATGACCAGTGCACCGACGACTACAAACCCCCTCTGGGAACCGGCACAACCCATTCAGCCGGGGATTTCCTTCCCGCGTCCTCTGCCATCCAACGCTCCTTCACCCATGGGACGACCGACGATTGCTTCTCAGCTTCACCCTCAGCAATACAGCTCCCCGGTCTTCCCTGGACATCAGGTGCCGCGAACAGAAGCGTACCTCCCTTCCCCGGCCCCTATGCTGGAGGATCCGCGACGACAGAGCTACTCAATACCGTCTCTGCAAGCAGATGGTTCCTCGGCGGCCATGAACTACACCATTGCCATGCATCCATTCCAAAACCCGGGCACCTCAAACACTGGTGGCCCAGACCCTGGCCCACCAGGGCCATGCTGACAAGTAGAAGGGGTCATGGCAGGCTTGGATGTAGCCTGGCTTGACCTCGTCGCTTGATGATTATTCTTCCATGAACTGGAAATCTGACAAGGTGCCCTAACTCATCTCCAGAATTTTTCTCGAGATGGGTAGGGAGGTTGATGCTAATTTCAACAGGGTGCCATCCTACGACCGAATCAAGCACCCGCCATCCTGACAAGGAACTCGTCATGGCACACTGGAAGAAGCAGCGCGTACGCTCCGGGATCAAGGACTGGAGCGGCGAAGGAACAAGCCTTTGTGGACTAGGGCTCGAACTATTTACAAACTGCATCAATAAATCGAGACCCGACGCGTTACGAAGGACACGAATACTGGAAGGGTACAACCTTACGAAATGGATTCTGGGCTAATGAGCGGCGGCTGCACTCGTCATGGCACGCGCGCTTGGTCCGGCTACAGGGCGGTGGATGACAAAGGCAATGTTGCGAACTGCTAAGCCTATTCAACAGAACAATCCGAGGGGGAATCACAACTCGTTGTTCAGACTGAGACCTGTTCTTAACCGACAAAGCATCAAAGGCCTCTGTCCAAAAGACTAGGCCTCTGTTCAAAAGACTAGGTCCCTAACCAAACAATGGCTGGAATATGCATGGACAAAGAGCTCACATGTCTGATCGAGCTCCTGAATTGTACTTATTTAGGGGCTCTCCACGAAGAGCTGTCAGAGATAGCTGCAACGTCTTATATGTTCTTGGATATTGGAAACACGTTACAACCATGGTGTCAACTGAAATCGAATCAACAAGGCGTCAACTCAAAATGACAGTATCGGCTGGTACAGGTACTGGCAAACGCACTCCTCGCCAAAGCTCGAAGCGAAAACGGACGGGTGGCCTAGATGACAAGGAACACAAACGCACAACGAAAAGAACATGCAATGGCCCTGCTCCAAATAAACGCAAGCTCCTTGATGAGAATTGTGCATCTTCCACTACTCCGAAGAGAACGAAGAAAACGAAACTCGATCCCGACGCTCCTCGACAACGACCAAAAATAATCTGGGTCGTCACCCCCAAACATTTTGATATCCCCAAAATCAAAATCTGTCCGCCCAGCCCACGGACATCCACGGGCCCGCAACTTAAGGGGAGATCCGCCAGGGTACCTCCTAAAGAGCCGGCTCTGCTCTATCCCGTCAATCCGCCACCTAAGTCGAGGAAGAGGGAGACGAAACTAGAGAAGTCTACAACGCCGGGGAAATTGATAGTTGAAGGAGATGGCAAGCCTACACCGAAGGAGAGAATCAAGTTCATCAATCGCAGAAAGGCCGATACCCTTCCCAAGGCTTCCGAGACGGAAACGGAGCCCTCCATGTTCGACTCTACGAAGACTGAAACTTCTACGAAGCGTCTCAAAGAGGAGGCAACCCGCGCAGCAGCCAAACCCAAGCGGCCTAATCCTCGGCCTCGGCCTCCTCGGGAAGAGAAGGTTTCCAAGCTCGAGTTTTTTAAGGCAAACCTTCATGAAACCCCAGAGCAATCTCCCTTCACCACTACAGAGATTACGAATACCGCTGAGATCCTCACTATAATTGCCGAGATCTGCGAAGAAAATCCTAGGCCAGAAGCCAGTGCCGTGGATGCCCTACTCTATGCCATGGGTGAACTCCCGCCCCTGATGACCTACGAAGGTCGTCGAAAGGAGCCGGACTTGGCCGCGTCGTTGGTGAGGGCTGTTTACCAACAACCGAATGCGAAGAGATGGGGTACTGTAGAGGCTTTGGAAAAGCTGAGATGGAATCTGGAGGCGATGCAGAAGTTTGAACAGCGCGCGCGTGCGCAACCTCAACGGATGATGTTGACGACTTTGGTGATGAGGGAGAAGACATATGTGGAGCTGCAAGAGGTTGGGTTTTGTGTCTAGTTGAAGAGGGAGCTGTTGGATCAGATAAGGGCATACACTTGCGTTGGAAACCGAGATCGAACAGACAGTGAGGTAGTAAAAATGTGTATTTCGTAAAACTCCGTGCTCATCCATGACCCAAGCCCAATGTGTGTCTCATCATACAAAACCCGCCATCGTCTGTACCGCAACGACAAAAACAACCCATTCACAAGAAGTAGTCGGCAACCGGCTTCTTGGCCGGCATGCCGCGCGAGTCCTGCGGCGCCGCCTGGAACACGCGATACCTGCGAGCGGGACCACTCCGAGGCCCGCCGTCCCCTTCCATCATGACGCCGGCGCCGCCGTCGCTGCGGCCCACGTCGCCGTTGCTTCGGGCGAAGAGACCGGTGCCGGACTCGTCCTCGGAGAGCTCCAGCACGGCCGCGACGTTGCCGCAGCGGTAGCAGTAGTTTGGGGCCGACCAGACGGTGACGATGGAGGCGTCGAACATTTCCTTGAAACCCTCCATTACGAGCTGATGTGCGCGTGCGATCAGACTCAGGTCGTTGCGGTGATTGAAGACCTTGACAATGTCGGCGCCGAAGAGGAAGCCTGCACCACGCGGAGAGAGACCCCAGCCATCAATCTCGTCAGGGTCGGACCAGAGGAGGTCACACATGGCGCCCTCGTGCGGGACCTCCTGCTTGCGATCTATGAGTCGGATCTTATCGACCGTGTCGATGAGCGGACTCAGTCCACCGTGAACGCAGAGGACTGCTCCGGCAGGATTTCCAACCGTTCCACCGCTCGACCCTGACGCGCCGGAGCCTGGGGGGCCGGTCTTGTCTCCAGATCCACCGCCCGGACTTCGCGTTTGCTCTTGTGAACCGTCTAGTTGCCGACGTCGGGGGAAGCGGCTCATTATGGAGCCGTTCTGGTCACACACTTCGATCTCGGTCTCTTCGTCGACAGGTTCGGCGCCAGGGGATAGCGTGTTTGACGCACCCAAGACGATTGCGCCGAGGGCGAGGTAGTCGAACACATCGCAGCAGTACCGCCAGACATTTGCGCTGCCGTATTTCCGTAGACATTCGTCGTAGAATCCGTACACGGTGGTGATTTGGCGGGATTCGTGGTTGCCTCGGATGAGGGTCATGCGATCGGGGTATCGGACCTTGAGGCAGAGCAGGAGAAGGAAGGACTCCAGTGAGTAGAATCCACGGTCGACAAAGTCGCCTGTCGGGAAATTTGGTTAGTGGCAGAGCAACCCATCAAGTAAAGGAACATACCCATGAAGAGGTAGTTTGTGTCTGGGACATCACCGCCCACTCTGAATAACTCCATCAAATCGTGAAACTGGCCGTGAATATCGCCACATATTGTCACGGGCGCTGATACGGTGACGACGTTGCCCTCCTCGATTAGCAGCTCCCGCGCCTTGTGACAGAGCTCGCGGACTTGCGCCTCTGGGATCGGACGGCATGCGCGCAGCTGCGCAATGGCCCTGGGACCGACGTTAGCTTCCAGGCTGCGAGGATCGGCGGTCGGAGAGAGCCTACTTGTCGAGATCGCTCATGGTGGGAGAGGGCGTTGGGCGGCTGCACGTGAGGTGCGCTGGCCGCTTGTAGATTAGAGGGAGCCGAGGGAGACTATCAGAACATGTCGGAATATGCGCTCTAGGTCGTCTCGCAAAGGGGGGCGCTGGGAGAAGGCAAAAAGTTGGCGAGATGGGATATGTTTGAAAATCTACGTCCCCTTGCGATTCGCGACTCGCCTGGCGCAGTGACGACCAACCTCCGAAGAAGGTACGTACCCCGCGAGATGCCAAGAGATTTTCGGATTTACATGTGGCCGATTCCGGTGGACCCCAGCAAAGAGCCATTAGCCAATGGCAGAACGCCAAACACAATCATGCAGCTGAGGACTCAAAGTTGGGTGAGCTTCTTTCGTGAATTCCAGCCTCGGGCCCACGGAACACCTAGAAATCCCTCGACGACGTCAACCCGGCCCCTACGCCCCGGGAGGACGATGCTACGGTCACTACGTGAGTCCAATGGCATCTAACACCCCTCAAGATTCTTGCTAACACCCAATTGAGATCACTAGAGTCCCTTCAAATACCCCCACAAGTGGGATCATGCCACCACTTCTTCATCCCAAGTCGCGGATGACCTCGTCGTTGTTCGCCACGACCGTCGCCGCCTCCTTCTTCGTCGTCACACTTCCCCATATACTCCCGTGCCCTGTGCCCCGAGCCCGATTCGCCGATGGAGAAATTATGGTAGACGAGAACGGTCGACGCAAGAGATGGAGAAGGAAGGACACCAGCCCGGAGGTGAAGGACGGCATTGTGCAATTCAACGACATTGCGGCAGACGAGGTTGAGCAAGCAAAGCTGAGGGTCAGCCGAGAGTGCCCAGTGCCCAAGCCTGGAGGCATGCTGGGCGAGTGGTTAGGTTTCCGCAAAGTCGAGAGCGAGCAAAACCGGTAAACACCACCCACGAAATCCCAATGCGGATACAAATTCGAGCGACGATACGAAAAGAATACCCGCGATATACCGACTGTTGATTCTGGCTTTGGGGACGACGAATACTTGGCTCGGATTATGACGCTTGGATGGGAAACGTCGGGGGACTCGTACGATCTGACCAGAAACCCGGTCCGAGTCTGCGGAGACTACAATTGCGATTCATGGATCGCCTGAAATGGTGCAGAAAATAAATCGATGTGGTTGGAAGAGCTTGGCGCTGCGTCGTGGTTGAGTCGATTTTGGACTCCTACGTTTGGCGCACCGGACTAAGGCTCATACGACGACATCCTGTTCGACATGTTTTTTATTGTAGCTTATATCCACGAATCAAAGAAAATAAATGTTCAAAGCACAACTAGCTTTGAAGATGGTTGTGTCGATCCATGCTTGAGTTACGCTGGTTCCCACAATCAGACTAATTGGTACCCGCAAAACCGTCCGACTATTTTGCAAGGGCGAGGTTTTGCAATTCAATTATAGAAATGTACGACGCGCGACGTCTTATCTTTGACTGTACCGCAAAGACGGGAGCCAGAGGCGCGTGGGTTCGGAGGTTTTACGCTGTACGCGTTTCATGATGCTCAGACAAATCCAGGCGAGAAGGAATGCAATGTCTCAATGCCGAATGGATTGTGTTAGGATTACTGCCCCTTGACGGGAAACTTTGTTTGGACATCTGATATCCTTCGTACCTAGGTAGCCAAGGCGCAGTCGCATGAGACAACATTTTTTCAGGGGGTTGTAACGCGCCTCGCTCTCCCTTATCTTTGCCCTTGTTATGCATTACGCCGCTGATGGGATTTCTGTAGAATGGAGGCTTCAAGCTCATCTGAGGTACGTAGAGTGTCTCCTACGCAGGTAAGATGGCCGCTGACAGCCCCCGACGCAGACACTGGTCTCACGGGTGGAGTGATACGACGCTGGGTCGCGTGGTGTGTTTCGCCCGCAGGTATTACTTCGTACTTCGTACTGAAGCTCGTACAGCCAGCTTGTGCACAGGTCACATGGCCGGCAATAACTGGACAGCCGAGGCAGCGAGGGAGAAGTGAATGGAGAAGAAAGGGCGTATTCGTTAGTTGGAAAACGCGACAATCCTACTGCAAGACAAGAGTCGACCCTGTTTTCCTGGTTTGGATCGAGGGCATTGTGAAAGAGGACTCGACTCGGACCCATCCAGCCCCTGTCTTTGCAGCGATTGTTAGCCCCTCCAGTCCTTCAATAACCTTATTGTACGGTGCTTGGGAGGCCGTTGATGGGTGCACGGGCCAGCTCAGTGACAGTGCTACAGAAACGGGAGCGCCCAAGTCGCCCGGACTGGACGACTGGACGACTGGACGACTGGACGCAAAGAAGCGCCGGTTCCTCGCTGCGCTGAGCCCGTCCCAAACTCAGCCGAGATCGTGGGACTAGAAGCCAACACAACGCAACTTACTCACTTTCTGCGAGCTCTCAGGCCTCGACCCCGGTCCCCGATCCTCATCCTCGACTGGCTGCGCACTGCACTGCACATGCCGCGCGCTTGCAGTGCCCGCTGTGCTCGCCGTGCCCAATCCATCCCGTCTGCCATGCGATCGTGTCCAGACTATGCTTCGCCATCGCACTCCCCGGCCCCGACAGATTGAAGCCTCCTCCTGACTCCGTCACCCGGTAACCGCGGCCTCTCGAGGCCATGATATCCTCCTCTCCCCCGAGGACTGGCCCACACTTTGACTCGCCCGGGATAGAGGGCTCTTCGAGGACTACAAGCACCGCCGTCAACCGCCGAACTGGTCCTCGCCATCGTCCTCCTCGGTCACTTCCGCGTAAGCGCCAGCCCTGATGGCCCCTCACCCGGCTACTTTGGCTAACAAAACCACAGCTTGGATTGATTCTTACGAAGAGAAACACGGCTCCGTCGGTGATGATCAACTCCGACTATTAAATCCTCCCGCGCCCGCCGTTCAGTCGCAGCACAACTCCTCCCCGAGCGAGGTGCAACGCCGTGTCTCGAAAGATGGCTTCATAGATCCGGACGATCCGCTGCTGGGACAAGGCAGAGGCACGAGGGGAAGGATCCCTCACATTCTACGATATGGGCGTGCATCGATGCGCGGGAGGAAGTGGGATCACCTCAGGTCCGCCGAGCCCGTCATCCTCTCGGGGTTCCAACCGGCCACCAGGTCGACACAGCCCAACTTAGCATGGCAGGACTTTGTACATTCATCAGCCTATGGGCCCATGCCCAACGAAAACTCTACCGTCGTAGACCCCGAGATTCTGGACAAGCTGCAGCCAAATTTCGCCAACCCAGCATATCAACCCTACAACGCGCTGGATGCCAGGATACCTCGGAAGCGGCGAGCACTCGCGCCATATAAACGGGTATGGTACATGGCGATTCGACATTCCCTTGCACCACTGGTATTTAGACTTACTGTCATGGTTACCTCCATGGTCGCCCTGGCGGTTGCGGCACGAATCTACCAGATTGAGGACGTCGATGCCGATGATACCGCAGAGGAGACGCAGTCGGTGGTGGCAGTGGCAGTGGACTGTGTCGCAATTCCATACCTCGGGTATATGATCTGGGACGAGTACACTGGGAAGCCACTGGGCTTGCGATCGGCGGTTTCCAAGATTTCCCTCATCTTGCTGGACCTCTTCTTCATCATCTTCAAGTCGGCGAGCACGGCACTCGCGTTTGAGAGTTTAGTCTATCACAATTTAGCACATGCCGCGGTGCGGGATCTGTCAAAGGCGCTGGCAGCATTCATGTTGATAGGCCTCATAACCTGGACGATGAACTTTGCCGTCAACATATTCCGAACGGTGGAACGACTGGGCGGCGGCGAAGACGACGGTGAGCATGGATGAGAGACGGTGCGAGGACGACGGTGCGAGGACGACGGTGCGAGGACGACGGTGCGAGGAAAGTTGCGAAGACATTGGGAGCTGGAACTGGCCTTTGGCATTATACCCCTTCTGCAGGGATCGCAGTTTTTTTTTGTTTGTTTGTTTGTTTGGGTTGTGTTGTGTTGTTTTGAGACGATATGCATAAAGCTTGTATTGGCTATAGGTAGTCTTTTATTGTACTTTTATCATCTAATCCCGGACCATGAATAGAGAGAACGACGGCCATGGGGTTGCGAAAGGCATTTGAAGTCGATACATGCTTGAGTGAGTAACTGAACGAATGCATGAATGACAGACCGAAGCATCCGCGGATCTAATCAATCGCCCACCTTTCCTATTGTGTAATTACAGCACTCGCTATTCAAGGAGATGTGGAGCTTCAATGGCCGGGGTTCCTAAAAGGTGACGACAATGAGACTACGCCGGTCCCTCCCTCAGCTGGCGCCCGCCTGTAGGCAGATGCTATAGTGGGGGGAGGGAGGTAATTACACAAGGTCCCAGGCCATCCCTCAGGCTAGGGCGGTAAGGCGCGGCAGAACATGGCACTAAACTGCTTTCGACGCGCGCCCGCTTTGGCCAGTCGCCTTGCCTCAGGTAATGCGTGGATGAGACCAGCTGGGTCTGACTGCCTGATCTTCCTGCTCCAACGACGTCGCCCTGCAGACAACAATTTCCACCGTCTTTTTTCTTTTTCTCCTGTGACTCAACCGGCCTGGCGTGCAGACGGTCGTCCTTTTCTCCCCCGTTCGTGCCAGACCACGCAGCTTGTGCCTGTGAAGTCGCCCTCCCCGCCACCGACCGCGCTGTCCTTCCCTTCCCTGCCGCGGCGGTCCACTACGACCTCGTCCGAGCGATTCACCTCAGCTACGACGAGTCAGACGGGCGACCTTGCACGATCCATCCACCTTGAGGACACCTCTGCTGCCTGTCGGAGATATCTCATTCCCCCAGGCACAGCCGTATTTGAATCTGGCAGCAGCCCCCTCGCGAGCCGCTCTGACGACATCTTCTCGACTCCCTCCGATCTGAACCCCGCCTCGATCTTCTCCTTTGAGCCGCCGTGACCCCTCTGTCCGCAGACAGATCATGGCTACCAAGATGGCTGCCCCGAGCCAGATGCCCCCGATACCGAACCGGGAGGATATCGGAGCAACGTGAGTTGCCCGCGCGCTCGTGTGCCCAGCTGCTGACCGTGCTAGATGGACCTATCTTCAAGCCGGCATCGCGCGTATCATGAACGACCTCGAGCAAGGCATCGATATGCAGATGTACATGGGTGTCTACACGTACGTTCCTATGGCGTGTTCCCTTCCCCGGCTCCATCCCCGATGCTGATCTGATACAGTGCCGTCCACAACTTCTGCACATCACAAAAGGCGGTTGGCCTAAATGGACCCGCCATGCACTCTAACCACCGAGGAGGTAAAACGACCTTGCTTCCCCAACCACAAGGGCAAATTTTACTAACATGTCACAGCCCATCTTCTCGGTGAGGAGCTCTACAACAAGCTAATCGATTATCTCAAGCAACACCTCGAGGGACTTGTGAACCAATCCAAGGCGCACACCGACGAAGCCCTCCTTTCATTCTATATCAAAGAATGGGGTCGATATACGGTCGCCGCGAAGTACATCCATCATCTTTTCCGCTACCTAAACCGCCACTGGGTTAAGAGGGAGATTGATGAGGGCAAGAAGAACATTTACGACGTCTACACACTGCACCTGGTACAATGGCGTCGTGTGCTTTTCGAGCAGGTGTCGACCAAGGTCATGGACGCTGTGTTGAAGTTGGTCGAGAAGCAAAGAAATGGAGAGACCATCGAGCACGGCCAGATCAAGCAGGTCGTTGATTCATTCGTGTCCCTGGGTTTGGACGAGGCCGACCCCTCCAAGTCGACCCTGGACGTTTATCGATTCCACTTCGAGCGGCCCTTCCTTGCGGCGACCAAAGAATTCTATCTTGCTGAATCTAAGCAGTTTGTGGCAGAAAACAGCGTCGTCGAATACATGAAGAAGGCCGAGACCCGTTTGTCAGAGGAGGAGGAGCGTGTCCGGATGTACCTCCACCAAGACATTGCGATCCCTCTCAAGAAGTGCTGCAACCAGGCGCTGATTGCCGATCACGCGTCTCTCCTGCGCGAAGAGTTCCAGGTTCTTCTCGACAATGACCGTGTGGACGATATGGCGAGAATGTATAATCTGCTGTCTCGCATCCCCGAAGGTCTTGAGCCCCTGCGGACGCGATTCGAGACACACGTCAGAAAGGCCGGTCTCGCTGCGGTCCAGAAGGTGCAGTCATCCGAGGGCGACAAGCTCGAGCCCAAGGTCTACGTGGACGCTCTTTTGGAGATCCATACTCAGTACCAAGGGTTGGTGAAGAAGGCCTTCAACGACGAGCCTGAGTTCACTCGTTCGTTGGATAACGCATGCAGAGAGTTTGTCAACAGGAACGAGGTTTGCAAGGCAGGCTCCAACAAGTCACCAGAGCTGTTGGCAAAGTACACCGACGTTTTGCTGCGAAAGAGCAGCACCAGCATCGAGGAAGCCGAGCTGGAGCGCACACTCACCCAAATCATGACTGTCTTTAAGTACATCGAGGATAAGGACGTCTTCCAGAAGTTCTACTCCCGTATGCTTGCGCGACGTTTGGTGCACAGCAACTCCTCGTCAGATGACGCTGAAACTAGCATGATCAGCAAGCTGAAGGAGGCATGTGGTTTCGAGTACACCAACAAGCTGCAGCGCATGTTCCAGGATATGCAAATCTCCAAGGATCTCAACAAGGAGTTCCGGGATCATCTCGAAGGCGTAGAGTACACCAAGGCTGTTGATTCCACCTTTTCCATCCTAGGTACCGGTTTCTGGCCCCTGACGGCGCCCAGTACCGACTTCAACCCTCCCCCAGAGATTGCCGCCGAGATTGAGCGATTCATTCGTTTCTACAAGCACAAGCACGACGGCCGCAAACTGACCTGGTTGTGGCATCTCTGCAAGGGCGAGATCAAGGCAGGCTACTGCAAGAACAGCAAGACCCCCTACACCTTCCAGGTGTCGATTTACCAGATGGCAATTCTCCTTCTCTTTAACGAGAAGGATACCTACACCTACGATGATATGCTCAGCGCGACTCAGCTCAGCTCTGAAGTGCTAGACCAGGCCCTAGCCGTCATCCTCAAGGCCAAGGTGCTAATCATGGTGGGGGCCACTGGTGAGAAACCTGGACCTGGCAAGACCTTCCGTCTAAACTACGACTTCAAGAGCAAGAAGATTCGTGTGAACTTGAATCTGGGTGGTGTCAAGGAAGCAAAGGCGGAGGAGGCGGAAACCAACAAGACGATTGAGGAAGATCGAAAGCTGGTTCTCCAGGTATGCGCACTTTTGGTATTCGATCTGACTCGTTTGCTAACATATTTTCTAGTCTGCCATTGTGCGAATCATGAAGGCGCGCAAGAAGATGAAGCACACTCAACTGGTCAGCGAGACTATCAACCAGATCCGCTCCCGGTTCGTACCCAAGGTCAGCGATATCAAGAAGTGCATAGAGATTCTGCTCGACAAGGAGTATCTGGAGCGTCTGGAAGACGACGAACTCGGATACCTGGCATAAACGCCTCTCGTCAAATTTCGTCGTTCAGAAATCACACACTGCCACGGCATAGACTATGGAAGAGTGGTTTTGTTTCCTTATCGTGGGCTGGGACCGGCGGCGGCGGCGAGCACGGATGGGTACACTAGATGGTTAGCATGCAGCTGTGCTCCTTGGGATTCTCCCCTTTGCCCCAACCATGGTTCCCGTTTGGCTCTTTCCCTCCGTCCACCCTCTCATTCTTGTTTTTCTTGTCTTTATGATGACTTGCGTGGGGGATAATCGGATTGGAAGGGCTCGGCTGGGTTGAGGAGTGGGTGCGGCACGCTGCAAAAGCTTGGGAGAACAGGTGCGAGGAGTACTACACATACACATCAACACATACAGGAACAGGCATGTTTCAAGTGGGCTCTTTACGTAAATCAGGAGAGAAGAGTGTGATTTAAAAGACACGGCGGAGCCCATGTGCTCTGGGTCTGGTTGCTTGCTTAGTCAAATGCTTTGATTTGTTCCATTACTTGACGCGTGACGATATCGCTGCCCCATTCTATCTATCCATGATCCTATAATTAATGTCCTTTGGTGTCTTCAGATTCCTCATCTTCACTTTCTATATAGTCATCAGTCTTTGATTGCAGCAACATCGTCCTACTCTGGTTTTCGAGCCGCTTCCGCCTGGGGTTTCTCATTCAGTTCGTCGTCCAGCTTGTCGTCCAGCTTTTTATCCACCTTCTCATCTAGCTTCACTTCCACCAGCTTATCCCGCGATCCAACCACACCCTCTGTGTGGAACCCGTCGTCCTTTGGGGCGAAACCGTTCTTATGTGGTACATCTTCCTCCTCGGCCCTCTCCCTAGCCCTGGTTGTAGGTCGGCCCGGAGAGTCGCTTACACCAGAGAGGATGCTCTCGCTGAAGCTGACGCCCGTGGTGGGCCGGCCGGTGACAGTGTCGTCCGTAGAGCCAGTGCGGGACTCGGGGGCACTTATCATCTGGTAGTCGTTGTCGATGGGGCTGTTGGGCAGTGATGGCTCAGGCTTCTCAGACTCAGGCTTCTCATACTTTGGCGTAGTAGACTTGCGGCCCCAGCCACCTCCCCAGCCACCGGTACGACGCTTCTCGCCCGCCCATGTCGCCCAGCTAGACATGTAGGCGCCGGCTCTAGCACCGGCCGACTGCGCTGACTGCTGCGCCTTAGACAGGTTAGCGTTTTGACCGGCGTTTGAGTTGGCGCCACCAGCATTGTCGCCCTGGGCGGCGCGGGCCTCCTCGGCACGGCGACGCTGGGCTTCACGCAGGGCCTCCATGTCGGCATATAGCTTGTTGAGGACAAACGACGCCTTCTCACGACCGGCAGCGAAGTTGCGGCCGAGCACCTCGCGCCCCTGTGCGAAGCGTTCGTCGAGGTGCAGCTCCTTGACCTGCTCGGCGATGCGGCGTTGGACATCATCGATAGTGAGACCGCCGGCGCAAGGGTGTCGTGGGTCGATGATATCGAACAGGTGGGAGTCAGTGTTGGCGTCCCACATTCGGTAGTTCTCGGTACGCTTCCAGGCCTCGACCCAGTCCTGCCCAAAGTCCATGATGGGATCGCCCTCAACCTCCGGGAGAATGGCCTTGGGACTGCTGGTGTTCGAAGTGAGGTAGTTGTGGTATTTGACAGACGAGATGAGGGCGAGAATGTATTCTTCGAACTGAAGTCTGATAAACTCCTCGCTTCCGACATACTTCATCGTCTTGGGCCGGCTTGGGTTCGCCTCATCCCAGGTCTCGTTGATCTCCTGCGTCAAGTAATCGATCCACCGGCGGTCGGCGGCGGTAAGGGTAAGAGCGGTCCTTAGAGATGGCGAGGTGATGCTGATGACGTCCTCGTCAAGGTTGATGAGGATATCGCTGTATCGATCCTTCTGTTGAAGGAGGAGTGAGTTTGTGCTTCCGACAATGTACGACTTGGTCCCAAAGTCGGCCAGGATATCAAGTTGCTGGAGAGGCGTGTAAGGGCCATACAAACTTCCCTGGATCAGTTGTCAGCCACTTGATTCGATTCTAATGTAAGTCAATGGGTCGCGTTGTACCTTGCCAAAGATTTGGAGGGGAAGACCCATGTAGGACAGAAGAGAATTGCGATCACTAGTGCGCAAACTCGTGGGTTTTGAGAGGCACTTCTCGTAATTGTTCAATTCAGGATCTGCACAGTCCTGAAGGTTGCGAATGAGACCGGGTATCAAGGACAGAAGAGAAAATTGCATCATGCACAACCGATCGCACCTCGAGCCAAAGAAGAGCATCTGTGAGGGGTCAATATCAAATCTCAGAAGCTGTGTAGGTCAGGTCGGCTCACCTTTGGCTGGAGAAGGCAGCACTTCAACAGGACCAGTGTTTGCCATTTGAATTCGTGGATCAGCTCCCGCAGACTCATACCGAGGTACTGGTCGCGGTCCGCCTGGTCGTTCAGCAGGCCCCTATCCTTTTCATCCGCCAGGCTCTCCTGAAACCGGCGCAGGATCTCGACATCAGTGAATTCTCGCTGGGCAAACCAAGCCTGCGTCACAATGCTCAGGCGCTCACGTAGCATGCCAAAGAATTGCGGGCTATCGGCGATGACGACAACGGCCTTTTGCACGGTCGAGCGGGTGACATCTGCCGGGCGGTTTATGAGCTGGGTGGAATCCAGCTGTCGTGTACATGAGATTCCAAACAGCGATGTCGCAGGCGTGGTCTCTGTTGCCGGTCGGAGTAATGTAAAGTATGAAAAGTCCTCTTCAGAGCTATGGTCCTTGTTAGCACCCTGCCTTCAAGTCGCCTTCTGTCACGGCAAGGCTAGAAGCATAACTCACGCATGCGCTCCGTCACTCAAGGCCATAAACGGGAGCAATGACCAGCCAAAGTCCACGGCCGGATCACTTCCATCCTCGGCGCCAAACCACGTCTCGACCTCGGGGCCCCTCGCATGGTGGAAGCCGACAACGGTGACCAGGGGAGTGAATCCAGGGTTTCCCGGCGCAGGCGACGAGGGAATGATGGGTGACAGAATGGGCTTGAAGTCCTCGGGGGACTCGAGCGCATTGAGCGCCGGAATGGGCTCGTCGAAGCTCATTGCGAGTCGGGGGGGCGGGTTAGCGGCTTGACTGCCCGCCACGTATAAAGATGCTAAATTCCAACTCTCAGTGCGCTTATATCCTTGCCATGTACGTCCGACAGCCGTTGGGCGGCGATTCTATGCGCTCTCGAGGGACAGGGCCGTGGGTTGATGCAATCGTCGAGGTCAATCTCGGCTAGGAGGGAGGCTGCGGGCCGCGGGGGAGCGTCGAGCGTCGTGGGGGCGGGATCGAGATCGGGGATCCGAGGACGGAGCTGGGAGAAGAGATGGCTCAGAGTGAAGTCGTGGTCGGTCAAAATCCTTGTGAAATGGTTCCAGTGAAGTGGTCCCAGTGAAGTGGCGTCGTGGACCCCGCGGAGGGTTGTTGATGGGTGCGCGGAGGCGGTCAAGGAACGTTCGCAAGGCTCAGGCAACGGGACCAGGTAGCCGGGACGTATTGTGGCACGGCAGGGGATGAGATGGATACTGTGGAGTGGCGAGAGAGGAGGTGGTGGAGGAGTAAGAAGAAGAGAATGAAACCGGCGAAACAGGAGCCTGGGAGAACGAGACAAGGGGAAAAGGGATGGATGGAGGAGGACTCGACGTTGATGCGAGATCGTGACGGCCGCAAACAGGTGAAGAAGGGAAACGCCGACGCCCGTGTGAAATTAGAGTCGTAGTGGTAGTAAGTAAAAGTCGAGACGGAATTGGATGGAGTGGATGGATTGGATGGATTGGATGCTAATCTCGGGGCCGTGGCGTCACTGGTCGCTCGTCGTGGCAGTAGGCGACCAGACCACAGAACTTTTTACCTTAAGCTCACGCGTACAGTACCCCGCCATCTGCTGTGAGTTCAGCGCATCAGATCAGCGCATCAGTTTACCTTTGGCCACTGGAAATACAGTACAGTCCACTAAATCGCTACCTCACTAAATCACCGACCATCACGGGGCACCCATCGTGATCATGATCACACTCCGTGTCATCGAAATCTCATGCACATTCTCCCTCTCCCTCTCCTCTCCAGCTCTGACCTCCTCGGGTCGCATCACAATCCACGCCACAACTATGTAACCCTGGTCCTTGAGCCTCCTTTGCTAGCGGCCGTCTAACTTGTCCCGTCGACCCCTAAGTTAGCCAAGTCGTGGCAAATTCACAAAGACCAAAACAAGCAGCATCAACAACAACAAGTGACGCCTTATCACGTGCATTTCCACCACGTCCACGGCTTCTCCCTCTCCCTCTCCCTCTCCCAGACCGCATGTCATACAAAAGCCTCGTCTAGCCCACCCTGTCCGAGTCCAAATCCGTGGGGATCACCCATTCGACATGGCTGCTTGCGCTTGCTGGTCGCGCCCTCAATCTGCCGTCCTCAATTGGACGTGACCGCTTAGTAGGGGTCGCATCGCATGCCTGCCGACGTGTCTTGCATGACATGCCCCTATTGGCCAGCCCAAATCTCACTCTAGCGGGTGCACTACCGACTTGACTCTCTGTCGCTCCGCTCACGCACAGATATCACACTGTCATGTCCATGCTCGATCTGAATTGTGCCGAGATGACTGAGGCGCTGCATGTCTTAGATCATTCTCCGGAAAAGGCTGAGCGCATTTGTATCAAGTTTAATAACTATTGCCCACAGACCACCCAAGGAGGCGCCCCAAAATTCTGCTGCGTAATGTTTCACCAACTTGAGTGCAACTTCATGGTTTACAATCATCCTCTTTATACCCGATGGCCTATTTCTCAAGCACCAGAGAATGCTTAGATGAAGAGGAACCTATGTAAAACACTTAAGAACGCCCAGGACATGCACCTTTAATAAGATTTACCAGTAATATGGGGATAACTACTGGAGATTATTACAGGGTACATCATACACAGATTATGGACACATGAACCTCAATGTCCCATGCTCGATGGTTATCCTATGAGGATTTCATCAGTTGCTATACTGTTGGTCTCAACTAATAGTCCCCGTTGTCCTTCCAACTCCCCGGCAGTCCCATGCTCAATCCTTTCAGCATTGGACCGGGAAAGGTATGGTTGAGGAATATAGAGCAGCATCTGAGTCTTTTGCCAGGTGTCTTGAAGAGCTTGTGGGTCTGGGCATGCAAACCCTCTTGTTCAAGGCGTGCCTTTAAACATGAACAACGCAAGTGAAATCACCTCAAAATACCAGCAGTCACTGTGAGAGCTTCGGGAATTATCACGGCGAGACGAAACATGCATCCCTCTTCCAGCACTTTCGCTAGTTTACGTCAGGGACATGTGCAATAAACTTGCCTCGCCTTCTGAAAGTTTCCAAGAAACATGAAGGGCGAGCACACCACCCTATTTTGGGGCCATTATCAGGCGACGGAGGTTACAGAGTATTCATTTGCACAGATTATGGTGACGGACGACTCCCTTTGGCGTTGTTCGAATCGAGCTACCCCACACCTAACCTAAGCTTATGCCTACACTTCTTGTCAACGAATTTCTAGTGCCATCTGTGCAATCAATATTCACGCACGAAGAGCCGTAACCCACAAGCCCAAGTGACCATTTGGTCTAGCCTCGAGTGCCGGATATTGTCCCCCGTGATGCAAAGCAAGTGGTGGGTTTCATTCTAAACAGGCTATTTTGAAAGAAGCTTTGTTCCCTCCTCCACCAACCACGAACTGCCTTGATGATCCATGGTCACTCTCTTTATTCTGGCGAGCTATTTTAATCTCCGCGCACATACTGTACCTGAGACTCCCGAGATCTTCGAGGGTCAGAGACTCGACAACATGGGTGCTCCTCCTTCGCTCATCACAGTGAGTTTCTGCCACGTGTATGCAACAAAGGATGCAAGGAACTCCCACGTGGTTGCAGGCAAGGAGGTTCCGTGCCATCGGTACTCTGGAAAATGTCTATTCTTATGCTTTGCAAAAACCCCAGCCCACTCCGCAAATAAACTTTTGTTCTTCAAAGGAGCATGTGGTTATCGAGACACTGATAATTGGGGTCTCCTTGACTGACAACAGTAAGGAATCATGACATCAACATAGATCGACAGATGTGCTTTGAAGTCTCAATCAAATAGTGACAGAGTTCGAAAAAAGATCCTATGCTAGATGTGAGGGAAAGAATCGGAATCCTTTCCTGAATACCACCCCCCCTCGCCACTGAGCGAACAAAACAAGGGCACCCTTCTGCGACTAATTGAGTCGGAGAATTTGGCGATCTCACTACTGGCGCACATTTTCGAGTCAGAAGACACCAAACCACCTCCACCTAGTAGCTTGGAAGAGACCCGGAGCCGAAGTCTTTGTGAGATCTGACGGGCCAAGCCGCACAAGCACCCGCAAACAGCCTGGACGTAGATGTCACCAGTGGGCGTGGTCTCCGCCCCGTGCAGACCATGGCAAATCCGGCGCAACTGAAACAAGCCTCCCGGGCTTGAGATAAACGACGACTGAGCCTATGAGTAGTAGTTTGGTGGTTGGGATCTACGCTACGCCATGATCGGCAAAAGCGCTGAGGCGAAGGAGCATCGCCCTAAGTTCTAGCCTCGAACCTAACCAAGGGCTGGATGGGTAGACGTCACAAGAAACTATGATTGAAGACAAATCCCCAGTCCCTGCGATCTCGAGAGCTCATTGGAGTTGAGGTTATTCTCAATTGCCACGAAAGGTTCTGGTTCTATGCCGCCTATCAATTTCATAAAAAAACAGTTTATCTTCTACAGGGTCAACACATCTGGAGACAAAGAGGGCCGATTGAAGGGCAATCCAAATAGACGCGACAATTTCTATTTCATGTTCATAATGGGCGACAGTTTGCGTAATTATTTTGGAAGAACAAGCTGATCACAAATTCAACCGAATCAATAAAAAGGTTAGAAGCTTGATGTGTTTCCAGCCGTCCGCTTTGGGAGACCCAAGAGTGCAAGATGAGAAAAATACGCAACTACTGGTATTTGTCAGAGGAATGAGACTAGAGAGGGCATAGTTAGCCCAAAGCTTACGCTCCGCACCTGCCGCATTTGTAACTCTTGCTTATGATCGCCACGATACCCGCGGTTTGTGCATGAATCAACTCGGTCTAGGATGCGTCATTAGCACGCCGACAACTAAACGCGCAAAGTTCGGCAAGGTTTCACATGTTGCCAAGTGACTGACACAAACCCCTCGCCCAGAACAAGTGGAAATCGGGCGCCTGCATGCGAAGGATTCGCCCCATCACTGCTAAGCTCTCGGCTAGGCAGCATTTTTCCATAAGGTTGACCAGCGGTGAGACAGCAAGGCTAATGGGGCGGGCGCTCTTCGAGGCCAGTCACGACCAAGACATCGGACACTTTCTTCAGCCACCAAAGGATGCGCATGAGTTCGTCGTGGCTGAAGACATCCGTGCATCAAGTCCTAGATGGGACGAACGATAGAGAGCGATGCTGGTAAAGGGGGCTCAGGGGCTTGGCGGGATGTCGCCGCGTCGCATCTAAGCCACAAGAATCGGAATCAGATATAGGGGGCAAAAGAGAAGGCTGATTCAATGCCAGGTGTTCGTCATGCCATGACAGTGTGATACACACCCGTTCTCTGCAGCGCAGCAATGCATTGTTCATGCGGGATGGTTCGCCTCGACGTGGGACAAAGACATTATGTTGTCTGTTGACAAAGAGAGGCTTTTCGAAACAGCCCATGGACTGTGGTGAGACGTGGGACCTGACACAAACAGATTGCATCGCGTCTTGTGTTCACAAAACCTCCTGCTGAGCTGAATCAAGTGACTAGGAGATGAGACTGGCTAACAACAAGACCTCCGCCTCGTCCAGGCTCGAGGTGGATGGATGCATTGAGTGGCATCGAATTGTGAGTTGATGTGGAGTCATCGGGCGAGATGGGTGCCTTCACCCCGGGCGTCTTTGGACCTAGTGGGCTCATGCAGCTAGAACGAGAACCGGGAAGGTCTTAGCTGCCTTCTGGAACACTTCCTTGGGCGCCCAGACACGCCAGTCCGCAACCGAGAGCTATCTCGGCGGCTCTACCAACTGTGCGACCCCAGGAGGATTCGCAGCGCCGAGGAACGAACGAGGTGAACCACGGGGGTCATCGGGGAGACACATGGAGACCTCTAGGCGTGTGAGTGCTGACTGCAAGTGGGGTTAGGGTCTCCGAATCGGGAAGCCGGCGAGACAGGACGAGCATGTTGCGAGAGGCAGGGAAGGGAGCTCAAAGGGCTAGAGATGAGAAGCGAGAAGCGACAGGAAGTGGCGGTTACCGAAGAGAGTTCCCCGATATGGAGCACACCCCGGTGAGTCTCGGTGATCGTGATATATCGACGGAAATCTGTAGGCTTCAGTGCAAGATGGATAGCGGGGTGGAGGTGTTCGTCTCGACCGATGTTGTCTTATCGGCACCGTTTAATTTCCCTCACCCATCCACGCATGTAGCCCAGTAAGGCGACTAATAGGAATCAGATCATCAAACTTGTAGCCGCAACGTGCTGTTGCTCCAGATGTTTGACGAGTTGCCGCTGAGTGAGGACCAAGTCTGTACATTTTGTCCTGATGCTACTGCACATGCGCCCTATGTACATTGTCGGTCGCTCACTTTTTGCTTTTTGCGTCGTCAAGTTCTCAGCTGGCGCCCACGTGTCTTCCTGGTCGTGCCATCGGGGACCGGGAGCCGTCACCAATTGCGCACCAACGAGTCTGGCCTCCACTAACTGGGTCCTTGGAGTCGGGGTAAGCTGGCGGGTCGGTGATTCGCTGCCCGTCTTGGGATTGTGATGATCGAAGTGATTATTGATACTTTGCCAAATTGCGGTTGGGCGGACCGCCGCATCTGACTGAGCGCGGCTGGGCTTCGGTGAGAAAAGTGCCAGGTCACACCGCTGCACCAAAGACGGGTTTGGTTAATTAGCAGGTTGGTATTGGCGTACGTAGGTGCGGACAAGGTCCGGGGGTCAGAAACGAAGGGAGGAGGAATGTGCGCACCCCCTTGCTGCATCGAGGCGATCATTTTGGCGAGGGAATCAGGGAGGTAGGAGGCATGTGGAGGCACGGCGAGCAAGCTGAGATCAGTCAACTTTGCTTGGACACAGACTCATGTGCACTTTTCGTAATACCAAAGTATTGGGGTGGGCTAAAACAAAACGCCCGGATAGAGATGAGTGGGAGGTGAAGATGAATTTTCCATGAATCAGTCTCAGCTGACAACCGAGGGATTGGATCGGACCATCCAATCGAGCTGGGCACAATCGGAGGTGGCTTGCTAAGGTTTTGAACGCCATCTGAATTGCTGGTGTCGCCCACGTTGTGAGGTATCGACTCGAGTCGCAATCTGGGTGCCTGCGAAGCACCGTACGCGTTCTGCAGCTCCCGCCCAACAAAGCATAGCATCAGATGCAGTCAGTGGGAGGGCACCCCCACTGCCTGACGAGGGTGCTGGTCCTTGTAGAGTTTACAGCCCGTCGTGTCTCGAAGCTCATGTTCCACACGCCTCCCTGCTCCTCTTTGTTGGTTTCTGTCATTTTCTCCTCTCCTTCTCCAGGTGGGCCTCGTCCGAGTGTGAACGTGCCAAAAAAGAAAGTTGGGGTGCGACCCCGGCTCCACCGGCTTTGGTTTGAGTGCGTTGAGTGTTCACCATGGGCAGCGCCCTGAGCGGCGAGTTGAAGACTTCGGTGGAGTACTACGTAGTACAGCCGCAACACCCTCTCATTGCATGGTGGCGCATTCAATCAACGATGGCCTCCAATGCTGTCGTTGGCCTCTGAGAATGATAACGGGCAGGCTTTCGGTTCTACCCACTGCCTGTACGCTCTGTACCACCACCTCATCCATTGCTAGGCCACTATCAGCATCTTACCCCAAAGCAGCAAGCGACTAAAACGGCAGTGGTGGACAGGGCTGTCAGCGCAGCGCAATTTGCAGCCCCTTTTGCCAAGCCTCGCAGAACATTGTGAGACATCTCGGGGACGGCGGCGGGACCTGGCCTTTTGACAGGTCGAGGTTTGAGCGCGGCTGCACTTAGTGCGCCTGAAAAGAGTATTCCTCAGCTGATGGAGGCTATGGGATGCGAATTAAGAAGAGTCCCTCAAAGTTACTGAGTCGTAGTGATCCGGTTCAGCGGCGCTTTGTGCCAGCCTGTACAGGACTATCCTGGTCCGGGGGATGCATCCATGCTAGGTTCCTGGAGGCGACACCGAAGGAAGAGCCAAGACAACGCCGAGGCCTGGAACTTTGTGATAAAAAAAAACAGAACTCACACCACCTGTTTACTGACTGCCAGTGCCGGTGTTGGAGCCCCGACCCGGCGGGTTTTCTGTATCCCTGGCTTGAACAAGGTAGGATTGGGCTGAGGCTGGCCAACAATCAGCGTGTGGCCCAATGGAGTCTATCTCTCCATCACGTCGCCCGACTGGTAGTGATCTGGCTTGCGGATGCTGGGACTCTGCACGGTGACGGTGTCAGACGCGAATACCGGTTGGCATCCCAGAAGCCTTCTCGAACCAGGCATCGACGGGTCGGAGCGCTGACTACTACTATGTACCATCCGGAGGAATCGCGCCCAGCTCTACTCCGCAGGACGGGAGGGGATCGCGAAAGTCCGGAGTCTGAACGAGATGGAGACTTGCAGCGCAGAGTGTAGTCCCACATCCTAGGACCAGGGCGGGCGGCAGGGTCTGGCCCGGCTGTGCCCCATCAGCATCAGCATCAGCATCATCTTCATCAAACCAAACAAAGACACCATCATCAGGTTTTCATCGACCTCTTATCATCGCGGCGATTGGGTCTCGATTCCGTCTGTGTCGTGTACTCTGCAAGCGAGTGCCCGGACTCAGTTGCTGACTGCAAAACACACAAAGGCTGCACCTGCTGGCCTGTCTAGGGAAGGTCACGCTGGCCCTCACGGTCTCACAGCCTGCCGCCCGACTGCCTCGTTTCCTGCCTCGTTTCCTGCCTCGTTCCTGCCTGGCTCTCGTGCACTTCGACGTAGACCTACCCAACTCTGCACATGCACATCACATAAACACTCATAAGCCCTGTGGCACGCAGCTCTCTCGGCGAGACCTGACTCTTCAATTGCCTCGTTTCCCGGTTCCGGTTCCGTTACCGACGCCAAAGCCATCGCCTCCACGATCCCTCTAAAAACAGAAAAAGCACAGGTTGCCAGTTAGATATCCTGATCCTGCCGCCCCCCTTCAATTCCTGCCGCCCTCGCCCTCGCCCGCCCTCGCCCACACCCCTGCGTCCTCGGGCTCCCCACACGACGCCCCCCATTGGTCCCACCTACCGCCGTGCTGTGTCTCGTCATTGCAGTTCCACTGTAACTTAGCACGCCCTGCAAGCTCCCAGTGCGGCCTAGCCACTGCTCTGCAATACGGACGGGGGCCATACCATCTCTCCTCCGCCCACCGCCGCCAGCCAGGCCTTGTCTAGCACCATCCTCGACCCTTCCACGCCGGCCTCCGCCTCTCCAGCTTGCTCTCTCACCCGCGAACACCTCACCAGCAGCCACCAACCCTGGCCTGGCTACGTTCGCGTTCTCGCCATCCTCCTCCTCTCGCCCTCACGACACACGCCAACTGGACACGATCAATTCTCCAGCCCGTCCCTTCCGTATCCGCTCCTCCCTCCACTACTCCGCCCTCGCCAGCCATCCTCCGCAACCAACCGCCGACCGAACTCGCATCGCCCCAGGATCACGACGCCTCTCGTTCCCGGACACTCGACGACTGCTACTTCCCTGGGGCGCTCCCTGATCCCACGACGCTGCCTGCTAGATGCAACCGATAGCCATGCGCCGCTGATTGCCCTTATCGCGACACCCGAACCGAATTGAGCCCGAAAAGCACCGGGCCAGCGCAGCCGTTTTCCAAGGCCCGACGCTGCGCACTCTCGCAGACTCGCCAAGATGGGTGCCTGTATGAGTTCGAGCAATGAGGAGGTGGACCAGAAGAAGAAGAGTCAGGCCATCGACAAGATCCTCGAGGAGGATTCGAAACGATTACGGAAGGAATGCAAGATCTTGCTTCTAGGTAGGCCTGTACCACGGCCCGCGTGGGCTGCTTCTCTGAGGACTGCCATGGCTGACATAGACCCCAGGTTCCGGCGAAAGTGGCAAGTCGACAATTGTCAAGCAGATGAAGATAATCCACCTCCAGGGGTATTCAGAGGATGAGCTTTTCAACTATCGACCCACCGTCTTCAAGAACCTCGTCGAGTGCGCC
Organism: Ilyonectria robusta; assembly: GCF_021365365.1. Lineage (NCBI taxonomy): Eukaryota > Fungi > Ascomycota > Sordariomycetes > Hypocreales > Nectriaceae > Ilyonectria > Ilyonectria robusta. Next base: position 895,527 of record NW_025764436.1, on the reverse strand, counting down.
AAGGCCGTCATCACGGCCATGCAGCAGTTCAACATCGAACCACAAAATGACGAGAACAAGACTCACGCAGAGTTCCTCATGGAGTATCAGGCCGAATCCGGCCCCCAAGCACAAATTGATGCTCAGGTTGGCGTCGCCGTACAATCATTATGGGAAGACCCAGCTAGGGAACTTCTTATGGAGCACCAGACAGAGTTTTACCTCATGGACTCGGCAGAATAGTGAGTTTGTACGAGTTTGGATGACGCGACAATTTCTAATCGGCGTCTGCACAGCTTCTTCCAGGAGGTCTTACGAATAGTTGCCGCCGACTACCTCCCCAACGAAATGGACGTCCTCCGAGCACGAACGAAAACGACGGGGATTTACGAGACGAGGTTCCAGATGGGCCAGCTGAGCATACAGTAAGGCTCCCCAAAACGCCATTTTTGGAGCCGCCATCGGATTGCTGACACTTGGAATAGCATGTTTGATGTGGGTGGTCAACGAAGCGAACGTAAGAAGTGGATTCATTGCTTCGAGAATGTGACTTCGATCATCTTCTGCGTTGCTCTGAGCGAATATGACCAGGTTTTGCTAGAGGAGAGCAGCCAGGTAGGTCCACTCCTACGAGGAACCGCGATGGGATGGGCTTTGCTAACAAGACTAGAATCGAATGATGGAGAGTTTGTTACTCTTCGACTCTGTGGTGAACTCGCGTTGGTTTATGCGAACCAGCATCATTCTATTCCTGAACAAGGTAGATATTTTTAAGCTGAAGCTGTCGCGGTCACCTCTCGGCAACTACTTTCCCGATTATTCTGGAGGCAACGATGTCAACAAGGCGGCCAAGTATTTGCTATGGCGCTTCAACCAGGTCAACAGGGCCCATCTAAATCTGTACCCTCAGTATGTACTCCGAAGTTGAAGCCTGTGGAGATGGGGATAAGGAGCTAACGCATGCCGCAGCTTGACACAAGCAACAGATACATCCAACATCCGGCTCGTCTTCGCGGCGGTCAAAGAGACCATCCTGAATAACGCGCTTAAGGACTCTGGGATTCTTTGATGGGAAAATGCTGTTTTGTTTTTGACCAATGATGTGAATATTCGGGACTGTACGGGCTGGCGTCGCGAGCATTATCCGGAGTTTTTGGGGATGGGAAGGAGGACGACTTATTTTTACACATCCCTTTGTTTGTTTCGATGCGGCGTTTCCTGCTTCTACGCTCTTTTCTCGCCCTCACACGCTCACGTACGGACGGACTCTCCGCTACAGTCTGGATTGAATGGCGAATCAACTACTGTTCGAAACTACAACACACAGCTCGACGACGACACCCGGACGAGAGTCACATCCAGTATGACGACGCTTTATGTTTATATATTTTCCCTGTTCTTATTTCGTTTTGTGGCCCTTGATTGGCCAATAGACGTGGGAACCCAAGACTTACATCTTTGGATTTTGCCTACTCGGACACGGAGTGGGTTCTAGGGAGGCAGCTTTGATTGAAAGGATACGGATGGCAGCGATGAACCCTACAGAAAGGCAGTGCCAACAGGGAACGTGGATGATGGAATTTAAATACGTGGGGAAAAGAGTGAAACAAAGCAAAAAAAAATCATTGCTTTCCATTCCTGTGGGCACTGCTGATTTCTAGGCTGGGGTAGAAAGCGCATGGTTTGAGGTATTGTTATTGTTGTTGTCTGACGATGACGGGACGTCACCGGGAGACGGGACTGTGTGGCATGCGAGTTGGTGGTTTTCAAAGTAGCTCAGCCCGAACTCGGGGATTGATGATGGAAAGGGAGATTTTCAGCGAGGCGGATTCATCAGTACTATGTGACCTTCTATCAAACTAGTTTGATGGGCTCTTTCATCTGTGTGAAAATGGTCTTCGTGGTGACTTGGAGTATGGTGAGGGGGCTGGCCGGATGAAAGCCAGACCAGGCTGGGGTAGTTTGAGGCCGGATTGAAGCTTATAGCAGGCGGTAAGTAATTGATCACCCGCCTCGTCGAGGAGGGGCTTTGAATCTGCAGCCACTTTGCAAAAGCGCCTCAACATCGGTCAAACAATGGGAAGGTTTTGCGCGTGTCGCGGCCTTCGGTAGCTCCCTGCTCAGCTCGTGGGGGGTTTCACGTGTTAACTGGGCTACAGGGGATCATGTATCTCTCCATCTGTAAAGCCTAACCCTATACCTTGTTGGCAGCTGTTCCCAAGTACAACCCTACCATCGGCATACCTCAAAACTGCGGCCATTCGCATGCGTCCCAGCCAAGGTCGTAAGGGGCGTCAGCTTGTTGTGGACGTGGCTTGGAGCTTGGGCCTCCGAGGACGGATGTCTCAACTGCGAGGCGCCATGGAGCTTGATTGTTGGAGAACTGGATGCATTTGGCAATTGCAGGAGTTGGTTGGTAGACACCGACAGGGGGTCCGTTTCCACCGACAGGGGGTGAAGATGAAAAGAAACAAAGGCTCGCCACTCGCAGCGAGCGGTAACACCAACAAGGTCCAGCACCACCATCAGACCACCGCGGCGATGCGCTCGCCGAAGACCGATCGCAAGTTGAGCGCGGCGGATATCAAATGCCGCCTGCGTCATGACGACCAGGGGCAAGCGCCGACTCGGCAAGATCCATGAGATTCAACCCACGGGCGTTTTGTTTTACAAGTGGGCTTGGCTTCTTAGCGAACGGGTGAGGGGGGCAAATGCCTCATGAAGCCATGGGGGGGTTTTCGGCTGCTAAGTATCCACGACGAAAGCCGGGTGGTTCGGAGGCGAGTCTCTCGACATCTAGATCTCGGTTCTGGGGGTACACGGTCGCTGTGGCGGACGTCGCGGCCCCGCAATCCGTGGCGAAGAGGGGGGGTCGACTAGGATGAAGCTAGGTAGCTGGTCTGGACTGTGGAGGGGCGATTGGGAGACGATGGAGCAAGAACAAGAGCGTACGACATGATGGAGGAATGAGGGGACATTGAGAGGCTTGTTGGGTGGGATGCGTGATGGATTGCGAGCTGCGATGCATGCATGTGAGGGTGAGGGGATCCTGCTCCAAGGCGCCCCAATTCGTAGCTGTATGTAGCCGTCGATGCGCGATGCTAGATGCGTGATGCTGGCAGCTGGACGCTCGGTGCTTGTTCGCGCGTGTGTGCCGACAATGTCGTCATGTTACAGACGGGATGGTTGTTCTGAAGGGGGAGGTGGCAGCGGGGAGCTCACCGGTAAGCTGGCAGTTGGCTGAGAGACCCGAATGCTCAGACATGCATATGGATCAGTCAATGAGGAGCTGGATGGGGGGACCAGGAGGGAGGAGGTTGTGTAGAATAGGAATAGCTGCGTAGCAGTAGGCATGATGGGGAGAGGAGAAGAGGAGGCAGTGGTCCAGAGCGCCTGCACATCCCATGATGGAGGGGGATGGAGCATGCCTCCCCTCGAGGCAAGAGAGAGAGGGGGTACCATACCTTCTTGCCTTCCTCCCTAAATCAATACCCGACGTCTTCTTCTTCTTCTTCTTCATCTTCTTCTTCTCATCACCCCCGACATGAATTAAATATACAGCTATTGCTACCTCTGGACTACTATCCCTTTGCCATCATCCTCGTCTCTTCTCTGTTCTGCTCCGTTGCGCTCGCCCTCCTCTGCTCGCTGCTCCCGTACTCTGGATCCGCTAAGCTAGCTTCCCCCGCGGCGCTTCATCTGTCTCACCCACTGCCTAGTTACCGACATAGCTACCAGCTGGTTGCGGTATCCATCAATCGAGCCGCCCTTCAAAACCTACGACTCACCTGCCGACTTCTCTTCGACTTTCTCTTCTATTTATTTCAATTTCCAATCCAATCTCCAATCCTTCACCTCCTCCTCCTCTGCGAACCGTCCATCCCTCCCGCTTGCTCCGTGTGCTGTCCCGCCTCATCGTCTCGCACAAGCAGGGCGTATATCCATCCAGTCCAAGCTACTGCGAGCTTACCTTGTTCGCACCCTGCAACTCCTCGACACTTCGACCCCGCTCCCCCACCTGAGGTGCGTCTCGTCTTGCCTGGTCTCGCTGTCCCGGCGAGTCGCGTTATCTGACGTACTCAATCACTCCTGTAGCGAAGTACGGTGGGTGACCTGATCTGATTTTCGCCTTCACCGAGCAAGGAGCTAGTCGTGGTACTTAACACCTGCTGCGCAAGCTTTCCTGAGCTTCCTCCCCTCCCTCCTCCTCCCCTCCTTCATGCTCTGATTGTTCTTTTCCTAGATATTTTGCTAGCCAGTCCCAAAATCAGGCTGAAAATATGGCTTCCGCGCAGGAGCCCATGCCAATTCGCCAGAGGCGTCCCTCTACAAGCGCCCCGATTGTCGACATCCAGGGTGCTGTCGGCCCCGCGGGCATCTCTCGCCCCAAACACACCAGAACCGCCACCGGCTTCGGCCCGAGCGAGATCACCAGCGTTGAAGGTACGGTGAAGCCCCTCACATAGCACAGTCCCCATCAGATTCCCAGCAATTGGTGTTCGTCAATTGCTGGCAACCGCCCGCGGTAGCAATCTCACCCAGCTGCAACCGTTACCCCACCATCCTCGTGTAAGTGGCGAATTAGGCCGCGATGCTAACCACCTTGAATAGCTTCCATCCCCGAACCCCAGCGCGAGGCATGGAAGAAAAACCAAACTGGTGGCTTCAGGAGCCAGGACGACTTTGAGAAGGAGGTTGTCCGTCATGTTGAAACCACGCTCGCTCGAAGCGTCTTCAATTGCGACGAGAACGCCGCCTATTCGGCCACTAGCTTGGCCTTCCGTGATCGTCTGATCTTGGACTGGAACAAAACCCAGCAGCGTCAGACTTACCGCGACTCCAAGCGCGTCTACTACCTCAGTCTTGAGTTTTTGATGGGCCGCGCCTTGGACAATGCCATGCTCAATGTTGGACAAAAGGACACGGCCAAGGGTGAGCACGCACTCACCACAGCTATGCCCTTTTGAACAAACCCTAACCGTATTAATTAGCTGGTCTCGCTGATCTCGGATTCCGCATCGAAGACATCATTGGACAAGAACACGATGCCGCCCTGGGCAATGGCGGCCTCGGTCGTCTCGCAGCCTGCTTCCTCGACAGCCTGGCTTCTCTCGACTACCCCGCCTGGGGCTACGGTCTTCGATATCGATACGGAATCTTCAAGCAGGAGATCATCGACGGATACCAGGTCGAAGTCCCCGACTACTGGCTTGACTTCAACCCTTGGGAGTTTCCTAGACACGATGTGACGGTCGATGTAAGCACCAACCCATGCATATGATGGCCATGATGGAACAAGAGCTAACTCGTCGCTCCAGATTCAATTCTTTGGAAATGTTTCCAAGTCCATCAACGACGAGGGCAAGACCATTACGAAGTGGGAGGGAGGCGAAATCGTCCAGGCTGTGGCTTTCGATGTGCCTATTCCTGGCTACGACACGCCTACGACCAACAACCTCCGACTCTGGTCCAGTAAGGCCTCTGGCGGAGAGTTCGACTTCCAAAAGTTCAACAGCGGAGACTACGAGAGCTCGGTCGCTGACCAGCAGCGAGCTGAGACTATCAGCGCTGTCTTGTACCCCAACGACAACCTGGAGCGCGGCAAGGAGCTCCGTCTGAAGCAGCAGTACTTCTGGGTAGCTGCCTCTCTTTACGACATTGTCCGTCGTTTCAAGAAGTCCCACCGTCCTTGGGTCGAGTTCCCCGACCAGGTAGCTATCCAGCTAAACGACACGCATCCCACCCTTGCTATTGTGGAGTTGCAGCGCATCCTCTTGGACATTGAGGGCTTGGAGTGGGATTTGGCTTGGGACATTGTCACAAGAACTGTAAGTCTTGAAATCTTAACCACAAAACATACTCTGACATTTCCTAGTTTGGCTACACCAACCACACCGTCCTTCCGGAGGCTCTGGAGAAGTGGCCCGTTGGTCTGATGCAACACCTCCTCCCCAGACATCTGCAAATTATCTATGAAATCAATCTCTACTTCCTCCAGGCGGTGGAGAAGGCGTTCCCCAAGGACCGAGACATGCTCCGGCGAGTTTCCATCATTGAGGAATCCCAGCCCAAGATGGTAAGGATGGCTTTCTTGGCCATTGTCGGATCTCACAAGGTCAACGGTGTCGCTGAGTTGCACTCGGACCTCATCAAGACAACCATCTTCAAAGACTTTGTGGAGATTTACGGCCCTGACAAGTTCGCCAACGTGACCAACGGCATCACTCCCCGTCGTTGGCTTCACCAGGCCAACCCCCGACTGTCGGAGCTCATTGCATCCAAGGTTGGCGGCCATGAATTCCTCAAGGATCTTACTCTGTTGAACCGCATCGAGCAATATGCAGAAGATAAGGACTTCCGCAAAGAGTGGTATGAGATCAAGTACGCCAACAAGGTCCGCCTTGCGAAGCTTATCAAGGCCGCAAACGGTGTTACGGTAAACCCAGCTGCCCTTTTTGATGTTCAGGTCAAACGTATCCACGAGTACAAGCGTCAGCAACTCAACATCTTTGGCGTCATTCACCGTTACCTGACCCTCAAGGCCATGAAGCCCGAGGAGAGGAAGAAGCAGCTCCCTCGCGTCTCCATTTTCGGTGGCAAGGCTGCTCCAGGGTACTGGATGGCAAAGCAGATCATTCACCTGATCAACAGCGTCGGAGCAGTTGTGAACAATGACGAGGACATTGGTGACCTTCTCAAGGTCATCTTCATTGCCGATTACAACGTGAGCAAGGCCGAAATTATCTGCCCGGCTTCTGATCTCAGCGAACACATCTCCACTGCGGGTACCGAGTAAGTTGGCTTCTCAAGTGTTACCGGGTGATTGCTTACACAGCTTAGGGCATCGGGCACAAGCAACATGAAGTTTGTCCTCAACGGAGGCCTCATCATTGGTACTTGTGATGGTGCCAACGTAAGTCGACCTGGATGAACCCTGCCGATGAACTAGACTAATGTGACATAGATTGAAATCACTCGGGAAATCGGCGAGAACAACATCTTCCTTTTCGGTAACCTCGCCGAGGACGTCGAGGACCTACGTCACGCCCACAACTATGGAGATCACGCCATTGACCCTGACCTGGAGAAGGTGTTTGTGGAGATCGAGAAGGGGACATTTGGCACGCCCGATGACTTCAGCTCCATGATGGCTGCTGTTCGCCAGCACGGCGACTACTACCTGGTTTCGGATGACTTCCACAGCTACATCGAGACGCACCACCTCGTGGACGAGGCGTACCAAAACCAGGAGGAGTGGATCAAGAAGTCTATCATCTCGGTGGCTCGCATGGGCTTCTTCAGCAGTGATCGTTGCATCAATGAGTACGCGGATATGATTTGGAACGTCGAGCCGCTCGTCGTTCATGACTAGAAGGTGAAAGCGAAGCGGGTATAGACTCGTAGAGGCGAAGTTTAAACTGGGAATGAGGCGGGCGAGGGCAGATTGACATGGATTCGGAGGAGTAGCTTCCAGTAAGACGGTCTGCACTGAAATGGTTGGGTTTACCTTGTAATGAACGAACATGACATATTTGCAACTGAAATTGTTTCCTGGTACCGTTGATCTGGATTGCCGTGCCATGAGTAAGGGAGCTTAATGTTAGATGGCCCCGCTACGTAATCTCCAACACTGGGACAGCCCGGCGATCTTTTCACGCCGCTGTGAAATTATTAGACACCGACAGGTGAATTAGCAAACTCATTTGATAACTGAGGGCCTTGATATTGAAGCGCGCTGAAGTCGTGTTTTGTGGTATCCCTGTCGCGTGTCGAACAGCTGCATCGAACTAGAAATAACTGTCACCTACCGCCACACACAGCCTCGTGTTGAGTGGAAGAGACAAAGTAAAAGAAATAAAAGAAACACCTTGACCGGCTCGTTTTCCTATAAATCGGGAATGTATGGGAACCCTATCTGTTGGTCATGATGATTGAAAATGTGCTGGGACGTCTGGGAATAAGGATGGTAGATGTCAGACCCCGCGGTGCAAGAGGGAGAAGACGGTTGTTTCTGCTCTAGGGGAAACTCGTATTTATTTGGATCAACCTATTCAAGGTTCTTGCACTTTAGGTCCCAGTCTTGCAGGGTACTAGCAAGCGTAAGGGTCCCCCCGCTGCAGGTTCGAGAGGGTCGATCCGCTGCGCAAGGGGTGAACTACAACCCCCTCCTTTCCTGCGTCCCGGTACCACGGGATGAGGGGTGTCCCTCTGAAGACTAATGCAGTGGCTGATCTTGGATGTGCCGTATGTGCGGCTTGTACCAACCCCGGAGTATCTGCTTGGGAAGAGGGAGGCTTCAGAAGCAGGTGGAGATGATGTGACAGGGAACACTTGGACCGGGGACGACAGGGCCAACAGGATAGCATGGAAACCCTATGAAAATAGCCGTGTCAAGTATGAAATGCAAGACACCTATGTTAAGGGTGAAGTACCTGATTTGACAAGCTGGGTCATCCTGGGGGTGTTAGTTAAGAGATCCCGGAACAAGCCACGCGGGAGGCGTTCATCCCGGGGGTTTGGCGGTGTCGATCGTAGGGTCTCGAACGACGGGACGGAATATTTCTGGCCATTGGAAGCCTTTTGTTTGGTAAGTTTTGGTCATGATGGTAGTCGATCTGGAACGATGACAATGGAAGACGAGATGGACTGGGTTGATCGACAGGGCACCCGAAGCTAAGATATTGTGTGGCGAAAAAGGAAGGAAGGGTTTACGAGAGCTACATGATCTTATTTGTTTCGAAAGATTGGTTCATTCTTGTTTCCGGGAAATTATCTGGTTCTGGCGTGTGTGAAGGGAAGCTTGCTTGCCATTGCAGGTTGAGCATGTAAGTTGAGGCGTTCTTCACAAGTGATCTACAACTCAGGGGCATTGCCTGCCCTTGTCCGAGGTATCAATTGGGAGTTACTCGGTACCCTTGGGTCGAATCTAAGATAAGACGGGTTGCCGATGCGCTGGCGTCAGGACCGACAGATGACAGATGACAGTGACGTCTGCGTGGGCGGATAGGACTCGGCACAAGTGGAATCATGGCGGCTGGGGTGGGAATGCAGGATGACGTCGGCGGGGTTGGGCGGCGGAAGAAAAGTGCAACGATGGCAGCAGCAGGGGAATTTAGGGCAAAAAACTCATGCATGCATGGGATGGAAAAGGAGCCAGGATGGAAAAAGAAACGACTGCAGCTAGCTGAACAAGAGGTAATTACTACGGAATAGTACGCAATACTACCTACGCAATAATACGCAGTAAGTGTCCCGGTACGGAGTAGTGTTTGTGTGGTTTGTGCGCTGTGGGACTGGGGAGAGAAAGAAAGAACAGAACATGGCCGATTTGTCACTGTGACCCCGATGCTTGGGACAAGTCTTACAAGGTACTGGCACCGAGGGGACCTTAACAGAGCAGAGGTACACGGCCACGGCATTTCGCAAGGGACTGTACCCGGCAAGTCTTAGAGACCAGACAGGGACAGCAGAGCAGGGCAGGGCGGGCCGTTGGGGGCCGTGCACGCCCTGAGCGGCTTGTCTCGTCTGGCGCTCAGGGGAGGGGGTTGTGTCTATGACGTCATGGAGGGGCCATTGTTTTGGGGGTCGGCGCGCAGCTGTGAGGATGAGGCACAGATCGGAGGACGATGGGAGCAGCATTTCCAGGTTTTCGAGACCGCGATGGGACATGTCGGCATGCGGGAGCAATCAGGGGGTGTGGGTGATGGTGCTTTTCAGGGTGCTTTCAGGGTGCTGGCAAAAACGCCATCGCCCAGCGCCGGTATCTGCCAACAACTGATGGGCTTCTAGTGCCGCGGTGATGGAGGGACGGGAGAAGACGACTCGAGAAGACGGAAATCGGCATGCCATTGACACTGGGAATGGCCACCTACGTAGCTCATGCTAGAGAACTCGGATAGCTTCCCAAGCTCCAATTGGATCTCGAAACACTGCATTTCGACTTCACACCGACTTCACACGCACGACAACAGGGAGGGGCGCTGCAATGCATCCAACACGGGATGAGACGACAACCTACATGCATAAGTTGGAGAAGCTGCCCGAGTCTTGATTCTGTCCCAGAGCCATTCCCCTCTTTTCCCTCTTCTTCTTCACCTCCGTCTTTCGTCGAATCCCCCTCCTCTTCAAGCTCGTCCCGTCGCCTAAGCAAACACACATCCACAACCAGCCTTCACAACCGACACCCACCCCTCCCCACACGAGCCTACGTATATCGCAAATCTCGATCCTTCACGACAGGGGGAAACCAGAGACCCATCCAGGGAACGGACGAGAAGACATATCAAGGGAGAAAAAGAGGAACCGCTGCGGCCACTGCCACTGCATTGACGGAGAATCGGAATACTCGCCCCTCACCCCGCGGCTGCTTAGATTTCCCATCCCGTACGGTTCCCGATCTCTTCTTGTTTTTAGTCTGCCCTGCCTCTCCATTCCTCTCCTGAACATCGTGTTTTCACTGTTTTCCTCTTTTCGCCACTGCGACGCTCAATCGTTACATCCGCCACGCAGCAGGGTAAGTGAAGCGTCTCATCCGGCTCTCAATGTTGCCGCCACCACTGTCACCAATTGCACCACCCTCTTCCCTCTCGGGACAGCGCACGCAGACAGACAAGTGCCACAGACGACCACAAGACGACCAGAGTGAGCACGAGGAGACGTGCAGAGCAGCACTAGGGCGAGCCACCAGACATGCCCGTCGGCTTCCCAACGTCTTAATTGGGGAAACGGCAACTAGCTTGCGTGACCGTGAGGTGGCTCGTTGAGCAGCTGTCGACGCACGCAACGCGCTGACCAAACCACCCACCGATTATAGTGCCCAGCTAAAATCGACAAGGGTGCGGCCTCGCATGCAACTGGAAACGAATGCTCAGCTCGTCCGGGTCTTGCGCTGTCTCGGGGTGTTTCTTTCTCCCTTCCTCGGCGTCTTTCACTTTGAATTGCGTTCAGGCTCCATTTCCCTTGAACCAACGGAGAATAGCAGATAGAGAGAACACTGCTAACCAAGACCAGTCGGCAATTCCAAAGTAACATACCTACGCAATATATCGGCCCCGCCACCTCTATACGACCACCCACTACGCCAGACGCCAGCGCCAGCGCCGACGCCCGCCGCCTGCACCGACGCTTCCTGCTGTCCTGCAGAACGCCTCCTCCGTGACAGCACGCCTCCTCTCTTAGTAGCCGACTCGACACGAGGACAGGACAAGAAGAAGCAAAAATACAAACGAGACAAACAGGGGAAACAATAGGAAAAAGAAGCCACCACACGACGTCACAGGAGGAAACTAAGTCGACCCCTACAACACCGAAGCGAAAAGGAAAAAAAGAAACGCGAAGCCGACCTTCCTAAACTCGACCGCGATCATCCCCTGCGCACGCTCGGTGTCTGAGAGTGACAGCGCAGTCCAGTGGGAACTCGACCCGATTCCAGCGGCCTCTCCCCCCCGCTCTAAACCGCCCGCCAACCGCTAATCGTCCAGCGTGTCCCCCGTCCATCCACCATCCCTCATCCCTCCAAACGCTATCCACCCCCCCAAATCGTCCATCAGTTTTCACCCACCGATTCTTCCTCCTCCTCTTCCTGCAACTCCCTCGTCCAACTCCGAACATCTCATCCCATCCTACGCCGTCGATCGATCAACCGCCAACGCCTTGTTGCGAGTTTCCGCCCGCCCTTCCCCTCGCCATCTCCCGTTACATCCCCGCTCCCCTCTACGCTTCAACCCCGCCTTCACCATGGCCGAGTTCGTCCGCGCCCAGATCTTTGGCACCACATTCGAGATCACCTCGAGGTACAGCCCGCTCCCTGGCGCCCTCTACGGCCGCCCGTCTCCGCGCGCTCGCGCATCCGCTTCTCGGTCGCTGACTCCATCTCCAGGTACTCGGATCTCCAGCCCGTTGGCATGGGAGCTTTCGGTCTCGTTTGGTACGTTCCCCCCACCACCATCACCACCACTGCCGTCGTCACAAGCACAATCCCCTCTCCTCGCGGCCGCCTGCATCCGCTAACCGTGCGCCCATCCAACAGTTCCGCCCGAGATCAACTCACCAACCAAAATGTCGCCGTCAAGAAGATCATGAAGCCCTTCAGCACCCCTGTGCTCGCCAAGCGTACATATCGTGAGCTCAAGCTGCTCAAGCACCTTAAGCATGAGAACGTGAGCACCGCCCACCACCCTTCGGCGCCTCAAGCCGAAGCCTATTCCCATCTCGACATCGACGACTAACTTGAGCCTCTTCCCAGGTCATCTCCCTCAGCGACATCTTCATCTCCCCTCTCGAGGACATGTATGTCCCCGACCTCGCTTGACTTCCAAGCCTCCTCGTGCCCATACTGATCGCATCGCAGCTACTTCGTGACGGAGCTTCTTGGCACTGATCTCCACCGATTACTGACCTCGCGACCTCTTGAGAAGCAGTTCATCCAGTACTTCCTCTATCAGATCATGGTATGCCCGACATTCCGCCACCATTCCCTTACCCGTCGCTGGTCATCAAATCCCGCTAACTCATCTCGCAGCGGGGTCTCAAGTACGTGCACTCGGCCGGCGTCGTCCACCGCGACCTCAAGCCCAGCAACATCCTCGTCAACGAGAACTGCGATCTCAAGATTTGCGACTTCGGTCTCGCTCGAATCCAGGACCCTCAAATGACTGGCTACGTCTCAACCCGATACTACCGAGCCCCGGAGATCATGCTCACCTGGCAAAAATACGACGTGGAAGTCGATATCTGGAGCGCTGGTTGCATCTTCGCCGAGATGCTCGAGGGCAAGCCTCTCTTCCCCGGAAAGGACCATGTGAACCAGTTTTCCATCATCACCGAGCTGCTGGGCACACCTCCGGATGATGTCATCGACACCATTGCGAGCGAGAATGTGAGTCGCCCTGGTATTACAAGCGGGCTGGTGGATTGGTGATTAACTTTGGCCCAGACGCTGCGATTCGTCAAGTCGCTGCCCAAGCGAGAGCGACAACCCCTCAAGAACAAGTTCAGGAATGCCGATGAGTCGGGTGAGTTACCAACCCGAGTGTCCAAGGAGCCACCTGCTAACCAATCATTCCAGCCATTGATCTCCTCGAGGCCATGCTTGTTTTCGATCCCAAGAAGCGAATAACCGCTACCGAGGCCTTGGCTCACGGCTACCTTGCCCCCTACCACGATCCCACGGATGAGCCCGTCGCCGATGAGAAGTTCGATTGGAGCTTCAACGATGCCGATCTCCCTGTCGATACCTGGAAAATCATGATGTGAGTCCTCTCGAAGCCTTGCCTGGATATTGGTGAACTAACCCACCTCCCAGGTACTCTGAGATCCTTGATTACCACAACGTCGAGTCTGGTTTGCCTAGCATGGAGCAACAGCAGCAGCAACTTCTGCAGCAGCAACAGCAGCAGCAGCAGTTCAATGGACAATAGACAAGGGTGGCTACCATTTACCAGGATAGGGTGAACTAGGGCGCAAGAGAAGGAGGCGCAAATGATACCACGAAATCACTCACATACACGCTCACCCATACCCATGCGTGCCAACGAGAGATGCGGAGCACACGCACAACCTCAAAGGCATGGATTTAACAAACGAACCACATCCAAACACGCACAAACACACACAAACGCACGTCTGGCGTTGGGGAGACAGAGGGGTGGACTTGGGGAGGTTTCTCTTTTTTAGCTATATGTTTCCAGTAAGGTTTTTTCACGATACAACGGAGCACAAAAATACACGACGCCGTAGGAGTTATGAAATTCCACCGATTGTATGTTGTGTACTTTTGGTACTTGCTCCTTTTTGCCTGCATTCGTCGATGTTGTATGTCCGACATCTAGTATTGAAGTGCTGAAGGATTCGTCGCCGGATGTTGCCAAGATTCACCCAGACCGCATCTCCAGGGTAGGCACCGAGCTACATATTCCCAAGCTACTGTTTGAAAATACTGTATGGTTTTGATCTATCCGATAATATTGAGTAAAGCTAAAGAGAAAACCCTAAATAAGGACTCTAAGTCCTAATGAATCGATTGAGTGATTAGGATCTTAAGGAGCTTACCCCTAAAGTACAAGAATGGAATGTGAAATGTTATGCAAAAACTGTTGAAGAGCAACGTCAGACAGACGGAAGAGACACCTAAGTCAATGAACTTTCAAAATGAGTAGAAAAAGACAAAAGAGGACGATCTATAGTTAGCAACCGAGTTCACTAGTTGTGCTGGAGATATCACAGCCAGATTATGCAGGGGCCATAGCCTGATATGGGGAACCACGGCACAGACACACATCATCAGCAATGCAACAAGCTGGGAAACATGTTTCTTGACTTCACGGTTGAGTGCAGACTCAGCCAGTTCTGCAACCCCACTCAAATCTGTTCTCGTTTATCTTGTCCACCTTGAGCACTGACGTGATTCAATATTGTTTGCCAGCATCACTAAACCGGGTATGATTCATTCTTGTTTGCGAGAATTCTCAAAAGGAGCTATGATTCACTGTCAATTGTGCTCACGAATTCCTCCGGCTCCGGATGATTCTAGATAAAAAGCCAACTCCTCTCTCGTTCTCTCCCTCACCTTTCTCCCTTTCCCTTCCCTCATCACTTTATCAACCACTCGTTTCTTTCAACGAGAGTCCAAGATGGTTGAGCTCCGGACCTTAAAGGTCACCAAACCTCTGAACGACTCCGAATTATAGCTTATCAAAGATACAACTCAGAACCCAGAATGCCTCGACCCTCTCTGAGTCGGTCAGCTTAGTTATATCCCCGACATTGATCTCAACTTCAGCCCGGCACCAACGCTGGCAATCTTATCTGGGTCCAACTGGTCCAACACACTCCTCGTGGATTAACCGTTGCCTCCAACACACCATATGCGGACGGAAGATGCCTGGTACCCTCGAGTCACATCGAGCTTGGCCTAAAGTATACCGAGACCAAACAAGTTGTCTCTGATCTGGTCTTGGGGAATGTCACCCTCCAAGTTTCCTCAAACCACACAAACTCGCCTCTACGTACTTGGCTCGAAAGCTTCTTTGTCTCACTCGGAAGCGCGCGACGTTGATCAAGGAATTCTTGAACGGTAAGTGAGCGCAGTAATGACGCGGAAGAAAAGCGTTTCTGACAAAAGACCCCAGGCATGGCACATTGCGGTACCATCGATATCTCCCAGCGCGGCTTGCCTTCTTTCCAAGACCTTTAGGGTGCTCCTTCCTTGACTCAATGACAGCCTCGCCCGGCCAATTAAGGCGAACAGACTCCCAGGCGAGGAAGCAGCGCCTTTGGGGTGCTCCTTCCTTCGCAAAGAGAACCCCAATCACATGGGCTGGACTTTTAAGTGGCAGTTTCCAGACCTTATCCTTATCCATACTTCCCAAAATCAACACTCAAGATGAAGACCCTTGCCCCCCTCGAAACTGGCGCCTTCGGGCTTTATGCCCATGATGTCTTCGATTTGGGCCAGCTTCAATCGTAAGTTATTTAAGCCTGGTCATTCTTTTCTGGGAGCATGAACTAACGTAGCCATCAGCAACCTCGTCGTCGTCGTCGTCGACCACGACCACGACCACAACCACCAGTGAGTCTTTTGCATGGTTTTCTACGATCCTGTGTTCTAATCGGTCTATAGGGAAGAGACCTCTGGTCGAGGGAGAAGAAGAAGAGAATGTGGGCGTGTCTGCCCCTTCTCTCGCCGCCGTGCCTACTGGTAAATGCCCTGTCCACACAAATCATGGGACATGGTATTAATTTACTTCTAGCATTGTCCTAGTTGTTTGTAAGTTTTCACGTTGGGTTGCTTTGATATCACCAGCATCAGTCCAGCTGCACCTCGCTCCTCCCCCCTTCGCTCACACACTTCCTGCTCCTCATCGATGTTCACTTTTATACCTCCCCCGCGATGCCGTCTCGCAAACAGAAGCAGGCGCAGCGCGACGCGAAGAAGGCCGCTCGGTTCTCTCGCGTTGGTCGACTCTCCGCCAGAGAGGATCGGTGCATGCACTGCTTTCGTTCGGCGATCAAGGCCAACCTCGACCACCTCAAGCCTGCGACAAGCCGCCTTCCCCCCGTCGATCTGACCCCGATCGAGTGCGTTTTCCCCGACGCCAAGCTGGACTTTGAACTATTGTACATTTATGTCATACTGACTGTATTGTTTTAATTAGCACGAACGAACCTGGACTATGCGGCTTGCAGCAATAATTGCCCAATACAAGCAGAATGTTAGACGGGTGCAGAATAAAAGAAATAAGCGTTAATAATTCTAGTTAGAAGCAAGCTGGTATTTTTGAAGGAAGGGATTACTATTCAGTTATTATATGGGGGACACCAACGCTGTGGTAGCTGAACAATACGGTTGTTGCACGCTGGTCTTTGTCTTGAGCTTCAATTTGACCCTTGTGCCCTCAACCCTGCTGTTAGTTAGACAGGGAACAAATTGTCTTTAGAATTTCGATTTGGTATTTCTTTGTAACTGCATACCTAATTGACACCATAATCCTCATCCTCATCAGATGTAGTAAAATGCAAGGCATGCTTCCATCTGATTCGAATGTGCCCCTTCTTCTGGTGAGAATCCTTATATTCCCAAGCTACCAAAGCGTTGGTCTTCCTCAACCATAAGGATGGGCCCCATTCATCCTCGCAAGGTGGACCCAAACTTGGGAGTGCTGTTGGAGCTGTCGTGCTGGGGGAATTCTTGATAGATGACGTCGACAAACTTCTGTATGCCCTCCTTTCCTCCTAGATAATCTAACGTCTCCCTGACACTCTTGCGGCACTGATTGGCGGCATCTTCAGAAATATCGGGATTTGTCAAGAACTCGAGCATTTCTGCGAGCACAAGTGCGATTTCTGCGGCGCCAACGCATGTTGCAGGAATATCCTCAGGGTCGGCATGGCGGGCACCGGACATCCGCTTGAGGGCTTCGGGTATGGCTCGAGGTTGGGGAAACTCCCCCTCGGAGTCGTGGGGGCTGGAAATGGGAGTAAACCCATCCTGAGTCGTTTCGGGAGTACCTGGATGAGGTAGGAGGCCTTGAGGGTCGGTTTTAGGTGTGTCTGGCTGTCGAGGCTTGCAGTCCACGTTTGTGGGGCGGGTTTTGAAGTAGAGTCCTTCGTATGGTTTGGCGAATCCGGTGTGAATGTTGTAACCTTTACTTTCCGCGTAACTCTGGTAATTTTGGTGCGTGTCCCGGTTTTCGGCAGCCCAAGTGGTGAACCTTCTAAAGATGTAATTTCTGCGGAGGCTGGCCTCGTTTCCGTAAAGCTCGAGGGCTCGGAGGTAACCGCGGCGGGGCAAGGTTGGGGGAGATAGACAAAGAGGATCCCAAAAGTAGTCTCTGAACTCACTGTCACTAAATACGGTCGGCGCAGTGCAGACGGGTATCGCGAAGGAATCCATCTGTAACCACGTAGAAGGAGATTGTGTGGAAGGGTGGTAGATTTCTTTTACCACGGGAAGTGACAAATCAATTACGCGAGAGCGTTGTGCGCTCTTGTTATTGGAGTGGTGCATCTGTCCGTGATTCACGGAGTTGACGGCTGGCAGCCAGCTGGCAGCTAGCAACTGAGTGTCAGATAGGCTGTTCATAAAGTGCGCATGGAGAAATCCACTCTATGATCCAGAGGTAGGCAGTTAAGGGAAACTATACAAAGCATCGTTGCGTGATATGAGTGAAGGGACAGTCTTAGGGATTCAAATTTGACATTTCTTTTTAACTGCTTACCCAACTTGCCTCATCGTCATCGTCGCCGGATCTACTAAAACCAAGGCATGCTTCTATCTGTCTCGGATGTACCCCTTCCTTTATTGATGGTAGTCCTCTCCAGAGATGCACATCATCATTATCTGGTACCATTTTGTGTCACACTCCTCACTTCTGACTAGGTATCATGAAGCCAAAACCAAATGCCCCTTTTTGTATGCATCCCAAATCTCCTACTCCTCTAGCATAGCTTGTAGATCTTCCATCTCGCCACTGTGATACACCATGTCGTAGAACTGGCCCCTAGAGTTATACAAGTCTTTAGGGGAGCCGCACTCGAGAACGCGTCCAGCGCTCATGACGACCACTGTGTCGTAGTCTATGATGGTGCGCAATCGGTGGGCAATCGTAACGAGCGTACGGTCGCCTCCGGCCTCCTCAAGTTCCCGCCGGAGAACCCGCTGAATGCCCCGGTCTGTCTCGTAGTCCATGCTGGCAGTCGCTTCATCGAGGAGCATCAGTTTGCTCTGGCGGATGAGCGCGCGACAGAGCGAAAGGACCTGGCGCTGGCCGTGGGAGAAGTTCTCACCACGGGCGTCGACGTCGGTGTCTAGAGATATAGCGTTACTGTGGACGTCATCTATCGCGCTGGCGGTGTGTTCGTCTTCGTCGTCGGAGTTTTGCGCAGAGAATGATGCGATGCCCTTGCAGTTGTCTAGGGCCTTGTCCAAGAGGTCCTTGGGAACATTGCCGCCTGGGTCGAGGTTGGACTCCACGGTACCGTTGAAAAGAACAGCTTCTTGGGGGATGATAGTCAGGCCCTCGCGGAGGCGGTGACGGGGAACCTTGGTGATGTCGACGCCATCATAGAGAATCTGCCCTGAGACGACGTTCGTGAAGCGGAGGAGAGAGAGGACCAACTTAAGTACAACAATTAGTGTCAAGGGAACCAAGTGTGAAGAGGGCATGGTATTTTGTTACTCACTGTACTCTTGCCGGAACCTGTGCGGCCCACAATGGCCACCCGTTCGCCAGCCTTGAACTTGAGGTTTACGTCGGTGAGAATGTCCGGGCCCTCAGGATCATATCGAATGGTGACATTTCGGAACTCAATGTCGCCAAACCGTGGCCAGCCTTTGGGGATCACATGGGATGGGTCGTCGGTGTACTCGCCCTCCTCGGGGTAGGTCTCATCGCCCTTCTCCTCGGGTTCTAACTTGACATACTCCTTGACTCGGTGGAACTGTATTATTCGCGTTAACATTTATCAGAAAACTTGGTGTAAACGGATCACCCACGCTCTGCATTTCCACCTCGAGATCGTTCATGCACCTAACTAGCATCAGAATCGTCTGGCTCAGACCGTTGGCGTTAGTGAGCGAGAAGCCGACAAGACCAGCAGAAATCAGACCGGCCTGGGACACGGCGATAATGCCGGCGGAGAGAGCCACCAGGGCGGTAACAAAGTCCACGCGAACCGCCACCCAGCGGTTCGCATTGAAGTTGGCCTCGGCTGCGGCCGACCAGGCGCGCAACTTCGCTGCCAACTCCTCACGGAACGCCTCCGACATGCCTGCTCTGGCACGGATAACAGACAACCCCGCGAGTGTATCAGCAAACTGGGAGAAGACAGGAGACTGAGCCGAGGATGTGAGACGCTTAATGACGACAGCAGTTCGAGTGTACATCTCGCCGATGAGGACGCCAAACAGACAGGTGAAGAGGGCCGGGACCATGAATATGGGCATGATGGTGCTGACGGCACCGAGACGAAAGATCATCATGAAAATCGAGTCAATAGTAGCCCGCAGCATCATGCTGAGCATACCGTCGATGGACGCCATGTCGCTAGAGAAACGGTTCGTGATGCGACCAATAGGGATGTGCTTGAACCACGACAGCGAGACACGCATGATGGCCCGGATGAAATCGTTGTGCAGGCGCCGGGCGGCCCTCCATGCTCCCCATTCGAACATGACGATGACGACCGAGGTGAAACCAATATCTAGGAGCGTGAGCACGGCATAGATACCCATGTAGTATGCGATGTCCACATGGGCCTGGTGGTTGTACGCCTCCACCCAGACGGAGAGCCAGAGAGTCCCAACAAAGCTGAAGATGTGAGGGAGGAGTAGGAAACCCATAATTACGCTCACAAAGGCAGGGTGTCCAAAGTAGCTCATGTATTGCAAGGCTGTGTCATGTTAGCATTGTCAAAGAGCGGAAGGGGAGTATCATACAAGTAAGGCGGCCCAATTTTCCAGATGCCTTCATTTCCTGGTTCACAATATCATTGTCAGGCTTTACCTCCGCACTTTCGGTCGATTCGTTCAAAGTGGTACTATCGGACTGAAGGCCACCCTCGACTTCGTCTGGCGTTTCGGCGTCCTCGATATCGCCTCCTAGAACTTGCGCTAGAGCAATGGGCTTGCGCACAACGCCGATTTGTGTCTCCGCGAGCTTGACCTGCCCATTCTCCAGCGAGATCGAGAAGTCTGCTTGTTCCGAAATCCAGGGTATATTGGTCACCAGGACGGTGGTCCTACCAGTCAGAAGATCACTGCAAAAGCAATGCTTCCAGACACCGGCCGCAGTCTTGGCATCCAGCGCTGCGAGTATGTCATCCAGCAGCAGAAGAGGTGCTTTTGAGTAAAGCGCTCTGGCCAAAGCTACGCGAGCTTTTTGACCTCCCGAAAGCGATGTTCCGTTCTCACCCACTGTCGTCTGGTCCCTGTTCGGTAGCTCTTTGAAGTCTTCTCGAAGACAGCAAGCCTCAATGACGCGATCATACCGTACCTTTTCCATAGGACTGCCGAACAGAATATTGGCCTGAATAGTGTCATTCTGAAGCCACGCGGATTGTGAAGCAAACGCTACATCTTCGGGCCTTGTCACAGATCCGCCCTCGATATATGTCTCTCCAAGGATTGCCAGCAGCAGAGTGGACTTTCCACTTCCACTGGGACCGCTAACGGCGTTCAAACCTCCTTGAGCGAAGTCAAGTGAGATATCATTCAGGCTGAAGGTGGCCTTTTTGTTCCGTCGGAACGAACCCCCTTTGATCCGCAGAGGACCTACTGGGTAGCGGGTAAGTGGTACCGTGCTTTCAAAGTACTTGTCAAGACGGCTGACCGATACCAGTGCGGCTGCAAAGTTGCGAGCAAAGGAGCTGGCCTGCATAATGTTCCTGCGAATGTTCTTGACGAGATAAACAGAGGTAAATGCGGTGGCGGCATCGAGACGATGCTTCTCGAGGCCCACGTGAAGCGCGAACATCACGAGTAAAGAGAGGAACGGGAAGACCTGGGTGATTTGGTTCAGGACGGCCTGAAGGACGGAAACTCTCCACAACTCCTTTTGCTCAGCTGCACGAGCCTCGATGATCTTTTCTGTGATGGGTGTCTCCCACGAAAAGTACTTGATGGCTCTCAGGGAGGCTAGATACTCTGTCACTAACGACATGCGAGAATCCTGGGCCTTCCTAACCTGCCTTTGGGAAAAGTACATTCTTTGTCCTATCCAGACAGACACGGGGGTCGCCAAAGCCAGGATGGCAGTACCAACCAAACAAGCCCATCCGAGCATCCGGTACATGCCAACAAGAGAAATGATGGTCCCTAGCGGGACTCCGACAGTGGCCATGACCATGTCTCGGGCTCTGTAAATGGCGTCCACATCTGAAGCCATGAGATTTGACAAGCGGCCGGCTGAGGTACTCTTGGGCGCCCCCTTTTTCTCTTTACCTTCTGTCTTGGTATTGGAGTGCAACTCGAATGGGTCTTCTTCCAGTTCCATGGAATCGAGGGCAGTGTAATACAACTCCTGGGTGAAGGCGGATTTTATTCGCACAACGAGCCTGGTGGAAGTGAATATGTACTGTTGAAAGCAGATGGACCGGACCAAGGGACCAAGAAACATGAGTAACACCCACAGCCAAGGACTATATGTGGCACCGCTTGGATCGGCAAGATACTCCAGTAGCTTGAACATGCCGTACGCAGCAACATTCTCCACTGTGTAACTGGATCCAATCCAGATCGACATGCGCACCAACTCGCCCTGCTGGAACCGCAATGCCGTCAGCAGCGTCTTCTTCGAGATCGAACGAGCTTTCTGGACTTGGCGCAGGAGGTACAAGGGCTCGTCGTACCAGGCAATATTGGGGATATCAGCCATTTCAAGCTTGCCCTTGGCCCCCTTCCATATGGTGGGTGTCAGCCAGTCGTAGGTACAGTAGAAGGTGAGCCAGCTGCAAGTCTCTTCGGGGGCGGGCTCGTCATCGAGGCTACGGCCTGGGATGTTGATGTCAATCTTGGGAGGCACCCATTCTCTTGGAGTCATCAACGCCAAGACAAACGTGAGGGTAAGAGCGGCAATGGCTCCGATCAAGCTGGTATCACGCAAGCACTGGGACCCCACCTGGATACATGGGAGATAGTGGGCAGTGGCGAGCAGAAGAAGCATGATTGTGAACACAGAGTTGACCTGGTGGAGAGCCACATGACGCCATTGAAGATCGTTGAAGAGGCGCAGGAGGCCTAGGAGGAACGCATAGGCGGGGACAACTACATTGAGAACGTGAACGCGACCCTCAACGTAGGCAAGGGAGAGAAAGGAGATGGAGGCGAGTCTGGCCGCCTGGGAGAGGAGTTCGTAGGGCCAGTGGATCTTGGATGCTTTTGATCGATGGACGAAGATTTCTCGGCGCAACTGAACCAGGCGAACGGCGAGCCATAACAGGGACAAGACGAGGACCGCAGCTTGGGGAGTGCCGGATTGTGCGAATTCAGAGACATCATTGAGCCACTGTATCTCTGGCAATTTTGATGGAGTCTGGTAGAGGCTAAGGGAAGGGGTTAGCATTAGGAAGGTGGTTGAGGCGCGACTAGCCAGTCCATGATGGACTGGGGCAACGACGCTGAGAGGTTTACGGACCTTGTTAGATAAGACTGCTGAGAGACGTGGGTAGATTGATTTCTATCGTAGGGAGAGAACTCATAGCCACCGAAGCGATGAATGACGAAATCCATGATGGTAACATGGGATCTCGGGCGAGATGGGCAGAGGGATGGGAAGGAGGAGGAAGGAAGGAGGGAGGAGGGAGGAAACAGGGAAGGAAGGAAGGAAGGAGAGGGAAGCGAAAGAGGCGAGTGTAGACGCAGATGCAAGATGCAATGCACAGAGAGCGACACGGACAAAGAGAGGAAAGAGCAAACTGCCTAATTAATCCCCCATACCGGGATCTTCCTGTGTCTAGGATCTGTGAAGCCCGAGGGTGGGAGTGAATCGTGCTGCCTGTGTTGCCGGACGCTGGATGATGGGATGCTGGACGCGTGTGTGCAGGGCCTCACGCCCAAAAAGCCGGGAGAGTGGGTTCCTTTGTGGTGGAGACTGCAAGGGGGTGATGGTGAGTGCTGCTTATAGCGGGCCCTGGCGGCGTCACACGCCCTATTGCACTGGCTCTCCAGCGCTCAGAAGCCCCAGAGGTCGTCGTGCGGGCGGCCGGGAGGGCAACTTTGCAGCCGATTACAGGGAGCTCAGTGGGATGGCCACCCCAACTGGCCGAATTCGGCGGGGTGCGCTGTGGGGCTAGCGGCATCGTAGTGCCGGGCCAGGGCGTCCTGGAGCCGCGGCGGGCAATACGCCACCACTGGACCCTCCCTGCCGGAAACAAACCGTACAGGACTGCCAAACTTCACCGACCAGCGAGCGGCGAGTGCATTGGCAGGCACCAGGACACGGGAAGCCAGAGCCGGCCATGCATTGCCCCTTGACCGCCTCTATTCACCGGTTTCGGTGTACATTTGGCGTGCCTAGCTTGCAGCAGCCAGCAGCCAGCAGCTAAGACTCAGAGTCAAGTCGTCTCTTTCCTCATCACCGCGGTGAGTGAGCGAACACGAGGACGGGAGCGGAAGCGCCCGCTGAACCATCGACAATCAACCTTCATCAGCCTACGGTCTTGCGCTGGGAGTGGTGCCGTGCCACCTACTGACGGCTGACGTGCCGCATGGGGAAGGTTGCCATGTGGGATCCAGGGCCCTTTTGTGACCAAACTCGGCTTTACGAGCCGGATCCGATCCCAGGCTTGATAAGACGTGCTTTGATTTGGGTGCTTTTGTGATTCAGAGGTATCGAATGTGGCCTGACTTGGACCAGGTTTGTGTAATGGGGGGCTTGCGTGCTGTGGAATGACGATGATGAACCTGGTTTGCGGCTGAAGCTGTGGGGAAATCTGCCTCAGTCAGTCATACACTTCTTGGAACAACTGAAATTAGGAATGCCGTTGTAGTTTCCACATGATGCGAATGCTGCGTCCTCAATCCTGATTGTTTGTACGGCTGAACTTGATGACGCATGGCTGCCTAAATTCACTAAACTGGCGAATACGAGGTCCGATCTTGGGGTTCAGCGTCCTCTTTGACTCAACAATTACAACTCTGATGGACACTACCTATGTGCAGCTGAGGGCTTGAGGTTACATGAAGGCCTACGTAATTAAACTGGTCGGTCCTCGATGACAGTGCGGCTTTAACTTGACACGAAGATGTCTGACATCGGCAAATTCGGTAAACTGGTTGACACGAGCGAGGTTTGGATTTCGGGGTCAAGCCGCCTCCCTTGACTAGCGAGTACAGTTCTGATAGATGTAAAATTTTCTATTTATTGGTAAAGACAAGAAATTAAATACTTCTGGCATAACTTCGGTGGGTGGCGCTGGGATTGCATGGACTTTCTCCTGTTGCTGAGTATGAACATCTGAACATCAAGACGCAACAATGGACTAAAACGCCATGGATTGAGCATCGTGATGAGTGCGTCCTCTAGTGAAGGTAAATCATCTATATACCTAGGTACTTGCGTGGCCGCCGATGGGACGGGGAACGGGCGTGGAAGACTGTTGGAAGAGTGCACTGCTGGGAAGGGAAAGAGTGGACGAAAGAAAACGAGGTGCAGCTGTACGATGGCGGCGATGTCAAAACTATACGCAGACATAAATTATTTGCTCTAATCCTAAATACAACTATAAACCATACAGCTAATCTAGCAGTTTAGGAAATAATATTTATATAAGCCTTAGTTTTAATATTTATCCCCTAAAATCATTTTTAGGATATTAGACTTATTGATGAAAATACCACTAAAGCTGAGGCGAGTGACACTATTGAGATAGTTGATTCTGGGAAGCATGGATGATGTCCGCAAACTGCAGTGCCTAAAAAAGCAACGCACTGCCTTGGGCTTGTTCTTGGGAAGGAAGGAGCACCCCAAAGGCGCTTCGCTTTTTCGACGCCTGAGGTTATGTTTGCCTCACGTGGCCGGGTGAGGCTGCCATCTGGGTAGTTAAGGAAGGAGCGCCCCAATGGTCTTGGAGAGAAAACACGCGGCGCTGGAACAGGTCGACGGTACCGCAATGCGCCATGTCTGGAGACTTTGTCGAAAAATTATTCCGTGCCATTGTGCACGCCACTTGCCGTCCAAGAATTTTGTGATTAGAGACGGCATGTTTTGTGCTGGAATACGGTCGGCCAAGTTCGATATGACTCAAAGGTACCACGCATTTTCCGTTCGCGGCAGGTGTGCTGGGGGGGGGGGCGGTCAATCCGTTAAAATTACGTGCTTCATGAAATGATGAAAAAGAGAATGAAGAAAGAGGATGAGCGAGAGAAAGCATGAGAGAGGAGTTGAATATTTTACTAGAACTATTTGGGGGAATCTGGAGGACAACTGACAGTGAATCACATCAATGCCCAGGGCGGAGAAGACGAGCGAGAACAGGGGAAAGTGGAAATGAAGAATCTTTCAGGGAAACTACAGTAATGTGTTTTTGAATGATTTAGAGATGGCTAGGCTTGCGAGATGCTATGATGTGGAGATAATTGCTGAATGCTAAGTTCTTTACGTTCCGAGACCTATGCTGCAATTCTGGGGTGACGAAGGGCCTGGGACATAATCTCACTCCTAGGCCTCATAAGTACCCTACCAATGCGTCGTAGGACCAGCTTTCCAAACCATTTCCGTTTTGTCAAACTGTATTTAAATGAAAGATCTAAATACCCGTCGTACCTAGTCGGCTACGACGGCAGACGAATAGAACTATGAGTCCTGACCTTTGACATATGTCTCTGTTGAATTCTGGCATTTTATTACCGTGTGTCTTTGTATCCGATAGTTGGTCAACCACCGAATTGTGCACTCAACCGTAGAGCAAAGAAGAAACTCCCCGGTTCGTTGTATTAATTGTGTGTGGCCGAGTGTGCTGTGGCTCCGCATATTGGGTAGCCGCCCTCCCAAAATCCGGCTGTGGTATCTCCGGCACAAGTGGTGAGCCCAGCTACTATCTAACTTACACATCACCCTCTCTGGCTATTTAAACTCGTCTTGGAAGTTTACTGGTTGTCCTGTCCGTCTGACGTTGCTCCATCCACAGTGTGTACCTGCAATTTTTCCCTTATGCTCTAGGGTTGGACTCTATAAGGCCTCTACCACAAGTGAATTTATTAGGACTTAGGGAACATACATATAATAAATTTAGCGCTTATCCCCTAAATGTGAGTTTCGGCCATTATTAAAAGGCTCTGTGCTGGGGCTGCTGAGTGATAAGTAATGTCTCAAACTTGCTGCGCCGACCTGTGTACATAAGCAGCCCGAATGTCGCCAGCAGCACATATTTCCACGTGGAAACAGCAGTAACAATTACTCTTAATTGCGCCAGCACCCGCTGGATTGATGGAATGTCATCGGCTATTTCCCTTCCAATGTAGTGAGCCTCCACTCTAGTCGCTTGCTGCAGAATCAATAGATGAGTTGGTTGTGAATAAATCATGCGCTTTTTTTTTTAAAGAGCTGGTGGGAAAATAAAGGGCTTTGCAGTGCAAGTTAGTTTGCGGGTTAGCTTGAGACCACTTATAATAGCTGGCGGATGTGAGTTTGACGGCTGGCAGCACTTGCCAGCTGGAAGAATAATAGTTATTGCTATTGTTATAGTATCCATTTGGGTAAAGAGTTTAGTTACAGAATGTTGCTAGTGCTAAAGCGCCCTATGTCCCCTATAGCTACAGAAGTTAATAGAGGCAGATTTAAGTTGTGTTATTACCTGAGATAACTTATTCAGTCTGCAAACTGCTTTTATTTTATTTTATAATACTAAGTAATAAGTTATTAAACTCTCAGTCTTACTTTTTACTTAAGATTTAATATATTTATATTAACTTTTATAAAATAAACTTTATTTTATTTTTCTTAGAATTTTAATTTTAAATTTTAAATTTAATAAAAAATATTTTATTAATTCTTTATTTAATTAATATACTAATATAAGCAATTTTTAAATTTTTATAATAATAAGTAAAAATATAGTATTTGTATAGTGTTTTTATTTTTATAATATAGCTTGAGTTAATACAGTTTGTAGCTTAAATACTGAGTTAGAACGGTGAAAAGTTAGGGAAATCTGGAAAAAGTAAGCACATTGTGATATAATAAAAAATAATTTAGAAACTCATATCAGTCGTTCGGCAAGCTGGCGCAATGGTAGCGCGTAGTCCTCCTAAGACTAAGGCTCAGGGTTCGAGTCCCTGGTTTGTCGATTAAATTCTTCTCTCCCTGATTTTCTCACCTCGACTTCGGGTGAGAAGTCGGGGGTGGATTTTTTTGGGAGTGTACTACACGCTAGCGTATTACCCTCGCAAAGCTAAGGCCAAGGGTTCGAGTCCCCAGTATACCGCAAATTATTTAATTCTCTGTTTAACTTGCTCGGTATTTCCACAGGACGATTCAACCCTGATTACTTTAATTACCCTTTATTTCGTCTCTGCCAGTAACTGTAATAGACGATTCTGACATCCTTACTTTAGTTACTCTTTCTTTTGTGCTTGGTGAGAGAAGAAATTAGTCTGCGTTGTCGTAACGGTATTTTCCACCGATGGCTCCCTCGCAGTTTTCTTTCACGTTGAGAAGTCCTCGTCGAAAAGACCTGGACAGGAGATATACACATGTTGGGTATGCGATCTCGACCATTGTTTTATTTATGTTGTTAGTGTCGGACTTCCTTCCTCATGACGCACTTGGACTTAAAAGGTCGGGCTGACTATCGATGTCCCTCCATTCTTACTTACACCTCTCGCACGGTCGGTGATCAACTAGGACCGTAGCCATTCTGCCGCCTCCAGACCTTCCTCTCGTCTTAGCGCGACCGATGTCCATATTTCTTTCAGATTCTCTGGTAAAAGTTCGCCGTTAATCCGGTGCGACCGAGGGCCCTTAGGCGGCAGTTTTGAGGTGGCCCACCTCAACACCAGTTCGACGACGAAGGTCATGAGCTGTGTGTGAAAGTTTAGGTAAATTAATTTTTGGGTTCTTGGAAAGTTCGTAAATAAAAAATCTAGATCTCTCTAATGTGTAAGGAGGGTGCCCAAGTATTATTGCAGTCTGAAGGACATCTAGGCCACGGAAAGAGTGTATTATGGAAAGCGATTGCGTTGTCCTGACTGCTATACCAGGAGGGAAGTCAGCGGCTAATACTATCGCCAAGACAGCACATGCGTAATTCTGGCAATCACCGAGCACTATTATTGATACAATTGTCTTGCTCACGTTGAGTGGCTCTTGTAACCATCTTGATTACCTAGGTTTCACTATGGTTCAGGGCCACGCATAGTCCGTTCCACGGTTTGGACCGAGACCCCCCCCCCCCCCCCTTCCTTCCTCAACCCTGTGTATTTTTTATCACATGACCTTTTCACGATTCAGGTCGGGGTCATGGCCTAAACACACTGCCGTAGCATAATCTCCATCATGGCTAATAGATACCATCGCACTGTCATCCGCCTCATCACTCTCCTGGGAGCTTTTAATCCTCGCCACTGGTGGCCCGCTCCCCAGTCGCTCCCCCTCTACTGCTCGCCGCTCAATGACCACGTCGTGGAACGTCAGCTGTCTGTGCGAGTGAGCCTTTATGGCTGCCTCTTTTGCAGCGAACCTAACGTGGAGGCGAGAGTTAGTCTTGGCTTCTCATCCTGTAGTCGAGACCAGCATGTGTCAACTTACCTCCCTGCGATGAACGCCGAGCACTTCCAGAGATCAGGGTCCCGTGCCGCCAACTCCTCATGCAGCTGCTGCCCTTCTTTCAAGGTTGCCACTATAGACGATGCCCCGGCCGGTTTGCCATCACTCAGCACCTTTGACGCGCGGGTCAAGACATGCAGGCGCGCATCGTTGCAAGCTAGCTCCTCGGGAGCGAGGATGCGATTCACGAAGCGCCTGGCACGTGTGCCGGAGAGGATGCGATAGATGCGCGATATCTGGCAAATATCGGTCCCAACATTCAGTGGAAATGGGAAGGTTCGCAGTGGCCTCATCTGCCCGTCCTGATATGCTGGTCTCGGGTGCGTGTGTTTGGTCGAGTAACAAGGAAGGTGCTAAAACTCATCGGAACCGCCTTCCTCCCAATCCTGCGTCCAGCCCGACTGCAGTCAGGGGTGTGGCGGCAACTTATCGATAGGGCACTGGTCTAAGCTTTAGGTCGGATGCAGTGGGGCTCTAGCTTCACGACGTCATGGAAGACAACGGCGAGTTTTATCCACCGGACGAAGACATCCGAATCTACGGCACGGGCGAGTGAGAAGAGAGGCTTTGGGATATTCAATTATTGAGAGGCTGAAATAAACGAGCGCGTCATCGAAATACATGCTCAAACTACCGTCGACGCCACCCTGGCCTTACTCCGCATGGCAAAAGCCCCATTGGCGGATGGCCCCTTCAATCCCCCATTAGTATCCTAGAGCTAGCACGCGACCATCTGCTATTTCCCATCGAGCCTTGGGCCTTGAACTTTGATCCGGAAGAAAGAAGGATGAATGGAGACTGATGGTTGTCGAAATTTGGTGCCTGCCAAAACATTCCTTCTGAGAAACTGCTTCTTATTCGGCGAGCAGCGGTGCGCGCTCCTGATCCGCCGGTGGGGCTTGTCTCCAAGAAAACTCCCTGCCCCTCCAAGCAGGAACTGCCACCACCAATGTCAGAATGAAGAGAATAGACATGATGACGAAGGCGAAAATCCACTGGAGGGCAATGACTTGGTGATGGAACTGGGCGACACCAAGAGAAGCCGCGAGCACGCTGAGAGCGAAGCCCATGGTGTAATCCTATCGCGATGTTAGCATTAAGTGGCGTGCCTTGCCTCGAGGAGCTTACCTTGTAAATGATGATGAAGAAAAGACCATAGACGAAGATGGCCCAGATGAAGATGTTGCCAAAGATGCGAGGCACCAAATGATGGGGATGGGGAATCATCAGTGCGCCGTTCCAGTAAATGGCAACAAAGGTCCATGCCAGAGGACCGGAGACCACAGGGGAGTGGATGAAGCGAGGGTAGGTATTATGGCGGAAGTACAGCGAGGAAAGGTTGAAAAAGTTAAGCACCAAGATGACCTCAGCCCAGTGAAAGTGAGATCTGACAAAGAGCATGATGAAGGCAAAGTGGAAAAGGTTGTTGAAGATGAAGTGGCTGCCGACGCTGGCAGCGGCATTGACGATGTCGGTATTGCTCGAGAAGAGGTGTCCGATGTAGCCGGCCTGGAGGATGAAGAGAACGACCCTGTATAGAAGTCATTAGCTATATGAAGCGTCACTGGGGTTGCTGGATCTAGCACGTACCAGTAAATTGATGTGATGGTGGCGTTCAAGGTGAAAGCAGTGCGGTACAAATCATTCTGGTCCCAGATACGCCTCCGAATGCTGTAGCCATCGCGGGGTTCGTTGACGGTGTAGTAGACAGAGACGATGACAGAGAGAAGCCAGGTAACGAGAGTCAGAATCTTGTATGTGAGAATAGCTCCAGAGGTGTGAGACTCCCTCCTGCTGAAGGGGTTCACTATACAGTTGGTCATGGTTAGCCATGGGATTTTTTTCAACACCCAGTTCGCGAGTGTGGGCGAGGGGGCAGAAGGAAGACTGCACACGAAGGACACTTACACTGGTCCCAGTTCACCATGATGGACGGTGGGTAGACCTAAGACGGTCGAGGTTTGTTGGGTATCGAATAAGGAGTTTAGCAAAATTGCTTCGTGATGAGACCGGAGGACGCGTACGCGGACTGTGAATGCGACTGTGTGGGTTGCACAAAGGCAAAGGGGATGCAAGAGGAATAAATTATCGTGGGAGGATGGGAAGTGAAAGCATTTAAAGAAGACCGACCCAAGCCGGCATTTGCGGGGAAACCTCAATGGAGACTCGAGAAAGCAGCCGAGAGGGGGAGGGGTGGGATCAACAAGCACGTACTCCTCGGGATCGTGGTGAGCAACGATGTCGATGTCACACCACATGAGAAGGAAGGAAGTCAAACAGCAAGCACCGGGGGTGCCCATGAGTGGAATGGGCAAGGCGATGCGCATGACGCCTCGATACACTAGCCCGTGTCTCTAGTGAAGAGTACTTGCTGGTCTTAGTTACTAGTTACCCCATAAG
This sequence comes from Ilyonectria robusta, assembly GCF_021365365.1. Classification (NCBI taxonomy): domain Eukaryota; kingdom Fungi; phylum Ascomycota; class Sordariomycetes; order Hypocreales; family Nectriaceae; genus Ilyonectria; species Ilyonectria robusta. The sequence continues at coordinate 864,388 of NW_025764436.1, read as the reverse complement.
GGCCCATCAGACGCCATCGTTTGAGCTGTAGCTGTGTGAGAAGCAAGGTGTTGCCGAATTCGTACATTCGATCAGCCTGGCAGGCCAGATGACCTCACAGTGAATCCTGAGAAGCGCTTGGGGACGGGATTGTCTTGCGGGGGGGTGGGCTCAGCAGGAGACGCTTGATCGGAGAATTTCAAGCACGACGAGTGAGGATTGGCTTGGGTTCTTAGCGGGTGGTGGAAGGATTGGATGCAGTCCAAAGCGGTGGCAGGGTGATGGGATTAGCACGAAGCCATTACTAGGCGTGTGTAGTGTCATAATGTCTAGGATATACTAGTATCAAATTGGAGGTAGGTACCAGTATACGGCCATTTGATGGTGATTGGGTTGTAGTGGGAGTGGCTGTGGTAATGTGGGTGCCTGGCCGGATTCGATTGTCTTACTCAGAACCCGCTCAACAAAGGTCTGGGTTACTCGGAGGAGAATGGATATATGTGCGCCGCTTGTACTTGCAAATACGTCGCTACAACACTGAAGGCGGCGTTCTGCTAGCCGAGCAGCCGTGGATGCAGTTTCCAGATCAACATAGCGTCAGTTGTGGTCCGCATTCCACCAACTTTCCACCAAGACTCATTAGGCCCGACCCGAGTCTCATCAGTCCGGCGCTGGATTCGCAGACAATAGAGACTCGTCGAGAGAACGCGTGGTGCATGCGGCAAGCATGCATTGGGACCGCTGCAGGGAAGCGGCGTCACAGGGTCAGTGTGATTGGCTGTGGGCGATCATAATGACGACTTCGACTTTGGGCTGCACCACCAGCCTGCGCCTGGATCAGCTCACGGCGGCAGGAGTGCGCCTTCCCCACCCCCTGCCGCCCGGCTGTGTGTCCGTCCGGGTGTTTCCTCCAAGCGGTTTTGAGTACGTACCTACCCAAATACCAACTGCTTGTTAGGCATCTTGACAAGTATCACGCCGAGGTGCTACCATCCACCTGGTCCCTCAGCCGGGATCGTCTCAAACTCGTGACCCTCAGGCAACACTTTTCCCATTTTGTCGACACACGGCAGGCGTCGCCGTTGCGCATGGGACCGGCCAACCTCGAAACCACCCAATCACTCCTCAACCAGCCACTGCCCTCAAACCTTCCTCACCGTCATCGAGATTCACCACCAAGTTGATTTTCACCTGCTTGGCTGCATCTTCTCTTTGCACGTTGCGGTTTGTCTTCTGCACAATTGGCTGTCCCAGCCTCGGCTCGAGTGTGCCTTGTTGAAAATGGCCACCCCCTTCGTCAGCAAGAGCTCCTCCATCGCAGCCCATGGTCGGCGGCCGATCGGTCTCCGAGCGCACTGAGCGATACTGAGCCTTGTCGGACAAACTCGACATCAACACGACAGGGGGCTTTCTTGCTTAATTGCTGCGGTAGCTGTCGCATCAGTAGCTGTAGGTCACTGCAGCTTGCAGGCACACAGTTACGGTTCGCCGTGTTTCAGTCCCACACCCACTCACACGCTCTCTCACACACTCACTCACTTGTCCACAATCCCAACCCAACCATCGACTCACTCACCACCCACTCCCCCGCTTGTTGCCGCCCTCACTCATCAATCACGCACTTGTCTGGAGGATGCGTGCGTAACCCCTTACACCATCTCCTCATTCTTCACGCCAGGGTTCCCGCCATCCTGCACTTCCCGGCAGCCACCCTGTCCGACTTAATCGGCATTCGCTTACCCAACCGATACCCCAAGAGGGAAACCTGAAGCTAGGTTGGGCTGGCCTGGCAGGACCACGAGATGTCAAGACGCTCGAGGTGCGACAAGTTATGGCCCAAAAGCCTCTTGAGGCGTTTGGTGGCATACAAACACCTGACTTGTGTTCACGAACTTCAAGCATCAATGACAGCACCAAATTCTTCAAGTTTCTATCTTGAACGAACACCGCCAAGATGGCAATGTTCATCCTCGCCATTTTTTTATACGGTTACCGCGGGCTCTCTCCTGCCGGCTCATGACAATTTCTCCAGTAATGCTTGTTTCCCCCGCTGATGCAACCACTCAAGATGTATACCAAAACTCCCATGCCCAAATCAAGATCTACCTGTCAATGCTAACCCCAAGCGAATCGTCGCAAACTGCATTTGTCCATGCACATCGTATACTCATATCGACAAATGTCGCATCATTGCCGAGTTCTAGACGAGTGACCAAAGAGCCTGTCGCCAGCCTGTCGCCAGTTCTCCCAGCTCGATTGGCGTGACTGTGGCTCAGCCGGTTTCCAGTCCGCATCTGGTCTCTGATGGCTGAGACAACTTCCTCTTGCCCTCCTCTTCACCGCCATCCTGTCGACATGGTTGTTGAAATCCGCACTCTCGTGAAATCGGTTACTTGGTTGAGTTGAGCCAGTCCACTTTGTCTTGTTCTCTGCCACCCTGCGCTGTACTCGCATCTTGGTGAAGTCGGAGTTTTGGCTGATGGTGTATGGGCATTCGAAGGAAGTACCACTCTCGAGCCGAGGGCTGGCACTGCGAGCACGAAGAGATTCACTCTGTGCAATGGGTTCGTATACATTCGGGATGAGGGGCTCTTCGCTCAGGCCATATTGCATATCCCTTTGGTTGTTCTCGTCGACATATATACTGCGGACGTCATCGACGTCGAAATGGGCGTCCATCTTTTGTGAGCATGTAGTGTTGATGATGGATGCGGGCACCGGGGAAGTAGGTGACGGAAACCCTCGGCGTCCATGTGGCTCTGGTTTGGGCTTTAAACCTTGCTGGCCGGTCCTCTGCGGGAATGAGAATCTACCGATTGTATTTTGGGCGGGAATCACATACATGATATATTTACGTGTGTCGGCACATCACCTGCGCGAAATCCCGGCCAGGTTGGGCCGCCGGCAGGAGATCACCACGTTCCCTCGCGATCCCTCGCAACCGCCATTGGCTGCGGCGTCCAGGGGCCTCTTTCGGAATTTTCACAAAGAACGCCCAAAGCCGATTGCAGAGCCCAAATTCCAAAGCGCTCAGTCCAGGATGTCGGGTCATGCGGGGGGTGGATTTCCAAGATATGGCTGCGCCGCCGGCTCACTCGCATTGGTCACCCGATATATGCCAATGAGATGGCGGCACAGAGCGAAATTACAATTGCACATTTGCTCAAGACTGCGAGTTTCAGTTGCCTTCACGAGGCAACGGGACTATGTGGCTTGCTGCGGACCACCTGTTGGGCTTTCCGCACTGCTTGGCCAGCACAGCCGATCAATCCCTCGACCGCTTGACCGACTGATGGGAAGCCTTAAGGAAGGCCGTCGCCAACATGTCCCCACGCCGGCCAGCTTCCCTCGAATCTCTTTGTGTGTCCTTCGACCGAAAGCACCTTGGCAGCTCCTCAGATTGCTTCCTTACCCTCTGTTCTCGCTTCTTCTCATCGTGTAAGTCCCCGAGTGGTCCCCATGCGCCATGGGGGACACAATACCCCCCATAGGACGAGGCTCTGGGCGCAAAGACAAGAACCGGCGCTCCTCCCGCATTACCGATGCCACCTGGGACCAATACAAGCCTCTGTTGTGCAAGCTGTACAAGTCGTACACGCTCATGGTGGTCATGTCATTTATGAAGCAGCGCTTCGGCTTTGCTCCCAGGTATGTTAGAACCAGTCCGACCGAAGCCGAGTAGAACCGTCATCTGATCTTATCTCTTCCCCGATCAACAGCAAGCGACAGTACGGCTACCGATTCGAGAAATGGGGCGTCAGGAAGTACCTTGGGCCCGATAAACCGGGTCCCACGCGGAACGTTGCCGGCGTCGATGAATTACCCAACGAACAAATTGTCGACGAGTTCTTTGGAGACATGTCTCCGGATCTCAACAGCCCCGAATACGGATCGGGCTTGTTCCTGGACGTCCCCGGCCGTGGCAACAATAAAGGTGCCATCGCTCATCACGCCCCAAGCAATGCATCTGCAACCTCTGCAACCTCTGAGGCCAGTGCGAGCTACTTGGATGAGGATACCGACTTTGAAGACTCCCCGTCGTCGCCTGAGAAAACCACGTCTCCCATAAGCTACCCATGGGGAGCTGACGACGATGCAAAGAAGCTCGTTGCCGACTTTTGCTCTGCAATGTCCGATGACCAGAATGCCTTCGACATCTACCTCAATCTCTTCGATGCCCTCTCAAAGTCTCCCGCATCACTGATAGCAGCCAAGAGCATGATCATCACATCCTTGACCCGCGTCGCACAACAACCCAAGAATGCAAAACAGGCTCGGGATCGACTCTCACGTTTTCGGGATCACGCCAAGACCCATGGGTCTGATCGACCCTTTCTGTTCTCGATGCTCGATGCATGCATGGAGGAGCAGGAAGAGGTCACAGACGAGTCGCCAATCCACCTTCGCGTCTGCGAGATCATCCGGAAGGTCCTCGGCGACAACACTACGCTCGGGGATATCCCCCACAGTTATGCGGCCATTGACCTCGTGACGTATCACTTCCTCTCTTCGGGTCTGGAAGTGTACGAGAAGGCCATTACCGCCGACGATGGAAAACCAGCGACCTTGTCGTCGGAAGACCTACTCTATCAATACGTTTATAAGCAGCCATTGGCGGAAACTATCCGCTACGGTGACACCTCCCCTTTGCGCGGCTGCATTACTTGGTGTGCGAGACAATTGACGCTCGCCCACAAAATTCCACACGAGATAGCTTCTATCCCGTGCGACGACTCGCAGCGTCAGTGGTGCGACAACGTCCAGCTCTACTGCACCCTTTGGCACACTATGCTGCTCAATGTTCAGAACGGCATGCCGCCTCCTTGGTACGGTCCCTGCGAGTCAGCTCTTGGAATATCTCCTTCCGAGCTTCTCGTTACAGTGTGTTGGATGATTGGCGCCGATGTCGGTAGACCCGGTTCTAGCAACGACATCCTCAAACGGGCAACTTCCGTAGTCGAGGCCATGAGTCAGTTGCAGGAGGGCGATCTGTGGATTAAGTTCCTCAAGTTATTCACGTGGATGAATAAACTTGTCGACCCGGGCGAAGATGACAAGAAATTCGAGGCCACCATCCTCCAACACACCCGCCGCTATATATCTGCCACTCTCAACGTGGAACTACCCTTCCCGCACGAGCCTGTGGTGGATATACCAGACTTTCATTACCTCGATGGGCTAGATCCCTTCTCAACTGGCGACAGCAACAATCCCATGGCTCTCGGAGTCTTCGGCGACCTAGGTGGTATGGAGATGTAGCCCGTGGAAGAGCAATCTTCCGCGTCAGAATTGGAGGATTTGTGTTCTAGCACGACGAAGGGGAATTAGTTTCTGCTTGTTGTAATTGCTTTGTTGCTTTTTGCCATTCGTGAGATACCCGCCATTCTCTTGGGGTTCCCATATCAAATGTTATCGATTACTATGCAACCGTGCCTCGTCCCTGTAGTCGTCCGTGTAGTACACATGACGTCCACATTGGCAAGCCTACTCTATATTTCAACATGAGCCGATACAATTACTAAGAGAGTGGCTGGTTCAAGATATCTAGCCTCTGGATTTCCCAAGTCACGGGGCATCTCCAAGACAAAAATGGGTTGAAATCGCCGCGTCGCCCATCATGGCCTGGTCATCATAGACTTGACAGCAGTATACCGCAGCGGTGAGTGAAACGGCATGATTCGTTTTTAATTCCTCCTTGGAAATCACACCAGATAGCTGTCTTCAACTATAGGCTTGACATTTCAAATTACGAATCATCTGAGCCTTGTTATAGTCGTATACGAAGTAAAATGGGTCAAGTGGTAACGATTATGTCCTGGCCAGTCAGAATGCCATGATAGTATACAACACACGAAGGAACCCTAGCTTCTAGCAAATCCCATTCTTATCTTTCAAAATGACATGTACAATAAAAAAGAAAAACCGATCAGTCTTAGACGTAGGGGTATCAACCAGTGTAAGCTCCTGCGGGACATCTCTTTCTTCCTCCACTCTCGAAGCGCTGCCGCCAGGATTCCAATCTAACAAAACCAAAGCCAAAGCCAATAAAAAGCAGCTCTGTACAAGAAATAAAATGAAACATGGCATCTGAAATGCCTGTTTACGTTATAGAACACACAACCCCTCCTTCCACGTCTGTCAGCATCAGACCTCCGTCACCAACTGCTCTCCCTCGTCCAGTAAATCCGTCACCTTGCGCAAGTTGGCAATGAGGCTACGACCCAGGCCACTGAGAAGAAGCTTCTCCGCATTGGCAGGCAGTCCGAGGTATGTGGGTGGCTCACGCTCAGGCAGTTTGTGGATCCAAGCCATACAGTCCTGAAGGCTGGTACCCGAGGGGACAACTAGGCCACCGTCGGGTCCGTCGACAAGCTTGTGGTCAACCTCATACGCAGCCGGAGTGAGGAAATTTGTGACGAGCTGGGAGAGGAGCTTGAAGTCACCCTCGTCGTCGATCTTGCCACCGTACGTCTCCGTTACCAAGTAGCGCACCATCTCCCAGGGAATGTTCTGAGGAGCGATATTCGTTCGATTGCCTGCCACGCCATCGATCCAAGTGTCAACGATGAAAGTAGAGCATTCGTACTGCAACAAGTTAGTTTTGAATTACTCGGGTTAATGATGGGGTACTTACGTCGCTGTCGTTGAATTCCCAGAAACCCTTCCAACCGAGGTTTGGCGCGTACCGCAGTCTCTCCTGCACCACGGCGTGGAGGAATGACAGGAGCAGGTACAGTCTTGTCCTCTCCACGGGGCCCTTAGTGGGCCGGGCGGAAAGCGACGTCATGGAGTCCTTCATGTTGGCTCTTACACCTGCGGGCTGCTCGTACATGAGCACACGCGAGGCTCGAAGAAGGTTGACCGGAATCTTTGGACTGGACTCCATGGATAGGAAGAGGCGGAACTCGGCGTGTGGGTTGAGAGACTCCATACGCTTTTCCAGGCTCTGAAGCCAGGTGGGAGCCAAGTGTACGTTCTTGACCAAGACCCATGAGCCAGTCTGGGCAGCGTTGCTGATGGCCTTGTCGGCACTGGCAAGACCCTCGTTGGAACCCATGGCAATGTTGGTGCACTTGACACGCATTCGCTCGACCAAATTGTCGACCTTGTAACTTGCGTCGAAGCCGGGGCTGGATACCAGTGAGATTGGCAGAGTTGCGGACACCTGTTCTGCGGCCTCCTTCAGGTCCTCCACCACATCAAAGATGTCAGATCCGAAGATTTGGCCCACAAAACGCTCCGCAGCGGGCACAAATCGATCCATGCGGAAAAGCTTGAGAAGCAGAAGAGACAGGAGGGATTGATCATTGGCATCAGTCTTCTCATCCCAGATCTGCGGTACGAAATTCTCGGCCAGTTCCTCAGAAAAGAACTTATCCCAATCCTCCGTCGACACGGCATCGATCTTCTCCTTGACAATGCTAAGCTTCTTGGCCTGTGCAAATGCTTCATCCTTGTTGCCGGGGGTTGAGGACAAGTCATTGCCTTCGACACGGTTGTCGAGAATGACATCAATCAAGGTCTTGTCCATCTTGTAGGGAGAGGCCTGTGCAAGCAGCATGCCCAGAGTAACGCGGTCTTTCTGGAGCAGACCAAGCACAGTCCGCTTGAACGTGTTGACAAACAAATCTTTGACGATCACGTCGCGGCGAACATTGTGGTTCGTCTCGTTGGCGAGGTTCTTATTGCCATGCAGCACCGATTGGAAGATGTTGAGGAAGTATTGGAGCGAGAACTGGTAGAAATGGTTGATGTAGTGTAGCTGCTCCAGAACTGCAAAGACAGCACTGCAAGATCGGGCGATGATGCTGTACTGCTGTGTGATTTCTTCCACTTCAGCCATGACACCTTCAGTGTTGCTCATCTTGATGGAAATCTCGGCTGCCTCTGTCTTCAAAGTCTCGAGGGTCTCAATGACATTGTCGTCATCTAGGATGTTGCCGCGAGACTCATTGAGGGCCTGGAGCAGTCGCTTCTCGAGCTGGCGCAAGTGGATCTTGAACTCTCCTTGCAGCTTGATGAGGTTGGAACGCCTTTCGTCAACGTCAGGGCGCTCCGACTTGAGCACGTCGTTAAGTGACTGAGTCTGAAGACTGCTCTGAGTGACTGTAAAGTTAACAAAGGTTGTTCGACTGCAGATATCCGGCGCGAAAGTAGCCGACGGGTCTCGAGTTGACAGATAAAGCTTGAATGACGGTGAGAAGTCAATTTCCTGCTTGCCAAGCTGGATGAGAGTACGTCCACCCGTCTTTTGGTATTCCTTGTTGAGAACATGGTTGAGAATGGGGTCGAGGTGCTCCGCGTCTTGAATGAGGATAGGGTTTCCGAATCGGAGAGAACTCTCCAGTTGCTTTGTGAACGTGTCATCCAAGAAGCTGGTAACTGTCAAGCGGCGGTCCTTGCACTCTTTCTGCAGGAACTCGGTCATTCGTCCTGAGGGGTCGATGATGAGTGGGTACCGAGTGAAGCGCTTGAGAATGATGGCATTTTCTGTGCACAGATCGTCAACGGGAAGGGTGTTCTCCTGCCAGCCCAGACGCTCATCCGCTGTGGAGAGATACTCGGTGATTGGGTTGGTCGACTTGTACTGGATGCCAGAAAGATGAAGCTGGTGGAACCAGTCGTCGATCATGGACTTTCGGAATGTCTGATCGTAGAGACCGCTGTATGCCAGGAAGGCCGCGGCTACAACGACGTCCCCGACAAGGGTGTTGATCTGCGTCTCGAAAGACTTGCTTCCGTCTTCCCAACGAACTCTCTCAGATGACAGACTATCCAGTAGCCTGACACTGCGGTCAACCTTGAATTGAACCTTTGACATTTCAGACTTGATCGCCTGTGTTTCGCTGATGAGTGCAGCATATTCAGTCTTGTACGTGTTAATGCTGGTCTCGAGCTCGATGATGTTGTTCTCCACAGCCTTCGCGTTGGCCTTGGTCTCTAGCGCATCCTCTTCAAGCTGGGTAACTTCGATCTTGAGGGGACCAACACGATCCAGGATATCGGAGTAGTTAACCTGGGCAGTAACCCACTGGACCAAGGGACCACAGGCCCTGGAGGCACGGTTGACCTTCTCGAACGTGAACTCGGGGTTGGACAAGAACTCATTGCGCATCTTGTTCCTGAGGGACTTCGTCATTTGCTTCTCGTTGTCGAATCCGAGGATACTGGCAATGAAGTCATCCTTTCGCACCACGGCTTGTATAGCCTTCCAGTCGTTGATCTTATGGCTGAGCAATGCGCAGACGGCGTCGAGGGCTAGGCGGACACCCTGGGGCGGATTACCCATAGACCTGATCTCAGTCAAATGTTGACGCTTGATGTTGCTGACACTGGACCTGGCCTCCTCGACTGCAGGCTCTGCCTTTGCGAGATCCTCCAAAACAACCTTCTTTCGTGTAGCAACCTCAAACTCTTGCTTCTCCAACGCCGCCTGGATTTCTAGCGACGTACTCTTCCTCTGTTCTGCCTCGCGCTGGTCGGCGACCATGCGCTGCAACTTTTCGTTCGCCTCCGCATCCTTCTGCTCCAGCTGCGTCTTCTTTTCAGCGAGACTCACCCGGAGATCTCGCACTTTGTCGACGGTATCCCTGAGCTTCTCAAGACCGACATTTAGATGGCGCTGCTGCTCCTCCAGATCTTCACGCTTCTCGTTGTACAGAGTGACAAACTGCGCAACAAAGTCGAGGAAGTGTCGAGGAGTAAGGAAGGTCACCTTGCCTTGCTGCTTCAGCAGCTTCTCGTTGTAACGCTGAAGTGAGTAGTGGATGTACACCATCGAGTTGACAACTGTTTCTCGGTGAGAGGGCGGCAATTGAAGACCGCGGTAGGCAACCGGGATAGTGTCAGGAGAATTGAAGTTCGGCCGATCCAAGTCGATCTTCTGGGTCAGTTCATGGCCGACCTGGAAGAGCGCCTGGTCAGACCAGTCTCCGAACCAGTTAAGCACACATCGATTGAACAAGGCGGGACTGGTGGCTGCCTTAGACGAGAGGCCATCCTCTGGCGGGTTCATCGTAAAGACGACGTGTAGGTTCTTGACGATCTGCTGGGTAAACCACTTGTACAACTCATCGGGCGAGTCTAGGTGGAGGTTCTGTCGCTGAGCACCTTCCTTGCAAGCTGTCATGAGGGCTGCGTGCTCATCTCCCTCGAACAGACCAGGGACTTCGGCGTTGGCCAGGAGTGTGTTCATTCTCTCCAGGAAACCCGAGTCCAGAACGTTGGACTCGTCCATGATGAAGCAAATCTTCTCACCCTTACAACCACAGCGACGGAGGACATCTCGAAGATCGTCGTCAAAGTCCTCGGCAGAGTACCTACCGTGGACTTTGATCTGGAAGACCTTAAGACCATTCATCCACGCCACGAAGCGGGAAAGCGTAGTCTTGCCACTGCCACTGACACCAATGAGAATCAAGTGTCCTTGGGGTTGTCGGAAGACACGGTCAATGCGCAATACATGCTCCAAGACATCGTTAAAGAGGATCAAAGGGACATCGACCTCTTCCTCGCAGAAAGTCTTCAATCTGGCCTTGACAAAGTCTCTCAGCTGCTCGCGATGAACGGGGACATAGTTCTTGGACAACCAGTTGGAGAAGAGGATGGGGCCACCAAGGGCCTTTTCTTCGTCAATCGTAGGGAAGTGCTCAAGGGCGATTTTCCGTACCATATCGTCAGTCCACTTGCGCTCATCCTCCGCGACCAAACGATCCTGGAACAGGCGGAGAGCCTCGTGGGCCCAGATACGAATGAGACCCTCAATGGACAAGGTCTCCAGCGGTCGAATGGCTTCGTACACACCACGGGCCCAACGAGTCAACTCACGAGGACTGTATACGTAATGGGGTTGGATCTTGGGCGTGAATCTCTTTTGAGACTCGAGATAGAAGCGAACCATAGCGTGTGTAAGAGGCTCTGCATATCCACGAAGGGATGGGATGATCTTGAGGACCGCCGTATTGAAAGTGCCGTAGATCTGGTTCAGAGACAGCTCACCGGGGTAATCAACCATGATCAGGGGAGCGTGTCGGAGGAATCGGGCACCCATAGGGGTACGACCAGCGTCGGTGGGAGGGTTACAGGCGCCGACGAATTGGATCCGGTCGAGTGTAACCCAAGACTTATCGGAGGTTCGCCAGAAACCATTGTGCTCGACAAGTTGGCGCAAGAAGGAGATGGCTCGCTGGGTTCCATACTTGTCAGGGGCGGGCAAGTTGATTTCGTCACAGAAGATAACCAGCCATCGGCCAATCTGGGTCGGTGAGAGCATAACGCCATTGAGAGTCTTCTTGTACTCGCAGTACTGCTCAAAGGTCTTGATGAGGAGATCGGGGGTAGTCGCGCTGGAGAAGTTAAGGCCGACAACCTCCATGTTGGGCAGCTTGCGCAGTGCGCTGAAGAGAGTCATTGTTTTACCCGAACCAGGGGGACCGCAAAGCAGCAGAGGCTTGTGCTCCGCAAGCCAAGAGTAGAGCACATCCTCGTGGCGAACCGTATCGAGTGTAGGGATGACGACATCAGTTTGAGTAATGGAGTGGGTGTTGACCTCCACAGTGGGAACCTGGCTCTGCCACGGGGACCATTCGGCCTTGGGCAGGGTAACATCGAAGTCAATCAGAGAGCTCGTGCCATCAAGCGGCGGGGAACCAAAGTTGGCAAAGGCACAGATATCATCGCCGAATGACTTTCGATCGTTGAGGGGGCAGTCACCAGTGAGGGCCCAAACAAGCGCCAACAGAAGCTTCTTCGAGGCAAAGGCTTCAATCTGCTCTGGGTCGAGAAGGAAATCAGAGTGTTGGACGTTGTACTCGATAACATCTCTCACGGCCTTGTTCAGCAGCGAGAACAGGGTGCCGAGCACACGAGCAACAGTGAAGTCCATGATGTGGTTGTAGCCTTCGGCCCGCTTCAACGCTTGGAGCATGAAGTCTTCCTCACTCAGGTACACTTGAAGCAGATCGGCAAACTGTCCTTGGACCGCCAACGTCTTAGCGGGGTTGTGTCCTGTCGTGACACTATCCTCATCCAAGTCTTCGAAAGGAACGCTGCGAAGAGTCTCGAGGTAGTTGGTTACCATCATGGTAGGGGAGACAGTGTCCTCGCTGAACCAGACCATACCGCATCGACTGACAGTGGCAAGGGTAGCGTATTTAAGTGTCTCAACTTCGAACATGATTCGAACATTTGAAGGCAAGTTGAGACGCTCACCATTGGGCAGGGTAAGTAGCTTGTTGTCGTCAAGCACACTGTTCAAGTTCTCAACCCACTCGGGATCCACATCACCGTCGAAGACGATCCAGTGTCGTTTGGAATCCTCGCCACGCAGGTTATCGACAATCTTTCGCAGGATGCTCGTGAACAAACCATCCGTCCATTCGCGAGTGGTTGAGTCGAGGTTTCCGTACAAGGCTTCCTTCGACATGACCTTTGAATCAATGACGTGAGACACGCCTTCAACGCCTTCAACCTTTTGAAGGGCATCGAGCAGGAGCCTCCAGGCGACAGACTTTCCGGAACCAGAGTTACCAACCATCATGACACCATGGTGAATGTTCTGGATTTGGTACAGCTGGAGAACCTTGGTCATCCAGAGCTCATTGACGACAAGGTGGCGCTCAGCAGCGAGGAAGCGAATTGCATCTTCCAGAGCCTCAAGGTTAGCAGGGACGTAGTCCACGCCCGGGAAGCAGTCACCCTCAATGGATGTCATGATATCGACATCGGACTTGATCAACTTCGGTGCAATGGTTTCGCGAATGCTCTGCACGATAATCTCGGGCTCGACAACTTCTTCGACGCCAAGAGTGCCTTGGCCAAGGCGAGCACGCTTCAGGCCACCAGAGCTGACCAGGACACTCTTCAGTGCACGCAAACCGAAGTCATAGTGAGCCTGTTTGGAAAGCTTGGCAGAACATTGATCGAAGAAGGGTACTGTCTGCTTTGAGAGTTGTTTGGCTTGGTTGAAACCCTGGGAGTACAGCATGACTTCGGCAATGAGTTCCTTGTCGGGCTTCGACATGGCGACACTGCGGAAAAGCTTCTTCAAGTTGTCGGGCAGGTTGGAACGGCCTGCATATCCAGGGTTCATGGTGATGAAGATACCAGTGTTCTCGTTGACATGGAGCTGGCGACCGACCAGCTCGATCTGGGCCTGGTCATCCTCTACACCTTGCTTAAGACCCAGCTGGATATTCTGGATTTGTTGCGAGACAGCAGACAGGATACGCTCCTCCAGACGATTGAACTCATCGAAACAACCCCAAGCACCCACTTGGCAGATACCCAGGAAGATTCGGCCCATGGCCTGGAAATCGAAAGTGTCGTCACAGCAGAAGACAAGGGTGAATCTACCCAGCTGCAGACCAAGGGCTTTGACTGATTCCGTTTTACCTGTACCGGCAGGTCCGTAGGGCGAACCACCGAGGCGTTGGCACAAGGCTTGAGTGAGAGTGAGGAAGCATCGGTCTGTAAGGGGAGTGCGGACAAGTCGATCCGGAACGCCCAAGTATTCAAAGCCATAGTTGAGCTTCGCATTGGCCATCTTGATGTGGAGACGGTCAATAAAGTCCCCTTCGGGGTTGTTTACATAGCGCATCTGCAGCTGCCAGAGATAGTGACTGGGAGACTCGGCGTTGGCGTTGAAGAGATTCTCGATTGTATCGCGCTGGTGGACACATTCGGTAATCAACTGTTCGCACTTCTTTCGCTGGATGATTTCGAGGTCTCCCAAAACGGTATCAGCAAGGACGCGGAGAACTTCCACTTCGAGTTCAAACAGTGCCTTCAATGTCTTGCCGCCAGCCGCCAGCGAATTTTCGACGGCCGTAGTCCAAGCAACCTGGGTAGCAAGAACGACAATCTGGCTAGGGAAGGCCTCCATAAATTGGTTCAGGGCAGCACGGTCAATGTTCTCCGATTCAAATATAGGCGTGTACTGCTCGACGGCCTCTGCCAACAACTCGGCGAGGGTCGCCTTCATTCCACCCTCCAAAAGCGCCAACCAGTCATTGATTCTCGGGGTCTTTGCCAAAGAAATCTCTTTCTTCAACCGAACAGCCTCGCCCTCCTTCGATGTGAAGCCAGAGATAACAGTCTCGTCGTCCATAATGAGACCCGACAAGCCGGCGAACATCTTCTTGAAGTGCTTGGCAATACGCAGCGTGTCGTTACTGTTACCAATCATCTCCAACAAGTCTTCGTCACCGACGAAGTAGAATCGGGGGAACGACACTCGCTCCTTCTCCAGGTATTCACCAAGAGCTTTCTGGATCTTGTTGAGCATCTCCGCCAGTCGCTCGAGAGACTTTTGCACATTCGGAATATTCAGGACATCAAGGACATAGGGTGTCTTGTTGGCCTTCTTCATGACGGCAAGGAACTCGCTGTTGATGTTCTGGAAACGTCCCGACTCGATGGGGAGAAGATGCTTGATGTCCAGGTTACCAGTGAAGACGCCTTCCAGGTACACCCACTGGCGTTGCACATCAATCCACACATCGAACAAGACGTGCACGCGATTGAGCTTGTCTTCCCAGGAAACAGCTTCTTCCTCAAACTCCTTGTAGTAGGGCGAATGCTTCATGGCCTGCAAAGAGTTCAAGTTCTCGCTGCACTTGGCAAAGAGGTCATCCCAACCACGAATAAGTCGGCACTTATTCTGGTATCCTACCATCTCCAGTGCATAGTTCTGCCAGGTCTCGCGAACCTGCTTAAGGAACTCCTCCAGAGCCATCTCGCCTTGAGCCTGGGCGATGATGTCCTTGACGATGACTTCGGTTGCTACCAAGTTAAGATCCCAAACGTCACCAAGAGTCATTGAGCTGGGAGAGAAGCGCTTCTGCGGCTTGATCTGCTTGTAGATCTTTTGCCAATGTCGTTCACGAATGGCATCAGACTTGAGGTCGGAAAGAATGGGATTGACCTTGAGGAAGCCACGCAGAATGCCCTGGACGTGCTCAAAGGCAGCATATTGTCGCATCCTGCTGGGCATCTCCTTGGTGCTCTTGATGAGATCGTCCACCTTGGATCGAATTTTGCGTGGCTGCACAGCAGTCCACAAAATATCGCGGGTCTCGTTGAGACTCGCCCAGATGGTGGCGAGGTTCGACCAGACAGATTGAAAGTCGCGGATTTCCTCAAGGGTGGCCTCAAGAGAGTTGTCGGAGGTGACTGGGATATCAAGTGCCTCCTTCGCCTTCAAAACCATCTGGGAGTCGTGTTGAAGCTTAGAAATGCGTTGCTCGAACGAGCTGAGGGTAGCCGAAGCAACATCTGGCTGGATCGTTCCAGAAACTGGCTTCTCCTCGTTCCACTGAGCAGCAATCTCGGCAATTCTCTCGTTTACGAGCTTATCCTCTGTAAAGATTTTGGCTCGCAGCGCATCAGTCTGGTCCTGGACGATCCTGGACTTCTTTTCCAAGATCTCCTTGAGTGCTTCCCACTGACTGTCGATCTGTTCGATATGCAACCAGTCGTTAGGGAACTGGTAACGTTGTCTGATGAGCGTCGACTGTCCTTGGCGGAACATGTCGATTTCAGGGGCCCACGTCTTGACGTTGCGCTTGCAGCTCTGGACGACAGTAATAAACTGGACGGCTTGGGCAGTTGACGACGCATCCGAGCTCTGGCTCTCGAGATCCTTTCGGGCCTTCTCAATATCCGCGTTGACATCTCGCATGCGATTGCTGAGACGGCTAGCAAACTTCATGAGAATCTCGTGCTGCCACTGATCATACTTAGCGTTGACCTTGGTCTGAACCTGGTCATAGTCAATGGTAAGATGTCCAAACGCGCGACTGACTTCCTGCGTGTCAAAGGTAGATCGGGTCTTGCGAATCTCTTGGAGAAGCTGCAACCATCGAGGAAGTTGTTCACCAAGAGCATCATAGACTTGCTCAGACTGAAGGTCCCAGAGAGACTGGAATTGAAGCCATTTATCGACGTATGCACCAATCTCCTGGAGCTTATTCTCCACAGATACGTACACACGCTGGAGCAGATCAGCACACTCCGAGGGCAGGTCGGTGAAGCGGGGCTCGTCGTTGACGGTGGTAATGAGGCTCATCTGGTAGCGAGTGGCCTTGATCTTGCGGAGGTTGCAGACGATTCCAAGCCACTCGTGCAGGTGGAGGAACCAACCAGCTCGTGCGTATTCCAGCGGAGGATCGAGGTAGATGACTTGGTTGCGCATGGCGAGTTCCAGTACGAGGCGTTTCATGGTCGGGCCTTCAGGTTTTCCTTCCTCTGGGTTGTTCTGCTTGCGTCTCTCATCTTCAATCGACTCATCCTCAAATGCCGAAATCCAGGAAAGGACAGCGCTCTGGAGACGGGTGAGAAGGATCGATTGAACCTGGGCGTTCAAGCCTCGCACCCAAAAGTCAAGGTTTACATATTGCTCCAGGTTCAGCTGATCAACAGCAGACTGGATCGTATCCAGACGGGACTGGAAGGCTGTCTCATCATAAGCACAGGTATTGAGCTCCTTGAGCGCCTGCTCGACAGTTGCGTGGATGAAGTTCAATGCAACAACCTTGCTCTGGAGCACAGACACAGCCGCGGCGAAGCCTCGAATAAACATGCCATGTTTGCTCTCGGTGTTCTTGGCAAGGCCAAAGTCGGGTCCGCCAGGGAGGAGTGGCCGATTTTGCCTTGGGTCAGAGTAGAAGAGCTCGTGAGAGTTGATGAATGATTCCCATCGGAGAGGGACACCTTCACTGATCATCTTGTAGACATC
Source organism: Ilyonectria robusta (assembly GCF_021365365.1). Lineage (NCBI taxonomy): Eukaryota > Fungi > Ascomycota > Sordariomycetes > Hypocreales > Nectriaceae > Ilyonectria > Ilyonectria robusta. The sequence continues at coordinate 847,674 of NW_025764436.1, read as the reverse complement.
GTTGCGGTGTCCGTTGAGAAGGATAGATTCATCTCCCATGACAGATATTTGTCGCAGAGTCTGAGACAGAGTCCTGACGCTCTCCATGAGGCTAACGGCATATGGATAGACTCGCTTCGCATCCTTCGACACGGTCGTAACAGCATGAGGAACGGAGTATGATTGCCAGGTCAAGTTACGTGTTTCCTTGAACAGGGTGATGATCTGAGAATCAAAGTTGACAGCCAGTTCAAGGATACCACCAGCAGATCGGACACGCATGATGTCGAAAAGCTGGCCGGAGATGGAGATCTTGCGTCGGTTAACGTCAGCGAGCCAAGCCTCGTAAATTCGAGCAGTGTCGAGCTTCTGCTTGAACAGTTCACTCTCCTCCTGAAGCTTGTGGCCTTCGGCGTGCAGAGTCCAGTCAGGGCCGAGCACAGCCTCAACCTTCCTCATGTAGCCCTCTAGCTGGAACTCGATTTGACGAGCCCAGATGATAGCACCGGACACAGGGGGGAGATCGCGCAACTGAGCCATAGCGTGGGTCTCTGAATGGCCATATTGCTGTTTGAATCGCTCGTGCAGTCCGTTAATAGCCCGCTTAACATGGGCCATCAGCTGGTTCTGGTACTCCTGGATGGCGCCACGAATCTTGGGTCGCACAAAAAGCGCGTTGAACTTGGAGAAGACTCGGAACATTTCGTTTGCAGTCTTGGCTGTAGCAAGTCGATCTCGAAGTCTCGCGATGATGGAGTTCTCAACTCTCGTTGTTCGCTCATTGTACAGGTTCTCTGCTCGGACCCAGCGTTCCTTGCCCTGATCGGTGACATCCAACAAGTCGACATTCAGAAGAGCATCCCAAGCCTGCTTCACTTCCTCGACAGCATCGACGTCGCCCATCTCATCCATGGTAATGCCGTTGGTGCCAGTCGTCTCGGTGACACCGAGAACGGTGGCCTGGGGGCCCAGCACGTTGACGATGGTGCGCTGGAGCTGCTCGTGGTTGTCGCGGAAAGTGCTGACGTACTTAATCCTCGACTCAAGTTCAGAGTGCTTCTTGTTGATCTTGATGGGGATAAATTTCTCGTTTCGGCGGCGGGTCACCTCACGAGCCACATTGGTGAACTCCTTGACGTTCTCCTCCCAGGTCCGGAAGATGTCGTTACAAGTTCCCATGATACTCTGGAACTGCTGGTAATCAAGGTTCACCAGCTCGGTGCCAGGAAGGAGGCGATGAAGCACGTCGTCCAGGTCGGCCGAGATGGCCTCGACCAGAGGTAGGGCTCTTCGAATCGGGTAGGGACATATCCTCAGCTTCTTGTTCAGATGCCCGAAAATCTGCGCGATAGCCTCCTGAGCCTTGGACAGAGACGTAGCAGACAGCAACTCATCCAGGGGGAAGTCTTTCATGAGCTGGTTGTACTTCTGCACCTTGTCCATGGCTTCCTTCAAGCCCGTATCGGCCGTGAAGCTCACGGTGGCTTGGAAACGCTTGGCATTCTTGAGAACCTCGAGGGTGAGTAGGACGCCTTCACTCCTCAGCTGGACCTCAATACCCTCCAGCGCTGACTCCATCGACAGCCAGAAATTAACTTCCTGGCTAGCCGTGCTGAACTCCTGGTTCGCATTCGAGGAAGGATCCTTGGTCAACTTGGTGATACCCTGAATCGACTTGATCCATGTATTCACATTCGCTTGCAGCTTGTTGAGGAATTTACTGTCTTGGACAACGTCTTTCGGGATCCCATCGATGGACGGTCGTGTGTGCCCAGCCTCGGCCAAGTCGAGGACGTCCTGGATTGCGGCGTGGAAGGTCAGCGAAATCTCGGGGATATCGACATTTTGCTGAAGATGAAGCAGACTCAGCTCCAGATCGTTGAGTCGCTTCTTTGTTACGGGGATGCCTGTCTTGGCGTCGACATCAGCTCGTCCCCTCGATCCGTTGGCTAGCTGCAAGCTCTTGGTGTTGGCGTCGAAGTACGGCACCAAGGCATGGTGGACATGAGAATGAAGAACCTCGAAAGGTGAAAGGGCCGTGCCTTGCTCTCCCACGGCAGCGAGGGAGGCCGGGCCAGGCAAATTAGTAATGAATATCTGAGAAGTAAGGGATCGGGTCGGATCGATGGCTTGGGGAGGCTTTAGAAGAACGAGCGAGGCCACCGTCGTGGACGACGAAGAGATCTCGTTCGAGAGGGTGTAGTTGTAGGCAGTTGGGACTATTCAAACATCAGCAAGGCCGTCTGACGGCCGCAGGGACGGAGGGGATGACGCACCAGTGGTGTCGGCCCCAGATTCTACCGTCAGGTTTGCGAGGTCTTTCTGGATGTAAAGGACATTCTGGGCATCGCCCGCAAACCGAGTACAGCGCGAAATGGTGTCTGCATAGCGGCCCTTGTGTAGCAGACTGCCGACTTGCTCCAGCTCGTCTCGTGTAGCGCCGAGAGCGATGCCACAGACGGCGGCCAAGTGCTCAACCACGCGTTCGGGCTCGATGGTCGGGAACGGCGCTGCCGCAGCAACGCCGTTGGCAGCAGTGCCTGGCGCCGCAGCCGTAGTGACCTCCATGACGGTCGGAGAATGCAGCGGCGGAAGAGAAAGAGGTGAGGAGTAGCTCAGCGGCGCTCAGTCATCTCCAGATCGTCGGCTCGAGGTGGGACGGAACGAAGGTTGGGAGGCAGTTGGCAGTGGAGGGGGAGAGCTCAGGGACAAAGGAGCTGGTGGGAGGTCGAATAGTAAACAAGCGCGGCGCGGGGCGCGGTGAGGTCCAGTGAAAGGAGCGTGGGTGTCGATGATTTCGAGAGGTCGTGTGATGGTATCGGGAGGTTAATACGCAGTGAAGGAGTAAGAGATGAGGATATCCAACAAGGAGTGTTGACTTTGGATATCGTCGTCTGCCGGGTTTACGCGACCAAACCAAAGGAGACCCCTGTCGCGACAGGACGGCATGTGTCAAGACTCAGGAGGCGCACACTGAGGAAGCCTGCGGGAGGGACCCTACAGCTGGACACCCGTGGGCTGGACACCCGGGACAGGTACGGCAGCCCACTGTAATCTTCACTAACCCTCCACTGAAACTCGTTGAAGGTAGCCCGGTGGGGGAAAGCGCCCAGTAGCAACCCGCCGGGAGCCCGCCAGAGCCAATCTGAGCGTAATTGTGCCTCGCCCATGATTGGCCCCGGCCGCCCACAGGGGCTCCCCAATGTGGGACCTGCCATGCTGGCGGTTTGGTTGCAGGGGTCCATGGAAATGAACCCTCCGCAGCCTGGCATTTCGGATACCGGTATTGGACCAAGATTCTGCAGTGCACTGTGTGTTCCGAAGCGTTTGGTGGCGTAGACACGTTCATCAAATCGCACCCCCATGTCACGATAGCTGACGTCTAGAAGCCAAATGGCACACCAAAATCAGGCACGGAGGTGCTGGTAACTACCTACACATCCCTTCTCCGCACGTCTGTACAATGTACGTACAGCAGCTCCCCCCCCCTCCCCCAGTACAAATTACCTATATCCCGTCAAAATATAGCCCGTACCTCCCGCCGATCTCCACAAGCGGTCTGTTCCTCCACCTTGAATCTTAGTTCACCATCAAGACGCCATGATGCGGGACGCGTAGCCTCCTCGAACTAAAAGGTACCGCACAGTGTCCAGCGTTATATCATGCAGGCTGTCTAAGATAGGTAGGTATCATGTACCTCAATCTGGTACCGGGATCAATCCGACATCATGTCTCAGGAAGCAAGCATCACACATGGTCCATTCACATCATACCTAGTTAACAGGCAAGCAAGTGTACATTGTCGTCCAGTAGCTCCCGGCGTCTACGGACCAATTCAACGTCTACACGCCCTGAAGCCCGAAACAAGAGAGTCATAAAGCCTAATTCCATACCTACACAAACATGCCGCCCACTTGCCCGAGGTAGTTCAGACCGGAATACTCCCAATCTTTCACCGCCGGACAAAAACCACACACAAAGAACGACAATAATCCCCAGTAACCAACGCCCATGTAACCCGTTTGTCAAACCAGCCCGCCCCGCGTCCCTAGCCATGCAGACCAACAAGACCGACCAATGCGCCAGATCGAGACTCTAGGCTGGGTTGCCTCCGGCCGCCCCGTTGGCCGCCAGTCTCTGCCGTTGAAACATGACTCTTTCGTTACAGATGTCGATAAACTCCTCAAATTTTTGAATGATGCCCTCCTTTTCTTCCAGTTTGGCTTTCAATGTGTCGATCTCTTTCTGTTTGTCCTCCTCAACCTTCTTCAGGTCCTCTCGGGCTTTTGCGAGTTCGCGCCTGAGGTCCGCACGGATGCGATCCTCCGCAGATTGATGAGGTTTACTGTATATGGCCGGTCTGTTTTCTGCCAGTCCGGTAGCAACCTTCTGTGGGTTGCGGTTAATGGCGGCGCGAGCATTGTAGATGTCCCTAGGGAGCAGGTGGCAGTCAGGGTTTTCTGTTTGCAGAATCTGTAGAGTTTCAGAGACACCTGCGCCTAGTAAGCAGCTGTTAGCGTTATAGGACACCAAATAATTGGTGTTGAACTTACCATTCTCCTTGAGCTGCTTCACAGCAGCAACCATCTTACTATCAAGCTTTCTAGCTGCCGGGTGGTGCGATGGGCTTTCGCTAGGTCCATGGTTGTGTTGCAAATGAGAATCATCTGGGCGGTAGCGGATGGTCCACTGCGTTCGCTGCTCGATGGCAAAGAAGCCAAACGGACAGTCACACTTGCGGGACGAAGTCTTACGTTTGCGGCACTCGGGACTCACTCGGCTTGGGGGTTTGCCAGCTCGATCACAGACAAACAAAACCTTCTTCAGTCCAGGGACCGTCTTCTTCGATCGGCCAATGACAATCGCGTAGCCAACCGACGTGCAATAACGAAGCACAGCCTTCTGGACAGCTTCCAGGGTCGGATAGCTGCCACCCTGAGGTGGAGGTGACATCATCTCACCCATTGGCTGTTGCGGGATGTAAGAAGGATCGTTAAGAAGTTTCGAATCCATCCCGCCAGCGTCATCTTCTCCTTCGTGATGGCTATCAATGTCCATGCCATCTCCATGCGCTTCTTGCTTTTGCTGCGGTGGGGGCTGCTGCTGCTGAATGGGCTCCGCAGGCAACTGTTGTTGTTGTTGCTGGGCTTGCTGCTGCTTTGCTTGCTTCGGTGCTCGCGGCTGTTGCTGGGCTTGCTGGGCTTGCTGGGCCTGCTGGGCTTGCTGTTGTCTTTGTTGCTCCTGCTGTTGTTGTCTTTGTTGCTCCTGCTGATGCTGAAGCTGTTGCTGCTCCTGCTGCGCCGCTTGTTGCTGTGCCTGTTGTGCCGCTTGCTGCTGCTGCTGCTGTTGATGCTGCTGCTGCTGCTGTTGTTGCTGTTGTTGCAATTGTTGTTGCTGCTGCTGCTGTAGTTGTTGCTGCTGCTGTTGCTGCTGCTGCTGAAGTTGCTGCTGCTGCTGCTGCTGCTGAAGCTGCTGCTGGAGTTGCTGTTGCTGAGATTGAGTCTGCACCTGGGCTGGCTGCTGCTGTTGAGGTTGGGGTGGAGACGGGGCCTGAGGCTTAACCTGAACTTGCTGCAGCTTAGGGGTAGGCTGAGCCTGTTGAGACTGTGGTCTCTGCTGGGGAGACTGCTGAGCATGGTGCTGGTGGTGCGATTGCCGAGGTTGGTTCAGCGGGTGTGACGGATGGTTCAAGTGCTGATGATGCATCTGTTGCTGCTGATGATGGTGCAGCTGGTTAGGGACAACCTGACCGAGGGTGGGGAACATCATCTGAGCACGCGGGGGCGGGACTGCGCGCGAACCCGAGACGTCGAGGGGACTCGGGATGGCGCTGGGCATGTGCGAGTTGGAGGAACGCGAAGTGCCATTGGGGACATTGCCGTTGACAGGCGTCGGGTTCTGGAAGAGATGCTGAGGGTATGAGCCGGCTGGTGGCTGCTGAGGCGTGTAGGCCTGGTTCTGGTACGGCGAGGCGGAGTGAGGTGCCGGCGATTGCTTGTTGGTTTGGTTGGGATGAGGAGGAGGATAGGCGTTGCGTCGGAGGTTGCCCTGGGGGAAGGCGAGGCCAGCGTGGGCGTTCGATCCCGGCCGTAGACTCGACATGGCGTCTCGTCAGGGCCCCGCGGAGTAGCCGGGTTGCAGGAGAGAGAGGTTGTGGAGAGCGTGGAGAGGGACCTAGATGGCGATGTCGATGTCGTCGTCCTGGACGGCGGGAGGAGCGAACGTAGTGGAGGACGTGACGTGACGTGACGTGACTAGAGAGGAGGGGAGCGAGGTGACTCGAGGGGGCTCCCACAGCCGAGCGACGGCCTGGCTGGGTCTGACAAGGCCGTGAGGCGTGACGGCGAGAGACGACGACGACGACGGGAACCAAGTGTCGACGTCGACGTTGAATAGTCGACGGAACGATGCGGTGCGGAGCGTCACTTTGCGTGAGAGCAAGCAAACCCTGGACCCAGGATCTTGGGTGTGTCGATAAATGGGCTGGACTGGGAGGAGGCGTGGAGGAGCGCGCTCAGCAGAGGCGTGAATAAAAATAGAGGGAGGGAGGGAGCGGGCAAGGCAAGGCAAGGCAAGGCAAGGCAAGGCAAGAGTGGCCTGGCCCGGGTATGCAAAATTCGGGGGGGGGGGTAGGTAGGGGGGCGGCGGCGGCCGGGTGGGCGATGGGGAACGGGGGGATGGGGGGAAGGAGCCAAGGGGGGAGGGAGGAGGGAGGGAAGGAGGGAGTGGAAGAGTGGAAAAAGAGGGAGTGGCAGGACTGGACGGGCGGGCAGGTGCGGTGCAGGTGCAAGTGCAAGGTGTGTGTCTGTGTAGGAGTCTGGAGTCTGTGTGTGGGGGGGGAGGGAGTTTTTGCTTGATTTTCCGGCGTGGCGTTAGGCGTCAGCGAGCCAAAAAGCGAGCCAAAGGCAAGCCCGCCCCTGCCACACACAATCAGACACACAAGGCAAAGGTCTCAGCTGGCGGTGCAGTTCACTGCAGTTGGGAGCCGGGGACTGGGTCCTGGTCTTGGATTTGTTTGACGCCAAGGCCAGATTTATTGACGATCCTCCGCAGGTGGGCGCTGGACGACCGGTGAAGCGATCCTAGGGTTGAGAGTCGGGACCAGATCTCGTCAATTGAATGGATGATTAAGCACCACACTCGACGTGCCAAAACTTTATTGTTGTTGTTTTTTTAATCCGGGTTCGATTTGATTTTTTGTGCACTTCTCCCTCTCTCCTCTCGCCACGTGACGCTTGCTCCCTGGCTCGCCTGTTCCGGACACAAGTCTTGATTACGTGACCACCACCGCCGGCCGGACCAGCTGGGCGCTGTACCGCCGCCGCGCCAGACTGATCTGAACCGGGCTTTCCGTTCCAGACCTCCCTCGTCGGCGTCTCCATCCCTCGAACGGGCAGGTCGGGCTTGGGCACAGAGACAACGGGACAAAGGGACATTGATAGCCCCATAAACCTACCTAGATAGGCTGGCAACAATTTGTTTACACTCAACTTACGGGCTGTTTGAGTCGCCAAGAGAGGCACCTTTGACGGCTGGTCGGTGTCCAGGACGCCGGGTCGCTCCGCGCCGATCCAAATCTTGACAGCGAACGGAAGGCTCGGTGGACAGATTCACTCGCCCTGCAGAAGCAAGTCACTCCGTACCTACCACCTGCCTGCACGGCCAAGCGAGGCTTGGACGCGTCGTCGCCTCGTCATTTCCGTACCGAGCCACGATCCAGCCACCACCGGCACACGGCCACCACTGGGGTCACCGCTCCCGCTCTCCAACTCTGCGTCATCGCCCTGCATCACTTGGGTTGTTTCCAATAAACCCCATGCGCGACAACCACGCCGTCAAGCACCAAATTGCATTGTTTCACGGCCGCTGGGGTTGGGCCATGGAGCTCCGTCTGGTCTTAAAGCCTTTATAGCCCCCTCCAGATGCCAAAGCAAAAGCCGATGATCCTCATACCATTCTCACTAGGCTGTTTATTAATAGCCACGCCAGCAGGGCGAGTGGTCGCTAATAAGAGACGTGTCGTCCGTATTCGTTCTCTATAGCAGGTGTTCATAGTACCTAGTCTGTCATGGAACATCGTACAGTCTGCTGACTGGCCGTGTCTCCCCTCTCCTCTCTCCCTTCTCTTTCTCCCGTTTTATTATCCCAGATCGGATTCAGGCAGGTATGTATTCGTCCTATCAGTTCCCGTGTCTGCCTCCGTCACCGCGTTCCTCATCCAAATCCGAATACCGGTCTCTTGGGAGAGTTCGCTCCGTTGCAAACCATGACTCTGTTGATCCCATTCCACCCAACCAGCTTCCATCGCACATGTTAATCATCATCCATCCATGGTATTATTCTCCGTGGTATCTTTCCAAAACAGGCAATCCAAAAGCCTTGTGACATCCAAAACGCCTTGTTCGCCTCCGTGTATGACCAAAAAGCAAATAAAACTCCCGAGAACCTCCCGAAAACCTCCCGAAGTGCATAATAAATCAGCACCTCTCAAAGAAGGAAAAAAAACGCCTCGATCTCTCCTCAATGATCGTCGTTTCCAACACCATCACCCAAAGTAAACCGGTCTCTTCGTCGGTCTACTTGTCTAAGTCGTCAATCAACCTTCTTCCGCTTGCTCGGCCGTTGACTGCCCTCCTGACCGTCCGTGAAATGCTTCTTCTCTATTTGATGCTGTCGTAGGTTATCCGGCCGGTTCTTGTACTGGCTCGTGCATCCGGGGTACAGGCAACGGTAGATTTTGGGCGGGGTCGTGGCGTGCTGTAGCTTCTTATGCTTTGCCATGCTACCTCCAAACCATCGAGGATCACCCTTTGGCCGGTAACCACATAGCTCACAGCAGCTGTTGGACTCTGTCTTGGTCGCTGCCGAGGCTGGGACTGGTGATGGCGGAGACGTGGCCACCGTTGATGGGCCGCCCACCGACACAGTCCCTTCGGGAGTCGGAAGCAGCTGAGGGTTGCCCAATGCGCCAGGGTCAATGGTCATCGCACCTGAGAAGCCGATCTGCGGGTCAACATCGAACCTCCCAACTAGGTTAAAGTCAAAGCCATCGATGTTGTGAGGAGTCATAGCTTCGATAACATCATCAAGTGAATCTAGTGCCGGTGTTCTTGTCACATCCACTGATTGATCTTGTAGTACTTGAGATGCACCAATGATTGCCTCGATAAGTTTGACACCATGGCGGTAGTAGATGGTCCTTTGGGAAATATTCGGTATGTTCTGTGCGTATAGCGAATCCATGTGCATTCGAACACATGAAATAAAACTGTCAAAGTAGACATCTGAGGGCAAACACATCTATTTCACCCGGTTAGTCACATCTTATTAGAACTTTTGTGAGTAGGATGGCTCTCACCTTTCCAGCGTGCATCAACTCCAGTTCAAGACCGCGCGAGGTTGACACATAGTTCGAGACCACACGTTGCAGAATATCGTCCAAACTGGCCAAGAAACTTGGGGAATCGGCAGTGTACTCTTGGAATCCATACTTGAGCATGAAATTGACCGCAATCGCCAGGGGCGAATCACTGGTCATGTTTAGGGTAGTATCTCCAAGATGTTGCATGCACAGTTCCGATGTTTGAATCTCGGGTTCGTCTATCGTGTGGATCGCCGAGTACTCCAGTTCTATACAACGCCATTAGCATGGTTCCAGTTCCAGATATAACAACTGTAGCTTACGGTCGAGGAAATACTGCGCAACAATCACCAGCGAATCTTTGCTAGACTGGGTTGCGGCAACTGATTCGGGTTCTTTGCCCTTTAGACTCAACGAGCGCGATATTGAGGAGGAGCCCTTGGCCCGGACGAGGTTGACTACATCTGTCTCGGTCATGCCCGCAGGTTTCCATAGGGCATCGACGATTTGGATGTAGAGTTGGCGATCTTGGCGGGAGAACCAGGTGCTGTATGACATGGCTTGACCAAAGAGATCGGTCCATCGACTGGGCGCATCTTGCTCGTGAACAACAAGAGAGAAGGAGTAGATCACATGGACAAAACACAGCAGCTTCACAGGTGTGGCAGGCCGACACCCGTCGAGGACATCACCGAGCGCTTCTAGCCCGCTCATTGCTATCGAGTGCGCCGACATGCTCCGCAGTTGATTGACAAGGTGGTTCTTGTTCATCCGCTGTAACTTGTCCATGGACTCGACGACGTGCATCTCCAAGGCATCCCAGGCCGTACCGATAAGAGACCTCGGGTTAGCATAGGCGTAGTAGCCAACAACAGGCTCGGTGATGGAAATCTGAGGCATTGGCGGCGGCATCGATGAGTCATCAGTCAACACCAGATTGGACCTGAGGGAGAGGTCGACAGACCCTGAGGTATCAAAGGAGAAGACGGACTGGTCAAGTCCCAGGGAGTTTTGAAGAGTGTCTGCGGTGGGCACAGTGTCCATCATAGGGATGTCGGCCGGGAGCTCCGAGAAGAAGGAATTGGACGCAGCATTGCCACAGTCGTCCCAACCGTGGCCCTTGGAAGGCTTGTCCGGGATGAGGAAGGAGTTGCTGCGGAGTAGGCCACCAGGGCTGTTCAGATCGTCAGCAGGCGAAGTCAAGGTAGACTCAAACCCCGCAACCTTAGCCCAGGGACCAGACCAGGCGGACATGGGCGAGATGTTGTAGCTGGCGGTGCTCGAGGTGCTGTTGGTGCTGTTGGTGCTGTTTGTGCTGGCGTTCGACCGGACCGAAGAGCTCGGGGCGAGCATCTTGCTCCGCTTCTTTGCCTGGGCCCTGTACTGCTCCAAGTCATGGGTGTGGACTTGGAGGACGGGGCGGTCCTGGTTGGTGATGCCTTCTTGATTGATGAGGTTCCTGGGGGCCACGGTGTCAGGCAGCGGGGACCAGTCAAGGAAGGACTCAGCGAGGATCGGGGCGGACGGTAGTTCCACGGGGCGGACGGGGAGAGGCTCGATAGGCAGCGGTGACACTATGGGTGTTGGTGCCGGGGCGGGACCGGACTCTGCCTCGTCGGCATCCTCCAGGATAGTAGGCAGCGATATCTCGCATGAGTCGATTTCGTGGATCTCGGTGGAAAACAGCTCGAACTGCGACGGCTGGGCAGGGTCCTCCAGGAGGGAATCGTAACTGGGAGGGGCGTCATCAATGTCAAGGTCCAGGCCCATGAGAGAGGAGGTTTTGTTCTTGTGGCCGAGGGAGCTGAAGAAGTTCTTGGCCATGGACATGATCTTCCTCCTCCTTGAGGGGTGGCCCAGGCAGCGCTTGCACTTGGCATCGCTGAAACGCTCGACCTTTCCGCAGTCGTAGCACCAGTACTCACCGACGGCGAGCTGGTCGCAGATGTACAGATGCTGGAGCATGAGCTCATGGTTTGGGAAGCGTTTCCGGCATCGCAGCATGGGGCATTCTCTCTTCTCGTCGGGGGTCATCTTGTCGCAGGCATTGCGCTTGACGGCGGCCCAGACGATGAAGCGGTATAGGGCGCATTCATCTTGGGCAGTGTCACGGTTACTACAAGGCGAATGAGTTGGCTAGACTTTAAGATGGATGAATGCTGGATGGAAATGGGATGGATGATGGATGGGCATGGGACATTGGAGGGACAAGGGGGTGTCTTACACACAAGAGGTCGAGGTCGACGATGTCGATGCTTCACTATCGTCCGATGCCACCGACACAACAGACCTGGAAGATGAGGAGCTGGATCGCCTCAAGCTCAAGCGATGATTCGGACTCCGAGTGAGACGCCGTAGGGCTGAAGGTCCTCCACCGGAGCTGGGCCCGTCCAAGGACAGGCGTTTCTTTGTTTCCATGGGGTCAAGGACAATCCGATCGAAAGCAGTATCAATATGCTGCACCAGGACAGGACGGGACGAGTCGTAGGCACTGACTCGACAGCGGGGGGGGGGGGCAAACAACGACGAGGGGGGCAAACAAGGAGGGGCCAGGGCTTTGGAAATGGTAAATAGGAAATAGGAAAAAAAAACAAGGCCTATCCGGAACCGCCACCCGTTGCCATGATGATTTGTTTTATTGCGACGAAGCGACGGGGACGACGTTGGGAGGCAGCTCGGGACGAGGTCCTAGGGCGAATAGAGAGGGTGTAGGACTTGGAGGCGGGACTAGGACTTGGATGGAGTGTGCGGAGAGATAGTGCGAGAGCGAGGTGTGAGTGAGTGAGTGAGTGGTGGTGTGCGGTGAGTTTCTGCACGCCTACCTACAGCAGGCGGTAGGTACCTAGCCTTCCAGCCTTCCAGCCTTCCAGCCCTCCATCCCACTACTGCGCAACTCCAGACTCCGGGACAGCGCAGTGCTACCACTGTACGGAGGCACTGGGCGGGTGCCAGGTGCCAGGTGCCAGGTGCCCGGGGCAAGGTGTGCTCCGGCGATGGCGGATGCTTACTCCGGGGGCCAAGCCAGCCGAAGACGAGAGGGCGGGCGAGTGGATTCACAGCGTTGCTTCGACAGGGACGTTGCTTCGACAGGGATAGATCGAGTTCCTTGCTCGTGCTCTCTGTCCTTCCTCCATCGTGTCTCTCCCCATCGGGCTGCCGCGGTGTTGCATCACTTGCTTCTGGTCCGTCCCTGGCCTGATGACGGAGCAGCATTGCAGCGGACACACACGCCCACCAGCTCCGCTCCGCCCAGATGGATGCATACAAGCCATATGCCCGGCCCCCAGTCCCATGCCGTCCCCCCGTTCGCTCCCCCGTCTGCTCTGCGCTGCACCAATTGCCGTCGCAGGTTGCGTCGAGTGGCTTAGGCAACGAGGCAGACTGCTCAGAACCATCAAACTGCGCCTGGCCCCCAAAAAAAACGCCCAGCCAGCCTCCCTGTCCCGTGCAGACACACACACGCCGGCACCCAGCGAATGCTACCAAAAAAGCCTCCCTGCACGCCCTGAGAGGCAGCCTTGGCTACCTACAGCCGCCTTTTCGCCATCGCCGTCGCCGTAGCGCCAGCTTCTCCAATGCCCTTTACAGCGCATCATGCCGGTTTCCCCATCCCCGCCAAACAGGACGAACTCAACCTCTCGTATTCTCCCCTCTTAGACCCGTCGCCCGTTAGCGCGCCGGCTGTGGCACGCCCGCGCGTGTGGCGTGTACCGGCAGGGCGCTACCGATCCCCGGGCGAGGCGGCTTCTTATGTTTTAAGGCGTCAGCTTGCCCGTTGACGTGCGTCCTACCTCAAAGCGGTATGATATAGGGCTAGCAATCGTAGGATGACATACGTAGTAGGTGGGGAATCTTCATTCCTTCTTTTTTTTCACCGTGGCTTGTATGCCTTGAGAAGGGCTTCGCATAGGACCATCCGAGCTGTGGTGCGTATTTATCTGCTGCCACAACTACCCTCCCGGGCACCGCATGTGCTCCATACCTGCACTCGAATCCATGTCCCAACTTAATCCAAGATATCATGGTCGTACTATGCACTACTCCATGGCCATAATGACGCCAGTGCGACCCCTAGTTGGATGTTTTAGCTCCCCCATCGCACTGCCGATCATTTTAGGGCTAGAGAGCTGCTGGGGCGCTTCCCAGCACTCTTCGCATTGCCTCTTGTCACTCGGCGTCGAGCTCTAGGGTAACCGAGAACGCCTAGCATCACCACCAGTCCGCCCAACTGCGAACCATAGGTACCTAGTTTCTAGTTTCCCACACCCATCGACGTTGTGCCTCGCCGTTTGATTCACTACCAAGGCACCCACTTTGCGGAATACAGGCAGCATGGATCAGTCTGGACCTTGAAAATATCTTCACCTTGACTCGGCACTGCGTCCTGACTAACACCTATCGTGTCGTGGCGGCTGCTGCATTCCCGCTCAGCCTCCCCCGGCATCTGTCCATGCAGGAACCTCCACCGCTCTCCACCCTCCACCCGGAGAGTCCTTGGTTCTTCGTCCTTGATGAGGCCGTGCTAGCCGTGTATGCACATCACACTGCCATTGTCAGACGGCATCCCCCGGCCCCTCCAACGAGGCAATGACCTCACTCGCCACACTCCATCGAATCGGATCTCTGCTCGGGAGGCCGCACGGTTCGCACACTCACTCTCAGGAACAAACTGGGCACATGTGTGTCTTGACAAAGAAACACGGGGTCCGCTGAATCCCCTAAAGCGTGTTGTGCTGTAATATACAATCATAATCTATGTCCCCTACTCGGGTATCTTGTTGTTGGCTTCCTTAGCCCTAGCCTTCTTCCCCATCACTTCCTTCAGCACTCGCAGCTTCTCCTCCGTCACTCTAATCGCCTCTTCCACCTCCCTCTCATCCATCCGAGCCTCCCTAAGACCCTCTTCTACAGTTCTTGGCTCTACAGCCCGCTTTCGGACAGTCACTCGATCCGCATTCAGCCGGTCCATCCCGACTCGCTCCTCCAGCCACTCCCATAGTTCGCTGTCCTCTCTTCGCCAAATTTCATCATACGCCGCGAGCCTCTCGGGCCTGTACATACCAATGTCTTGAGGGCTGCTGCTCGGTGTGAACCCGAACCCGAACCACGTAGCAACAAGTAAGCCCACGAGAAGTCCATACATGACATTACCCGTGAGAAGGGGTTGGATGATGTCGGCGATGGGTTCCAGAAGCCCTCGCACCGGCTCAAGAGCCCCCCAGCTTTTCTTATCAGGCCGCTTTGGCGCGTGGTTTTCCACGATGCCTGTTGGAACATGTGTCGTCCTTGCCTTCTTGCCCTTCTTCCTCCCCTTCATTGCGGAGGGGAGGGGGGTGGGAGCTGCGGGTCGCGTCGACACAGCAGACTTGAGTGCTGCAAATAGGTCCTTGCAGAACTGTACCTGGCCATCGTTGGCACCCTTCTCGATGGGGCCTGTAGACTATTAGCAACCATATTACAGCCTCTGACCCAAATATTCCACTTACCCTTTAGCCAACTCTTGCCCGTCCACTCGATAGTACAGTTGACTTGTAATCGAGTGGCATTGTTCTCAGCCCAAGAGAAACAGTATTTTGTCTTGACGCTAAAAACATTTCCACTCGGCACATCTGGGGTCTGTGTTGAAACGGTGAGGCTGATTGCCTTTTCGTAATCGAGGTTGTCCAGTGTCTCAGTAACGATACACTTGGTCTGCTTCGGCCCAATCGCACCATTCAGAGGTTTAATGTAGGTGTAGTTGCGACTTCGGTCCTCGAGACTCAATCCCTTCTTTTCGTCCATTTGCAGATCGAAACATTTTTGTTCTCCAGTCAGCCACTGGATCATCCAATTGACGGAAGCTTGGCCAAACACCAAGTTGAACACTTTGCCGATGGGAGCGGGAATGACGTCGTCCCCAACCACCCTGTCGTAATGTGTTGCCGAATCGCCGCAGTCTGTCGGCGCATGCGCGGCTGGACCTGGGAAATCTGCAGAAGTTCCTGAAGTAGCTGGGGCATCCTCCGACGTGCCGCCGTTTGCTGGAGCTACTCCAGACGCCTTTCTTGATGCAGATTTCTCCGCTTCTCCCTCGCCGCCGTTGCCTTCGTTGAGACTGGCATTGTGCATCTCCTCGTGGATGTCTTCATCGTAGTATTCTTCCTCATCGTCTTCGCCGTCGCTCTCATCATCTGAATCGGAACCGGCGTGATCCTCCTCGACGCCCGGCGGCTCGGCATCAACCTTCTCCGTCTTATCGCCGCCAGTCCCCTCTAACCGGACTCCATTGAGAGTACTCTTCAACGTCGGATGACCCAGCTTCCAGATGTTGACAATCAGGTCGTAGGTAGCATCTCGGCTTGTAAAGCTGGCGAAGATGTGCTTCGCATGTAGTGTTGTTACCATCAGGCCATTTTTGAAGACGAGCGCTGTGCTACGCTTCTCGACCGAAACTATCTCGTCGAAGCTCATAACAAGCGTAGTGGTCCATCCAAAAATATTGCTGCTGAAGCATAGGTGACCTTCTGAGACGTAGAGCCGGCCATGCGCGAGAATCTCCCTCTGCAAGGCACAGCTATAGTCCTCAATAAGGTAGTCATCATCAGGCACGCTCTTGAATAAATCATGGAAATCGCGATTTCTCTTTTTGCTGGCGATGGCGAAGCCGGTCAGCTTGGGGACACTGATGTTCGGATGAGCCAACGAGCTGTTAGCGGCTACGATGGCTGCCCCTATGGTATTACCAGTGGTAACAGAGCTGCCGCGCTTTCTGTGAGGCTGCTTCAGGGCACTTCGGAGACTTGACGTTCGTTGCACTCCGTTGGTCTTGTCGACGAAGTCAGGGGGCGGGGGGGTTCGGTCGCCACTGGCTTCATACAGCGACCTAGGCCGACTGAACATATCGTCAGGGACGAGTTCCACTGGGGTTACCGGCGAGTCGACCGGTGCCGACTCGGATCGGGCCCGTGTATCGACCATGTCGGGGAATCTGTTACTCATCGGGGTGCCAACGGAGCTGGGAGGTTCGCCGAGACCGAGTTGGCTAAGGCTTAGCTCACCAGCACCGAGGGTTTGCACTGCGGATTGCCTGTGATCCTTGGGGCCTTCCATCGAAGTGTGTGCTCGCGTAATGGTAGGTACAGGTGTTGATTCAGCCTGACCCTCTGTCTCACTAGGCTCTGATAGATCTTGAGTTTTGGGAGTCGGGGTCTTTCCTTTATTGGCACCAAGGCCAATACCGGTGTTCTGGATGTTGCTGAAGGTGCTTGCGGCGTTCTGAGCAACGGATATCATAGACGAGAAGAAGCCTGTTGTGGGAGTTGCGCTTGCGGTCGTCTCACCAGTCTCTGGGGTTGGCGACAGAGGAGCCGAGACGATGTTGGATAGCTTGCTGGGGCCGATGTTGACAGATCCTGATCGACTCCTTCGGTGCGCATTCATATTCCGCGAAGGGGAAGTGCCATTTGTGCTCGAGCCAGGCCCCGGAGCGTTCCAGAATGACTTCCGGTCAGGGGACGATTGTGCCGACGAGTGGGCGAACTCGGTGGGCGTCGGCGGCGTGTTGACGATGACGGGGGCAGGTTTATCCCCGGTCGGCGGAGTTCGAGGAGGGAGTGCTGTGTCGACCTTTGGCTGCACTCTCGACCGCTTGTCGGAGGGAGCAACTTTGGCTGGTGCAGGTGGCTCGATTATTGGCGGGACTTTCGGGTGATTGGGGTCCGCGCTTGGGGTGGCCTGTTGCTTGCCGGACTTAGGCGGTGGGTGAGAGTCGTCAGGCAGCTGTCGTTCAGGGCTGGAGTTGGTGCTCTTCTTCCCCTTGAATATCCCCTTGAACTTGCCCCCGGGCGACGGTGACCGGCGTTTGGGGTTGTGGGGAGGTAGCAAGCTTGTCTTGCTCCGACGGACCCGGAGTTCCTTGGGTTCCTTGGACTCGATCGAGACGGATCGTTTGGATGGGAAAGTCGAAGACTTGGACGCACTGCTGTTGGAGTCGACGTCGGTGGCTGGAGATGTAACTTCGACAAAATGGCCCGCTTGGATGATGGGGGAGGATGTCGTTAGGTAGCCGATCTGGGATGGATGGGTTGAAAGGGTGGCCGCTCGTGGTAGGGATCTAGAAGAGGCCCTGTCTTTGTCAGAAGGCCGCAGGCAGGTACAGGAGCAGAGGCATAAATAAAAGAGGCGTCAAGTCTCTAAACTGTAAAACGGGCAAAGGCAATCCACAGAATACTCTAAAGGCAATCGAGGAAAGATATGCCTATAAATGCACCACACGTGGGATGACGGCGGAGGCTGACTGGGATTGGGGGGTGTTTCTCGGTGTCTTGGGCGTCGCAGCACGGGAAAATGCGAGGCTGACAGTCGGTTGGGGTTCCACAACGACGACAGTAGCAACCACAGGGAACAGGAGGCAGAAAAAGGGCCGGGGGCGATGCACAGAGATGGATCTAAATCAAACTCACGGTTCGGGATCGGATTCGTACGAGCCATAGCTTCTGGATTCTTCGTCGTCGGCTAGGTTGGTTGAGAGTGTGCTTGCCAGCGTCTCGCGACTCTCCTTCGCACGGCCGCGGACATCGTCGTCCTGGCCCGGCGCCTCCGCGTCTCGCTCTTGTTTCTTTCGGAGGCGCTTGGAGGATATGGACTTGGGGAGGAGCTTGTTCAGCCCGTTGTTGTTTTCCATTGTCGGTCGTCGTACGATTGGGCGGGGGACGACGAGGTGGAGGAGGAGCAACGTCGAGATTCAGGACCGGTGGACTGGCCACGGTTGTCTGCGAGGATGCGGCAACGGTTGTCGACGGCAGGACACAGGTCGGCGGGCGAGGTCTGGAAGGGAACCTAAGCGACTCGTAATATCGCGTTGCCTCGCAAGCCGGCGGGTCCGAGCCGGAGGAGCTGGGGAGCTGGGGAGCTATTTGGAGCTGGTCAGCTTGGGATCCCAGGTTCTTGGTTGACGTCGTCGGTTTGGCGCAGAATGTTGTCCTGCTGGGTACCGAGCCTAGCTGGATGCGCTCCACTGGCAAGTCGGGAACCACGGAACCAGTCGGCGGCTGAGGTGCTGAAAGGCGCTCTGTACCAGGGCTGAGGACCCTGAGGATGGTACAGAAAGGAAGAGGTTGGATTGATTCGTTTCAAGGGGAGAATTGCGGGAGACGGAGAGGCAACGACGGCTTGCAACCCTGAGTGCATTCAGCGTCGTAACTTTCAAGCCCCCAAACCCGAGTGCGAGCCCCCCTGTTTGGCGTTCTAGGCGTCCGCTGGGTGGGGGGCGCCAATGGGAGGGCTTTTGGCGATCCTTGAAGCTGTCGCCAGCCCGCTCTGGACCCTCTCTGGATCCTCTCAGCTCCCGTACTTCGTACTTCGTATTGGTTTCGTGTCGGGCGCTGGGACCGGTCGTGTCGTGAGAATGAATACGCGGGTTCGGAGTTGGCCAGGTTCTGCCCGGTGGCAGTGACCGATGTTTCCTCGGGTGTTTATTTCGGTCGAGGCCGGGGTGTCGTCCGGATGAGGAGATTAGCAGTGGCTATATATTGATGGTTCTGGGGAGGGGGGTTGCTGTAAACGGATAAAATAGATTGGGAGGCTGAAGAGAGCGGGCATCAACAGTAGCTGCTGGGGACTAAGATATGAATGACGACGGTCACGCTGGAGACATCCTAATAGGGAAAGACTCGATTCATCACGGGATAATGCCGTGTCGTGAGCTGTAAATAATTGGCCGCATATATCGCCTTCTTGGACAGGTTGCGTGGTTCTCTGGGTGTCAGCGGCCATCGGGTTGATTGGGTTGGCGTCTTGAGCTGTTCCGTCTTGGCTCAAGTCAATGCTGTCATTTGTGTCTGGGCGGATAAATTGAGTGGATGAAGATCCCCGTGCACTGCGGCTTGTGGCAATCAAGGAACGGCTTGACCCGCTGTTCGCCCAACTCCAGGGTAACGAATCGCCTTATTTGCGTCAATCACTCGAGCTGCTGGTGCTCCGGTGCGTGCTGTAGGGTTACGCTGTAGAAGTGGACGAGAATACGCCTCACATCGGGTATCGATCCGAGTGTCCCATCAGCCTCGAAAGTAAAGAGGAGTACTTAGCCAGCCCCAAATCTCAAAGTAGTAAATGCCCCCTGTAATGAGGCTTGGAGAGAGATTAACCAGGTCAAGACGGCGAACCTCCTCAAAACCTACCCAGCCTTTGGGTCCCGTAGCTGTCTTGGTAAGTTCCCTTTTCCCACAATCCGGTGATACCAAGACGATATTCCCCATCTTTGACATCACTTACCCGCTCCCCCACAGCGCTCCGCTCCCTGAGCGAACCCCGCCAAGCGCTACCAGCGATCGTTTTGGGCCGGAGTCTTTGGCCATCGGAATGGCGGGATCTTTTGGCCGAATGCATCAAGTGACTCGAAAGCAAGCGGACAGGATCACGCTTTGACAACCATAGCTTCCACCGGAAAGAGGGAAACGGAGAAAATTAGAATACCCTTGAAAGAAATAGATGGAATAAAACGTTGAACATTTTCCCCAACAGCACCGCTTGTCTGGCTCTCTACAGCTTGCCCCTAAGAGCATGTTGAAGGCCACACACTCTATAGAGGTACTTGTACCCCATTAAACTTCCCGTTATCGTGCGGATTGCAACTCCCCCACACTTCCTCATCCCCAACCAACACCACTTTACCGTGCCACCAACCATCCCACGGACGGATCATCTACGCCCCAGAGCGCTCTTCCATCTCCCGTATGGAACCATGGATTCTTCGCCTCTCGTAAAGGCGCACGACCACGCGCGCGCCGCCGCCATCGCAACCCGCCATTCCTCCGACACCGTGGTAGCAATCGGCGAGCACACCCAGGCTGCCGGCGAGTTTGCTCGCGCCTCCAGGACTACCTCCAGCGTCGAGGCCCTCCGAACCCTCAAGCTCCTCGAAGAACACCACCGAAAGCTCGCCGAGATCCTCAAGCTCCCCTCCGAACCGACCTCGCAGTCCAGCGATGCCGACCAGAACGAGAAGTCCTCGGACAAAGACCAGACCAGCCAAGATGCCCATACCAAGAAGGACTCTGCGGCGGAGTCGTCGGCATCCAAGAAGCTGAGCCCACCTACACAGCGCCGGTATGCCTCCCGCGAAATGTCATCATCCATCGCAAGCAACCTGGCCACGGCCCGAGGCATTCGATCCAAGTATAGAGGCCAGCCGCTCGCTCCCAGCGTGTCCAACGATCAGGCGCCCGGCAACGTCGATGCGCTCTCTCGCCCACATGGGCCCCAGGCCAAGATGCAGAATATAATTGACCACCAGCCCGGAAAGCCCACCTGGGTCCCTCCGGCTTCGTCGCAGCAACGGTCCGAGAGTCACGGCAAGAACACTGCGTCCCCACGACCCGATGCTGCTTCGGCCGTGGTCGACGATGGGGGATATACTCGCTTTTACAATACCTTCGGGAGCCTGATCAACAAGATCTCGGCTCCCCTGGCCTTTGCTGGACTGCCACTGATCCAGGAGGAGTCGGTCACGCCAGAGCAGCCGGAGACCCCCGAGACATCCCCTACAAAGCGTAGTCATCTCAAGGCCTCGCCATCCAAGATCCTGGAACCAGACCTATCCAAGATCTACTCGAGGGCAACTATGCAAGCATTGGCTAGGGAAGGCCACGGTCCCAATGATTCATTCTACGTTGTGCCCACGACAGGTCACACCATGTCGTATGCCAATATCTTGAGCTTCGCCGAGAAGGAAAAGAGACGCCTTGGGGCTTCGTCACACACTGAATTTCTCAACGCGCCTGAGGATGACGATGACGACTTCGTTGATGCTCGAGAGGCCCCTGCTCCCCTATCTCCTGGAGCCAAGCGTCGTATCGGCCGCGCAAACACTGACAGGGAACTCAACAACACCATAGAAGAACTATATACAGAGAACAAGTCACTCAAGGACATGCTCGACAAGCTCACCAAACGCCTCCACGCTTTTGAAGCAAGTGCTCAAAATTCTGCCATGGCTCTTGCTGAGAGCTACCGTCTGATGCGTCCCGGGTCCCCCACGGCGGTTAGCAAGACCAGCGATGAGGCCATCCGCAAGAAGAACCAAGAGATGGAGGAGCAACTTGCGTCCGCGGTGAAGCAGATGGAGCGGCTTGAGAAGGACAACAGAAAGATGCAGAAGACGCTGGATAAGTACCGCGAGAAATGGGAGGTGCTGAAGGCCGGTGCCAAGGCACGTAGGGAGGCTCAGGGGGGAGGGGATAGTGTCGAAGATGCTGCGGCGGCTTCGGGACAAGGATAATTTGGAGGAATAGTCAGATCTCACTGCGTATTTAGTCTGGAATATATACTAGTCACGAAGGGTGCTCGTATTTCATTTCCCGCTTGAGAAACCAACTTCCGTCCCATGTATTGCGTCCTCCCCGACTAGAACTGATATCATGTGGTATGCAGCGTTGAGCTTGCCATCATAGTCGGGGAGAAGAAGACGCCCGTACTTCTCATCACCGTCTTTCTTTCTCAGAGCCGGATATCTTCTAGTTCCACCAAAAGCTTACACTGAAGCTCACACTCAGACTCCGAACATAATGCCACCACCCGATGGGAATCAGCAGCGTGTCCCCAGGCTCCAGAATACACTCCCTGTACTCGACGTCTTCCAGATCCTCCCTGACCCGCCGCACATCCTCCTCGCTCACGCCTTCCGGCAGCGGATCCCACCCCTCGATCACGCCCACGTCGAGCGCGCTGGTGTTGCTCATGTCGACGCCGTGCTCCGGGTTGCGCGGCCGCATGTGGCGCGTGGCCCCCGGCGGATACAGCCGCAGGTACTTTGCGCCGACGGCCTGGCACAGCAGGTTGTGGTAGCCGTCGGTGTGCAGCGGCGTGATGGTGCGCGCGGGGCCGAACCAGGCGTTGAGCTGCGGCACGTCGACGGGCGGCTGGTCGTGCGAGGCCGAGAGCGGGTGGCCGGGCACGTCGGCCCAGCAGAAGTCCGGGACGCAGATGTCGTTGCGGAGCGAGGGGATCTGCTGGAAGAGGTTGTGCTGGGCGAGGTAGCCGGTGGGCGAGGACGACGTCGTAGTTGGTGATGCGGGCTTGGGGTTGTCGACATAGCGGGTGAGGAACTCGCGGAACTGTATCAGCTCCTGGCCCCAGCCGTCGTCGACGTAGCTGCGCCCAACCTCGACAGGCACGAGGCGTCTCCCTCCGAACGTCTTGGATAACAGATACTCCGGGCTCTTCCATGGACAGTCGGTGAGGGCGGGCCAGTTCCCGATCAGGTCAGTGAGGACGATGGGCCACGGTGCCCGTCCAGGGCTGTTCATGTATTCCTCGAACTGCTCCAACGTCCACCCTGAATACCGCGGACACGCCCATTTTGACGACAGCGAAGGCCTCCCGAACGGCTCATCGGTTGAGAAGTTGTGGTGGAGTACCGAGCCTTTGCGTTGGCGTTTTGACGGCCTCTCGTCGTCGTGTTCCTCGGCACCAGACCAAACACCCTCCAGCATCTGCAACGTCTTCTCCAGCCACTGCTGTCGGCCACCGCCGCCGGCCGTGATGAGCGCCCTATCAAGCGCCTTGACAACATCATCGAGCGTGTCTTCAGGGAGAGCTTGCGCGGCGAGCAGTGGTCGTAAGAGAAGGTGATGTGTTTCCAGGATGAGTGTGTCAGTGTAGATCTGGCGCCAGATGGCCGGGAGGCGGTCGTAGCGGTAGGCGTAGAACTTGGAGTTGGCAATGGAGACCAAATCGGCAACCCTCTTCTTGAATAGCGCCTCGTCTACGCCGTGGACCGCATTGGAGTCTGCGGCTAGGGCGACATGAAGCTTGATGAGGATGCGAGCTTGCCGGGAGAGCAGCTCCGTCACAGCCACCACAGCCGGATCCCGCACGTCGTGTCCGTCTCGAGAGCATATGCTGCTACTCTGAACGTCGTCTCCATCTCCATCTCCATCCTTGAGTCCGGGTAGCCTCCCCGGCGTATTGCAGCCGTGATAAGACGGTTGCGCAACCGCATAAGCTGCATCCAGGTATCTGGTGAGCAGTTGCCCATGCGCCGCGGACCCCATGTTTCAATGCGGCGCCTAGCTAATAATCCGCGGCTTCATGCACCGAGTAACGAGGGTCGCCCTGGACTATGCGGCTTGCGGCTTTTGGCAGGTAGCATCGCTTGATGCCCAGGCCAGGGATTGATTTTGTTGAATTTGACGTTGGGAGGATGGAAGCTCCATAAGTGAATATACCTGGTAATTATTGTCGATGTGGAGAGTTGTGAGACCACCACCTTACGATATTTCCAACTCGGAACGGGCCACCTCGGGGCATTTATTTTCTAGAACAACCTTGTAATTGAGTTTAACCAAATCCCAGTAATTATCTGTCGCACGAGATCCCCCTGTAGGAGTGCCGGAATGTGGCCCTGCTTCAGATTTTCGTCTAAAGTGCTCGAGATCTGGGAACGATACGCTTCGCTCCATCGTCGCCTCTAGTTCTAGTGCTCTCGCATATCAATTCCATGTAAAGCGCGTCAAATGTTCAAATCGCTTTGAGTGGATTTTACATCTTACATATGCTCTCTAACATGTCCATATTCCAACAGTGCCGTCCCGCCTACCCTCGACTAGATATCCATCTCGTACACCTACACGCTCAACAATGGCGGGAGTCTTGCCCTCCTCGGCCGCGGTGATGCCAGCGCCGCAGTCCCATTGTCGTCCTTCGACCTTATCGTACACCTTCACTATGTCTTCGCCGGCAGCACTTACAATCCTTCGTGTATCAAACATCATGCTGGTGACGGGGTTGTCATACGCATAAGCGTCGTAGATGGACCCTGTCCGGAGATCCCATATCTAGCTCAACGTTAGCGCACAATTCCATCACCACAAGAGAGAGAACAACTTACTCTAATGCTTCTGTCCGCACTTCCAGTAACCAAGTGGACATCATCAAACTGCAAGCATGTCACGGCATCGGTGTGCCCAACTAGACTTCGATGGACTTGTCCACTCCGGAGATCCCACAGGCGGACCATACCATCAGCAGTACCGCACGCGAGGGCAGTCTCAAACACTTGCAGGGCGCCCACAAAGTCTGCCGAGCTAGACTGGGATCGTCCAGTTGGCCTCCAGGTGCTTTCGTTATTGCCGAGGTTGGCCGCGGCTGCCCACATTACGTCCAATGTTTGCACGCAGCGACCCTTCTCTAGATCCCAGTGGCGGATAGTCTTGTCTGCGGAGCCTGATACCAAAACATCTCCGCGGAAGTGAAGTGCGGTGATCTCGTCCACATGTGCCTCGAGGGTGAAGAGCGGGCAGTCGGCCATGCTGCCCGGAGGAGGCTCAAGATGATCGTCGGCTCCGAACGCGATGGCATCCTCGTCCTCATCATCTTTCCCGAGTCCACCGTGCGGGTCGTATTGCGCCCTGCTGAGATCCCACAGCTTGATCGTGGCATCCATGGATCCTGTCGCTAGAATATTGTCTTCAACCTGCAGAGTGCGCACTGATGCTGTATGGCCCTCTAGGAAGCCCATACACCTGCCCGCATTCAAATCCCAGACTCGAACGGTGTCATCGAGCGCAGCCGTAACCATAGTCCCGAAGGGGGCATCGAAATCCATTGCTGTGATGTTATCCTTGTGTGCACGGATTTCGCGGATGTTAGTTCCGGGCTCGAAATGCTCATGCAGTATTGGCATAGATTGTTTCCGGTGGACCTTTTTCGTTTTTCGGGAAGGCATGGTGCCATCTGAGCCAGGAAGTTTTTGGTAGACGGATTGTGACATAAATTCGGCATCGTGGTCATCAGCATCGCCGACAAGGTCCTGCTCGTCTTTCGTACGCGTGTTCCGTGCAATCTCCTCCGCCTCATCAACTAGCACCTGGGCCTCCTCTATCCGTACGTCCATATCGACAACTGGCGAGGTTAGCTTCGTGTCTTATGGCTGTCGCCATGTGCACATACCGTCATGCTCCAGCAACGCCTCATCCTGCTCCAACACGGCCAGCCGGTCCAAAATTATCCTGCGCATGCCGTGCAGGTTGGCAATCTTGTTATCGATTTCCCGAATTTCGTAGCTGGCCATGCTCTTTCGGGTGCCTAGGAGCCCAAACTCATGCAGCATGGCGGCCCTCTCCTTTTTTAGTTGTGCGAGTCGCTTTGGGCTCCCCGGCGTTGCCTCTGTATCCTCAAGCATCTTGCGTCCGCGGGAAACCCTCCGCCGGAACTTCTTGCCCTCCTCAGTCAGCTCGGGAAAGCTTGCCTGGAAGCCTTGGAAGAGGGAATATGCGTTCTCATGGTCGGGGATGTTGGCGAGCAGCTCGTCGGGAAGATACGTCAGGGCACGATGGCGAATCTCGTGGGACGAGAGCTTTGAGCGCATGAGGTCGGTCGGAGTCGTCCTGGCCATTGAGAACATGCTTCGCTGGACGGTGGGCCGCTTCATCTGCTTGTGGACCTCGGCCATTGCGGTCTGGTAGTGAGCGGCGGCGGCATCGGCGTTGGGACCCATCAGATGACTGGCTGTGGTGGTGACCTTGCGGCCAAATGCCTCGAGACCGCGGGTCTGCTTCCAATTAGCCCTATTTGCATTGGGTCATCGCGAGACGGCAATGGGTGGAGGGGCTGAGGGGAGGAGAGGGGAGGGGACGAGGGAGGTGGAATGGCGGGAGGGTGGAAGAGCGACATACCGAGACGATGGACTGGTCGTCGTCGCCGCCCATGTCGTCGGGGAAGCCATAGTTGTTCTCTGCGTCAGCCATGGCCGGGCGACTGCACGACTGTAGGGACGCAGAGCCTGATGGGTGGGGAGGAGGAGGCGGGTTGTTGGAGAGCGAAGACGGAGAGGCTTCAGATGCGAAGTCGAAGATTTGGTTTTGGTTTTGGCAGTTCGCAACGCAAGGAGATTGGCCATGACGCGCTGGGATTACCTTCCAGGTTGGGTCTTGTGCTGGGTACAGCTGGACCGAGGCGCTAATGTGGCCGGGCCTCGTTCCGCATAGGTGCTATAGAATAGGCGTTGGAGGTGTGAGAGCCCCTGTAATTGGTCCGGGGGGATCAGGTCAGTGCTGCCCGGTGAATCGCTGGCCGCTATGGGAAGAACAGTTGCTGACGGTCAGCACTATGGATAGCCTGGGAGTGGCCTGAGTGGCCTGGAACATACCTGGAGCATACCTGGAGCATACCTGGCACAGGCTGGCAGAACCCTGACGAGCCCTGTACGCGCTCCACTGCTGAGCTCTAAAAACACAAAGGCTGCCTACCCCTCGTCCCCCCTCCACAAACCCACGACTTTTTTGCGCGGGCACGGGCTAAAAAGCGGCCTCCACTGCCGGCCACCATGCCCACCATGCCCACCAACCATGCCCGCCCGCATTGAGCATTGAGTCAACTCCCGAATGCGCTTGTCCGTCCGCAATCACAGCCCGTCCCGTCATCAACTGCTTGCTTAGCCCGTCCCAGCTCCGCCCGCACTCTGCCAGACTCTCCCCTCCAAGTCGCGAGATCATCTCACGGCCTCCAGACGACAACAAGCGTGCCGGCCCGAGCCCGACGTCTCCCAATTGGCGCTGCACAGACGAAGCATGGATTCTGTCATCGACATGGCCGATGCCGCTCACGCCCTGGATCTTGACCGGATCCGCTTCCAGCTCATGTACGCTCGCCCGCCAACCCCGGCTCCCAGGAATCTTGGTGCTAACGTAGACAGCCGGCTCGAGGATACCATCACCTTTCATCTTATTGAGCGTGTGCAGTTTGCTTTGAACAGCGTAAGTTGGACGGGGCCCTGCGCTCATGCGACCCCCTGCCGCTTTCGCATCATCCCTGGACTCGCTGGACGTGCCCAACTGACTGTTGGCTTTGGCTCATTTCTAGAAAATCTACGTCCCTGGCACCCTGGATCTGCCGGATTGCGATCTGAGCTTCCTCGACTGGTACTTTTGCGAACAGGAGAAGCTGCAGTCTTTGATCCGTCGCTTCGAGTCCCCCGACGAGTACCCCTTCTTCCCGGACGCCCTACAGAAGCCCATCTTGAAGCCCCTCAACTACCCCAAGATCCTCTACGACAACGACGTCAACGTCAACGACAAGATTAAGCAGTTCTACGTCGAGAAATTCCTCCCCGCAGTGTGTCCCGACTTCGGCCGCGAGGAGCGTGGCGAGTCGCAGGAAAACTACGGTTCGACCGCAACCTGTGATATTGCTTGTCTGCAGGCTCTTTCTCGTAGGATTCACTTCGGCAAGTTCGTCGCCGAGTCCAAGTTCCGATCAGACGAAGAAACCTATATCCGCCTCATCAAGGCTGAGGATCGGGAGGGCATTGCTGAGTCCATCACCAACGCTGCGGTCGAGAAGAAGGTTCTTGAGCGTCTCCGCCTCAAGGCTCTGACCTACGGCAGAGACCCGTCGATCCCCGACGGGACCGACGGCCACGCTAAGATCAACGTCGATGCTGTGGTATCAATGTACAAGGACTTCGTTATCCCGTTGACCAAGGAAGTGGAGGTGGAGTACTTGATGCAGCGGCTGGAGCCTGCTCCTTGATGTCATTTATTGCGGAGCGCTCAAATAATCATTAACCGCCTTGATGGCACCCTGGAACTTGCCCGCCTCAATGAGAATCAAGTGTCCCTGTGCCTTAACGCCCATCTCTTGGAATGCCCGCTTGCTGTCCGCTACTACCTCGTCCTCTTTTGTGTAGTTGAAGTTGCCGTATGCCACCGCGTGCTTCTGCAGCACCTCATCCTCGGCGTGGAAATAGTATATCTGAGAATCCCCCTTGGCTTTCTTACGCTTCTGGCTCTCAACATCAATCTTAGACTCAAGCTCCTGATACGTCTTTGACAAGATCAGGTAGTGAGAAAATTCGTAGGGTTCCTTGTCCTCAACGGCCGCCTCGATCTCGTCGATTAACATGGAATACAGAGGAGGCGCCAGCTCTGAGGGCATGTTGATGAGGCGCTCCGAGAAGATCAAGCCAATATGCTTGCCGGCATTCACCAACGAAGGGATAGCGGCGAGCGAAGGGTTGGCCTGGGCCTTCTCGACCAGGTATTTGAGGACGTCGCGCATGGGCTCCTTTTCCCGGTGAACAAACGTATTGAGGGCCGTGAGCATCGCATAGGCATCGGTGGCCTTTCCATCGACCTTGATCGTAGAGCCGATAGTCGGCTGGGATAGCACAAGGTCGGCGAGCGCGGACATGTTGAACAGATTGGCGTCGACGTCGAAGAGTTGTCGCAAGAGAGTCTTGACGCCATGGAAGTCGACTTCGGCGTCGTAGTTGAACCACTCGAAATCCACATTTACCATGTCGAAGTCCTTTACTACGTATCAGCCGGGAATCGCATGCGCCGGGCTGTCAACAACACTCACCTCGTCATCGGAGCTGTCTTCGTCCATCTTGTCCACGGAGTTGTCGATAGGCGGGGCGCCGTCAGCCTCTCTCGCTCTCTTCTTGCCCATTATGCCTCGTGAAAGTGTATAAAAGTGAGATATCCGTTATAGATCCGCCAGGATATAGGAGTAGGATCCCTTCAAAGTAGCAGAGTGAACAAGTTTGAGGTCGCAACCAACATAAATGCCAAACCGCAAACACGGCCGATGCGTCCAGCATAAATTTTGCCAACTGCCCCTCACTAACCCGATTCGGTCTGATAAGAGACATGAGCGCGGCTAGTACAGGCACGATAGGCTGCGGCTGTGCAGCCAATGCCAAGCTCCAGCGGCAGCCCCACCCCAGGAATGAGGAGACGGGGCTGAAGCTCGCCGACCGCCGTCGCAGCAGCCTGAGCCAACTTGCGTCAGCGACGAGCCACTCACACTGCGAGTGGTTGAGACACGGAGACAACTGCGACCGGCGATACCCTCATCGACCTACACAACTCATGGCCATGATTGGCGTGCGCACGGTCTGAACGTCTTCTTCCTGCCATTGCCTCGAGTCTCCACCCCGAGCTCCGTCCATCCCGACTGGCGCGCAACGTCATCTACCTCCCAGCCATCCTCGCATCATAAGTTCGACCTCACCTGCCATCCCATCACCGCCCAAGATGGATTACAGCGCAACAATCCACGACCCCGAAGATCCCGGCGCCTCTCCCTGGGGAAACTCGCCGGTGTCGTCTCCCACCCGAAATGCCGCTGCCTTCAACTCCCTCTCAGGCGAGGCAGCTCCCCCCTTTCCCTTCAACTCTCAGTCTTCCAATGGCCTTTCACAAGACCAGGCCGTAACTGACTCTGAATCCCTCCCACGCCCGGGAACCGCTACAACGGCATCTGGAACCGAGGGGGAGACCGAAGAGTCCCAAACGTTAAGCCTTCCCGAGTCCGAATCGGCCCCCGCGCCTCACACCTCGGCCGTTGAACAGCAACATCAACAGGGAGCTCCCATCACTGCTGAGCAAAGCCAGCCTGCCGGAACGGAAGCGCAGCTAGGCCATGACCAACAGAACCAGAAGCCGCCCCAACCACAGTTCCGACTCCAAGCCAAAATCACAGGACTCGAACGAACTGGCAAAAAGGACCCTATCCTCCGGTTTGACGTCCACGTACGATCGCATTCGCATCCTCATTGGTTTCTGCGCTAATTATGGATAGACTAATATTCAACGGTTCCGCACGACGCAATTCCGAGACGTCCGACGACTACACTCTGAATTCGTCAAGCTTGCCGAACACCTGATATCTGCGAACCCCGAGGCGCTCGTTCCCGCAGTTCCTCCTCCTCTGACATCTGCCGGAGCTGGCACGGACGAGGACGAGGCCCGGGTCAAGGCCCTAATGCAGCGATGGCTCAATTACGTCTGCGGCAACGAGGTGTTGATGAGGGACGACGAGATGGTGCTCTTCGTGGAGAGCGACTTTGGTTACAGCCCTATGGTCAAGAGAAAGCAGCCGGCTACTGGCGTTCGCCGGAAGATCCTGAAGCAGTTTGCTCCCCCACCCGATGATACCCCTGAGCTTGCGGAGGCGCGACCGGCTGTTAAGTTGTTCTATCTCGGTACTATGGACGCTGGCCACAAGGTTGATAAGTTGGTCAAGGCGCGGAGAGGTATGTGATCACCGACTTTGAGCATTTCTCACGCGGGTTCTAACGAAACACAGGTCTTGGTCTCAGCGAAGCTGACTATGGCGCAAGACTTGCAAGCATGAACGTCCAGGAGCCGCACCCTGGCCTTGCGAATGCCTACCGAAAGCTTGGAAAGGTCGTCCAGGCTGTGGGCGACTACCACGCCGCTCAGGCGACTGCCGAGGCCACGACGCTCGGCGACCCGTTCCAGCACCATTCACAGGATGCATTTATCGTCAAGGAGTCTCTTACCAACCGTCAGATCCTGATCCGGGAGTTCTTACAGGCCCAGGAGGCGACTCGGAGCAAATTGAATGCCGCCGACCGCCTGAAGGCTAGCTCCAGTGTTCGACGGGAGAAGGTCGACGAGGCGATCTCTGCCCTTGACGAAGCCCGCCAGCACGAGACGTACCTGTTCAACAAGACCAACCGCGTCACCAACAACTTGGTTCAGGAGCGTCGCAAGTGGTTCGCAAGGACCGCAGCCGACCTGCGGATGAGCATTCGGGAGTACGTGCACCGTGAGATTGAGGCAGAGCGGCGCACTCTGTCCCTCCTCGAGACCGTCCGACCCGATATCCGATCGATTGATGCCTCGGGCGGTCTGAGCCGTCTTGGCCGAGAATCGCACCCCACCGTGCGCCGCTCGAGCCTCGCAGCCAGCCAGGGACCCAAAGGCGACGCTTGGAGTGGTGTTCCGCGTCGCTCCGACGCCACCAACCGCAGTGTGTCGAGCAGCTTCATGAGCAAGGTCTCGGAGGAGGCGGATGGCGAGGAGAGCCCCGAAGCAACCCAGGGACGGTCGGGTGCGGGCGCGCGTGCAGGCGGCCTAAAGGGCGTGAATGAGGAGGACGATGAGGATCGGGTGGATGCCAGGAATGCAGCGAGTCGACTGGCGGCCAGCACCTTCTGAGCTCGTCACAGGTGGTGGGATGGTGGATAAGTGGTTGATGAACACCAAGGGCTTGGCTCAGTTTTCTCATCTCTCTCGGTAGCATCGCTCAAAGCCCATGTCATATGTAAAGTCTGTCTGTTTTTGCCGGCCGTCCCTCCATCTCGTATGCACGTGTGAAAAAAGGGCGTGGCCTGCAGCTGCATCACTCGCCCGTACGCCCGGATAGAAGCCCGGTGGTGTGCGTCAAGAGGCATGCATCTGCCGTTCGAGTCTGCCTCGATCCCTGTCCTGCCGGCGACATGTCACAGCCTGCAGCCATCACTTATCACTCGCTCGCCCCGATCTGAGCTAATGGGCGGTGAGTATCGGATCCATGGCGTGCTCCTTGGCTTCTTATCGTGCCCGATCGCGAGGCCGCTCTGAGTTGTTCGTGATATAGGTGGATTTCAGGCATCATATTCTTCCTTGCCATACACCTGTGGCTGAGGCCTTTAGTTGGAGCCACGACATTGATTTTTCGTCATTGGAGCCACCTGTAGTATATGCATCCAGAAGATTACTTATCAATTGTTAACTCAGCGCTGTGCGTTTTGTCGGAAGCATTTGGCGATACCACGAGATAAGGAATTCTGGGATCATTGGCTAAAGACTCGCCGGCGTACGACCGGTCTGATGAAGACCTTGCGGCTCGTGTTGACCGGTGGCATGTGGGAGCGTTCTAGTGAACTGTGAATGATTCATCGAGGCCGCAAATACAGGATGCAGTGTAATGTTGTCTGGCGGTAGGAGTCCATTCTAGGTCATTGAGGCATTGAGGGTTGCGGGGCGTTATCAGTTTTATGGGTTGCATCTCCAAGCGCTTGATCCAGTCGGTGGCCTTATTGACGAAGGACGACAACCGAAAGTCTCAATGCTCTTACTACTTCCAAGGCTTAGCTCAAAGGCATTTGCCAAGCCAATATCGCAATCAAAAGAACCCGGGAAAATGCTACCATCAGAAGAAACCAATGTTTTTGATATAGAAGTCCATCGCCGGTGTCGGTACTTGGGAACCTCTTTCATGAATCCATTAGGCAATTGAAGTCAGGGGGACAAGGGTCAAATATGGAATCATGACAGAAGCGCCCTATCAGATTCACCGCGGCAACACATGTTGAGTTGGTTGGGTTGCGGTGGCACTGCAGTCCCTGTCACGCAAACTAAGGGTGAAGTGAAGCAAGGGAAAATCCAACGGCAAGCATGTGCGCTCAAAAGAGAAGAAAAGGTTGGGCTGGCTGAGATGTCGGCTCTGAGGAGAGACCTGCAGACGAGTGATGACGGGGACTGGGCAGCCAACGCCAAGAATGTATCCAGACCGCCCTAGAGTTCGGAACCGCTGGATTAACTGCCAATGGTTTCTGTTAGTGCGTCAGTTGAGCGGGTCATGGCGGCCTAGCACTTTGATAGATTGATTCAAACTCCTTCGCTGCGCAAGCGCGGAAGCTTGCTGCCGTCTGTGGTGAGAGAGGAACCGAACACTATGTCATAGCGCGAAATGCTCCTGGTGAAGTTGAGAAGGGTGTTGGGGGTGGCAGTATCGTCAATGCAACTTGGACTTTCTGCCATGCTCGAGTATCGTAAACTGGCCACTTGATTGCGGTGTTCCACAACGTGGTAGCTGGATGGTGTTGATCGCTGCCCCTACCTCATCGGATATGTAGGGCAACACAACCCGGACGGGGTGTGCAGACACGCCGCCATTATGTAAATCGTGCCCAAAGGTGCAGTCGCTGTTCCGCAACAGAGACAGGGGATTAATTCTGGGCCTGAGTGCTTGAGTTGTCCTATGTAAGTACTGACAAAGCGCAGCAAGATGACGATGTCTGTGACCCCTCATTTCACATAGAGCCTGATACCGACAAGCCCTGGATTGACGTGATTCAAGGATGAATTCGATCATGGTCTGATGGAGTCATCGTCGGTTGTACGTAGACGACTTGAGGTGGTCGGTCAGAGCTTGTCAACTTCGCCCAGGATGAGCTGCGTAACAGTGGAGCTAAAAAGTGCATGGATCTCGTCATTACTGCATCTTATCCGCCGTCGACCCTGAGGATTGAGTTGGAGACTCGGCTTAATTGCTGCGTCTTGGTACCACGAAGCTCCTTCATGCGCGGATTCATCTCCGAAGCGAGCATGCTCTCGGGTTGTTTCAGGGAGGTGCCCCTCAGAAGGAGACTAGGGTTCCTGAGCCTCTTGGATTTCCTCCTCAGCTCCAAGGGGCCGAGGGCTGCGATACCGTCTTGAACAGGGTTGGCCCAGGCGAGTCGCCATGTGCAAGCGTCATGGCCTCGGGCCGGTACAAAAGGAGATGCAGCTGTATTAGCGTGGCTAACTGTCAACGTGCAGGGTTGGATTGACCCGGAGACATTAGTGGCGAGGCACAAAGTGAGTGAGTTATTGGAACAAAAGGAGTTGATGGTCCGGTCACAGCACTGTAGGTAGTCTGTGTTGTCCCGATGTGAGCTGGACTGGACCAGCCTGATGCTTCGGCGGGATACATTATCGGGATCTGGATTGAGAGCCCATAACGACGAATTGCGCGAGTCAATCACTCGTGAGGTGGTACTGATAAGTAGGGACGAACAGAACTTTTCCGGGGGTCAGGTTCCGGCGGGGAGGGTGGGCAGCTGGATAAAGGAGAGTTGGGGAAAGCTTGGGGTCCATCTACAGGAGTCTGGGGTTCCGGGTTGTGACATGATCCCTGTCATGTCGTTATAGGCGCGGTTTCCGTCACCACGCTGCTGGGATGTTGACTCTTTGGCGCTGAACGACGGGTGCTGAATGCTGGAAGCTAGAAGCTGGAAGCTGGAAGCTCGAAGGAGCGGTGGTGGCCATGGTTGTCCGATACGAAGGTTAACGCACCAGTTAAAACCGAATCTCCGATAAGCCGGCATCAGGGCCTCGGAGGGATGTGCAGCAAAGATTTCAAGATCGCGATTGCGATTGCAACCCCGCCTGGCCCAGACCATGGAAGGCGCGGAGCCCGGTGCTCTTTCACCGTCTTCTTGGATGGCAGACTCAGAGGGCGAGAATTCTTCTCGTACATCATGTTGGGCTGGCTGGGGGCCATGATTTGTCAAGAGATGAGAGAAGCCAAGTAGGTCGGGTACCTAGAGGTAGAGGAGCTTGAGGAACAAGCTGAGGTGGGAGCAAGTTGGTGGGCTCACAGGAAGCGCCGATTGGAGCTTGGCTTGAAAAAAGAAATGGGCAGGCGTGGTTATAGGAGGGAAGGTGCGACTTACACGGCTCTAAGAAAGGCCGCCAACGCCTGCCGTACCTTAGTCCCCTGCACTCCCGACCTACGCGGAGGACCTCTACGGCCACGTCCCACTTTATCACTTTCTGAGTCCACAACCGACCATCATCCACCCATCATCCACACATCCACATGTCCGCACACTCATCCTTGAGGCCCTTGGCCTTGCGCAAAGTTGTATGCCCTGGCGTGCGCACATTTACCTAAGGCATGTACTTTACAGCACAGTACGACACAATACGTACTGGAGTACGCAACCCATCTGGGCAAGCCTCCACCTCGTCTGCAACTATGCAAACCTAATTAGTAGGCTTCTCGAAATTGCAACTGCGTCACTGACACCGACGTGACCGAATTTCGGACGCGGCTCATGGCTTGCCACCTGGGTCTTGCGGCTCGCGACCTTGTTGAGACGTCTGCTGTTATCAGATCCATGTCCATGCTCCAGCTCGCCTCTGAGGCCGGGCTGGCCTCCGCCTTCCGGGCCCCGCTCAAGATATCCTCAGTCGGCGCCCCGTCTTCACTGCCGAGACCGCTCCCCAATTCCAGGTCCGGTTCCTATTCCCTCGTGGCCTCAGCCCCTTCAGTCCCCATTAGTGCAAACGCCGTTACCCCTCGGCTGCCCGGGGCCCTGTCATGCCTGGGCAAGCCCTGGTCTGTCAGGGCGTGTCACACAGTTATCGTCTCTCACCGCACCGCGATCTCGGGTGGGTTAGGAGCCACCCGCCGACGCTGCCGCCGGCTTGTCGAGTTGTCTCCCGTATTCCCGGCCCATCTGGCCGCTGGCCGCTGGCCGTATAGAGGCGACGATTCAGGTCTTGTCGTCACATTCGGTGATCTGTTGTCTCGTTGAGGCGGGCACCAGTCGCTGTTGATGCTGGCTATCTTTCACCCCTCATCGGGCCAGGGCAACACTCGGCCAGCGCTGTGACCCACGACACCCCCTCCATCAGAATCGCCTTGGGCTTCGTCTCGCCATGGGCTGGGACCACAATCCGATTCCAGCTACCAGTTTTCCAGCGGCCAGGAGACCCTTGGATGGCGGGTCCTTGGAGCTTGCATGGGTCCTCCGCCAAGGCGCCCCATCTGTGCATGCAGAACGCCCGCTCTCCAAACAAACACGTTCGCAACCTCCGCTCTCCTTGGTCCGGTTCCGGCTCAGGCACACGGTGCATCATTGCATCTTGTGTACCCAAGCGCCGTCCCTCCGTCACCAAGTTGCTAGGCCCTGCAGATGGTTTGCGAGATTGCAATGCCTAACGGAAAGCTCCTAGCCCACCGGAGATAACTCGTCGTTACCTGACTGGGCAATTTTCTCTCACCCAGCTTAACGCTTGCTGGAGTCCTAGACACCGAGCCACCTTGGCGTTGGGTAATTGCTGATGAGCGCACGCCCTCGTTTTCGTGTACTGCCCTCGCGGATCGGACTGCTCTGGCCGGGGAGGATGGCGAGCGTTGCCACCTACTTAAGGGGTGGGGGCCCATCGCTTCTTCTCTCTATCTCCTCGTTGTCTGTTCAGAGATAGGCCCCTTGATTACCATCTCTCATCTTGGCTTCAAGCATCCCACGTCCTCGCAAGCTCCATATCCCACGTTCTGCCTGTCTATTTCCTCTGCAATCCATCGACTAGCACATTAAGGACGCCTCCGAGAGCCATCCCAGCCCCAACCCCCACGCACCGGACTGCTCCCACTCACCAGTCTTTCCACTAGCCAATCCCATCCGCCTAAAACACCCCAATAGGCAATCAGCCAAGCCATCGACTGAGCCTTTGTCTCCATCTCCATCATCATCCCACTCTCATCCCACGCTTCCAGCGTCACAATTACTCGCCATGGCCCCAGCTGCTACGGGGGAATTCGCGCCAACGCATCTACCCGCTTTCAACATGAAGCCGGTCTCAATCAGTGCCTCCGTCTTGCATGGTCCCCGGGATCTGCGATTGGTAAGTCCCGCTCCGGCCCGTTGCACAAATCTCCTTGTCATCAGCCCTACCCGAAGGAACTGTTCCTGACCCGCGCCGTTCCAGGAATCGAGAACTATTGAAGCCCCAGGGGCGGATGAGCTGCAGATTGCCATTAAAGCTACTGGTATTTGTGGGTCGGATGTTTCCTACTACAAGAAGTTTGCAAACGGCGATCTCTGTGCCTGTCATCCCCTATCTCTGGGCCATGAGTCGTCAGGCGAGGTAGTTGCCATTGGACCTCAGGTCAGCGGCTTCAAAATCGGGGATCGGGTTGCGCTTGAGGTTGGTGTTGCCTGCGGTCAGTGTGGCATCTGCCGTAAAGGTCGATACAACCTCTGCAAGAAGATGCGATTCAGAAGCAGCGCCAAAAGCTACCCTCACTACCAGGGCACGCTCCAGGAGCGAATCAACCATCCGGCTGTGTGGTGCCACAAGTGAGATTTCCCCCGAATGAACTATATCTTGGTAGAATTTGCTAATGAACTTAGGCTGCCCGACAATGTCTCGTATGAGGCCGCTTCTCTCCTTGAGCCCCTGTCCGTGGCCATTCACGCGGTCAACCGAGCCAGACCAGAGCCAGGGTCTACAGCACTGGTCATCGGAGCTGGCACCGTTGGTCTTCTTACGGCTGCTATGGCCCGCCAATCTGGTTGTACTTCCGTGACCATTACCGATATTGATGTTGGTCGCGTGAACTATGCCATTGAAAACGGCTTCGCAACCCACGGATATGTTACCCCGGTGTCATACCTGACTCCTTCCAACGTTCCCTCTGGGGTCTCCACCCCCGAGTCTGGTGTCATGACCCCTGCCAGCACATTCTCTGCTGCTAGCAGATTTGACAATGCCAAGGCACTCGCTGCAAAAATCCTTGCCGTTTCCAACACCCCGGACGCATTCGTTCAAGAAGAGGACGAGGACGGAGTGGACGTTGCGTTTGAGTGCACTGGCAAGGAGGCCTGTATGCACACTAGCCTCTACGCTACAAAGGCGGGAGGCAAGGTCATTATGGTCGGTATGGGTACCCCAATCCAAACACTTCCTTTGTCAGTTGCCCATCTCCGAGAGATTGACATCTTGGGCATTTTCCGTTATGCAAACACCTATGCTACCGGTATCCGACTGCTTTGCTCGCAGGCCCGGAACGGCCCTGGTTTCTCTCTTCCTTCGCTGGATAAGATGGTTACACACCGCTTCAAGGGTCTCGACAAGGCGCAGAGTGCGTTTGAGCTCGCGACGCGCACTAGCGATGACGATGGAAACCTGGTCATCAAGATCGTGATCGAGGCTTAAAGAGGCATACCATTTGTGTTTTGAACGCTTTATGACGATAGACCGAGCGCTTTACGATATCCCAGCACCAGCGCCAACGCCAGCGCCAGGCTGCTATAAATTTGGTTGGTTTCTGAAAAGTAGTTGGCGAGTATGAAGATTTTGGGCTTGTCAATTTTGCAAGGGGATTTTAGTTTGGGAAAGGAGGTGTTTTTATTTTTATTTGTTTCTTGTTTTTAGGGCCAAAAAATTAGACAGATGGGTGTGTGACGCGAACACGGCTTTTGAGACTGCCGAATTGTGTACCATGCCATGCAACATGTTCTATGATGTTATGGTGTATATGGAGTTCTACCTCAACCCCGAACGCCGGGCTAAATCAACAAAGTAAACAAGATCCCTACAGTAGGAAACCTGGAAGATCGCCACTCAGCTTCTCTCATAGCTATTATATGAGAATGTCGCCGGCGCCTCGAAGATTGAAGGAGGTTGGGTCAACGGCGTAGTCCTGGTTACGGCGGTTGGTGGCCTTAGCCGACTCGACGATGTTGAACTTCTTGCCCACATCACGGGCCTGGTTGACGCTCTGCATAATGCCGTTCAGGAGGCCGACTAGGTTGACGTCGTTGGTCTCGTGCAGCATCTCCTTCTCAAAGGAGGCTTCGTCTGAGGGGATGACGAGATCGAGGCGGCTCACAAGGGCTTGGATCTGGCGGAGGACAGTTTGGGACGGGGTTGTGTAGTCGGTATCCATGGATTCGGATGCCGTCTTTTCGCCATTGACGTACGAGGGGGGCAGACGCTCCAGGTAGGTGGTGAGGAGGCGGATTCGGGAATGGAGCATCTTGATGGCGTTGGCTTTTGCGGTGAGCGCAGCAATCATCTCGTCCTCCTCGATTGTGAGAGGAACTTCATCGTCCTGGGATGGGTCCTTTCGCTCCTCGTCTCGGCTCTCCACCAGTCGCCGCTTACCCTTGCCGTTAGACTCGACGGACCTGGCGGGCTTGTCATCCTTGGTCGCCACAGCAGCAGCATTCCCGCCAGCCCCAGCAACGTAGTTCATGCTGATCATCTCGGTTTCGTCGGTCTCGACGGAGTAAGGGAGTTCTCTGAACTTGAGCTTGAGAGGCGCCTCTCCATCATCCATCTTCTTATCTTCTCCATCGTTTTCGGTCTTGGCGTCGTCGACTTCGTAGTTGCTCTCGAAGATGGTCAGGGGGAGCCGGCCGCCAACGGAGTGATCGATGACTTGTTCGGGATGGAAGCCGAGGAGGACGGCGGACTCGTTCCAAGTTTCGAGAATTTGGTTGTGGACCGGGAGGATTGTGGAAGTCGGGCCGGAGGAAGGCAGCAGCGTGTACCAGCCGACGAAGTCGAGTTGACGGTCCTTGTGGACAGTGATCACTGGTCCAAAATGTTAGAATGTATATTCCACTGGTACGTGAGTGACATACTCTGCTCTAATCGTGCACCAAACTTGTCATGGTCCAAAAGGTAACCGCCTTGGACCTCGGGGGCAACTCGCATGTGGGCCTCAAATGCATGCTCGATGGTGATCTCGCGGCCGTTCTGCTGGCCTAACAGAGCACCAACTATAGGGCCTTGCTGTTCTCGGAGAGTGTGTCTCGTGATATAGTCGGAGATGGTGAGGAGGACGAGAGGGTGGAGGATAGCTTGGAGCTCGGAACTCTTTTGGTTGGAGAGGAGAGGGTTGGGAGTTGAGGCAGTCATGATGCCGCCTAGGGAAGGGAAGCCCGTCCCTGGTGTTGCAGTTGGGAGGTTTGTCGGACGCCGGATGGGGGAGTCTTGCTGAGGTATCGAGGGTTGTGAGAGCTGTGAGTGCAGGCTATGAATGGAGACAACTTCTAGGCACGGAGCTGAGGTGTTGGCTTGGTAGGTAGGCGTGATGCCCCGCGCTGTGATTTTGTGGGGTTGAACGGACAAGTTGACGTTGGTTCAGGCATTCCCGGATGACTAAGCCCCTCCGATACGGCCAGCGACAGGCGCAACATTTTGCCTACTTTCATGAATGCAGCCCTGGACATTTTCAGCCGTTGGGGATATGAACTGATACGGTATCCGTCTCTGCGGACGCGATTGCCAATCTTCCAGAGGTTGTGCAGTGCCTTGTTCCCGCCATTGTCGCGCTCGCCCGCCTATGCCTCTGCCTTGCCACTACCGCTGAATCCCCCTGAGCGCAGCTTCGCGGGCCAGAATTGTTGCAACCCCGGCGAACTGCCGAGCGTTGACGCAGGGCGAGCTTTGTACGAGATCGCCATGGCCGCAGTATCGATCGGCCACAAACAGTATTCCATCTACGAGACACAGCCTAGCCGCGAAGGCTTAATTGTTACACCAACCTTTGTGGATTTATTCCGACTGCCGCAGCGGTAATCGCGGCTCGCTGTTTGGCTTTGGGGGCCTGCACACTCAAAGGTAGCTCCTCACTTCCCCTATCTATGGTACTTGTTTCCTCTTACTTCCCTATGCGACCAATTTTCTCTTTTTCAACGTGAAACATGATCCTCACTGTCCTTCTCCTCTATTCTTTACTCTCTTTTTCATTTCTCTGAACGCCTCTTCTGAACCGGGGCATCTCTTGACGAAATGCAGTAGTTGATTTACTCGACCAGGCGTCTCCTCCCATGCAAACCTAAGGGGGTGTCCTGGTAAACATATTTCCTCCCCAGACACCCTAGACAAAGGTCAACTCAACGACGCACGCCGCCCATCATACTCTCGTCTCAAAGCATTCATTCAACATCGCCCTCAAAACCAACAAACTCACTTCACTCCACGAGCTCTATTTCGATGGAACCCCCCTCTAAGATGGATTCGTCAAGAGGAAAGCGCCACCGCGAAAGCAGCACCTCCAGTACCTGTCCTGTTCCGAGTAAGAAAACAAAACAGGCGACATCGATAGGGTCGGCTGCTTCATCATCGTCAACTTCTTCATGTGATGGATCTGTCAACCTAGACTGCATCCCGACCATTCGCCTGGAACCGCTCAAGCCTGCCTTCAGGGACGTCCGTTACGATGAATCAAGGGCACGCTCTAAATCACCACAACCACCATCGCCAAGGTCACTATGATGGCCATCTACAGCAGTAGCATTGTTTGAACTCAGCTTTTTTCTTGATTTTTTTTTGCATGCATACAGACCCCCTCGGTTTATAGACGGAGGGTATGAGTAACAGGACTCAGAATGATGGTTCTTGCACCACAGAAAGCGTGATCTCACAGGGAAAACTCCTGTCGGGTTCGGTATTGGGCGCTGCTATTCCAGCTACATGAGCGATCTGTTTTTTTCTTTTCATTATTGGCGTTTACGGATTCATAGAGGGAAGGCAATACGGTATGATCGGTAGACGGGATCAAGGTTTGGCCTGGGACTGGAATTGGGACAGATCAACAGTAATTAATCATACAAGCAACGCAGCCTTTTTCATTGATGAATAACTCATCGACTAGTATTTAAAGTCGTGCACTGGTTCCTCAAAATCCTCCTGCCATACCACATCAGGGTCGTGACTCACCAGACTAACCTCAAAGTTCTTTTGCCTCGTCACTCGCGTATTCTCCGCCATCAACTGCTCTAACTGTGCCATGGTATTCTCATCGCCCGCCTTCTTAGCAGCCATGTACAGCTGCATCAGTTCCGCATGGCGGTATTCATAGTCCAGCTTCACGCGCCGTCGCCGACTCTCCGGATCACATTTCGCGCAAGTATCGTTGATGTACTTGTGCTGAAGAGACGGGGTGCTGCAAGGTGAGCTGCAAGAGCTGCGTTGGGCTGCAACCCTCGTGAAGGTGTGCCCGCAGGCCATGCTGGTTACGAGTTTGGTGCACATTTGTGGATCTTTGTCGGAATATGATGAAGGATCTAATGACGAGGTATCAGTTCC
The DNA here is from genome assembly GCF_021365365.1 of Ilyonectria robusta. Lineage (NCBI taxonomy): Eukaryota > Fungi > Ascomycota > Sordariomycetes > Hypocreales > Nectriaceae > Ilyonectria > Ilyonectria robusta. Next base: position 805,965 of record NW_025764436.1, on the reverse strand, counting down.
AGAGGCCCATAGATATAGACTTGCGTGGAAACTTGAAGGCGTCCTTGTTCCGGGATCTCGAGGGTTGGGCGCCGTTTGTACGTACACAGATCCTTTGTCCTCCTCGACCTCCCCACGACCGCCACAGGCCACCACCTCTTCCAGAGAGAACAAAGACACATGAATAATGGAGTTTGAGATTTGATGATTGATTATTTTCGCTGCCTTCGTCTGGAGAAAAAGACCTCTAAACAGCAGAGGCCGTGCGTGTGGCATGATGGTCATCCTCTTCTTCCTTGACCGCTAAAAGACCCCTGTTACCTGCAGTCAAGACACCTAAGCTGTCCTCTTCCTCGAACAAATTTTTGAGGATGAAATCACTGGGCGAAGGACAATGAATACGGGTTTACAGGAAGATGCGCACAATTAATTATCATGATGGTATATTCTCGCCGAGGATCTTGATCGCGTTTCAATACCGTACACACCAGCCAGGATCTAGGTAGTGTCACCGCGCAGCAGAGGGAAAATTATTCTAATGTGGAGTTGATTTTTCTATCTGTTATACAAGACTGGAGTGTTTATCGTAGCGTATATCTATCCATCACAAAACTTCAAAATACCTGGTATCATTTCTCGCTGCACCTTCATTTTTTCTCCTCAGATGACTCCTTCTCTTGATCCGAGGACTCCGCCGCTGGTGGCCCCTGCTTACCCTGCTTTCCCTTCTTGATACTTTTCCACTCCATAAACATTGCGCTGATCAGTCCTGCAATCGAAAGGGCCACTGCAGCCAGGAAAATGCGGGTGATTGCATAGTTGTAAGCCTCCAGAACCGCGTCCATGTACTTTTCGGGTACGACCTCGTGCAAGTCCGTAGCACCGGTATTGACGATGGTATTTCCATCCAGTCCGGGAATATGTGCCAGGCGTTTGACAAGCAAACTACTGAGGATAGTCTGGCCGACAGATACGAAGACGGCACCGCCAAGCTGCTGACAAAAGAACGTGATGGCGAGCCCGGTGGATACGTCGTCCTTGGGGAGGGTGGTCTGGACTGCGAGTCCGACAGTTTGCATCCCTAATCCAAGTCCAAAACCTACAAGGAATTGATATCCGATCCAGCGAGGCGAGCCCGTCGCGGGAGTAAATGTGCTCAGAAGACCCTCGCCAATGGCCATCACACAGGGGCAAAGAAGCATCATGGGAACGTAGTACCCGATGCGTTGGGTGAACATGGCGGATACGAAAGATGCGACCACAAGGCTCAGAACAAGGGGAATGGTATAGATACCGGACTTGACGGGGTCGAGGTTCTTGGTCGCTTGGACTGTGGACGCGTTAGTGTTATATTGGATCATGGTTTCAATGGATTCACTTACACCATAGCGGCACATAGTAAACGGCGAGCATCATCGCGCCCGCTAGGAAGAACATAACAAAAGCACCTGAAAGCATAGTGCGCTGCCTGATAATCCGGAGAGGAATGGTGGCAGTTTCGGGCATCATGACTTGGACAGTGCAAAAGGCGATGGCCGTCACACCAAATATGACAAAAAGGAGGATCAGTCTCCAGTTACTCCATGCATATGTTGATCCTCCCCACTGTAGAGCGAGTACGAGGCAAACCATGGAGGGGAGGAAGAAAAATGTGCCTAGCGGGTCGAGTCGAGTGATGTGCTTCGTAAATGGGACACTTTCTTGGGGCTTCTTTGGTGATTTTAGGAAGAGAAAGAGGAATAGAAAGGCGGCCGCGCCAATGGGCAGGTTCATGTAGAAGCACCACCTCCAAGTAGCCTTCTCCGTGAAGGCTCCGCCGACGAGGGGGCCACAGACGGATGAGATGCCAAACACCATTGCAAACATGGCTGTTGACACGTTAGTATATATGCAAGAGACAATAAAGGAGGGAGTGTACATTGGAACATGGGTCGCTTGTGAAGAGGTATCATGGGGATAACAGTCATCATGGAGCCCGTCATGATACCCGCAGATCCGATACCAGCGATAGCACGACCGACGATGAAGGCCTCAGAGTTGGGAGCAGCTCCGCAGAGTGCCGAACCAACCTCGAAGAGGATAATACAGGCGAGGAAGCTCAACCGCAGATCGTAGAATTTATAAATCCGACCAAATACTAGCTGGAACGCGGCGGTGGTGAGCATGTATGCTGATCCGTACCAACCAATGTCGCCGAGGCTGTTGAACTCGTTTGTGATGGCGGGGATGGCTGTCGAGAGAATAGTACGGTCGAGGGCGACGAGGAACATGGAAACGAAGGCGGAGAGGATGATGAGCCAGAACTTGAGTGTCTTGGGCTTGTAATTCTCCTCGGCCTCCTTGTCAAAGGCAGGCCCGCTGGGGGCTGGTGTCTCGACATCGGGCTCGATTGGGGATGTGAGCTTCTCAGAGGCAGGTAATGACGAGCCTGGAATGGGATCTTGTTTGTCGTCGGTTGTTGGCTTTTCCTTGACTCCATCTGACCATCTCTTTTTGGGATCAGTTGAGGTGTGGGTTTCGGTCGAGGATAGGGAGGTGACGGATTTGGTCCGCATAGGGGCTTTGGCATCTTGCCCAGAAGCTTGGTTGTCTTCTGGAAAAGACATGATCGCAAGTAGGGAAAGAGGGAAGATAATTAAATAATTAGAGATGTTGGTCAGTCTAATATCAGTATGAGATCCAGATCAATTGCATGCGATGCGGCCATGATGAGAACTGCTTGGCAACGCCTGATATATATATACAAAGCATGCCTGAAGGGGAGACGCGGCTAGGTAGCACCCACATGACAACGGGTTCGGGCACTTCGAAATTGGGAAACCATCGGACGCAGACCGGGAATGAAATTTCGCATGGCGGCGGTGGAAATGGGCGTCTTAATGTCTTCCGTGTCCGAAGCCCGCCAGACATTCGGGGACGAGCCGTACAGTCGGATCCGGGCCTGGGGACGCTAAGCCGGTTTGGGGGCCCGTGGGATCAGGGTCCAGGAGTCGGGCGCGCCTGCCCCACGTTGTGCTGGCTCGTGCTGGCTCGTGCCTCCCCGCGCCAGAGCCCAGCTCGGAAACCTCGGGACCGAGCGGGTATCAGAGTCGTAGGTTGAGCTGCGTCGGACTTCAAACCCTCACCTTTTGAGTAAGCGAGAGAGCGAGAGAGCGAGACAGCGATCTACGAGCCTGGAGCCTGACGCCCTGCAGCCCTGCAGCCTAGGATCGGGCGACTAATCACCGAGTAGCTGTCGATTCGACCCTGCTCTACGGCTCTCCCCTGGCAATATTCGCATTGCCTCGTCGCATCTCGAGCAGGCCCGCTTCTCCATTCGGCCGTCTGTGACTCCGACTCTGCTCTGACTCTGACTCTGGCGCGGTCTACATTGGCCGTCGACGTCAGCTTCTCCGCAAAGACAACTGGCTCGGAATCTATCCATCCACATCGCGCACTACAAATCTCCATCCCGGCCCAAACAAGAAGACGGGTTGACGAACCAGGCGACCAACCACGCACGGCGCTCTGTCATCAGGTCCGTACGCCACAGGTGACGAGACCATCTCGCCGGGCCCGAGACATCGCTCCCTCACCGGCCGTCGTTGCCCGTCACCGCCACCGACTCGTGTGTTCCCGCACGGCAAGTTGCACTACGGGCCCGACCGCGCGACCCTTTGAGACGTCAACCAACCACACCCGTCCTCAGCCCTGCGACTGGATACTCGCACCTCAGCTCAGCTGCGTTCCCAGTCCGAAACGCATTGTCCACGACGTGGTCCACGAGATCTGGGGCCCATCGTGCATCGCGCCCCATGTATCCTGCGTCCGCCACGCACATCTGACCGGGAAAGGATACACCGGGAAAGGATACACGAGCGCCGCCGCCCGCTCCATCCATCATCACCACCACTCCGCCACCACCTCCTCCACACCCCCCGGCCTGACAGGCGAGCACCCCTGGCAGAGCCTCCGCGGTTCTGTCTTGGCGTCCATCCACCTCTGCACTTTGCTTCTGATTGCCTCCTGTCATGTCGGCCGAGATGCCTGCCGGAGCCTTCACCCCAGGCACGGCCCCGCAGCAACACCCGGCGCTGTATCCCCATCCCCATCCCCATCCCCAAACCCAGTTCCAACCATTAGACCCGGCTTCTATCAAGCTGACCCGCGGGACAAGCTGCGTCCTCTGCCAGCAACGCAAAGTCCGCTGCGACAAGAACAAGCCCTGTGCCAACTGTGTCAAGGCCAATGTCGAGTGCCGCGTCGTTCCCCCACAGCCGCCTCGCCGTCGCAAGAAACGCCTCCAGGAGAAGGACTTAATTGACCGTCTCAAGAAGTATGAGAGTCTCCTGGCTGAGCATGGCGTCAAGGTCGACGCCATCGGCCACGACTTGCGACCAGACGATCCCCCAGTCGACGATGTCGACGAGCTTGAGAACGACTTTGATGGTCTCAAGACATCTCCTGAGGCGAGCACATCTCCTGCAGCCTCCCAGCCTGAAAAGTAACTACTTCGGCCCTCATCTTAGCTAAAGCTATTGGACACAATATGCTGACAACCAACTAGTATCGGAGGTAAATGGTTTTCGTTACACAGAGAGGTATGCTACACGAACGCCAACCATACACCGAGAGACCTCTTAAACTAACCTACCGTGTAGTTCCGTGCCAGTGAAAAGATGCTCCAAGACTCATCAGACGAGGAGGTTGAGGTCCCTACCATTCACCGCGCATTTGACCGGATGTTTGCAACTGATGGCTTTCCCTTCATCATCGGCGGACAGCCCGGTCCCCTAGCTCAGTACCATCCTAGCCCTATCCACATCTTTCAGCTCTGGCAAATCTACATCGACAACATCAACCCTTTACTCAAGATAACCCACGTTCCTACTGTTCAAGCACAGATCATTGAGGCTAGCTCCAACATAGAAAATGCTCCGAAGAGCATCGAGGCTCTCATGTTCTCTATCTACCTCATGGCCATCACCTCTCTGGAAGATGACGATGTCCAGAGAATGTTCAATGAGCCCAAACAGGAACTGTTGGGGAGATATCATACTGCGACTCAGCAAGCCGTCACTAACGCCGGTTTTATGCGTAATAATGACCCCATCCTGCTGCAGGCTTACCTCCTCTATCTTGTAAGCTCGCTAAATACTTCTTTCTGTTCCCTATCCAAACTTATACGTTTCATAGTTTGCAGTTCGTTGGTTTGTCGACCCACGACAAGTCTTCTGCCTCATTGGCATTGCAGTTCGCGTCGCCCAACGAATGGGTCTTCATCAGGATCCGGGACAGTTTGGACTGCCCCCTTTCGAGGTTGAACAACGCCGCCGTTTGTGGTGGACCCTTGTAGGCTACGACCGCCGCATAGGAGAGATGACTGGATCAACAGTTACTGCTCTCTCCAGTGGCGGTGACTGCAAGATTCCTCTCAATGTCAACGACTCAGACCTCCATATCGACGGCAAGGAGTTCCCCACCTCTCACACTGGCCCAACTGAGATGCTCTTCTCTCTGACCCGCATCGAGCTCGCCATGGCCGTGGCCAGCGACAGCAACCGCGACAGCCAAAAGATGAACAACCCCGACAAGAGCCCCGTAGGTACGCCCAATTCTCGCCCTGCCGCCCCGACAATCCGGCTTGCCGGCCAAGACGGACCCTCATATACCCTTGACGGTTTCTGCGCGCACATAGAAGGCACCTATCTTACCCAATGCGACCCCAAGATCCCATTGCATTTCTTCACACTCACTATGACCCGCCAAGCCCTCTGCAAGATGCGCATCATCAACTTCCTCGTCCGCATGCACAACAACGACTCCATCCCACTGAAGGAAATCGAACGCGAGAACCTCAGCCTCCAGGCGATCCAGATGATTGAGTACGACAACGTCGTCCAGTCTTCTGAGTCCCTGCGCCCCTTTCGGTGGTATTCAATGCACCACTTCCCTTTCCCGGCTTACATGTTCCTCGTCCAGGAGCTGCGCCAACGTGTCTCAGGTCCTATGGTTGAGCGCGCATGGGAAGCCATCGCTAGGAACCATAGCCTTCGGAAACTGCTCAATAACTACCATAGCCCCATGCACATTGCCTTTGGCGGTCACTTCATCAAGGCGTGGGACGCCCATGAGGCCGCCCTCATTAGCGCCGGCAAACCAGTTAACCGCCCGAACTTCCTCGCCGCGTTGCGTGAGCGTGCCGAAACCCGCCGGCGGGCCCGCGCCGAGAACCTCCCGGACCCGGGTCTCTCGCAGCCCAAGGTCGGCGTCCCGCGCTCCTCAGCTGCGAGCGCGCCTGGTTCTATGATGACGCCTCCTACCGACCCGTCGATAGGCAGCAGCCGCGTCAACACAGGCTCTGCCGCTTCTGATAATGACTCGGGCGAGATGGATTGGTCCTACCTCATGTCCGGGTACAACGACTCGAACAACTTCCCACCGATGGGTGGTTTCGGCTCCTTTGGCGGCGTCGGCGGCGGCATGGGTGGCCCCATGGGCGGTCCCATGGGAGGTGGTATGGGCGGCCCCATGGGAGGTATGGGCGGCATGGGAAGCCCCCCCGGAGGCAATATGTTTGGTAATTGAAATTTCACATGATACATGATACATGGATACGACATGATTTACGGCGTCTTGGGAATTGCTCGGTTTATTAGAACGGAAGAAGGCACAGCGGGCAAAGCTAGTTGCGACATGTTGTGCATACATGAAGGAAGAATCGCAAGATGAGTTAGGATCTTTAACCCAACGGGCTGGGCGGTTAGTTGGTTGTAAATATACGTAGCGACCTGTGTTATGAGAAAGGAGGCTTGTAGTAGATAGGATTTGGATTCTCCTCTCAGTTGGCAGAAGCAGCACGTTAGTTCAGAGTACTAGACTCAGAGACCATGAGTGTTGAATGAGGCTGCCATACAGCCGGGTAAATAGCAAACATCTCAGCCAATATCAGAGGAGCATTGTCATCATCATATCGTCAAGTTTCCTGGAATCATCACAGATCAACCTGGTCAGTGCCCATTGCCTAATAATCCCCGATTCTAACCAGGATCCCACGTAACCCAAGACATGATGCAAACTCAATCACAGTCCCAGCCGTGCTGACTTTTAAACCGATGAATCTCCCTTGTGTCACCTCGGCATGGGCGACCTCCTGTCCCGTCTTGGCGTCTCACCGGTGTCCATAATATGACTGATCACTTGGCGACCGGAAGGCTTTCCCACTCCACACCCTTGGGGCTTTTGAGGCTTCATGCGAGTTAACAGCCCGCTAGTGTCACCGGCCGCTCGGTGTAAATGTGCTCGCTCGCTGGTTGGGTGGTATTGGTATTGGTTGGTGGGGGGCACAAACGTGCAGGTGCGCTGCGCTTTGGACTCCCCCAAGTGACAGGTCAATCTAGGAAATCCTTTTGGCTGACGCTTTGATAGCTCAGCCAATTCGCCGGATCCAACTATGACAGTGGCTTTTGCGCCCAGCAATCTACCCAATCGAGCCGAGCGTGAATGCGGGGGTTGTTGAAAGCCTCGAATATCTTCTGTCCCAAATCATCTGCTTCTTCTTCGGTTAACCCCATTACTTCGAATCGAGGTAACACGGCAGCGACCCAATCTTCGCAAATAGCTTGGCAAAACATGCCCATCTCCCTCATTCTGGGCTCGCTATGCCACCTTCCAAGCGGAACCTGGGTGTGCTGTTGTTGAACGTTGGTGAATCCAACTTCATGAAGATTTTGGACGATCTGCATGGGAAAGCGCAGGTTCCAGCCATACGTAGTTGTAAAAGGTCCCTCGACGAGACTGTAAAACGCATTGAAGGGATGGTCCTCTCCAGCTGTGCCATCCTCGGAGTTAATAAACGGTACGATCTCGTGGATTTCAATCCACCCTCCCGGTTTGAGGGCCCTAGTCTATGTTAGGTTCTCTGCTTGATTCGACATCTCAGACGGGGAGTGGTACTCAAAGGATCGCTCTATTAGCTGCCGCGGATGTCGCAAGGTCTGTAGCAACGCTCTTATGTGTATCAAGTCCGCATCAATATAGATATTAGTCCAAGGACGATGCTCGTCTTCAAGATCTTCGACTCGAAATTCAACGTTGGGCGGCGTCCAGTGCGGCTGGATAGGAGAAAGATCAGTCCCAATGACTCGGGCGCTGGGAAAATTCTCAGCCACTAAGACAAGCAAGTCAGCCAGATTCTTCATAGGACGAGTGGAACCAACTATCTTGGGCCCAAAAGCCGACTCCAGTCCCAAGGTCGACGATTTTCTGGGGGTGGTCCCCGATGGGAGCTAGAAAGAGGTTGCCGTCAAGAAGGTAGTCGAGATACAGCTTGTGTTTTAGCCCCTCGCGGACTTGCTCGACGTCATCATTAGGAAGGCCGTATCGGCCTTGTAAAAAGCCCTGGTATCTCCTGGAGGAAATCAGCGCCATAAAATGGGCAACATATCTCATTCCTCGTACCTCCCGTGTTCGTACGAGTGCAGCTCTCTGGTGTTGACGGATGTGAATTCGGACGTCCCCACCGAGTCTCCATAGTCAGATGTGGGGTCCTCTTCGGGATCTATATCGTTGTAGTCCATTATTTGGTTGCTGTAAGGTGTATTCTGTGTGGATAGAGACGGGGTGAATGGGAGAATAAGGACTGTGGCGGGGATACATGAGCAGCCGGCGTGGCGGGGACTGGTGTGAGGTGGGAGAGGTAAGGAGCAGGCTGTAAGAGAAGACCCAAGGGACTGGGGAGTGGGTCGTCTGCGAGTGCCGGCACCGGGCACAAATAAGCCGGTCCCAGCAGAAGGGTTCTGGGTCGGAGAGGATGGGATGGGGTGAGTGATAGGGGGAGGGGAAGACACAGAATGGGCCGAGATGGGACGAGACAGGTGGGAATGCAGATGAATCCAAGGTCACGTCCAGGTCGGCGGGACGTTGTCGGCGGGACGTTGTCTGCTGGCGAACTCCAACAGTCAAGACCCAGCAAACCGGGTGCTGTGGAGTGGGAGGGTGTTGCGGGATTGGCCAATGTTGTGCGTGGTCGGCGAGGGACCGCTTCCAGAAGAACGGGAGGGGGTCGGTCAGCCCCAGGAATCTGGTAACAAGACTCCAAGAGGGTGACAGGTGCGACAGGTACTTCAGGAGCTTCCGGAGCTTTGGGAGCTTCAGGAGCTTGGTTGTTTCTGCGGCCCAATCGTGCCAGTTGCACGGATCGGCGACCACTCTGCAACCCGTCGTGACGTGGTCGAACGAGTGAGGCTAATGTCGAGAGACGGTGCAAGTCAGCTAATGCACAGGGACGCATAGAGGGGCACACACCAGACAAGCGGCCGGTGGGAGCCAGTGGGAGCCACCGAGAGCCAGCAAGCAATTCAGGCGGCTGTCCAGCTCGCCGTAGAGGAGCCAGCTTGTCTCATCAGTCGGGGTCCGCGTGAGGTCCACTCAGAGAACGCACCAAGAACCTGCGACCTGTCGGTGGGACCCAAACTAGGCCATTGCTTCCATCGCCCATCATGACCCCTCACCGATAAGTAGTGGGCGGTGGCAGTGGCGCCACACACTAATCCACGCATACCCCCGGCGCGCAATTCGATTGACGTTGTTTGGCACTGTTGCTGTTGCTGCTGCTGCTTCGAGAGGGAGAAGGCATTGGTATTCCCGGCAGTGTGGTGCGCCAATGAGCCCGGAGGTGCAGGTTGTGCTGACGTTGCGTCTTGGATGCGTTCGACCCGGCTTGACTGCACGACACTGCTGTGATACAGCACCAGACCATGCTGTCGTATGCTGTACTCATCCTGCATTTACGTTGCCCGCCAAGTCCTTGAACTTGTTGAGCCCATGTTCATACCCGCTCCGAGCAGGGAGGGGCCGCTTCCAGCCCTCTCTTGGCCCAATCTTCTGGAATAGAGTCACTCCGCCCTTGGCAGCTAGCTCTGCTACCAGTGCCGCGTCCCGAGACACTGTACCGCTTGGTTGGGATGGAATGGGGGGCGCTTGAAGTGCGCTGCCGTGGGGATTGAGTTGGAGGTCGAGGCCAACGCCATTTGCGTGCATTTGCATTTCCCCCATCGTGTGGTTACTTGCTCACTCCTCGGCTCTTTAGTCTCAACCCTGATAGTCTGCCCGTCGGCAAGGCCGTGTCGACTGACTCCGAGAGGGGCCTTTGGTCTGGGCTTTAGCAGCAGCTAGCCGTCGGTGCGTCTCTAGTGGTGGGTGGGTGACTGTCGACCTGCGCCGGATTGCAGCATTCGCGAGTAGTCAACCGGCCCACATTGTGGCATTATCGGCGACAAAGTGCGGATGGACGGTCCTTAACCCATTTGACGGGGACATCGGCGCAGGGTCTTACGGCGGTGCCTCGCTTGCATGAGCATCGTCTGTCGGCAGGCATCTGGTCAAAATCGGTGTGACAAGGACCGGCAATTTGGTACTGGCAAGCCGTCATGCAGTAAGCCCCTCCCATAAGAAAGGCAAAGCTGTCGGGTGGCATTGGAAATGAGGTCTGCAGCAATATCATGCGCGGTGTCGATATGCCATGATGACGAGAGAATGTAAATGTTGGAGGAAAAGGACAGCCGGCCAGACAACAGACAATGGAGAGCCTGGGTCCCTTCAAGTTCCAGCTGTTCCATATCTTTCTTATTTTTGGAAGGAAAAGGAATGGGAGACGAAGAAGGTATGCTCCCTCGTCTGAGTCGTCTCCGTTACCAACCTAAGGTACCTACTTTGGGCACTTGCCTCCAACAGAATCTGGAGCCGTCGTTTGCAGCGCCTTCCCACTTCCCGGCCGATGGCAACCCCTGGTCATCCTTCCATTTCAAGCGCTTCAGCGCTTCAACCCGCTGTAGGCTAAAAAAAAAATACTGGGTGGGCACCTGCTGCCAGCTGGGCTCCCAGCCAATCTCTCGGCCAGAGGTACCTCTGCCATGTACCCTCACCCAACTCGCCAGGCGCGTAATGGCTGTGTGACACCGCGTCGCCAAAAACACGGTCGACAAAGTGGTCCATGTAATTACGGTACCACTTCCTCGCTCTCCGTCACCCACAACCGTGATACCTACTACACCGTCTCTCAATCGGTCATATTGCATCTCACGGCGACGGTTTCTGTGTTTATTATTGACCTGGCGTGCTTCGTACCGGGCCTGCATTTTCATCCCTCCAACCCCCTGGGCTCCAGCATTCCCCTTGCGACGCTACTTTACGCGACCTCTCCACGGACAGCGCGTCTGAATTTCCTGTCGCCCACGCCGCACCTGGTCGACATCTGCCACATGCTCCATGAATCCCACGAAGCATAACGATCGAAACGCGTGCAGTTCCTCGAAGCCATGCATCTCCCACGCTCTCTAATCTCGAAACTCTACACCCACCTCCAGAACACCCGTCATCCGCTCTCCCCTCCGGTCCTCATCCTTGTGGCTCTCGAACCCGATGCTCTCTGCGCATGCCGCGTCCTGACAAGATTACTGAAGCATGACTACATCCCACATAAGATCCAGCCCGTGGCGGGCTACACCGACCTTGAGAGGGCCGGAAAGGAGCTTGTGGTTCCCATGATGGAGTCTCAGGGCGGCAGCGGCGGCCTTGTCGTCTGTCTTGGTGTTGGAGGCATGGTCGATCTTGGCCCCCTGCTCGGGCTCGAACCCGAAGGCGACGATTCCCCCTACAGCGGCGTTGAGGTCTGGATCATGGATGCACATAGGCCATGGAACTTGGGAAACGTGTTTGGTGGCTTTCCTCTCGATCCGACAAATGAAGAGTCCTCATCCTACCAGTCAAGAAGTCCGCCTGGTGTCGATGGTGGAGAGATTACTCGAGGATATAAACCAGGCAAGGGTGGAATTGTGGTGTTTGACGATGGTGACATTGCGGACGACCTAGCTGCTGAACGAAAAGCATACTTGGCTCTGGTTGACATGCCGGAAATCGACGACGACGGCGGTGACTTGGGAGAGACCGACGATGAGAACGATGAAGGAGACAACTCAAGGCAGGAATCAGCTCACGCAGGCCAGAAACGAAAGAGCTGGTCAGACGCAGACGAGGACGAATTCAGCGACGACGATAGACCGCGGCAACGACGAAGGAGCAACTCGGTACGTAAGAAATTTGGCTCTTTGCGAGCACCACATTGACAAGCAACAGTCAAATTCTATATCCGAATCCCCACAGCGACCGAAGCCGAGGGGACTCATCTCCCTCCGAGAGCCCGATGTCGGCTTGTCAAGCGATCCGGTCGAACCTCCTTCCGGTGCCCAAGCAACACCTGCTTCATCAGCACGCGCTCTAAGACGACGACTCCTCCGAATGCGACAAGACAACGAGGCCATCCTGCATAAATACTACAAGGTCGGCTCATCATTTTCCGAGCCCCTCTCGTCTATGATGTACTCGCTTGCGTCCGAGCTCGGCCGCGAAGATAACGACCTACTATGGCTGACAATTGTTGGCGTCTCATCCATGGAACTCTACGGTCGTTCCTCAGCTGGCGTTGCCGCGCCTGTGAGGAATAATGATGCTAGTCGGCCTACGGGATGGCTAGGATTACGAGGTGCTAGGATACGCCAGTTACTACGCGACGAAGTGAGGCGGTTGAACCCGCCTGAAATGACCAATGGACGAGTTGCCGTCGAGAACACAGGTGTTATACCCACTACGGCCAGGAATCCCGAAGACACTGGAATCCGGCTCTCTCCCGAACCTCGATTCCTACTCATTCGCCATTGGAGTCTGTATGACAGCATGCTGCACTCACCATATCTCTTCTCCCGTCTCAAAACCTGGAGCGAGACGGGCATAAAGCGACTACATAAGCTCCTTGCCAAGATGGGTGTTAGTCTCGCGCAGTGCAAGCAGAGCTATACCCACATGGACATGATGTTGAAACGTGAGCTGAGGGCCAAGCTACTCAAGTATGGGTCTCTCTATAACCTTGACGAGATGGTGCCCTCGGTTGAGACGGACGGAAAGGATCGAGGGGGTGCCAAGGATGGATGGGGTTTCGTCCGGAGTTGGGGCTGGAGAGCAACTCTCAGTGCCCAGGATGTAGGAGTTGTCATCGGTGCGCTTCTCGAGGTCGGGAAGCATGCTCATCACGCGGATACTGCACAGACATCGAGTCAAGCAGTTCGAGAAGTTGACGAGGAAGCCGAGTTTGCAGCTCAAGGAGACGAATGGATTGGCCGGTTCTGGGAGGCCTACGATGCGTTGGAAGAGTATGTTAAACCCCTGTACATATATCCTCCGGTTCGCTAACAGTATCAACAGTATCGACTCGCTCAAGGCTGGTCTTCCCACGGCTCAGTTCCTCCATCGGGCCATCTACCGCACAGGAACCTCCCTTATCAACAAGAAACAGATCAAGCACCTTCGCGCCTTTCGTATGTGCGTCGTCAAAGACGGGCCTGACGTCTCTCTCTTTACCCATCCGGCAGCCCTCACCAAACTGTCACTCTGGATCGGAGAGGCTCTTTCTGAACAAGAAAGGGACAATCACGGAAAGCTATCACAGGGTGGACGTGGCACGCCGCTTGTGGTGGCCAGCCTTAACGAAAAACGCGGGGTCTATGTCGTCGTTGGCACTGGCGGCGGCGGTGGCCCGGACACCACGTTCCTAGATAGGGAAGCAGCAAAGCAACGCAAAGTAGAGAAAGAGGCTAAGCTCAAGAAAAAGGAGGAATCACGGTTTGCCAAGCAGAAGGTGCGAGAGGAGAAGTTGGCTGCGCGACGAGACGCAGGCGGCGAAGATGACGAGCTGGAGACAGAGTCTGAAGATTCCGACGGATCAGATTCAGACGACGACTCGGACGATGACGAGGTTGAGCATGAGAAGGGCTATGGCCTCAACAAGTTCGGCAGCGCGTTCCAAGAGGTTGTCTCAGAGACAAGCGCGCGTGTACGCATCGACAGCTTTGAGCACTGCGTGGTGGAGGTCAAGAAGGAAGACCTTGGAGGATTTCTCGAGAGCCTGAGCATGAAGGCTGTCGTTGGATAAAGCAAAAGGGTAACGGTTCACGGGTTGATTTCTCGGTGTAAGTAGGTAATCGGAATGGCAGCGGGCGGATCTTTGTCAGTGTATTGCAGGTGGAACTTATGCACGCCAACGTTTGGAGTGGAAGATGGAGCATGAGCGAGCATTCATGAATTGGGAGGAGCATGTATCGGTGCCGCTGGGCCGCAGGTTTGCAGGGCTGTTGATACCAATCAATTGGAGTATATTGCATATATGACAGAATATTTTGGTAAAGTGTATAATCATCCGGTGTGTCGATGACGATCCTGGCCTTGGTGTTTACGCCAACGGTGCTGCAACTGAGCTGGCGATAATGGGGGCGGCTATTTTACCTGAAGAGTGACGTGAGATTCGCTAAACCATGCCGAGCGCCATCCAGCGCGAATCACAAGCGACCGATTGCGAAGCCGGTACCAGGACAACCCAGCAACAGCGTCAGACTGTCAGCAACGCTAAGTCCTTCGTTCGCGGTAGCCTGTTGTTCGAAGACGTGCGTCCGTCTAACGCCCTCGGGAGCTGACACGACGGGTTGGCAATCTTAGGACGGCGTCAGCATGTACGTGTGATGCAATCAGTGGATGTAGGGCTGAATTGGATGCTTGGGCGGCGGCAAGGGGTTGTGTGGTATATATATACTGCTGGCGGCGAGAGGGTTGGGGGAGAGAGAGCTTGCGTGAGACAAAATATCTTGTGTCTCTTTGTTTCCTCCTATCGGGGTCGTATCACGGAGAGGAAGCAGTCATCCATCATGAGCGAATCCAAGGTTTGGGTTGACGCACCATTCAAGCTCATTCCCAGCGCCAAGGCCGGTGCAGAGGTGCATCTATCCCCAAGCCTTACGACCCTTTCAAGGATCCAAAGTGCTGACTGCCCAACAGGTTGGGAAAGAGGTTGAGGGTGCGAAGAACTTGGCCTCCGAGATGACAATCGTCCACAATGCAATCCTCCGCGGTATCAATGCAGTCTACAACCAAGCCCGTAACGTGTCAGCCAAGGGAACCGCCAAGGACAAGCTTGACTTTGCCAACTTTGCGTACGGATGGGCGATGATGCTACAGGAGCACCATGACGTCGAGGAAGAGAAGGTATTCCCGCGCATCAACGAGGTGACGGGCGTGCCAGGGTTGATGGATGCCAACGTGGACGAACACAAGGCGTTCCACGACGGGTTTGAGGTATACATCGAGTATCTGGACAAGGTGCGGGCCAAAAAGGAAGAGTTCGACGGCGAGAGGCTCGTCTCGATCATCGACTCGTTCGCGCCGGTTTTACGAGATCACCTGGAGCATGAGATTGACTCGCTCTTGGCGTTGGACAAGTACAGCGACAAGTGCGACTGGGGGAAGTGGTTCAAGCAGATTGTGGATGAAATCGTCACCACCGCGATGAAGAGATCAGAATACCGTGTGAGTTGTTGTTGTTGTTGTTGTTGTTGTTGTTGTTGTTTACCCGGGACGTATCTAGTTGATGAGACGACGAGTCGCAACTGGACAAAGACGCAGCTAACAGGTGTGAAACTTGCAGACCGACATATTCCCGCTGGCTGTCATCTTGCACGACAAGACATTCGACGGAGGGGTGTGGCAGAAATTTCCGCCGATCCCGTGGCTGTTCGCGGTGTTGCTACGATGGATGTTCATGTATAAGCGCAAAGATTGGTGGAGATTCTCAGGGTGCGACTTCACCTCACATCCTCAAGAGCTTCCTTTTGCGTAAGGTGAGATGAGGTGAGTTAGCGGAGGACAGACATGGGGGGCATGGATTCGAGCCTCTCGGTAGGATTAGCGGGTTTTGCTCTAGCAAGAAAGGGAGCTGGCGATGTTGAGATACCAAGGTGGGATGGAGACTCTCGATGAGGGTACGATAATCACATGCCCCGTAACCGGCGTCGGCGAATAGGTGACGAATCACTGTTGAAAGACCAATTGTGCAAGGATGCTTTGCTCTAGAGAGAAGGTGCCCCTGTGCCTTTGAGCATTAGTCAAATCGATACTGGGTTAATTGGGTCTGTCGAATGGCGAAGGGGGCTGTGCCTGCAAGAGGTGATCGTCTCCGATGGACGAACCAGCCATGACGAGGCATGAGACAGCGAGTCTAGGCAGGCGGTAAGGGTCTGTCTGCTCTTTTTGGTCTTGCTGGCCTTGCTAGTCCTGGAAAACTTGGCAATCCCGTGTCATGCTACGTAGTAGACTGAGGCCCTGGACCAACAGGAGGGCCGTGGCTAGTGCTGGCTCGTGATGGTGGGCAAGGATGTGGATGACAAGTGGGCGCAGCAGAGCTTATTGACGATAAAGTCGTTCGCTTCCGACTTGGCAAAGCACCAACAAAGGTGTGGCGTCGGGTAATGTGAGCTTTTCGATTCTGATGGGTGTTTTTTTTTCTTCCTCTCACGCTCTAGGATGCGCCATGGGTGACGGTCGGCGCGCGTTGAGCGGAGTTTATAGCGGAGGTGGTGAAAGTAGTCATTGGAAGAGGATGGAGAGACGGCAGAAACCGCAGGAACTGCAGGGGTTACCTGAGTTACGGGGTTGATCTCTGATGACTAATGGGTTGTCGTTGACCTCTCAAGGACCTTCCCTCTTTGAAGTTCAGTTGACTGCTAGGGTGCACGGAGATCAGTACGCAGCATTTAAAACAGTTGCGCCATCACAGCGATTTACGCTCCGGTTCAACCAGGGATCGCCAATAGCCACTGCGAGAGTGGCGCCGCCAGTCGAGTAACTTAACTCGAAGGGCAACAATGGGAGATGACGAATTGACGGCCAAGGGAGCGGCGGGGTGGGCCTCAGTGTCAGTGGGTGGTACCTAGTGGGTGATGGGGGAGGCCTCGGCGCTACCACACCCCCACCACAGGCCGTTTGTCCACCAACAACAGCACAGCCGCCCTCGACAAAGTGGCTCGCACCTCGAGATATGGACTCTGATAGGCGACGGCTCTGCGCTCTGTGCTCTGTGGCACAACCGTACAGAGCCCCTCCCGCCTTGCAAACTGTACTATGTACGTGATGCGTGATGCGTGATGCGCACAGCCGGCAGTCTCCAGCACTGCGTCGTTGTCCGCAGGTCGAGGTTGATGTCTGATACACGCCGCGGGATGAAAGGGTGCGCGCCGCCTTGTGGCTTGGTCCGTCGCATCTCACTGGTTCCGGCAAGCTGTGCGCCGCCACATCCATGGGAAGCAACGGTACTGGGCGACATGGCGTGAAGCATCGCGTGCCTCCCATATCAGAACGATTTTGTTGCACAAATGGATGAGCAGAGACGGTTGTGTTGATTAATAAAAACCCATGATTAGTGATGGACCAGAGCCTCGCCCACCGGGTTCTCTCGCTGACCATAGCCTCGGCCACGTCGTCGTCGCCTCTCGGAGTCCACGCGGCAAGAGGCCCCATTCCGGAGTGTAGGGACCCTCGTGGCTCGTCCACCCCCACTATTGCCTACCTGCCTAGGGACCTACCTGCCTACCTCACCGGTCCAACGTACATATTGGGGCGTTGATCTGGCACTACCGCGCTGAAACCCCGCCGCAACGTCTCTGAGGCTCGCTGGATGGTAGTGCGCTTGTCCGCGTAAAACCAAGTCCTGGCCACCTACTTCAGTGGCCCGTCCTCCCAGGCGTCCCCAGTGACCACCCGCTGCCTGCCTATTCGAGCTGTGCAGCGCCCCAGACCTCAGCGCCCCCAGATCTCGCATCTTTCGCATCCATCCTTCTTCTCCCTCCAACACCATCTCTCCCTCCAGCAGCTCCAACTTGCGATCCAACTCGACCCGGACATCCCGGGCCCTTCTCCCTGTTTCTCGCCCGGTCTCGGCTCTCCGCTCGACTTCTCATGATCCCGACTGCGGCCTGCGTTTTCGTCGTGTCCGCCCCCCTCGTCCCACCATCTTGAGCGGCGCCTCCCCCTCATTCCTCGCCTTCTTCCGCACAACAGCCTTACTTTACCCCCGCGACGCCATCCTCTCGCCTCGCCCAGCCCAACAACCGCCTGACGACGAGCCATCTCCTCAACCGCGATTCCCCTCCGCGTCCAACTTCGACCCTTCTCTCTTTGATCGCGCGATAGGACGTCTTCGGGCCCGCCTACTGCCCTAGACGGTTGCGCAATTCGCGCTCTGTGTCCAATCTCCGCCGACCTATTAACAGCTCCGATCCGCCATGGGTAAATCGTGAGTCCATCACCTGTCCACTATTATTCTCCCCCGCCCATTTCCCGCCTTAGTTGCCGTCGTCCCCGCGCGGTTGCGTGACGTACATGATTTACCCTGTCCTGAGCCTCATCATGCTCCGGCGCAGGCACACGCGCGCAACGTCAACTCGGATCCGCTCTGGGGAAGCGACGTCATTGTGCCTTGTCCGGTCTCCCGACCAAGTCTTTGCTGACTCTCTTGGCGCCTCTACAGTCAATCCAAGCTCTCGCAAGATCAGCTTGCTGAGCTCCAGAAGTCGACCCATTTCGATAAGAAGGAGTTGCAGCAATGGTACAAGGGTAAGATGACCTCGTACTCCCCGCCCGTCTCGCGCGCGTGCCCCTCACTTCACCGAGATTGAGACGGGCCCCTCGTCGCGTCCCTCTACTAACACTTAAGTGTTCTCAGGCTTCCTCAAGGACTGCCCCTCTGGTATGCTCACCAAGGAGGAGTTTCAGAAGATTTACCGGCAATTCTTCCCCTTTGGAGATCCAAGTTCATTTGCAGATTATGTCTTCAATGTGTTCGATAGCGACAAGTCCGGCTCCATTGACTTCAAGGAGTTCATCTGCGCACTGAGCGTTACTAGCAGGGGCAAGATGGAGGACAAACTAGACTGGGCCTTCCAGCTGTATGACATTGATGGCGACGGCAAGATTAGCTACGAGGAGATGCTCAAGATTGTCGAGGCGATCTACAAGATGGTGAGTCTCCCCGCCCCAGCCTCAACTTCAGCCACAACCACATCCCTATCCTTATCCTTGTCCTTGTCCCCGAAGCCGCCCCATCCGAGGTGTTGTTCTGTTGCCGGCGCAGTAGCTGACAAATGGCCTCTTTAGGTTGGCTCTATGGTGAAACTCCCCGAAGATGAAGATACCCCCGAGAAGCGAGTAAAGAAGATCTTCAACATGATGGACAAGGATGAGAACGGCAGCTTGGACATGGAGGAGTTCAAGGAGGGCAGCAAGCGGGATGAGACGATTGTCTCGGCGCTATCTCTCTACGACGGCCTGGTGTAGACCACGTAAGACTCGGGAACAGCATGAAAAAAGACGACACTGTGCGGGACGTCGTTTGTTGGGGCCGGAGTGTGAGGAGCTGTGTTTTGCGTTTCCCTATTGTTTCCCCCGCGGGCGCGTCCTTTGTTTCCGAGGCTCGCGAAGACGGAATATGACTTAAAGAATAACCTTTTATGTATTTGATGAAGCTCCTTGGTCATTTTGTAGTGAAAGCGGTAACTATCTGGCGGATCCTCAGATTTGGGGGGGTTCGGCATTTCTGTGCCGCATCGATCTTGGCATGATGCAGGTCTCAGACTGATTGGACATGGAAATTTGGGATAGGACGTTGCCTCGCATTTCACCATGTTAATTGTTGTAACTGAATTGGAAGACGTAGCATATCGCAAGATGGAAACTCACCGCCTCAGTTCGTCGATTCCGAGTGTCCCGAAGACGACTGGCATTGTTTCTAAGTTAGAGCTTTGGTCATTTATGGACTAACAACTTTTGGGACTCCATAAGTTACCACCTAAGTTACAGGTAAAGTACCTAAGGACTCGAGACTAAAAGAGTGGGTCCCTGCGCATCTCTCAACCTCACTTGTTACACAGTACCGACTTATTAACTCACAACTCTCTGCTCCCTTACACACAACCATTGCCCTTTCGGTGCCCAAATCCTGTCACCCACGGGGTAATCCAGGAAACTCCCCGGTGGCGCCATGGGCCCACTCGACGAGCTGATAGCCCATCTCGAGCCCGAGATTGAGGATCCTGGAGAAGGTATTGTCCCCTCTGCCGGAATACAGAGGCGTTGGTTAGTGCATGGCGCCACGTCCTCACCACCAACCCTCGAGATGTGATGTCTCTGATATCGCACTACCGAAAGGAAAACCAGTGGCTAAAATGAGCATGGCATAGAAACATTCTTCCTCTACTCCCAGCCGCTGCCCTCCCTGGATCTCGGCTTCATCGACGCCCGCGCCTCCGTCATCGACGTCTCCGTGGCCGGCCACGACTTCACCATCCACCAGTCCCCCTCGGTCCTCTCGTCCAACCGCGCAGGCGGTACAACAGGAGCAGGTCAGGCGCTTTATCTCGTATTATTCACTTAAATCACTTCTTTCTCTCCATTCCTCATTTCTTTCGCCGGCCTAATTCCCGCCGTGTCATCGTCATGCCCGGTCCGCTCATGCGCCTCCAGTCCTGTGGAAAATCACTCCCACCTTCGCATCTTGGCTCGCCTCGCCTTCCAACCCGCTCTTCACATCCGGTGCCCTTGGGAACCCTTCTTCCGCCTCCGTTCTCGAGCTTGGCTGCGGCATCTCACCGCTCTCCGCCCTCGGCCTAGCCCCGCGCGTGGCCCGCTACGTCCTCTCGGACCAGCCGTACGTCCAGCGGCTCCTCCAACGAAACCTCGACGAGAACTTGCCCTCGACGGCTTCGCCCTCCGGCCACGGCTCTAGCTCTCGCGCTCGTGGTAAGAAGCGCGGTGCTTCAGCGGCTCATGGGTCTCAAGCCAATGTTCACTTCGTTGCCCTCGACTGGGAAACTGATGAGGTGACCCCCTCTCTGACCGCCTCTGACCAAGTCCGCAGCTTCGACGCCGTGGTTGCATGTGACTGCGTGTACAACTACGCCTTGGTCACGCCCTTTGTCCAGACATGCGTTGACGCATGCCGTCTTCGTATTAAAGACCCCAGCGAGGACCGTCCATGCGTATGCGTCATCGGCCAGCAACTCCGTAACGACGAAGTCTTTGAGTTGTGGCTCGAGACGTTCCAGGCTTCGTTTCGCGTTTGGCGGGTTCCCGATACCGCCCTGCCCGAGGATCTCCGGTCAACGGCCGGTTTCGTCGTACATGTGGGCGTCCTACGGGATGCAACACAATCGGCATGAGCCCGTCTCTCCCCTTATTACTCACATTCACCATCGACGACAAGAGACATGACTAGCTTAACGACATATTTATATATGTGTAGTGCGAATAATTCGTTAGATTCATCGCCTTGATCAACTCTGCGTTGACTCATGGCCTCGATTAGAAATCCCATGTAATCCAATCCTCTGTTGCCAATCGTTTCTTTTATAACCAGGGCTGACAGAGCGGAGCTCTTGGTCGCCGCTGTTCCAACTAAAATTCAGAAATGCTGATGATATGCCAGTTATCCAGAGCGACATCCCATTCGCTGTAAAGACATTGAACCAACTCCGTTTCCTTCCTCTCCTTGGCTTTACCAGTCCAGAGGCTCGGTCTTCTCCGCGCCGCGATTCGTCTTGGGAACGGGAACAGCCTTGACAGCAAGCTTGCCGCCCTGGCCGGGGCGCTTCAGGTAGCCGGTGCCGTCCAGCCAGGGGGTCTCGGCAGTCATACGCTTCTCGAACTCGGTAATCTTGTCCTCCTGCTGCATGGTCAGGCCGATGTCGTCCAGACCGTTAATCAGGCAGTGTTTTCGGAACTCCTCCACCTCGAAGGCGCAAATGGTCTCGCCAGCGGCGTTCTTGATGAGCTGGTTGGGGAGGTCGATCTCGACGTCCCGGAAAGCACGAGCCTCGGCAGCGATGGCGTCAATGTCGGCCTTGCTGTCGATCTTGATGGGCAACATGCCGTTCTTGAAAGTGTTGTTGAAAAAGATATCGGCAAACGAGGGAGCAATGATGACCTTGATACCGAAGTCAAGGAGAGCCCAAGGGGCGTGCTCTCGGGAGCTACCGCAACCAAAGTTAGGACCAGTGCAAATAAGGATCTTGGTCTTGCGATAAGGCTCCTTGTTCAAGACGAAATCCTTGTTCTCCGAGCCGTCGGCATTGTAACGGAGGGCGTGGAAAGCAGCAACGCCGAGACCAGTTCGTTTGATGGTCTTGAGGAACTGTTTGGGGATGATGGCGTCGGTGTCGACGTTGGACATGTCCAGGGGAGCAGCAGTGCCCTTCCAGATGGTGAACTTGGGCAGACCAGCCGAATCGCTAACGGCCAGAGTGTTGGTGTGGGGGAGGAGGTCCTGGGGTTGGTCGCCAATGATCTCCCGCTCCTCTGAATCGTCCTTGGTTCGCTCATCGACGTGAGGCTCCTCGGTGGGCATCTCGCGGGCCTTGAAGGTGGAGTCGTGGGTGTAGTGAGACAGCTTACGCACATCGGATAGCTTGCCAATAATGCCCGCGGCAGCAGCCATAACGGGAGACATCAAGTGAGTTCGAGAGCCGGCACCCTGGCGACCCTCGAAGTTTCGGTTGGAAGTGCTGGCGCATCGCTCCTTGGCAGCCAGAATATCGGGGTTCATGCCCAGACACATGCTGCATCCAGCCTCTCGCCACTCGAAACCAGCATCGAGGAAAATTTGATCGAGACCCTCGTCCTCGGCCTGCTTCTTGACCAGCCCGGAACCAGGGACCACCAGAGCACGTTTAATGTTGGCGGCGATCTTTCGTCCCTTGACGACGTTGGCGGCAGCGCGCAAGTCCTCAATTCGGGAGTTGGTGCAGGAGCCAATGAAGACCTTGTCAACTTCGATATCCTCCATAGGGGTACCAGCAGTGAGGCCCATGTACTCAAGCATTCGGCGGCCACTGGCCTTCTTGGCCTCGGTGGAGAAGGTCTCCGGGTCGGGGACAGTGCCGGTGATGGGGATGACATCCTCGGGGCTGGTTCCCCAGGTGACAGTGGGGATGATGTCCTTGGCGTCAATGAAGACATCGATATCGTACTTGGCACCAGGGTCGGACTGAAGAGACTTCCAGTAGGCGGTGGCCTTATCCCAGGCAGCGGAGCCGTACTTGGGGGCCAGAGGTCGACCCTTGAGGTACTCGAAGGTGATCTCATCAGGGGCGACCATACCAGAACGCGCACCACCCTCAATTGACATGTTGCAGATGGACATACGGGCCTCCATGCTGAGGCTTCGGATGACAGAGCCACAGAACTCAATGACAGCTCCAGTACCACCGGCGGTACCGATGAGGCCAATGGCATGGAGGACAACGTCCTTAGAGCCGACACCGGGGGACAACTCGCCGTCGATCTGTATCCTCATGTTCTTGCTACGCTTGGTGATCAGGCACTGGGTGGCCAAGACGTGCTCGACCTCACTAGTACCGATACCGAAAGCGAGGGCGCCGAAGGCACCGTGTGTAGAGGTGTGGCTGTCACCGCAGACCACGGTCGTAGCAGGCAGAGTGAATCCCTGCTCGGGGCCAATGACATGGACAATGCCTTGTCGCTTGTCACCAAGACCAAAGTATGTGAGACCAAAGTCCTTGACGTTCTCCTCGAGGGTAACACATTGCGTTCGGGAGTCGTCCTCCTCAATGAAGGAGCCGATGTCCTTCAAGCCCTTGCGGGAAGTGGTGGGGACATTCTGGAGAGGTCGTGTGTTAGTGGATCCTGGGCCAACAAGTGTAGATAAAAAAACAAAATCCAAAGTGACACATACGTGATCAGTTGTGGCCAGAGTGCAGTCTGGTCGTCGGACCTTTCGGCCAGCATTCTTGAGGCCCTCGAAAGCTTGCTGTTGGGGATTGGGTCAGCGCTTGCCACATACTTCCTTTAGTGAGGGGGAACGACGTACAGGTGATGTCACCTCGTGGACCAGGTGTCGGTCTGTCGATAGTCTAGTTAGCTTCACCTCTTGGCGGCACGGGCGGATCTAGAGATTGTTACGCACCAATGTACAGGAGGATTGTGCCATCGAGCTTCTCGTCGACAATGTGCGCCGACAGAACCTTGTCGTAAAGGGTCTGCGGGTTACCTACGGGAGCAGGCATGGTGACACTCAAGCGAGCCGTGGACGGCAAACTCTGTGTAAAAGGGAGGATTGGGCGGTCCAAGGACGGACGGGAGGACAGTCAAAGTATGACGAGCTGGCGGGGTGGCGATTGGAGAACGGCAGTAGAAGCGGCGGGGTTGCTGCTGTTGTTGAAGGGAGGAAAAGTAGAGGGGAGGATAGCAGGGAGGAATGGGGGAATTGAATCGCGTTTCGGCCCTGGCCCTGTGAAAGACGATCCACCCAAGGGAAAATTGGATTAGACGAGGATTGGAAAAGAAACGAGATGAGAGGCAAAGGCTACAAAAAGTTCCAGTTCCGGCCCCTGGATTTATCAACAAAATTTCGGTGCCCCCCAAAGTCAAGCTTCATGGCTGTGTGGTCCGATGATCGGAGATGCCGTCAGCATTCCGAGCGCCGCCAGAGGCCAGCGCGGGGTAGACCCACTGGATGCTCCTGCACTGATTGTTAAATGCAGGGTCACCATTGGCTCCTGGTCGATCCTGCCTGGCCGATCGCCTCCCAGCAGGCCGAGGAGCCCCAAGCAGTCCCCAGCCGCCCTCCGATGCCATCAGAAAGACAGCCGCCCTCAGCCAACTTGCGGTGGGTTCGAGGTACTCGGTACGTACCCGTCCTTCGTTCTTGCCGTCACTCCATCAGCCCGTCATGCGGATAATGAATACGGCAGGTACTTGTCAAGGTACGTACCACCCGGACGTCGTCCGGCCCGTTGGAGGGGTGCATAGGGTAATTGCTGGCCCAATGACCAAGGCTGCTCGGAAACTCTTGTCGCAGCTGCGCCCGCCATCGCCCCGACACCAACATCAAAATGCCATCACGGGCCGGCTATCTGCTCCCTGCATAATGCCTCACGTTCTCGAACGCCCTCACTTATCAGTTCGGCTGCCATCACTCGAGTTGTGCCGTGCGCTGTGTGCTACACTCTGTCGTCCGTGATCCATGCTGCCATTGCTGCCCTAACAGTGAAAACTTCGCATTCATACCCCCAAGTTCACAACGGATAACTGCGCTATAGCTCACTCACACTTCAGGTTCCCACTAGCTAGCCGGCGAAACCGTCCCGCCTAGACCACCCCCAGACCAACAAAACGAGTCCACCAACCAACCATTGACCGCCTAGGCGTCGCTTTGTCCCGGGCCAAGACACAGTAGTCCTGCTTCGGACCCTTCAAAATCTTCCATACGTAATGTGCCACTCGACCCATCGACCCGCCACCGCTTCTAGCCCCCCGGGACCGGGGACCGGGGCTCTCCGTCGCTCCCTTTCTTCCTCCGTCCGGCCGCCGATCCAATCTTCCGGCCCTCACCCCCCGAATGCCACCACCAGCTCTTCCCCTGCAATCACTAGACCCTGTCTAACGCATGCTCCCGCCGTTGCTGCTAGCCTTATTGCCCACAAAACCCCAGACACAATCAGAACCGTTACCGGGACTGCCAACGCCACGCAGACACAATCCCAATAAGTCGTCTCTTGTCGGGCATTCCTCTCCCACCACTCTGATCTATAATCAAAGACTGGGCTGACCATCTGCCAACAAACTGTAATGAACAACACAACGTAGCTCTTTGTAGTACCCAGGACCTCTTTTGTGGCGTCCCACAAACCTCCACTTTCGAACGCCCCCCCTCCGTCATGGCACTCGTTGCTGGAAGGATCTGCGATGTCGGCGTCGACGTCGGCGTGTGGGTGATCTGGATAGCTGCCCGGAATGTAAACCGGAGGGTCCGTTGCCTCGGTCCTCATCTCTGACATGGGATTCTGAATCTCGTTCGTCTCCTTGGGCATGGTGCTGGGAATGTTGTGGCGACGGTGGGTCAGTCCAATCTTTTCCGTCTCGCAAATTTCTTCTTGGTGAGTTGTATACATGGACATGGGTGACATGCTGCACTGAAGATGGGACTCGGCTGTCTCCAACTTCCGATCTCCCAAGCCTTTCGAAGCGAGCATCGCGCTTCGTTGTATGGTGAGCCCCAGATGTCTCACCGATGTAACATCTGTCGCTGGTGTCTCGACCGGGGGCTCTGAGTTCAGTGACGTATTCGGAGTAGGATTCGTCTGGGAGCTCCCTGAGCTGTCCGTCATTGAGCTCAAGTCTGGCAGGTTGTAGATCACTCGGCTTAAGTTGCGCCTGCGTCGGTAGCCTGTTGGGCTGTTCTGGCTGGATGTTGACATTGGCAGGTCGTAGCCAGTAGTGGTGGTGATGGGTGTGGAAGCAGATGCCTCCTTGACCTCGTTGCACTTGCTCGTGATGTCCCGGATAGTGCCCTGAGCCCAAGTCTGGGCGCCTTCGCTGCGGCTCCTGTTCTTCACTGTCGTCAAAGTTGGCTGATCCACCGACGCCAACGTCTTCCTCACCCTCTCCAAGTCGGCGTGTATTTCTTCTTCTGTCAAGGGAATGTGGTCGAGGTTCAACTTCAGTTCCCCGTCCAGGTGTGACAATCCGGAGGGGTGGATGCTGTCTCTATCGCTCATCCGTCCGTTCCCGTTGGAGGGTGGACTTTCTGGAGTTATGCAACTGGTGCCGGTCCCCTGGAGCTCCTGAACCAATAGTCTTTTCCGAAATGCCGTGAAGGGGGGGCTCTAACCACCTGACATTTGGTTTCTCTGGAAGACTGGAGACCTCGCCGCCGTTTCTGATGGGCTTGTTGTGTGTAGGAAATGCCGGGCGCTGTACCCAGGGAGTGCCTGGACTGCATCGAATCTCGGACGGACAGTCGTCGATTTGTCCGTGAAGACTTTGTGCTGACTGGTGTTCTCCAGGGGAAAGAACTCTGCTTTTCCCTTTGACGATTCCAGGTTGAAGTTGTGATTCAGCGACGACGGCTTTATTAGGGCCGAGAGGCTGGGAAGTGATGTGCTGGTCGTTGTCGACCGACCTATTGGGTCCTCTCCGATTTCGCCCGGATCGAGTTTGCTCCGGGCTTGTCTGCCTAAAAAATAGCTATTCCTTTTGACTTGGTTGCTGTCATGAGTGAAGGTGTCGTTGTCGGGAATTATCATGTTGACAGCTGGCAATCCGGTTGATTCTACCTGGTGTGCTAAGCGCGATGCCTTGTGAATGTCTTCATTGTCAGTCGGGTGGTTTCTAGGCAGCTCAGGTGGCGAAATTGAAAGACTCTGTCGCCTGTTGCTATCCGGTTGCTCGAGATTGTCGAAGCTTATGCCATTCTCGAAAAGCTCCAGTGCAGCAGAGGACATGTTTGCTCGGCTTTCCACGTGTGGGGTTTGTACCACCGTTCCGGACGAGCCTGACGCGTCCTTGTAGGCCTCTCCGTGAAATGCCACAGGCTCCAAGGAAATACCCATGTTTGGCTCTTCTTTGGGAAGACTCGGGTCTGCCAACTCTCCTTGCCGGGTGTTGGCATTGTTTGGAGGTGGTTGTCGCACTGTGTTGTTAGGCATGTTAGCATGGATATGTAGGAGGATCAAAGGCAGAAAACTGACTTGCTGGCGGTGAGAAACTTCTATGAGACTGGGCGATGGGGCTCAAGTTCGGCTCTTGAGCAGATGACCACTGTTTGGATTTCCTCCGCCATCTAAATATGCCGTTGCCCGTCTGCAGTGCCGCTTTTGTTTGTTCTCGCCGTTGGAATCTTTCGCCTTCTTTCTTTAGTAGAATTTTCCTAATCTCCCTTTCAACTCTGGATTTGGTCGTTTCGGATGATGCATTCTTAGAAAACCGTTCGAGAGCAGCGAGCTTCTGGCCAGTCTGGCCAGTCTCTTGGCTGATGGCGCTTTGCTCGCTGTCTGAAGGAGTGATGACGTCGGGAACACCGGTTTGAGGATTGAATCCCTGAACGCCGAGATAATCACCGCTCTGTTTGAGGCTTCGCCTTTGTTTGCGGGCCTCTCTTTTTGCTTCCAGGGACAGACCATGATCTGGTGGTCGTTGCCCAAGCGAGGGAGAGGCTTCATCCCCTGGAACGACCGCCGTTGAATGACGATCCTGAGCATTCGTTTCTCGGTCTTCATCAGGCAGTCGCTTACGGGACGATGAGATCCTCTGCCAGTTTTTGTCGTCCCGTGGAGCCCAGCTCCACTTTCGGGGAGGTTCAACTTCAAGTGAAGCAACCATGCCCGCAGAGTCAGCTCGGGGTCGTGACTGAGACGTGCTCTGTTCTGGGCCAGTCTTGTGCAAGTCTTTGGGAATGTTCCACTCAGCAAGGCGGTTAGAATCGACGGTCCCGCTCTGATGCCTTCGATGACTGCCAGTGACCTGGCGTTGAGGCTGTTGGACATCAGCTCTGTGTCTCAGGTCCAGTTGTTCCCAGAAGCCTCGTTCTCTGACTGTTCCTCCTCGCTCCGGACGATGACTTGGGAGCATGGTTTTGACCCAACCACCCAAGGAAGCGGCCTGCCGAGTTTCTACCGGCGCGCTGACAGTTCGTTGCGTACGCCGTGTCTGGCGCAAAGTCTTGACGAGGGTTTCGCCTTCGTTAGGCTGTAATGGTGGACTGTTGACAGACATGGCAAAGTAAAACGGAGTGGATGTAAAAATAGTATGATACCGAATGTTGAATGTCAAAATATTGATCTCGACCTCGACCACTGAACCGGAGCCGTTGGAAACTTGACAGCGAGGGGCTGGTCAAACGACTTGCTTGTGGACCTCTGAAGACGTTGGGCTAGGCGTAAGAACAATGGGAGAAGAGAAGGAGAAGAGTTGGCACGTTGATCTGTACCTACTGCCAGCGCACCGACTGAGTTCCTGCCTAATGATAGTCAGTTGTTTCTTCTCCGTGGGTGAGGAAGGTGCATAAGTGGAAGGAGAGTTTGGAAAACGAGTGAAGACCGTGTTTCATCGTCATCGAACAGCGCACGAAAAGAATGGGCAGCTACAAAGGATATTAACATTGGATTCAATAATTAGCAACAATCCGTGAAACGCCAACCCTTGTTTGCGATCATAACAACAGCGGATGTCCGCGGAGGGAGATACTACAAAAATATTTACAACATCAGGCGTGTAGTAGAACAAAGGGAACAAAATATACAACTACCACCTGGGCGAGGGTCTCCCCTGAGGCGTCTGGTTTCTACCCAGCCCAGCAAATGGATTACTGGTGCCACCAAGGCTCGACCCGTTTAACCTCCTGCCATCCACGTTCCTTGAGGGTGTCCCCTGTTGTCCTCGGTTTCGTTGCTCAAAAGCAGCCATTTCTCGCGAGTTCCGCGGGGACTGGGTTTCTTGAGAGGTGAGTTCATTCAAGCTCGTAGCCTTCTTCAGGGGCGACCTGTTGTGGGTGTGGATTCCCATGCTGCCACCAAAATGCATGTTGGGCACACCCGACGAGGTTCCAGTATTAGAGGTTCCAGCGGAAACATAGCCAGCCGGCAAACTATGCCGAGGTACAGATGCCCGCTGGCTGACAGCTGGCTTGAACAATTCAGATCGACGAGACGCTGTTGGGGGGGTAAACATCTGTGGCTTCAGGACGTTGGTCGGGGTAGAAGCTCGCTCGTCAGAGAGTTTGGCAGGTTGCGTGTATGGGTTGACATGAGCGTGGAAGCCACGGCTGATCTGAGTTGTTGGAGTGCCAGTCTGAACAAACTCTCGGAGTTCGCGAGGTTGGTTTTCGCAGAACTGAGTGCCGACATCTCTAACGACCGGATGCAGATGGGGGCGAACAAATTTGGAGTCGTACTCGCGCAGTACCTCCTTCTGGATGATTGCCGTATCCTTAGCTTGTTGGGTGAATCGAGAGCAGAAGAAGAGAAGTTGACCAGAGATGATGGCCTGGAGAACGAGAGTGTTGAAAACAGTCATGCTCGGGCGAGGGTCCAGAGGAGCGAGGGGCAAGAATAGCATGTACACCAAAACATGGCCAGGGCCGAAGAGGCAGAACAGCCGCAAGGAAACCGGGAGCGGATCCCAGACCGACAGTTCCCACACATCAGATGCCTTGTCAGGGTGGGCACGAGACTCCGGGGTGTCGGGAGCGATGATTTTGGCGAGGTATCGGAGGGGCGTCGAGGGGGATGAATTGGACTGATCCACCTTCACACGTCGTGCGGATGGGGTCGAAGGCTCGACCTCCACATTGGCCTCGAAAAGTCGGTATTTGCGGGTTCGGGTAATGGTGTAGTAGGCATTCGAACTCGAAAACATGATGAGGGTCCAGACGAGAGGATACACCTAGCACATCCTGTCGTGAGTGGTGAGGCCAACGTGAATGGACAAAGAAGCACTTACAAAGAACGAAAGCCAACCGGAACCGTTGTCGTCGCTGAAGACGTCGTCGTTGGAGGAGGAAGAAGAGGAATTTGCGCGCGCAATCAGGAATATGAAGTTGAGTCCCAGGCCAAGTTGTGTCCCTGCCGAAGTCGAATCCCAATCCCTTGTTTCGAGCTCCTCCGACAGCCATAGCAGGAAGTCCATCGGGTTCAAGGCAGACATGATGCGCTCAAAGAGCGGCTGCCGCCGAACCAACCGCGGCATTTTGGACGAAAATCAACTGCGGATTAGAAAAGTAGTATTTCAGTGGTCGCGTAGCCGGATCGAGCGCAATAAGCCCGTCGAGAGGGAGAAAAAAGAGGGCGAGAAAGGAGTAAGGAAGACGGCACTGGGGCCAGTTGTTGTTTACTTTGAAATGTTTGGTGAGGCAGCGCCAGGCTTTGTTCCAGCAACTGCAGGGGCGCTAGGCGGCCGGCGCGGGGGCGGTGGTCAGAGCTTCACCAACCGGCGGCGCGGAGCCTCAGGCGTCTCCCGTCTCCCGCCTGCGATCCTTCTCCGGCTTCCACCTCCATCAAGGGATTCACACACACCCAGAGGCCCCCCCGATCCCGCTCTCAATCATTGAGATGGCTTCGCACGCGGACTTCAAAGACCGAGAGTTCCTCGCCGTCATCGGCGACGAGGTGAGCATTGCTCCATGACCGCATTTCCATGGGCGCCAGTCCCGCTGACGTAGGCTGCAATCAGGACTCGGTAACCGGACTGCTTCTCGCTGGCATCGGCGTGAGTATCTCTCCGATTTGGAAGTGATCGCAATGGGGGTCTAACTCAGTGTACAGCATGTCACCACTGGCGCCGATTCGCAGAAGAACTTCCTCGTTGTTGACACCAAGACGGACAACGCCGCTATCGAGTCTGCCTTCAACAGCTTCACCGAGGAGCGAAAGGACATTGGCATCGTGCTGATCAACCAGCACGTTAGTGGCACCATTGCCCTATCATATTGGCACAGATAACTGATGTGTTGACAGGTCGCTGATCGAATCCGACATCGAATCGACTCGTATACCGCAGCATTCCCTACTGTCCTGGAGATTCCTAGCAAGGACCACCCCTACGACCCCGAAAAGGACAGTGTTTTGCGACGAGTGCGACGACTGTTTGGAGAGTAGGAGGTGTAAACATCAGAAGAGCGGGACCTTCACGATGAACTTAGAGGAATGAAGTGGCTGGGGTTGACATGCATGAGATCGCAGGGCGAGGTTGCAGCTCTTGTACTTCGATTGGTGTTGAGGCATAATTGCATGCTTAATGCTAAGGGTTTACAATCCACTGATTCCCTCCTTCGGCTATCCCAAGTCGATTCTAAAGCCGGTGAAAGATGCTAACGGAAACGCGAAAATTGCCAAACTGATACACTCCTAACGATATCCCCGTAAGAAAAGAGTCCCAAAACCAGAAAGTCATCCCAAAATAGCGCTGTCGTATTTACGTATGACATGTTTCACCCATTACAAGTCGTTGCCGAAGAAGCGGCTGGACCTGGAGAATTCGACAGTGGCAGTCAGGCAGGTGATCTGAACATCATCGACAGTGAAGACGTCAGCCAGCACGGTGTATTTTCCCTAGAAATGCGTGTTAGACCATGTCCGAGATGGGGAATGAGAGCGGAACGTACGGGGGGGATCTCATTGGGGAGGTCAACGGTCTTGGTAATCTCGAGGTCGCCGGCCTTGACAGGGCACTCAAGGTCGACGTTTCCGATCTGCTCGCAGAGGTCGGCCTTGGTGCTAACGAGGCGGATGAGTCCGTACTTGACGGTTAATAGGACGTAGGCTCCCTCCTCGATGGTCTGCTTCACGGTTCCCTTGGCCTTGATGAGCAGCTCCTGGCCACTGTTGTGAGGTTAGTTCTCGATCTAAGCGCCAATTGTTGGGGAGCGGGGTAGGCCTACGCTTTCGGGGGGTTGGGCAGCAGGTCGACGCTGTCAATCTTGATGAGGTCGGCAGCGTGATCTCCAGGGCACAGCTCCAGAGGTGAGTCGCCGGGGATCTTCAGGTCATCGTTGACAGCGACATCGGGTGCCTTCCCATTGAAGATGCTCATGGCCGAGGCCGGGGCCAGGCAGACGGACAGGCAAGCCGCGACGGTTGAGAACCTCATCGTGAAATAGTCGGAATGATCAACTCGAAATGGGGTTGGTTCGTTTGAGAGGAGAAGGCGATGGGATGGATGATGTCGAGGCAAGGGGAGGATGACGGGCGTTATCAAGGCAAAGGATGGCGAGTGGCTTGGTGTTGAATGATGCGTCATGGGACCTCCGCTCCACTCTGATTGGAGTCTGATGGGCGGCTGGGGAACTGTTGATGCCTCACCGCCTTGGCGCTAGGAGGGCGGCGGGCAGAAATCCCGTGGGTACGTACCTGATTCCCAACCCCCGCCGGCCTCGGACGAACCATGCTGTGGCGCACGCGACGGTCAAGGGATGGACAAGCGATGGCCAAGCGATGACGACTATTTGAGTCACGGGCACGCCTCCATCCTCGGTATCCTTGATGTGCTGATCTCAGTTCAGTTTACGGTTCTAGGCCTGTCTTGACGGTCCTGGCATGAAATGTCTTGAACCCATTGTCTCATCCGGGATTGCCGCTGCGTGCTGGAGGAGCTGATACTGCTTGCGTCTTGGAATGGGTGCATGAGGCAAGGTCAGACGGATGCGCTTACCTACTTTGGCACTCCAAAATCGGCCGCTCCTATCTGCTCCCAGGCATTGCGCAATGAAACCCTGCTGTGGTCCTTGGCATCTTTGGCCGCTGCCGTAGTTATCGGATTGAATCGCACCTGCTTGTTACAGGCCGCCCGCGGCTAATCAATCAGTCTCTCGGGCCAGTCTTATCAGGTTATGACCAAAGATATCTATTTACGACCGTTGCTCATAGACAAGGGACGCTAAGATACAACGCCTCTGCTGCTCAAAAACTAAGAACTCTCGACTTTCTTTTCGTGTTGCATCTATCTTGTGATGCTTGGGTTGCCCTCTATGGGCAATCGCATGCTTCCGACGTGAGTGATCTAATAATACGCGAGGTGATACTTTCTGCATGCGACTCTATCTACCGAGCGCGATCCACATACGGCGCTGGCTCCTACGTGACGCTATGATGCTCATACTTGCATCATACTGTTCTTCATCAGACTGAGTTTCGTACCGCGACTTGGCGGCCACGATTGGTGAGCGGAAATCGGTACTGAATCTAATATGCACTCGACGTGGGAATAGGACCAGAGTGTACCCCCTCACTCAGGCGCCTCGTTTGCTTCACAGTCAATTATTGCTACTGTCAGCGCCTTGTTTTTACGCACGATATTATTTCCATTGAATGGTTGAGTCAACGTTTTCCCCGAGCCACGAATATTAGGCCCTATCACAACATGAAGTGTTTGCTCCATGAGGCGTTCTAGGGCAGGTTTCAAACCCCTAGTAAGATATAATCGCAGGTCGTCAGACATCCTCAGTATCATCTTCATTGCCCTTTAGCCATATGTGATCTGCTTCCTATTCCTTCTTCATTATGTAGAATCCTCGACCGAGGCAAGTGCCGATGCGTTTGCCACCACTTCAATCTCCCGACTTCGTAAGCCGCCCAGAGCTTTAGTTTGCAGTGGATGGCGGAGCGTCCCCTCTTACGGATCGGTTACGATTTCGAGAGACACGTGTTGCAATATTGCGGCATTCTGGTTCCATTGGTGAGCTTGGAGTTAGTTCATCGTTGACAAGGCTGCTTCGGGCACCAAGATCGATGTGCCGTACCTGGAATTGATCAAATGAAGTATGACTTTGTGAAGCCACGCTGACTAGCTCTCTTAGAATAAATCTTGCTAACTGAATAGCACTTTCGTTTGGAATCCCGGTGCCCGAAAAGTATCCAAGAAGTACAAGGACACGGGTGGGGTTTCGCTCCATTTAAGGGCGTTACTTACATGTGCAGAACTCCATAATTCCTTGTTTGCCCTCATTCTGCCCAATGTATGTCTCTGCTGTGATATAAGTACAAAGAGTAGAGTATACATTACAATGCGGATCATTTCTTTTGGACACATAGATAAGTATATCATTTTGACCACCGATCATGATTTACGCTTCGATACGTTAGTGACGACACAACTCCATTAGTCGAGAAGACTCCGGCGAATCCAAGGAAGCGTATTATACATGTAGGTCCCCTAATCTCACACTACCCAGGGCATAGTCGTTAGCTCTCAGAATACCAGTCTAAAATTTCGGTTGAACACTATGAAGAGGCTCATCATGCCGCCGCAACGTCTAAGCACCCCACAAATATGAACGTAATGTGTTTAGTACACAACGATCGCTGTCAATTAACCCTCAACAGGGCATGGTCAGTTTAAATTATGAGCAGTAAAGAATATTCTGACGAGGATATGAATTGATGTCGGTGAACTTTTTCGACAGGAGCAACTGGTATCCTGAAGCAGCCGGTAATTCTCTTTCGACACGCTGAGTTGTTGGTCAAGATTTGGGCTAGTGCAACGCCTTGATGGCTAAATATTCCGTAATATTGTTTGAATAATGTGATTCAGAAGCTTGGTGGACTGATTCTTCATGAAGCTCAACTCTCGATATGTCGACGAGGCTGTCGGGCCAATACAACGAAGTTGCCCTGAGGTATTGTGCGACACAGGCAATAAAATGG
The DNA here is from genome assembly GCF_021365365.1 of Ilyonectria robusta. NCBI lineage: Eukaryota > Fungi > Ascomycota > Sordariomycetes > Hypocreales > Nectriaceae > Ilyonectria > Ilyonectria robusta. The sequence goes on along the minus strand of NW_025764436.1, from coordinate 771,145 downwards.
ACACAATTTCTTCAAACCTTGGCGAAATTTCAAAAAGAGTTTTATTCTGTCAATGCTATTTCTAATATGTTGGTCACGACTACTATGTGGGACGGACGGGGTGGCTGATTGTCACAGGGGGCGTTGTCCGCGTTGAACCACTAGCAGCTGCAACTATCTGACTCAACGACAGAGTGGATGAGTTAGCATGTGGGCATGGATGACTGGGGCCGAGACTTTGCATTTTGGAAAATCAGTATTCAAATTGGTAACATCTTCAAATTTTTGGTAAAGAAAAATAGTCAAGTGAATCTAATTACGTCGCAAAGCTTCAAGCTTACTTGACGGAGTCGAGTCCCGATCCGACATAGAGCTTGTGATGTTCTCACTCGGTTTACCTTCATACATCTTTCTAATAACGGATTAAAACGGAGTCTGTTCTTGACTCAGAGTAGTAACGTCTCTCGCATGCTACTTAACCCGGTCTTTTGGTGATGTGGCAAAGACATCGGTCGATGACTGGTTTGTGCTAGAGTCTAGAACATATTCTACGCCATTGCTTGGGGTTTGTAATTGCGAGTATGCTACTGTCACTGGCCTAAGGCTCATCTTATCAGTGTACCCAATGTACTTTTTGAATGAAAAATAGCTATTGATCGTTCTCCAATCGAATATCCGTTGGAGAGATGTCATGAACTTCGTCGGCGCGGAGGGAATCACTAACGTCATGGGAGACATCGCCCACAACATGCTCCGGACCACCCGCGAGCTTAAGTTCAGGAAAGTCCGCGCCAATGCCGAAGAAATTCTGGTGTCATTCGGTTGGATTGATGGCCTTGCTCGATTCCCACAGGCCGTCCATCTACCAGCTTACCGGCTACGTAGAGATGGCTGCCGCATCTGCAAGTCCCAGGTTCGGACCAGCTCTTCACAAGAGGCACACCGGCTAGAAGTAAACATGAAATCTGTGTTAAAGAACTTTTTTGGCACAGCCGTTGCGTCTCAACCCATACAACCACTCCCTGGAAGCGACCCCGCCCATCAGCCTCTGTTAACAAAAGTGAGGAATCCTCAACGCCGAGTCTACCATCAACGCCTTTGTCACCACAATACCAATTGCAATTTAACCTACCCATACTTGGTTGAATATTGTGAGACTAATTTTAGAATGGCGACAAGACTATGTGATAGGCCCATGAAGCAAAGTGGTGGTGTTCATTTTTAATGGTGTCCTGGCACACCGTTATGTCGGCTTCGTTGCCATTGACGTGCAGAAGCCATAGCTGAAATTTAGCTATTAACTATAATACGTCTCCTAAATTTAGGATATGCATGATTATCCTTAATATTCTTTAGACTAGTATTTATTCTCCAAGTATATCGAGACAATTACATTCTCCAATAGATAGGGATTCAAAACTCGCGTGTACTTCGCACGTGCAAAACCGAGACGTCTATATATGGCATCGTATTCGCCCAATAGTCATGTACGAAGTAAATAGCATGTCGATTGAACAAAGTCCAATTGACAGAGGGTGCGAGGCCTCATTCTTTGACCCACGAGTCGCTAGTCAATCGCACCACTGACTGGAAATCTGGGAGTTCGGCCATGAGATTGCGACTGTTTTCAATTCGCTCTTATTTACGACGAGCCAAACAGCGAAATTACAAGTCCCGCAGTGCTTCATCGGACAGCATTGTAATGCGAATACCATCCTTTCCATCATGAGACGCCATAACGTACGTTGTGGCTCCTGTTTCGTAGAAAATTGTGCACTGAGGGGCTGGTTGTTTCCACACCTGCTTCCAAAATCTCCGTGTTCTCTAGAATAATGTGACGGGCTAGGCTTATTCAATACTCTACAGCGTGATCAAAACTGAAGTCAATTGACTCCGGCTTGATGTACTTCAGCAGACAATCATTGACCTTCATGTCAGTCAATCACTGATTTAGTGAGCTCATTCGTCGTAGCGAACGGCTCATCACGCAAAGTAACTCAGATACATATTTGGGGAATTAAATCGATCATAAGTAATATCTCGTCTTAGCTTATGTTAGGTTACTAAGCTTCTTGCAGTGCATCTCCAAGCAACATCAGGTCCATGATAATCTTTGGAGGTTCAGCGAGAGTGGCAAATCGTACTCGGTCAGTTTCAGAGTGTCTCTACTGTACCTATACGCGATCTCCTCAAATTTTTACGGCTGGTCAAAATTTCCCTAAGTCTCCCTTAACTGCGTTTTTACCAAAGGGTTTGTGTGTTCAGACTGGCCTGGGGAATGCACTTTTGACGTCTTGTTGTTGGAAGGACCGAAAGCGGCTAGAACATTTTGCCAGGCACCCGCCTCAGGTTGACTGAGAAATTCCGTGCACGGACCGCGTAGACCTCTGCCACTATAAAGTCTCACGTCGCCCGCCCGCCTTTACTGGTTTTCTTTCTTTCTTCTTCATACTTACCTTGCGAAGAACTTTGCCCTCGATCATGAATGGGGGAGTTCAGCGTGGAAGGCCTGCATTGCACATCGTGGTGTCGTTCCATGCTCCATTGTCCTTCGGGGCCATGGGTCGTGCAATTTTTGATTTATCACCTCTTTCATTGTGGACTACTGCTTGTCGGTGGCCATGAAGAAGGATCGGATCTTTGAGATGGGTAGCTTCAGCGCCCAGGTACCCTGGCACTTGGAATCACCTAGGGCAATAGAACACGGTCGAATAGGAAGCTCTGGGGCAATTGACAAAGACGACTCATACTAAGCCAACATGGACTGCCGTGGCGCGAAAACTTTTTAGCATGGCAGCTATTACCAGGGGCCCATGATAAGCCGGCTTGATGTACGAGGCCCGCTCTAGGATGGTGAGACGCCCTCACTGTGGAAGCTAAGCAGTAGGGGCCTTTGGAGCCAGGAGCCGGCCGCGTGCGCTCGGAACGTGATTGGATGGGTCATTCCAAGTGGGATGGGAATTGCAGGCACAGCAGCCACTTTCTGTGCATTTGCCATGCTGGCCTCAGCAATCACAAGCCGTGTATCCGCAGGGATTGCCAAGGTCGCGCAGGGAGCCGGGAGGAGGAAGCAGAACAAAGCGAGAGCGAATCCGCTGTGTCTCGCACTGTACGCGTTTTGGCCAAAGGCCTTCTTTGCCCCCCCTCTCCTGGCGCAAATGACCATGACGATTGACACCAAGGTTGGTTGGTCGGTGGTGTGAAGCTAAGGTTCGACCAAGCTGATTGATGACTGAATCCTTTCTCTCTCGAAGGCATGTTCGTGCTGTGTAGGTAATGCGGGCTCTCCGGAAGGGAGGGGTGTGGGAATGGAGTTTGTTGGTCACGGGGGGGCAGAGGGCGGAGGTTGCACGCATCATACCCAGACAGCCTTGTCTTGTATTCGAGGTTTCAGAGTGGCCAGTGAGTACTTCGTACACGCAGGAAGAAGCTTGAGCACGTTGCATCTTGAGAGGTGCCATGCATATTACCGCCCTGGTCGAGGTGCTGGACTGGGCTAGGCCTGTTGGAGAGCACAGATGGGGCAGTGCGAATATGAAGTCTCGCCACGAAACCACAACAAAGAGGTGCTGCGACTTGGAAATTGAACGGCCATGTGCAGCTCCGCCTGGGCGCGACGAGGCACTTGGAGTACAAGGGCCCGCTGTTGGGGCTGCTCGTAGTCAAACACAGGACAGACAATGTAGGTACAAGTAACAAAGTGTAGTGCGACGCGTCCAAAAGACAAGTGTTGACGCCGGTGAGGGGACAGGATGCCCAGCATCAATACCCACGTACCGCTCCATTCTCAACCCACCCATCCCGTCCTTGGCCATGTACAGTAGTGGTACTTCGACTCGCACCAACGACACGATTTGCAGGCTCCCCACTGGGCTGTCGTAATGACGCGACCCCCATCCATCACGCACCGCCGCAGCTGCTGCAGCTTCCTGCCCTGCTGAAACCGATGGAAGCTTCTTACTGGCGCGCAGGCACTGTGCGTAAGGGGATGTTCAGCTGGTTGGTCCAAAACAACAGTGCATCTGCAGCAGTGGCCAATAGCCATCGAGGATGGAGCTGCCCTTGCTCCTGTTGCACGCACAGAGCCACAGTACGAGGAGAGGCGGATGAGGGAAAGTACGTAGCACCACGACAGGCCGCCTGCCTCGGCCGTGTGTCGCGTGGCTTCAACTCAAGTCGCCCCAAGTCACTCGCGAGGTCGACTCGTGGCGGGTGCCAATTTCGCCCCCTCTTCAGCGTGCGACCTCCACCAATCAGCATGCGCAAGCCGCGAAGGATAATGTTCCAGGATGGGGCTCCCAGCGCCCACAGCGCGCTGTCCAGTGCCAGGCTCCGGCTAGCCTCTCATCCTGATCAGGCTACCGCGCTCGCTTGCCCTGTCGGAGGGTCGTCAGGTTGTCAGGCGAGTCTGCCTGGCTCTCCTCCCAGACTGTCGTCGTCACTCACCCTGCTTGAAAATCTGGTGAAGCCCCCTCCCAACTCCCTTCGCTCCCCGTTATACCGTGCTCTCGACCGTCTCGATTTTCCTAGTGCCCGCCCAAAACATCGTCGTCTTGGGGGACATGATATGGCATGGCCAGCCCGCCCTCTCTCAGGTTCCGCCCGCCTCGAAGCCGCCCGCCAGCGCCCCTGCCCGCGCCCATGGCCTCCCGCTCGTGTCTCTCGCCATCCGCAATTTCACTGTCTCCCCCCGATCTCCCCCTCCTGGCTCGGGCAGCGGGCAGCGGGCTCACCTGCAGTCGGCGCCGTGAGGTTGCCTCAGGCACAAAGGCGCGCCTGCACCATGACTAGTAAGATTTCCAATCCACCGCCATTCAAGGTTGGGTTTAGCGCCAGATTCTCTTTTGTCCTGTCTCGTCCGTCGGTCTCTGTGGGCTTCCCTCCCGTCCCAGTCCCCCCCCTCCGTCGCGGCCCTGCCCAGCCAAAACCAGCGCAAGCCCAGCACCTACGCACCTTCGTTAGCACGCAGCACCGCACCGGCACGCACTGAACACCCACCAGTGGCCCAGTGGCCGCTGCCACTCACTGCCACTTGCTGCCGCTGCTACATTGTACTGCTGTTGCGACCGCTGGCTGCCACTCAGCGCCGCTGACTGAGGTGCTCAGCGTCGAGGGTCGAGGTCGACTGGTCGAGGTCCATCGAGGGTACGTACCGATGTCCTTGCCTGAGCCAACCCCAGGAGCCCAGGTCGGTACCGCACCCGTCTTGTTGCAAAGCACCCGGCCCTGTCGCTCCTCCCCATCCATCACTCTTCCTCCCCCATCACCCATTACCCATTCTTCGTGCAGTCCACGATCCTTCCGCCCCCTCTTCTTCCTCAGTTTCTGCTCCCAACTCCTCGTGTTGGGATTGCGTTTGAGTAGTCTCATCCTCTGCCTTATTTTACTCCTTTTTTCCGCCTCGCACCGAGCCCGTCTCCCCACCCGCGCACCACTCGTTCTCCAAGTCGCCTTCAACCTCTTCGTGACGGATCACGACGAGTTTTGCGAAAACACAAACTGCCCGACCGCGTCCCCAACGCGCCCTCGAATCGTGCCAGCAATCCGTATTTCGCTTCTCAACGACCGTCACCTCCCTCTGGGCACGCTGCTTTCCCCCGTCGACCCGCCGCTCATCCTCTGCCCTTGACGGCCACGATCCACGATTCTCCACGACCCTCGAGCCCTCCACCGACGCCTGCGATTCCCCGACTGTCCGCCCGCGCCGGTATCCTCCCGCCGTATGAGACTTTCCGTGACTGTTCTCGTTCGCAGCGCCTCTTTCCGGTCTCATTGGCGCGCGTCGTAACAGGCGTCGTCATGCCCCAAAGACCGCGACCGTAATCAGTTCACGCAATCCCCTCCGACGTCAACTCCCTCGTGAGGTTCACGACAGATGATGACAGACAATACTACGCCGCTACCCCCGCCGTCTGCGGCTCCTAGTCAGGATGCCCCTCCCGTACCTCAGGGCCCGTCGGTCAAGGAAGACGTTGCCCAAAAGGTCGAGATGGTGGAAGAAGAACCCTACACCATCAAGTGTATCTGCAATTTCTCTGACGATGATGGAAACACGATTTACTGCGACACGTGCGACACGTGGCAACACATCGACTGCTTCTATCCTGACAACAGGGACGAGGCCATCAGTGAGGACTTCGCTCACTCATGCGCAGAGTGCAAACCGCGTCCACTTGACCGTCAGAAAGCTATCGAGCGGACCCTACGACTCAGAAATACACCCGCCGAACACCAGCTATCCGACAAGAAAACCAAGCGACCACCTTCGAAAAGCCATAAGAAAAAGGCGAAACCCATCGAGCTACAAATAAACGGACAACAAAACGGCACTCATGAGAGTGGCAAACACCCCAGCCCAAATGACCCTACCCATCCCCCCAAGAAACCAAAGCCCACGCACCGAGCATCACAATCCGTCGGATCGTTGCCTTCCAAACGAAGCCCCTCGTATGGAATCGCGCGATCTAATCCTGCCCACCCTCCCAGCCCAGCCACCACCCCACCCGACCTTCCCGAAGATTTTCAGATCCACCATTACTCTCAAGGTTTCTGCGACTTGTACAACGCAAAGGCTGTACCGGATGCCCACAATAATGCCTTCGCTAGCCTCGCCATCCCTACGGCTCTCTCTCGTTGGCTTCGCGACCCGGATATCATGAGGAGTGAGGTAGGTCGCACACACGAAGAGGTTTTCCAGACCGAACCAGCAGACCTCGAGGCCAAAAAGCCAAAACTCGAACTTAAGGACGCAACCCGATCGGTTGAAGATGGCAAATCCCTTCGGTGGCGATTCCTCAACTCTACCACGCCCATCGAGAAGGATGTGCCTCTCATTGAATTGAATGGCTCAATCGGGTTCCAAAAAGACTACTGCGCCGACATGTCAAACCTTTGGGCCGATCTTTCCTCCCCTCTTCCCTTCGTCTTCTTCCACCCCGTCCTCCCTCTCTACATCGATACCAGGCAAGAAGGCTCACTCGCCCGCTACGTGCGCCGGAGTTGCAAGCCCAACGCCCAACTAGACACTTATCTTTCCGGTGGCTCCGAATATCATTTCTGGATCGTCAGCGATCGTTACATTTCCCCCAACGAACAAATTACGCTTCCTTGGGATTTCCGACTAGAGAAGAGTGTCGACGCCCGGTGGCTTCATTTACTTGGGCTTAGCGAAGACGAATCATCCGGACACCCGGAATCGAGTGTGGACGAAACGGAATACATGCTCATTTCGAACTGGATTGATCGGATTCTCTCTGAATATGGTGGCTGTGCCTGCGATCAAGATAACAACTGCGCATTTGCACGGTTCCATCGACAATACATCTTTGGCAAGACACAGGCTCGCGTCCAGCCCAAGAAAAAGCAGCGCAAACCCAAGACCCAGGCCATCTCACCCACAAACACTAGCCAGGCCACCAACAGTCGAGCTGCTAGTGAAGGCCACGTTGATGATGCTCTAGATCAAGATGCAAGGTCGCAATCGGGATCGCGCAGCAAGCCGCCGAGCCGAGACCTTACTCCCCTACGACAAGGCTCTTTTGATCAACTGGGAATATTGACCGAGCCGACAGATCGGGACAAGCGCAAGGTGGCCATGGTTGAGGATTCATTCCGCCGCATGGAGCAACAACAACCGCCAAGGAAAAAGAAGCGCATCTCTGATGGGACAAACGTCTCCACTTCCTCAAAATCGAAGGGCCGCACTGGCTCAACAGTCTCCCAAGGAAACTATGTTGATTCAGGTACTTGCAGGAGCAAATCTGGATCGCCAGCCAGCTCCCGATCCCCTCAGCTTTCCCATAAACCCTCGATTTCAAAAACCGAATCCTCGGCTGCTAGGTCGCGCCAGTCCTCATCAACCCCCAAGGTGACGTACTGCAATGCTGCTGTACAGACCGATCCGGTTGAAGGCGAGTGGTTCAGCGAACCGATAAAGTCTCCTCAACCGAAGAAGCGAATCATCTCCCTCTCAAAGCGCCTACTGAACAACCGCAACAAAGTTCGAGGTGATGGCCGCAGACAGTCACTCGCCACTCAAGTGTCAAATGGCACGGAAATGGAACTCGACTCCCCGACAATTGAACAGAAGCCCACGATGGCAGTATTGGAGGCCGAGCTGCCATCTCCATTGCCACGGGTCGCAGATTTGTCTATGGCAGACGCAGCGTCAGGGCCAGCCACGACACCCCTCCTTGCTTCTTCAACGAGTGACGCTGTCGTAGCTTCTATCAAGGTGAAAACACCAGATTTGCGTGTTCAGATGCCACCAGTGCCGGCGTTCGATAACACTGGTCTTGGGATCCACTGTGCCACGACTCCCCACTCGGGATCGGTGGTTCAATCGCCACTGTGCAACGGAAATTTTGCCAGCCCCTTTGCGCCGCCTGCGGTCAATGGCATCGCTGCCCATCCTAGCCCAATCAAGAAGAAGCTTAGCCTAAGCGACTACACCAAGAGCCGGATGAACAAGGCGGCGGGCAAAGTATCCGGAGCCAGCACTGTTATCAAGGCGAATATTTCGAGCCCCGAGGACACCAAGGTCGACATCATTCTCGACTCTCCGCCAGTCGAAAAGTCAGGGGAAAATGTGGCTCCTCCCACACCAACCCCGACAACCAACGGCCTTTTATAACTGTACGAAGTGTCTGTACGCATATTTATCGAAGTCGGTTTCAATTTTCTTTGTTACGTTTCTTGGGGTGATTGGACTGGGTGGATTCAAAAGCCCGGAGTTCTGCTATTCTTATATACAGTGGCTGGTACGTCGGACGACACCCCCTATTATTGGCGTTTGGAGAGGGACACGGAAACATGGACATGGGACACTGGGATGGGCGAATTTGCGCGAATGTGGAGAGATCAATCGGCTTTGGATCTCGGCATGTCGCACCAGGTTTCGTCTTGGGGCCAGCGGATTTCTGGCATTGTCTCCCCCTTCTGGCATCCATCTATGTCCATGTATGGTCAGTGGCTCTAAGTGGTTGAGTCCAATGTTTTATGTCGTCAGCGCTCTCTCAGAAGAGGATGGGTTTTTACGGGATGTGGGATAGGACTGGAAGGAGACGATGCCACTGCCGTGGAAATTTTGGCAGTTTTCTTGTATTTCTAGGCATGCCCTGTTTCTTTGACAGGTGTTCCAAGTCGATGCAGAAAGGCTCGAAATGATGAAAATGGAAACTTTTTAATGGATGACTTTCACATCCACCCTTTACTACAATGGTCGTATCCCAAGGTGATTCAGCTTGCGTGTGGTGGCCAGACGAGGTGGTCTCTGTGGATCATGTCGGGGTATCATTTTAATCAAATGCTGTGTCTATGGTGGCTATCAGTTGTACGACTTTGGATCATGGCCTCCTGTCTTTCTTCTATTCTAGTATACATGCGGATGCGGCGTCGTTTTTGTATGATTTTTCTTGTAGATCCAGGCTCGAATCATCCGTGGCGCACCGTGCCCCAGTTGTCTTCCTTAAATACCAACAGGGCCAGGCGATGCCGAACGAAGAGGCCGAAGAGGCCAACTACAAGCTGGAGGAGCGTCACCTCCCAGGCCAAGCGATCTTCGCGCAGGGGTCCGCGCCAGACGAGCCACAGATTGAGGATGGTGAAGTTGCTCGTCTCAACGAAGCGGCCTTGTTCGTCGGTGGCGACCTTGAGAAGGCGGAGCTTCGCGAGGAGGTGCAGGACCTGACCAACGAGGGGGTGAGGTTGGCGCTCGGCGGACCAGGGGGTGATTGAGGGTTCCAAGAGGCCGGTGCGGGCGTTGAACTTGGGGAGTCGATGGCGAGGGCAGGGGATGAGGCCGAAGATCTGGGGGCAGGAATAGAGGAAGTTAAATATCTGAGGGACGAGAAGTAGACCGAGCGTCTTGGAGAAGTGGCCGAGAATACCGACAACAGCGAAAACCATGCCAGAGAAGTAGCAGTAGGTGTCGCCGACAAAGACCTTGGCGGGGTACCAATTGTGGTAGAGCAGGGCGCAAGAGACACCGATCCAGGGAAGAAGGAGGTAGAGGGAGAAGAGGTGGGAGTCGGTGGCGGGGTGGGGATAGGGCGTAAAGAGGTAGAGGCAATCGTTAAAGGCGAGGAGGACGGCGATGACGACGCACTGAGAGACCTCAATGCCATTGATTCCGGCCAGCATGTTGATGCTCTGGGGACAGAACATGGCGACGCAGGCCATGTAGAGGTAGTAGAGGGCGCCAAGGTCGAAGAGCTCGCCGAGGTAGGGCTGGAGCTGGACGGGAATGACGATGGATGTGACGTCGAAGTCGACAAAGTAGACGACGAGGAGGGGGATGGAGGCGAGGCCGGGGATCCACCACTTGTGACGCCAGCGGATATCGAAGAGGTCGTCGCCAATGCCTAGGAGCGCGATGGTCTGGAGGGAGATGATGGCGCTTAGGTAGGATGCGAGCTTGTTGTGGGGGAAGCGGTGCAAGAAGCGGCCTTGGTTGATCTCCTCGAGCTTGACGACCACATCACGGTTTCCACCACCGCTGGTGGCGGCGACGATGTCCTTGTAGAAGGGAAACGGGATGAAGACGATGACGGTGATGAGGTAGACGGCGGCGCAGATGGCACCCATGCACTCTGGGATCTCGGGCTTGTGCGCCTTGCTCATGTCGCGGCCGCGAAAGCCGGCGCGCATGAAGGTGGGCCCCAGCCAGCGGATCATGGCGTAGCAGAGGGAGAAGGCGAGCAGGGAGAGGGAGAGGCAGGCGATGAGGGGTTCGCCATCGCCCTGGAAGGTGTTTGCGAGGACGGCGACGGATGCGCTGGAGAGGGAGAGGAGGGTGATGAGCTCGGTGCGGGAGAGCGAGGTTGACGGTGCGGGCGTCATGATGGCGGCGGGAGGCGCAAAGTCGACGGAGCGCCGGGTGGAGTTGAGACGTTTAGATGGTGATTGTTCGTGGGGTCGGACGGCGGCGCATCGTGAGGAGGAGGAGGAGGAGGAGGAGGAGGAGGAGGAGGAGGAGGAGGAGAAAAGAGGCGGTCGCGGCGCGGGAAGGGGGGGTGTTGCAGTAGACGAGGCTTTTTGAGGAATTGGGGGTTTTTGTGCGAGGGCGAGATACAAAGCGACGTGAACGGCCGAAAAAGTCGACGAGTTGGAACTGCGCCGCGAAGTTGACGTGGGATGGTGACACGTTGTTGGATGGACGGGGCCGGGATCGGGATGTGGAGGCGTGTCGCGGAAGCACGTGCGAGCTGCGTGCGACGAGTCGCAGGTAATTAAATGAGTACGAAGTACGACGTACGATTTACGACGTATTTGCGAATACCGTAATGGCCATTCGCACATGAATGGGGGCTATCAATCCCAAGACCTGACTTATGTAAGGGCCAAGACTGAAACTAACATGAGTCTCCCTATCTTGGTCTCTTTGCTTGAATCTCTTTTGTTCATCTGCCAAAATCCATTCTATTAGGGCCGCACTGCAGCCCATTCATGCGGGTGACTGATGGCCATCGTCCATCTGCCGAGCCTCCACCAAACACCGTGACAATCGCAGGGCCACCGCTAGTTCCACCTCCTCGGCGTCTCTTGCAACGGTCAAGTTTGATACTTGCTACCATGGCCTGGGCTAGGTGACATCCCACTCGGTGCTACGCGCAAGTGCGTGCGTGCGTGCAAAGGGAGCGCTCGTTGGACACTGCAACTCGGCATCAGGACATTGTCATACATACCACGCAACTGCTGCAGTTTGTCCAGACGATAACGGGGGAGCACAGCTTACGGCCGGCTCTGAACAAACAAGTTTCATCATCACGGAGGATACAATAAGCCCCGGACTCCGACACCGCGCCATCTCCGCGGTCGGCTTTCGTCCAACAAGCAGCCGGGGAGTGTGATTCCGCTCACTTGCAGGGCTGTAATGGTCCTTGAACGGGGATCATGATCCAAAAGAGATCTGCGTTTCCCTAGGCTTGTCCCCTCCATCCCTCCATGTCAGCCCGGGCTAAGCACCAGGTCCTCCCCTCGCGTGCCGAGTCAACCGATAGACCACACACGAGTCAAGTCAATCTCTCTGACAAAGCTGCCCTGCCCTGCGGTGGAGCGTCTGTTCATTGTAACCTTGCCAGGGATTCCTCTTCTCTCTCCATCTTGCCTCTTCAGCCGAGTCCGTCTTACAGCAACCTCTACGCGCAAACATGTCGAAGATGACTTTATCCCGTCCGTCTCCATGGCAAATTCGTGGCGCACCCCCTCATGCCCTATGATGGCAGAGGCGCGCCCTGTCGCCGACACAAACGTGGGGTCCTCCCCTCTTTTTCCCTCCTTCAGCCGGAACTAAAACGATTGCCGTGGCAGTAGGCCATGGGCAAAAGTATGGGGAATGCGGATTGCGGTGGGCAAAGCCTTGTTAAATCCACTCGGAGATAGTGGAGATAATCCAACGCCCATTCCTAGTTTGCATCCTTTGACCCCAGTCTGTCTACTTGCGCAGCAGAGATCTGACTTGACAGTGAGTCAAGATGAACGGGGACTGGTCGTTCTCTCTTTCGGCCGAGCACAGCAAACTGCTTTGTAATTCGTGTTTTCCCCAAATACCTCCTCCTCCTCCTCCCGCTTGTCCTTCGTCTCACCCTCGGAATCATCACCACGGCTCACCACGGCTAACCCCGGACACTCAGTCTCGTCACTCTAATGAGCCGACTTTATTGCCCCAATTCCGACTTTCTCGACTGAAAGAGGCAAAAGGTCCGTTCTCGGCTTGTTGATCGTGGGCGTTGTCTCAAACCGTCTGGACCCTTTTTTAGACTGCTGAGATCTGGGGTTACGGGCGCTCTACTACTCACGCCAATCTTCACTTCAACTTCACTTACAATATTAACTTGATAATATTCACACCACGATGAGTCCTCATAACAGCGACGACGAAAAGACGGTCGGTATACCTCCCGGTGAGGATACCGACAATGCCACCGTCATGGGAGACAAGGAGACGAGTATTTCGCCTGCGAGTGGCAGTCCTGCAAAGGGGGATTATGGCGACGACAAACGCGAACGCGACGAATCACCAGAGGAGGATTTTGACATCGAGGCCCAGGAGGTAATAAATCTATATACATAGACTCTCTTTCATCCTATACTAATCCTCTTCTCAAGGACAACATCGAGATTGACCGTGTGGAAACCCGGAGAACAAATGCCAGCCGCAAGACGCATCGCAGCATCCTCAGCCGCCTCTCCAAGAGCAAGAGCAAGACCAAGGAGACGCTTCCGCCGCCCGTCCACCCCATCATGGATCTCGACAACGGCGTCGTCGGTTGGGAGAGCCAGCATGATCCCGAGCACCCGCTCAACTTCCCGCAGTCTCGCAAGTGGTTCATCACCGGCCTGCTCTCCACCATCACCTTCATGACGCCCTTTGCATCGTCCATCCTCGCCCCGGCCATCACCTACGTCGCCGCCGATTTCAACGAGCCCGACCTCACTGTGGCGGCGATGCCTGTCAGCATCTTCCTCCTGGGCTACGCCATCGGCCCCTTGATCCTCTCGCCCCTGTCCGAGATCTACGGCCGCAACGTCGTCATCACCACCGCAAACGCTTTTTTCTGCGCCTGGCTCATCGGCTGCGCCCTCGCTCCGACCCTCGGCACTCTCATCTTCTTCCGCTTCATGTGCGGGCTGGGTGGTTCTGCCTGCCAGACCATTGGCGGCGCTATCATCGCCGACTTGTTCCCCATCAGTGAACGCGGCCGGGCCATGACCATCTGGATGCTGGGTCCCATGTTCGGGCCCTCGTGTGCTCCCGTCATCGGTGGCTTCGTCGCCGAGACCATCGGCTGGCGCTGGGTCAACTGGATCACCTTCATCCCGGCCACCATGGCTGTCTGCGCCATGGTCTTCCTGAACCGCGAGACGAACCACCAGGTGCTCATCCGCCGAAAGACCGAACGCCTTCGCAAGGAGCTCAACCGCCCAGAGCTCCGCAGCTGCTACGTCGACCCGGACGCCGCCGTGCTCTCCAGACGGCGCATCCTCCTCAACGGCCTGACACGCCCGATCCGTCTTCTCTTCGGGTCCGCCATCGTCTTCAGCGTCTCGCTTTACATCGCCTTCGCCTACGGCTGCCTCTACCTCCTCTTCAACACAATCCCCATCGTCTTTCAGGGCAGCTACGGCTGGTCGATCGGCATCACGGGTATCGTCTACCTGACCCTCCTCATCGGCTACATGGCTGGCCTGGGCATCTTCTCCGCTCTCTCCGACAAGACCGTCGTGCGTATGACCAAGGCCAACGGCGGCGTCTACGAGCCAGAGATGCGCCTCCCGGACTGCATTTACTTCGCCTTCCTTCTGCCCATCACCTTCTTCTGGTACGGCTGGGCCGCCGACAAAGCTGTCCACTGGATCGTCCCCGTCATCGGCCTCATCCCCTTTGGCCTCGGCATCGTTGGCATCTGGCTTCCCATCCAAGCCTACCTCATCGATGCCTACTCGCAGTACGCTGCCAGTGCCCTCGCCGCCTTCTCCGTCATGCGGAGCGTCGTCGCGGCCTTCCTGCCCCTCGCCGGACCCCAGATGTACGCCTCCCTGGGCGTCGGTTGGGGAAACTCCCTGCTCGGCTTCATCGCAATTGGTCTCATCCCTATCCCGGCCCTCATCTACAAGTTCGGTGGCAAAATTCGCAAGAATGAGAAGATCAAGTTGTGAGATGATACCCACGAGGGTCGGCATTTTCTGTTGAGCAGAGAAGCGTAATGTGGTTGTCATGATGTCGATTTCCATTCGAAAGTTGATGTGTTACATATGACACGAGAACTAAAAAATAGTAATGCACGCGGTCCGCTTTAGATTCGTACATTTATACGAAATGGATTGTTCTTTACGTAGCAAAAGCATGTACATAGCAAGATTCCCTTCACTATATCAAATGTTCTCTCTCTTAACCAACAAAAGGATGAAATCATAAATATCTTCCATCTTAAACTACAGTCTTACTTAAAAAGGCTCATGTGAGATGTCTGCTTTAAATCATGAGAGAAATTTTACGATTTGTCACACTTATATTTGTGTTGCATGTGAGACACTTGGTAGAAGCACTTTTGGGTTTGCGAAAATAGTAATCCGGTATTATGCAAATAGATTTTGTTCTTCTTGAACTTATCAATAGGCAGTGTCATCGATGCCCTCCTTAGTCAAACGCTACCCGCTCTGTCTAAAATAGGCCGTCTTCTAGGAGGCATCCCTAAATAAAACAACCCCAATTCCATCAAGTGGTGGAAGTCTTGCACTTGCTGCATGTCCCACTTGTGACAGGGTGGTCCCTTGTTACAGGAAGCTTGACCGCGCAGTATTGTCCCGATTGGGCCGCTCGCCTACATGGCTCCGGGAACTTTTCGAATCTTATCACGTTGTTGCAAATGTTGCACCGGGATAGAAGGGTGACTGTGAGACACATTTTCGTTTGCGAGTGAGATTAGGATGCTGAGACGGTTGAGAATAAAACTTGCAACGTTCTCTCGAGGAGTTTGAATGTGAGTGGTTCAAAATAGAGACGTGAGTTTCTCTGTTGGTTTGACTGTTAATGGCTTGCTTTGCAGTGCTTGCCCAAGACGTGACCTGATGGATCTCCGTAGAGGGTGGTGGTGGGACTTCCTATATAGACACGTCCCCAACGTGATTCGCAATTCCATTCTCAATAATAGGTGATTCCTATGGCCCATCACTTGCGACGTATTCTAGTTCTAAAGTTTTAACCTTCTGGATACTCTCTCCATTCAACGACATCTCTCGTAAAGCGTAGCCTTTGACTGGACCAACACGGTTGAGGTGCAAATTCAGTAGCGACTGCAGCTGTGACCAATATGGCCCCTAATTCCTCACTCAATCAGAGATATTCAGGGGTTATGGTCCTATTACGAAAAGAAAAATGAGGGGAGCTTTCGATGCAGACATCCGATAAGATAGCACATCATTTGTTGGCGTCATTTTCTTCTATTTACTTTTCCAGTACCTATAGAAATACTATTGGAGAAAAGATCTCGTGGCGAAATCAAAGAGGGGTTTTTTATTTCATCAAGTGTCGTAGATGGATCTGTCCAGTCTTGTCTCCCAATTTCTCATAAATCTACACCTTGCTTCCAATGCAAGGCGCTCCGAAAACTCCGTGTCCGCCAATTATCCTTATGCCTGTCTGTCCCTGATGTATACAGTATTCTCCTACCTTTCATATTTCCTTTACAAAGCCCACCTCAACCAAGTCATCGGGGTCGATGTCGAGGTTGGCCAATTTGGTACGGGAATTCTCCCGGATCCACAAGAAAGACTCCAATGCTACTCGTCGAGCGAGGTTTCCAACCGTTATTTTCGGTCTCCGCTGCACTCTCATTGTCTGTTTCCCCATGAGATATACTGTCTGGGCGTCTCGTGCGGCACGAAGAGCTTCTAGCTCCTCACGCACATCCGGTGGCATCGCGTCCTCGTTCCCATCAGGAGCCCCCCGCGTGATGAACATCATGAGTTCCGCCACGATGATCCGCGCTAGATTTGGTGTAAGGATATCGTCCATGTATCCATGACGTAGAGCAATCCGGTAGCAGGACGGAATTTTGGAGGTGACGCGGGCAATGACGAACCGTTGGTCGATTGGCACCGTCGGCTGCGAAAGAGAGCGCATGTGGAAGAAGACGATGACTTGTGGTCGTGTCTGGAATTTGCGAATGAACTGTGTGAATACTTTGGGGATATGGTCACCACTTCCACCAACTTTGTCGAAAAATATGCCGAGACCCGATGCTGCGGTAACACAACCACCTCCAAACTCAGGTACGAGCCTCAGACGGAGTGGGCTATTGTTATCCGTAGAAACAGAATTGTTGCGGGACATTAGAAGCAGATCGGAGGGGTCGACTAAATCCTTCATTTCTGCCTTCCATTGTTGCTCCTTGCCCCATCTCCAGAGGATGAAGATGGTGGAAAGAATGAACGACAGCACGAGGGCAAACCAGGCGCCATCCGGTACCTTGTTCAGTGCTGCTGACAAATATACTCCATCAAGCAGGATGAAGACTAGGAACACGAATAGGACGATCAATGATTGGACGCGCCAGATGATGAGTGCTACCAAAGACACCAAGCAAGTTGTAATGAAGGTGACGATTATGACACATGCGCCATAGGCATGACCAAGGCTAGTTGTCTAGATGAACCCGTTTAGAATAGATACCCTCAAAGGGATTCCGGTGGACTTACGTTGTTGTACACGGCGGTAACTATGACAGTTCCAATCATAAGGAGCCAGTTCGCAAAGGGCATGTAGATTTGATCATGGAATCGACGGCTGGTGTGGACAGTCTTGATGTGGGGAAAGTAGCTCAACCTCATCAACTGCGAAATGAGTTGGAAGGAACTCGTAATCAAGGCTTGGCTTGCAACAATTGCAGCTAGCACAGCAATGACAATGCTGAAGTAGAACGTTCCGCCAGGCAGGGTATAAAAGAAAGGGTTCGTGAAGGCGTTGCCGGTCTCATCTCGCGAGATGTAGGCGGCCTGGCCTGCGTAAGTGATGAGCAAGCACGGGAATGCCAAACACAGCCAGGAAAGTTGGATAGCACGTTGGCCAAAGGCTCCAAGGTCTGCAAAGAGCGACTCAACTCCAGTGAAGGCGAGGAGAAGACCACCGAGAGATTTCCAGCCCTCGTCGCCATTTCGAATAAGGTATGTGAAACAATAGTGAGGGCTAAACGCCTTGAGCACAGTGTGGTCATACAGGACAAGGTTGTAGATGCCAATGCCCATGTTGTACAGGAGCCATATCACGACGACGGGAGCGAATGCCGTACCAATCTTGGACGTGCCGAGTGGTTGAAGCAGAAAGAGGAGGACCAGGATTCCACACGAGATGCCGACAATGGCGCTTCGTCCCAAATCCGGTCTGACGACTTGGATTCCTTGGATAGCACCCAAGACGGACTGAGCTGGGGTGAGAACGCTATCTGCGACAACCATGGATACGCCTAGCACGCCGACAATCTTTAGGATTGCCTTGGCTGCTCTGCTTCTCTCTAGGAAGTCTCGGACTATCCTACCGGCGGGCGGTAGCTCGGCTGATCCTATCTCCCGCTCCAAACGGACCATGATCCTATCGGGATAATTGGGATCGGTGCCGACAATGTTGGCGTAGCGGGCAAGAAGCGAATAGACGGCAAAGGTGCCGCCCTGGCCATCGTCATCGGCCGAGAGCACAATGAAGCAATACTTGACAGTGACGATAAGGGTGAGAGACCAGATGATGATGGACAAAGCTCCAACTAGGTCATCCCACGAAGGCTGCTTGGTAAAGGTTGAGCTGAAGACGTAGAGGGGGCTGGTGCCAATATCGCCATAAACGACACCGGTGCTCTGCCAGGCGAGCCAGAGGAGAAGGATGCCCCTGTATGTCTTCAAGGTGTCAGAGGCGCCCATACTGCGAAGATCGGGTGGCCTACCTGTTTGTTGTTTCGATTTAGATCCTCATGTTCAATTCGCTGGGCCTTTTCTTGATCGGCCAGGTCGCGGACGTCGGGATCGGTGGGGGCGGTGGAGGCGGCGTCATTGTCATTGTCATCAATGTTGACAATGCCGGCCCTCGTTTCTATCGTATCATCGCGTTCATCGTTCGGAAGTCCCATTTCGAGGTCGTTTTATTATAGGCCACTGGATGAGGCTGAGGAACGCAGGCCAGGCGTGCGGGATCCCGGGGTCCTGGGTTTTATACTCTGGACTGGAACTGGCGAAGCTCCCAGAACGGCCCACCGCATCCAGGACCTCATCGGACGGAGGCCGTCAGTAGCGAACATGGCCCCTTGGCGGTCCCTTGGCGATCCCACCATGGCTACAGCCACAATTCGAGGAAACGGCGTGCTTCGCTGATGCCAAGCAGTCACGGGACGTAAAGATGGCGAGCTGATAGGCTCATGGGCGACAATCTGTGGACGACCCACCTAATAAAGCGCAGTTAGCACACCGACCAAGCTGGTTGATGGCCTGCAGCGCATGGAGGCGTCGGGGCTGTGTGCATGCTGAGGGGCCTCTTTTCGCCTCCCTCTCCTCTCTCTCCTCTCTCGCTCTCGTCATAGGAGGGACGGCCGAGTGGTGAGGGGGAGCGTTCTTGGCCGAGATGACGGCGCAACCTTCTGATGTTGGTCCAATGGCGCCCCGGGCGGCCTCGAAGCTAGCGGCGTGAGTGCGGGGAATGGGCGACGATACCCATGGATACCCATGGGAGAGCTGCAACTTCTGCAAGCAGCCATGCAAGGCCAAGACGCTAAAAGGCTTGGTTCTCTTGGAAGGTGTCTTGGCTGGTGCTGACTCTCTCGCCGGGGAACGCTTCCTACAAATCCCGCATCGCACCACGGCGTGGACAAGGTCGGCATTTGGAGACAGTGGGACGTCGGTGGGACGTGTCAAGATGCTGTGTGTACGAAGTCGTGTTCTGGCGTGCAACGTCCCGATGCGTACTCCGTGGAGTGTGGTATGTGGTGTGGTGAGATGCTTTGGTGTGGAGTGCAAAAACTGTCTCCAAGAAACTCTCTCCGTCCGGGTATCCTCGGGATGACCACGTGAGGGGACGAGAGGTGTTAGAGAGTCGAATTATGTGATTGTGATTGCCGCGCGGTGGTTGCCATGCGGTCAAGACTTGTAACGCCGTGCGTTGCCTTGACAAAATGTCATGAAGATGATACGCTATCTGGTCTGTTTCTCCGTGAGGCGGAGAGATGGTGCGTTACGTACCTAGGTAGGTAGGTACCATGTAGATTCTCTTTCTGCCTGGATCCCCCACCAAGAAGGGAAGGAGCCGCAACACAACAATCTTTCCTCCTGATCCACGTCGAAACGATAACCAGATACAGGCAGAACGTGACCTCAAACCCGACATGCCTACTTGTGTCCCATTTGTAGTGCTGTTCCTGGCGTTGGAGAAGCAGATCCAGGCGGCGAAGATATAGACGCAGTAAAAACTCAGACATAAAAGACGCTGATAAATGAGGCAAAAGCGGCCGTGGAGCAGGCTCTTGATCCTTGCCGTTGGCTAAAGAATTGTCCTGTCCCAGCTCATTCACGCCAGTGCTTCCTTAGGCAGCCTCTACGGTTATGTTTACTGCAGCTATGGGTAGATGTGGTCCTTTTGACTCTCCCGCCGGCAGAGAGGGTGGTATTTCTTGATAAGGCTTGCGCGTACAGTGGGAGTCCTCCAACGCGTGTCGAGGGTATCATTTCGGTGATTCCGAGACGATGTAAACACGTAGACTCTTCCCAGAGCTGTGCAATTAAGAGGCCATTGGTATCATAGAACTCTTAAATACCCATGTAACTGAGCGAGACTGTCATACTTTCGACTTGTGATAGAACACCGGTAACAGCCAAAGAACGTCTTAACCCTGTCTGGACACACTCAATACACGCATTCAAGTCGGGAATTAACAAACCCCGGCAACCAGTCATCTTCATTACGCTTGTCAATGCCGCAAACTAAAGTCCTCGCCAATAGATATCGAGGCCAGTTACCATTCACACGGAATAGGTGGACATACATCGCCACTAGCATGATTTTGTGATAATAAACGATGATGAATTTGTCCTCCCAGTCGGTATCAGTCCTATATCCTCGTTTATGTGCCATTACTCTATCATATATCCCCATTTTATACCAACTCCCAGCTCATATCATAAGACCAAGCCATTCCCACCTTGCCCTTCTTTGCCAGAAATTCCTTTGCTGTAACGCCCCTAGCATCCTGCCCATCAATGGATGTCGGTTGGGCAACCTTCACCGACTGTCCTGGGGCTCCTAGATCCCTTGCATTCACATCGATCCAATGCCAGTAGCCATCTGTCTCCATGGGTAGCATATCATCTTTTCGACCATCAACCCCGTTAATGCAAAGCAACAACAGGGGAGGCTTGCCCCGCCCGTGTTTCTCCGATGTCCAGTGTTCGCAGATTTTGGAAAATTGAAACCGTACGACTTCGCCGCTATACACAGGGATGTCCCGTCCCTTCGGCTCCACGGTGTCCTCGCAAAATCCTTCCTCGTGTGCACCAGTGTAGAAGGTGGGACGCTCACCATTCACCTGGCCAACCTTTGGGCCCACGAAGTACTCCTCCCAGCTGATGACCCGGCCATCGTTGCGGAACTGGTACTTTGACTCGCGGGGGAAGTGTGACCTGCCGAACTTGTCGTTGGAGCTGTTGAAATGTGTAGGGGAAAAAGTCTGCTTGTACTGGTTGGTGTGGCCGTCTAGGTGACCGGCTCCCCAGCAGGCATCCAAGAGCTTCCACTCGCCGCCATCAATGCGCACCGCGTTCCAAGCATGGCCGTCTGGCTTGGGTGGAGGAGGGCGCTCCCCTTCTTTCAGGGGAGTGTACCCGTATCCCTTTCCATGGCCACTAACGAGGACGCACTCAAGCCCAGCTCTGTTTGCGATCGCCTTGTACACCTCCGCATAGCCTTGACAGACGGCTTTTCCACTGAAAATAGTGTCTTCAACTGACATGTGTTTAATAGAGTTTCCAAAGAACGCAACCGTGTCATAGACAATGTTGTGATGGAACCATGTGAAGATTGCGCGGGCCTTGTTTGTATAAGACGGGAATGGGTCGCAGAGCCCATGAGCCAGATGGCCTACAGGATCATTCCTCGGTAGTGATTGCCGGGGGAACTGTGCTGCTACTGTGTCGGGGCCACTCCAGTCTCGACAAATGAAGCAGTCGTCAACCACGGGAATGGGTGGAGGCGCTCGGGAAGCAGCCTCAATCTGTGCGAATGACGGACGCGAGGAAGCTGGTACTGGAGGAGGCTCGTCGTGTGACTGCGGCCGGCTTGGAAGAGCAGGTCGCACACCTGGGGATTGAGTTGAAGTGCCATTGGTGGGTGTTGATTTCGCAAATCCCATTGGCCGGGGTGGCAGTTTCCGAGGTGGCTGGTTGGGCTCTGTGGTCGCCACAGTTGCATTTCGCGGCGGTATGGCTGGCCGCGAAGGGAGTCTTGGTGGGAGAGAAGGTTTGGGTGCTGGAGCAGGCTCAACCTGGCGAGAAGCTGGAATTGGTTGGGCTGCTTGCTTGTGATACTTGGGCCGGGCTGCCTGCTTAATTGCCTCTGCAGTCTCCTTGGCCTCCTTGGCCTCACGTTCTCTCTTGGAGGGCGGCAGCGGAGGGAGACTGGCTGCATCAAATGCCGGGGGCAGCTTGTAGATGGTGCCCTCCGAGCCCTGACTGGTGACGGAGGATGCAGTGTGACCACCCAACGACAGAGAGGACAAAGTCGAATGCTGGGAAATTTCAGAAGAGCCCGAGTTACGTCTCACCGTCAAACTGGGAGGCTGCGTCAATGTGCGCCGGGGCGGCAAAGTTGGTTGACTCGAGGGGGAGCGGCTTGGTAGCGGAGGTGGGGCGGCAACAGGGCTCTGGTGGTGATGCTGCGTCCCGTTCAGCGCAACAGATGGGTTCTGTCCAGGAACCGATGGCGCATTGTTCCGTCGATTGGGCCTGGGAGGGATCGCGGGGCTATGATGGCCTGGAGGACTCCCAGAGGACGAAACCACTGGTAATGACTGAGTCCTGGCGTCGACGACAGGCCGGCCAGGGGGAGGAGGTGGTGGTCCCGGTGGGCGCTTGCGAGCTGGTTCTGGGGTAGTGGTGCTGAAATTCTTTTGCTTGTTGAGGGCTGCTATTCGCTCTGCCAGCGTGTTGAATTGAGGCTCTTCGGCGTCGGCCATTGTCAGGATAGCCTAGAAGCGGTAGCCTGCCTCTTGTTGTAGAGGGGTGATCGACGGCAGTCCTGATGGCCGTGATTTGGTGGATTCGACAATTACCTAGGTACCTTAGGTAGGTGGCGACCAGTCCACGTCAGTGAGCGTTGGACGATACGACGGGTCTTGTACCGCAAACAAACAAACGACAAACTGCCTGTGTCAAAAAGTCAGGGACGGTGAAGCATATAAAGCGAAAAAGATGGGGGAAACGAAAAATAGGCAGGAAACACGACGGGTCTAGGACAAAGTGGTTCCCGTCCCCATTTGCCTGATTGAAGGGTGATCGTTGGTTGTTGGTGTGACTGGACGGCCCGGGCACAGCCTTGGGGGTGGACCCAGGAGGTGCCGTTGTTACGGGGTGGGGAGCAGGGAGCCGTCCGATCCCTCAAGTTTCATCATGGCGCCGTAACCAACAACTGCGCCCGATTCTTAGCACCTCGAGTGCGGCTGAGAAGGATTTGTTCGTTGGCAGACGGCCGGCTTGCTTTTTAAGGGACCTATGAGCAAGGGTACGGGTGACCAGATGGCTGAGTCCAGACCGGACAGGTGGCAACCTTGCTTGGAGAAAAGGCGACTAAATTAGGCGTTGGCGATCACCCACTGTCTACGGAGTAAGTACCAGCCACGGCGATTCCCTGAATAGGTCGTCTCGTCTCGTCTCGTCTCGTCTCATCTTGTCCCAACTGATGGTGCTTTGATCCTTGGCTCTGGCCCTTGCCGTGGATTCATGACTCCACAGCATGTTGGGGTCCTTCCCCTTCCATGGCTCTATCGGCCGTGCTGGCTAACGAGAAGAGATCCCCCGAAATAGGTTGGTTGCAGATTCGTCTTCGTGTTGGACTCTTGGCAACGGGACCCAGGGCTGAGTCCTGATATTGCGGCACGGAAACCAAGTGCCGATGCAGGGGCGGAAAATATGCCCTCTGTACAGTGACATTCATCCAAAAGTACTCAGGTCAGCTTTCTGTGAAGAAAAGAGGCAGCCCAGCCATCATTTGCGCAAGAGACGCGAGGCCTGGTTCCACATGTCTTTGTCGCGTCTCCAACCGAGTGAGGAACAGATGGGGCGATTCGGAGGTTTTCGCCCAAGCGCCTTGACCCCACACAAGAAGCCGATGTGGGCATGGATGCTACGTACGTCCCTAGTCCAGCGCAAGTTTGGAGCGGTCGTTGAAAAAAAACGGCCTTGTTGTGCCAACTAATGCATCCTCGATACTGCCGTACGGACAGGAGTTGTTAGTGTTGTAGTCTGGCTCTTGAAAGCTGTCAAGGTGGTGCCGTTATTGTTCGTACGGTGACCCCGCTCCTTTCTAGGGTAAACGTGACAGTAGGAGTCTGTCCCAAGAAGATAGTTGAATGCTAACTAGGTAGTCAACGAGAAAGGATTGTGAGATATTCGGGCCCTTCGCGAGTGTTGAACCACGTTGAACGAGGGTGTGGGGTGTGTCTCTCAGGAACAGACACCGTCACACAACTCGGCAGCAGGCACGGACGATGAGGTTAATTTACCTGCGATACAGCGATAGGTTGTTCTGTCTCTTGGTGGTTTGGTAATTCTGGAAGGACCAAGCTCTGGTGTCTGACCAATGCGTGGCTCTAAAGCTTCAAGACAGATCCTAGCCTCGACGAAGGGGCAACGACTCCACTCGATTTTTAACAGTGAATGGAAGTTGCGAGGTGCTCCGCAGTATAGGTGCCCATTCTGTACTTTTAATTATTCAGCAAAGCCCAACAGGGCCTGAATCGAAGATGGCCAGGTTAACAGGGCGGGGTGGTGCAGACATGCACACGGCTGGCGGCTGGAGCCCCGCATGTCATCACCCAACAAGGCGAAATGAATGGTGTCTGTCTCTCTCTGACATGACAGCCATCAACCATTCGATCAGGGTTCGGAGCAGGGAGTGAAACATTTCTCCGAGATTTTGGTGATCGCAAATCTGCAACCAGACAGTCAACCTGTTGGCAGCAGCCCAGTGCCGCCCGCGCACTGTCTCATGGCGCGCCGTCTTTCACACTACTGCGTAATTAAACGTCACCAAGTCACCCACCATCGTGGAGCGGCATGGGCGGCGCATGGGGCAAGGGACATGGGATAGGTACCTACCTGTAGGTATGGGGCATGGGGCATGGGGCGATGTCCCGCCCGTGAGGCGACGGACCCTCCTCCAACTCCCCTCCCGCCAACCTCGGATGCCCGTCTGAGCCGTCTCTCCCTCTATTCGTACACGTCCTCTGCACTTTCCCTCTGCATCCCGACCTAGCCCCTCCCCGTGTGAGGCTGATCGCACCCCGTGCAGCCTATCCCACAGCGCTCGCACCGCCTGGCAAGAGCCCCTGGCAAGCTCAGAGCCCTGCTGCGAATCGTTGATCCGCCCCGCCATCCCATCACCACTACTGAACCAACAAAGAACCACCACAGACCTCCAGCCCGCGACGTACAAGTTGCTCGCTCCTCTGCCTTCTTTTATATACCTCCATTCCATTCGCTATTCTTCATCGCTCTCATCTCGCCCGTTCCCCCCCATTCCGCCTCTGAGACCTACTATAGCCCATTCCGGGCCGGACGCTGCGTCGCATCGCATTGCATCACCTCGCTTCGCTTCGCTTCGCTTCGGCCACGTCCCACACCCAAGTGACGTCGCCACCTCTGCCTCTACCTCCGACTCCGCTTGCGCTTGCGACTACGCTTCTCCGTCCATCTATACTCATCCCGTAGTGGTCGAATCGTCTCGCTCTTCCCGACGTCAGCGATCATGGCTGCGGAGGCTGCCGGCGACGAGGCTGCCCCCGCACCCAAGACTGCGCTCACCTTCCTGGACTTGCCACCCGAGACCCAACTAGAGATCCTGTCCCATGTATGCGCAACTCGCCCGCTCAACTCGCATACATCATGGATCCCGCTGACCCTTCTCGCAGTGCTCCCAATCCGATCTCATCTGCGTCGCACTCGTCTCGAAGCACTTCCACGAGCTCGCCTCCGCCCATCTGTACCGCAGCTTCAACATCCTCTTCCCCGATGAAGATGACCTGAGGTTCGAATGTCCCATTGACGGCCTCGCTGGTGGCCTCGATGCCTTCACCACGAGCGATTATAACTATGCCAAACATCTCAAGGAACTGTCCATGGACACTGTGAGCACAGGCGCTAAGGCCGAGCATGCTTACAAGCCATACTTGTACAGCGCTAGTTGCGGCAAGTTCTTGAATACTCTGTTGTTCTTGACCATCAAGAAGGCCAAGTCTCTCGAGATTTTCCGGTTCGTAGCGCCTCATATCCTTGCTCGTCCCCTCTTATGCTAACTGGCGCGGTTAGATGGAACATTCGCGTGGAACTCAGTAGACCCGTGTACCAGGAGCTGCACAAGATACAGACATTGACTACACTCCACGTCCGCATGCAAGCTGGCGAGTCTTACTATACTACTCCCCCCCTCTACCACTGGTGCTTGATGATGCGCCGGCTCCGACTCACTGGTCCGACCTCCCGCCACCGCCCCCAGTCTTCCCGGTTCCTATTGGGAACACGATCCCAACCACCGTTTCGAGCGGGCCTTCACATACTCTTCTACCGACGTCCAAGTCCAAGACCAAGGTTGGGAAGCGCACTCCTGTGTTGATACGGGAACCCCCAACACTCTCAGGCTTCAAGAAACTAAAAACTCTCTCTGTCCTCGACATCGACAGTCTGGACGTGGTAACTGAGCTCAAGACATGTGTTCGCAACTCATCAGCCACCTTGAACGAACTACACCTATCTCTGTCCGACTCTTTAGCATTACAGGCCCGTCGACCACCGCCAGACTCCGATCCGGATGATTCGGACGTGGATGATGAGTTTCAAGTCGTCCCAGCCTCCCAAGGCTCTAACTTTGAAGCGAGCGGGTCTTCAAAGACCTTCCGTTCGCAAGAAGAGCGCAAACTCCAAGAGTCTGTCTTGGGGAGGATCTTTGATGTCGAGCCATTCATCGTCAAGAAGTCACAGTTTCAGAAGAACCCTCGAGATGCCGCGAGTAGCAACGACAAAAGAGAGGACTCTGAACATGACGAGACGGCAGATCCCCGGGAAGAATTCATCTCATCGATGAGAGGTGTTTCCTCCAAACTGATGTCTCTCAGCAACGGCTCGCGAGACTTCTCTACTGAACAACAGGATATCCTTGACACAATCGAAAAGGCGGCCAGAAAGTACATCGAATCAGACAGCCTTCCGGCCAAAGTCTCAGATGATGCATCCCCTGCGGCAACCAAGGACAGTGAAGGTTCTAAAAAGGATGAGACCAGCAAGAATCTTCAGTTGGAAAATAAGGATTCTTCAAGTTCGACAGCCTCCAGCAGCCGGCCCAAGGGCAAGAATGTTGAAGGCGAGGTGTCCCCCGAGGATATCGAAATTGAGCATTTGGATGTGGTGGACGACGCAGACGACGATTCTGATGGTCAGGCTGCAAAGGACGTTGACGAGAAGTCTCGGGAGTTAGCGTCAGCAATTAACAGTTCCGGAGCACCTGGGTCCAGCTCAAGTACCGGAATGAACCGCGCTATCACAAATTTGGCAGCCCAGTTGACAAACACAGAAACGCTTTCAGCGAAGCTCGGTCACTTTCAGAAGCAAGCGGATGACCTCGGCCAGAAACTTAAGGGCATGTCTACTGAGGACACTGACGCTACTATTGTCCAGGTCAACGAAGCAGAATCCCAGCTTAAGGAACTTCTTCTGTCTATCGTCGACATCCAACAGCAAATCAAGACAGCAGAGGCCGAAATTTTGGATGCAACAAGGCAGCTACCAACTCATCCCAAGGAGGCCAGTGCTGAACAAAACCGACGGTCCATGGAAGACTACATCCGAGATACTCGCGGGGTTTCGCTGGAGACTTTGAGCATCCATCTAATTCCTGTCAAAGCATCCGTGTTGTCGAGGGCTATGGACTTGCGTTGCATCAAGAATCTCACACTCCTCAACGTCGGCAATCAAGCCCCTATTTGGACGTTGTTGGCTAAGGAGAACAAGGTCCACCCGTTGGCTCTGCGCAGTGTCTTCACCGACAATGTGTCTACTGCGTTCCTAACCTGCATGTCGCAACTAGAGGAGTTGCATGAACTATTTATGCTCGAACGCAGCTCAAAGTACAAGCCAGAGAGCTTTGCCCCTAAAGCTACAATCACAATTGATCAAATCCGTCGGCTTGTCCTCAAGAAGCACATGATGACTTTGAAGCGGTTGATGATCAAAGATGAGTCAAATGGTTCCAATTGGGATGTGAACCAAAAGGCCATGATTCTCATATGTAACCGGGGAACTCAGCTCGAAGAATTGGCTATCAGTATGAACATCCACGCTGTGGTAAGATTTATCAATTTCCCGTCTCACCTATTCGTGCTAACCTGTCTGGTAGCATGCTTTTATGCAATACTTCTCCGGGTTGGTGAATCTGCGAGCGATCCACATTCTTCATTTCAGAAACAACGACACATGCATATGGGTCATGCGCGAGATTCTGAATTTCATCGTTGACAACCTCTCCCACCATCCTGAGCTTAAGCTTGAGTGGATCGCTATGGAAGATGACCGGCTAGATCGTGTCATTCGACCTTCGGAGACGGCCAAGAAGGGAGAGGAGGAGTCGAAGAGGAGAGACAAGGGCAAGGGAAAGGCTATCCTTGGTCCCATCCACAACAATGATGATCTTCCGGTGCTTCCAATGAGCGACTGGGGCTCGGATACTGACAGCGATGAGGACGACGATGATGCGTTTCACTGCGGGAAACGGCTTCGTCTCAAGACTGTGGGAGTGCTGCAGTTCTACGATGTTTGGGGCGTCAAGATCTTTGACAAGGAGATTCGAACTGGGCGACTTTGAATGGGGTGAGATGGCTGGGAAAAACTTGGGAGACGGCTGGTTCACGGATTGGCTGGCGTACATGGAAATGCCCTCGGCATCTATCTGTATTGGATTATGGTTATTGGGTTGGCGAATCATGGGCCAACAGGCTCGCGAATATCCCTGGATACGGTTTTAGCGATTGGACATACATGTATGTACGTTATGAAGCGTTTGGACAATACCCGACATGCCGTCGCAGCGTGGTTTATTAGTTCCGAGTTCGCATGTCATCGTGATGACGTGCATGGGTGGAGTGGGGTTGTCATATTGCTTTGTCGGCGAACGGCCGATGCATCATGACAAGTGCCCATGTGCAGTGTAAAACTACGACGCTAGGGCACAGCTATTAATGCACAGGTTGCATGATCTGCTGCATGACCTTTTTATCTCTAAAAAATCAGGATTTACGAGTTCAATTTATATTTTCTTTTGCCCCTTTTCTCTCAACTCTCGAGGTTTCTATAGGGTAAGGGTGCTGCCATGAGAATATTGGTCACATCTGACACGACAAGGAGGTCCCATGTTGCGTACAGTTGAAAGGGTGTGAAGCGCGATATAAGTTGCAACCTCATATGTAGTGTTTTTCATACAACCGGATCCTTTAGCAATTTTCTTTTAATCGCACGAACGCGGCTAGGGAGCAGAAACCGCGCAACGGTGGTACAAATATCACGAAGGGGAAAAAGAAGCATGAGTTCAAACAATCATTTCGCCGTGCCTTAATCTAGGATTGGTACAGTTACATAAATACTACCCTTAAAAAAACGCGCGCGCACCCGGGGAAGCAGCAGGTATCTAATCTTGTATTTACAGCCTCGAGATGATGGCCTGAGCGTACTCGTGGGTCTTGGACTTGCCGCCCAGGTCGCCGGTGAGAGTCTTGCCCTCGGCCAGGGTATCAAAGATGGCGGTCTCAATGCGAGTGGCGTGCTCGGTGAGACCCATGTGTCGCAGCATCATGATGGAGCTGAGGAGCAGGGCGGTGGGGTTGGCCAGGCCCTTGCCGGCAATGTCAGGGGCGGAGCCATGGACGGCCTCGAAGATCGAGCACTCGTCACCGATGTTGCCTGAGGGGGTAAGGCCCAGGCCGCCGATGAGGCCGGCGCACATGTCGGAGAGAATGTCACCGTACAGGTTGGGCATGACAAGAACCTTGTCGTTGTAGGGGGTGGGGTCGGTAACCATCTTGAGGCAGCTGTTGTCGAGCAGCTCGGCGTCGAACTCGATCTCGGGGAAGTCCTTGGCGACGTCCTGGGCGACCTTGAGGAAGAGACCATCGGACAGCTTCATGATGGTGGCCTTGTGGACGACACGGACCTTCTTGCGACCAATGGCCTGGGCGTGCTGGAAGGCATATCGGAGGACACGCTCGGAGGCCTCGCGGGTGATGAGCTTGATGCTCTGGACGACGCCATCGACGACGACGTGCTCGATGCCGGAGTATTCACCCTCGGTGTTCTCTCGGATCAGGACGGTGTTGACGCCATCGTAGGGGGTCTCGAAGCCCGCGACGGAGCGGCAGGGTCGCAGGTTGGCGAAGAGGTTGAAGGTTCGTCGGAGGGTGAGGTTGAGGGAGACATGGCCCTTGCCAATGGGGGTCTATTGCAGCAATAGATGTTAGAAAGGTGCCGGTGAGGCCGAACGACGGCTTGCGCTTGGGGCAGCACATACAGCGAGAGGACCCTTTAGGGCAATCTTGTTCTTCTGGATGTTCTCAATGGCAGCATCGGGGATGGCGGTCTTGCCGTTCTTGAGGATGGGAGTGACGTCGACGGGCTCCCAGGCAATGGGAGTCTAGAATGTGTATTAGTGCTTGGAGGCTTACACGGAGAGGCTGTGGGTGGAGCATACCTTGGCGGCGGAGAAGATGTCCTTGACGGACTGGGCAATCTCAGGGCCGATACCGTCACCCTCGATCAAGCTGACGAGGAAGTTGCCCTGGACATGGAGTTAGCAAGGCGAATATCAATATGATCTGGGGTCTGGGCCAGGCATCAAGGCTGAGTGATTTTATCTCGGCAACCTTGGCTCGGACCAGCCGATGCTGGGGCCGCCACAGAGACGGAAAGAGGAGAGAGGAAAGAAATTGATCAAGCAGCGACGTACATTGGAGTCCTTGGTGCCGTTGTACTTGGCGACCTTCTCGCCGGCGGTCGAGTAGCATCGGTTCTGCGGCGGGCGTGTTAGCATTGGCGTGCGGTGGTGGTGCGGTGCGGCTGGTGGGCGCGAAGTCGTCACTTACGTAGACGGCCCAAGTCGCAGCGGCGCGGGGAGCTGCGCGCAGGGCCTGCCTGGAGACAGGCTTGGAGAAAGCTCGAATGGCCAGCATTGTGAAGGACGAGCGGGAATGCGAGCAGCCGGGACTCGGAGAAACAAGGGAGAACGAGGAAGAGAGGAGGGGAGAAGAGGAGAGGAGAGTAGGTGTAGATAGATTGATTGAAGAAGAAGTTTGAAGTTTCGCCCACGGGCATGAACCAAGTGGAAAACAATCCAATGCAACTCAGCGCACCCAGCGACAGGTTCTCCAGCCACTGCGAGCCACTGCGAATGTGGCGCCGGCGCTCCACTGCCTCCACTTCCTCCACTTTTCCGCGGCTTTTCTTGCTCCTCGTTCGGCTACAAGCCTCGGAGCCGCCGGATTTCCGCTTGCCACCGTCCGAGCCGGTCGTCGTCCGGTGGGCATCCGCTGGAACTCCGGGGAGGGCACTAGCCACACACGCGCTTAGGCCATGCAGGGTGCCACAGCCCCGCCATGGATAACGGATAACGGAAAACGGAAAACGCAGATAACAAGATCCCGCAAGCGCCACAGATGCGGCAAACCCACCAGCCACAGTCGTACATGCCGGCGCCCGGGCTGTCAACCTGTAACAGACGCTACACAGCCACATGCATGAGCTTCAAGGTGACGACCGCCCAAACGACATCAACACCAAGACAGCTTGCGACGCGTGCGAACAGCTCTCGATTTGCGCTGCATTAAGGCCCGGACCAACTAAAAACGCCACATACTGATCCCTATACGACTGTTTCCGACCTCACGCGACCGAGGGCAAGCATGCGCCTTCTGCCCTGATTGTCCCCCCACCTCCTGGCCATTGTCGACACCATGGCCGACTACGAACGCACCATCCTCGACTTCTACCAGATCCCCACAGCCTTCCCCTCAGAATGGCCCGCCGAGAAGGACGTTGAAGGCTCCGACGAAGAAGGCGAAAAAGGAGCGAAGCTCAAGCGGAGAAAGTCCCGGTACCAGGCCTTGGAGAGAGCTGTTAGCGACCGACGGAGCATTCTGCCAGGATCAGAACCCGGCGCTGGAGGCGTTGGGAGCCTGGTGCAGAAAGATGAACCCGACCCTTTGGGAACCGCCAACAGTGTTGTGAGGACGCTGAAGCAGCTTGGTCTGCCCCTCCAAGATGATTTGCGACTACGTATGTCCCCGCGCGAGCTGTCATGAGCTGGTCACAGTTGGAGCCAAGCTTATATCTCTGTCACAGGCAACCGATTCCTTCTCTCCTCGACGACATTCTCGCCCGCCCTTTTCCTGTCGCAGATGCATTCGGGGGCCGATACACGTGGCCTGGTCACCGGCCTGGACGTCCTTTCACAGTCTATCGACCAAAAGTCCGCCTCCCTCAAGGTCCTAGTCGAGACCAACTTTGAACGATTCGTCAAGGCCAAGGCCACAATCGATAACGTCTACAAGGAAATGAAATATCGCGGAGTCGAACCCCCCAGCCAAGGCCGTCCGCATTCTCGTCACGCTAGTCGCGGCAGTTTTCGGAGCAGCATCGCTGGGACAACGGCCATCAATAACCCCTTAACCTCGCCTATGCCCGACACTCGTAAGAAGAATGCGCTTACCAAGGAGAGTGAGTATGGTGTGTTGGGAATCAAGGGACCTCTGTTGGATGTCTCGGCAAAGGCGGAGGATGTCTGGGGCCCTGCTCTTGGAGGACGAGAGAAGGAGGAGCATCTCAAAACCGTCTCCAACCACTTGACAAGATTCAAGGACTATTTCGAGCTAAGCACAGCAATATCCGACAGCATCAAGCGCAAAGATTACGAGTCGCTGATTGAAGAGTTTGGTCGTGCCAGGAAGATTACCGACGAGGCTCGCAAACTATCGGAGGAATTGGAAGGCCGCACCCCGACTGAACCACAGCTTTATCAGCTAGTAATCGCAGGGCGCATGTGGCACGACGTTGACCATCAGATTCGGAATTTCAAGAGGGATGTCTGGAAACGGCTGGTCAATCTCCATACCATATCCAAGTCGGAGACTATGAATGGGCGTGTGCAGGACCAGCACACAGAGCTTATTAGCCTGCTCCTAGAGCTTGGTTCCGATGACAATCCCATTTGGGTGTGGCTCTTGAGCCGGTATGATCACCTCAAGGGCAAGATTCAAGCTACGTCGGACCGTTCGAAGATTGAAATCGAGGTCCTCCGCCGGAGATTGGCGAGCCTGGAGAAGCCCAGTCCTCACACGATAGCGAACCATCTCCGTTCTCTGGGTCGACCAGTAATCGAAGGTAAACCATTGTCGACTGACTCTCCCGAGGTCATTGAGCTGTGGGAGAAGATGCTCTCTTTCCTGAATAACCTCCTGTCACCCCAAGGCATCCTTGGGGAGGTGGTAGAGTTCTGGCAGATGGTGCAGGGCTTCATCGATGGAAAGGCACAAGCAAGTCTGCCAACGGGCTATCGAGATGAATCGCGACACCATCACCAGCTTTCGCCCCAGAACGTTAACGAGCTACGGAAGGGAGCGGTGGAGCTGGTAGATATGACACGCGAGCACGTTTTTGCCTTCTTCGCAGATCTGCCGCCAGAGGATATCTCATTGCTTTTCTCACCCATGCCAATGTCATCACCCAACACGCCAGTGGCATCGACGCCTATGTCTGGCACGTTGACACCATCGACACGAGACCCTCGCTTCAACTTTGATCCCAACAACTTGCCTCCACCATCACCTAAGAGGGGTGAGGCATGGGAAAAGTTGGCTTTCTGGCCTCCATGGTCAAACTCGATGAGCGGTGTTCATTACCTCTCCAAGATGCTGGCCCTGATTGGGTCTGGGGCGTCTGACATGGCTAGCATTGGCCCTGTTGCGTCAGGGGACAGCCAGATCCTGGAGCGCTTGAGGACTCTTGTCGGTGCCTCCCGAGAGCGCTGTGTCACTGCTCTTTGCGCAGCATGGAACCGCGATGCCGAGAACATCAAGTTCGTCGAGGACTGGCAGCGATCGGTAGAGCTTGGTGATGTGACACGGATGCCAGCCAGCTTTTCGGCCTTTGAGGGCGCTCTACTTTCAGGCATGCAGAAGATCCTTTACATATCTGACGCCATGTCGAAGCCGGGTGCAGGCGACATTGTTCTGCCACCGCCGACCAAGCTGCTCCAGATGGTGCGAAGCCAATACGTCACAACATTGTATAAAGCTTTGAGCGGCATGGTGGAGAACGCCGAGCGGTCTCTAAAGAAGTCTGATGACGACTGGTCGATTGAGAGCGACATTACGCTGGTTATGGCTGCAACACCTGTGGTATCGGGCAAGGGAACGTTGGATGCCGGTGATCGAGTAAGTCGCATACCAATGATACGACTCATGACAGCACTGACAAATATGCAGAACATTCGGATGCTCATGACCCTCAGCAACCTGCAATCTTTGCGCTCTCAAGTTGTACCCAGCCTCAACTCTCAGTTTGAGAATGCCTTTTCCGTCAAGTTGACGGATGAGTCCAAGACCATTCGAGACGTCCTCGGCCAGATCGACGCCCGTCTCTTCCAGTCATACACCAAGCAGTCGATCGAGAAGCTCCACGATATCATCCAAACTGGCTTGGCATCTAACGACTGGGCTCCGAGCCAGGGCCAGCGCGCCCAAACCGCAAGGCCTTACGTCTACGAGGCCCTCCTCTCCCTCGTCCTGGTCCACTCCCAGGTCTCCACGACGGCACCGTCTCTCACTCCCCAGGTCCTCTCCTTTCTCCTGGAGCAGACATCCATGCAACTCCTAGAAGCCTTCCGCCGCCGGCCCCGCTACACACTCGAGGCCCTCATGCAGGCCACCCTCGACGTTGAGTTCGTCGCCCAGACTCTCAGCCACTACACTACCGACCGCGCCTCGGAGCTCCAAGGCCAGATCTACCAAGAGCTCGACGGTCGCACCGACAACGAAGCCCGCGCCCGCCTACAAAGCGAGCTGCCCGAGATGCGCAACGTCCTCAAGCGCCTCCGCGACGCGAGCAAGAACGAGTTTGCCTGCTTCAAGAAGCCCAAGCGACCTGGCCATGGACCGAGCCGGAACAACAGCGGGATTTCAGTTCCCTAGGCGGTGTTATCTGTTGTCATGGAATGATATTGGGAGTACTGATTATGGCACAATGGGCGTATGAGACCAGCAATGTCAAGGAAACAACAAGTGTTTGTAGTTGAAGAAAGCTAGAAGTAAACTTTTTTATGAGGGCCAAAAGTGTAAGATTTGTTTATTACAGACATGCCAGAAGCCATCCCCCCCTTTTTGTGTGTAAAGACCCTGAGGTGTCTCATCCTCTACGTGTATAGATTCCGCAACGCCAGGTGAACAACCATCCATTACTTTTGGTTTCTTTTCATCATAATTTTCTCTCATCGAGTCGGCTGGGCTAGTTGCCTCAAAACGCCTAGTCGTACATGTCGTCGTAAAGGTATCAATTCGTGTTGTTTCCGTCCAGTCATTAGCCATTAAGGTGGTCGAAAGGGTACTACTCCACTGCCATCGTCAACAACGCGCGCTTGACTCTCCGTCTGTCGTTTGTCATTTTTCTCCTTCAAGCGCAACGAAGCTGACGGGGCCTGTCGAGTGAGCGCAGCAAAGTGGAGGGTATATCTAAGTAGGAGAATTTGGGAGGAGGAGATGGGAGCAGAAAGTGAGCTCGAGGGAGCGGGAGTCTGCGGGGGAGAACTGGGACCCTTCTTGACGGGCCTGAATTGTGTTGTCTGACGAGTATGTTAGCATATATATACGCTGTGAACCATGTAGCTTGAGACGTACAATCGAGATCCAAGCTCTGAAAATAGTTAACCACAACCGGATCTTGTTCTGAAGTGACCAACTTCCCGGCCTCGTCGCGCATGGTTTGAGGCAGAGCCTTGCGAATAGCAAGAAGCATCTTCAACAAACCTGCCAGATTGCCGCCTTGCTGGGTGAAAACGCTGGGGTCTCTTTCCAAGGGCCAGCCTGGACGAAGATGATCCTGTTCCCAGGCCTTGAAGGCCCAAGTAGATTTCTCGACACAATTGAGAAAAATGACGGCCGTGAGGAAGACCTTGAAGCTAATCTTGACTTTGCTGTCCTGGAGCACCCGATGCATGCCGCTCAGGAGGCTCTTCGACGTATTATTGGCCTTTCTTTCGGCCGCAGCGTTGAGTTGCATGCAAATCATTGTGTAGATGTCAATATCATTTTCGCTCTGAGCCTCCTTGATTCGCCTGGGCTCCTCTCCTTCAGTGCTAGATTTCTCCATTATATTCCACTGTCTCTCGAGGTCGATACTCTCTACCAAACCCCAGAGCTCCAGTGCCTTACGGAGCAAGTCGTCTTCTCCTTCTGCAAGTTGTTGAAGCGCGATCTCAAGAGTGACTCTCATAAACCTTGAGGGCTCGCGCTCGATGAAGTGCTGAAAGACATCACGCATGTATGTTTCGACTTTGCCGGGGATATCCTCCGTGTCCTGGTCAATCATGATGACCCGGTGAAAGGGGTCCTTGCTCTGCCTAGTGGCGGCCTGGGCCTCACTCGGTTCGAGCAAAGCAACTAGCGCCTCAAGGACAATGGCTTTCCCTGTCTCAGGAAAGTGCGAGACCTCGATCACGTAGCCATTGTTTACCAATTGAAGCTGGCTCTTCAGGAGGTTGATTCGATTTTGAGACAGGACCACCTGGACCCCAGCCGAGTAGAGGTCAAGCTGTTCATGCAACCTAGTGCGAACACAACCAGTTCTCCAAACACGCGGAGCCAGAACCTTTCGGCAAGTATCACAAGGAGTTCCCTTCCCGCAATTCTTCCGGAGGATTCTGCACCTGATGCAAGCGCCAATCTTTCGGACCTCCTGTACCTCCTTGCGCCGGGCAGCCGTAAACCGGGATCGGGAATGACGGGGCCGCCCACTGAAGGGTCCATCACCAGTGTCCATACGGATACCACCGCGGTTCATCTGAATTGGCACGGGCGGATGCTCGTTGACCATAGGAACCGGGGAAGCAGCGGTTAGGTACGTCATCTCGCCCCACGGCTGAGAGATATTAGCGTCTGGAGCCGTCGTAGCACCCGGAGAGTCTTCCGCAGGAGGTGAGATGTCAACGGTCGGAGGAGGGGTCGAAGATGGGTTGTCGCTGACGAGCTGAGGATCGAGAAGGGACGGGTTCAGTCGAGCCGCGGCTGCAACCGCAACGGAAATGTTAGAGACATCTGGGGAGGATTCGTTCCCAGGTAGGAAGGCCTGAAGTCGCTCCTCAGCTGAGAGTTCGGGTCCGGGAAGCGTGGTTGGCACAACACCTAGCGGCAGGGTCAGCTTCAGACGAACTCGGCTGGCCAATTTACAACCTCTTACCTCTATTGTTCTGCTGAACCCGGTTCTCATAGCTCACAGGAGGATTGTCGAGGGTGAATTGCTCCTGAAGTTCGAAGCGGTCACCAACATGCTGGCCGTTGGCGGGGTCGGCGGGGTCATGCCCACCCTGGACACTCTGGCTGCGATTGTTTTCATTCAAATCAACTTGCCGTGAGGCTTCGGCGAGAGTCTCGAGCGCGCTCCATCCCTGAGGCAGATTGGGGATATCCGTAGCTTGTCCGTTCGCCTGCGCATCGGGCGGGGGTCGGTCAGGAGCCGCCCTCGTGCTGGTGATGCCATGTAGTTCAAGACACGCACGCATTCGGTCCGACTCGGAGATGGCCGGACATTTTTTGGTGATGTGAGTCGTCAAACTGTCGATGCGGCCCTTGGGGAAGTTCTCGCCGCATTGCTTGCACGTGTGCGGATAACGGTTGCTGTTGTCATTGAGCTTCGGGCCACGGACGAAATACTCGAGGATGAGGGGGTTGGGCTTTCGGCCCATTGCGCGTGGGAGGGGTGGTTGCAAGCACCTGGCCTGCAACCTCCGACTTCAAAGCGTTCAAGATGTCGGCGCCGCTATAAATTCTTTGCTAGAAGTCCGGTCGCGATGTGCCGGCCACGGCGCTCGAAGATAGGGCTGGTGGGCTTGGTGATGGCTTCGTGGTGGCACAGATTCTGCCCTCGTTGACCGACAAAATTCTCACACCGCCTGTAGATTCCGGGCTATAGATATTCCGAGTCGCCATCCAGTCATGTAATTGGATAAAATTCTCCGAACGCAGATGATTCAGCCGATCACTATTAAGACAGGACGAAATGTTGAAGTCGTGGTATCGCAAAAATTCTAGGAACTTGATTTTAAATCATTGAATATCTACCAATTAACATAGATACCTTATTTCGGCATGTACCATTATGAATCTGGTCTTGAAGTGAGATGTGTCATATGATCACGTGCGCACCAAGCTCTGCGCCTTACAACTTGTTTGATTTAGAGGGGTCACAATCAACCCCACTATCCCCCTCGTTCATACGGAGTACGAAATCCACTTTCTCTGTAAGTCATGACCGTCGAAGAGGACATGGCGCTCTGCTGTCCCCAATATTGGGACAGCCGATACGTCAAATCGGGCGGAGTTGATTCTACTTACTTACTAGTAGCCTCGCTCTTTTCGCTGATCTTGAGCCCTTTTTTTTTTCCCCAGAGGCATCTCTTCAAGACTCAGGACGTAAAAGCAAAAGAGGTCTCACTCATCCTGCATCTGGGATCAGGAAACAGTGACATTTCGCACTACCCCGGCACATGAATACTCCTTATAATCCCAGTTTTTTTTCTTCATAATTAACCGTGCTAGGTATTCATATATCTAGTTCATCCCTGTTGACCCTGCGTCCCGTGGTTACAACAGCAGCTCTGTGTCGATTTCTCTTCTCCGGTTGTCAGCCCTATGACCGATCGTCATGCTGAGCTCGGTGGGAGTGGGTGGAAGCTTACTGATGTGCACAGCATGGTTGATCTTGCAGACAAGTCCATCAATTTTGGCCTTAACAAAGGGACCATTGATGCGATAATTTACGGTACCCCTTGGAGTCCCCCGTATGAGGTCGAGGACAGCACCAGTCGATACATGAAAGACGTCTTACACCAACCAAATACCCTAGCGCATGTCTCCCCCACTAGTCATCAAGGTCTCTCGAGTACTGAAAGACAACGGAACCTTCATCTACATTATATTCAGGCGGTCTCGTCCATCCAGCCTCTCTTGAACCCGGATTGGCATTTAGGACCTTAAAATGCAGATTCTTAGGCGAGAAGACTCCTTTGAGTGCTAGGGACATGCAATCAAGAGGAAGTCCTGATTCTTATTTTAGTACGGGGACGGTCCCAGTAACATCACACAACAAGGACGCGACTAACCTTCCCAAGGGGTTCATCGATGGCCAGCAGAAAGGAAATTTCATGGACAAAACGATGTCAATAATTCATATAAAAAATGCTAAAAAGTAAAAATACAGATGAGTACCAATCTTGTCTCAGAGAAAAGCCCAAGTGATCGATCGAATTGGTTCGCATCGTCTTAGATGGTTGATGCATATGGCAATTTTGCCGCTCCCCTACCCTGTGACATGTACGTACCCGAGCTCCAGTTACGGCGCGCCAATCTTAACCATAACCTCTGTCGGGCACGAGTCGGTGGCCTGCATGATCCCTCACTATTTTGTGTCTCAATATAGCTTGCTCCAAAATTTTGTATCGGAAAATGAGAATGAAGGGGTTTTGCTGTGTGGTGCATTGCTCAAACCTGCTACAAGCAAATTGGTGTGCTGGTAATTTCTAAGTGGAGCAGTAGTACTAAGATCGCTACACATGTGGTGTGAGAAATTTGAGAGTTGGTACAGTTTCATAGAATTGCACAGAGTCTTGTTCCAGTGACATGATAAACCCCATCGAGTACCGTTAGCCAGTTTCATGTTTTTACCATGCCAATACGTGGAATATACAAGGCTATGCTTACATATTAACCTAAGATGAATCTAGTCTTCCTTCCACTACAGATACAGACGCAGATCAACCATAAACTCCTCGCTATGCACCCAAGGCGACACCCTTCCGCGGTAGCCTGAAGGGTATCTGGTATAAACAAGTTCACACTTCACCTAGAACCCTCGTCTCTCCCCCAGACATCCCCAAACCCATCACTGTCTGTAACCTGGTATCTCGACATGTAATCTTCTTCTTCCTGCTGAGGTTGACTCTGGGCGCTGCTTCCCCACTCACCAACTTCTTCGTTGACAGGGCTCTCTACTCCGTCATAGCCAGGTGCTGGGCTGGCCTCCGGTGGAGGGCCCTTTCCAAGCCCGAGCTTGGATGGGTCCGGCTCCTCATGTTTCACAACCTTCTTGGCCTTTTTCTTCTTCTTGATTGGAACCACGGCCTGGGGTTCGGGTTCTGCAATCTTTTGTTTGCCTTTGCTAGTGGGCGCGCGCGTGGACGATCCAGCGACTGCTGGTGACCTTGCGGGTGGCGTATAAGAAGGAGACCTGGAGCCAAAGCTTCTTGCAGAGCGGTATCGATCTCTTAATGGTTCACTGGCTGTAATGACAGGATACTGATTCTCACGGTTAGCAATGAACTACCGCCGGGGGGACTCGAACTGACATTCCAATCTCCATATTCCAGCTGGCGTGCCATGTCATACAGACGATCCTCATCCGCATGGATCTGAGGTTCCTCAAAGGTGCCGTGGGCGTTTTCATTCATTTGGTCAGGTCGATTCGAGCTCGCCTCTCCGTTAGA
The DNA here is from genome assembly GCF_021365365.1 of Ilyonectria robusta. Taxonomy (NCBI): domain Eukaryota; kingdom Fungi; phylum Ascomycota; class Sordariomycetes; order Hypocreales; family Nectriaceae; genus Ilyonectria; species Ilyonectria robusta. The sequence continues at coordinate 730,641 of NW_025764436.1, read as the reverse complement.
TGAGAGGAGCGGAGTCGTCGTGTTGATCTCTCCAGGCTTGGGAATCCAATACTTTCCTTTACCGCCACGTTCGTAGCGCATGCCCTCCTTAAGTCTCGCCAGTCTCGACCGGGAATCTTCGTGAGCCATGACCTTATCCCCGGAGTCGAACACCCTATACCCGTAGCTGTCGCCACGGAATGTGAGTTTGGAATCTTCGATCAAATCTCTGACGCCAAAGGCGTCACGGAAAGCGTGGTTCAGTTGCATGCGTGCAGATAGAATGCTATCATCTGCAAAATCATGCCACGAGAACGCATACCAATGAGCAACAGCAAACATGGGCATCTCAATGCAAATCAAGGCATCCTGTATGGCCGCAGCCAGATTGTCCGGTGTGTAGCCCTGGACGTTATCCGGAATAGCGCCTATCCAGACAAGAATGGAGAGGAAGAATCCTTGCCAGTACGATGCAAAGATGATGAGCTTGACACACAAGAACTTGGGGACCGGCCTGAAGGGCTGTAGGTCGCGGTGCATGCAGACCCAGAAGAGGCCAAGTGAGTACAGGCTCAGAGTGACGCTGAGGTTATAGATGATGCCGCTCCAGAGGTAGCCCGAGGTAAGCCCAATGTATCCTTCTTGGTACGTTCCGGTGGCCTTCATGATAACAGCTGCCAAGGCAAGAATCGGCTTCAGCCAGGCGTACTGCAGGATGCCACGTTTGATCGACAGGAAGGTGTACGGATCTGAGATATCAACCTTGGCTAAGACATGATCCATTGGCCAGAGATGTTGAACTGGCGCTCGGCCATGCATCATGACAATAAGGGCCCGCTCGCCGCCGATATAGTTGATGAGTAACTGGAAGAAGGTATAGATGGTGAAGGCCTCGTATATGTCGCGTATGGGGTCGAGGAATGCGGCGGCTTTTAGAGAGATCATGCTTGTCCAGGAGGCTATGGAATAGATGGGGACCATGAGAAGGATTCGCACGACATATCTCTGCAGGAGAGGCTTTCGGTAGTTTTTCGCCTGAAGAAAGATGGAGCTGTGGGCACAGGTTAGCCATGGTGTTCGGTTGGATAGAGAAGCAACGCAAAATCCTCACACAATAGACATCAGTGTGGCGATCAGGGACGCGACGCCTGATACCACGATGGTGGCATATGTAAGCTTCTGGCCGGTGCCGCCATCCGCCATGATGCCGGCGTAGCTCTCCATTGTGATGCGCGATCCAGATGGGAAGCTGTGTCGTATCCCGCAGTTCGTCTGGCGCGTCCTAGTACATGGCTGAGGAGCGCGAGGGCGGCGTTGTAGCTAAGGCGGTCGGGGAGAGGAAGAGGGTGGACGCAGAGCTTTAGGTGATGACGTGGGCGTTGGTAGCTTATTGATGACGGGTCGGAGTCGAGTGATGACGACACTGGCGAGACTCGCAACCTCTTGGGTGTCGAAGTCGTGTCGCGTACTGACGCCCTCCCAAAGCAGGCTATTGCTGGTGGTAGCCCGTGGTAGCCAGATGATGAGGTCGTAGCCTAGAGTCGGTACGGAATTATGGTTCATGCGCCGCTTGCTTGCAACTCCCTTGCTTGAGCTAAGGTGTGAAGGTGCACGAGCAGGTAATTAGCTCGGGCGGTTTAGCGACCTGTAGCTCGTCCCTCGGCGGCTTATAGGGGCAGGCGGGAGCTTGACGCGGCTGCGTCTAGGCGGGTGGGGCGCTGCAACTATTGGCCCCGCAGACCCTTTGTCCCCTGTAACCCCTGTAGCCAGTCCTACTTGGTTGGGTCCTGACCTAGCAACTGCAGGGGATGGATGGAGAGATGCTCTCAACCGCGTCGCGAGCTGACCTTTACATGACCTGACGGTTCCTGACCGACTCCCATCAGCCAGGAGATGCTTCGCCCGCCGACTTGCGCTGTACCTCCTTTGCGCGCGACTGTTTCAATGCCAGCGACCCTGAGAACTAGATGACGTAGCGCCTGTTTTGCCAGCCCGCGGAGCTGCCGGAGCACCATCCACCATGAATACCACGCTGTTGTACTCCGATACTGGCATCGCAGCAAGAAGCGACTCGAGCCCCGGATTCAATTAGTAGGCTGCCCCTCCATGTGATCTGGCAATGGCTAGAAGCTGACTTGTATCGTCTGTAGCGAGTTCCTCATCTTCGTGGCCTTGTGCGGCGTCCTCTCCGTCTTCTTCCTCCTCTACTTCAACCGGGTCTTCGCATCCATCGTTTCCTACGGCATCCGAGCATGGACCTGGCACTGGTACCGCGTATACATCGATGTGCGGGCCGTTCAAATATCCCTCCTTGGAGGCCGAATCTTCTTCACTGGCTTACGATATCATGGCGAAAACGAGGCATTCATGGTCCAACATGGGTACATCACCTGGCGATATTGGCTGCGACGAGTTCGCGATGCAGACATCATCAACTCCCGCCAATCAGCCACGGATACCTCGGGAGCTAACAAGGAGAGGAATGCGCAACTGCCATCCCGTATTCAAGTCGACTTGACTGGCTTGGAGTGGTTTGTGTACAATCGCAGTCCAGCATACGATGGAGTCCTCCGTGGCCTTAATGAGGAGCTTGACCCTGAGTCCCGCTCCAGTGGAACATCGGAAATGGACGGAACTGCAATGAGGTCTCGTGGGTTCAAACGACCCAGGAACTCTGAAGCTGGGGCCGAGACGCAAGGCCAAGAGGGTCAAGGGTCGAACGAGAAGCATGGCCCGGATGCCCATGGAATGTTCAACTACCGGCGCTCTACCACCGGTTTTGGAAGCGCTGACGATGACGAGCAACTCAATGCCCCATGCGATGTCGAGTTACCATTCATGATCCAGCTGCTTCCCTTCCACATCGAATGTCATAAAGCTGCCGTTGTTATGGGGAATGAGAATACCAAGGGCATTCTCGTGGCTAGGGCCGATTCAATGTCGGTCGATGTGGACGCCTCGGAGACGGAAACTGCTGACCCTTACCGACAAACCTTTAAAATTAAATTCAAACACCCCGTGGTTGAAATGAAGGACAACGAAGATTTCAAAGAAGACCAAGTCTGTCGAGCAACTCGCGACCGAGACAACACCGAAGATCTGGATGACATACCTAAAAGATCACTTTTCCGTTATCACCGCCGCAGGGCCCTTAACTCACTCCGCAACCTGGTACCTTACTGGCGGCGATCTGTGGAATCCTTCTCAACCGACTCACGGAATGGAATGAACACTGCTGCTTCGCAAGTCCCTGGCGTCAGTCAGTGGCAAGGTTTGACCCGATATCTCGACGATCTTGACCAAGATGACCGGGCCCGATGGGCATCTGTTGAGTATGCCGCCGTGTCAACCGTCCTGGACAGTCCCGAGGCGACCCTGACCGTGTACTGGGATGTTGTGGGAAAGGTCACCCACCAACACCATCATCGGAAGGATAGGGCATTTCCCATCAATATCAACGGCAGCGAGCCTCCTGCTTGGGGCATGGATTTCTCCATAAAGGGTGGAACGATGAACTATGGTCCATGGGCAGATCGTCAGCGTGCAGATTTGCAACGGTTTTTCTTCCCAAGCCTTTGCAAAGATGTCACTCCAGCCCAACCATTGGAGCTTGGATCCTGGAGAGTTCCCACGCAGTTCAAGTTGTACGTCGAAATGGACGATGCCGCCACCCTGAGGGTTCCCATTAGGGAGGAATCCAAGAACTGGCGTTGGCGCGGCAAGGAGCCACAGATGAAACACCAGAAGGTCCCCACGAAACGGAAGCAAAGACACCGAGCAAAGAAGGACAGCAAGGGCGATGCAACTCAGTCGCGCCCTGCAGGTTGGTTGGAAGTGAAGATCCCTTCAAATTCCACGGTGAAATTCAACATGGATATGTTGGCCAGCTCAACGGGGTATTCTACTCGCCTCGATATTAACTTGCCGAGTTCCGAGCTGTGGAGCAGTGTCAATCATGACCTGCTCTGGCGATCTGGTGCTCAACGAATATCTTGTGACCTTTCTAACCCTATTTCTTGGAATGGGCTGAGGAATTGGTACTTCAACATCATGAGCGACAAGATGGAGCTGTTCATCTTGCGAGACCATATCTTTCTCTTGACCGATTTGGTGGACGACTGGACGAATGGGCCACCAGCGGAGTATCTCGTCTTCACACCATTTAAGTACCACGTCAACCTCAATCTGCAATCCCTAAAACTGTACCTGAACGTCAACGAAGCCAACATCATCGACAAGGCAACAGTAATAGAGGAGAACACGTACTTCATTCTCTCTAGCCCTGCACTAATCGCCGAACTATGCATCCCCATCGACACCTTCCGACCCAGCAAGAACCATATTCCGTTTGAGGTGCGAGCTGATTCACTAGATCTCGCACTTCGGGTTCCAGAATGGAATACCCAGGCTGCCTTCCTCTCCTCTCGGGATCTTGGTCATGTTGAAGGCCTGGTTGTTGACGGAGGCTACCACTATAACGCAACAACCTCCTCCGCAAACACTGATACTCTGATCCTGAATGTTCGCGGACAATCTCCCTACGCTTATCTGTACGGGTTCTTTGTTCGATATGCTATCCTGTTGAAGGACAATTATTTTGGTGATTGTGTCCACTTCAAGACACTGAACGAGCATCAAGAACAGCTGCAGTTGAAGCAAAGAAATCCCGAAGCGGAGGACACTAACAAACCTCCTCACAAGAAGTCAAATGATATGGACGTTATCCTTAGTGTAAAGGTGGACGATCTCAGGCTCATGCTACCAACGAACCTCTACTCTGCCAATCGCTTCGTTCAAGCCGAACTAGCAAGCATTTCTGTAGACATGCGGTTCACAAACTACTTCATGGAGATGGAAGTTGAGGTGAGCCCAGTGAGCCTGTCGCTAGGGAATTCAGAAGGAGAGCTCGACTCCCCTGGAATGTCTTCATCCAGCACTCAACTCTTCATCGACGGTGTGCGCCTCTTCGGACACAAGCTCTTTGGCCTCCCGCCGACGGAGCCTGCGTATCTGTGTAATTGGGATGTCGGCGTGGGCGCTATCAGCGGAGAATGCACCGCTGATTTCCTCGTTGCGCTTGTGAGGGGGGCGAAAGGCCTTGCATTCTCATTCGACGACAATGAAAATGCTCTGGTGCCCTACTCATCCTTGATTTTTTACGACATCACCTTCGCACGGGTCAACGTTGACTCCGTTCGAGTTTGGCTTCATGTGGACGAAGCAGCATTCCTTCTGTCGACTGACGCCATTGATGTCAACTATAATGATTGGGCCCGATCGCACTACTCGAAACGCGCGAACATCAACATACCCAACATCCAGGTTTCGTGTGTGAACGCCGAGTCAGCTGGACGACAGCAGAAGTCAAGATACCAGCATCCTGTAGACACAGAGGCTTACTTACGAACTGCCGTGCATCTTGCAGTCGTTGGACGAAAGTTCCACTTTACCGACGAAAGAAAACTGCAGCAGGAGTTGGTGCAGCGAGAAGATCAGAGAACACACCGCGTCGAGTTTCTTGTGCTACCTCATTACCTCGATGAGATGATCCCAGAGGCAGTAGATCCTCCAGCTCAATGTGCACCCCCGCCACCACACCCTGCCGTCGCTATCGAAGGAGGTGCCGAAAGCGAGTCCTACAGAACAATCGCCTCTCGTCGTTCACGAGGCCTAAGCCACAAGAGCTCATTCCTCTCTCTTGCTCAGAGCCAACACCGGACTCGTTCCGGGTCAAAGCAGGGTGGCCACCTGGATCCCAGGTCCGCCTCGGCAGATAACCGGGCATCACTGAGGCAGAGGGGATCCCAGGGATCGTTTGGGCATATGTCAGTTGGAGAATATGCCCTGCGGGAGAACCAAGCTCATTCATCTGTTGCCTTCTCGAGCCAGTACGTGGCACCTCACTTTCCACTTCAAGGCGTGCAACCAAGCACCCACGAAGTTCCGTTCCAAAGCATTGAAGAAGGCGACGAAGATGAAGTGTTCGACATCGCGAATGCTGAGCTTGATGACATTGACCCGAACTGTCTCAGTGAGGATCATACGTACATGAGCGCCCTGATCGAATTTCCGTCTGGTATATCGGCTTTTGCGAACCCGATGTCCATTCGCTATGCCGCCTCACTCCTGGATGTACTGCAGCCGAACGAGCCTGACGATTTACTGGATGCTTTCCAAGTTGATGCCATGACACAAATCTTTGACCTACAGAAAGATCGTGGCACTGGAGGGAAGATTAGAGATATCTTGGTTAGGGTGCCGAAGGCCAACTTCCGTCTTCTGAACTCAACGGCGTCTGATCCATCGGAGCCTTCCCAGGACGAGCAAGACCAATATGACGTGACAATTTCGAAAGTGGCATTGGTTACTCGCACCACTACCAATTGGGAAGATCCGTTCAAGCCGGAGACATCAAATGATAGAACTTCCGTTCACCTACGATTAGGATCAGCGGAAGTGTCTGCCTCCGAGCGTCTATCCTCTCTGCAAGAGCCCCAAGCCGCCGTCATGGCCCAGATCGACAACGTCGTTGTGTCAGTTGGCTCGAAGGACGTGAGATACATTGACGCCGATATTGGCTCGATTGTTGGCAGCACAGCGTCTGGTAAGGTTGAGTACCTTGCTTCTCTGATACATCGCACAGGGACCATTGCCACCGATCTCAAAGAGTTACTTTCAGAGACCGTCACAAAACACGAAACCTGCCACAAATACTTCACATATCGTCTGCTCGAAGAAGGACAATCGACCAAAGACCCATCGTTCTTGGTTCGCCCCTCTGCCGTACTTCGGTCGACGAATGACCATATTCGGACATTTGATTCCTGGAAACTCGCAATGCGGCTGCGTCAAATCTGGACATCCATGGATGTGCAATCCCGGTACCACCTGATCCAACAGTGTCGGAATGGTGTCCCAACACTCCCAGATGACGCAACTGAGTTTGTGGTTGAAGCCTTTGAGAGATGGCGCGGCTGGGACCTGGAAGACTTGACCGAGGCTTTCCTACTTAAGGACATCTTTGGCCAAATCGGAGATGCAACAACGAAGCCTGACGACCATATTCCAATTCTCGGCGCTTGTAGACTTGGCGAAATGCACTTAGTACTTGACCCAGGTCCGAAACAAAACAAGATCGGTTTCGTCGACTTGGCTGCAAGAATCGATCAACAGGAGATCAACCCTGCAGAAAATTTGGCTTCTCCTGGAAACGCGGACAAGCCTCTTACTGTTGTCAACCTATGCTGCAACGAGGCGGCAATAAACCTGAACTGGGAGCTTTGTGAGCTAGCAGAGGACATACTGCGGCTCTACAACAAGAGTCGAAGCCAACCCAAGCCGAGCCCGACGACAGTGGTTTCCAAGAGTCATTCGAAGCCAAGTTCCAGTACCTTGCCCCCAATCCACGTCGTACTCGAAGTGACTAGGGGTTCTATTGAAGTCGAGACTATCAACCTCAACTCGAAGACTCTCAGTCATGGGCTGAAGGGGTCTCTTCTCTTGCATGGTGGACAAGAGAGCTCGGAATCCATCAACTGCATGATGAACTGCAATGCCGTAACATCCACAATGCATAGCAATTCTCATCTCCTTGGCATGTCGCAGCTTCTGGAACCCAGCATGTTTTTGTCTCACGAGGTCCAAGAAACCGACGAAGCGTCTTGTCATACTGTGAAAGCGACTGCTAGCAGCAAAAGCCTGACATTTGCGATCAAGGAAGATCCCATCGGACTCTTGGAGGTGGCCGACCTTCTGTTTCGCGACGAAATCACTCAACTGTATCGCCTCAAGAGTCAGTTGGTCACGTCGCCAAAGCCGAAGCCACGACGAGAACTAAAGAGAATATCGGAACGCCTTTCTAGCGTGAGGGTCAACATTGCCATGTTCCTGGATCAATACAGTATCTCTGTTCCTTTCCTCCAGTCCTTGACCTACAAGATTACTGGAACAGTTGCACGAGCCGCAGCTGCAGCGAACTTTGGAAAGGAAGTGATTTTTGACTTTGATGTCAAGGAAAATTACCACGAGATGCAAATCAATGTCAGAAACGAGCCTCGTAGCATCTCGCTCCTGCAAATTCCTCCAACGAATGGCCGCATCACAAGCCATATTGGCCAGACTGAGCATTCAGTTACGGTTCTTTCATCGCTTGAAGTTGTGCAGCTGGACGCTTCAGCAGTCTACAGTCTACTCACTGCGCTGAATAAGCCGCAGATATCCAGTGCTATTCAGGAGTTGCAACAGCAAACCAAGCTCATCAAAGGTCACATCTCTGACATCTTTGGCTCAGACGGAACAGACACGCCCAAACAAGTAATTCCAGCAACTGAGCCGAACCTGAAGCTCGTCTACAATGTCCATCTGACCCTGGCTGGCTTACATGTATTTGCCAACACATCTTTGAAGTCGGACATCGAGCCCCTTGCTCGTGTGCTCTTCTCTCTGGACAGAGCTCATTTACATGCCTCCAACAGGCACGAAGCGGAGGGGCCTATTCTCAAGTATCCCGAGCTACACTTGAATCTTAGCCAGATCGGCCTTGACATTCGACGAGGCCACGAGGGCTCTATGAGATCGTGCGGAAGCCTTGGGGTGGGAGTTACCGTTTCCGCCAGTTCCAACATGGGCGATGATGGGAGAGAAACTTGGTCCTTCAATTTCAGCAGCGACGATTTCGAGTGTAAGCTTGCTCCAGAAACCATCTCGACCGTTGTCGACGTTCTTGGCTATATGGGCGAGAAGATCAAGGACCTCGATACCTCTCGCGAGCTGGACTACCTGCGAAAACTAAGACAGTCCAAGCCGAAGATCACGATCAACGGTGACGAGGAACTGCCAGATGATGCCGATTTCATCGACTCAGTATTGGCAGCTGTGAAATATCATTTCGAACTTCGAAACATTCGAGTCTGCTGGATCGTCGCAGACAGCCTTGATGACCAGTCTAGTCGTAAGGAAGATCTCGTCCTGTCTCTGAAGCTCTTTCAGTTCGGTACAAAGACCAGGCATTCAGCTCGGTTGGCCATTGAGAACTTCCAGATCCAGATGGTACCACCTGGCCAAGACATGAGCCTCCGATCCCTCCATTCGGCCCTCCTTCCCGAAGTCATCTTCAACATTGCCTATGTCTCTACTGCGGAGGCCCGCCGTATGGCGTTCCAGGTTGTGGGCGAGTCTCTCGATCTTCGCCTGACGTCAGGCTTCATCGTGCCAGCTGCTCACCTCACCGAATCGATTTTGCTTTCGACGAAGAATGTGCAGCAGGCATCAACACAATGGAACACTGTGGTGGCACCACCTGACAAGAAGCCAAGCCAGGCGGTCAAGAAAGAACCTCACCGAAGTACCTTTGGCAACAAGAGATTGGAGAATCTGCTTGTCGATGCAGATTTCGCGGGTGCTGTCGTTTACGTGTCAAGCAAGAGGGCTATGGATGACTCTGTGAATTCAAGACATGGACGCCCCTCCTTGGCTGGCAAATATGGCCAATTCAACGCAGATGATTCTGGCAGTGGAGCCGTCCTGCGCAGTCCTGGGTTGGCTTGGAAGGTTGAGTATCGAGATAATGGAGAAGAAGATCCTTCGCTCTATGGCGAGATCAAGGTTGACGCATCCAGCAACATTCTCTATCCATCAGTCGTTCCGCTAGTGATGGACATGATGTCAAGTGTGAAGGAGGTTGTCAAGGATGACGAAGAAGCTGAGCCATCCGAGCAGCCGGAGTCACCAAAGACCAAACCTGAAAAGTCTGGGGATGAGGATAACATCCTTACCGCAGACCCAAGCGCCGTTCTGGGTCGCCTGAAGCTCAACTTGGGTCTGCGTATATGCAGACAAGAGTTCTCCCTCAGTTGCCAACCGATCGCGCGCGTTGCTGCTACAACATGCTTTGACAACATCTACTTCACGGTCAATACCGTGCGTTCCGTGGAGCAGGGCAACTTCTTCGCGATTTCGGGAGCATTTACCAAGCTGCACGCGTCCGTTCAGCATGTGTACTCCAGGGAATCGACCGCAAGCTTCGAGCTCGACTCTATCACACTGTCTTTCATGAACAGCAAGCACTTCAGTGGAACCAGTGGAGTGTCCGCCATCATCAACGTTAGCCCCATGGTAGTAGCCATCAACGCCAAGCAAGCGCAAGACTTCTTGCTCTTCCGAGAGATTTGGTATCCTAGCGAGCTACGTCAAGGGTCTTCAGCACCAGTGCCGAAACTCCAGCCTGAAACCTCGCAGGGTCATTTGGTGCAGCGATATCAGCAGGTGGCAGCGACAGCTGCATTCCCTTGGACGGCAACTATATCAATTGCCGCTCTTGATGTCACCATCGACCTGGGACAAGCCATTGGAAAGTCGGCATTTGCGATCAATAACTTCTGGATTTCCTCTAAGAAGACATCAGACTGGGAGCAGAACCTCTGTCTCGGTTTCGATAAGATCGGGGTCGACTGCACGGGGCGGCTGAGTGGATTTGTTGCATTGCAAGATTTCAGACTTCGAACCTCGATTCAGTGGCCGAAACGAGAGGAGGCGTTGAACGAGACACCCTTGATTCAGGCCTCGATCGCCTTCAACGCATTCCGAGTCAAGGCGGCCTTCGACTATCAAGCCTTCTTGGTTGCCGACATTACCTCGCTTGAGTTCTTGATGTACAATGTGCGCGAGAGCCATGACGGTAGTGGAGATCGACTGGTTGCAATCTTTGACGGAGAAGCCGTCCAAGTCTTCGGTACGACGACGTCAGCAGCACAAGGTATTGCCTTGTGGCAAGCCATCAAGAAGCTGGTCCAAGAAAGAAAAGAGAGCTTCGAGACTTCCCTGAAAGAGATTGAAAAGTTCATGAAACGAAGGTCGGTTGCCTCTCGAACGGCGATGCCCCAGGTTGTCCCAACGCCTAAGCTTCGTGAAGAGGACACCATTTCCAAGTCTCCCATCTCTCTAGACACAGATGTTGTGGTTACGCTCAAGGCACTGAACCTGGGCGTGTTCCCAAGCACCTTCTCCGACCACCAGGTTTTCAAGGTGGAAGCCCTCAACGCATACACTCGGTTTGCAGCTAGCTTGGAACAGCGACGCATCCACAGCATCCTCAAAATGATGCTGGGACAGCTTCGAATTGGACTTGCGGGGGTGAGAAATGTGGAGGCGCCGAAGACGCTGAGTGAGATCTCGGTGGAGGACGTTGTTCAGCGGGCAACTGGATCCCGCGGCGGAACGATCCTCAACGTCCCGCAGGTATCAGCAGTCATGGAGACGTGGCAAAAACCGCAGGACAACCAAATCGACTACATCTTCAAGAGTGCGTTTGAAGGCAAGGTGGAAGTTGGCTGGAACTTCTCACGAGTCAGCTACATCCGTGGCATGTTTGCCAACCACTCCAAGGCGCTGGAGCAGATTTGGGGCAAGGAGCTGCCGCTGACAGCAGTCAAGATCACGGGAGTGCCTGGGACGGAGGCGGAGCAGCGGGAAGGCGAACAGCAGAAGATTACGGCCGAGGTGAATGTGCCGCAGTCCAAGTACGACTACGTCGCGTTGGAGGCGCCCGTCATCGAGACGCCGCAGTTGCGTGACATGGGAGAGGCAACGCCACCGCTGGAATGGATCGGACTGCACCGCGATAGGTTGCCTAACCTGACGCATCAAATTGTGATTGTGTCACTGTTGGAGTTGGTCGGCGAGGTGGAGGATGCATATTCTTCGATCTTGGGATCGTCGTGAGGAGAGTTCTCGTGGAGTGGGTGTGCTGAGTGTTGCCCGTGTGAGTCATTCGGTGGGAGATATGCAAGCAAGCGAGGCGTTTTCATTCCGGGGTGATGTGTTTTATGTATAGATGAAAGTTTGGAGAGTTAGTCATGGGGTAAAACTAATATTATGAATCAAGTCTACGAATTGCATGCGTCTACGCCTTGTATCGCGCCCGTTGGGTCATGGCATGTAAGTGGAGTGAATGGTGGTGAGACGGATCCGTCATGGTTCTTGAAGGTGTAAGTTACGAAGTAAGGTGTAGGTAGTTAGCCGGGAGAGCTCAGCCCCGCTTCAGTCGAGCTTGAGCTTGACCTAGGTAACTTAAGACATCCCCGATTGGGCAGCTACATGAAGACGAGTCCCATTGGGTCTTTTGGACATGCTCCAATTGGAACAGGGCGACGGATCGAGCGGATGGCAGGCCGACAGCTCTGTGAGCGTCCAATGGCAGACAGCAGAGGCCAGACCCGTGGCTCGAAGATTTCTAAGCTGGAGGGGGCCGGTACATTCGCAGGTTGGGCGGCGGGAGTAGTTTCTTGGTGCTGAAGAACCAGGGAGATACCTGTCACAGAGATGGTGGCCGGGTACCATTCCGTCCAGACCACGGATGCTTGCGGTTGTGGCGGGCTTGCGGTCATGGCGGGGCAATCTACCTATGGAGGAGGTGTTTTTTGTGCGAGCTCCAGCAACAGAGCTGCCACAGCTTAGAAAGCATCCTTTCTTGGCCCACACCAAAATGCAACAGGGCCACCAGCATGGACAAGCATCTGAACAAGCACCGTGACAAGCATGCTCAGTCACGAACGACATCCAGCGTCTGGTGAATCAAAGGCTAAAACGCTGAAGAAACAATGCCAAGTCACCAGGTGGGAGGCAAGCTCGATGCCGAATGATCAATGGGGCGTTGTGGGCGAGACTGGGACTGGGAGGGGCGTTGCTGGGCGTTGCTGGGCGCAAACGCATGCCGTCATAGGCTGGTCACACTGATGGTTTTGGTGAGCGGGGGAAACGAGAATCTTTGCCTTGCGAACAGGGGATATCTGGCTATCCCTCTGCTATGCAAAGCATCATCTGCAGATAATCGCCTCTCTCGGACAAGAGTCACAGATGACCGCTTTTGGTAGTTTCGGTAGGATTTGGATTCGGTCTGGCTCAGCACACACAGCCAGTCAGACAGTGAATGATGAATCAACTCAGTCAGCCCGGCCAAAGCTACCTGGTCGAAGCTACCGGTGCCAACCTTCGCATGGGAGGTTACCCGAGATATCTCCTGGGGCGGCATGGCGGCGAATCAGGGTTGGTGCCCTTTTTTGTGCGTGGGTGGTGCGCGTTGGGTTGCTCGTGTTGCTCTCTGGGCCGACTCGAGTTTACAGTGGTCCTCAGTGGTATTCACTGGCGCTATCTCACTGAAAGAGACCCGCCGAACCCCTCCATCCCACTGATCCCACTGCCCCTCCCCCTCCTCCGTGAGAGAAAAAAACGAGCTTCTGGCGGGCAGAAAATCCTGCCCAGCACCCGCCCAGCAGCCCAGCCAGCCCACTGAGCGACCTCCCAGTGGCGGGGTTGTCCAGCTGGCTGCCAGGCTGCCCCACCAAAAAACCCACCCTTTTTTTAGCCCAAATTTTTTTCCCTCGCCTGTCGCAGCTGGTGCGGCGTGCGGCGTGTGGCCCTGTGTGGCCTGTGGTCTGTGGTCCAACTTTGCCGTCGCCGGGGTCGTCACATCCTCCTCCACCCTCTTTCCCCTCCCACCCTCCTCTCTCCCTCCCTCTTCTCTTTTTTCCCTTCTTCCCAACCTTACTCAAGGGACGCATAAAAGAGCGACAGTGGTTTCCCCCCCCTCGCTGTCCCTCCACCACCGACACTTCGAACGTTGCCCTCACGAGGCACCGCTTTGCATCTCGCACCAAGGATTCAGATCGCGGGGTGAACTTGACCCCGCTCTGTTCCACATCAACAACTTCGACTTTTCACACCAACACATAGTCAGGTCATCTCATCAATACCGCCAAGATGGTCAAGTAAGTCGCCTCTTTCTTCAATCTGCCTTGTACCAGCATCGTCGCCGTCGCAGATGGCTTCATCAAGCTTTTCTCAGCTTCGTTGCTGGTGCTGGTGCTGGTGCTGCTCCTCCTCTTACCCACCACTCCTACACACCACCGCCACCAATTTTTATACCCCGCTCGGAGATAAGCTACGACAAGTCCATGAACTGACATGATGCCAAAATAGCTTCACCATCGACGAGATCCGTAAGCTTATGGACAAGCCTACCAATGTCCGTAACATGTCCGTTATTGCCCACGTCGACCACGGCAAGTCTACCCTCACCGACTCCCTGCTCGCCAAGGCCGGTATCATCTCCTCCGCAAAGGCTGGTGATGCTCGAGCCACCGACACGCGTGCAGACGAACAGGAACGTGGTATCACCATCAAGTCCACCGCCATTACCCTGTACGGTCAGCTTGGCCCTGACGACGATGTCTCCGAGATTCTCGGCCAGAAGACCGACGGCAAGGATTTCTTGATCAACCTCATTGACTCCCCCGGTCACGTTGATTTCTCCTCTGAGGTCACTGCCGCTCTCCGTGTCACTGATGGTGCTCTCGTCGTCGTCGACACCGTCGAGGGTGTCTGTGTCCAGACCGAGACCGTGCTCCGACAGGCCCTTGGTGAGCGCATCAAGCCCGTCATCATCATCAACAAGGTCGATCGTGCTCTTCTCGAGCTCCAGGTTTCCAAGGAGGATCTTTACCAGTCCTTCTCCCGAACCATCGAGTCCGTCAACGTCATCATCTCCACCTACTTCGACAAGAGCCTCGGTGACGTCCAGGTCTACCCCGAGAAGGGTACCGTTGCCTTCGGTTCCGGTCTCCACGGCTGGGCCTTCACCATCCGCCAGTTCGCTGTCCGATATGCCAAGAAGTTCGGTGTTGACCGTGCCAAGATGATGGAGCGTCTCTGGGTTAGTTCATTCCATCCCCGGTTCTGAAATTCCACAATGTGACTGACATGTTTTCACGTAGGGCGACAACTTCTTCAACCCCAAGACCAAGAAGTGGACCAAGAACGGCACCTTCGAGGGTAAGCAGCTCGAGCGTGCTTTCTGCCAGTTCATCCTGGACCCCATCTTCAAGATCTTCGCCGCCGTCATGAACTTCAAGAACGACGAGATCACCACTCTCCTCGAGAAGCTCAGCCTCAAGCTCTCTGCCGATGATCGCGAGAAGGAGGGCAAGCAGCTCCTCAAGGTCGTCATGCGCACCTTCCTCCCCGCTGCCGACTCTCTCCTCGAGATGTTGATTCTCCACCTCCCCTCCCCCGTCACCGCTCAGCGCTACCGTGTTGAGACCCTGTACGAGGGTCCTGCCGACGATGAGGCCGCCATTGGTATCCGCGACTGCGACCCCAAGGCTCCTCTCATGCTTTACGTCTCCAAGATGGTGCCCACTTCCGACAAGGGCCGATTCTACGCCTTCGGTCGTGTCTTCGCCGGTACCGTCCGATCCGGTCTCAAGGTCCGCATCCAGGGCCCCAACTACATCCCTGGAAAGAAGGACGATCTCTTCATCAAGGCCATTCAGCGCACTGTCCTGATGATGGGTGGCAAGGTCGACCCCATCGACGACATGCCTGCCGGTAACATTGTTGGTCTGGTTGGTATCGATCAGTTCCTGCTCAAGTCTGGTACCCTTACCACCAGCGACACTGCCCACAACCTCAAGGTCATGAAGTTCTCCGTCTCCCCCGTCGTCCAGCGCTCCGTCCAGGTCAAGAACGCCCAGGATCTCCCCAAGCTTGTCGAGGGTCTCAAGCGTCTCTCCAAGTCCGACCCCTGTGTCCTGACCTTCACCAACGAGTCGGGTGAGCACGTCGTCGCTGGTGCCGGTGAGCTGCATCTCGAGATTTGCCTCAACGATCTCCAGAACGACCACGCCGGTGTTCCCCTGACCATCTCCGACCCCGTCGTCCAGTACCGTGAGACCGTCACCGGCAAGTCCAGCATCACTGCTCTGTCCAAGTCTCCCAACAAGCACAACCGTCTGTACATGATTGCTGAGCCCATCGAGGAGGAGCTGTCCCTCGCTATCGAGGGTGGCAAGGTCAGTGCTCGTGACGATTTCAAGCTCCGTGCCCGTGTCCTCGCCGACGAGTACGGCTGGGATGTCACCGACGCCCGAAAGATCTGGACCTTCGGTCCCGACGGTACCGGTGCCAACCTGTTGGTCGACCAGACCAAGGCCGTCCAGTACCTCAACGAAATCAAGGACTCCGTCGTCTCTGGTTTCCAGTGGGCTAGCCGAGAGGGTCCCATTGCCGAGGAGCCCATGCGATCCGTCCGCTTCAACCTTATGGATGTCACCCTCCACGCCGATGCCATCCACCGTGGTGGAGGCCAGCTTATCCCCACTGCCCGTCGTGTCCTGTACGCCGCCTCCCTGCTTGCCGAGCCCGCTCTTCTCGAGCCCGTCTACTTGGTCGAGATCCAGGTCCCCGAGCAGGCTATGGGTGGTGTCTACGGTGTCCTTACCCGACGACGTGGTCACGTCTTCAACGAGGAGCAGCGCCCCGGTACTCCCCTGTTCAACATCAAGGCCTACCTCCCCGTTCTGGAGTCTTTCGGCTTCAACGCCGATCTGCGCCAGGCCACTTCCGGACAGGCCTTCCCCCAGTCCGTCTTCGACCATTGGCAGGCTCTGCCCGGTGGCTCTCCCCTCGACAACACCTCCAAGGTCGGAACCATCGTCACCGAGATGCGCAAGCGCAAGGGTCTCAAGGTCGACGTGCCCGGTGTCGAGAACGTAAGTTTTACCTGCTCTTTTTGTGAAAAAGCTAGCGCGCTGACGAATATTTCCAGTACTACGACAAGCTGTAAGCGGCTTCCTGATGTGTCGATGGAACCACGATTCGTGCCAAAGTGGGCACAAAAGATCAACCGGCTGGTATTAAAGATTTGGGACGTATGCCCAATCCTATGGAGGAGCTCCCTCTGAGTCCAGGAGGGCATGCTGAGCGAATACCAAAAGAAAAAAGTCGAGAGCTGGGTTGATGCTAGACACCAAGGAAGCTCGGTTTGGCTTTCATGTAGTTACGTCACCATTTGATGAGTTGAAACACGTTTAGAAAGAAGTTAAAGGATGCCTGTGCCTATGTGACTTGGAGTGAATCAAAGACCGCCTGGTAGAATTCCCGCGAATTTTACATTAAATCATGTTGCTCTCAGAATGGGCGTTATTTTGACTCAAGTTGGAATGATATGATACAACGGGATGATGTACACCATGGCCTAGTAGATCTAAGCAATGCCTACTGAATTTTTTTTTTCGAAGGATGTTGGACTTGATTAATTTCGGGCGTTTTTAGGTCCATTGTCTTTGCTTGCTTTTGCGGGAGCTGGCGGGTGGGCTCCGAGAGTCCGAATTGGCGGCGACTCGGCCGGCTGTGACGACAGTTCGGCGCCGCAAGAGCTAAAATTAGGTCGTGCACCTCCTCCAACTTTCGTAACCTCAGACGAAGAGCGACACCCCAAGTCTGCAATCTTCACCAAGAGCAACCAAAGCGCCAACAAATTTATCCGGAGTGCCCTCATGCGCTGCGACCACTACATTCCGTCCTCCCCCTTACTCCGTGGCGTGTGAGCCATGTTGTTCCCCGAAGAAGATGCGCCGATGCTGAAGGCGTGGATTGTCAAGCGCATCGAAAACACGTTGGTTGCCCTCGTGGTCCTCGAGGCTCCCTTCGAGGCCCAGCGATCAATGCTGACTCGTGTCCCAATAGGTCCGACGCAGATGCCGATGTCCTTGCCGAATACGTCATTGCCCTGCTGAAGCATGATGGCGACCGCGAGGCGGTGCGGAAGCTTTGCGAGCAGGAGATTCCCGACTTTTTATCAGAAGGTACGCATGCACCCGAATGAGCTCACCTTGGACCACGGCGCGGATGCCTGTGGGCTGTGCCACGCTTGTATTTACCAGCTGCTAACACGGAGGCGCAAAACTACAGATCCCAAGGCCTTCCTCGACGATGTTTTCCAGGCCATCACCTACAAGACGTACATACCTGGCGCTCCGCCGCCGCCGAAATTTAGTTCCGAACTGCCTCCCACACAGCCCGCTTCCTTCGACAGTGGCGCTCCCAACGGCGGCTCACGGAAACGAGGCTTCCATGACCGAGACGAGTTCGACGGGCCCGACCCACGAGACGGCTCTAACCAGGCCGGCCGAGCCTATAAGCAACCTCGTCGCGGCGGGCGTGGCGGGCGAGGCGATGATATGAGAGGTGGTCGCTACGGAGGACCGCCCGGGGCCATGCATGGCTTTCCTCCGCAGCAAGACATGCCGACCTTCGATCCTAATAACCCGATGGAGGCCTTTATGCAGCTGCAGGCCATGGGGCTTCAGTACCCAGGTATGCCCAAGTTCCCGCAACCATACGGCGGCGGGAGGGGCCAGCCGAGGCGGAAGGGCCGCTGTCGCGACTTCGATACTAAGGGGTTTTGTTCTCGCGGCAGTACGTGCCAGTACGATCACGGGAACGAGTCTATCTTCATGCCGCAATCCATGGGGCTACCTAGTGATGGTATGTACTTTCAGTCCCCATGCTGCTTCTAAATCACGCCGTTTGCAACCGTTCTAACCCAGTGTTTCCATCAGATTACGACCCCAGTGATTCTATGTTCGCCATGGCGAATGCGCAGAACCACATGAATCCATTCGGGTTCCAACCTGACATGGGCGGCCGTGGCCGAGGGGGTCGCAAAAACCGAGGCCCTAAGAAAGGCGGTGCGCGTGCTCCCTTCTCCGCGGACGGCCCAGTCCATGATCGGTCTAAGAGCACCATCGTAATAGAGAATATCCCGGAGGAAAGCTTCAACGAAGACATGGTCCGGGACTTCTTTTCCCAGTTCGGCAGCATCCAGGAAGTGTCGATGCAGCCGTACAAGCACCTCGCGATTGTCAAGTACGACAAATGGGGGTCAGCCAACGCAGCCTACAAGTCGCCAAAGGTGATATTCGACAACCGCTTTGTCAAGGTCTTTTGGTATAAGGACGAGTCGGACATGCTGCCGGCATCAGTGCCCGCCAACGGGGGTAACTGGACCGGCGACCCCAGCGCATCCGCCGACGGCCAGGAGCCGGAGCCGGAAATCGACATGGAGGAATTCCAGCGGAGGCAGGATGAGGCCCAGAAGCACCACCAAGAGCGGGAGCTCAAGAGGGCGGAGCTGGAACGCCAGCGGATAGACCTCGAGCGCCAACAACAAGAGCTGCTTGCGAGGCACCGCGAGGAGAACGAGAAGCTCCAAAGGAGGCTCACCGGCCAGAGCAGCGAAGGCGGCGACGCGCCGTCGTCGGGGACAGACATGCTGCGCGCCAAGCTGGCAATGCTGGAGCAGGAGGCCAAGATCCTCGGCATCGACCCCGACGCCGAGGATGATACTGCCAGCTCGTATCACCCACCCCGCGGCGGATATCGAGGACGCGGAGCGCCTCGTGGAAGGGGTTACGCTCCGAGGGGACGGGGCAGCGCCCGGGGCCGTGGCGGCAACATGCACGCGGCGTATGCGCAGTACTCAATCGACAACCGTCCCAAGAAGCTCGCTGTCACGGGCGTGGACTTTACAGCGACCGAAAAGGACGAAGTGCTGCGTCACTTCCTTCTGGTAAGAAATCCTCTCCTAACTCTCCTATATCCCAGATCCGTCTTTCCTGTAGCTAACGATGTACCCAGAACCTTGGCGAGTTTGAATCCGTTGACCCCTCTCCGTCCGTCACCCACGTCTCCTTCCAAGACCGCAAGACGGCCGAGAAGTTCTACTACTCTCTCCATGGAAAGGAACTCCCGGGCGTTGACGGCCGCTTGGACCTCGCCTGGGTGTCCACCCCGTTGCCGCCTGTCAGGATGAACACGGTCGACGACCACAACGCCTCCGCGGCGGCCGCAGCCGAAGACAAGGACGACGTCATGACGGGCTTCAACGAGCCGTCGCATGAGGAAGAAGAGCCCATACGACGGAGGGAAGAGAGGGCGGTGGATATGGACTACGAAGTGGCAGATGAGGATGGCTGGTGAAACTAGATCAGAGAGGTTGCGAATTGCTGAGAAAATGGCTCCTTCAGCGAGAACAGGGGACGGCTTGTTAGATAAATGGGTATGAAAGGTGTCACGATCACGGTTGAGATAAATCAAAAGGGAAATGAAAAGACTTGGCGGTTTGGGTTTCCTGCCTGATCAGACAGAAGAAGAGAGGGCGTTGAGCCCTGGAATTGGAATATCATAGCCAAAAGATTCGGCACTATATTCGTCTTCAACTTGACGTCCTCTCTCCAACTCGCGATGACCTCGCTGCTGGGGCATCTCCCATAATCTCGCCTCCCGCCATGGCCAACATGCCATCATCTTGCCATCATCTCCAGTTGACCTCCACTTCCTCTTCATGTCTTCCCTTCCCTTCCTCCTTTCCAGTCCTCCTTTCTGTTCCTCCTTTATTCTCCTCCAATCTATCTCCCCAAAATTTCATATCATCCGTCATCCATCATCCATAGGCCTTGCCGGCGGGGTATCGTTGAGATGTAGAACAAGCAAAGCACGCCCCCAAAAAAAGAGAAAGTCGTCTGCGCCCCGCCGGGTTTTGTTTTATTGTGCGCCGCTCCCCCGTGTTCCATGGTAACTTTTTGTTGAAAAAGACACCCCCGTTGATGCACCAAGACGTAAAATAAAATCAAATAAAATCAAAACAGGAAAGTAAAGAAATGAGAAGAAAACGCCCAATGATGCAATAATGCTTTATGGTGATTTTCCGAGACGCATACACCGAAAAATGTTCCTTTAGGAAAAGAACCAGCGCATCCGTTTTGCGACATGGGATGGGAAGTGTTGTACTCCCTCCCTGTCGTCGCGTGCGGACGATTAGTTCGCGGCCGCGGCACCGTTGGTGGCGGCCTTAGGAGAGGCTGGAGTGGTTAGGTCCTTGACCTCGAGGTTCTTGAGGAGATCGAAGATAGTTGCGTTATCATGGAAGTCGTTGTTCACTGTAAGAAAGTCAGCTTTATTTGAATCATACATGATCGGTTAGAGGGTTTTTCTTACCAATGTTGACCAGGTACCACTCATTCATGACCTGGTCGATCAAAGCTCGGCTGGGAGAGTTGGCATCGTAGCAGTGGCCCCAGTCGACGCCCAGGCGGAAGGCCTCATCCTTCCAGGCGAGGAAGCTTATGCTCTCGACAATGGTCGGCTGGACAATCTCCTTGCCGGGGAACACACCCCATGTGACAGCGTTGGGGCCATCGCTGGGGGCGTTGGATCGGAGCTCACCATCCTTGGTGACGGCGTAGTAGGTGAGATCGGGGTGGTTCTCGATGCGGCCGATCATTTCGTTGAAGACATCGGGGTGAACGAGAAGCTCCAGGTACGACTTCTGGTAGACATAACCGTTGGAGGGGCCCCAGCCGTGGACAGGGTGCGATGACTTGGCACCGTCAACAGCGGGCTGTGAGTTGACAGTGAGGAGGCCACGCTTGTTGAGGGCAATGAGGCTTTCCCGGATGTCGTCGGCCTCACTGGTGAGAGGCGCCTCACTCCAAGGAAGAGAGTCGATCTCGTTGTGAAGGTAGCGAACAAAGAGGTTGGCAATGTCCTGGATGGTCGTGGGCTCTCCCCACTTCTTGCGGTTGGCCTCGTTGGTGCCGGTCAGACCAATGCCATAGGCATCGAGCTCACCAAAGGCAGGAGACCGCGAGTCACCCCATCGGCCGTTGGGGAATTCATCCCAATCCTGGGTACGAATGACGTATGACTTGTTGCGGTTTCGCCAGAAGACGGGTCGAACGTCCTCCTCACGACGGCCAAGACCCTTGGACTGCTTCCAGGGGAGGGCCTGCTGGAGTGGCCGCTCAGCACTGGGGGCCCACTCGAGCTCCTCGAGGACCATGCGGGTGGCCTGGGCGAGGTTCATGGTGTAGAAGTGGAGATGGAAGATGCCGTTGGCGAGGAGCTTGCGGCACATGTCGGCGACGAGGGTCTTGGCAACCTCTCGAACAGCAACATCGTCGTTCTTGACGGGCTCGAGGGCGTCCATCCACTGTTGGGGAACCTTGCACTGCATGTGCTTGGCGCGGCGGAGGAAGCTGGCGTAGGTTGCAATGGGCATGATGCCGGGGAGGATGGGGATGGTGATGCCGCGCTCACGGACCTTGCGGACCCAGCGAACAAAGTTGTCGGCGTCGTAGAACATCTGGGTGACGATGAAGGTGGCTCCCATATCGACCTTTTCCTTGAGGTGATCGAGGAGCTGCTCCTCGTCCTTGTTGTCGTCGGCGCCCTCGGGATAGCCGGCAACACCAATATCGAAGTGGGTGCCGTACGTCTTGCGGATGTGCTTGACAAGATCGCGAGCGTACTGGAAGCCGCCCTCGGCCGCGGTCCATGTCTCCTGGTCTCGAGGGGGATCGCCACGCAGGGCCAGGATGTTTGTGCAGCCAGCCTTGTACGCCTTGAGGAGGGCTTCGTTGACCCTCTCGACGCCCATGTCGGTGCAGGTCAAGTGCATGCAGGTCTCGAGGCCATAGACGGCCTGGGCCTGGAGCACCATCTCGCAGGTGAGCTCGGCAATGCGGCCGCCGGCACCCCAGGTGATGTCGATGAACTTGGGGCCGAAGTTGTACATGCGGTCCATGCGCTCGTAGAGGTTCTGAACACCCTGGGCGGTCTTCGGGGGGAAGTATTCGAAGGAGAAGGAGGGTTTGCCAGACTTCTCTGCGTCGGCGAGCATCTCCCGGATATGCATGATGGCGGTATTGAGGTATTGAGAAGTAAGTGTGCTTGAGGTTGGTGGAGTTGGTAGTTGAGGGAGACGGCGGGTCTCTGGATATAAGAGCTTATGGAAATTGCGGGGGAGGAGCGTGGGGAGGCAAAGGAGGAGCAAGTGAACTGGAGAACAGAGAAGGAATGTCAGCAAGAACAATTGAGGAACAATTGAGGTGTCACGGAGAGTGCTCAGGCTCCGAGGCCCAGACAGCGGTCGTCATGACTGCTGTGAGACCAGCTGTGGTGGAGAGAAAACCGACCTTGGACGCTGGAGGTGGGATGAGGGGTATTGAATTTCGTAGGTTGCGCTGCAACTCCAGACGAGGGGTCGAGGAGGGGAGAAGCAGCAGCAGGAGGGACGGAGGAGGGAGATTGACCCGAACAGGAGGTTGATTTGTAGGGCGAGGCGGGAATAGCGAGAGAAGATCGAGCAGCAGGTCCAAAGCGGAAGAGAAGAGATGAGAAAAGGTGGAAGAAAGAGAAGCGAGACTCGACTGACAAGACGAGACTTGGGCTTTGGTCACTGTCGGTCGTCCGTTGAAGGGAAATTTCTCTTCCCCCGGTACTGGCGCCGAACCACGCTAAGCACAGTGGAGTCACTGGAGGAGACTGGAGGTGTGAAGGTCCGTTTCTGGCTCCGAGACGAGATGGCCGGCCGCTGATTGGCCCGTTTGGTCGGCCTGTCGCTGTGTCGCCCCCTAGTCGCCCTGAGTCTCCTGCACCACAGCGCCGTTCCCGGGGCCCGAATGACGAGGGTCTAGGGGGGGAAGGGGGGGAAGGTTCCAAGGGACACGACAACCTCCACCTGCTTCTCCAGCTAAAAGTCGACCTTCACTTGTACCTATCAACTTGGGTCCGTACTCGTACCCGCTGCAGCGTCACCTCACCTCACTACGCCGGACCTGGGTTTTCTAGCGTCCTTCAGCGGTGCGTTCCGTGAAGACATCCTACAAACATTCACAAGTGAGACATCCACAGGTCCACAGGTGAGACTGCAATAGAAGCACTCATGATTTCACCTTCGTCACCAACTTACAGCGAGGTATGGACAGCTTCCAAGTTCGCCATACCGACTACTGCATCGTCCCCTGTTCCCTTCACCTCCTTCGCTCGGTTGCGTCCGAAGTGGTCCAACAACTCCAGGACCAAAAAGCATTCCACTCGTCATGAGCCACTGACGCAGTCCCTACATAATACGTAGCAGGTAGAGAGAGAGAGAAGAGCGAATACGTATCATCCGGTGTACTGACCAACCTCTATCAACCCCCACTCTGCTGCTTCTTCCCCTCCCCAAGAAAGCTGTCCCGCTTCCATCATACCTACTCACCGGTCACCAGCCACTAACTACCCTTGCCTGTTGCTGCACCGCCTGCTGGGCATTCGCTCTCCGGGGGCCTCGCCGCTGATCTTGTCTCGCCCTGGCTTGGAAGGTGGGTAACGATGCATCAGTCCATCCAGTCAGACACGCATTGAGGGATTCGGAGTCTGAGTCCCGAGCCTACGGCACGGCAAATGAACAAATGAACAAATGAACTCTGTCCCGTCTTTGTGTACATACATACATACATACATACGCCCTTCTACCACCTGCTGCGCTAGTCTCTCCATGTGGCAGAACCTACCGCCTGTCGTGCTCACCGCCAAATACCCGTTCTCGCCCTGCGCGAAGTACCGCCGTGGGTTGAGTGACGATTGGGAATTGGGATGATAGATTACCGGTACCTTCACCTGACAGTTAATTAGCCCACAACCGCAGAACGGACCGAGATTCTTTCCCCACGTGTTCCAACGGCTGGGCTTGGGTCAACCCACCGCCCTCCATCGACGGCCTCAAAGCCAACATTGGAACGAAATGAGTTTTATAACGTTGATAAATTTCTCGTCATGGTGACTGGAAGATATACCGTCCTGCCACCTTGCTTTCACAGTCCTCTTTAATTGGCTCACTCCTCGTGGGGAGACGAGCTCATGACCTTCATTCAGCGAGATGCATGTTACCTCCAGCTAAATTCTGCACCCGTTCCTCCTTTGTTGGGCAGCATAACACACGTGAAAGCGACTACTGTTCTCCGACCATGAGCTGCGTAACCACGTCAAATACCTTGAACACTATTCGCACGGAAATTACTAGAATCACTTTCGTTGATCCAGTCCAGTCCTCCAAATCACCCAGGTTGTAACTCCAAAATCCCCTACCGCTCATTAGACTCGGAAGTAATGTCTGCCTTACATGACCCAACGCCTGAACCACCCGTTCAAGGGATCTTATGAAAATCAAGTCCCGCGCACCTTGTTACCAGCCCGTGGGGCCTTCTATCCAATTAACTCACACCTGCAAGTCCGGAGCTGCAGTGCTTGAACAAGGGTCCACGCCCTTAAGCAACAACGGCGGCGCCCCCCTCATCCGGCGCCACCGATTGCTATTGTCGACAATGTGCCGGTCAAACAGGAACCACCAGCGCTCGAACAGCACCTGCCCGACCTCCCAGCTCCCGGGCTCGTACGGGTCGCCGCCGTAGATGCGCACGCCCTCGGCGCTGTCCTCGATGTCGTACGCAAAGTTGACCAGGGCCAGCGGGCCCTTGGCCTGGGGCGGCCGCAGCTCGTCCGGCAGCGTCATGATGTTGATGATGCGGTCCCGTACCTCCGGCCACGGCAGGAAGTCGAAGATGGGATGGTGCGGCACTAACACCTGCGATGCCGTCGGCCGCCACGCCGCGGGCAGCTGATCGGCCGGCGTCCCGGTCCCGTTGCTGAAGGGCGAGACGCAGTCTAGGTTCCAGATGGCCCCGCCGCAGCCGATGCGCTCTGCGATGCGCATCACTGCCTTGAGGAGTGTCAGTTCTAGAATAGGTAGGTGGAAGCTGTCTGGGAAGTTGAAGTCCGAGGACGTGGCAGAGGATGTATCAGGAGGTAGGAGGGTAGATGTATCCACGATACAGGAGAAGGTCTCTTGTAGGCCATGTTCAGCCGAGAAGTCTGGTTGTTGTAGGAAGTTGTCTCCATCCGAGTCTTCGGGAGTCAGAAGTTGCGGTAGCGACGGTGTGAATGATATGGCGCCGAGGGGCTCCCATGGTGATAGTCCAAAGTCAAGCCCGGCGATGATGCCTGGACTTGGGGCCAGATGTGGTGCAGTGTCATCTGCAGTCGTGACAACTACATCCACTCCGTCTTCCGCTTGGATTTCTGTTGACGAAGACGGAGAGGGCTCTTGAGTCTGGGTTACATGTGTCTCGGCCTCCTTGGTACCGTCCTTCGCAGCGGAACCACCTTTTAGACGATTCAGTCGCTTCTTCTCGCCTGTTGAGTATAGTGAGTACGACAAACCCAGTGGCCCAATGCTCATGTCTGCTCACGGTATCTGCGCTGCGCCAGCACGTTCAAAACTCGCTTTCTCTCTGCGGCATCCTCCTCAATGTGCGGGACCTCGAGTGCTGGGGCTTGTTTATGAATCCGTTGGCGGGTGCGTGGACGACCAGCAGATGTGGCAGCGGTTGTGCTTCCATCCGTCATTCTGGGCTGATCTCAGTTCTGGAGCAGATGGAGAAGTGTCATTCGTAGCCAGGGGCTTACAAATAAATGCCGATGCATGAGGTTCGTCCCTTGACTGTGTTGCTGGGGAGTTGTGTCGCGCCTTTTCAACCCATGATGACCGGACTTCGTCATCTCCACCCAGCATAACGCGTAAGAGTTGCGTAGTCTGCGCACTGTAGAGGCATAACGGTTATTAGGTACTCTGACTTGTCTAATTACCAGCGTGGGTGACATGTATTTTTAATCAATAGCCCCACTCACACCACCCTAGTACAGTGCTCCTGGTACAGTGTAATGCTCGCTCGAAGTTGCTCCGTGTGAACCCTCCCCGGCTTAGGCGTCAGTTGGCGTCGTGGCTATCTTTCAACCTCGATGGATTTTATTGGAATTGATTCGAAACTTGATCGTGTATCTGATCCAATTCTCGAAGTAGCATTTTTGAGTGTCGTCTCGGACTTGGTGTGAAGGGTTGAGTGGTCTGGAAGCAAGGTTCAGTTAGACATTTGCTCCAGAGTAGACCGCAGCGGGAAAAGATGTACATATTGATTCTTGACGGTACTGAGAATTACTAAACGACGTAATTCGATTTCAGGCGACGAACTACTTCAGCTCGTCGATTTTGGCGGTCGGGCAGGCCCTTTTGTATCTGAAGTCCGCAACACCATAACGCAGAAACATAATTCGATCCAGGATAGAGAGAACCGCAACGGATATTGAAAGAGGGGTAGAACCCAGGGAAAATATCCGAATAGGAAGTGGCTTATCGGCATTGGCAAGAGCGTGTGTATTTTTCTTTTTCTTTTAGTACACGCTATTTTACCTCGGTCTAGGTCTATAAAACTCGTAGCAGTAATTCGGAAAGGAAAACCCTTTTCAACTTTAACAATAATTATGGGATGAAACCCTCTGCGGTTTCGAGTGTGTGCACTATTAATTGCCATTCGGTAGTACAGCAATCGAGATAATTACGAGCAAGCCCATGCTCCAAGCAATGCCGACCCAACAAGAAGAACCGTGTTTATCGGCGTGCCGAATGAACCACTCTGGGCTTCTGTTTCCGTCGGGGTTGGGGAATCAGAGGGAGTCTCGCTCGATCCCTTCGACGTCGTCGCCTCCGTCTGTGACGCCGTTTCTGCTGCTGGTCTTGACCGGGACTCGCTACCCTCCGCCGTAGACTCCGCTCTAGATATATCTGTTTTCGATGCCAGTGTTTGCCCATCTGCCGTCGTAGCAGGACAATTCATGGACGCCATTTCTTCCGAATTCGCCGAGATGAGGCCCTCAGCGTCGATGGTACTCCAGTAGTAGGGATAGATCTCGTACATTTCATCCATGCCGCCTGTGATATAAGCCGGCACAGACCGCGCAAACACGAAACAGGAGTTGACGGCCCTGTCGCCGGAATCGCCACTGATGTCGCTCCCGTCTATCGTGGTCGCGCTGCACCGGCCGTACTGGTCCGGAATCTCATCGTCCGAGCCGCTCCCTAGGTTGCACCCCCAGTTTGTCGTGGTGCCTTTCCAAGTCCGCTCACCGGCCCACGACGACCCGGAGATGTGCGTGATGGTCTGCTTCGGGAACTCCGACGAGTCGCATGACGATGGGCAGGTGACGATGAATGTCTGGGTGTCCGAATTGGCGTCCACGACCGATGCCTCGATCGAGGCCGGGTGGTTGGTGTCGTACAGGAAGAACTGGCGGAGCGATGTAGACGGCCAGCCCGATGCAGGCTCTGTGGTGATGAGGGTAGACATTTTATTGATGTTTATAGCATGCAGGAGACTCAACGTAGCCAAGAGATTCTGGTTGCTATGTAGGTGAATATGTTGTGCGATGGAGTACTTGCAGTGAATGGAAAGGCGCAGCTCCGGCGTATTTATCCCGGTTTTTGCCTGTCCTGGAAGAGGCACAGCGTCCCCAAATGCCAAGATCATGGGGTCGCATTGAGTTAAATAGTCGCCGCGTAAATACGACACGGCTCGTACATTGGCCTCGAACAGGCAACGGCCGAGAGCAAAACAGCTTGGCAACTGTTGGAAGACTCCCCTTCCTGGCAATTGATTTGTGGGCTCATTGTCAGTTCAACCTCTTGCACCGCCTTAGACCCATATACTCTAACCGAGTATATAAATGTGCTAGGTTTGCCTGAATAAGGAATGAGAGAAATGGCCAGACCTAACCATTTTTCGCATTGGTTCGCATCCTTCGCCCATAATAGAATCATGTCGCCCAGGGCCGTCAACTTCACAACACCAACTACAATGCCAAGTGTAGAGGCGTAGGCGATTTGCGAGTTCGTATTCCAAGCCTTAAAACCGACGCGACGTCATGGCGGTGAGTAATTGGCCTCTAAGATGCCAACCTCGCCAGAACGACAATCCCGTGATGCCGTGCGAGACGCGGAAGTCCGATGCATCACTGATGCGGCACTTCCGCACGAGAACCTCGGGGCATAGCACCAGCGGGGCGGTTGAACAGCAGACACGAAGTCACACAAGTCGGTAGGACCGTTGGTTCTCACCGTCTCGGGCCAGGCTTTACTTCCCAACGTCACTAGCCAACTCTCTAGTTTTGGGATGATGATCTTGCGGTGAGTTCGTCCTGTGGCTCATGTCAAGGCTCGTGGACTGGGAGGAAGTGTGACGAGGCCTGGCGACACAGAATTTTCTCGTACATGATCGACGCCTCAAGGGACAATACGAATTGCTTTGAACTCAACGTGACTTGGTACAGTGTATGCTGTGCTCATGATGGGGAATCTCACAGTTAGGACCCTCCAGGTTTGAACAACCAGCTCACCCTCGCAACTCGGGCCTTCGGGTTCGATTTCGAAGGCGCATGGCACGATGATATCCGAGTCTAGCCATGTTTATCGGAATTGGATGGACATTCTTCACTTCTTTCCATTGTGGGCCAACTGCTGGTGGCGTCTCAGGTCAAGATAGAAGTTGTAACTCAGCTATGCAATTCCACGATGATAGCGTCGTTTGCATGCATATGCGCCGGACACTGGAAGAGGCTGACTCAAACGCCGTGCTCCATTAACCTGGTCGCTCACGCGGTGTTAGGTGAGATTCCATACCAGCCAGCAGGATTCCGATGTGGTCACAAGTATCGAAGGCCTCGTGAATTGAACTTGATCACACTGTCAACATTACACAACGCATATCCAATTGCCCGAGAGCGTCGGCTGGTTCCGTCCAATACAGAGGCCGATATTTTTATGCTTTCCTGATCATGCACTTGTGACCTCATTTTACCGGAATGTTTCACACCCTGTGCGTCGTGAGCGGCACCGCCCGCGAGCTCCGTCATCTAAGTGACGATCGATCAACCAACACTGCAAGTCATAACCAACTGCAGCAGCCGGGCTGTGCATGAACCCATGGCAACGGCCCGCAAAGTGTCCCGCGTCATGGTTCTTTTGTGTGATGAGAAGCCTGGGTCGCATCGTGTAGCCGCCGCGTGCGTCAAAGCCATCGTGTAGCCGCCTCATGCGTCAAAGGCAGCCTGTAGGAGTCGTTAGCCGCCAGCAAAAGTGGGCTTGGAGTTGGTTACAACCACAAAGGATTCCACGTCATGGGTCCTTTGTGGAGGAACGCCGGGGTCAAATGCATCGAGTGCCGCCGCCGAGAAAAGTGGGTATGTGAAACTTATTAGTAGACATTTAATAACTTCAAGATTCCTCGACAATATCGACAACGCAACACCATCTTCATTCTCAGCTACTTGCTCAATTCTGACCATGAAGCTCACTTACACTACTCTGATCCTCGCGGTTCTCTTTCGATGCTCCACCTCCGCCTCGGTCGACATGTGGTCATCGCCTCTCAGCTCCCGCGACGTCCCCCGGCATGAACCCATAGATCCCGATGAGCTGAGGGCTCGCCTGGGGAAAACACCAGCAGAGTACAACCCCGATAAACGACATGCAGGCATGGTATGTATAATCCAATGACCGGAACATGCTTCTCTTGCTAACAACTGCTACAACAGGTCTACTTCTGCTACGACGAGAACTGGGGCCCACCCTGCTACGCCTACTACCCCGAGCTCGACTACACATGCTCACAGCTTAGCCCTGATATCGCCGGCCATGTCGGATCCGTCTTTGTCGAGCCGGGTGCCATCTGCCGGATGGCCGGGTATGTTCACCAGCGTCGCCCGGATGGAGCTATGCTAACCAGATATAGGCGCTCAGTTAACGATCGATGCGAGCCGTTCAAGTTCTTCGCATGGCCAGAAACCAAAAACGGATGGTCCGATCTCTTTCACCAGGAAGTCCCCAGCGAAGAAGGCAGCAAGTTGGGGTATGAAACGAAGTATTTCACATGTGCAAAATGTACCAACTGTACTTGAGAGCAGCTGGCTCTGTGGAGAGTCGATTTACACAGACGGGAGGAATTAGAGAAGCCATTCAACCGGCCCGAGCCGAATTGCACCAGAAATAATTTGTAGGATTTAATAGGGGAAATAGTAATAACAGTGCCATGCCTTATCAGTCTCTCATGCTTGGTGACATCCGGGAGGATCTAGGCTGCGGCCCCACCACACCAATTTGCCCAACTCCGCAACACTTGATGAACAAAAATAACGCACCTGGACTTCAACAAATTGGAAGGCTTCCGTAGCTCAGTTGGTTAGAGCATCGTACTAATACTTCAATTGCCAGTGTTGGTGATGCGAGGGTCGCAGGTTCAAGCCCTGCCGGGAGCAATAGACTCTTGATGCCGTCCAATCTTTTTGACGTTTTCATTGATTTCGTTTTCTTTTTGTTAGGCACTGTCTGCTATGGATGGCATGGGAATCTGTGTGGGAGTTGATCCCGCGTAGCCTTTTTCATTATTCTGATTTACTTGCCCGGCCGCTTCAGTGAAGGGGAACCAGCTCAGCAGTGTTGGCCCAAGACGGAGACGGAAGTTTGGTAACGAGCTATATTGGTTGTTTCCGCGGGTTCAATAGTAGCCTCCTTCTTTTGTATTTTCAGCAGACTCTCGTCAAGTGCGCAAGGTAAAGAAGTTCACATTTAAACTCACATTGTGGTAGGTGCCCCTTTGTTTTCCTGATGTGGGACGGCAGGAGGGTGGGTGGTTATAGCCATCTACATCCAGAAGATTCACGACAAGAACGAAGGCAAGACCTGCCACTACTTTAACATCTCGTAGTCTTGCTAGTATTTCTCTTCCATCAATAAACAGAGACCCCTTACTACTCTCTACACTCATATCCCAACCAACATCCAGATATCGTGTTGATCATGCCACATCATTTCACCCTTCCCATCCGCCCCCATCCTCGGACCATCCCCTCTGGTCATGACTCCCACAACAACCAGATCACCTTTAACGCTGAGCCCACTCCAGCTTGCGCTCTGAAGCGTGCTCCCATCCGCTCTCGCCGACGGTCCGACCCCCGTGGGAGGATCGTTACTCGACATCGTCTCACTCAGGAGAACTCCAGGCCAGAGATAATCAAGGATGATGATGCCGCCTCAGCAGCGTTCTCAAGCTTCGATCCCGCCGACTCGAATACTTGGACTACAAACCCGCCCCCATTTCTTCAAAATGGCGCCATGTTCCCTTCGTCGCCCTACGAACACACCCAGGATGAGCAGGCCGTCTAGGCAAAGCCTGATGATCTTGGGTCACTACTCAACACGCCATCCCAATCACCACCTGTGGAACTGCTCGCTGAACATGCCAATCTCCTCAAGCTGGTTGGCGAAAACCTCAGGTTAGGTTCATCAGAGTCTCTATCCCCTGAGCCTCAGATTACTCGGGTACGAAGCACCTCCTCGTCGTACCCTTCCAAGGGCATTCGATCAACTCAATCGCCTGTGTCTGAACTGCCTCTTCACACCCTGAGTCTCTCAAATCTTTCCCAGTTCGGACCTTCCAATCGCCGCTTATCCCAGTTCCATTCGAGCTCAACATCGTCCAAGCAACGGTCTGTTAGTACTTCGGGTAGCACACAAGAGGCCATCGCGGAAGCTGCGGCTGTCATTACACAGTGGCAAGGAGAGCGCGAGCCCATCGCGTCGTACCATCGCTATGAACTCAATTCAAGTGCGGAAATACTGCCCGAAGACTCAACATTCCAACAAGCAAGGTTGGGCAGCGAAGAAAGCTCTACTAGAACCTCGGCCGAGTCCAAGCCCCCGCGCTATAGTGAGGTGATGGCGATCAAGAACCAATACGACGGGGTAGGCGATGCTCCTCACCCTGAGAGCCCGCTTCCTTCGGCATATCAACGCACGGGGCCTAAAGGAACAAAGCGCAAGCCCTCCCAGTTTTCCCTTCGAAGTCTTTCGAAGCCTTTTGCAAAGCGACCACGCCTCGAGATCAAGAGATTGGCCAGTAACGCGTATCAGGACAGCACCCGTCAGTTCAGCCGTGCCCGCGAATCAATGAGGCGCCAGCGCGATGAGGAGATGAAACAATATGCTGCCTGGAAGGCCTTGCGGCGCCGAAACAAGCCCGGAGATGCAATCAAGGGAAAGATTGAAAAGGGGTTTGGGACTTTCTCGATTGAGCGGAGTCGCTATGGACATAAGATGTGGTGGAAGGACGGCGTCGAGAAGTATCATGCACCAGAGTGGATGCAATTCGGGTCGTCGTTCAAGATGCAAAAATGAAGGAGGTGGGGGTGTACGTTAATTATAATAGTCATTAAGGGGTATCAGCAGGATACAAATACCAGACGCACTTGAATAGGCTCGGTTCATCAAGTATCCAATTGGCCACTGCATATCCAACATACCAATGCCGAGCCAGGTCTACATTACACACAATCATCTTACAACATATAACGGAAAGTCGCGCCTGGTGTTTGTTTTCGTTTTCCGGGGCCAACCAGGCCCTCCTCCTCAACAGTACTTCCATCAGCCAGCCTCTCGGTCTCCGTTCTGTCTAGCTTGCGGTTCAAATGCTTGAGATACAGACGCAGAGCAAAAGCTAAAAAGGCGACGCCCAACATGGCAAAGGCGCAGGTCGACATGCCCGGAGTGTAGTAGGGTGCGTCACGGTCAGGATACAGGCGGGTGCCGATGAGAGGACCACACTGGCCAACAAGTTGGAGGAGGGCAAAGCCACCGCCCTGGCGACTCTCGCTGGATTGGTTGTTGATGCTCCAGGTGATGATGAGGGTGACGACGTTGAAGAAACCAATGGCTGCAGGATAGACAGCCATGTAACGGACGAAGCTAGGGAGGTCCAGGGGCTTGGCGAGGGCGAGGAGGCCATAGCCGCTTGCGGAAGCGAGGGCATGGAAGATCAAGGGGACCGTACGGGCGCGAAGACGGTCGGACATGTGGGAGGTGAAGAGGACGATAAAGAAAGCAGCGAGGTAGGGTGGCGCGCTGAGAGCCTGGGAGGTGAGGGTATCGTGACCCATCTCGGTGAGAATCTTGGGGAGGAAGACAGGGAGCGACGAGTATGCCATGTTGGTGAGGAAGAACATGGCGGCCGTGATCCAGGCGATGGGGTCGGCGAACACGGCGGCGACGTCCCGCGCCTTGAGGCCGGATGAGGGCTTCGACTTAGCCGTGGTGGTCTTTTCATTACGGAGGCGGAGGCGGGCAACCTTCTTCTCTCGCTTGGTAAGGTACGATGCCGTCTGCGGAGAGTCGGGGATGATGTGCCACGCGAAGACGGAGGCGAGCACGGAGGGAAAGCCTTCGACGATGAAGAGCAGCCGCCAGGGCGCGATGGGACTGAGCTGGGCGAACTTGATAATAACCCAGGCAAGCGTGGACGCAAAGCTTGTGGCGAGAGGGGCCGCTATAGAAAGGTTCAAGGTGAGCCATGTGATTTCAGCGTATCTA
Source organism: Ilyonectria robusta (assembly GCF_021365365.1). Taxonomy (NCBI): domain Eukaryota; kingdom Fungi; phylum Ascomycota; class Sordariomycetes; order Hypocreales; family Nectriaceae; genus Ilyonectria; species Ilyonectria robusta. The sequence goes on along the minus strand of NW_025764436.1, from coordinate 696,755 downwards.
GGGAGGTGTACGAACCAGATATGAAGATGGCAGTGCGGAAGGCCAGCTCCTCCCGCTTGAAGAAGAAGCTCAGATAGAACGGAACGCCCGTGAAGCCCGCCTCGCCAATGCCGAGGATCACACGCAGGGCAATCAGGACGGGGTACGACGTGGCAATGGCTTGGAGCGAGGCCGTCAGACCCCACGTCAGCACCACCATGGACACGAAAATGTGCGCGGGGATGACCTTCCACAGGAGGGACATCCACTCGAAAGCAATGTACGAGACGTAGAAGGCCGTGAGCGACCAGTCGTACCAATCATCGCGCGGCGGGGAGGTCTGGAGGTCTTCGTCCATGCCTGCGATGCGAGCATTGCCGATGTCTGCGTGGGGAATTAGGATCAGCGTTCTGGTTCGGCATGGAATGTTCGGGGAGTGGAGGGATGGACATACTGGACCGGTCGACGAAGCTCAACAGGAACAGCAGCGCCACGAAGAGCACCAGCTTGCGGTCGAACTTGCCACGCACGGCGCGGTCTTCGTCGGGAGTATACAGCTGGAAGCTCGCGACGGAGCTCCCGCTGGGACGGCGGTCGACTAACGGCTGGAGGTGGTTGTGGTCGTCGACATCCCAAATGGCACTTGGCCCGCCGCCGATGCGGTCCCGGTCGCGGTCGCGGTCGCGCAGCTCGTACGACTCGCTGCCGCCGACGGCCGACCGGAGATCCTCATCGTCGCTGTCGCTGAGGTTGAACTCGGCCGTGGTCTGGGCGAACGACTCGGCGGCGTCCGGGTGCGCGGGGTGGGTCATCTGGAGCTACCACCGGCTTTCGGGGGGGGGAGGAACACGGAGTCGGAGGATGGAAAGGGGGCGCAGCGGGAGGAGAGCAATGCTGCGGAGGGTCGGCGGCAGAAAAGACCGGTGCGCCGGGGAGGGATGAGGCGGCTATTGCAGGTGAGCGAGCAGAGAATTCATCCTCGCTACCTGAGGTAAGGAGGTTGTTGCGTGGACAGAACGACGTTGCACTGCTGGGCCCTGTCGGTTGGACGGTCAATTGGAGAGGTGTCTCGCCCACACGTGACGCGAGGCCCGACGTCATCGGGACGTCTCTTACGCGGGTTTCAGCTTTGGCTCCATCCGACCCGGAGTATCGGGATGTTTGGTTGCGTGATGTGTGATGTGCAACTGGGGTTCAATCGAGAAGTTTCTGTTTCACATGGGTAAACTAAGTATTATTGAATTGGCCAATTAAGTATTCTAAAAAGTGTACGGCTTAAATCCCAAGCATGAAAAGATGCTGATCCTTAGCCTCCCTCTGTTGCATCCGGGCCTGCAACACCAATTATTGCAATCCCCCTCCCTCGCTGAGTCCTATCAACATTAATGATTTGCACCGACAATTACCACTCTTCCAAACAGTCTCGCTCTTTCAGTTCAGAAATCAAACGTCGTCGCTTCTCCAGTGACGACGAAAAAAAGCCCCAATTTCCAGGCACGCTTTTTCGCTGTCCAAGACTCCCAATGACACAGACTCCCCACCCCCCAGCGCACTCACCGCGTGGCACTCTCCTTCTTCCCGAACAACCTCCTCAGCCCCTCTGCCATGGACTTCTTATTCTTCAGCGGCGGCCGCGCAGGCTGCTTTTGGCCTCCTGGTTCGGCTGGGGGGGTTGGGAGGGGCGGGTGTGAACTGAGCGGCGATGGACGCAGCGGAAGGCTGCTGGTGCTCGACGGCCCAGGACTCGTCCGTGGTCGTTGTTGCTGCTGGACTGGCTGTAGGGGTGGTGGTTTCAAAGGTGGTGGTTTCGAGGGCCGTGGTTTCAACCCTTGGGGGATGCCTTGTGACATGTCGTCGTCGTCGACTACAGACTCCTCCTCACTCTCGTCGTCCTTGAGGTTTGCCTCATCGTCACTCTCTGCAGGCACCTCCCTCAATTCATCTCCACAGACGACGACATACCATCGTATGTCCTCGCCCTTCTGCAACTCGTCTCTCAACCTCTCAAACCACTCATCCTGCTTCCGCATGCGGTACTTGGCCATCTCATCGACCACATTGGCGCTGAGGTCGATGCGCACAACGTAGTCGGCGACATAGGCGTACGGGCGGCTCGGCAACCTGGTGTCCTCCGGGTCAAACTCCTCCAGCAGCTTCACGGCGGACCAGGAGTGCACGAGCACGGCGTCGTTGGCCTCGGCGACGCGCGACGGCGGCACGGTGAAGTCGTCGTCGTGATGCAAGGGCTCTCCGTCCGAGGCCGTGGCGGGCCGAGGCTTCTTGGTCACATATGGCGATGGCGGCGCAGACGGTGACGGTGGCTCCGGCAGGAAGTTGAAGCTGGTGTGGAACTGGGAGAGGATGGCCGACGACGTAGCCGGCCCGATGACCCAATTCGAGGCGGCGTCGTCGAGGTCGTTGAGGACGACAAAGACGCGGATGTCGCGCCGGTGCCATCGGAAGCCGTGGCACAGATACGTCGGCATTGTCGAGGCGAAGAAGCGTGGTGGCGCGATACGAGAGCAATAGCGCCTTCAATCGATTGCCGGTGTCATCCAGCAGCCAGTCGCGATCTCTGCGTCACAGCGTGCCTCCTCGCAGCGGCCTCTTCCTCGCCGTCTCGTCGTCTTTCGTCACACGAGAATCCCCTTGGCTGACGTCGCAGCCTCGACGGGCGGAGCCGCGCTGACGAGCTGACGAGCTGGCCCCAAATAAATATCCGGCGCTCCTCACTCCTCGGGGCGTTCGGATCGGATCCCAGGGAAAACGAAACGGCGGATCCCCTAAGCTAGGAATCGCAGGTCGATGAAGTGTTTTTGGATCCTTTCGGTCCTTGGGTTGGCGCGCCCCGTTGGGACGGCAGAGAAGCCACCGTCCGTTGAAGCGCAGAAATCAGTCTCGCCTTGGGGACCAAGACCACGTTTTGCGCGGCCCACGGCGCGAATGCCCGTTATGAGGTGCGAAACCGGGCCTCCCTGTCATGTGAATCAATGCGCACTTGAAAATGATCCCTGTGAGATTGTGGGATTTTGGGATTGCAAGGTGACATGACATCTCCACGCTGCTGCACGCTGCTGCACGCACGGGACACCTTCATTTCTACAACGACCTTAATAAGATACAACAAACCGTAAGTACATGGTCCGTTCCATTCATGTGCATATGTGATAACCCAACGTATAAGTCTATTATGTAGGTAGAGCAGTGTGATATTTTCCCGTCTCGTGTTTAAAATTCCCATCCAAAGTCATTCAATTCCATGGTATCCGCAAGCTAGTGTCGTTGACATATCGAACACCATCGTTTTATCTGCATGTGTTTATACAGAAGCATATCCAACATCGTAATCCTCCAACCTCTCCCCCCAAAATCATCGCTAATGCGCCTCCTCGATCGTGAAAAGTGGTCCCTAGTTTCTGAAGCAGTCCATGTTCAGACTGACACCACCCATGTCGTCCATTCCCTCCATCCCCAACAATGACACCCCTCCAAAGTCTTGGGTGTCGAATTCAAAGTTCATGTCTTGTAACATGTTATCGATATCCTCGTCCGAAATGTTCACATCCATATTGCTGGGCATAGCGGGCGCGCCATCGATCGCTGTCTCAGCCTGACTGGCCTGCGGAAGCTTCTCGGCCATCATCTCCTTGAACTTGGTCAACAGCGTTGAGTCCTCTGCTGCCGTGGCGTCCGATTTGAGGATCTGGCGACCCCGGGCCTGCATCATCGCATCCGTCGGCATCCGCCCTGTGCTGGCCACATGGTTCTCCACGAAACTGATAAGGCCGCGCTCCAGCTCACGGGAGCAGAAGACCAAGGCTGGGCGAGCATCCTGAGACGACAAAGTCTCCAGGTAGCCGTTTGCCCCTGATTGGCCTGCAGGGAAAGACTTCGCTCCGATTCTCATCGGCACCTGGACATTGTCGTGGAATGGCTCAAGCATAGACTTGGGGCAAGCGTAAGGCGGCGCAAATCCAGTGCCACCTTGCTCAACCGCCCAGGCGTTTGAGTCGGGGAGGCCAGGGCCGTCCTCCTTCAGGATGCCAACCTGGCGTTTGAACCTCCTGAGCCACTCTATGTTATCCGCGGCAGTCTGGTTCCATGGGTCATCACTATGTACATGTTAGTTTATATGTTTGAGAACTTTAACCATAATCACTTACTCGTCATAAAGAATCCAGCGAGCCTGATGTTGCAGTTCGGCATCGGTAGGTACATGCTGGTTGGGGTTGTTTGGTGACATTATCGATGACACCCACCTTGTCAGCTCCTTTGCTAACCGTCGGTAACAGTTGGCGTCATTCAGGAAAAAGGGCCCAGGTTGAAGTGAGTTTGGGGACTCATGAGGCCCCTGGGTGTTTTTCATTGGGCACTCAGGCGACTTGGTGATTGTGGTGAGTGGGGTTTCGGTCATCGTGGGCTGAGTACTCGGCTGGAGGGAGATGGCTGGTGAGCTATCAGATACTGTCGTTGCTCCCACAATAGGGTGTCGGCCCCTGAAATTCTTCAACCAGGTGACGCTGTCGGCTGCGGTCTGGTTCCAGCCGTCATCGAACTCATAGATAATGATACGTGCTTCCCTCTGTAAATCCTCATCCGTAGGCTCAAATCCCTGGGACCGTTGGCTGTTGAGATAATCCCCCAGTTCCCTCTCAAGGCGAGAGTAGCTGTGGATGGTTGAGTCGATCAGCGTGGGATCGGTGGAACGGTACACTTGATCCTTGATATCTTCGTTCCGTGGAAGATGGGCTCGTCGTCGGAACGGGGCCAACCAGGTGGTGGAGGATACGACCAGGCGCAACAGCCAGTTGGCGATGGCGTCAGAAGGGTGTGTAGACACTTCTTCGACGCGGCCCACAATGTGGCAAGCCTCCTCTTGGAGTTCGTCGTCCATTGGCGTCAGGCCCAACATCTTCTTGAACCTAACAAACTCCTGAAGCTGCACCTCCATGGGGCACTCCTCGAAAATGTTATCCTTGCCGTTAATTTTGAGTGACGCGAGCCTGTTTTCAGCTGCACCACGAAGGGGACCGAATCGCGCCTTCTGTGCCAGCGCGTCGGAGTTCATGATAATATCACGAAGCCAAGAAGGGAGAGTTGCAACTCCCTGTAGAGACAACAATTCGCTCGCAAAAATAATACGGCATCCTTCCACCATCAGTTCGTCGTCGGTTGGTAGTCGTCCATGTTGCTCCTCGTGGTTCGCCATGAAGTAGGCCAACTCGAGCTTGATTAGCTCGTAAGCATTTCGGGGGGTTTCTGGCGGAGAATGATTTGCTACATATGGCAATGGAGAATTCCGTTCATAATGAATGAGATCTATTTCAAAAGTTAGACGCTTTAAGCTGATCTACAGGATATTGCAGAGGTCTCATACAAGGAGGGATAGAGTTCTCGACCATGTCGAGCACAGGGACTTCAAAACCCCAGTCACCCTTCCAGTCAGCCATGGAATAACCAGTCTTGAAATGCTCCGCCAGGTGATCGACTCGAATGGTCCATGTATCCATCACGATACCACAGAAACCGCACCGTGACCGAATCTCGGGAGTCGCAATTTTCCAGGATTTCATGGACCAGTCCGAAAACTTGATGTTGTGGACTAGGCGCAGATGCTGGTTGAGGTGATCCTTTCGATAGAATGTTCTCTCTTCGCCTGATCGCTCTTGGCAGGCTGAGTGGTTGTGGCTCTCGATATGAGCATCGTCTGGATTGGCCAAGCCGCAGAAAACGCAAGACAACTGGCCGTTTTCTGGGTTGACGGCTCGAGGTCCGTGGGGGGAGCAGACCCATCTCTCAAGAGACAGATGCAGCGACTTTTCGTGACGCTGCCAGTCATGCTTTGTTCTAAAAGTTTCGGTACAGAATGTACACTGGAAGGTCTTGAGAGGAGCTGCCAGGCTCGTGTTTGTCTCATTACCCGGCTTCCCGGCTGCCGTTCTTCGTCGACGACGGCGACGACCTCGGGTGTTGAACGGGGCTGAACCAAAGGAGCCCCAGGAATTTCGCGATCCATGTGAGTAGGCTGAGCCAAACGATCCATTGCTGGAGTGTGATGTGCCTAAACTGCTAGCCGAAGACTGGTTGCAGAGAGATTTGCCTGAACCATCGTCCGTGTAGTGGAAGCTGAAGGGACTGTTCAGTCCTGACGACAGGACTGATGATGAGGCAGTGACGGCCCTGGCGATAGCAGTGACCGAGGCGGGTTCGTTCTCTGGGGGAGAATGCTCCCAACGCTGAAGCGGATTCATGGCCTCGAGGGCAGGAGTGCCTCGGCGCTGAGGAATATCCATAGGACCTGACCAAGTCTTGAAGTGAGGGGATGTTGAACGAGGGGCCTGTGCCTGGACTTTGCCACGGCGGCGGGCATTGGCTAGCCAATTAGTGATTTGGGTCTTGTTGAGACCGGTTTGTCGCTGAAGCATTTCTTTCTCTTCGTCACTGGGATAGGGATGGCGGTTGTGAGTGGAGAGCCAGTTCTTCAGGATGCGAACAGACTCTCTGGAGAATCGAGCACCGATTTTAGGAGGGGCCGCGGTGGTCGAGCCGCCTTCGGCCAATGTGACCAAGTCAGTTGCCGATGTGTTCCGCGACGACCTGAGGGAGTCATCATGGCCATCGTCGGGGACGGTGGTGGTTGGTTGGAGATCAGATACAGACCACTGGTTTGCGGGGAAGGCTGTCTGATCGAGGTTGAAGAGCCCAACGCCGTTGCCAAAGCTGCAGTCGACGCTCAGAGCAACGCAGCTGGTGCAGTAGCCATTCAATTGACCCTCTCGGATGGTCTTGCACGAGAAGCCACCGAGGGAGCAGTTGGTACACGGCTTCGAGGGGAAGTCCCAGTCGAGGGCCGTGGTCAAGTCCATGTCGAGGGGAGCAGTGGCGACATCGGGCATGGCGAAGTTGTTCTCGGAGAAGTGCTGCAGGGCGCAGAAACTAAAGTCGTCCTCGTTGACATTTGCTAGGACGAGATCGATGTTGTCGTTGTCGGTAGAGTGGGCGAGGGTGGATTCGGGGTGAAATGCGTTGCTCATGGAGTTACCCAGGGCGTCGCCAGCCTTGTCCCAGTCGACATACTCGTCCATCTCGTCAAGGGTGGTCATGGCTGCGGTAGCTCAAAGGGCGCAATGCAGACGAGCTGTAGTCAGGCGAAAGGCGCGTGTTTCATCGACGAGGGTGTGAAAAGGCGTCACAATGACAAGCACCCGCCCTTTGTGTAGTGCTGTAGTGTCAATGTCAATGTCAAGTCGACGAGGATTTATTCAAACGTGTCCCACTTCCTGACGCCTTTCGAGCCAAGAGAAGTTGACATAAAGATGAAGTAAAGGGGAGAAGACGAGTCAGCAATACGTGGAGGCCGGCACAGTTTTGTTCAATCGATGGTGTTCTGAGATGCGGCGTCGGATGGAGTCATGAGAGAGAGTCTGCCCGCTGGAGCGCCTATTGCACCCAAGTCCAGCCACACCAAAAGAGCCACCCAAGCAAGTCAAGGGGAAAACGACGACCCACCGAGGAGAAGGCACGACTGGCTGGGGTCTCGTGCGTGCCAGAATGTCAAGAGTGCGCCCTTCGATTGACAGGCAGCACGATTTGGGGCCTGGAGAGGGTGGGTCAGCGCACCAATTGCGTGGGTTTACGGTGCCGGCTTGGGCGGTGCACTGTGTTGTGGAGAGCATGCGGGCATGTCCGTGCGCCACAGGTCGCCTTGGACGCCCCGATCAGCAGCGTTTTTACTCTTGTCGGTGAGATGGTCAGCTCGACATCACAGTAACCCTCGCACCGTGTCAGGCCGGGTGGGGCGCATCCGGGGCTCCGCTCCTCGTTGTTCGCAAGGCGTGGCCGCGCAGCCGACGACGATTTTAGAGGCTTATTTAGCCCGCCTGCAAGTTTGCAAGCCTGCACGCTGCAAGCCCACCCACTCGAAGCCTGCCCGAGACCGGCCCACCGTCACCACCCTGGTTTTTCTACCGCTTGCGCCTTTCCATCTGGCTTCGTGGGATTCTTTGGATCGTCGCTTTGGCGGGGGCACACCCATGGCTTGCCAACCGGGGCAATAGACCGGTCCGTGGCCGGAACTGACCGCAAGTGACCGCGACTGCCCGTTCCCGTTTCCCCGACCGACCGACCGCCATGGCCGCCGATTATCTTGACCACAGCCACAGCCACAGCCACAACCCATGCGGGCCCCCCACCTCGGCCAATATCGAGTACTTTTGCTTCTAGGAAGTTCCTCCTGATTCCTGCGTTGAACGCGCTGGAACATTCCAGACATCTTCTCTGAGCACGGGGAAACGCACGGTGCCATCAGCCAGGGATAGGTAGCCAACAAACGATGGGCTGACGCTGCTGTTGTGTTCTCTTGCTCGTGTGCCCGTCTGCCTACTTTAGCCGCTGATCTCGGGCGTATTGCGATGCGCCATGTCCGTACAGTAGTGTTGCATTCTCGCATATTGGTAATCAACCCAGTGAGGTAATCAACCTAGTGAGTGGTCAATATCAATCGCAACACTGACTTGCGGTGAAATCTGGGGTGTCACCTGTGGCGTCATGCGAACTCGTTGACCGCGGCCCCACTCCACCAGTTATGGATGCACATGGTTTGGAACGCTTAGAACATGTCGAGTCATACCATGTAGAAATATTTAGACGCATCTTATCTAATAAATAAGTCGCGACCATTACGGGTCGCCCGAAAGACGAGGGACCGTGTTTGGCCACAAGCAAGTGGGTTAAGCACCTACGTACCTTTCGTCTTTCAGCGGCCGACGTTGAACAAGCTTGGAAAGGTTTATTGCAGATGTCAACATGACTCCTTAAATTAGATCAGTCGCTTATCTAAGGTGACCACAAACTCTGCAGACTTTGGCTGTCCAATGAATTATCTCACAGTGCCGTCAAGTTCTCCAAGCTTGATGTCAAATGCTTGGTGCCTGGTGGCATTGGCGTTATGCCTCCCTTGAGTAGCAGCATCAGTTGGGGCCGCCTCTCTGCGGAGGAAGTGAAACCTCGAGTGAGTTTTCCAACGCTCATCAGTCGTCGAGTTCCACACCGCCCGCGCTTTACACTGTGTGAGTTAGTGAGAGAGCGTGTGTTTATTTTACCCGAACCAGATCCAGGTGGTATTTTTTCCCGGTGACATTAGGCTCAGAGCATTCATGCCGTGCATACGCTGCCAGTCCTTTCACTACCTATCAGGGAGTCCCCTCAGTTTCCTTGCAAGGGGAGCCCGTACGTACAACGCTACTCAATCAAGATGGCTGTATGGATTAAGTATACAGTTTCTGCAGGGCGTCGTTAAGTGTAAACACATTTCAAGTGGGTTTATTTGTCATGTCCAGCGGGTGAGGGATGACGGCCAAGACGAGTTCGAGAGCCAAATCCTTGCACCGATTATACGTCTAGTGCGATGCGTAAAAGACGACCGAGACATGTTCTGGGAAGAGATATGGGGGTGTTAATCCCAGGCTCTAGCCCAGCCATGGGATAGTATCCTCGTCAGCAGAGCTCACATATTTGTCTATGAATCACCTAGAACAAATGCGGTATGGAACGCTTGGTCGAGGTACATATATCTCCCCCGCCGGGGAACTATGCAGTGACCCGAATCGGAGATCCGATATGTCGTAAAAGTGGCTCACTGGTGATGAATAGGGTTGCGGTTTTTGTCGTTGTTGTTGACGGCTATTACGACACCGAGCATAGTTCTTATCCCCGCATTCTCAAATCCAACAGGAGATCGGTAGTTTACCCGTTATTCCTCTTTCTCCTTTGTCACCCGCCGGTTTACGGCTTCTTTAATACCTGATCAAAATCATGCTGGAGCGAGAAAACTAATACTTGGTAAGTTAGCTAAGAGTATTGTAGCTTGAAGTATTGCTATTTTCACACACATGAGCACATGCCACAATCCTAAAAAGAACTAATAATAACGAGCCGAAGTTATTCAGTAGGGTAAATTTAGTACAATCATTTCTTACATTATTACTCCTAACTTCTAAGGATACTTTATTTTATTAAGTAATGGAATCAGGCCGTCTGCGCAAGGCCGTACTTTCTACTGCTCATATAAGCCGGGCATGATAAATTAGCCGATGTTTAGATAAAGGCAGTTGCACTTGTATGCGGATAGAAGTTCCTTAGACATAGATGCGTGGTGTTTTGAACCATTGTCAGATCGACGTCCATGCAACGTCCTCAAACTCAGTCAACACCCGTCAATTTTACTGCCCTTGTTCTCGTTGCATTGGTAGTAAATGATGTCATTCTTTTGCCGGAACCAGCTTGATCCCAGGGAATCTTCAGTCTTGCTGGTTGCTGATGATCTGGCTTTCGATACCGAGCCTGTCTCACCTTGGGCACCAGACCAACTCACAAATAAGATAGCCCATATACTTCCTACTACGTTCTTGGCTTTTTCGACTCCCAGAGATAAGTGGATTTGCATCAGATGTTGTATTTCGTCTGTATTGGCTGCTTTAGGGAGAATCGAGCATGAGGAATCCCTGAGGGACCAACGTCGAGTTGGGCGCTCAGGGGGGACGTCTGATGTTAAAAACGTTCATGTTGGACACGCACGGCAACATTTCAAAAGGAATAGATCCGGGCCCCCCAAATTTCCATCGAATTGTCAGTTGCCCTTATAGCAAGAATTAATAGGTCAGCAGGATCTGTCATGGTTGTCGGCGTGCGCTGCCAAGGAAGGAAATCACCCCTGTCAATATATAGATATATTTGTGAGATACGATCTATATACATTAACGCTCCGTTTGCCTGTTATGACCAGAGAGTGTAAGTCGCGACGGTTTGCAGTGGCCGGGCGACTCTCGCCGATACAGCCTCCAACTCTCGGCACGGAGGAACCAAACTCTGGCGGCACAATTGTATTCAGTTCTCAAAATTTCATGGAGCCTTCTTTTCTCTCTCTCGAATTAGTACTTTCTCCCAAAACCCGTTTTGCTTGTAGCTTTAGTCAATCAATTAGCTCTGGTCGGCACCGCCGCTTCGCCGCCTCTCTTCCGATCGAATTTCCATCTCTCCTGGTCGTCTCTGCCCGCCCTATGACATCTTGTAACGGCACCCTTGATGCCAGGCTCAGTTACACTACTATTGGGACTGTAGCTACGTTACAATGTCAGTGCTACTGGGTGTAACGAGGCTAGTTACCAATGCCGTGTACGCTTCTACCTAGCTGGTACACACATTCATGACACAGGGCGACCTACTCTTCAACGGATTCGGCAGCATTTTCCGAAATATACCTCAAGATAGTGAAGCGCTCTCCAAGTTTCCCAGTACACTTCCTCTTCTTACGAGTTCTTGAACCCACGCCAATGTTCTTTCCGTAGTGTGGCATCCGGAGAATATGCAAGTTGCAGGCTGAGTGGTAAATTGCAGACTCCTCTCAGGTTAATATGATTTACTAAGCCATAGGCCGGGTTCGGCTTTCGTATTCGCTTACTTCCCAGTAAATTGACATACAAAAGACACCATCAATCATTCCTGCTCTTGTCTGTAGCCTTTGGGCCTCAAATCTTCCACTCATATATGAACATATGACGAGCCAACCTATTGTACACCGGTCTATCATGGAGTTGGTTTATCAATCATTAGTCCCCATCTCTTCCAGTGGCCAGGTTCCAGGCAAACCGTATGGGGATATCAATACCCGATTCTCAATCACACCTGGACCTTGGATAGTTATGACAAAGACTCTTAGTAGATATGCCCAACGCATAGCCACTGTCAAGCAACCATGTATGTTCCTACCCAACACCCCAGCTACCCATGGCGCAGTAACCGCATTTAATATGTAACCATACACCAGGGCAACATAACAGCCAGTATACCCGACAATTCGGAGAGAAGCATGTCTAATCATAGGTCCGAAACAAGTCTAGGCATGCCTGCTAGTGGATCTAGGATTTGAAACGATTTATTAGGAAATTGGTAAATACCCCGTCGATTCTCCGTGCCGTCCAGCGCGAATGTTTCGTATTGGATCGATCATATTGTTTCTCTTGGCCGTGGTCCCCTGCTGGTCACATTGTGGATTTGTTTGTTCACCTTCACTGCCACGGTCGTATTATTGTTCTTTCCTCGGTCTAGAGGTGTTCCCCCTGGGGCTAAAACTTGATTTTTGAAATGGCCATTCCATGCACAGTCGTTTATCATCTCAGTTAATGGCAAATTGTCTCAGTCAGTGGTGTGCAACTCTGTTTGGTATGAAACCTAATGGCATCGGGATATTCTTGAATGCTAATCTGGTAGCAGATGGATACGTGTCGCTGTAATTTGTTTATATCATTAGAACATATTACAGACCGTCTCCTTCGCGCTCAAGGAGGAGATCATTAGGTCCCCCACGTCTGAGAGGTTGTCTTGCATATTTAGATTTCATGCCCCCAACGCCCATTGTGTGAGCCATCGCATCGTACCTCGAGCCAGCAATATATTCAAAGGCTCAGACATAAAGCTTACTTCATATTCATTTATCATCCGCGGTATAGTGGCGTATCGCGATCCCAGCGATGTCCCTTTGGTGGCTGCCAGTGGAGAACATCACGGAAGTCCATATCCAGATATCACCCCATCTTGTCTCGTGAGCTGTACCCTAGCAGCGGCAAAGCAGGAAATCCTGTTGTCTCACTTTTTTTCGGATATGGGTAGCCGCGTCAATTATATGTAGACGTATGACCCCCTCGGAAAGATCACCCCTTCAGGCTCAGCCCGCATTACGCCCATTCTCGTAAAGAACAGGGAACCCAACTCATCACACCCACACACTGCAGAACATCCCCCAATCACTGCCTCCTGCCGACCACACTCCGCAGAACCCAATACCCATTCATTCAGCTCGCAGGCCTCATCCTCCGCTTAAGCTCCATCCCCGATCGGGTCCCGATCGGATTGCGAGTCGAAGATACGCTTTCAAACATCACAGCCCACTTGTAAACCCAACAGGCTGGTGAGCTGCGGCCTGGCGCAAGTCATTACTGGCGTCCAGTGCTGCTCCAAAGTAGGATCGCCAGCTACTTGCCGCTAACGGCATGCATTAATTTTTTTTTTCTCACAGTGAGAGATGCTAAGAACTGCCTAGTCACCCTTTAGCCAAAGGCCCAAAACGATCTGGATTGGTGAATTTTTCATAGCTTGGTGGCGCCGACGCTGGCAGGGATGGGGGGCCTGCTTTGAGCTCTCTCTCTCTCGGAGACCGACGACAGAGACCGACCAGACGACATGTGGGTGTCTCTTTTTCCTGTTGAGATACACGCGGCTTGCGGCGAAGTTGTCTATCCCATTTCTGGTACTTCTCCTGCGGGCCTTTATCGGCATCTTCCGAGTTCTCTCTCCGTACACGACTAACAGCATTCCACAGCCCTGGTGCATGTCATCTTCTAGAACCTTTAAGGGTCTGACTAGCACGGCGGCACATGGAAAGTGTCTCCAGAGAAAAAGAAAAAAGACTGCTAGATTCGGCACCCGGCCAACTCTGGCTTGCCAAGACCAGGGACTCGTGTCACCAAGTGGATATGGGCTTGTCAGATGTCTCCAATCCCCGCAACACAAAGCGAATAACAAATCGCCGATTTACCACAAACTCGATTCGTGACGACACCGACGAAGCTCCACCTGTGGAACACCGACCAACAGAGCCCCGATGTCTGGTTGGACAATGGCCCTGTCCCTGGTCTGGTTCCCCTCTCTCCTCGCCCCATGTCTATCAGCTCAACCACGTTTTCATATCTTTACGCAACCGCAGACACTGCCCGCCGTGTCACGTTGAACTTGTGGCGCCATTTTTTTCCTTTCCTGAAATATAGAACCATTTAGCGATGGCCTTATCATCTCGTTGTTCTAGACGGTCCATGTGCTTGTCCTCGGCTGAACAAGGACTTCAGCCCTATCGCCGACCCTGGGGCGACCTCAGTTGACAATCCCGTCATAATGACGAAAGGTGCTTCTTTGGCCAATGAGCCCATGACGTTTCTCAGGAATGCCACCATCTCGTTATGAGTTCACAATGGCGAGAAAAGAGTAAAGATGGAAAAAGATGCCTCTAGCCGAAGCTGTGGCCCAATGCAACCTCGTCCAGGGTTGTGCACATGCGTATATTCATGTCATAGTGACAAAGCGATTCAGGCTCGTGGTCCTGCAGACCTCCTGGGGATGGCGAGTTGGCCCATTCCATACTCCGCCGCCGTTGGAAATCAAACAGGACCTGCAATTGGCCCCAAACCAGCGTCTTGTCGAGTCGTTATTGAGTCCATTTTTATCAACCGTTCCATCGCATCTCCTTTTTAGCTCCTAGAAACTATCTCACTGTCCACCCAGCCCACCTAGCCAGATCTATGCATGCATATGAAATGCCATTGTAGAGGAGAGGCGTTGGAGACCGCGGTGTCGCAGTCGCCCTTTTTAGTCTTTTGTCGACCGGTTCCATACCTATTTTGAAGAAAAGTGTCTGCAAATGATCCGATTCCTTAAAAGCGCAACACCCGGTATCATGAGCCTGTAACCGTAGAGAAATTTCATGTGCAGTGTGAATTCCAAAAGCGCCCAGCCCATCCAGGGCTCCATAATCCTCGAACCGTTCGTGGTAGTTCAGTGTTCCAGTGACTCCTTGCTGACATGGAAGAACCTCATTAGTCATTGATTTGTCCCGTCGTGAATTTGCCTCATCAATCATGTCCAAGTTCCTGCAGCTCTCGCTCCTTAGCAGCAAGCATCTCTCGCATCCTCTCAGCCTCCCGTTGGAGGGCAGCTCGGCGCTCGGATTTAAGCCTCTCACTCTCCATGTTCAAGTCGCGCGAGCCTGGTGGGGCGCCCGGGGTGGGGTCTCGATTCGAAAAAGCCCCGGGGCTCGGAGCCGAGGCGGTTGTACTTCCAGGCGACCGTATGGGTGGGAGGGAATAGTCCCCGTCGTCGCTCCCTGGCCCTGTATTCGAGGGGCTACCGGTTGAGTTCGCAGGGTTCAGGATTGATTTGAGATTAATCGACGAGATTCGCTTCGTGCTCTCCTGTCCGCCCTCGTTCAAGTTGAACGGTTCGCCTTCGGTCGTAGAGAAGGAGCGTTTCCGTGTCGGCGAGAGGAAAGACGCAGGGGATAGAGACGACTGTCTGTCGGCAGCGGCCGTCATCGATGTCATCGGGGGTAACCTATTGTCGTCGTTAAGTGAAGAAGGGAGATTGCGCATGTTGTTGGATTGATGATATGCCGCGAGGTCGGACGTAGATGGTAAAGGTGACATCCTTCTGTTTGGACGCATGACAGGATGGGGTTCGATCGTGAGAGGGTGTTCTGGACGCCTCCGCAAACCCAAGTTGATAGACCCATCATCATTGATCGTTCCTCTCTCGGGAGTTGGCTCTTGGCTCTGGTTCTGTATTTCGACCGAGTCCATGGCGTCTTCCATTTCCTCATCCTGAGTAACAGGGATAATTCGTTTCCGTCTCTTGATGGTTGATTTTTTCATTGTCACGGGGCGATGAACACCATGGAGTTTATAGTACAATCCTTCGATAGTCAGCAAATAAAGAAAGCCTCTCAAGGCTGAAAACTTACCACAAGCGTTGCAAATGGTATGGCCACTTTCATCTCTTCTCCACAAGGGAGTGATGGTGGTCCCACAGTTTTGGCACGCAATGACGACAGCGTTGGAGGATTGGCCCTGGAGAGCGTTGACGTCGACGGGAACGGGTTCAGGTTTCACACTCTCGGGTCGACTCTGGCAACCCTGTCGCTTTTGCATGACGTTCAGATGAGAGCTCTTGGACACACGGTTGTTGTAGGCAGGGCACCCATTACATCCTTCGGCGCCACCTGTTCCATTGCACCGACCGCCGCCAGGACAGGTTCCTCCAGGGGTTTGGTCGGCAGAAACATAACTTGCTGGGTTCGCGCTAGACGGATTCTTGGACGAAGACGCCTGAAGGGGCTTCGAAGGACTGGTTCGGGGAAGATCCGCGGGAACGACATTCGGTGGTCTCTTGAGACTGGTTGGACGGGAGGCATTCCTAGCTTTTAGATAGAGGCCGCAGGCGTTGCAAATCGTAGCTCCTTGAGGTGACCTTCTCCACAAAGGAGTTCGAGTGGTGCCGCAGTTGCTACTCGATGGTGAGCTAGGAGTCAAGAATGAACTGGAAATGCGATTCTCACCTGCAGACCTGGCCTTGGCCTTGGCCGCCTCCTGGGGGCGGACTCGCTTTTGGGCCATGATCCAATTTCGACGAGCCAGGGCTGGGAACCTTGGGTATTGAGTCGCTGGGGGGAGTTGTTCTGGAGCCTGGGGAGCCACCAAATTTTGATCGGTAGTCTCGATTTTCCGGGTCAGTCGGAAGTCTGGTTCGTTCCTGAGAAGATGCCCCAGGCATGTCATTCGGTTTGGACGACATTGGCCTTGAGGGCAAGGCGGTTCGTACAGAGCCGGCCTCGCGTTGATGGCTATACGGCGCCCTTGGTTGCGTGTCCTCGCTCATTCCCGTGGAGCGAACGGGATCTTCAAGTAGAGAAGCCGCCGAAATGAGATGGCCGGCAAGTGCGTTGCTGAAAGCGGCAGGACAACGAGAGGGTGTGTTGGAGACGAGTTGGATTGGACCGATACAAAACGAGGGCTGTAGCATGCATGAGCGTCGGTGTACGGCCTTTGGCTGCGTAAGAAAGGGGCTGAAAGTGGTGAGATAGGCAGACTTTTGATGATGAAAGAGATGCCTAGGTGCGTGCAAGCCAAAGAAGGTTGCAGTTGGTTACAAGCCCGATGGGGAATGAGGCGAAGTCGGATAAGTGCCGGTGCCGGGTCCTGTGGATACGACGTACCAGGGCAGGTATGAAGTAGGGTAGTCTCTGGAACCGGTATCGAGACAAAGGCAACACGGCAGGCCAGTAGATCTGCGTATGTATGCAATGGAGCAGGAAAGGTTGGTGGTCAGATGATCGAGACGACCACTGGGGTACGAGATAGGCCAAGTCGAGGCAGATGACTGGGCAAAGCCCCAACAAGCCGAGTCAGTCGAATGGGGAGGGGGGTCGGCGAGAGTGGTCCCGGGGGATGACGCGACTGCAAGCGGAAACTCGGGACGGCGGCTTCGAGACCAAGTCTAGCAGCGATGACAAACCAAAACCCTGACCGAGGCGTCTAACAGTCGTAGATGTCGATTTGGGTTTGCGACTTGGGGGCGGAAGTCGTTGGAGGATATCAGGGAGACGACGGGGAGGAGATGGAGGGGGATGGGGAAGGTAGTGCCAGGCCCAAATACAGGTGTATACGGAGTCGAGGTTTGAATTTGAGGTGAAGCCGGTGTACAAAGTTTGAAGTACGTAGTATGTAGTAGTCAGCGAGAAGCGTCAGTGTGGCGCGGGGGCCAACAGGTAGTAGTAGTCGAATGCAATCGAGGCGACGAAGGCGAAGGCGCGCTTGGCAGACGGCAGGGGGCTGTCTAAATTGGCACCACCAGCTTGGGACGGAGTGACCAGGTACTTCGTAAGTGGTTAGATGACGGGGGGGATCAGATCACAGTCGCCCAGCACATTGATATTATGTAGGGCGTTGGCGGGGTGGTGAGAGAGGCCAGAGCAGCCAGAGCAGAGCAGAGCAGAGCAGAGCAGAGCAAAGCAGAGCAGGGGAGGATTGTCTGAAGGGAAAAGACGACAGACAGGCGAGAGTTATGCTGTCGGCAGACGCATGAGCATGGGCCTGAGGGGACCTGCTGGGGTGAATTGGACCCTCCGGTGTCCCTTAGCCTTAATGGACCGATGTGGATAAGATGAGGGCAGTGGATAGGGAGAGGGATGTCGGCAGGTGCATGTGCATGACCTGGTATTCCAGGAGGACCTTGCGCCAGGGACTGCGAGCGGCGAGAGAACGGGGGGGGAGACGACGACGACGGCGACTAGAGGGGGGGTGCCAGCGCCGGGAATGGCCAGGGCCAGAACGCCAGACCGACGCAGAGGAACGCAGACAGCTAACAGGGAGAGCACGGAGAGCGCGGAGCGCAAGAGGCACAGGCGGAGGAGGGTGTGGTTGACAGTTCCCGTCCTCTGTAGATGGACGAGTCGCGGGCCGGGAGTGACGTGCGTGACACGACGAAAAGCCCAGGGCCGGGGGGTTTCCTGTCACGTTTCTGGCTGGGGAGGTTGTGCCGCAAGTGGGCTGGAGAGGGGGAGGGGAAGACGGGCGGCGACAATGGGCGATGGGCGAGGCGGAGAAGGCGACGGGACACTGCGTGATGCGCCGGCGTGATGTGATCAACAATGGAGATGAGGGCCTGAGATGATGACAGTGGGTGAAAAGAAGCGGTGGGTTGGGGTAACCAGCTTGCCAGCCTGCCAGCGCCCGACCGACGGCCGCCCTAACGAAAAAGCCAAGCAGGAAGCCCCGTTCCGACGGGCTGGAGCGGGCGACCTGTCAACAGACTTGCAAGGCCCTTCTAAAGCCGCCCCTGTTGAGCCCTGTTGAGGAGGAGGGCTGAGGGGGTCCAGGGGCACGCTCTCCTTCACTGGGCGTTTGCAGGGCGCTGTCTTGGAGCTGCAGAACCCGGGCTCGCTTCTGTGGCCTCTGCCGGATTTGAACCGTCCTCTACGTCCTCTACGTCCTCTACGTAGTGCTACACCGCACGGCAATGGCCTGCGCGCCCCTGCCGAGCCTCGACCGCCGGCGCAGAGTCGCCTCGAGCCCTAAAAGCCCATGGCCATCGCCGGCGCATTTTGGTGATTCTGGTGGGGTCACCTCACCGCGGCTCTGTCAAAGCTTCTTCTCGAGACACGCAGTCGCCCCTGAGATGTCTTCGATTACATTCGCTGCACGCCCATTGGCTCGCACCGGGCCGGAGAAAATGCTCTAGGGCCACTTGACGCCGTAACGGCGTTGCCCGCTTCGCGCAGGGGATCGTCGTCCGACCGACTTAGATCCAGTTGGCGCTAGGCCGAGATCGGGCCCTCTTTTTTTTCTGGCACCTGGTCTTGACGCGCCACACCAAGCGCTTTACCAAATCACGACGCGCCTTGCGAGAACTTGCCCGCAGCGCGCCTCAACACCATTGCACCTCATCCCGCCAGACGCCAGGTTACCTCGGTACCTCACCACCCTAGCTTGTGCTCGTCATTGCGCTTGTCACTGTCCCTGCAATTCTGCTCCTGCGCCTGCGCTTGCTCCTGCTCCTCTTCCTGCGTGCTTATCGCTATCAGTGCTCCATATCTTTCCCCGTCATCGGGATCACCACCTCCTCGATCGGACCCAATTGACGACTCCAATCCCCGTCAATCCCCCTCCCTCGCCTCCCCCTCTTTCCCTTCTCATGGCTTCTTCAGAAGTCGGCAGCCCCAAACGGGAACCCACTCCCACTGCGCCCCTCTCCTCCATCCCCCAAAAGCGAGCTCTCGACGAAGGCCACAGCCCGGCCGTCCCCTCTCCGCTCAACCCCGAAGTCAAGCCCTCCGACTCCCTCCCCCCCGACGATACCACCCAAGCCGCCCGCTCGAAGCCCGCCCGCACGAAGAAGGAGACGCTCAAGAAGCGCGAGTCCAAAGGCGGCGCCCTCGGCCCCGATAGCGCGCGCGCAACCCCCGATCCCAAGGCGGCGAAAGAACCCAAGCAGAGCAAGTCAAGCCCTTTACGATATAAGCTCGCTCCCCCGAAGCCATCCGACTTTGAGTTACCCCGGGGGCCTGTCTTGACGGTCCATCATGAGCTCCAAACTCCCAATGGCGAGTCGGTCGAGTTCTTCGAAGCGTCCGAACAGTAAGCCTCACTCTGTATCCACCATCGTCCAGTCCCTGCTAACTCCCGAAAAGCGTCTGCAATAAGAAAAACTTCCGATATACGCACTGCATCGCCGATCCACTCTTCCCCTCGATGATCTACTATCGGCAGACCGAGCCAGAGCCCTTCGGCCCGCGCATGAGCTTTGAGGATGCAGCAGGGCACGTCTTCTTCGACAAGTCAGCGCGCCAGGTCACGACAGACAAGGGGTTTCGCATGGCCCGAGCCAATGTCGCAGTGAGGGAAGGGATATCGTACTGGGAATGCAAGATCACCCAGGGCATTCGAAAGCTCAAGGACGGCGAGGCGAAATCAGATGGCGGAAAACACGTACGCATGGGTTGGGCGCGGCGCGAAGCCTCCTTGGATGCTCCTGTAGGATTTGATGCCTACAGCTACGGAATCCGAGACGTTTCCGGAGAGAAGGTTCACATGTCGCGACCAAAGGATTTCTTTCCCGCTGGCGAGGGAATTGAAGAGGGAGACGTCATCGGGCTGGAGATTCAGCTCCCGTCAGAACATCTCCACCGCAAGATCATGTCGGGGCAGTACAATCCAGCTGTGGACCAGGCCGACGAAGAACCCCCGCTCACGGCCGAGGCACCCAACATTGTGCGCGATCGTGTGCCCATCCGCTTCAAGGCTCACACCTACTTCGAGAAGATCGAATACCACACAACCAAGGAACTTGAGGATCTCATGAACCCGGCCCCCACGGGCCCTGGCGGCTCATCTGAAGCCCCGGGCCCCATCCACCCAATACCGAGCTTGCGCACACTGCCCAATTCCTGTATACGCGTCTACAAGAACGGAGTCCTGATGGGCACAGCCTTCGAAAACCTCCTAGGTTTTCTTCCTCCAGCCTCGCGCCCCACGGCTCAGGTTGGCGCTCGTGAGGGTCTCGACGATGGCATGCTCGGATACTACCCGGCCGTCAGCGTGTTCCGCGGCGGCGCCGCAGAGGTCAACTTCGGCCCGGACTTCTGGTATCCGCCCCCCGGTTACGATACCACTGGGGGCGAGGTCGACATGGTCCGGCCCGAGTCAGGGCGCTTGGATAAGGTCAACGCCGTCTCCGCTCGCTACTGCGATCAGATAGCCGAGGACATTGTCTATGATATTATCGACGAGGTCGACTTTTGGATGCAGGATGGCGGAGGCGCAACGGATCGCCAGGGGGTGAGTGATAAAAGTGAAGCTGTGGCTTTGGCGCCAGGCAGGGAGGAGATCAAGGAACTGGTCCAAGACGATTAAAAGGAGTCATTGTCGCGGTGCATCACGGTGTTTGTTTTGGTCGACTCCAGAGATACCCGCTGCGTATATTGCAGAAAACAGATATGTCAAATCATCTACGTCATGCTCATGAAAAAGAGGCTCACTAGGTATATTCATTCATCCGTGTTATGTCCATCCCTCTATGCATATCCAAATCATACACCCGCGCTCATTACTCCTGTATTCGTCTCCCTGTGTCCCTTGACCGCGGAACCAGCCTCAGCGGCGAATCGGCTCCAATACAGCATCCTGCCCTACCGGTGGGGGCGGCAGATCCGTCAGTGGCGATACTGGCGATACCGACGACACCGGCGACACCGGCGACACCGGCTCTGACGTCGCCTTCGCGGTTGCCTCAATGCTGCGCGTCGAGGCTGGTTCCGGCGCCGGGAGAAGCGGGTCATCCGGAAGTTCCTCGATGCGGTCACTTCCATCGACGGGTGCTTCGGCATCGGACTTCTCCTTCTCCAGGCGAACTTCGCGGCCGCGTTTATGGCAGTACCAGAGTACGAACATGAGCACTACGATGAGGATTAGCAAGTGTCGACTGCGTAGTTTTGGATAGGGGTTCGGCACTTACGGAAGAGGGCAACGCTCCAGACGACGTTGGTTCCCATGACGGCCGGCCACCGCAGCTTCAAGGCGTTGACGATGGCCTTGAGCATGCTCACGATCGCGCCAGGCTTCGTGACCAACTCCGTGAGGTTCTGGGGCATGAATAGCTTCTTCGCTGCCTCCGTGGCTCCGAGTTCCATTTCAGCCTTGAGACCCTGGCTCTCTGCGGCGGCAGCAAGCAGCTCGGGCGCGAGCGATGTCGTCAGCTTCTCGGGTAACTGGGTAACGAGCTTCTGTAGCGATGAGGGCAGCTTCTCAAACCCGCGGTTGATGGCGCCGTCGCGGTCGTCGAAGAGGCTAGTGAGGTCGTTGCATGCTGTCGGTACACCATTGACAAGGTCCTTGAAGATCTGCGTGAAACGCTGCAGTAAGTCCGACGACTCGCTAGACAGCGAGACGATTTTGTTATTCTTTGCTTGGAGGTTCAAGCGATCGAGGACGTTTCCGAGGTCTTTCTTCTCGCGCTCGGCCTCGTCCGCGGTGATGTCCTCGGGTTTGAGGGTGTCGCCATGTTTCTTGTTCCTGTGGAATAAGAGCGAGAGGCGGTTTGGTTGTTTCTCATCCTTGTCCTTTTTGTCTTTTTTCTTTCCCTTGGCATCCTCCTTGCCCTTGCCCTTGCCCTTGTTTCCCTCCTCCTCAGGCTTTGCGACCTCCACGGACCGCTTATTGCTCAAGACGGAGTCGCTATCCGACAGCTCGATCTCGGGGGTTTTGACACGCGGAGGCAACGGGGGAGGAGGGCCATCATCCTCCAGTATCCTCCTCAACCAGGACTCGTCTTGCTTGTCGAGAACTGGGCTCAGCGGAGGGTGGTCGGAACTAGGGCGGCGGTCACTCTTGGACTCGCTCTGACTGTGGCGCTTGGGCTTCGCATGATTCGTGTCATCGACAACGGTTTCGATCTCGGGCATGTGCGTCTGGTCCCCTGTCGTCTCCACCTCGGCCGGTTGCGCGGCGTCTTTTGCGGCCTCCTTTGCGGCCTCCCTCGCGGCCTCCTTGTCGGCCCTGTTCTTCTTGAACTTCTTGACCGTGAAATATTCCAGCATGGTGCGCTTCGGTCGTGTCGAGCTTGTTTTGATGGGGTGTCGGCAGGACTCGGACGGGAAATGCGCTGGTCGATGGTAGTTTTATTGATTCAAGAGTGAAGACAAAGAGGCCGCCAGGTCGAGCACTCATGTCTCAACGTATGGTGCGTCAATGATGCCTAGGCGCGCGCTTGGTTGCTTTCATGCGGGGAGCTCCAGACCAATGCCCAGGTCGCACCGCCACATGACATCACACGCCACCCCTCCATCATGCTGTCTCTGGCCCCACGCAATCGCGCAGAAGCGGTGACATTTGTGATCGACGGCCAACTACCGACGACAACTCTCAGTGCCGGGCTGACGAACAAGGGCAGCTAATCAACTGCGTGCTCATGCCAAAATGGCGGTTCATTCGGGTTCTGGGTATTTCAAATCAAAGTAATATCATAGACATAACCCATTCATTCGTTGTCATCCATGTGTTCCTCAGCATTCCCCGCATCCTCTTCAGCCTCTTCTCCGCCCCCTTGCTCTCGAATAACCTCGTCAGCCAGTGTGCTTCGTCGCCAGCCGCCTCCTCGCCTTTGGCCTCTCTGAAAAGCCTCGGTCCTTGTAACGGCTCTTTCGCCAGTATATTTCTCGCCTGACCATGCACTTGAGCATTTCGGGCACTTCTTATCTCTGCGGGTTCGCCAGAACGCATCCTCGCAAATATCATGTAACCGGAAATTGCAGTTAGGCTCGGTGCATCTCAGGCCAATTGTAACAATATCCTTGCAGGCTTCGCAAAATTTAATCCGCTGCCACTCGTCTGGGCCAGTATCCGGGTCATTATATGTCTCGACAAGCCACGGCCGCAATTCCAGCAATGCCCGTGGTGACAAGCTGTAAAAGGCGTCCTCGCTCTTCTCAAACCAGCCTCCCTCGACTAGGCTTGCCAGAACATTTTCAACCTCGCTGTGTTTCAGACCCTTATCTCCTGGTGTTTGTGTCTGTGCATCCGCGTCGACTTGGCTTTGTCTTCGATCCGGCCGTGCCAGCTTGATAGCCTGCATCTCGGTGATGGCGAGAACCTCCATACGAGGCGAATTGTACTTTTCAAACATGCCATCGAGGACTCGTTTAATAAACGACAGTTCGTCGGGGGTGTGTATCGTCGCAAGCTGGGTCTGCGGATCGGAAGTGGTGTTGACCAGGGCGTAAATGCGTTGCTTCGTAACTTGATGGACAGTACTTCGGATTTCGTAGTCAAAGAGCGAAACCGCTTCTGAGGCAATTCCAATGTATTCGTTGAATTGCTGCTGCGTGACTTGGTCTGCGCGAACTTCGCTGTCGTTGCCACGGTCCGCAGTGAAAATCTCGGCGAGGACGGGCTGGGCCTCCTCAAAGGTAATAGTTCCTCGTGCCAAGATGGCCTGAAGAAACGCCCGGTTCCCGGCAGTGTAGCGGGAGTCTCCCATGTCGGCTATGTCGGCCCTTGCTATCCCCGTTCGTTTGTGCGAGGAAGCGAGCTGGGATCTGGGAAGTGGGCTGGTTGCAAGAGGCTCTTTGTGGTACAGGCTTGTGCATGGGAGACGCGCTAGAAGTTCACGCGTCGTGGTGGTTAGAGTAGTGTGGCGGTGCAGCACTCTCAGGTGTGGCTAGTGACTGGTGGATTACGTACGTCCTACGTACACGTGCTGATCATCATGCTTCAATTTGACAGAAGTTGGAACAGCCGCAGTTTCAGCGCGATCCATTCAATTACCCGAGCACACATGATTGGCCGACTAAAGTTCCCAGCTGTCTGGAACGCAACCCCAGCGTACGTCGTAGCCGATTTCGCTTCCGACCAGAAGGATATCGGGCAACGACCCCGACGCCATGACACAATGTTGCCTGCGGTGAAACATTTAGTGGGACTCGAGAGCATCACAGATCAGTCCGGTGATCGCAGATGACGAATCTCGAGTCCATTCTGGCGACTGCCTCGTGGTCTGATGGTTGGAAAGTCGGCCCGTGGGAGCTAGAGGATAATGACAGGATTTGGGCGTCGACTATTGACGCCTCTGGCGCCATCGCATTGCGGATGTGGCCCCCTTTAGGGATGGCAGCGGAATGTATCAGCCCGTGTTCCAGTTTTCGGGTTTCTCGGAGCCTCGTTCAGCATCCCATTGGCTCTGAAACGCACGATCCTCTCAAAAGTTCGCATATACGGTCCCACCATAGCATCGGCCGAGCTTCACATTTGGCTTCCGTGGGGCCATCTCCACACGGATCCAGAATTGTAGGGCCCAACTGACTCGCCAATCTCGTAGGGTGCCTCTCGATCTTCTCCCAGGGGCAATCCTCCCATCTACGAAGGTTAGGTTGACATGTTGATCACGTTGATGTGTGAATTCGATCGTGCGGTTGACATGCCACGTGTTGTCCCTCAGTTGTCCGCTTGAGTTGATCTTATGTGGCAGCTTTGCTTCAACCGTCGTCAGCCGTGCCTTCATCCAGACTCTGATTGACATACGTTGCTGTCTTGAAAATTGTCGAGGAGGGATCGATGACTGCCCAACTGCTCCCCGATGTGCTGGGGCTGGCAGTTGGAGTCCTCATCTACTCTATATTCTCCCTCAGCTTGGGCCTGCTCACGGCATGGCTTGTTTGGGTACATCGTGAAGGAACTAGTTGTAAGTGACATCCCTCATCTCTTTGCATGATCCAGCCTGGTATTAATTTGATCAGACGTGTTCCTCTTAGCCATCTTCACGGTGGTCGGGGGCGTAGCTTCAATTGCTCAGCAAATACATACCATCGTCGATTGGAGGGATATCAAGCTTGAGCAACATCGTCACACCGTTGCAAATGTTGGGAATCCAGTAGTCGCGCTCGCCAGTGGCTCAGTAGACCTGGACCTGGCACTCTTTTACATCCGTACGTGGATCAGCTCGTGCTTACATTGTGATACTAATACCTAGTCACAGAGTTTACTTGCTATGGTATCGAGGCACTGCTCATCTTCTTCTGGTGTGCGGTTTTGCTCCAGTCTGTTTTTCAGCTCCGGATTTTGGAAAACAGCCTCCGATATTCCAACGCTGTAGCCAAAGCATCAGCAATATTTTTCCCCGTCCTTATGGTTTGTCTGCTGCAAATCAAGGCCCTTCAGAACAACACAATTGGCTTCTTCGTCATTGCGAATCTCTGCAGTACGTTCCCGTTCCATTTTAGTAGTGTGAAGCCGTCAGCCTAACAATGAAGCAGTGTCAGTTGGTCTATTGGGAGGTGCCATCATGCTACTAAGCATCCTAGGCCGGTACATCTACACCAGGCGCGCCCTCATTTCCTTCCAATTTAAATACGGCAAATCTTCTACCAGGTCTGGTGCGCAATCACGAGCTTCGACTGCTGGTGGAGTTCAGGCTCGACAAAAAATTTACGACAGATGGCTTATCTTGCGACTTGCTATCGGCTTTGTGGCCTTGGGGTAAGTTCATGCAGCGTGGAAAGTTCCAAGAAATGTACTCACAGGTTGTCAACATAGGATATTCCAACTAGTTACTATTATGACCGAGGTGGTTGCCCAGGCCAAGAACAACCGCAGTCACCTCAGCGATTCTGCGGACCTGAGTCTAGCACAGGCCAGATCCGATTTCACTTTATTCTTGCCGGGCGCGACGCCACCATTGGTGACATTTGTTGTATTTGGTACAACGCGACCTTTCCGGCAGTACATGTGGGCTCACTTCGTGCCCGGTTGCTTTAAGCGGAGAGAGGATCCGCAAACACCGAAGAATTTACATGGGACAGATCACACCCAAAGTTCGCGGACACATGAAGTGTATGTATACAGTCCGAACAATAATGACGGACATGATGGAGCGAGTAGCTCGGGGTCTGCAATGATGTTGTCGGACTTGGCTCATGGACGGATAGACGACGATGCCGTGCCTATCTTGGAGGGTTCGACCCCCGAGGACGTTGGTGGCAGAGGTCCCCGTGCAGTTTAGGGCTACTTTGAGAAGCTGGATATAATGTTACTTTTTATCAATAATGAACAGCAATGTTTTGGTACTCAAACGTAAATATTTAGCTCCAGCAATAGAGAGGCTGCGAGCAACATCGCACTGGTAGAGCGAAACGCACCCACAAAGCTTGTACTTCACGTCAAAAGCTGGCAGCACCTTGAGGGTCAGATACGCTAGCCTGACCAATAACTATAGAAGATAAAATGTGCAATTCAGCCACACAGACCCATGAATCATAGACTTCGAGTGAAAGAAGCTCAATTCGTACATTCGAGGCAGCAACGTCAACTACAGGGTAGGCCGCTCACACAGGACCATCTGCTGACTCAGCATTGGCCTGGTCAACTGTGATTGGCCTACCGTGACTTCAATCCGCGACCCATCCCTTCAAACCACCGAGCTCAACGGATGAGGACAGCTTGAGGACGACAACAAACAATCGCATTTTATCGATATTAAAGGCTGGCTGAACTGCGCAAATATTACCAAGAACGCAGCGACTAGAATCGACCTAGGCTCTTGTCTGGCCTATTCCCCTGGTTAACCACCTTGAAATCCCACCCCGTGCGTGGCGCGTTGAGCCAGGCGTGAGAAGGCTGGGGCAAGACGGCAACGCTGGGAGCAGCCCGAATGAGCGTCAATCACGGAGAGCCATTTTGCATGACCAGCCTGGAGTAATTCGACTAGCCAGCTCCGCGCTCTCTCAACACGCAGGAGTCAACTGATTCACGTCCATCGCGCTGTCGGGCCGCGTTTGACGCCTCTCTCCACATTGAGCCCGGGCCTTCTGAGCTCACCTCGCGATCCTTAGAATCCGCCATCACAACCAAACCACCCCGAAGCCCGTAACCGCTAGTCGGTCACCGCCATCCGGTCACCATGGCGGACATGAGGGAATTCGACGTTATCCGGGTAGCCAGAAGCGATGGTTCGGACACTGGCCCAGGATATTGGCCGATGACCGCACCAGCCCCTGCTACCTCGATGAAGAAGACAGCTAAGGACGCCATCGCAGCGGAAAAGGCGCCGAGGACAAAACCGCAAATGGTCCGGCTAGCCGAGGACGACCCTAGGTTCGTCGAGTGGAGGGTTAAGCTGGGCATCTTGCTGAAACAGGAGCTCTGCCCAAACCCCGATGGTAAGCTGAGCTTGGGGTGAGTTGATATCATGGAACTAACAAGACTGGCAGAAGGGAACTCATGGTATGTCCAGTTTCCGCGAGGATACTGGCTGTACGAAAAATCGAAACACCTTTGGGTTTCTGGTTACCCACTAAAGGCCAAGCTCTTCAAGAGCCCTCAAGAGTTCGCCGTCCACCTGATATGGTTGCTCTCCACTTCCATGGACTACCGGGACTGCTGCTGTGCGCACTGCAATGCGGGAAATCTGGCCAAAGGAGCCGCCGCCATGGAGGATACTCTCATCATCACTCATGAGGCACCGAAGCCCGAGAAGATGCCTCCCAAGGTCACGCCAGTCCCGCTGCCCCAGATACCTGGACAGCCGCTGCTTAAGCATTCCGTTGCCGTTCCACGTTCGACATCGGCACAGTCAACCCCGGTGGTAACAGCCCAGAACTCACCGGTGCCTGCTGTAACTAAACCCAAGGTGCAAACCCTGCCACCCCAATCTCTACCACCCGTCCAACCACCCGTCCAACCTTCACCTCAACCATTACCTCAGGCTCAGGCCCAAGCCCCGCCCCCGCAGTCTCAAGCACCTCCCCAGCTTCAATCTCAACCTCAAATACAAACGCAGCCTCAGCCTCAGGCCCAACCCCAAGTGGCCCCGCAGCCCCAGGTTCAACTACAACCTCACCAGCAGCAACAACAAGCACAACCCCAGCCTCAACCGCAACCACAAATCACCCAATGGGCTCTCAAGTCTTCCCTCATGTTCCGTGCGGGAGAGCTGGTTTGGTATCAGAACGGAACTACCTGGCGTCTCGGCATGATTGCTGCCTCTGCTAATGGCAATCATGAGCTCATGCCCATCGGACACGGCGTAGTTCAACAACAGAACGTCAACAAGCTTGATGGCGACATGCGACCATTCCACGCCTTTACAGTTCCCCCAGTCGCTATTCCTGACCTAAAGGAGAAGATATTCGATGAGATTCCCTGGGAAGGCATGTTCCGAGCCCCAGGGAACGACGGAAACAAGCGGGAATTGATTACCCTCGATGCCTCCAAGATGGCCGCTGCCAAGATCGACTACTCCTATTCGCTCTGGACCCAATTATCTGAGGATCCCAACGCTAAGACTGTTACATACTACGGATGTTTCTTCGGAGCCGAACGGGTTGAGATCGGAGATACCCTCCGCCTGAGGTCACTTCCTGCCGAGTTCAACGTTCCAGCTGAGACTGGCGTCTTGGGTCTACGATTTATCTTCACGACCAAGGACTTCCCTGGCGGCGTGTTCTTCCGTGGACACATCTATCAGCCCGTAAAGGGAGATGCCGACCCCCCGAACGTCGTTGCTGAAGAGCACCTGCCCATTGCCCTGAGGGATGAAAGCCAGTGGCGCAACTCGACAAGTCCCGGCAAGCGCTGGCGCTGGGCCCTTGTCAAGGAGAATGTCGTGTTCAAGGAGCAATCGATTAGAGGTCGATTCTACCCCATCCACCGACTGATGCCCATTCTCAACCCCGATGGCTTCCGGCAGGCCGTCGCCCAGGGCCAGACCGACGAACAATACGCGCACCTTAACAACCGTATGGATGGGTCTGGGAGGTACCTGGGCCGCAAGTCAAATCGTCTGAACGCCCTCGGTGCCTCAGTACCCCACACAGCGAGATTTGCGATGGAACCCTATGTAAGGGAGGAGGCTCCTAAGGACCCGGGGGCGCAAAAGGAATAGTCACACGGAGATCAGGGTTTTCTTTTTCTTCTTTGGCCCTCATGCATAACACCTACACAGTATGTAGACGCGTGTACGGCCTGAGCTCTGGTTGGACAGGTGATAAGCGAAGGATCGGTGTGCGGTACAGAACCGTGTAGTTGGGAACTAGTCTAACGTTATTAGATGGATAAGACGCATACGCATGTTTGTGTCGAAAGTATGTAGCGCCTTAACGAGCATGTCTACAAGACTGGTTCCTAGTTCTCCAGTCTCTCCTGACCGAGTAAGCTTCTATAGTAGCACTCACCGCCAACGTCGAAGGTGTCCCTTGAAATATCGTCTCAAACAATCTCATATCGTGCCACACTCAGCTTTTGCAAACAAACCCAAACCCGAACCATGTGAGCGCCATCAAAGCCATACTCATACTCACCGCCTCCTGAAGGAAAATGAGACATTCCCAAGTCTGTCCGGCCTCTCGTTACCAACCTCGTAAACGCAATACCCACACCCTCTGTTCCCTTTTTCCTGCAGCCATTTCCAAAAAAGGCTGTCTCCCCTCCCAATCATCATCAAAAAGCAAGTCGGCGCCGTTTACGATGTAACGTCGGCCACGGCAAAAGCAACCACGTCGGTCATTTTCCCACGTAAGGGTTAAAAAAAAGGAAATGGCCTGCGGGGCCCCTTCCCCCCGTTTACAATGAGACAT
The DNA here is from genome assembly GCF_021365365.1 of Ilyonectria robusta. Classification (NCBI taxonomy): domain Eukaryota; kingdom Fungi; phylum Ascomycota; class Sordariomycetes; order Hypocreales; family Nectriaceae; genus Ilyonectria; species Ilyonectria robusta. The sequence continues at coordinate 666,559 of NW_025764436.1, read as the reverse complement.
GTCGAAACGAATTGGCTCGTTACCGCTGGTCTGGTAACATCCGCGTGGTGGTGTGCAGCTGACCATCTGTCTCAGAGCTGCTCCGCTCCGCTCCGCTCCGGTTCCGTTGCGGGTCGCGGGATTGGGTGTGGGGTGACGTGGTTGGCGTGGTATGCGATGGGAAGAGGGCCTCAAAAGGGGAAGAAGGAGGAGGAGGACGCGGGGACCTTTGCAAACGGGTCAGAGTGGCGGGCGAATCGAGAAGGGTGCAAAGCCGTGGCGTGGATGCGGGTTTGCTCCGGAGAAGGGGGCAATATGATATGTGAGCTTCGAATCCCGGGTGAGGCAATACATTGGTTGATCACTTGGGCTTCGGGACGTACCACCCGTAAGGCTCAAACATGTGCTTTTGTGTGAGATTCAGGACGTCGTAGAACACATGCTTTGGATTCTAAGCAACGTATGAGAGGAATTACAATCCCATGTATATCAGCTCCTACGACACAAGCATTATTGTAATACCGGATTAATTGAGCGCCAAGGTAAGCTACAGCCCTGTGTCGACTGCTACTACTACGAGGCCGAAAGCTGCACATTGCATGCCTGTGGGTTGCAGATTTACAAAGCGATGACATAGGAGGCGGCACTGATGGAGACAAAGCCAAAACAAGTCAAGGGCGAGAAGAGAGGTGTGGATATAGTTCCCCAAGGTAGGGAATAGTGAGTTCGTTATTTTGACGTCAGGCTCGTAATGAGGATGCGAGACAATGTCCCAAAGATTTTCATGTGAGAGAAGGTAAAAACACCATCTCTCGCTGTCGCTAAAAAGTTCCATTAACCATCCAGCCCGCTTATATGGTCTCGTCTCCAGTTTTGCGCCGCCTTCTCCGTCCGACGTCGATGTGAGCTCCAAAACACGAATCCAGGCGTCTCGTCCCCAAGGCCATCCAACTGATACGCCGAAAGCGTCCTTTTCTCGTCTTTTTGCCCAAGTCTCGCACAACACTCTTCGTAAAATGCGTGGTAAATGACCGATGAATACACAGGAATCGTTAGATGGCGCTTGGATAATCCAGATCGTGATGTCGTATGTGTGTAGAAAACAGTTCCAACCTCTAGCTTATGGAAACAAATAGTCTTCGTGGGGTGATGCTCGTCTTGGGCGTGTCGTGTCGTGCCGGGATGTGTGGTGCATGTACCAAAGTGCGGAGATGCCAGGCGAACGGATGGTCGAACAGAAGAAGAAAGGACTGCGGATGGCGGATGATTTTTCGACTCATCGGGATGGGCCATAAATCTTCCAGCAACCGCCACCTCGCGCTCGCCGTCCTGATGTGGTAGTAAAAAAGACCAAAGAAAACAACCGCTTCGCTCCTCGTCCCCTAACTCCCGTGACTCGCCTGGGAGTCTAAAGTAGCCCCGGGCTCATCGAGGCGTCATGCAACTTTGAGGTTTTCGAGCCGAGCGTGAAGCTTCTTCAATATCTCCGGGTCGGGTTCCGGCTCTACCTTGCGAGGCAGAACACGGGGAGATTCATCGTTCTTCTCTAGGTCACATTTCTTGCATTTGGTGCCGTTTTCGGCGCCACTCGGGAAGATGGTCTTGCAGCTCTTACACTCATAATGGGGTATGCTGCTAGGGCCAAACTCATCTCCAGGATAACCAAAAGGATACTTGTCCTTCTTGGGTCTGTAAAGCTAGTTAGAACACGGCTTCGATAAAATACAGAGTAGGAAAGAAAATAAACAGGGGTGACGTACGGGTCTCGGGGACAATCCGTGCAGCGAACGTGTCCGCACTTCTCGCATGTCTTGTTACCGGAAATATAGAGCGTCTGGCATTCGTGGCAAGTTCGTCGGACTCGTTGACGGGGCTTCTTGTGAACAAGGTCCTGACCACCAGTCTTGCTGGGCCGGGTAAGGACAATCTTCTTGTCTTCATAGGCGTAAGAGTAGTCGGGAATAATCGGGGCGTTCTCCTTGTTGGCCTTGATAATAGCAGCCCGTCTCTCGCGGCTGGCGATGATTTCGGCCTCGGTGCGCTTGGGAGGGTAACGGGTGCACTTGGTGCAACGGGCGTGTTGGCAGTTGGGGCATTCCTTGGCGGAGGAGAAGGTCGCACTGCACTTATGGCAGGTTCGTCGGACGCGCATGCGGATGGGCTTATCCATGCGGAGAACAGTGTCGTCGGGGGATCCGGTCTGCAGCTCGGAGAGCTTGATGTCGAGGCCGTAACGCTCACCCAGCTTCTTGGCGCGCTCCTCAAACAGCTGACTGCGAGTGAGCTTAGACACGCCCTCCATGGTCTCGTACTTGGCGCGGGCTTCTTCAGCCTTGGTCTTAGGGGCGGGTTCGCTGCGAGCAAGTTAGTTATTGAGAGCCGATATTGGGTTTAGGAAGCCCAAAGTCAAACAGCCATCATCGTCAACGACAAAACATGGGTAGTGCCGACGGAAATACCCGCATGGCGATGGTTTCAATAGGAAGAAAAAGGCATACCTCTTGACGACTGGCTCCGGCTTGGGAGCAGGAGTGCTCTTGGAAGCGATGGTCGACAAACGCTTGGAGGAACTCTCGCCGCTTCGCTTTAGGACGGTCTTGACGCGGGAAAGGACCTTGCCAAGGCCCTTCTTCTCCTTCTCCTCCTTAGGGACAGAAGCCCCTGGCTGTGCTGGGGAGCTCATAATGGCGACGGTCGGGTGATTGGTCGTAGTCGACTAGATCCGGCGATCACGGTTTGTTGACGTCGACTGGTGGTCGAAGTCGAGATTGAACGAGAACGGAGTCGGAACTTGCGTGAAAAACGAATCGAATTAATAAAAGTCCTTGCCTAAGACATACGGCGACTCAGATTTCGCCAGGCGTGGTTTTCGAGACGGTCGTGGATGTCGGGGTGTCTTAGGGCAGCTAGCCAGCGGGCGTTGGCCGGGGATTTACAGTGGTTGGTCAGGCCGAGCGAGAGCGACACTCAGCAGAGGCGGAATATCAGGCAACGGCGACGGTCAATCGAGAATCGTCGACGAAGGGCTAGGGTATGGTAGATTGTGGTTTACCCAAAGGCTCAAATAGTTGCTCCCATGATACAGTGGATCGGGATGGATGGAGGTGGAGGTAGAAGAAGGGGAGGAGAAGAGGAGAGCGAGAGCAGGCGAGGCGGGAGCGGGCAGGGAGGACTACTTACCTAGAGGTGCAGGTGTCCCGCTGTGGACGATCTAGCTGGGCCACCCGGGGACTGACTCTGCACTACGGCTACGTACTGCACAGCGTAGGATGCGCTGCTGCAGGACGTGGACCGGCTGTGTGGGTGAGCCCAGAGCGGTGGTATTAGTGGAAACCAGCGGCCCGGCGCTACGACGAACAGAGGGCGCGGAGCGAATGGCAGGGGCCCAGGCCGCCCAGGACCAGCGCGTACCCAATGCCTGGTGACAGCCGTACGACAGTGACCCAGCGAGCCCTCCAGCAAGGCCCCAGTGGGCGGCAGAGCCAAGCAGGTTTGCGCGGGCTTGGCCAGGCTAGCCCGGGGCTCTGGGGACGGGAAGGGAATGGCGTCGGGTCGGGGTGTGTAGCGAGTGGTGTGTTTTGTGTGTGGCCTGGTTGCTTTGGCGGCGGACTTGGGGGCTTGGGGCTGGTAGGCGTGGCAGACCGGGCTGGCTTGGCTTCCTGCTAAGGACCACGTCGACTTCAGTTACGTCTGCTGGGGAGCTGGCGATTCTCGGAGAGGGGGTGAGGATGCGAGGAGGGGGCGTGGCTGCGTGGATGCGTGGTTGCGTTGAGGGTCGTGGTCCCGAGGGTCGCGAGGAGCCCCTGCACGCAATCGCGGGAGGAGAGAACAAGTGGGTGTTGGAGTTCCATTCCTTGGGATCGCAAGCCCAGTGGTCAGTCGCCAGGACGAACGCTCCCGGGGCTACGGCGCCAGTTGTCAGCGAGATGCCAGCTTGCGAACCAGCGACCCGGCGACCTTGGGCACCAGGTGGGGAGTGGGGCGGAAGACTGGCTTCTATGGGCTGACCCCTGTCGCCTTCCACCCAGATCCGTCCTCCCAACCTGCTCGTCGTCCTCTCCCGGTGGGTTTTGGGTGACATGGGTCGGTAAGTTCTGGGGTGGTGGGTGGTGGTGGTGGATGCTGGTGTGGATGTTGGTGGTGTGCCCGGTGTGGAGAAGGGACGCCGGGATTGGGGTTCAGAACAGGCCCGAAGCCCTGGGAAGAGGCCCGGGCGAACATGGGCCATGGACCACTGATCGATCCTCCATGGAACATGGGAGGGACATGGCGCCTGTCTCTCCACTGTGCTGGGAACAAAACACCACGGCCGCCTGCGCTTGTGCTGCACGCACTGCTGTCGGCCGCCCTGCAGCGGCTGCGGTGGTCATGTCTTGGATTTTTGGTCTTCCCCTCCTCGGGGATCCTCTCCGTGGCGTCGACCTGTGCAATGCGGGCGGCTGCAGCGTGATCAGACCTGGCGTCGACGCGGCGCTTCCGAACCTACGACTCGCACGCTGCCGTTGCCATGTTCCCAGCAGTCTGGCTCCCGCAGAGCGAGTGGAGGCCCCAGACCTCCGGAGCCACGGCGCAAAGAGCAGGATGAGGGGGGAATGTGGCTAGATGTCTATTCTCGGCATGGTGTTCGCCTCAGCGATGCCGTCTCGTCTCGTCTCGCCCGTTCGTGAATCGTGCACTTCGTCCGGAGCATTCGTACCTGAAAGCAAGCCGGCAGCCTCTTTTCTCTTTCTCGGTCATCGTGTGCGCGGCAAGTACAGTGCGTCATACACTGCGTCATACACTGTCCGCGGTGCTAACCATAACACCGAGACTCTCCTCCCCTCCCTGCATCCCACATCCTGGCAATCAAAGCATCCGCCTCCGTTGTGCCCGGCGAGTTGGAACCTCCCGCGAAACCCACTGATATCGGTGGAGCCTCGGTGCAAACGGGCATGAATTGAATTACTACACAAAGTTTGGGCCTTCCGTCCAAGTCCGGATCGCCCGCTTGTTTTCTCATCATCGCCTCGGCCTCCGTGGACTGCGCAAGCTTATCTAAGAGTGCCATACCTCCATCTCGCAATCTGGCTCGCGCCCCTGCTCTCGAAGGCGTCACGCCTCGAGGGCTCGTCGGGTTGCGCTCCCGTTAGTGGAAGAAACAGGTGCGAAGTCAACGAATTGTCCGCGGCCCTGGTCCCTTTATCCCCGCATGCTTCCAAGCCCAAATCAATCCATCCATGGCTTGGTCAACACCAAATGTCGCTTGTCAGCCCGAGGTGTTCGCTCTCACTATTGTCTTCATGTGTCAACCCATACCAAGGGAACCTACTACGTAGTACCTACGGCGCCTCACATGCGGTCGTGCAAAGGACCCGTTAGCTCGTTTTCGCTCCCGACAGCATGGGCCAGTGAACAGACCATGTCTTCACTCGCTAACCTTCACCTCAGACACCACAACAGATTTATCTCTTCACCTACAGCATACCCCTCCCCCCATCAGTCCACAGAATCCACCGCTCAAACCGCCAAGCTGCCAATCAAACCGATGAGCGCCAAACAGATCCCGGGTGGCAATGAGATGCGACACTCAAACATACCACACACACCTCACTGACGAAGGAGGACGTCATTAGTTCTACGAAGTCAATTCGTTGAGCTCGCTTCACGCCCACTGATGGCGCAGAGTAGGGTGGTAAGCACCATGTTCATTTCTCTTGGGCGATTAATCATCCTAATCGACCGTCCCGTCACCAGCCTCTCATCTCGGGGAGCAGGTGCCTGGGACCGGGAAATACGTGCCGTCCTACAGTGCAAGGAAGGTTTCCTTCAAACCGAATTGCTCATTACGGTATGAAACATCGACAGTAAGCAAAATAACAAGAATAAAACTTTCAACACCACAATCGCCATATCAGAGCCGACAAGTGCGACTCGTCCTTGCTTCATCCGCATACCGAGCATGGTGATCGCAACCACAACCGGGCCATGTGGCCCAGATGCTACCCTTTCGTCACGCACCCAGGCCACCACTTGGCTCTGACGAGGGTAGCTCCAAGCTGCATTGTCCCTGGTACCATGCCGTGGTCTCACATAGCACCCCTGGGGCTGTTTGGCTAGGGTTCTGTCTGTGGTTACCATGTACTATGCGCTGTACTACGTAGTGGCTCCAGCGTCAAGGGTCGAACGTTGGGAAGAAAGAAGCAACGAAAAACCCTGATTGGCGGTTCGTATCTGGGCCTGATGCCGTCCATCTCGGGATTCTGCACCTAGGGTTGACGAACCGATGGGCACTCTACCAGCATCCTCCCAATCTATTATAAGCCGTGTGTCATGGCTACCGGTGTGTTGGAGCCGGTGCTCGCGCTGGCGCTGGCGCTGGTGCTGGTGTTGGCGCTGGCGTTGGCGTTGGCGCTGGCTCGGTACCAGCAGCGCACCAGCAGCGCACCAGTACACAGAAATACTATCTCCCAAAAAGAAACGACCTAGGGAGAGCCTAATCCATCTTTAAAGGGACCTTCTCCGCACCAAGAACGACCCAAGGCACGGCCGGTGGGCGATGGCTCCATGCAACATTCCAGTCGGCTGAGAGTCGGTTGCCCACCAGTGCCAATGCCTTGCTGGAAACAGAAGGTTGGGTGGTGCGGCAATCGTCCCGAGCGCACTGTGCTTTGGACACGCCCCGTCCCGAGATGCTTGGGGAGATGCTTGGGGAGGGCGAATCCGAAATCGTATGTGTGGGCATGTGTGCGTCACTCTTGCACATACGAGCTTGTTCGGCCGACGACCGCTGCACCGTCTATCGCCGTCTCGGTTGCTGTTTGCTGTTTGCCCCCAGTTCGCCCCGGGACACCCTCGCCTCTTCCGTTGGCCCTTCTCCACGACACATGGGCACACAGGCATGTGTTGGGAGATTTGGGGGGCCATTTTGCTGCATGGCATGACTTGCGTTACTACGTAGTACGCCTCCACTCCAGAGGCAGCGCCCATGAGCTGATTTTGAGTCTCGTCCGTCCTGCAGATACCCGCTGTCGCTTCGACGACTGTGCCAACCTGGTGGATCGTCCCGTTTGCCCATCCTCTCATTGGAGCCGGACGGGTAATATTAGCACTGGAGGATCGCCCGCGGAAGGGCCAGCGGCCCCGTTTCCACTTAAATGGAATTTCTCACAAGGGCAGGGCCCAATTCGCACAAAAACTTTCGAGCTAGCTACTCATGTAATGCAGCGTGAACCGTCCCAGCGGTACGTCCTGTGTCATGATATGGAGAATGGCATTTTGGGAGAGCGGGGTGGTCAGCGAGTTTGGGCGTCAAGTCGATCGCCCGTGAATCGACCCATCCGCGGTGCTAGAATCTTTGGGTCCTGGTCATCCTGTCCCCCAAAACCAGAAGGCCGTCAGGATTTGAGTACCACTGACGGGAATAACATGCTTTGTACGGGCACCTCGGCCGCCGTTCGACCGCGTCGTCATCAGCGTCTCCCGACCATCACCGCAAACCGCAAATCCTCCGCTCACGCCGTACCGTTCCAGCAACCTGGCTAAATTGGGCAGAAGCAGTTCAGCATGGCAGCAGCAGAGGCGCGACCAAATCCCGGTGAGCTGGTTCCCAAGGAACGGCCACGCCAGTCTGTCCAGTACCAGACCACAAGCCTCACCGCTTTTCGGCGCTGTGTGTCTTGAATCATCATTGACGCGGGATGAGCGGCGTTCCTAGGGGTTGACGCCTCGTTGGGTCCTTTTGACAGAAGCAAACTACCCCAATCGGTCTCATACATCGGTGCGCCTAATTCTGCTACCAAGTAAGCCAAGCAAGCCTCCCAGACGCTGGCTGGTTCACTTTGGCGAGCATGACCCCGGACTTCCCGCCCTTGTAGTGGCTGGCAGCGGTGTCAACGCCCGTTCCCCTCGGGCCAAATTGGGGTACGTACGAAGTAACTTCTTGCTATGGTGATACCTGTGTCGGGTGGCCAAGGCAAGGGCACACTGTAATCGAGATTACATGGCTCGACCTGGTGAAGAGATTGCAGAAGTCTCCGGGTCTCTCGGTCAAGCAAGCTTTGGCGCCGTTGAGATTCAGATGAGACCGTCTCCAGAATCGAAGACTAGCACTGACCGAATGTGGATTTCTAATGATGCCCAAATCAAGGAATGGCCAGGGAGTGTCCCCAGTTGGACAGGTGAAGTGTCCCTGTCAAGCCTCGGGTATTTTATTCCATCTCCCCTAATTAGCACCAATGCGAACAACTGACAGGGGGAGCCGGAGCTTTACATCGGAGTTGAACTGGAAGAGGCAGGAACTGCGGGATCTGACAGCGATACTGGTTAGCAACCGTTCCAAGGGTTGGGGCCTTCTAGTACGTACTACGTAGTAGTACGGAGTAGAGCCAATTCCGTTGTTCTCAACCCCGATCTCAATGCCGTCTGTTTAGCAGAACCGTAAATGAACACTTTCCGCCGCAGCCGAATGCACGGTTAAAGAGACACACGATACTGCCAATCACCATATCTCCCGGTTGTCGCATGGTGAGCTAAGAGAGCGCTATTATTGCTAGGGTGCTCTGTGAGTCTCTGGGTTCTGCTTGCTGCAGACGTACCAGGACAACGTGCAGGGTGACTTGTCACGCATCTGCAACTCGTGCTTCCCCGGCCCTAGCGGGGACCGACTGTTCTCAGTTATGCGTCACCGAATGATGCAGAAGGACAACCATGCACATCCGCGAGGGCCGGGATGGCCCCCCGCGTCCGGCCATTTGAGCAACGTAGCCATTTAGCCAGCGGAAGGACGCGTTAGTACGATGGGAAGAAAAAGAGAAGCCCAAGACAAGATGGATCGCTTTGGTGGGCTCCTTTTCCAAAGTGGCGCCGCGGGACGGGAAGACCCGTGGATCCGCTGTTGCCACCATCTCCGGCTTCTATCATTCCTCCATGCCGAGCCGGGATTCCGAGTTGTGTGGAAATTCCAGAGTTGGCGGGGACATCGACGACTAACGCTCGGACTTGTTTTGAACAAAGTCTCCGAGATGCTTTCAACCCTCGTGGATAAACCGAACTTTAGAAGCGTCCCTGAACGAAAGATCGACAAGCAGCAAACAGGAAAGGCAGCTCGGCACCGAGCCTGTTTTTTTTGGTGGTGGACCTCTCCAATCACCACCATTCCGGGACAGGAACCATGCCTTGACTGAGCACTTATCGACACTGAAGTCTGATCAAACTAACAGAGAGGGTACTCTGTGTCTGTTTAATATGAGTTATTTTAGACGATGGCGCAGCAAAATGACGATCTTGCTGCACAGTGATGATAGTGTGCTGGGCTCCAGGCCCTCGGAAGATGAGCTCCCAATCAGTTGTCTCAAAATCTGCACACACGGCAGAGGTCCAGAACCCGATCGAGGGATTACGCCACGAGGCTGGCAATGCACAGATGACATGCTCAATCTCCTTTCTCCCTCTGTCTAATGGCAGATACGAGGAATATTGTTGATTTCAGTCTCCAAAGGAGGCCCGTGGTCAAGAACGCAACGCGAGGACTCCGAGCCGGTGGTCTGAAACCCAAAAGATGGGAAAGACGGACCAACGGACCAAACTAAACACGCACTCAAGCGGGTCGGCCTTCAAACTTAGGGGCTTGCGATCGCACGAAGAGAAGTACCGAGCTGGCGTCTTTCGGGAGGCAGACTTTTGAGCCACGCCCTTCAGCTCGAAAGCCTCGAATGTCGGGGTGATTCGATCTAGCCCGGCACGTTAGATTGTAGTCCCAAACCCGACCCGATGGGTCAATGTGTGATTGATTCAGTGTGGTCGCGGACAGAAAGGCTGCGCCGTGCAAGCCGTGCGAGCAGCCAAGCCTCCGGTCCCGAAAGACCTGCAGGAGATAGGCACCCGCTTTACCAGTTTTCAGGGTCATGGGACTTGGTTGCTAGAGGTTTGTCTCATCGACTACGGATCCGCTGATGGGTTTAGGGATAGGATGAGCGATATTGGCCCGGGAAGAGAGTGTACCGGGATGTATATCCAAGGACAACTCTAAGGTCGAAGTAGTATCAGTCTTCTGGTACACTACCCCTTTTTTGTTTGTCGTTGAAGGATGACAAGATAAGAGTCTGTGTGACCGCGCCAGTACTCCTGGATCCGACACCAGCGTTTCGTGTCTCAACCTGGCACCCTGCCCGTTGTTGTGTTACTACACTCAACATGGGCTTCGTCTAGTTGAAAGGGCACACCTCGGCGATAATATCATTAGCTAGTTCCGTGCTTATGGTGGCGGCTTCTGTAGGGTAAGACAGGTAAGACAGCCCAAAGCTAGTAGTATATGACGTAAATGCTAGCTACACAACCGACGTCCGCATTGTTACGGGAGTAGGCAAGGCCATCGGATAACCTGGAAACCAAAGTATGTCCCTGAATATCAGTCTCGTGGATAAGTGTGGAGGGAATGTTCCAAATACCTAGAGGGTAAGTAAGGTTGAGCTTCTCAATGTTCAGACGGAAGACTTGGGCTACTTCGCAACGAGACACTCAAACAGCCTTGACTTAGAGCAATTTGTTGTCATCACATATTCTGATATCACCCGCTCTTGATGGATATGGACGATTTTTAAAAAGTATTAACTTCGGGAATACGGTCCGTGGGAGGAAATGACGGCGAGTCCCTTGAAGCGTGGATGGGACCCATTGAGAGCTCGCCGTCCACCACACGGTTGTGATCATGACCTCAGCTAACGTCAAGGAAGCGCAAAGGCCGCAAAAAGACAAACAAATTGCCCAGTCCTGCTCCAGAGTTTCAAACGTGATAAACGAACGTGATCAGTCGTGAGATGTCGATGGTTGATTAAACAACACGATGCCTTCCTGGGACTGCCGATTGGTTGCTGAATTGTGATGCACGTCATTCGTCGCACCGGCTCATCATCGGCAAAGCGTGGTAGCGTCGCTCGGAGTCTGGATGCTCATATCGCTAGAACGCGGCGCGCGGCAAAAAAAGGAACAACTTTGATTGTCCACCAACGTATTATCATCGCCCCTCCAGCTCATCGCAGCGACAGCTCTTACCAGATTGAACTTACCATCACCTACGGAACCTGATTCCTAAGCTCCCAGCGCCCCAGACTGTGCAAACACGTCGTGCACAGTCGTCACCACCTTTCCCCGAGTTCCTCACCTTCAGCTATATGCAACAAGAGCCTCTTGCGATTCCAGCACCTGTGACTCATCCCGGCGTTCCCTCAACCTCCTCCTCCTCTCAGCATGGCCCCATTCACCGCGAACCCAACGGCCTCGATCGACTCCGCTCTGGCGGCTCGAGCGGCGGTTCCCAGTACTCCAGCCCTGCGTCGCGGCGTGACTCCCACCATGACGTGGATGTTGAGCTGCTCGACGAGGAGCTACGCGGACTGAGTCTGGGCGAACACGCCCCTGCCCCTGGCTACCGAATCTCCGAGTATGAGAATGCCATGACACCACCCACACCGAAACGGGCTCTCGGATTCAAAGTCATCAAGCGCTCTGAACCGCTGTCCGATGGTGTGCAACTCGAGGACTTCCCCAATGGTGCGTTGAAGTGGTCTCCACGCCCCTCCACTAGATACTGATCGATATCTGCAGAGATTCTGACACAGATTCTGTCGCACCTCCACTCCGACTCCCATGCCGCGATCGCCCTGGTATCGAAGCGCTTCTACGCGCTGATAACCAGCTCCCATGCGTGGAGAATGGCCTTCCTGCGATACTTCCCAGGACACGAGGCCCTGGAAACCAAGATAAATACAGACCTGTGGGCCGACGCATCGTCCGATTTTGTTCGGTCCGAAGCTCGCTACTTTTCTCGTCTCACACCCCTTGCGTCGTGGAGAAAAGAGTATTTGCTCAGAACCCGCCTGCTCCGGAGTCTGGCTCGTGGAAAGCCCGGATCGTCTGGGATTGTTGGGTCATCCGTCCGAGGTGGGAAGAAACTCAGCGCAGTTTTGACGTACAATTCCAAACTGCCTTGGGCCGTGACCAACATCCACGCCGTCTTCTCGAACGGGAATAAGCCGCCGAGAGCCATTCACGGCGCATCCGATCTTGGTGCTGGAACCATCAGCGATCCTACGAGCGGAAAGATTGAGAAATGGGGCCTCACGGACCCATTTTCTTCCATGCAATTGGATGAGGTCTTCCCTGGCCTCGTGCCGTATGGGCTTGGCGAGGGTCCTGCTGCCACACCCAATGTCATGGATGTAAGCCAACCATACGGCATTCTTGCCGGCGAAGGGTTCCCAGGCGGCCGAGCCTATTATCGACCCGTCCAAGAGAACCGTGGACGCTATCTGGATGCGGACACGGGCGTCGTCGATACCTATCCTGACATACCGAAGATCCCCGAGATGTCAGAGGCAATTTGTAGTGCTTGGCTTGCCAAGTCATCTGCTGTGCCATTGAACACCCAGTCGATGGTAGGCATGCTCACTGGCTCTACCCTTGGTATAGTCACATCGTATGCCATCGTGTGTGACTCGAATAGTCCACGACACTCAACTGGAGAAATCACTGCTCGATGGGTCCTGAGCCCGGGTGTGCCCATCATTGCTCTTAAAGTTGATGAAAACTACAGCCAGAAGCGAAGGTCTGCGGCCCGCGTTTGGGCAGTGGCCTTAAATGCCCTCGGTGAAGTTTACTACTTGACCGAGGTTCCTGCCAGCTCGCACACTCGTCACAAGGGTGAAGACATCACTAAGAATGCGTGGTATGCTGGCCGCTCAGTCTACTGGCACCTCTTAGAATCGACTCGACGTGTTGCACGCCCAGACGATTTGGACAAGAACGTAATCAGAGGTGCATACTCGCCTCGATCCCCCTCGAATTCTATGAATCTGAGCAAAAGCCAAATGGTCGCTGAGGCTCGAGAGATCGAGAAGTTCTTGCGCCACAAGCCGGCTCACTTTAGACGAGTTTGCGACGGATGGGATATGCTGCGCAGGCTGGAGGTGGATTTCGCCAGCGACGACGGCAACGGTGCTGGGGAGAACATCTTTGTAATTGACTGTGGGCTTGTTGAAGACCGCCCTGCCCGTGTCCAGCGGTACTCACGAACTCTTGTACCTCAGGAGCAAGCTCAAGCCGTCCTGGTCGATACGCCATCGCCGCCTCAACCTGGGCCATCCCTCTTCGGATCCGTTGACACTACCTCTGTTGAGGATCCCAAGATCATTAAGGCTCCCGAGCTGTCGCCGCCTGAGCCATGGCCCCCCACAGCAACGCCATCCTCGGATGTCTTGGCCCCTCTCCACGAGTGGGATAGTTGCACCATGGGGCTCAAAGGCCAAGATTTTGCTGCTATCACCAGTAGCGCATTGGATTCCTCCTCCAATGCTCTGCTGACGCTGGTAGAGGACCCGCTCTTCGCAGTCGAGGAAGAAATCCCCGGTCGCAGATCTCGACTTCTCGCTGTTGGAACCGACAACGGTGCTGTTCTCGTCTGGAACGGCCGCTCAGAAACAAAAGACACTGGTATCAACCCACAACGGTACATACAGACAGAGTCACCAGAAGTCTCTTGCCTAGCGCTCACCGGCTTGTACCTTGTCCATGGCGGAAGCGATGGTCTTGTCCAAGCTTGGGACCCTCTCGCCTCAACCCTGGATCCTATTCGAACAGTTAATGCTCGATCCAACGGTCGAGTGCCTCGGCACATGACAACGATGAATCCTGGTCTTGACGAGGATACCTACGCTGCGGTCGGCGCAATCTATCTTGACTCTGATTCGACTGTCTTACGTGGTGTCGTTTCCTTTGGCGCGTTCTTGCGGTATTGGGCGTATAGCTCTACGAGCCACTCAACGGGACGCAAGCGCCGCCTAAAGCATTCTGACATTCACGGCCGACTGGCGAGTCGTCGCCAGGGTGGCGATGTCTCGGATTACATTGCTGCGGAGGAAGCCGAACTTCGGCACGAGGAAGAGCACATGGCCCGTGAACAAGCTCGTCTGCGTAGTCGGTTTGGAGTGGGAGCTCTCGGCGATTTGACGGAAGAAGAAGCCATTCGGTACGCGCAGATGGTTTCTGAAGAGACCTTCCTCGACGAGCAGCGCCGAACGAGTGACTCGGCTGCTGATGCTAGCCTGGACACGGCGTCTACGTTTAGCGGAACAACGGTTGATACCCTCACGCCTGAGCCAAGTGTCGCAGACACGACGCCCCCGACAAGCACTACTGCAGATGTTGCCCCGCCTACGGAAGCTGAAGATGATTATGAGCAGCAGATTCAACAGGCTATTCGACTCTCTCTCATGGAAGGTGTCAATGAAACCGACAGTTTCCAGTCTCCTCGGGGCAACAGCTCTGGCGAATATGAGTTTGCTGTCACGTACAAGACCAAACCTAGCAAGAAGAACAAGAATTCTGGGTCGGGCTCGCCACGTGCCCAACAAGCTCCCATTGCTGGATCGTCGACTCTCATCGGACAATACGACGACGACCTTGAACTCGCTCTGAAGCTCAGCATGGCAGACCAAGGTCCCTCGGCGTCGGACATTGGCCTGGACGGTCCACAGGACGAGTTCCCCCCACTAGAGACGGAGGGCGTTGGCAAAGGGAAGGGAGTGCAAAGGTGGTGATGTGTGCCTAGGAGGCTTTGCTTCCTATGCTCGTGAATTCCTATACTCGTGTGAATTGCGTTGTGTTTATTTTAGTTGATTTAAGCTTCAAAGTAGCCCGGTGCCTCCTTGGGCTGTGCAAATGAGCATGTTCCCTTCCACAATGCCCTTATAGGCAGCCTCAACAGTTTTAGCTATCATTTGTTGTTCAACACTGCGAATAGATTATTGATCGAGTCGATAAACTAGCTCTAAGAAAAGCCCCTGGATGCCTTGTGAAGTTATGGCGACATTCCCCCCAAGCGTTAAGTTTTGAGGCTTGGATGTTCTTAACAAATCTTTAGCATAACAGCTACACACCCAGCACTATAGTGAGCATTGGGAAGATTATCGTGAGAGACGGAGTATGCAAGCCGACAACATGGCGTGCGGCAGTTTCTTGCCTCGCGAGTGCAGTCTATAAGTCATTTGTGACTAAATGCAATGGCCCTCTACCATATCTAGGCAAGACAGACCAGGCATGACCCGCGGCCCTGGGTTCAACAACAACACCATTAAATGGTAAGAGACGGTAGGTAAACTTGTAAGCCCACTTAGCCTGTGCGCCTATAATAGTCTCGACTAACTTGTATAAGCGGCACCTGTTGGTATGACTAGGCACTCAGCAAACAGGTCCTTGAGAACCTTGACTTCACCATTGCCAAAGATCCCAAGGATCTCAAGTGTATCGACTAGCATTGGATCGGCGTGGTACTCAGAAAGTAGCAAGACTGATGGCGCAGAAGGCCAATAACCCGGTGTAGTTAAATAGCTAGGCCATGGCTATTAACTCCCACGCCAAAATGGAAGAGCGTCTTAAGCTGAACGAGTATGCATATGTGACCTGTGAAACCAACCAGGCCGATCCTACCTTCAAGATAGTAATTTGGTAAGTGCAAATCGCTAGTACATACAATTGGGTCCCCGAATCATCTAATGCCGACCCACAGCGCATTCTGATAATTTCACTAAACAAACTAGACCCGCTGGAGAGCGATTCAATACAACCATACCAGCTGTGCATAAGTTTGGCAATGCAATCGAATTGTCCGACAGAACAACAGAAATGAGAAGCTATGTACTGGCGTGGTTGCTTTCCCAATTGGGGGCCCTTTGGCGACATGTAACACCATGTCCAGACTACAAATTCCTCGGCCATTCCCCAAAGAATAAGAATGTTTTGAGAGGAATCATCTGAGGATTAGCTAGATGGTTTCATATTGGGCACTTCGGGATTCGATAAATGTGATCAAAAATGGCTTTGACGAGATCCTCTCCGGCACGCTATAATCTGGTCAACTCGATGATCCAAGCACATACGACCATAGCTCTTAGAAAATACGGGATCCCGTCCGCTCTCCCTTAGTCAAGCTGAGAAGCGGCGAATTAGTACTCGGGTCGGTGACGACCGGGGAATCCTCGCTGTTGTATGTCTTTATGCCATTTCTTTTTGCATTCTTCTTTTACGATCTTGTTCTGTGTGTCAAGGATCATCCTCGCTGTGAATGTCATCCCCGAATAGTCCGCGAGTGCCACAGCTCATGGAGATGTCATCCACCATGAACTTATGCATGTGACTACAGATGTACTCAAGACGAAGCTGCGTATTCTCTATGTTGAGCTTCGGGAGGGGTGTCCCTGTCTCGCTGTTCTCGTCTCTGATGTGGAAGGCCGCATGAGCCTTGAGACAAGTCATAAAGGCCACCGTTCCATGATTAATATGAAGCCACACTACTGCAGTTCTGGAATGGTGGTGGAATGGACGGTTTTGACTTGTCTTGTACGGAATTTGGATGACCTCTATGTTTACAATGATTTGTAACTCTTTCTGGCGTTGTGGAAGGACTCAGTGACCAAGGGTAAGAAACGGCATGAAGATGTGAGATAATGCCATTGGCATCAAATAGTAGCTGTAGTAATTTGGTAGGTATCGAATACTATGGAGAGATTGGAGATTTGAAGGATGTAAGGAGAACAATGTCTAGCCCTACGTTACGCCAGCACCCTGGATTTCAGGTGGTAACAGCAATCGCAACGGGGAATTATACGAGACAGCAATGGTACCGATGCTATAAACTTGCAACAGAAAGCAGCACACCTACGTATTGTTGGCTGCTCAAGCTCATGACATTTGCCAGGACTCCGAGGTTGGTATGCAGATGATCCTTAGCCCCTTTACGTGGACATGCACCTGCGCTGATCATTACCCGCCTCCCGCAAAAAATATGCCTCGCGAGTTACAGCTGACCGGAAATCTGCCGGAGCTGAGCTGAGCTCCTGGACTGACCAGTCGAAAAAGGGGATCAGGGTAAGCTGAGAATACGAGATGCAGGATGACAAGCGTTAGGAGGAGGATGACAATGGACTGTACACTAAATGTCTTTTTTTGCTTTGCTCGTATCTGGCTTAGGTATCCATCGGTCCCATTATTTAACAATTGATGTCTTGGGATGGCATTAGTGCCATTGGTTTGTCACAGTCATCAAAAGACTTGTATGATAATTTGCCAAGCTGGCATTTTATGCTATTGTAAACTGCAATGATGATGTGGCATGCTTCGTGTACCCTGCAGCCGCCATTCATTCCCCTTGTATCCAAATAAAACTCCGTGTGGTATCATGATATTGCTAACCCAGGTCCGACCAGAGACGACAGCCCCCGTAGTGTGTCCCAAACCAATAAACCCCAGAGAACGCTTCTCTGTCCCTTTTGTTGCCTATTAAAGCCAAAGCCAAACGCCAATCGCTATGCATAACCCAGTCATCCCTGCTGCTAGGCTTGGCTGAAGCAAATAACCTGCATTACCTTCATCACCGTCATTCCCCATTTTCGACCTCTCCGTCTCAACGGGTACCGTATCTGATCCCGTCGCGGATGCCTCAATGGTCGTTACAACCGACGAACCGAACGGGTAGTTTAGCGTCATCGTCGAGATGACCACACCACTTGGTCCGATCGTGATAGTTTCTCCTCCAATGACTTTGGTCACCTTGCTTGCTTTTGGCCCAATCGTAAAGGTTGTGCCGTCGATAATTGCAAACGAAGGACTGACCTTGGTAATTGTAGCCCCTCCAACAATCTCATACGTAGTATCAGTCGCATCTGCTGAAGTGCCCCCTATTGTTGTGCCGTCTACAATTACGCCAGAGGGGCCAATCGTAATTGTATCGTCATCCACAACCTCGGATGCCTCCGGTATCCCTGGGCCGTATGTCAAGGTGGTGGAGTGGAAGACGAAGATAGATTGTCCAACGGCAGTAAACATTTCACCCCCCGTGACGACAACATCAGTTTGGTAGCCACCAACAGCGCGGAATGTGATCGTATCACCATCGACCACAACTTTTCCGGGGCCAATCGACACCGCCTCGCCGCTCACTGTAGTTGTCGTGCCCAAGGGGGGGATTTCCATTCTGGTACCGTCGACGACCACATCTGACCCTGACACAGTTACAGAAAGCCCCCCGGCGCTACCAGTCGTTGGTGTTAAGGCGGTGACGGCTGTTCCGACCGGTTGTGGCTTCTCCACCGTTGCTCCCTCACCAACTACAGCGGTAGGGTAGATGGTGAAAATTCCACGGCTAACAGTTACTGTTGTTGTCTGGTCCGGTTGTAGGCTAGAAAACGTCTCACCATTGATGATAACATCTCCAGCCTTTGCCGTGATGACAAAGGTCGTCTGTGGTTCCTGCTCCAGACTCTGAGGGCCGCCGTGAGCGTTGTCTTGCGACGCCTCCTTATGATCGTCTTGAGGATCGTCCTGGCCGTCACCGGTTGCTGGCGCGCTTTTGTGTTGCTGAGCTGTAATGCCCGGGACGTTCCCAGACTGGCCAAACCTAGGGACTGGATCCGAGGGAAAAACAGCAGAAGGGTTTTTGTCAGTTGTGATAAACGTGACTGTCACTCTTCGCGATGACTGGGTTTGGCCTCCATGCTTGCCCTTTTCAACGTCGCTCGACTCCGAATCACCAGGTTTAGCAGCGGCAAAGCAATCTGACTGAGACGGGCCGGAACAAGTCGGCAGAGGTAGAGGAGGTTCCTTTGTGGCTGTGATAAATCCGCCCATGCTCGAGATAAACGGTTCGTTCGTGCGAGTGGCTAGGGGAGGGGCTGAAGAAGCGGTGCCACAATAGTTTGGGGTCTCGATAGTTGGGTAAGGCGGCGTGTAATCACTGCGGTTCCCATAGATGGTTACGGTAGCTGTGAACACGATGGAATACACCGTGACAGGCTCATCCCCTTGGAGATCTGTGCACGTGTCGGATTGCGGTCCAGAGGTTGTTGGCCTAGTCGTTGAATAATAAGATTGAGTGCCATTCCACGAGGGGGTTGTCGATGATATTGAACCATTGTGGGAAGGAATTATTGTCGAATCGACCTCTCTGGTGGTGTTGGCTCGTGGGGTAGTGCCTAGGACTGTGGTTGATGGGGGGCGTTCTTGATTTGCGGATATCGTGCGGCCGTTTTCTTCTTCTGTCAATGTGGAATTGATCGTCGTGGAGGTGGTCGCGAATTGGGAATCTGGTATGGCAAGCGACGCCGTGAGGGAATCGAGAGATGTTGATAAGGAGCTGGAGGATGGAGGATCGGCTTGAGAGCGCGAAAATGCGAGGCTGGTGTCATGATTGACGGCGGCCGCCGTTGAAATCGGATCGGAGGTCGCAATCGACGAAGACGACTGCTCGGGTTGATTGGACACGGGTGGGGAGGAGGATGTCTCGTTGATGGAGATAGAGGTTAAGGTTAAGGAGGATGAAGTGGATGAAATTGAGCTCCCGTCTTGTCTGTGCATCGACGCTGTAAGCGAATGGGTTGCGCCTTCTGCAGGAGTCGCAATGGTGGTGGCATTTGGCGGAAGGTGCTCTGGAGCTCGCCGGTTTAGGATCTCTTGCGTAGAGTTTAGCAATGGACACGGTCGTAACTAAAGCTCAACCAGTCAAACTTACCCCATAACACAGCACCGGACGTCGACTGAGCCAATGCTGCGATCAACAGCAGCCCGGCAGTGTGAAGCTGCATGCTGAATCAATTGCCTGAACCCTCATGAGCACATGGGTCGAGGGGCGGGGCCTCGAAATCGCGTCGATGGAGTGAGGAGGAAAAACCACGGCGGCATCAGCACTGTTTGCAATGTCCAGACGACGTCTGAGCGCTGTGACTGACGCCCGAGCGATTGACTGGGAAATGACAGATGGAAGTCAAAAGAGGCTGCGGGAGCATAGCAGATGAACCGACACAGGGCCGACGGAGAAGCAATGCATTGCGACATGGGCATGGGGGTCAAATCAGAACAATGGCACCAACTCAGAACAGGCAGCCTGCAGGCTTTCCCACACAACTGGCCGTTGGGGAGGGGAATCCCAGCATCGACGTGCCGGGGCTTGCCTGTTGCGGCGCCTTCATTTGAGCAGATGCTACGGAGTGGGCCTCTGTCCCTGGTCGCAAGCCAGGGGGCCTAGTTCGGGGCCTTGTCTTCCACCATGAGCTCACCGACGACGGTGGCGTGCGCCGCCGATGGCCGAGCCCGATGGACAAGGGGCGCCAACGGCCACTCCAGCGCATGAACAGAGAAGGGGGCTGACGGTCCGCAGCAGGGCGGGAGCAAGGGACAGGCGGCATGGCCGATGGAGGATCTTGGATGCTCGACGTGTTCCAGCACTGGTTAACGACGGCACTTTGGCACTTGCTCCGGAGACATTGACCAAGACGCCCCGTGTTGCCTGGTGCGAGTCTCTCTTTCAGTGGCTTCGCTACTGACCTTGACCTCGGCCGAAATAGTAATGGGCGGAACATGCACAACCCTCTGGATGGCGATCACTTTTGGCGGCCGGCGCCCCGACCAGTCTTTTGGAGTTATGAAAGTCACTACACCAACTCTACCTACGCAGCTCATAGCCGTCTAGCAAATCAAGGTTCGTACTTGGCTCGTCGGTCCGCAGTCAGCTCCCCATCTCTCGAGACCTGGATCTGTGGCTGCAGCACATGGGTCAGAAATTGAGACTCGAGGCGCCTGACCAAACATTCCAGGGACCATCCACAGCAGCTGGGCTGAGGCTCACATCCGGCACTTGCTTACGGAGTGCTATGATGTCTTTGCAAATGTTCGCACGGCCATCGGACCCAGACCGGCAGTTGAAATGAGATTAGCAATTCCTGTTCCCAACCCCAGCCACTACTCGAGTGAGAACATTAAAGCAGGTATCTCAAATTATCATCGGTTTGTTAGCGCAGTCTGATGGTGAAGCTACGGTTGACAGTGTGGTGGAGATGCAGGTTTTTCGACGCTGCTCCGCTGGTCGAGTCTGCTGGGAACGAATTGTCCTGAACAGGTTTCGCTGTCCATGCCCGTACGGGATAGTAGCCGCACTCAGCAGCACTCAACAGGGGTGCAAGATCCTTCGACTGCACGACGCCAGCATTGCCAGCTCGGGGACATCTCAACCTATTAACTATTCTGTCCTGCCCGGCTGATCTGCCTCAAAAGGCTGGAACTGCTGGTACCTGCAAGTCATGATGGGGAATGGGGCTCCACCGCAGCGGCCATGGCTGAACTAAGTCGGCAAGCTTGTCGCCGCTAAAGTTTCCTATGATCTCATTTCATTGAGCCAGGGCCTTGACTATTCGAGAACCTCGGCTGCCGTCAGTTTCCTCCTCGCCATAGTAGTCCATGACTTGCGGGGCTGGGCTTCTGAGTTGGCGTTGAGACCCAGACGCTGGGTCATGGTCTGATAGATTGGGGGCCAATTCCTCTATCAATGCATTGACTGACTCGATCTGCTGGTAACCCTACTTCCCCTGGACTCTTTGCCGGACACTAACCGGGGGTCGCCCAACTGCAGGCAATAAGATGCTACCGTCCATCACAGAGCCAATCATAGTATGCATTTGCTGAGGACGCCTGACGCATTGGTAGGGTCACTCCAGCCACTGCAACGTTAAATGGAGGGGCGCCTTTTATCGTGGGCGACGGGCATGGCTGCTTTGATGCCTCGAGTGCCAGGACCCGCGCACTAAGTGGAACTGGTCAGATCTTGTCTGTTCACTGCCGCGTGATCACCTGGCTCGAGATAGATGATGCTGACTGAACAGCCAGGCCAGAACGGAATGCGACGTTGATCTTATTGCCAACAAATGCCAACAAATACCAACAAAAGCCAATGTCAACATTTCACATGCAAGCTGGCGGAAGTAGAGGAAAGTCAAGGTGTTGCCATGGACCAAAAAGCCGGAATGCTCACAACCCCGCCAATCCCACGTAGGCAGGTCGACACAAGACCTTCGGGGCTTTGGCCGGATAGGCGTGGATTGCATCCTCCCATGTTGTTTTCTCACCTCTTCTTGGTGGATCTCATCTAGCGAGCTCGGTATATGCGAGACCTAGTTTTTCCGCAAAAGCATACACGGGCGATTACAATCTTTCTCATCACTTAGCACGGTCTCGAACGGAGCCCTTGGCTAAACATGATTTGATAGGGCTAGACCGGTCTCAATCCCGACGCAGATCTAAGCTACTGGCTGCCTCATGGCCTCTCTGTGCTTCTTACGCGAGGTAAACATTTCATCTCTCATGCCTCTCAGTACAGGAGCAAAAGGATTGGTGGCTTTGGAGTTGGCTGGCTTAACAAAGTCCGGCATCGACGCTGAAGAGGCTCCTCCGATTGGCGATACATCCATCAGTTAATGTGGCTCTTGTCTCTGAAACAAGCAGCACCTCTCTCGGGCGGGACCAGTGAGGCGAGTCGAGACCCTAGAGCCTGGTTCAAGTTGGATTTAGGTGGCCGCGTGGGGCCGCTGATGCAGGAGAAACTGGCTGTCGGAGAGGTCACCCCTGGTCAACCATCCTAACCATCCTAACCATCTCCAGAACTGCCAAGCTGCGGTCCCCAGTTCAGGATGAGAAATGTTCTTCGCTCGCCCTCTCGCCACCCATCTTGGGTTTCCATCTGGCAAGGTTCCTGCTTCCGGTTGACGTCCCGGCATCCCTGCGACGCGTGACACCGGACGTTCGCCGTCTGAGAATCAGACTATCGTAAATTTACTCTCACACAGGCACGCTCTTTGACCATCTCTGCGCCTGAGCCCACTCCCCGCGGCCCCAAGTACGCTAAGGTTGAGAGGTCCGCACAGGCCAGGGGAAAGGAGCAACACTTCGTATCCGTCCTGCTTCGGTAGTTCCGCATATGTGCGTGTCTCGCGTCTCTCTTGTGGACTTGGCTTCTTTTCTTTACTACGTACTAATTAACCACCTCCAGCCTGTCTCCTTCGCGGCTCTACCTGCGAATCTCATCTGCGAATCCTTCCCGCCTCTCACTCCACGAACTGCTCGGTTGGCAGGCCATACCGAGGGCAATCCCCTCCCGTCGGGCTTGATGGGCTCACAGGCGACGATCGACGTACATCCGGCAACCAAACTGCTCTCCCGCTTGCCCCTCGGACGTCCGACACGAAGAGAAGCCGAAGCCGGCGCTGGACGCTTCATGATTGAAAAGGCGCCTGGCCAACGACATCGGTGACAGCGCCTCTACATTTTGGACATTCGACACCAACGAACGACATGTGGGCAACCATTTTTGCGACTGCGGTCGCTTTGGCAGGCTTCGCCCACGGTCGCAATCCCGCCCCAGTCTCAATACCATCTAGTATATGGCAGGTTTCTCGCTTTATCCTTTGCTGTCCGGTCGTCTAACCCCAGCGTAGGAAGGGAATTGATGGAAACTGGTCCACAGTGACCTTTTATGTGGGTTCCAACGCGCAAGAGCTTGATGTCCTAGTGAGCACATCTCTCTCTGAATTCTGGGCTGTCGGATCGGGAGGATGCCTTCCCAGTAAGTGCCCATCGCACTCACACACCTGACTGGGCGAAATGCTCGCCCGTCATGTCGTGCTCCCATGCCGTCATACGGGGTGCTAATGTGAATGTGACACAGATGAACTTCATTGCATCTCGGCTCGCGGTGGCGTCTTCACACCAGCGGAATCCAACCGATGGTCTCCATTGGGCATCTGGCAACTTGGACTCAATTATCTGGGGTATGGGGGGAACGGTGAATATGGCCAAGATATCATCACCATCGGCGGCGACGGCTTCCACATGTCTGACGTGCTTATTGCGACGCTCAATACGACAGACTACTTGAATGGGCTCTTCGGGCTGGGCATTACGCAAGGCAACTTTGGAGGCACAGTCGCAGAATCCCCTTTAACACAAGCCGTGAAGGAGTTCGGGTGGATCCCCAGTTACAGCTTCGGCTTCACTGCTGGTGCTCACTACCGTAAGTCGAGTCATTTTCTCCTCCCTCCCAAACCACACATCGGCTGATGCTCACCATTATAGGGAATGCACCCGTATCGTTGACACTCGGTGGCTATGACGAAGCGCGATTCGTGAACCACAATACTGATTTCACCCTAAATCGGGACGATGGGATCGTGACTCCTCTCATTCGCGGAATCGAGGTAACAGTCGATGAGGATCAAGACACGCCTGGGAACTGGGACTCGCGGCGTATCATGTTGTCGAGTTGGAACTCGTCCTTCAACGCCATCATCGACAGCACCACACCATACCTCTGGCTGCCCGAGGAGGTTTGCGACAGATTTGCGGACGCGTTCAACTTGACATACAACAGCACCTTCGACCTATACACGCTTACCGATGAGCAGTATGCCACTTACAAAGATGAAGACTCATTTTCCTTCACCTTCGTCCTGTCTAGCTTCGACAACAACGATAACTTCGGGGATCCGTATGATCTCTCTGGCATCGTCAACATTACGCTGCCCTCGAGAGCTTTTACCAGCGTGCTGCAGTACCCATTTATGAACCGGACGATTGCATACGGCGAGCCGTCTATCCCTTATTTCATGCTCCGCAGAGCAAGCAACAGCTCCACGTTCATTCTTGGCAGATCATTTCTTCAAGAGTCCTACCTCATTACAAAATACGACGAATCCGTTTTCTCGATTCACCAGACGAAATTCCCCAACTCGTCTCAGGAAATCGAGTTGGCCGCCATCCCCCAGCCAGATAACAGCCCTTATCCGCCGCCTGCCACATCGAGCAAAGGGCAGCTCTCTAAGGCCCAACAGGCAGGGATTGGAGTTGGAGCTGGTGTGCTTCTCACTGCCTTGGTTGCCCTCGCTGTATGGCTTTGTAAACGACACCGGCAGAAGCGTAACTACGAAAGGGCTGGGTCTTCGATGGATGAGAAAAAGAGCTCGGCATCGATCGTTATCTCAGATGCGCCCAAAAGCCCACTCTATCGACTTCTCTCTAAGATCAGCCGCCGAAAGAAGTCACCAAAACCAGGCCTCCAGACCGGGAACGACAAACAACAACCATCCGAGGCGCCCAACTCCCAAATATACGAACTGCCGGCCCCTATCCCTCCGGCGGAACTCGATGGAGATGACACAGCTTCTTGGAATGGCGACACCGAGCTGGGCACTGAGAATTCTCACCAACTGACCGCATATCAAGCGGCAAGGCGGAAGATGGATCACCAGCTCCAAGGACCCGTCCCTGCGTATTCACCTCCTGCTGATGGTATTTTGCCTCCTCCCGAGAAGGCTATCTATGAACCTACTCAACCAAAACGCCCTCCGCCTACCTTACAGCTATCACTGTCTTCGCCTCCAAGCTCACCAGGAGGTGGTAGTTCGAATTCAAACTCCATGCCTTTGTCATTACCCTCGCCCATGACTCCTCGGCATGACCTGAGCGGCCGACTTGCCGATATTCCTTCACCCTTAACGGTCAACTTCGCCATCTCTTCCACCTACAATTCCGGAAGCAACTCGGCGCCGGGCTCTCCCTTCCTATCACCATCTTTAAGTAGCTTTGAGGAGGTTGATGGTCCGAGGAGATCCAATTCTGACCATGAAGCTTCCCTAGCTTCAGCCCTAGCACGCCCCCCTGTAGTTGCCCAGAGAACCCCCATCGACCTGTCCAAGATCGTCTATTTGGGTCCAATACCAGGGACCACGCGGGAACCCCGACCCCATTCCGCCCAGGAGATGAGGACCCGAACCGACTCCATTGACGCCACCCCGAATGGGCAGAATGAACAGAATACTTACGACACTCTGGGAAGCAATTTCACAATGGAAGAGGCGGTGCGCTTCGCTTCACGATTGCAAGGGTCACCGGTTCAAAGCAGACCAGGCCAACTACGATCAAACCGCCCGGACGACATTCGGCTTCCTGGAACAGGCTCGCCGAGGGGACACTCGCGAAGCATGTCCCAACCGGATACCCCAGGGAGCCATCACCGCATCAATCCAAGTACGGAGCTGATTCACGTGCCGCAAATGGCGGAGAAGCGGTATAGCTGGGAAGAGGAGCGATGATACTTGCGCTTCGTCTCACCTTACACGACACTATCATTAGCACGGCGATTCATTCGTCGCGCCCCATCTCATATCTTCATATACCCGGACACAGGAGTAACGGCAGGGCTGGCGAGCAAGGTTAGGATTGATTCAAAGCGTGGCATTGATGTCTTGGGTAGAGGTAAATTTGGATGATTTCGGGTTCAGGAAGACATGAAATGTGTTGTCAAATGTATTTACTTTGTTCAGATGAGCCACTTAAAACGCCTTCATGGCCCATGAGCGTCTCGTTGTATGTATCATAAACGAAAATTAGAAAGCCTGCATTTATCTACCTATACCTCCGATGATTCCGCCTAAACACATCGGCAAAAGCATGGATGCCCACACCAAGCTTGTATGGATTGTGGTATATATGCCCAGCCCCTTTAACAAAGAGTATTGCTATTCGCACACACTTAAAATACTACTCGCATACTTAAGTACGTAGGCCAATTTCACTAAATCTTAATAATATACCTATTAGTATATTAAACCTAAAAAAATTAAATATGCTTTATTTTTAGTATTTATTGTCTAAATTCTGCTATTTAAATTTTATATTTTAATTTATTTTAGGGTAGAATCTGGAGACTCTTCAGAATAAGATACCATGAGGCGGGCGTGCAGTCTAGGTATATCTTGCACTATCTAAGTTTAGGCGTAAAAGGTTGTACTTGTGTGCGATTAGCATTTTGAACGTGTGCGAATAGCAATACTCTTACAAATTATATCTAAGAACTGTATGATCATGGGCAGAGATGTTCTTGAGATCCATTTCGGCTAAGATTCTTATTTGCAACATGCATCTCTTGGGTCTATAAATTTAAATCTAGATATCACATATTCGTTGATCCCAGGAACAGACTACCAAATCTCCTGCCACCATGTCAACGAAGACAATACCTTCTTTCGCTCATCCTCATTCTCGGCCCCGTCGGTAAAAGGATCAAATACGGCCCTCTTCGCCGCATCTGCCATCTTCGTCGAGCCACCACAGACGGAGAAGATGCCGTTTTGGAAGATGATGCCCTCAAGGCGCTTCGACTCTTGACGCAGCAGGTCCTGCACGTAAATCTTGTTGCGCTGGTCGCGGGAGAAGGCGAGGAAGACGTCGAGGTTCCCGTCTTGCACTGCCGCGTCCCACTCGGCGCTGAAGAAGTAGTCGGCGTCGCGGTTGCGGTTGCCGAAGAATAGGAGCGACGGCGCTGGGGAGGGGTGTGTGCGGCGCTCTTGGATGAGGGCTCGGATAGGCGCGAGGCCAGTGCCTGTAGCAATGGCGGTAAGAGGCCGTTGAGCGTTCTGCATGCCGTGGATGGGGGTAAGGACAGGCTTATGGGTGACGCGAAGGGTTGAAGCCTGGGGGAGGTTATCGAGATAGCGAGAGCAGAGGCCCTGGCGGGGTTTGCGAAGAATGGTTCTATATTTGACGAGTGCAACGAGCAGTTCGATCCGGGTGACGCCCTCTTGGGACGGATGGTTCAGCTCCTCGCCGCCATTGGCGATGCTAAAGTCCCGGCCGCGGATGAGAGGGAATATGTCCAGCAGCCGCTCAGCCGGGAGCTTGACTGAGGTAAACTCCTCTAGAACCTCGAGGATCGACCGACGAGACCGTGTAGCGTAATCAAAGTACTCGTCAAGGAACTCGGTCTGGGTAAACTCAAGGAGCCGCTCCTTGTGGTCTGGGTCGGTGGAGAAGTATGACATGCTTTTGAGAAACGAGCGCCGCGGAATTGACGTAATGTCGATGTTGTTGATGAGGAGGTCCCGTAGCGTACATTTTTGGTTTGTGTATAGATCCTGAGGAAGCGAGTCGCAAGTGGACAGGTCGAGGGGCTTGTCGGCAATGTCATCCCATCCCATGAGGGTGATGAGCTTCTGGGCGTCCTCTGGGAAGTTCTTGGGGTAGATGGTGAGGCAGTCTCCAGGGTAGCAGCGGAGTTGCTGGCCGTCCTGACTAGGGATATCGAATGAGGTGAGGCGGACGTCTTGCCAGTGGGAGGCCGGCGTGAGCCTGACGTTGTCGACCAAGGTAGCGGTCCAGCCGCCAGGGATTGGGAGAAGTTGATCGGGCGGCGGGCCTGACAGAATAGGATCGGCGCCCCCATTCATAACGTGTGTGCCTTCGAGGGCATTTTTCAACGTCCATCGTGGAGGGAGGATCACATCGTCTGGTATTGGTTCCAAACCATTGGGTGGAGGGTCGTTTTGGAGGAGGTGGTTATAGAGGCCCTCAGCCCAGCGGACGAAGCTTCCATCAATTCTATAGCAAATAGTTAGGGTCTGTAGGGTGGGATACTGGTCGATTCGGATGAGGACGGCCCACTTACCCATCAGGGAACTGCTCATCTGCTTCGAAGCCATCGATAAAGGTGGTGGCGCCGAGCTGGTCAAGGCGTCTATTGAGCTTACGAGCTGCCCAGTTGAATCTGATATCGAGTCAGATAACTATAGCCTGATCGTATAGATGTATTCATACTTAACATAAGTACTATCACCCAGACCAAAAGTGGTGTACTTGAGTGTAGATAGACAGCCCGGAGGCAGTTTCTTGCGCAAAAGTCTCTTCCAGAACACGAGGGAATTATGAGGCATATCGCCCTGGCCAGTCGTGGATATCACAAAGACGACAAAACTATGCTGCAAGAGGGCATTCTGAATACTGATCGTCAGTGACCGGGGGCTCATGAAGCCCGTGGCTGGACAAGGACTTGAGACGTACTAGGTCTACGGCATCCAGCGCTGCGACGCGGTTGGCAAAGTGCAGCCGCTGACAGAGGCGGCCAAGCTCCTCGGCCATGTCCTGGGCGTTGCCCGTCTCGGAGCCATAAAGGATGAGGGCATTCCTGTGCTGCACCGCCATGTCGATGAGGATGGATCGAGCGTCGAGAGACAAGTCATGGGGGGAGGAGTTTCTAATTGGGACCGGGGTCCGCTATCGCTCTCGCCTCGCGGTGACACATGAAAAAAAAGTTGCAGCGAGATGGAGGCGTTGGGCCATATTTAGCGCCAGTTTAGTGGTTCCTGGGGGTTCCAGGGGACGCGACGGCCGAAGCCCGGTGAATGGCGGGGGAGCGTGGACGCCGAGCCGGCCGGTTGGATCTTATCAATCGGGGCGGTGTCGGTACAAGCTAACACGTTGATTCTGGCTGGAAAAGTGCTGAAACAATTCACTTGTTGACATGTAGATCGTGTATGCGCTGTTGTTTCTAATTTTAACATTGTTTGCATCTCCTATGCATAAAAGTCTTTTCTGTTTTACTCTTCAATCCACCCCGGTGGTGCGGATTCTCAAGGCTCCGGGGCCGGAGATGCTGCACCGACTCTTGGAACTATTACACACTGCCCAGCTATCTACCTAATTACCATGACGATGTTGTACTGCGGTAGCTCTGCTATACGACGTACAAAACGCCCCTCCCGCCCAGATGGGAATTCCGCCTTCAATAGCTCCGGACCACAACCTGCATTGAAATGACGAATTGCTGCCAGCACCACAGCCATCCGTCCAGGCTGGCGGGTCAGGGCTGGGTCGGCAGGCGAAGCTGTGCCAACAGGGACCGGCAGCGCACTGACAGTCGAGCCCGAGTTCTAGAAGGTTTTCTAGTGGAGCACCGCTGTCGTCTGCGGGCCCTTGATGCTTGTCAGTGCCGGGCATTTCATCCGGAGATGTGGTTCATTGGTGGAAGCGCGCGGTTGCTGTTGAACACGCCCTGCCATTGAGGAGCGAGCCCCTTTCGCCATGTTGCATGTATTACATAGTCGAGAGTGCAGGATGGAAAAGAAATGCGCGAGTGGTCCATGCCAACGACGAGGTATCGCCCTCTCCGTCCCCGTGAGGAATAGACTATAGTTGACCTTGTCAGGGGTGCTGTGAGCCGGAGATTTCAACAGGCAGGAAATTATCCAGGGCAGCAGGCAATTTCGGGGGTCCAAGCAGCCACACACCAGCGGCTGACTGTCCAGTCTTGGTCTTGTTATGCTCAACTCACGGCGTGACTGTCAGTAACGAACCGTGCCGAGCCAGACACCATCAGGTTTTCTATTGCCATGCCCAAGATGGCTGATGTTGACTCATGCGGCAGCTGGCTCAGTGAGAAAGACATGCTTCCAAACACACGCTAGATTCCCATCCGCGTGGCTGGTCGTTGAGATCGTGTAACAGGTGAGCTGTATTGTCAAGGGCGGCCAAGTACTGGGCTGATGGGGAAGCTTGATTGATCAGCGATGGGGGGCTTGCCTAGCAATCAAAGGGGGTTCATGCTTCGCTGGCATCAAGCCCCTCGTTCCCAAAAAGGCAATGCTGAAGATACAAGGTACAATAGGGACTCAAGGAACAATAAACATCCATAATCGTCAATGCAGGTGCGTGTGGCTATGAATCAACCAGGTACATGGTATTGAATGGCATTACAGAGCATGAACCAGATATTTGTTGCTCATCCTGATGTCGTGATGCCTGATTCCTGCTCGCCGATGACACACGCCGATGCGCCGATGCACGCACCTTCACGCGAGTTCACGCCCCCCTTCTTTGGCTGGTGGCGCCCTCAGGAATCTAATCTACTACTACGTAGTACGTAGTAATGAACCGGCAGGACGGGCTGCAAAAGCAAACAGTGACATCTTCACCAAAAGGCACGAAACAAGGGTGCCAATCCAGTTCCAATGGTGCCAAATAGTGCTGGACGGTGCCTAACACCTTCCCCAGTGAGTGACCTGCTAGGGAGCGACAGCACCCAGGCAGATGACGTGCCTTCCCCAGCCAATATCGAGAGACCACCTCCCCTAATCACTCGACAACGCAACCCAGTGCAGGTGCGGGTGCAGGCACTTTGGGGCACGCACGCATTGCTCATGAATACACCGATACGTAGCAAACTCACAACACGCACGGCCGGCCCGCACACCCACACCTCAGGCCCTAATACCTACGTGAACTGCGAAATTCGCTGCCGCCGAGGCGCGAATCCGCGCATCATCGCGAACTTGGGCAGTTCGAGACATCGTACATCGCAATAAGGACTCTGCAGGTGCGCCGCCCCTGTCGCAGCGAGCGCCTCCTCGCCTGCAAATGTAGACCTGTCTTCACGGCACCTGTGCGTCCCGGACTTCAGCCCAGGGCAGGCGCTGGAAAGCAGCAACAAGCTCCCCCAGGCAGGACCAAGCAACGGGAGAATCCACAACAAAGGCTCCTGGGGAGCTCGATGAAGTATTGTATACATGTAGTTGCGATTCAATATACCTGCATCTCCCGTAATAAAACAACTGACCGCTCTGTACATTCTGGGTACTCGCAACCTTCATCTCCTCCACCCGCCGCACCTGCCTTTGCGCCCCAGCCCTGGTCAACTTCCTTCCCATTTCTCACACCTTGCACGCACGCACGCTTGCACGCCCCTGACCGTACTACGCCAACACGCCCCCTTCCTTCCCCCCCAAAGGCGAAGGCGAAAAAAATATTTCAGATTCGCGCGACGACTCCTGTCTCTCTCTCCCTTTCCCTTCTTCATCACAACCTCTCCAGTCACTTGTGTCTCCGCGCAACGCACCGTCGTCTGTCTAATCCCAACCTGTTTCTAGGGCACGAAGCTACCCTGATCAAACTCCTCCTTATTGCACCAGAGTTCAACTTTTCGAACTTGCATCCCTCCACATCGAACGTTCCTCCACAGGTCCAAGTTCGAACGTCATACTCAACCTAATCACCACCTCCATCATCCACACCAGCCGCCACCATGTCTGCCGCCAACACCAACACCAACGTGGATGCTGCCGTTAATGACGTCGCAAACACTCTGAGCAATACCTCCATCAGCAAGCCTGCCGATGACAAGACGGCCGCCAACGAGGCCGCCTCGGCCAGCGCTGCTGAGGGCCGCCGCCTCTACATCGGCAACCTGGCCTATGCGACAACTGAGGGGGAGTTGAAGGACTTCTTCAAGAACTATCTTGTGTGAGTATTCCCTCCTCATCCCATCTCGAGTTCTCGTTCTGGTCCCCGTGTCATCGCCCCTGTTCCTTGTCATGTTGGTGTCGTTCGCTGGAGACACGTGTCTTGACTCCGCTGTCCGTTTTGCGCCTACCTATCGACGATGCATCTTAAGAAATATCGCCAAGGATGCCCGAGGGTCCTTGTAGCATTGCAACGGCCTTAAAGCTCGCATGCATAACTGTCGGGGTTGGATTTTGTTTGATAGGCCACTTCTGTTGCTCTGACCGCCCTTGCGACACCGCTTCCATCACCACCGCTTCCATCGCCCTCGGAATCATTTGCTGACCAACTTTCCCTGTGCAGTGAGTCTGTGTCGATCCCCAAGAACCCTCGTACCGACCGCCCTGTCGGCTACGCCTTTGTCGATCTCTCTACTCCTACTGAGGCTGAGCGCGCTATCGAGGAGCTCTCTGGCAAGGAGATCCTGGAGCGCAAGGTCTCTGTTCAGCTCGCTCGCAAGCCCGAGCCCGCTGGTGAGAAGACTGAGGGTGCCAACGGTGAGGGTTCTGGCACGGAGGGCTCCCGTCGCCGAGCTTCCGGACGTGGTCGTGGCCGTGGCCGCGGTCGTGCTGGCCGTGCTGGTCGCGGTGGCCGTGCTGTGAGTCACCTAACTTGATACCCTTGTGACGGAAGGAAACTAACCGAACGCAGGACGGTGCTGTTGAGAAGAAGGAGGGCGAGACCGTCGAGGCTGTTGCTGCTACCGACGATGCTGCCGCTGCAGCTGCAGCACCAGCCACTTCTGAGGTTCAACCTTTGACAGACATCACAAACAAGATCGGCACTGACGAGACCACGAAGACCTCAAAGACTCAAGCTGCCCGCCCTCAGCGCGAAGCCCGTGAGCGCCGTGAGCGTGGCCCTCCCGCTGATGGAATTCCTTCCAAGACCAAGGTCATGGTCGCCAACCTCCCTTACGACCTGACCGAGGAGAAGGTCCGTACCCCTCTGCGCTCTTGAAAGAGTATGCAACTAACCTCCTACAATAGCTTATTGAGCTCTTCCAACCCTATGAGCCCTCTTCCGCCAAGATCGCCCTCCGACCTATTCCTCGATTTATGATCAAGAAGCTTCAGGCTCGGGGCGAGGCTCGCAAGGGACGTGGCTTCGGCTTCGTCACCCTTGCTTCCGAGGAGCAGCAGCAGAAGGCCGTTACTGAGATGAACGGCAAGGAGATTGAGGGTCGTGAGATCGCCGTCAAGGTGGCCATCGACAGCCCCGACAAGACCGACGAGGAGGCCAACGCCCCCGAGGGCGAGACCAACGGCCAGCAGGAGGCTGCCGCCACCCCTGCCGCCAGTGCTCCTGCAGTAGTTGAGGCCGCCAAGGCCCCCGCTGCCGCCGCTCCCACTACCACTGCCGCTTAAATATTAGGCTGGCAAGTTCCATGGGCCTGGAGAGACATCCAGCCTAAATGAACACACTTACGATATGGCATGCGATTTCGACGATTTCTCTTACGGTAGATTCTTGCTACACGAATCAAAGAAGAACAAAGGCGTTGCACCTAACCTGGGACCGGGAAGACGTAACCAGCATTTGTTGGAACTCTTTAGATCTCGGGATGGTGTTTTCTGACGGCCTTGACTTTGTTTTCTTGACATCATAATATCTCCATAATCGGAGCCCAAAAAACTCGCAAAGCCCTTTTATCTCTGTATTTGTATCTCCCTTTTCTCCATCACCCTTCTGCTGGGTTGTACAATAATAGCTTGAGCTGGAGGCGGCTGGGGAAGAGAAAAGCTTGGCGCAATCATTAACCGGGCGTTTTTGAAGCAACTACTCGTGTACAAGTTTCTTATATTGCGATGATGTGAATGAAGGTGCATGTTTGAGGATGCCGTAGTTTCAGTGGTAATCCAAGATTTAAGGAGCGGTAGATGGCGGTGTCTGATGTGGCTTTCTCGTCACCCGTCTAAAAAAAAACGTGGCTATAAGCAATGCAAGGCATAGGCAAGCTGCAGCCGGATGAGCCATAGTGCATCCCTCTGCAGCCAAGGGAATCGGTTTCACAGCGAATGGGTGGCACAAAATGGGTGGCTGCTGTTAGGGAATGAATGTGTGGGAGCTTTGGGAGCTTGGGAGTTTGGGAGTGAATGTAAGGTAAGGTAGGAGGTAGGCAAGTGTATTAGACGTGGGCGAGCGGTATTGGCCCCCATTGCCCCGCCGACCCCTTACCGGGCCCACGAACGGAGCATGGGCAGGCGACCTTGGTCCTGGTTAGACATCGTCTCCCTGCACTTTATCGAAACGCCAACTCGGCATCGAATTACTGCACAACATCCACACGCCGCTGCGCGAGAAGACCGGAATTACTCCTCTTGACTCGTAGGCTCGATCGCATTCGATACGTCATCATGGCTTCCAAGGCCATGTGGGAGGTTGACCCCGAGACTCGGTCAAAGGTCCGTCACCCATGCCATGCCCAGGCTTGATTCCCCTTCCCCGTCGCAGCCCCTTCTCCTGGGTCGCGATGCGCTGCGCTCACCCGTGCTAACCCTCTGTCCGTTCTATAGCTAGCCGCTCTGCAAAAGGTGTCTAACAACAACCTCTGCTGCGACTGCAATGCGCCCTCACCGCAATGGGCATCCCCAAAGTTCGGCATCTTCATCTGCCTCTCCTGCGCCGGCGTCCACCGCGGCCTCGGCGTCCACATCTCCTTCGTCCGCAGCATCTCCATGGACGCCTTCAAATCCGGCGAGATCGAACGAATGCGACTGGGCGGTAACGAGGGCTGGAAGAACTTCTTCGAATCGCACGACGCCACCCAGATGATGGGCATTACCTGGGAGGACTCGACCATCTCGGAGCGATACAGCGGCGAGGTCGGCGAGGAGTGGAAGGAGAGGCTGAGCTGCAAGGTCGAGGGCCGGGACTACGTACCTGGGGAAAAGAAGCCCGCGCCGGCACCCGCCAGGACGACTTCGCGGACGACCACGCCTCTGAGTGGGACGGCCCAGGGCGAGAGTGGTGGGCCGGGAGGCAAGGTCAAGGTCGACGACCGCTACTTTGCCAAACTGGGCGCCGACAATGCTTCGCGGCCGGATGGCCTCCACCCTAGTCAGGGAGGCAAGTACGCTGGGTTTGGAAACACGCCAGGGCCGAGCCAAGGGAACCAATCCGCATTGCCAAACTTTGATGATGTGCAAAAGGATCCCGTGGCAGCTCTGACCAAGGGGTTCGGCTGGTTCACCTCGACCGTGTCCAAGACGGCCAAGACTGTCAATGATGGGTACATCCAACCCACTGCCAAACAGGTACGGCCACCCATCATTTCATCATCTTCTGCTCCATAACTAATGTTTCTCTCTTACGTAGTTCGCCGAGGGAGACTTTGCCAGGCAAGCCCAGCAAACAGCAGCCACGTTGGCCAAGCAGGCTCAACTAGCAGGCAAGAATGCACAGGATGGATTCAACAAGTTCGTCGAGGGCCCTGAAGGAGGCGCCACCAAGAGGGCAGTCCCGTTGGACGAGACCAAGAAGAGCTTCTGGGACGAATTCTCGAGCCTTGCGGACCAGCGACAGCCCGCCAACAACTCCATCGGGACGAGTGCCATGGGCATGGGCAAGAGCAAGACCGCGGCGCCAGCTACCAAGAAGCAAGCGGATGATTGGGATGATTGGTGAGAGAGCGGCAGAGTAGACGGGTGCTAGGTGTAGGTGTTGGAGAATTGGAGTATAGGCGTGTCTAATGGCGGGGAGTCTCGATCTAGAAAGAAGTTGTCCCTCTTCTGTTCTAGTAATACCAACATGGGTTCCAATTACCACAGGGTATAAATGATATGCGGTTGGACTGGCGACCCATGTGTGAATTTGCTTTTGGCTCTGGCCAGACAGCCCTGGATGCTGACAAATAAATACGCGTCAAGTCATCCCCGTCGCCTAAGTTACTCGGCGCCTCACCGGACTCGGCGCCTCACCGGACTCGGATCCGGCTTCGGCCCCACTCGGGCTGGAGTGCCGGCATGGCCTTGCGGATGCTCGTGAACTGCACACGGCAACACTTGGTGTTTACAAATCTTAGTTTCATACCCTCAACATGGCTCCATCAATCATCGCTCTTCATGATAAATTCCCATACCAGACGGTGCGTACTCACCGTGTGAACACGGCTGGAACCCAGTCCGTCTCCTGGCATGTGCTAATATTCATCATCAATTGGTTTTTCTTGAAACCGGACAGATGAAGCTTAACTATCCGCCATTTGGAAGAACAGTGACGTGCATGTAGAGACGAAGTCATGGGCGTGTTGAATGGCTTCCAAGTCTTCAGGTGCGTAATCCAGCGTCTATCCCAGGACCCGTTCCAGTCGCCCAAAGTCCTGTCCAGAGCCACCCCAAAGCGGCAGACCGTCCTCTGAAAAGCTTCGATCTTTGCGGTGGCTCGAATGTGTCCTAGAGGTCAGGTTTAGGCTATGTTAGTAACTAACGAGTAGTCCGAGTGCGTAAAGGACTTAGGTTCAAACTCACTTCAAGCTCCTTAAGACTAAGAATTTTAGGATCAATCATATGCTCCAGCTCTTCGAACAGCGTTTAAGAATTCAATTTCAGCTTCTTGATAATAGGACTATCTTCGGCGAAATGCTCGATGTCGATCAGCTGTTGCTTGATGATGTTCAGTCTGAAGCCATTTCGGAGCGTCGCAATCTCATTCAATCTCATTCTTCAAATGACCAATTTCGTCAACGGCAGCGGAGGAATTGTGGCCTTGGGAGGCACTCTCCATGGCCTGAAGGCTCTCCGTGACGAGGAAAATCAGATGGATGGTCAGGAGTAGAACCAACTCGTATGGAACGGAGTTAGATGCGGCATTGCGCACATTATTGCAGCTTGAACAACATCTCTAGCCCTGGTTGGTTTTGGATACTTAGGGGTGCATTAGACCAGAACGATGAACAATGAATGATGAAAGAAAATGGCGGGATGGTAAATAGGAGACAGAGACATACTCTCATTGGCACATACATGATAAAGAGCTTTGTCTGGTTTCATAAGGGGCGTAATTTGATCCAATAAAGCGCATAGGAGTGATAATAAAGGAGCATTGGTTGCTTGGCCTAGTCGATATTATGGTGTGGCGAACCCCCTCTCACTCTCTAACCAACCCTCCATATAACTCGGACACCATCTCCAGCAAAATTCGCCTTGCTGGCCTGCCTCTAGTCTGTTTCAACTTGTTTATTTCGTCCGAGTACCATATCCATAGTCAAGCGCCACGATATCATGGACCCATCGCAAGAGGATAACGCGACAGCCATATTCGACGTCACCCACCAATGCCTCGATTCTTTCGATCGGGTGCAAGCCAAACACAGTGAATCAATTCCCACTCACTCATTTTTTCTCGGCGATGCATCAGCTACTTCCGAGAGGCAACATCATTCCTCTTGTGACTCCTTGGGTATTCTCAATAGCTTCTGGAATTGGGTTGACAGCACTGATGCGCTGTCGTTGAAGGACTCATCACTGGACGCAAGATTGCGAGGTTCGGCAGGCGTGTCCACCATGGTGATTGAGTTGTTGGAAATTATTCTACGGAACCTGCAGTGTGGTAAGTTTGATTCCGCTATTTAAGCACTATAAATATGTGAAAAGTTTGCAACTAGACCGCTAACGAATATCGGTTTGTCACATTAGTTGACCGCAAGCCGGAAGACCCGTCGATCCTCTCCTTTGATCCAACTCCGTCAGATCCAAAAGCACGGCAGGCCTTCCTCTCGAAATGGGAGAATTCCCTCCGGGCTATTCGCTCTACGCTAGATCACCTACACTTCGTAGACGCAACGATCAGGAAACTATCCGCAACACGGCTCGATCTCATGGTCACAACCTTTCTCACCGACGAGGACAGAGCCTTTCGGAGCGACAGTGCTTCCTTGGTCCGCTACAGATATCCAGCTGCCCGCAAAGGACTATGCCAACAACTGGGAGATGCCATAGCTGTTCGGCGCCAAATACTTCTGCGGAATAAACGCCACCTGGGTAGACTAGCCGTCAGACGTGTGCCCGAGAATGTGCCTTCTACCAAACAGCGCCAAAGTCCACATCTGGAGGTTTTACCTGGTATAATACATCAGTTCAAAGACGGGTTAGCGCACCATCCCACTGTGGTGGCAAGCAGCATCGCGAAGGCTTCTCGCTCAGACCCCCAGGTCCCGGCCCTTGGGGGCTCGCAGCTTTCGAAACAAGTTCTCACGACAGCAACCAGCACTATCACTGCCACGCTAGAGGAATATTTTGAGTACCCACTAGAAGCGACAATGTGCGAAGGTGAAACACGGGTCCAATGCCCTTTTTGCCTCATACATCTGGAACTCGGAGAATCGAACGAATTGAGACGCATCAGCTGGAGACGTCACATTGACGAGCATCTCAAGCCTTACGGCTGCCTATTCCCCGAGTGCTCTAAATCCCTGGTGTTCTTCGTCCACCGTCACGAATGGGAAGATCATATGGAATCTGCCCATTCGAAAGATTGGTTGCGTAAGGTCCACACTACGCTTTGGTTCTGTGATGTCGACCACGCCTCCCCTGAAATCTTCGAGAATGAGTTGCAGTGGAGGAGACACATGCAGAACCTCCGGAACCATCCAAATCGAGACCTGCCAACTCAACTTCAGCTTGACTGTCTGTCTACCAGGAGCAGAAAGCTCTTCTGGCGCGACAAGTTCGTCTGTCCCCTGTGCGAACAAATCCCCAACGAGGTACGAGATCTCCTGGAGAATGGAGAAGGAAAGCCAACGGTCATGTACAATCTTGTCGTTCGCCATGTCGCGAACCACCTACAATCACTGTCCTTGCTTGCAGTGCCACCCGTTGAAAACAACCCTCAAGAAACCCCTGGCACATTCGGAGAGTCGGTGCGAATGAGCGACAGTTGTGTTTCCCAGCCACCAAGTGGAAGAGGGCGCGTTGATGGAGCTTCTCTTCCTCCAGAGACCTGGTCGTTTCTAGATAGGGATCGCATTGCCTCTCTCACAATGCCCGGTCCGGGCTCGTCTCGGGATAAGGAGTATCTCGACTACACGCCCCCAGAGGATCCTCCAGAGCCATCAGAACAAGGTTGGGTTGACCGTTGGAACTTATGGAAGAATGAGAATGATGCTTTCTCTCAACACTGTTTTGAAGCGGATCCAATCCTCGCGCATTTCAATAAAACAGTTGGTCCCGTACAAGATCTACGCAAGTAACTGCATTGAATGGATTCAACATTGACTCAAAGGATGATGCTGATCGGATTGAGTTGCTGTTAATAGCTGAGAAAGGGGATGAGGAAACTGTGAGGATGACCCTAAGGCAGGGACCAGACCCGGAGGCAGCCGACCTGCAAGGCAGGACAGTGGTGTTGTGGGCGGTTGCAAACGGCCATAACGGTATTGTACGGCTATTGCGTTCGTATAATGTCAAAGGCCCGTTAGGTAGTTCCATGAACTCCATCATGTAATCTGCTACCTGCTCTTCCACTCTGCTCCTTACTACACTATCATACAACAAATAATGGTTACTGGAAGTCGGCTACTGAAATGCAGCACGGGGAAGAGAAAGGAGTAAAACAATCAGGGGAAAATCGATGAGCAAAAAGGGCGAGAGGATCCATAAACCGTCTTGCTATAGATCCAAATATAGAAAAAAAATTCCCTAAGACTCGCGCCTCGATGGCCACTTCTGCCATCGTGGTCATCTTAATGTTACAGTCCACAATTATCTGCATAAACCTCGCTGCCAGTAATTGAACTTGACGTACAATATCTCAAACTTTGTGAGGGGCATCGAAAGCATCGATCTCATCCACCCAAGGGATACCGTCCTGGGCTCCCATGCTTTGAATCGTCATTGCAGCAGCTTTGATCGCGCGAACAACCGCGCTCCTGGTGTCCCAAGTCCTCTTGGCCTTCTGGCACAGGTAATCAGAGGAGTATGCCCCCGTGAAGGTATCTCTGATTGTCCCAATCAACATGTGCACCTAAGAACGAAGGACAAATCCGAAACTCACCCTGCACCTGTAGTATCTTCGACTTTGATATCAAACGTGAGACAGTGGCCGCTCGCTGTTGCATTGGCGTAAAATGCCCCCTTAGCACCAAGTGTGATAACCACGTTTTCAACACCGCGGTTCAAAAATTCCTGAGCGATAATTGGCCAGGTCTCTTCGTTGACCTCGTCCATATGGCGGCCGGACATGATAGCTGCTTCCGACTCGTTAACCAGTAGATAAGTGAGGTATTAATAGAGGCGTTTATTAATGGGGGTTGTAGGCGCCGCATTCAGACAGAACTCAATGCCCGCCGTGCCAGCAGTTTCGATTATAGTCTCGACTACTTCCTTGTCG
Organism: Ilyonectria robusta; assembly: GCF_021365365.1. Taxonomy (NCBI): domain Eukaryota; kingdom Fungi; phylum Ascomycota; class Sordariomycetes; order Hypocreales; family Nectriaceae; genus Ilyonectria; species Ilyonectria robusta. The sequence continues at coordinate 626,299 of NW_025764436.1, read as the reverse complement.
ATTTCCATTTGAGCCACGGCCAAGTCGGGTCGTATCCCGCCTCCGAGCTGCTCGGCGTTGATGAAGTCCTCTTTCTTCCAGATTGCTGTTGCGCCCAACGTGAAGAGGCATCGATCCTTTTGAACTCTCAGGGCTTTTTTGTGGTGGTATGAGTGTACTAAAGCTGTAGTAATGATAGTTCTTTGTTGTTGAGAGATGGTGGGGGTGTCTTTGTTCGTGAGAGTAAGTCTTGCGAAACCTATCATTTCAGTGGCGCCTGGGCTCCAAATCTAGGCGACGCGACCCCAACGGTTGAATGAAGGCTAGTACAGCTCTAAGATACCACAATGCAAGCCTATCAGACCAATACTTTTTTCTGGGTGAGACGCTCTGTACACGCTGATTTCCCACAGCCGGCATCCTGCTTTATGCAGTAATACTATGCATCCTAATGATAAACAAGAAATGGTATCAGGTGGTCATTACTTGGATAGTAGTGCAACTCAAGAGGTTAATGGCCCGATCGAGCTCCACCAATATGAAAGTACTAATTAGGGATTGGATTCAACAAAGTTGTTCCACAAAGCCTTGCGAAGACTAGTATTCTTCCATGTTAAAGTAAAGCCATAAGATAAGCTAAATCGAGCACCTGAGGAGCATCTTAAATGACCTTGATCTTTTTTTCTCGTCAATGCAGTTGCGCCGAAAGATGTGGTGGTTAAACTCTTGTATGTCGTTAGAACAGATCGAACAAACTTCAGTCGCAGAGCCATGTGCTGCTGTTACTGTTCAAGACTTGCCATATTAACTGATCTTGACCAAGTATTTTTGTCGGACGGTTCGTGCTGATGGAGGTCGGCCACCATTGTAGTTGGACACGGCGTGGTATATTGCTCTACCATCCCAGCGCGGTGCATTCGTTCTAGTCTGGTTCTTGGGTAAGCAATTCCCTATATCAATCTCAGGTCTCTTCATGCATCTACATCCAGGCTCTCCATCAAATCAAGTGCAGCCATGTTTGTCGGTTCGGTGTGATTACGTCTAAGTCTCAGGACAGGACCTGTGTATATACCTGGCCTTGTAGGTGGACTAGCCCCAGCAAAGCTCGCCGGCCCCGCTGAGTCGCGCGATTAGCTCGGCTACTGGAGTAGAATTTACATTTTTATTCGAATTCCAACTGTATATGTGTGCATTAGTAGTTTGCGGCTGGACTCGGCGTCTGTGTCAAGATGCCGGGGCTGCAAGTCGGCTACTTATTAAGATGACCGAGCCTCGGTGATGGTTTCTACGAAAAGCACTGTATCAACTCCTGGAAAGCGATGCGCAAGAGGAATTCTACGGGGGTTTCGCAGTGTCTAAATAAACGGGGAATTTTGGGGCAGACGGGATTACAATCGCCGTGCCGTCGCTTGTTCTTCCTCGCATTTGCAGGTGATGCCGGTCGCAAACGGCAGTTCGGAGCGAAATCGCACTCGGGCTGAGGATCCCGAGGGCGTCACGTGGGGCGACGCCGAGGTTGGAGCCGGGCCTAGCCGGTACCGCTCCCGAGCTTTCCCCCATGACGGCCGGCTCTTAATCCCCTCCGTCGCCAACTCTTTTGTTCCATTGAGCAGCAGCAACCACAATGTCGGCACTACGGATTCTTGTCCCCGTGAAGCGGGTTATCGACTATGCGGTACGAAGCCTGGAGAGCAGCCTGCATTGGGGGTCGTGGAAAGAATTGTTCCACTAACGCACCGTGGTGCTGCAGGTTAAGCCCCGAGTCAACAAGACCCAGACGGGCGTCGAGACGGCCGGCGTCAAGCACTCGATGAACCCCTTTGACGAGCTTTCCGTCGAGGAGTCAGTGCGCATCCGCGACCAGAAGCGCGCCCCCGGTGGCGTGGAGGACATCTGCATCATCTCGGCCGGCCCCCCCAAGGCGCAGGACGTGATCAGGACAGCCATGGCTATGGGTGCCGACCGCGGCATCCACGTGGAGGTCAAGGAGGGCGACGACCTTGAGCCGTTGACGGTAGCGAAGCTCCTGTCCAAGGCTGTGGAGCAGCAGAAGAGCAACTTGGTGTTCCTCGGCAAGCAGAGCATCGACGACGACGCCAACCAGACGGGCCAGATGCTGGCGGGCCTGCTAGGGTGGCCACAGGCGACCCAGGCGAGCAAGGTCGAGTTCATCGCCGGCGACGAAGTGGTGGTGACCAAGGAGGTGGATGGCGGCGTCGAAACGGTCAAGGCCAAGCTGCCCCTCATCATCACGACGGATCTGCGCCTCAACGAGCCCCGGTACGCGAGCTTGCCCAACATCATGAAGGCCAAGAAGAAGAAGATAGAGAAGGCGAAGCTGGCCGACTTTGGATTGGACAGCTCGAAGCGACTCAAGGTGCTCAAGGTGGAGGGTAAGTGATGTTTTCCCCTTCTCCCCTTCCTCCTACATCTGCCGAGGATGTAGGAGAGGGTGTGAGGTTCTCATATCTGCGAGTGGACAACGGCTAACAGACATTGTCCAGAGCCCCCGACCCGACAGGGCGGTGGCAAGGTCGAGGACGTCGGTGGCCTGGTCAGCAAGCTCAAGGAGCTGGGTGCACTGTAAATGGGGATTTCGCAACCATGAATATCTATACCTACCTACCTTGCTCAAAATACCTCGGCTGGGATAAAATAGAGGTCGTTTATTAGCCCCCTTTCGTCACTCGGGTATTGTTATGTCGGATGAAATGAAATGAATTGAGTGTTGAACAAACCCAACCCACATGCAGTCTCCTCTCAGCTTGCCTTGGCAATGGCAACTCAGTTCTCACCCGCATATGTCGATTGAGGACGGAAGTGCACATGCAACAATGCATTTTTCGCCTCGGAGTCTCAGACAGGCTGAAGGGGCCATGCACGCACGGCACAGCCGCGGGGTAAATGACGAAATGCCATGCCCTAGTGGTGGGATGGACGAAACGCACTGGGCCCCAGGTCGAGATTTTAGCTGACAGCCAAGAGGACGGTTTAGTAGCTCCTCGACCCTCTGGCCTTCAGATATTCAGTCGGCCCAGCAATGACACATTTCTGGCTCGTCCCCTGGACCATCCCCTAGACCATCCCCCGGCCTAGCTCCGGGGGTCCAGTCGAAGGCGCGCCTTTCCGGGAACTCATCCTCGTGTCGAGCTCCGTCCCAGGATTGAGCCACGATGGGCCGCCCTAATCCGTTCTCTGCATCGCTATCACTCGCAGAAGCACGTCGGGGATTCTAGCTACAACTAGCTTTACGTTCCCCTGCGGCCTGGAAGAGCGCAGGCACGCCATTTGAAACGGGGCATTGGTCTCCGTCTCCACTGCTTCAATTCTCAGCCTCCCGGCGGCACCGGGATTGCATCGTCGACTTGTGAGAGAGGGGTCCGTCCTTCTGGGCTCGGTCCTCAGCTGGGCACGCGAGCAACTGGGTTTTTGGTTGAGAGGCGGTGTCGATGCATGGCGACGTCTATTGGAGCCCGATTCACACGGATTCATCCCTTGCATAGGCGACCACGGGCGAGAACGAGGAGGACGTGTGTAAAAGAGTCAATGGCTGCAATCGCCGATGCGTACGGCATAGTCCCAAAGCTACTCCGTAGTACAGTAGTACAGGACGTACAGTCAAATGGTTGGTGCTCATGCTCCAGATAAGAAAACCCGCTAGCGAATTGATATGGGAGGCAATCAGATGCCAACTACGTAACCAGGTTGGAAGGGAAGAAAAACGATATCGGAGGTGGGGATGGGTCATAGCAAGGTGCAAGGTTTTTTTCCCCGCTGGTGGGTGTGGTGGTGGTCACTGACGGCGGGAGGGAGGGGGGCGGCCAGCAGGGAAAGGGCTGCGATTGCGGGCACCTCCTCGCCTGTGAGAGGAGTGACAGTGGGAGGGAAAGAAAAAAAAACCCATCCAGCGGGGCTCTTCACCAATGAGTAACGCGCTGTTGTCAGGCACAGGGCTCCGTTGGCGCAGGCGACACAGACTCACTCGCGCGGGCGGGCCTGGGCGTCCTTTTGGGGGGCCTCTTTTTCTCCCGCCCGCTTCTCCATACACTTCTCACTTTCTTCCCTCCAACAATCAACAATCTGCCGCCGACTCTCACTAGAGAAATTCACCCCGTCGTCCATCCGAACGCCCACCGCCCCAATTCCTCGACTTGCCCCTCCGCTTGAGCTGCGCTTGTCTCTCAATCCGCCCTTATGAACGGGCGCCCGTCAGTCTTCACTTCTCAGGTACGCAGCCCTTTGCTCTGTTGTTTGCTCCCAGTTTGCTCCCAGTTGGCCGCTGGTCTGGGCTCGGTCCTCCTCCTCGCTCGCTGCGCTGAGATGACGACCCCACCATCGCCAACTCTCCCGCCGCCTCGCGTCAATCTGCCACGATCCAAGCCTCTTGTCTTCAACTGCCTTGGCGGCTTCCCAACCTGCCCGATACCCTCATCGCTGCCGTAATTTGCCGTCGTCGGCCTCTCGACAATCCAATTGACTCGTTGCTGACTTTTTTCCTCTCCCTCGTATAGGATTATCTCTCTGGTTCGTGTGGTCCCTGACTCACCGCTCCCATTCTGTTGGGTGACTCCAGACTCCTCGACTCCCAGACTAACCTGCCCTCCCAGACCACTTGTGGAGGTCACTGTCCTTGTAAAAGGCTCCTCTTGAACAACCGATTACTGCCTCTTCTCTGAAACCAACCAACCAACCAACCAACCCACCCAATCCCCTACCCGACTTCGCAACCATGTTCTCCCGACTGGCACGTCACATTGCCAACCCCGCGGCCAAGTCCGCGTCGGCTACTGGCCGAAACCTCATGCAGGTCCGATACCTGTCCGAGCAGGCCCTTGCTGGTGGCAGCAAGGGCAGGAATATGCCGTTTTCCACCCCTCGGGCTACCGCTCCTGTTGACTCTCTCCCTGCTACCCTCACCATCCGAGTAAGTCTAGAGGCTCTTCTTCTCCCAGAATTTGGTTGGGGAGAATCTCGGAGCTAATCTAGTCTATCTTAGAATGGTCCCGTCTTCCAGGGTAAGGCCTTCGGTGCCAACGCCAACATCTCGGGCGAGGCTGTCTTCACGACTTCCCTCGTCGGCTACCCCGAGTCGATGACCGATCCCTCCTACCGAGGTCAGATCCTCGTCTTCACCCAACCTCTGATTGGCAACTACGGCGTCCCTTCCAACGAGCGCGACCAGTACAACCTCCTCAAGTACTTCGAGTCCCCTCACGTCCAATGCGCTGGCGTTGTCGTCTCCGACGTCGCCCTCAACTACAGCCACTGGACCGCCGTTGAGAGCCTTGGCGAGTGGTGCGCCCGAGAGGGCGTCCCTGCCATCTCCGGCGTCGACACTCGAGAGATTGTCACCCACCTCCGAGAGCAGGGTTCCTCGCTCGCCCGAATCACCATCGGCGAAGAGTACGATGCAGACGAGGACGAGAGCTTCATCGACCCTGGCCAGATCAACCTGGTCAAGCGTGTCAGCACCAAGGCTCCCTTCGTTGTCGAGTCCCCCGGTGCTGCTCTCCACATTGCCCTCATTGACTGCGGTGTCAAGGAGAACATCCTTCGCAGCCTGGTCAGCCGAGGTGCCTCCGTCACCGTCTTCCCCTACGACTACCCCATCCAGAAGGTCGCTCAGCACTACGACGGTGTCTTCATCTCCAACGGCCCCGGTGACCCCACCCATTGCCAGGAGACTGTCTACAACCTCGCCCGCCTGATGGAGACTTCGTCTATCCCCGTCATGGGTATCTGCCTGGGTCACCAGCTTCTGGCTCTCGCCGTTGGTGCCCGCACCATCAAGCTCAAGTACGGAAACCGTGCTCACAACATCCCGGCTCTTGACTTGACCACTGGCCAGTGCCACATCACCAGCCAGAACCACGGTTATGCCATTGATGCCAGCACCCTCCCCAGCGACTTCAAGGAGTACTTCGTCAACCTCAACGACGGCAGCAACGAGGGTAAGTTTCCATGTTTAGTCACTGAATTACAGACTACAACTAACACCGTTCACAGGCATGCTGCACAAGACCCGCCCCATCTTCTCCACCCAATTCCACCCCGAGGCCAAGGGTGGCCCCATGGACAGCTCGTACCTCTTCGAGAAGTACCTCCAGAGCGTCCAGCTCGCCAAGAGCAACCAGGTCGTCTACAAGGACAACCGACCCAGCCAGCTGATGCTTGACGTCCTCAGCCGAGAGCGTGTCGGTGTTGAGCCCATGCCCCTGGCCGCCTCTGCCTGAGCGACTCGTTTGGAGGTACACTGGCGTCTTGGGGATTGATTAGTTAGGGCTGCGAGTTTTGGAATGTGAGGATTGGAAACTTTTCCAAATGGATACGTTGTAGTTATGAAGCTGGAAATCACAAATTGAATACCACCAGAGTTTTGAAACAACTTATTACCTCCTGAACATATATGACTATGCCTGTGAAACTTGGTATGGTAAATCAGAAGGCACTTAAAGGGGATTCACGGGTTCAATAGACCCGGAACACTGAACGGCCATGCTTGTATACGTATGATTGTATTATCATCTCAGCCAGACTACACCGGTGAGATGCAGTTTTCGCCTTGGTTTATATAAACCCCCATGCACGCCGGTCTGCCTAATGCCATTTTCTGTGTTCAGATGGCAAGACCGGATCCTCGAACTTGCTGTGTATTCACTCCTCCCTGTTCCTTTTTGTTTTCCTGGTGCAGACGACGCCTTATTTCGTCGCGCTTTTTGATAACACGCCTTGTTCATGTACACGTCATTACCCCTTTATTCAACCCTGACTTGGTAGGTAACTGCGTTCAGTATCGACGATCCCTGGTGTCCCTGCTGCGGAAGGACTCGCGGTCATCGTCGTTTCGCGGCGAATCGCGGCCCACGTCGTTGTCGTTGAAGCGAGACCGGCGATCGTCGCGTCCGGAGCCCTGGCCGGGCAGGTAGCGGTCGCTTCTGGGTCGGAAGCCGCTTCCACGGCCGCCACGACCTCCACGGCCACGACGACCGCCGCCGCCGCCAAATCCGCGGCGGTCACGATCGAAGTTGCCGCCGTCGCGGTGGGGCGGACGAATACCCTCGAAGATCTCCTTGCCACGGTCGACGAAGTTGTCGCCGCTCTCGAAGGAGTACCGGTTGATCTCACGGCCGACGTCACGGTTGCGGTCGGAGGTATAGAAGGAGCGCATGTTTTCAATGCGGCGGCGCGCGAGATCCTCGGATACGGGTTGGTAGTAGACGGCGGGCTGAGCGCTGGTCTGCTTGGTGTCGCCGCCGGGGGCGGAGGGAGGAGGGCGTGGGCCAGGACCGGACCCTGGGCGTACGGCGCGAGGACCTGTTGGAGGACCGCCGACATCGCGGTAGCCGCGAGGGCCGAGGGGGATGGAGTCGGCGGAGTTGGCGGCGGGACCGGGAGGTGGGCGGTTGCCCTGGCGGGAGAAAGAGGCGTTGCCCGATTCAAAACGTGCTTCGATCTCGCCGTTGGGGCCATCTTCGTAGACGACCTCCCAACGGGGTCCCCGGCGCCCACTCGACTCCTCCGTCTCGATCCAACCCCTGACCTTCTCTGGAGGCACAAAGTCCACCCAAAGGGGCTTGCGGTTGCTCTCGTTGGGCCACACGGTGTCGTGCAGAGCGGTGCGGACGCGCGATGCGGCCGAGGTCGACTTGAAGGTAGCGAAGGCATGGGTGCGGATTTGGTCGAGGAAGAAGTCGACAATGACATCGTCGTCGGTGACGTCGCCCCGGGGTGTTGCGAGGTCGGCGAGATGCGCCTGGACTTCGTGGGGTCGGAGGGGGCGCATAAAATTCTTGATGTACAGCGCCGAGGTAGCAGGGTGCACTGCCGGTGCGACGTCCCTCTCGTACTCCATTTCTTGTTGGTAGTCTCGAGGTTTGGTGGGTGGTGAATTTTCCGAGTCTCGAGTCTCGTGTGTGGTTTGCTCCTGAGGTTGCACTCGAGGTTGCACTCGAGGTTTCTCTGGAGTTTGCTCGTCCACTTTCATATCCTCAGGCAGCGATTCGGTCTGGGGAATTTCCTGATCTTCGGGAAAAATGACTTGAGGGGCAGTTTGGCCGTTTGTTGCGCTTTCGTCCGGGCGGGCGCGTTTGCGCGCGATTGCTTCCTCGCTAGGTGGCGGGGTGAGAGACCGACGTTTTCGCTTCAGGCTCTCCTGTGAATCCGGTGCCGGTATAGAACCCTCAATTGGTTGAGCCGGAGAAAGATCCTCGGTAGTGTTTGCTTCCTCCACGGTGTCTTGCATCGGCTCGTCCGCTGGGGTTTGCTCGGTCGGTTGTGGTTCAGCTTCTTGGCCAGTTACTGGCGTTGGGTCCGCATCGTCGGAAACGCTATTCTTCGTCTCCTCTGGCAGTGAATCCCTTCCGGCTCCATTCTCTTCACTTTCATCAGGCGCCGAGGGCGCTTTTTCTTTCTCTTTGGATTCCTCCTGGGATACGTTGTCCTCCACAGGCTCTTCGACCGCAATTTCGGGCGCTTCGACGTCGGGCTCTGCAGGTATAGGTTCGGTTGCGACCGACTCGTCTTGGGCAGGTGCGTCCTCGATTTCGGACTCGTCTTGGACAGGCTCGTTTTCGGCCTCGGTCAATCGCGCTACCAGCTCCCCCTTCAGACCATTGTATGAGAGACCGCGACGCTTGAGCTCCTCTCTCAGGTCGACGACCCTAAGCCTGGTCCAGTCGGTCATGATGCGATGGTGATTGGCTCGCCGCGACGGCTGCAGCCTCGAATTAGAAGAGTTCTGTAACGTTGAATGCGAAATCGGGAACAAATTTCGTCGAGGTTATTGGTTGTTGTCGGAGGAAAAAGCAAGCGGATGGCAAGGCGACGAGAACGAGAAGCGTAATTGACCACAGCCTTGTCGCAAACAATTCGTCCAAACTAGCAGGGGCATGGCCAATCATGAACATGGGTAGCTACAGATTATGTCAGCGAGACGGCCCCAGTTTTCTACGATCTTAGTTCAGGGCAGTGCCCCACCTCAGATCATGATGAAGCAAGCCTAAGCTCGCGTCTGCGAAATCGGGTGTGTAAATCGCCGGTACGGTTGACGTCAATTGAGATCTGTACCTGCATGTCAAACTGGCGAGACTCAACCTTTATCATCGTGAGTTCCAAGGTGTAATTTTTGGGCTCGATCCCGGCCGTTGAATTTCCTATTGCAGGTGGGATGAATCATGCAGATGTTTCAACGTCTACTTACATGTGAGCACACTTGGCGTTGGCGCTGAATAATGATTCACCTCGTTTCTATTGCGGCCAGCTGCCATCTTGAAAGGGCGTAGTCTTGGCGACTGAATATCCCGTCTCCAGTTGTTGCAATCCCTCGCTCCATTGACACCTCTTCGCCGTGTTATTTATGCCATTGGTGCAGACTCATATAGCTGCAAGCGACACAGGCATCGGTTGGGGCCGTTGAGGACCGAATGTATGCACGGATGAGGTTAGAAGACGGAGCTTCGAAGAACAATTCTAACGCCGGTTTACAATGACGTATTACTGGGGCCTAGTGTTTCTCTGCAGCGAATTGAATGCACACTCAAGACATATGCTACCGAGGTGACCCTCTACAGGGGCCATCAGGCGAGCACGGCGGAATAGCAAGCATGGCATCAATTGCCTGGGTAAGTTGAATAACTACCTGGCCTTCAATGGCCTGATTTCTCTAACAGAAAATGAACAATACTGACTCATTGTCGGTGAGCACACGGTGTGCATGATCCCAGGTCTCAAATCAGCTGTTTTATCTGCCGAGCAGCAACCCAGGGATTCGTCGTCTCATTTCCACACCGAGATGGAAGAGCCCGATCACTTATGACAGCGCTTTCTTGAAACCCGGCCGAATGTCCCAGTGGAATGACCCGGGCTGAGTCGGAATGCGGCGATGGTTAGGGATAGCCTGATGCCCCTGGCTCCGGCATCACACGACCTCTGCATGACCGACTCTGGAGCTCTCCGAGCTTGTGTGGGTCCGACTTACCACGTCATTGTTCGCCCGTAACCTCCACCTCCACATTTTGGACCTTAGTGTAAACACAACCTTTGGAAGGAATGTGATGACGGCGGTTTCGCTCACAACAAAGCACGCTCAACGAGTGAAGATTATCAAACAATTGGATTGAATTGAGAGCTCCTAAGATTTTTTTCTGGGGTTTCGCTAACTTCTTTCATCGTAATACATACTAAACATTGGTCTTAAGGCCCATCACGCGGCCATTGATATTCTCATACAAAGTAGGCACTAATTGCCAGGGATCTTAGACGTCGAGACCATCGACGACAACGCCCTTGTTCCAGGACCACTGAAGGGTCCTGGCCACCTCCACCGCACACGCCTCATCTACCATAGCGCTGACGAGATAGAGGGCCGCATCCACGCCAGCGCTGACGCCTCCAGACGTCACCACGCGAAGTCCGCCCAGGCGCATGGCAGCACGGCGGGCAATAGACTCACGGCGGTTGGAAACCTTGAAGGACATGCTTCCCTTGCTGCATCAGAGTATGTATGTCAGTCCGAGTGTCTCAGAAGCCAATGCACCACAAAGCGGGGTAGTGGCCAGGGTGGAAACATGTTACGTACCGGGCGTTAGAAGGGCGGCGGCCAGCATCGGACTTGCGGCGGATGTAGGGGTTCTCGTCCTCGTCTCCGAGGTCGAATCGCAGGTTGTTGACAACGTAGCGAGCATCCTCAATGACGTCGGTGCGCTCCAAGAGAGTCTGTGTAGCAGCGTCGCTGCAGAGGTTCTCAAACTTGGTCAAGTGGTCTGGGTGTGTGGTGGCCGAGAGGCCGGAGAGGATGCCCTGCTTGGCGAGGAAAAGAGCACCAGTGCAGACGGAGAGGATGGTTCGCTCGCGGGCAGGGTCCCGCTTCTGGAGCTCGGAGAAGTCGGTGATGAGGCTAAGGGGCTCGAGCTCCTTGTCGAGGATCTCCTGGGAGTTGCCGCCGACGACGACGAGGAGGTCAAAGTCCTCGAGACGTTCATGGGCGTCCTTGTAGGAAATCTGGGAGCCAACGATGACACCCTGAGTAGAGATGACCTTGGGCTCGGGGCCGACGATGGTAATCTCAAAGGCCTTGGAGTCTGTTGAAAGGAAGAGGGGGGATGAGGTCAGCGGGAGGGGTAACATTGGAAGGAGGGGATCGACGGGAAAGTGAGGGGGTGGTGAAGTGGGCAGGTCACATACTCTCAGGATCGTGGAAATCGTGGCAGGCCGTGTGGAAGACCTCGAGACTGCCAGCAAAGTCAAGAAGGTCGAACTTGTCGTGGACAGCGAAGAGCACATCAATGGGCTCCTGGTCGGCCACGGCGGAGGACTTGTTCGCACTCATCTTGCCGGTATTGTGGGTTTGTGGGTGAAAGGTGTGCGTATTTGGGGCTTCAGTGTGAATGTGGGAAGTGTGTAAGTCAGAAAGGACAGACACACTGGGGGAGATGGTTTGGGTAGATGCTTGAGATGAATTGGTTTGATGTGATGCAGATGGAAGATGGAGAGGAGAGAAAGAAAGGAAGAAGAAGGTGGGAGACGAGAGGAGGAGGTAGAAGTAAAATAGGGATCCCGATCGATGTGGTAGGGTACCTGGTCTGCCTCACCTTACCAGACACAGACCAGCCAGACCAGCCAGACCAGCCAGACCAGACCACCCATTCTGCTGTACCTTCCTACATGGCCGCGGTGCTACCTCACTGCTACGTACACACGAAGCGCATTGCCCAGTGCCAGTCATCTTCGACCTCAGTCCCTTAGTCACAGCGGCATGGAAGCAAGTGGCTCGATCCAAGTCAGAAGGGCACCTCATTGCAGCTGGCGTCACTCTCGTCTGGTGTGAGGACCCACTCGAGGCCGTACGTCTCGCCTGTCTCGCATGTCTCGCGGTACGTACCCGGAGGTCTCGTGGGGTCATGCGCCTGGGATGCGGGGTTGCTAGCGCACGGCTCATCCTCGGTGGGTCTGCCTGGGAATAAGTCCCGGGTACCGCTCCGGACGTGTGTCTCCACTGGAGCCCTAGGTACTCAGGACCCGGATCCCCCGGGTCAACCTGGCCGATCACCCAGTTTGTCCTCCTTTGCTGCAGGCCAACGCGCCCCACCACCTGCCGCATCCATCGCCCACTGAAGCCACCACAGGCCTGCCTGCCCTGTAGCACCCGCTACAAGCCACTGTAAGCTGCCCGCTTCCTAGCGGGCTTGATGCCCTGGAGCTTCGCCTAGGCCCCCTAACGCGTCCGGCAGACCCCGCTAGGAGCTCAGCGCTGCAACCCCCCGAAGCTTATCCCCCACTCCGCTACGGCCTTGCACCACTGCACCACTCCAGCTTGCAACCTTGCGGCCGCGGCACGTCGCCGCCTCAAAAGTGTCCCGCCACAACCCGCAGCCACGCTCGAGCTCAGACTCCATACCTGCGATCAGCTGCTCACGCCCGCCGCCGCTCGAATAGCTTCCTCCAAACCCCAGACGCTCCTCCAATATCCACACTATTCGGGCCTCGTCCGCTCGGTCTGGTCATCGTCAATCCTGCGAGCCCGGATGAGGCCGTCACGCCAGTCATGGCTTCATCGGCGTACGTCATTTGCCTCCTGAAAATATTCCTTCACGCCGTCTGCACATCCTGCCCCTGGCGCTGCGGCTCTGCCTCACGATCGCCACCCCTTGATCGCTCCCTCCCTCGCCAGAGACCTCTGCTGACCCTCATATCCACTCCCTTAGGTCGTTAAGAGACCTATCCAAGGCGATCATCGTCTTCCTCGCCGAGCCGACCACCCCACTCCCCGACGACCTCTCCCAAGTCATCGACGCCTACTTTCGACGACATCCGAAGTTTGACGATGCCGCCGCCGACCGTCTCCACGAGGAGCTATCGTCCATATTTGACAAGCACGTCAAAGATGCGCCCACCGCGTTCGCCCCGTGGCTGGCCATTCTTCGCCGTTTGCTGCCTGCGCTTCGCACCCCGGACCGCATCTTTGCCTTGTGGGACGCTTGCGCTGTTCTATCTGCCAAGGCCTCTCCAGAGAAGGATGTGGTAAACGAGTCCTTGGCCAGCATCATGGACATTCTGTCTTTGGCGGAAGAAGCCACGGAAGCCCCCGAGCAGAATATCTTCTCCAACCCGCTCGTCGACCGCCTCCTCACGGGATGGATAGACAAGCTATACCCCGCCGCCAGTGAAGGCGTCGCCTCTGCGGATTACAATGAAAAGATCACTCGAGAAGCGCTTATTCAATTTGGCACAAGGCATCCCAAGGTTAGTACACATTGTGCTCATGGCATACACGTGTCCGTCGACTAACGCCACCAAGGACATGTTCACAACCCTTAACCAGTTTTTCGTCAAGAGCCAGCATCGAAAAGCTGTCCTAAGATTCATATCTCACTACCTCCAAAGCCAGCCTCCCCATATCCACCTTATCCTCCAGACTCCGCTCTTTGGCAACATCCTAAAATGTCTTCAACGGGACACCTCTACTACCATCATCTCAGTCGCATTGACAGCCGTGATCATGCTCTTACCTCAGATGCCTAGTTCGCTAGTTCCATATCTTCCAACCCTCTTCAACATCTATGCCAGGTTGCTCTTCTGGTCTCGTGAGCGGGCTGGCATCGTGGAACCCCAAATAGACGACTCTGATCAGGCCGGACCTTGGGAAGTTTGTACCTACAGGGCTGGGGTGGATGACCATCCGGTCTATCACCTCTTGAATTACTATACGATACTCTACGGGCTGTATCCCATCAATTTTATGGATTACATCCGCAAACCTCAACGCTACCTTCGGCATGCTAATGTGGCCAATGCAAACGACATGGAGGTACAACCAACCGAGATTCGACATCAGTCTGAGAGGTTCAGGCGGCATCACCTGCTGCATCCCAACTTTTACACTCTTACCATTGATTCAGAAAAGACAGACCTCAGCAGGTGGATTAAGAGTGAAGCATCTGAGGTCGTGGCGGAATGCACTGGGCTTTGCTTAGTGACAGAGTTGAATCAGCTGGTCAGCCAGACCCTGCCCTCGATCCCTGCGGCAGAGGGTCCGATGAGTGAAGACTCTACCAAGGATGGACATGACCCAGCACTACTCAGTGGATCATCCATGGTTGAGCCCCTTGATGGCTACCGGATCACGCAATCTTCAAGCATGGAGTCGATAGTAAGTGGCCGACGGGCGTCGGGTTTGACACGTCAGGGTTCACAGTCAAGCCACCCGTCGACTCGTGAGTCGATGGACGCCAGGAACAGAGATCCAAGCGTCGACAGCCCAAGTCTGCTACCGCATCTGACGCAATCGGCATCCCATACGCAGCTTCAAGATATGATCCAGTCCAACAAGACCATCAAATCAAGTCTACATCAGTCGCTGGCCAACGACAGTGTACCTTCTCTGTCTCTCAGCCACCAAGAGTCGGTACCGGAGCGGCCTGCAGCACCTTCGATGACCGCACAACCAACAATCGGCTCACCACTGTCTTTGACTGAGACGAGCACCCAAATTGCCAACCTGCAACGGCGAGTCCTGATTCTTCAAAATGACCTGAATTTCGAGAGATATTTGAAGCAGCAACATATGGCACACATTGGCGACTTACGAAGAAGGCAGTTGGAGGAAGAGGCGACAGAGGCGGAGACTCAGAATCTCGTCATCATGAACCGCAATCTCAGGACTCGATTCGATGAGGCGAAGAAGGCGGAGATGCAGGTTCGTAGGGAATCGGAGAAAAGCCGAGCAATGGCAAAAAAGTGGGAGGCTGATCTAGCCAACAAGCTCAAGAACTTGCGTGACGAGTCGAAGAGACTCAAGACGGAATTCGAGGCTGTTCAGAAGGAGCTGGAAAACTCAAAGGCGGAGTGCGAGAAACTTCGCGTCTTAGTTTGCGAGGCCGAGGTGAAAGAGCTGAACTCGCAACAAAGCATCCAATCCATCGAGATTCGTGCGGCTGAGATTGATCGACTCAAGAGTGAGGTAGATAGACGGACGGTGGCAGAGCGGGATCAGGAGGCGAAGGAAGTCGAGCGGAAGAGATATATCGACTTTGCAGTTGAGGCCAAAGAGAAAGCCGACTTGCTATCCGCCCAGCTTGTGTCGCGAGAGAGCGAGGTGGAACGGGTCAGAAAGCTCTTCCAATCTCAGATTGAGACGCTCCAAGCGCGACTCTTGGAGGCCCAAGAAGGCCGAGCTCAGTCGTCCCCTCACGCCCGAGCAGCTGTCGAGGGAGCCCTAGCAGCGAGCCGAGAGAAACAGGCAGAGCTGCAGAAACAATGCAATCTCCTCATGCGCAAGTACACGGCGCTACAGTCGTCCTTGTTGGATATGAAGACGGGAGCAACGCCAGGACAATTACGGATCGACACATCCCACACGACTGAGGTGGACAGCGAGAGCCTGTCCATGTCAGCGAGCCCTGTGATGATGAAAACGCGTCCTCACCGTGTGCTATCAAACCCCGAGCTGGTGGAGGGTGCGGCGTATAATGTGACACCACCTCTAGAGCAAAAGCTGAAGCTGGGAACCCCCATGTCAGGCGGATGGGCGCATCGGCCTGGCTCACCATCTGGGACAGACTGGTCCGGGGACGGGTCGCTATCGATGAGCCCAGATCAACGGGCGTTCATTCGGAGCGATTCGTCGGGAAGGTTGATGGCACGGAGTCACTCGGATCTGTTTTCGAGCAGTATGGGTCGTCGCGATTCGAAGGACAAGGGAAAGGATGACGGTTCTGGCAAGAAGGACAAGAAGGCAGGCCTAAGAGGGATACGAGGTTTTATGTATGAGTGAGCAAGCATGGTCTTTGAGCGATTTCATTATGATAGATAGACTTGGATGGATGGGGTAATCCCGTAAGCGCAATTTGGATAGCAATATGTCTGGTGTGTTTTCAAAAGTGTTTGCCATGATGCTTCACTAGTGTACATGAGCAAATGTTGGGTCTGTAAGACTTAAATATGGTGGGAAAATTGGAATATATGGACGGGCAAATATGAGAGTCAACCTCGAGGTGATACAGAGCTCTGCTTGTTTCATTACTCTGTGCTATTATCGTATTCATGTGTTATGACGCGGATGTAGGGTAACACATGTACGAGCCCTCGACAAGCGCAGGAGGTATTTAGTCTCAATCAACGCTTACCTAATCAATCAACTCACCAGAGTTGCCATTGGACGGCTTCCGTAGCTCAGTTGGTTAGAGCATCGTACTAATACTTCAATTGCCAGTGTTGGTAATGCGAGGGTCGCAGGTTCAAGCCCTGCCGGGAGCAATAGACTCTTGATGCCATCCAATTTTTTTGTTAATTTTTGTGATGAATTTTGATCTCTTAATTAGGGTTACAAAGATCGTGTTGGTGTGTCGGTGGCTGTGTAGCTGTGCTACAACGACGTATTACATACACATCCGCGAGAAGAACGCGTGGCACTAGGTGGCGAGAGCAGTTTCAAGCCTCTTTTTAGACACATTTCTGTCTTGAGAAAGTACGAGGCGGCCTTTCATGGCTTAGAGAGGCAGGCAGCAATGAGAGGGAGCAGGATTCAAACAAGGTCCTTTACCTCATCGGGTATTAGTCTACTATGCAGTCTCGGAGTGTTGTTGATATCGCTTTTCATGTCCATATTGGAGCTGCTGCACAGGGATACTCAAAGAGGGAGGCATCCATCCGTACCTTGCAGTTCTCGCAGTTCTCGCAGTTCTCGCAGATGCCCTGATTGGCTCACGCCATTGAACTGATGGCTGCCTTTACTGGGCGTGAAGCTTGCTGCGATTTAATACCCTCATTTCTCTTGTCCTTGGTCTGGATGCCGGTTTCTCAGGACTGGCTGGTCATTCTCAAGACCAGTTTTCAACTGGCATGTTTTGGAAGGTTGCTGACAATGGCGAGAATGGCTGGCGAGCCGCAAAAGCGAGACATGGGGTTCGTCTCTGGCCGTCACCTACAGGGCATATGATGGCATGTTCAAGGACGCGTTGGGCAGCGCAACGGCCGGTTTAAACCTGGGGAGAGCGAGATGAACAATGGTTGAGATGCTGGTGTATAACGTCACCCCAATTCGAGCATATCCCAGCCGGGATATAGGGGGCCAAGCCTTCTGGACGCCCTGGCTAAAAGCGGCCGTGGGAAAAAAATGTCCGACGAGGGGTGGACATGAACATGGGTGGCGGTGGGGTTTCTGCAAGGAACGGCCCCAGCACTTGGGAGAGCTGACGAGGCCTTTGTTCCGGTTCTCCGTTGTGTCTCTGATTATTCGTGCTCTCTGTTTTGGACTTGGGCTTGGTTATCTTGCTTTGCTTGACCCTCAATTGGCGTGGCGGAGACTGTCGTAGTAGTGCTGTGGAAAAAAAAAAACCCGTCCAAATTTTCAACGCTCGCGGAGGCGACGAGTCCAGGCGGGCAACAACCTGCGTAAACGGGTTGTCCAAGGTTTTTCTCCCTCCCCTTCTTTGCTCGCTAAGATATCCTGCCGTCCCTTTCCTCTTCGGGCCAGCAGACGTCGAAGCTTCCAGAGGCGCTGGACGGAATGGAGGTTGGGGCATCTAACGAGGTCGCTTCCAAGCCAAGTTTGTCGTCCACGTCGTCGTCGACCCACGCATGACGTGACCGGTGTGTGTGTAGTGCTGGGTTTGGATTCGTATGCCCCCCTCCCAGGCCTCCGTTTTTTTCTTCTCATGTTCTCCTGCATGTGTGCATCCGTACATTTGCAAGTGGTACCGTAGTAATACTAGGTACGGTGGTGGTGGTGGTCTATTTCGAGCATTGCTTCTATCCCTCCCCCGTCGAGAGGCTGCCCATTTCCCCAGCGTTTGTGCAGAGCCAAGACCTGAGGTTGCGGAGGGAATCAAGCCCCCCAAGGCTGGGCGATGGTGCTTGTGCGGTTTGGGCTCAAGGTCAAGCCTCCGGCCGGGGTGGGAAGTGGGCTCTCAGGTCGTTCCCTGGCAGCTCGGCGTTGCTATTTCTGGCTTCCGTGGGCGATCCTTGCGTGGATGGCAGCAGGCATGGTGTTGGTCTGATCCATGCCGTGGGGATATTTGATAGGATAAGCGGCATGGTAAGTGGACAAGAAGAAAAGAAAGGATTGGAATTGTTGCTGTAATTGTTTCTATTATTGCTGACTTGCCGCCGCTAGAGGTACATTTTACTTGGGAGTTGTCATGATAGATACCTAGGTAGTCGGCATAGGGGTCCCTCTACCAACACTGCCTCCTCCTCTCAGTTTCAAGTACTGTATAAATGCGTCTCCAAACGGCTCTTCGGCACCCCCCGTATTATAGACCCTCCAGTGCCACGTCTCGTCCGGGATCGCCTTTGCGTGTCCTCGCAGCCATGATTGGACCGGCCCACCAAAGGGGGGTGGCCTGGCCTCAAAGCCAGTTCCTGTGCCTGGCGAGTCATCCACTCACAGCCACGGCCTTGGAAAGCCTGTCCTTCCATCCAGTCCCGTGGCAGGACGACCAACTTCACTTACATCCGGGGCGTGGGCTGGCAGTGGACCCGTCGATGGAGTCGATGAACTATTCCACGGTGGATCAAACGGCAGTGGAGACTCCATGACGCCCCATCGCCACCGACCTGGCCGTCTCCTTTGAGGATTTTCTGGGATCCATGGCTGGGATCCCAGCCAAGGGTGTGTCTGCATGACTGAGGTGTTGTCTAATCCCTTTCTTGCTCCATGTCCTTCTCCTACTTCTACCTCGCCGCTCTCTCCTTCATTCCTCTCACTATTCTTCATCCTATTTCCTTCCCTTATTTCGTAATATACTGTCTCTCACTATATACTCGGACCTTTTGGACCACGCCCTCGTTTATACGCTGTCCATTCCCTGTTCTGAAAAGATCTCTCCTGCTCTCTCGTGAGAACTTATAGAGTCCCTTCATCCCCCGGTTTCCCGGCCCAAAACACTCCTACACAAGATGCCTTCCGCCAACAGCCTCCTCGCCATGGCGGCCGCCGTCTCCACGGCCAGCGCCGCCTTCCAGGGCTTCAACTACGGCGCCTCTTACGGCGATGGCACCGTCAAGGTCCAGAGCAACTTCGAGGACGAGTTCAACGCCGCCGCCTCCCTCGCCGGCACTGACGGTGCCTTCACCAGCGCTCGCCTTTACACCATGGTTCAAGGCGGCTCTACTAACGACCCCATCTCGGCCATTCCCGCCGCCATCAAGACCAAGACCAGCCTGCTCCTGGGACTCTGGGCCTCGGCCGGTCGCACCTCGTTCGACAACGAGATTGCTGCCCTGAAGAACACCATTGACCAGTACTGCGGCCAGATCGACGACTTGGTCGCCGGCATCTCCGTCGGCAGCGAGGACCTTTACCGTATCTCGGAGACCGGCATCGCGGCGGGCTCTGACCCAGGCTGCAGCCCCGATACCCTCGTCGACTACATCGCCGAGACTCGTGCGGCCATCAAGGGCACCTGTCTCTCGGCCATCCCCGTCGGCCACGTCGACACCTGGAACGCCTACTCCAACGACTCCAACAGCGCCGTTATCGAGGCCTGTGACTGGCTCGGCATGGACACCTACCCCTACTACGAGGACACCAAGTACAACCCCGTGTCCGAGGGCGCCACGCTCTTCAAGGCCGCCTGGAACAAGGTCTCGGCCGTGGCGGGATCCCGCGAGATCTGGATCACCGAGACTGGCTGGCCGGTGAGCGGCAAGACGTACAACAAGGCCGTCGCGTCGACCAAGAACGCCCGCACGTACTGGGAGGACGTCGGCTGCCCGATGTTCGGCAGCACCAACGTCTGGTGGTACACGCTCCAGGACGCCGCGCCCACGACTCCCAACCCCAGCTTCGGTGTCGTCGGCGCCACTCTGACCAAGACGCCTCTGTACGACCTCTCCTGCGCCGGCGTCGACAAGAGCAAGCTCAGCCTCGGCAGCGGCACCTCGGACAGCTCGTCCAACAGTGACAGCGCCGCCACTCCCTCCACTCCTGCTACTCCCGCTTCCACTCCCACTGGTGTCCACTGCAACGGAACTTGTGGTGGTGGCTACAGCAACTCGACTGCCTCCGGCATCCACTCGGCTTACACCACCCTGAGCGCAGCTTCTACCGCCACCAGCGGCTCCAGCTCCGGCTCTGGTTCGGGCTCTGGCTCCAGCTCCGGCACAGGCTCCGGTTCAGGCTCCGGCTCCGGCTCCGGTAGCAGCGCCAGCAACGCTGCCGGTGCCTCGTCCACCGCCGTCACCGGCAGCAGCAACGGAGCTCAGCTCAACTCTTTCGGTGCTGCGGCCGTCGCTCTGATCCTGGCCGTTGCTGTCCTGTAAATTGGCCAGCACGATTCACTGTCCTTCTTGACGCACCAGCTTTCTTTTTTCAGACATGCTTTTTAATCATCGAGGTTGCAACTCCAATGTGCGCAACCAGGGGGAACGTGGTTAGGTTCCTCAAACGGTCATGTACATACACATTATAGATCGCCCTGTTGTCGGGCCTGCCTGTGGAAAGTAGAGCCCGCGGAGCTTGGTATTTGGCGGGCGGAAAACTCATATACAGACAAGGTTTTTGTTTCTTTGTGCTTTGGATTTCAGACGAATCCTTGGCTCACTTCTAGGGCCAACAAGGGTTGCGTCCCAACGTTTCGGAATAGAAACAAGTCGTTTTGGAATATTTCAAGTAAGGAAACAAAGAGAAAAATAGACATCGCCCTTGTTGAGGGTTGTGAAACGTATTGATCAGGGTGCTTCTCTCGAGTCGTGATTTGCTTCGCTTTGCTCTGTGCTTAAAGACCAGCCAAGGACAGTTGTCGCGTGACCTGATAGGCCGGTACCTGAAGTAAGCGCTAATTTAACAAGGCACCAACTAACTGGATTGGGTCCAAGTGAAGACTGGCGCTGGGACGTTTCAAAGCTTGATATCGTGAGACCACGCTGTTGTTACTGTGGTAGTGTTTTCAAATTGACCTGTCGCGTCGTAGATCCGAGATCCGAAGGCCCTTGCAGAAGCTCAAGCCAGCAAGAAATGCGTGCACGCTCGCACGTTTGCTCGTTTGTTCGGAACTCCGGGTGCAATGCGACGTCCGCTGTCGGCGATCGGCAATGCGGCCAAGGCTCAGCTGCTCAGCTCAGCGCAACTCGAGCTCCCCTAGGCCGTTGAAGCTCCCCGAGGCCCCTGAAGCTCCCTGCTACTGGCCCCCCCATACCTGTCATTCAGCAGGGTCCCAACCGTATTCCGTCGCCTTGTAGCCCTGTAGCCCCCCGCCTGATAGTGATCGCAGCGGCGCCAGCCAACCACACAGCTCCCCAGACTCTCTCCCCCCCTTTGGGCGTGGCCTATTCTGGCGCCGAATATACGAAGTCTACCATCTGTCCTCCACTTCGCTCATCCTTCCAACATCACTCCGTTCCCTTCGCTTCGCTTTGCCGTGCATTCACTTTGTGCGAGGAAGAGACTGCGCTCGAGGTGACTGACAGGCGGAATTTCCTTCTTGTTCTACGCATCTCATCGATCCCGCCGGGACACTCCACCATGGCTTTCACTCGGAAGAGCGCCTACATCGCGGCCGTGTGCCTCTGGTTCGCCGCCGTCGCGCTCGCCCACTCGCAAGCGGCCGCCCCGCGTGACGATGCCAAGGTGCCCTTGGACCTTGATGGCTTGAGTCTCGGGGAGCTGGATGAGCAGCTTCAGGTGCGTGTTGCTCCCCCTCTACGAACCCGCCCTTCCACCCGATGATCCGACGCTGACTGGACGCGATAACCTCGCAGACGTGCCCCATCATCCAGCAGCTCAACGCTGCGAAGCACGCCCATCATGCCGCCGCGCCGTCGTCCGTCACCACCCGCATCTTCGCAGTTCTCTTCCCCGGCTCTCCCGCCGTCAACGCCCTCCTCGCAACGCTGTACATCTCCGGCCCTCCCAACTTCCTCCTCGCGCTGTGCCCGACCAACATCGACCCGGCGTCACTGTCCGTCATGGTCGCCTTTGCCGTCGGCGGCCTGCTCGGCGACACCCTCTTCCATCTGCTCCCCGAGATCTTCGTTGGCGAGGACCATGACGAGTCGGTCAAGTTCGTGCTCGTCGAGCCCAACCGCAACCTTGTCTTGGGTCTTGGCATTCTCGTGGGCTTCATGACGTTTGTGGCCATGGACAAGTTCCTGCGCATTGCGACTGGCGGAGAGGGCGGCCATGACCACTCACACGGCCACTCGCACAGCCATGACGAGGATAAGGCCGTGTCAACTGGTGTTGCGACTACTGATGGGGAGGTCAAGTCGCGCAAGAAGGGCAAGAATGGCGACAAGGATGTGGTCGGCCCCGTTGATACCCATGAGAAGGAGATTAACCCTAGTGTCAAGCTGGGCGGTTACCTGAACCTCATGTAAGGACTTCCTTTGCTCTTTAAAACCCAATGTCTAGGAACCGCTTTAGCTAACCTGCGAATGTAGCGCCGACTTCACTCACAACATTACCGATGGCCTAGCCATGTCTGCCAGTTTCTACGCCTCACCCACCATTGGCGCCACCACAACCGTCGCTGTCTTCTTCCACGAGATCCCTCACGAGGTCGGCGACTTTGCCCTGCTCATTCAGTCCGGTTTCTCCAAGCGCGCTGCTATGGGCTCCCAGTTTATCACTGCGCTCGGTGCTCTGCTCGGCACCCTGATCGGCATCGCCGTCCAGGAGTTTGGTGGCCCGGCAAGCGATGTACCCATGGGCCGTAACGAGGGCCTCTGGGGTACCAGCCTGGTAAGTCGAAATGTCAATTTTCGCTCGAGCTTCTCGCCGCGCGCTTGTTTAGTGTACCTTTTCTAACATGATTTGTGCTTAGTCGTGGGGTGACATGCTTCTTCCATTCACCGCAGGAACTTTTCTGTACGTTGGCACTGTCGCGGTGATTCCCGAGCTATTAGAGACCGGTAAGAACAAGTCTGAGGAGTTGAAGAAGACTTTCGTGCAGTTCACCGCGGTTGCAGTTGGTGCAGGCATCATGCTGTACATCTCGTGGCACGATTAAACACCCATGTATTTATGGGTTGCATGTAGGAGGGAGATGGATGGCATGACATAGACTAGGCTGCATGCCGTAGTTCGTGTCCTGCTTTGGGGCGTCCACGGTTTCGATTGGCTTTGAGTATCGATACTGGGAATACAGGAGGAGGATCGAAGCTCTGCCGAGCTGATGTATGAACAAGTCAACGGCGCAAGGACTCTGTTCTCGTGATATCAAGTGGCCTCTTGATTTGCATCTTGTTGTAATTAAGAGATCTTGGTCTCAAAGGATCGCGGAAACAAGGTATAAGGCACTGTTTGTCACTAGATGAGAGCCATAAACATATTACAGACCACGAGGATGCAACATGTGCATTCTTGCCTACCATTTGCCACCAACTTCCCTTTTCAACATGGCAGTCAGTATAACACAGTGATAGTTCCCCATCATGTCTTCCGTCTAAGCACTCATTTCCCAGCATTATAGTGGTACGTGGGTATGTTTCTTTACATCTGCTGATAATTTTGTATGCCCAGACTCTAATCTAGTGCGTATTGTGGCGACAGCACAGAAGTCAATATCCTAGCTCTTATGACCTCTTTGGGTGCCCAGGTATTAATGGACTATGACGTGATCATGGCCAGGGACTAACCAGGAAGGAATATTAGGAGTATGCTCGTGTTGAAGATGACAATAGAGGGGTTGAACTGAGAGCTTAAGGCAAGGGTATGTGCAAAGCCATACTGTATGAGCTACTATGTCTTCTGGTCCTGAGTGTAATGCTAAATGTGTGCCCCTATTGTTGCAACTGTTAATTGATTGATTGCTTTAACGCCATGCTACTCAACTATCAAAGTTGATACTACTACTCTGACCAATTCATTTCGGGGAAGCCTCTAGGGAACAAAAACCCCCACAATGTCAATTCGCATTTGTGCTTTCGCAGGTTGGTCTCCTCGTATTTGGCTCGTTTTGCGATCCCCTCGCCTAGCCTAAGGCTGCAACTCGTAAGTGACCGAAATGCCCGAAGGCTGTTCCCCTACCTAGAGCGTGTGATCTCAACTCTGAGACCCTAGGGTGCCTCCGTCTCCGCCAGGTTCATGGGGCCAAGTCTGTGTTGTGTGGCCGGTATCGGGTTCCGGCAGTCTCAATCTCGGTCGGTCCCAGTTGTGGTGTCGGTCTTCTAGGCTTGTTTCTATCTCCGTGTTAGTGTTCGTGTTCGGTCTTAGTGTTTGTTGTAGGCTTGTGGGTTGTCCTGGTTAGTTGTTGGTTGTGGCGGTAGTCTGCTCTATTAGTTCCGATGTGGTTGATCGACTACTTTGCGGTTCGACTGTCTGTCACTCGCCAGCTGAGCGGTTGCGGTTCAGTTGTGCCGGCCTGTCTGCTGTCCGCTAGGCCACTGAACGCCGGTAGATTGTTTGCAACGACTGTATGGCTATGATCTATCTGATGCGAATAAAGCTAAAAAGACCAAAGTCCTGTGTTGAAGAGGATGGCGACTTAAATGGCAGACACTGCCCAGTAGATTACTGCAGACTCACCGCTCACTGCATGATGCGAATGTACTTCGTTTCATCCAGCCCCGTCTGGATCCTGCCTGGGCGGCTCCCAGACGTTCCTAGGCGTGACCACTGGTGGAATCCTCAGAGTTCAATTGCCTACACGCAGAGTTAGACATCTTTAAACGACTTGCCTATTATTCAATGAGCTCATAATATAGGCAGTGAATTGTTGCCGATCTCAAGTTATAAAACCACTCAACTACGAAGGAATTCCTATCTACTCAGTGAATTCATCAGCATACCCAATCCTCACCCACTGGCCTTCATGGGACCAAATGTTCGAAGCATAGGCGAGTAGAACCTACCATGCCAATTCCTCTTCGTGGAGCCTGATTGCACTAGGTAGCTTAATCCTCGATTTCCCTCCCGGGCCCAACATGCCTGTCCTTGGTGGCACGCCCCCTGCAGGTGGTTCAGGTGCATTCGCAGGCGACCGATAAGACTGTCCCCGATGCTCTAACGATCAGTCATTTGGCTAGCGTGCTCAGTTTCAAGACCTCGGGTATGAAATCTTGGTTTATTCCAAAGATGCGCAATCGAAGCACCGAGGATACCACTATCTGGGTAGGCAACTTGCCTGTGGCCAGCCTGTATCTGGAGCAGAGCGAAAGCGAGGAGAAGCCACCTGCCTCGTACGATCCTGCTGCTGGCTGTGTAGCTTGGATTCCTCGCACCAATATTCAACCACGAAGAGGGTGCGATCTGTTCGTCATGTTGGGTCCCGTAGAAGCTACTCACCTGGAAGCATGTTCAGTTCGCCAAGGGACTTAAGCGATACAGCGATAAGACAATGACCACTGACGAGTACGACGAGAGCAAATGTGAAGCGGCGTCACCTCACAATGCCGATCCTGTCTCCTTTTCAGAATGTCATGTTGGTGTTGGCGGTGAGGTAGTCGGCGATTGCCCAGTCAAACCTGCCAAGCTCCTCGTGGCGCGAATTAGAAGGGGCAATACTTGGGCCAAAGTCTGCTGGAAGGCTGACTGGGATAGATAGATTGTGATTGTCCAAGGTCGGTATGACAATCGAGCATTCTCGCTGGAATGATATGATGCGAGAGTAAGGGCCAGCTTGGCAAGCTGTGACAGACACTTGGTTTGCGGCTTGGCAGGAATTCCTAGCCTCTTGGCCTCGGATGATTGTAGAAGTAGTTGCAATAGACGTTATCAGCACCTGAGAGCCAAAAACACACATCCATACCGTAGCGCACATCAATCAGCTGATAAAGTCGGTGGTTGTGCCTGTACCTTCAAAAGTCTGTCCCAGTTGTATCCTCATGTCAACTTTTTCATGCCCACTAGATATTGATCTTGTGATACACGCGACCATCATGACGCAAGCTCCAGTGTTGAATGGCCAATGGTAGGGCACTGTGATACTGGTATTGAGTTCAGGGCTGTGATAAGCTGGCTTGGCAAGGGGAGCTATGTAATGTTGGCTTGGGGCTAGAGCGGCAACTTCCCGTTGACAGCGGGCGCAAATGCCGCCTTTGCGGTATCAGGTGTGGTACGTGTGATGCAAGGTGGTGATCATCCTTGCACTGTTGATCGATGAAGTCTGACCAAGCCGATTACCCGGCAGCCATTGGGTCAAAATAGCGTTGGTTGGGTTCTGAGCATGCATATTGATAATGTGTTGGGTGTCGAACAGTGCATGACAGGAAATATGTGGTTGAGCACCCTTAACCGAGGTTATGGTCGTGTAAGTAAGTCCACGAGACTGAGAGAAATCAGGTTTTTGGTCTAGTCCGGTCTAAATGGATTGTGATATGGCACTGGACGGTTCATCTTCATTCCCCTGCGGCGTGACTTGAAAGCCAAGATAAAGCTTGTCCAATTGTCATGGATAGCCGTCAATGAGATGCTCGATTGGGTTTGTTGCTAAGAAAGGGTTGCAACTCTGCTGGTTGGTAATGGTTGGCAGATTGACATTCATTAATCAGCGTCGGGATGCCGTAAGCAGAGGGCAGTCATCAATGTCAACGATCGCGCCAACACGCCTTGTGCTTGACAACTGGGACTCGTCCACCTTGTTTGACTCACCTTAGACCAATCAGAGGCGGGCAAGGTGGGGGAGATGCACATGGATGGGATTGGACCCTTAAAATGGAGATCCTGGGGAGTCATGCGAAGCGGGTAAAGTGGTGGTAGTGTGTGAGTGGATCGCGGGTGAGTGCCAAGGATGGTCTCATGGGGATGATTCATGGAATTGTGTAAGTTGGATGGTCACTGGTGCGCAGGCAGACCCTCATCACCAGCTTTCAAGCCTCCAGCCAGTGAGTTTGAAGGAAACAGGAAAGGGGGAGGAGGGGAGAGAAGAGACAACAGAACCAGGGCTTGTCGCATGTCAGCGGCGTTGCTGCCGACCGGATGCGGAGCGCGTGGAGAAGGATCTGTCCCCTCTCGTGCGTTCTGAGAGCTTCATGTGTGTGTGCGTATGTGAGCGCGTGGATGAGAGCATGTGTTGCTCAGCATGTCGTGATAGAGAATGCTTGTGGGTGAAGCCACCTCAGCTCCAGCCGCTGGCCAGTGCTCTCGACGGAGTGGGCCTTGCCGCTAATTAATCCCAAAGTTAGCAAAGTCACTCTACCTACTGCATCGTAGGGCAGGGCACCCGTTCAGTGGGGTGGCTGCAAGCGCTGAGAAATATTTCTGGTCGGGTGAGCGACCGGAGATGGTCGGCGCCGAGGGGAAAATAGTCACCCATTATTGTAGGCGACATCGGATGGGTATGAGGGTGGAGATGGACGAGGCCATTTGCGCGATGGCGGGTGTGGACGAGGCGGAAGAAGAGAAAAGGGGACAAGGAAGATGGGAAACGAGGCGGTGGAGAACAAATGGCATGCGGAGGGGAAAGATTTGACTCACCACATACACCCGCTGTTGGACAAAGCGGTGATTCATGTTTGCGACGAAAGATAGAACATCAGTTTCATCTGGTCGGTTGGTCCGAGACATCGTGAGATTTTCGGTTTGGTGTTGTTGGGCCAAGTTCGCGGTTGCGGCTGTAGTGGACGTGAACGGCCCAAAGCAACGAAGCATGGATGACACCCATGCCACCAACCAACAGCTCCATACCTAGGGTCGTTCAGTGGACCCAAGTTGGTAATAAGCTTGGTGAAGCAGCGTCTCGCCCGTCTCTCCAGTGTTGCAGAGTGGAATCGCATGGGGATCATTCCGGCGAGGGCAGGCAGAGAGCGGGCTACTCCAGACTCAAGCTCCGACCAAGCTCATTAGCAAACTGCACGAGAGCGGATTGTCCCAGATGCATCACACGGCGGTCCACTCCATCTGAACCAGCTTTCCAAACCCTGCAATCAGCTCATGAGCCAGATCTAGATGTCCTCGCTTCTAGGCAAATGTTGGTTGTGTCTTGACCATCTCCAAGTTGGATTGTCACCTCCGTGTTAGCTGAAAGACGTGCTCCGCCTGCGCGGAATCTCAGTGCCACGAAATGCAGCCACTTATTAGCAATGTCATCTTTGCCTCCACATTTGAATTTTCTCAGCTTCCGTGACCGAGAATAGATCTTTATTAGAGTGGCGGGAGCAGATGGTATGAATTTCTCGTCGTCAACGGCGGTCGCGTTGAATTGCCTGCTTGGGTTTGGCGCAACCGATGGATCCTGGGGTTGGTACAAGCGTTGGCTATGACAGCTCCGGAGCCACAACGACGACACGTTTTTACTCCTCGACCACTCTCATCTCCGCGGCGAAGCCCGTTGTCAACCGGGGGCGACTCGCGGGCAGCATGGAGACAATGGAGAGACGGTAGCTAGTCGCTGGAGCTGAGGGAGGGAGGGGCCGGTCGGGGGATTGAAGGCCATCACGGAGGGCTGGGGTGACTTTAGACAGACCCTGATGAACCAAAAACAGGCAGTGCGGGACCACAGGTGCAGCGAGAAGCTTCGTGAGGCTCCATTCTTCAGGTACCGAACGCCCCATCGAAGGCCATCGAGGCCACCATCGAGGGAGGATGCTACTATGTTGGGCGTGCTCGCCTCTTTTGCAGGGATGCAGGAGCGTCCAGGTCGAAACTCCGTGCATAGGAGCTTCTAGGGCGGTTATGGAAGATGCACCCCCAGGCTGTGGCTTTTGGGATTCGCTGGATGCCGGTGGAAGCTGATGTGAACCGGGATTGAACCCGATGGCTGGGACTGACTGGTTCGAGAATACCATCACGGACATGGAACCGGAGGCAAGGCACAGACTCAGGTGACAAACATGATTGGAGTTGGATGTTGTTGCGCTGTCGTCCAGTGGCCCTTCGGGAATGAGCGAGGGAAAAAGCACGGGAATGAGGCCCGTCGTCTGCAGAGCGTCGTCTGCAGAGGAGGCAGGCACGGGTGCGGCAGAGGCAAGCGCAGTGGGATGGTGGGAGGGGCAGGAGACAGAGCGCGTGGTCGTCAGGTAATAGAAATTAGGGATCTGTCTCGGAAGAGTAAGGTTTTGACTCCATGTCTGGGAAGGAGGGAGGGTGCGCTTGCTCTGGCCGCGCTCCTTCTTAGGCGAGCTACCTACCTAGGTGGGTAAATTTTTCTTCTTCTTTCTTTCCTCGTGCTGCGCGTTGGCTGACCGCCGGCGCTCTTCGGGAAGCCGCGCACCGTCCACGCCGTAGTTCGCCTTCACGATGCCCGCGCCCCTCCGTGTTTTCCGTGTTGGGTTGTCCACGTTGGGTTGTCCGCGTCGACGACAAGCCCGGCCCCCGTATTTCGGCCATCACATCACTTTCGAGGTCATTCGCACCTTGGATTCCCCATCGCGGCTACCACCGTCAGCAATATCCCTTGATTATGTGTTTACGGCAACGCCCCCTCGGAACCACAAAACACAAGACGAGTAGTACAATGCTATTCACCGACACCTGAAAGGTGTGGAGGGGCATGAATTCGTCGCGTATTCTCCAATTTATGCTCCAGTATTGCTCCATCCATCAAGGAGGTCTCTGCCTTGGACTGCCTCGAACTGCCTTGGAAGGCGCAGACGTGCCAGGGCCGCGTAACCAAGAGTGACGTCCAACGGTCCAAGATCTCGATGTTCACTTTCTAGAACGGTGGAACAGGTGCTTCGGCAGCAGGTCGCCGTCCAGCCAAGATGAAGAAGCAGGTGTTTTGCATTTTGCACGCGGTTTGTAGTATGTAAGACGGGCCGGTTATCGCCTGACGGCAGGCGGTTACTGTTGGCTGCAGCAACCCGGGATTTTGGCCATGAGGCGTGGGCTGGTTGATGCGGGTGGGTGCCTTGCAGTTTTGGACTCGCGCGCCTTGAGTTGGTTCTTGCTCTTTTGGGACATCTGCTGTTTCTGTTTGGCCTGCGGGTGCTGGGAGGCTCTGAGCTTCTAACATACGAGCTGAGACCACCCCGTGTCTACCGATTCGCACTCCCGATATATTCTCTGCTCCCCTTCTATTATGGATTGTGTCCACACAACGGCGTAGCCTTCCCTTCGCGGACGCTTTATGAGTTCTTGACTCCTCTCGACTTTGCTCCTTTAGTATCTTGTCGTCTAGTCCATCAAATAGCCTCACGGTTATTAGCCGGGCACGCACTTGTTTCCCTATGAATCAAAGCCCAGGGCATTAGGTGCCCAGGAACAAAGAAGCCCGGTGCTGGGTCACGAAGCAGCGATGCTAGCGTCGGCGGGAGCTCCACCATCAGAGCCCCTTCGGCACCGGGCAGCAGAACCACCTTTCACATTGCACGCTAATGCACGATGTGTCTAACCCTGGTCCAGTGGTCCAAGTGGTTCAGTGGTTCAACCTCTGCAGCCAGGTACCGGTACGAGCCTGGGGTACCGAGCAGTATCTGATCTGGCGCTACTTCCGCTTCCGTGCGCTGGGCGCTGTGTGTAATGGCTGCTGCCCTGCACGCCTTTCACCCTTTGGGCGCTGGACGCTGGTCATCCACCTGAAAGCACCCGCTATCGGCCCCCAAAGGGCGTCGTCAACACCTCTACGACACAGTGACTCAGGCGCTGTAGTCGCTGAACGCGCCCTAACCGAATCCCATGTTTGCGCCCTATGGACGGCAGACTTGGCATCATCGAGCGCTGTCCATTTGTAATCTTCCTAGTCAAAGGCTACGCCCTTCGGTCTGCCGTGTGGTATGAGTAACACACTCAATCTTCCACGGCCATATATGTGCAGACTGTCCATCCTCGGTTTTTTCCCCCTCCTGAATCGAGACCACGATCCAAAAAAAAAGTCCTCAGCTGCTCCATTTCCAGCACCATCACCAAGCAACCGCGCACGCTCCAAGCAACCCACTTGGTACCACCGAAGCTACACCATTTTTCGCCTCCAGCTTCTCTCCATCCACCCCCTCCCCTGGCCTACAGGCCTACAGGCATCGCAGGCTCCTCCTTTGCAGGCTCCTCCTCAGCAACTCAACTTAGACTAGAAGGCACGGGATTCCCGTGCTGCTACCTATATATCACGATGGCGAGACCCTCCTCCTCGGCCACGTCCCATCTCCTCAAGATCTCTCAAGACATCATGGCTCATCTCTCTCCCGACTCCGGCCCTCAGGCCAACCGCCCTCGTGCCGGCAGAACTGGACTTGACATCAAGATCGAGAACCACTGGACCTCCAAGGCTTACACCTCGGGCTCCACCATCAACGGCCATGTCGTTGTCAACACCCTGCGCGACGTGCCCTTTGATGACCTGGAGATTCAATTCACCGGCACCGCTTACACGCGCGTTGACTTTGTCAACCAGTACGCCACCTATGCCTCGCGACCCTTTATGAAGCTGCGCATGCCCATCCGCGCCTCAGACTTCCCCGACCCTCGCATTTTCGAGGCCGGCCGCACCTACACTATCCCCTTTCACTTTGTCGTTCCCCACCAGCTGACTCTCAGCGCGTGTTCCCACCACGTGGACAACCCGGCTGTGAGGGATGCGCACCTGAGACTCCCTCCCACCATGGGCTTGTGGGAGGTCAACGACCAGGCGCCCGAGATGGCTCAGGTCGAGTACTCCATCCGCGCCGCCGCCTTCCACGACGGTGCCATGGCTCTCGAGGGCTTCCACCTGGTCAAGGTTCTGCCGTCGCTCCCTGAGGATGCTCCCCTCGAGATCACCTCCAACGACGAGAGATACCAGCTCTCCAAGACGAAGACTATCCGCAAGAACCTGTTCTCTGCCAAGCAGGGCAAGCTGTCAGCCACGGCTGTCCAGCCCAGTGCCATCATGCTCTCTGCCGATGGCCTCCGCGCAAGCGAGTCGTTGATCAGGGTCAACCTGGACTTCGACCCGGCGACTCCCAATGCTGTTCCCCCCAAGATCAACTCCGTCACTGCCAAACTTCAATCCACCACATTCTTCAGCAACGCCCCCATGAACCACCTGCCCAACATGGGTTCCCGAGTCAAGTACCAGTCCAGCCCTTGCCTCACTTACTCGACCAACACCGCAATTGCCATCTCTCCCATCGACACCGTCTCTTGGCAGCAGGAGTCGGAGTTCCAACGTCGCGACTCAGGCTACTCAAGCAGCGCTTGGGCTGAGGAGGAATCATCCGACTCTGATTCCCACACCCACAGCAACACGTCGGCCAAGTCTCCCAACCGACAGGTGTCAGCACTCGACATCCCTTTCACGCTGCCCATGGGCAACAAGAAGTTCTTCCTGCCTACTTTCCAGTCGTGCATCAGTGGCCGGTCCTATTTCCTCAACCTCACCCTTTCGGTGGGACCCTCGAACACCAACTTCAACCTTGTTGTTCCCCTGCAGATTGGTGTGGAGAACATCTACGACCTACCACAGGGTGATCTGCCTTCCTTTGAGAGCGCCATGGCCGAGGCTGAGCTGGAGGCGGCCGACTTCCACCTCCAGCCACGCACGATGCATGTCCCATCGGAGCAGTACCAGCAAACCAGCACCCTCCCTGGTTACGACGAACTGCGAAGGCCTACTATTACAGCGGCCTAAGAAATCCCCAAAATTGAACGAGAGAGTAATGGACTCTGCAGGAGTGTAATCAATAATAATGGACGAGGCATAATAATCATATTCAGCAAAGCGATGATTGGAGAAGGACACGGAAACTTACGACTTGTTTTGGGTTTCTGCTGGACACGCAACGGATGAGTTTGCTGAGCGAGGAGTTTTTGTGGGTTTTGGAACTCTTTACCATTTTCTTGTCAAGACTTATGAAGACTATGTTTGTCTTTGGGTTCACTACGATGTTGGCACGGATATGGACATACAGGATGGCATGGTTCGGGGAAACATAAAAGAGATACCTTCATTTATAAGCAAATTTATTCTATGAACCTTCCACGACTTGATTCTCGACTCTGTTTCTCGTTCGGATAAGGTGTAAATTTCGTGAGGGATTCCTTGACTGAAGACGGTAGCTGTGTCCGCGTGTACGAATCGTACGAGTGATTTATGGTCGATCTCAAACTCTGCGAAGCTAACTAGAAACAGCCACGGTGAGACAGGAGACAACAGTACGGACGCAGGGTCGCAGGGTCTCTTGCCATGGTCTAGGCGGCTTCGTGCATTGCCGTCGGCTGACGAGCCACGTGGGCTGCCGGCCGGTAAGGTCAATATCGTGTTACCGCCGCTGCAACGCTCCCGCTCCCGAGTCCCACTCCCACCGGCAAAGGCAGCAGTAACGCCGGCCAGGACCAGCAACCGCTTACCCAATCGTACACTCTCAAGCTCTACGGCGGCATGTGGCACGCATGACTCGTTTGCGTGTGAGATCCGCGAGCCTGGAGCCCGTGATGCGTTCGCAGGGCTGGCCCCTGATGGCTTGATGCTTGCTTCCCGCCCCTTGCCCACAGTAGCTCCGTGTTTGACGGATGGGTCCGGAGGTGATTGGGCCGTTTGGCCGGTCCGTCCGGCACGATATGGATCCGGGGATCCACACGGCCAAAAAGGGTAGCACGCAGGGGTTGAGGTGGGATGTGATTGGCCGAGACGTTATTGGATCGTTTTAGCTAATCAACTACTGTGGGCATTTGGCTGTACTCATTTGTCCCACCTCATTCTTTTCCTTACCTCATCCTGTCAACGACGTGAGAATAAGATGACAGGATTGATGATAACCATCGAATCTTTCTCCGTTTGTTCCCTTAATCCCCCGAATCTAAACCAGACGAGGCGGGCCACTTGCAAGCTTGCTAAACGTCGGCTGATGTCCCGATTAAAACGGAACATCACACGACATATAACTCTCACAGTTTTGTTTCAGAATATGGTTTTTTCCCCGGTGCTAATAAATCAATATTCATGCAATATGCTCACCTATTAATATACTAAGGGTTCGACATGTGATGCTGGCATGGCATTCTGCAAAGGGTCGCCTGAGCCCTCTAGCATCGAGCAACACCCGCCACTGACGGTCTTGGGATGAGAGTTGCAGCCGATGAGCTTTGCCCCGAAAATTTAAAAGCAGCCCCAAAGATGATTCGCTCATTGACTGTATCAAACCAACCACTACTATCACCCTCCATATCAGAGAGGCTTGCAAAGGTCTTGACACCACCTCAGTCTCAACCAGCGTTACTCAACGTCAAACACCAAAGAGCTGCACCAATTCATCAAAGTTGATTTGCCACTTTGGTTTTATGTGTGATATCACTCCCATGTAAACACAAAACAAGTCAACCGTGCCCAACCCGCTCGCCGTCTGCGATTGGTTAAAAGTGCATATCGTTGCCATCTCCTGTACACAACCATAGATTTTGCGAGACAATGATGACCGTCAGTTTTTAGGTCACTATCAACCCACAAAATAGTCCGGCAATCTATCTCTTGAACTTCCAATATCACCGACGGAAAAAAATCTTGCGAATATGCCAAGATACTAGGACCTGCATTCTAGCCCTTTGATGAGTTCAACACATGCATCAAAAAAAGAGCGGAAGAATGAAAGAAGACTAGGCCCCATGTGGCTGAAAAGTAATTGGAAATCCTCGACTGAGTTTACCCAAAGAATTTGGTCCAGTCGTGGCGAGAAAAATGGCGACAATGAGGCCACAACTTCGGCAATGATAGCACATATAGAATTGTGCGGCTAGTGGCACTGAAATACTTCACCGTCTTCCTTGTTGCATGTATTGGCCCGGTGTCAAGGTTTCAGATTGTGCCGCATTTGCAACTGCCGCGGTATTTTGAAGTCTTGGGCTACGGTCATGTCCCCATCGAAGGATAGACGTGTTTGGCTCTGTTGTGTAGCTGCACACTGCGCGTCTTGTTTGCAAAAGGACAAAACCTATACATAATCAAGTCACTGTATTCTTTTCTGTTATTGTTCTTGAATTGGGCATATTGATTGGGGAAGTGGTGGTTGATATCTGTGGCCGGAACCCGTTCGGAACCCCTCGGAACGCCTAGTCTGTGGCCGGAATCTTTCTTGCAGCGATTGATCGGAACAGACAGTGGGGGTTAAGTGCTAAATCGCATGTCTTGTCAACGAAGGGCGTCGTGAATGACATTTGACACCGTGCATAGGTCTTAATTCGTTGATTGATTACGATGGCTTCGTTGACCGCTGAACTTCCGCCCTTCTAGACCGATGAAACCCTGGTTCCGCGTTGAGGCTCTCACGATGTCAGTCTATTGCGCCCCCACCAAAGAGGCTTGCGTCTACATGCTTCTGCGCCCTTTGACGACCGACGACGGGGGTACGCGTGTCAGATAGGACTCACAGAAGTGAGGCTCGGAATTAGACGTAGCCAAGTTGCATTTGTTCGACCGCCAGTCGTCTCGCCACAGTGTTGTAGGAAGCCATCCGCGGACAACCGCCACCAAGACCCGCTCCGAGTGTGGGGATTTTGGGTCCAAAGAGGGAGGTGGCATGGATTTCAGACTAAATATAAAGAGGCGCCACGCTTCCAACGGTTGCTTCCGGGCAGCCTCTTGAACTCGACAAGGCATTGAGACGAAGAGAAACGCGAACGCGCCATTACACAACACGATGGACTCCCAAGAGTTTCGCGAGGCGGCCAAGGCGGCCATTGACGAGAGTGAGTGCAGTGTTGTCGACCTCCAATTACGCCGGCACCCCTCCCCCGCACTCCGGTTTCCGGAACGTGGGAAACACCAAAAGAAGCATCACCAGTTTTTTTCTTCTTTACACCAATTGGCAAGAAACCAGCGCTGACAGCCCCCCTTTGCAGTCACTGAATACTACGACAATGTCGCCTCTCACCGCGTCGTCGCCGACGTCAAGCCGGGCTACCTGCGTCCGCTACTCCCCGCGTCAGCGCCGCTCGACCCGGAGCCGTGGTCGGCCATCCACGCCGACGTGCAGTCCAAGATCCTGCCGGGCATCACGCACTGGGCCAGCCCGCGCTTCATGGCCTTCTTCCCGTGCTCCGGCAGCTACCCGGCGGCGCTGGCCGAGATGTACTCCAACACCTTCAACGGCGCCCACTTCAACTGGATCTGCAGCCCGGCCGTCACGGAGCTGGAGACGGTCGTCATGGACTGGCTCGCCCAGGCGCTGGCGCTGCCCGAGTGCTACCTGAGCGGCGGCAGCACGCACGGCGGAGGCGTCATCCACGGCAGCGCGAGCGAGGCCATCCTGACCGTCATGTGCGCCGCACGCGACAAGTACCTCAACGCCGTGACGGCCGACCTGGCCCTCGACAGCGAGGAGCGCGAGGAGGCCCTCTGGAAGCACCGCAGCAAGCTCGTCGCCATGGGGAGCGCGGGCGCGCACTCGAGCACCAAGAAGGCGGCGCAGGTCCTCGGCGTCCGCTTCGTCACGATCCCCATCTCCGAGGAGGCCAGCTTCTCCATGACGGGCGCCGCCGTGGCCCAGACCGTCGCCGACCTGCGCGCTCGCGGCCTCGAGCCCTTCTACCTCACCGCCAGCCTCGGCACCACCGACGTGGCCGCCGTCGACGACTTCGCCGGCATCGCCGAGGCCCTCACGCCCACGGCCGGCACTGCTCACGATATCTGGGTGCACGTCGACGCGGCCTACGCCGGCTCCGCGCTGCTCCTCGAGGAGAACCAGCCCCTGACGACGCCGCTCGCGCACTTCCACTCGTTCAACTTCAACCCGCACAAGTGGATGCTCACCACCTTCGACTGCTCGGCCGTGTGGGTGCGCAGCCGCGCCTGGCTGATCGAGGCCCTGAGCATCAAGCCGCACTATCTGCGCAACGAGTACAGCGACAACGAGCTGGTGACGGACTACCGCGACTGGCAGATCCCGCTGGGCCGCCGCTTCCGCTCGCTCAAGCTGTGGTTCGTCCTGCGCAGCTACGGCATCCGCGGCCTGCAGGCGCACATCCGCAGCGGCGTCGCCCTGGGCGAGAGCCTCGAGGCCAAGCTGGTGAGCCGGCCGGACCTGTTCTCCATCTTCACGCCGGCGCGCTTCGGCCTCGTCACGCTGCGGGTGGCCGGCGCCGACGAGGCCGAGATCAACGCCCGCACCGAGCGCGTGTACGAGGGCATCAACGCCGCGGGCGAGTTCTACCTGACCAGCACCATGGTCAACGGCAAGTTTGCCATCCGCGTGTGTACGGGCGTGGAGCGTGTCGCCGAGGAGCATGTCCAACGCCTGTTTGATGTGCTAGTGGAACGAGCCGGTGTTGAGGTGGACAAGAAGGCTTGAGTGCGAAGAACATGATGGAAAAGACTGTTCAAGGTTGACTAGACCCTACAACATGGCAAGGAGTTCATAGACGCTCACTGGGGCTGGGTCGGTTGAGATACCTCGCCCCAAAGCGATTCGAATTAAATACCAAATATCGTTAAATTTTACGACACGCTGCGTCAATGAACTAACCTGTCGAGTGGGAAGTCATCTTACATCGCCCATCTCTAGTATTCGTCACATATCGTACACGCTTCAGACAGCCCAGTCATCCTGTGTTCATACACATAATACATATTATCAACGCCACGTTGACCTCCCTCTCTTTGGCCCATACTCGTAATATTTCTCATCGACGACACCACTCAGGTCAAACCGTGCTCTTGGCCGCTCTCTCTCTTTCTCACTATCACCCTCTCTTGACCTCTCCCTTTCCTTCCTCGGCCGTCTGCGAGTCGGTGACCTCTCGATCGAGCGTATACTTTCATCGTCACTCTCGTCGGGACTTGCGTCCCTGTGTTTCTCATGTTCATGTGCCTCGAGACTCCGTCGACGAGATTTGTCAAAGGTGTGGTCCAACCATGTCAGCGTGCCGACAAGGGCAAGGACGATGCCGGGCGTCCAGTCGAAGCCGCATTCTTTCTCGCGGATCTGAGGTTGCTCTTGGGTGTGAGATTTATGACGGCGTGAGTGGTGGGAGGGTTTGCTTCGAGGAGGAGCAGAGGTGGCCATGCGCCTTGCCATAGTGGAGGATGTGGACGGTTGGTTAATACTTGGAGCGTAGTGGCGCTACAGCAACGTAGTTGAAATTAGGAGGCCTTGTGGAACATGATCGATCTTGGTGAAGCAGGCCGACCACTGGAATAGTTATACTGACAAAATAAGGTGCCGCAACATCCATACCCTTCCACGACTACGCGTCCTCGATCTCCGACGTCAGATGTGATCGATGTGTGGTCTGGGTTGAAACATGGCCACCCTCCCTTGCGCAAGGGATTCATCATTGTCACCGTGGCCTTCTCACTGGGCATGTTGGAGGCGACATGCCTTGGCTAGAAAACGCGTAGCCAATCACTACCAACCAGCAATGCTTGTAGATCGAGTTCTCGAGCTGTGGGTGACGCCAGTGCTAGGACATACAAGGGTTCTATTCGATGCGGGGATGATAGTCCGGATGCCAAGGGTTGCGCTATGGTGTTGTGATGTCACCTTTGACGTCTATCCTGATCGTGACCGTCATCTGAAACTTGCATTTGCGCTTACCACCTAAATAGACACGTGCCACAAATTCATTGCATCTTATCTGCTCGTACTGCAAGAGGCTTGTGTGTATGAGCCATTGAATCGCTTGATTGTACTACTTCGACCCGATGGATTGGCCCTATTTTTATGGACTAAAGCTAAGCTATTTATATAAGGCTTAGATTCCCTAAATCATTAGGTATAAAAAAGCCCGAAGGCAAAGAGTGGGGGAAGAATTCAGGGTCAATTTACTCAGTCGATACGGTACTACTTCGAAAGTGCGCTCCATCTCTATCTGATGGCGCTAGTGTATGATTCGGAACATGATCTAAGCCTCTCTCAAGAACAAGTGTCAAATGCTAGCTCGTCTAGGCGCCATTGTCCGATGCAGCGCACGCTTAGCTTCGGTTTCCTCTACCAGCGGGAGCACTCCTTGATCTCTCATCTTCTGGAGAAACTCCTTCCCGTACGTGTACCCAAGCAGGTACAACTCGTCAAACTTGTGGAAATCAAGCGTCCCATATTCATCGATCGGCGGCCGCATGTAGATGCATCCCGCCATTGTCTTGGCACGTTCCAACGCATCAACACTCGACACGTACGCAAGCCGGGCCTGAATCTCTGCCAATGTAGGGGGGTTGGGATGCAATGAAAAGGGGTTCCATCGATTGAAGAACGCCCACGCTCCAGATAGCGAGTCGCCATATGTCTGAGGTGTGTTGTCATCAAGCGCCCCGACGTCCACCGCGAAGATGATGTCTACCCCTAGGCCCTTCATGTGAGACACGGTGAGGTTGTCAACGTATCCACCATCCAGTAGCATGCTGCCCTCGTCACAGAGAGGGGGAAGCAAGCCAGCCAAAGACATGGATGCTCGTATATATCGCCATGCGTATCCACTCGTGTGGAATTCTGCTCGGCTCTTGCTGATGTTTGTCGTATTACAGTAGTACTCGAGCCAAAAGTCCTCCATCTGGGTGTCGCCAAATGTCTTGAAGATGCCACGGTTGAATTCGTGACCAGTAGTGTACGACGCTGACGGGTAGGTCAGATCCAGCGCAAACCGCCAGAGACTGGCCATACGACCAGCAAACTTCTTGGCAAACCCGAACATGGGCACGACATCTGCGTGTCGAGCGTACAAAGCCCCAACAAAAGCGCCGATAGATGTGCCACCAATCACGTCAATGGGAACGCCAGCTTCTTCCATGGCGCGGATAATGCCAATTTGTGCCATGCCTCTTGCACCACCTCCGCCGAGGACGAGACCAATCGACTTTCCGCACAGACGGCGTGCCAGTCGGTGGAAATCGCCCTTGAACGGAGTGTCAAGGGAGTAGTACGGTGTTTGATGCACCTTTCTTGATGTGTACTTCTGGATCTCCGCCTGCAATACCTGGACTCTTTCCTTCAGTGCCTGACCGAGCTTCTTGGAAGGAGGATGCACCGGCATCTCGTTGTTCCGGAAGGCCATTTGGATATGGTAATGGCCACCATTGATCCATACTCGATTCTGAATCCATGACCTGGTTAGACCAGGCCGAGAGAATCGCTCCGCATGCAACAGAACCAGCATCTTCCTGGCAGTCGATTTCATTCCGAGCATAAAGCGCTCGTATTCCCCAATGGCTGGAGATCCCTCAGCTAGGCCAACGAGAAGGATACTGTCAGCTTGCGTGATACAAGTCTGGGTCCATGGCGAGTTGACATTGGTATCTAGTGGCGAGTCACAATATTAGCATCGAGACTCTACTCTCAAAGTGCAATAAAGAATGTGTAAAGTAAAATGTTCAGGAAAAAATTAGAGTTTATGAACCAGCATCGGACATTGCCTCTGGCATGGGTTTTCTCATCATAAAAGGATAGTGTCAGGAAATGACTTGTTGAGCTTACCTGCAACATATACTACGAGCCCGTACTTCTCTTCGAGATCCGCAAGGTATTGGGAGAGCTTCAGCTTTCCAATCTTGTTGAAGGCATGTTTTCCCAAGTGATTGAGAATTGCAGCGTGGTTGAGAGAAGTGGCACCGTTTGCAGGTCCAACCTGTGAGAGGGCACTCATAAGATGGTTACCAAAATCGATAACTGGCACACCCGCAGTCACTGGCAAGATAGCGACTGTGCGAAGATTCATCGTCGACTTCCGCATGTTGGTTGTCGGTCCGACACTCTTGTCCTTGGCAGAGACACTTGATGAGTCGTCAACTACTGCCCTCATTCGAGATGCAATAATCTTGGAGATCTTGATGGTAATGTTTGGATGCTCCTGCGCCAAACTGTTGAAGAGAGTGCGAGGGAACTTTACGAGCTCTGTGTCTCGAATGGCATGCAAGGTCCCTGGACGAGCGCTTTCAGTGAGCACCTCAAGCTCACCGACACTGTCTCCTTGTCCAAACTCAGCTCGAGATGCCACGCCGCCGTCCCTCCGATCCTGTACGAGTCGCAAACGACCGTTGAGAACGATGTAGATGGCCTCACTTTCATCGCCTTCGTGAAAGAGCACCTGGCCCGCATTGACTTGAACCCATTCCAGAGCAAAGTCAATGTGGAGGATCAAACGAGGCAGGATGTTGGTCAGCCTCTTGGCCATCGTGAGAAGCACAATAGGGTATCGGTCCACGATTCGTTCCAGTGATGCTCGAGGTAAGAAGCCGACATATACATCAGTCTTTGCAACCACGTCGATGAATGACCTGTATGAAGACACGCTGCCAACGTACCCAGCCAAACCTCCAGGCTTGACGAGGGCAACGCTTCGACGATGAGATTTGCCTTGGTTTTGAGACTCAGCTCGATCACGGGCAGCTTCGGTATGAGCCAGGTTTGGGAAAGAGCCCATCGAGGATGGTTCTGGGGACGGGGGACCACGATTGAACGTGCCAGTGCCAGTAGCTTGGAGGATGTTATGCATGTCCTCTTCGCCGCTCGTTCCAATATCCAAGAAACCGTCGATGACATAGTATAACCCGGGATTTCGCTCCCCTTGCTCAACGAGGACAGATCCTTTGGGGAAGAAGACAATCTCGACTTCATCCTTCATGTCATGAGCGAGTACCTGCGCATTCGGTGGCGTGTGCAGAGCCATGCCGCTCGAGGTCAGTGACTCAGTATCCCCATCAACGGAACCGTCATAAGGTCCCATGAATCCGAACGCGTTTGTATTCGCGTATAAAGCCTTGGATCGCCTCTGGTCAAAGGATGCCAGTCGGGGGGAAGCCTCTATCGACTCTGGCTCTCTCGAGACGCTGCCACTTGTATCCAGACCCAGGGTCTTGAACATGCACTCCAAGATGGAGGATCTGAACAGATTGTCCTCATCAACGGATTCGCGCGCATCGATGGAGATGCGAGAATGTCTTTGAGGGTCAAAGGAATTATTGAAAGACCGTTCATCCAATGGATTTGTTTCCTGTCGCTTCATTGAAAGCCCTGCCGTCACCGATCGTCGCTCAACAGGAGATAACGGGCCAACCCCACGAGCCAACTGAATGTTGGCAAGTAGATCACCAGGGCTCGGCGTATGAGGTGATGCACGTTCGCGCGGCGGTGCCAATGTACTGTTTACCATCGATAATGGGCGCTGTTTGGACATGGACTGGAGCACAGCCTCCTTTCGCATAGTTGTGCTTGACCTCCTCCGGCGATTGGCACCGGCATTGTGCAGAGCTATGCCTTTCGTCTCTTCATTTTCGCCGATCCGTTCCCTTTCGCGACTGAACTTCTCCTTGAGCCTCGCCAATGCGTCGCCCCGTAGAATATTAGGAAGCTGACACATTGTATACTTGACCATGTTCTTTTCGGTCTGTAGAACCTCTCCAGTCAGGCCGAGGTAGTTGAAAGCCTGAGAGAGTGTCACTCTCTGGAATCGGGACAGAATAACGTGGACAATGTGTGAAGTTGCCTTAGGATAGATCTTGATCAATCGCCGAAAGGC
The DNA here is from genome assembly GCF_021365365.1 of Ilyonectria robusta. NCBI lineage: Eukaryota > Fungi > Ascomycota > Sordariomycetes > Hypocreales > Nectriaceae > Ilyonectria > Ilyonectria robusta. The sequence continues at coordinate 584,094 of NW_025764436.1, read as the reverse complement.
ACTCGCAGGGATGATGGCAATAGTCGTGTCCACAGTGGCCCGAGCAATGATATCCGGGTGTGCTGATCCAGACGTCGCCCTGCGCTGCAGGTTTGGCCGGGTGCCATCACTTTGCATAGGCTCATCGAGGGACATGTGCGGTATCTTCGCGGACCTCTGACCATGCTCAGGACTGTGATGACCAAGGTCGTCTCGTGTATCGACGTCTTGGTTGGTATCATCATGCATTTGAGGCGTTCCTGGCATCGACATGTGAACATCGGAAGGGGCATGGTTCATAGAAGTCCTGGAGAATGCCGGATGCTTAGTGCCGCTGCTTCTCCCCGATGGTATTGGGGAGTCGTCTTCATTCGGTCGCAACTTGATGTCCTCTGTAAAGAGGGACATGATGGAGAATAAGGAAGACATGGGGGCTCCGTTCCGAACTTCAGTTAGAAGCTGGTATGTCTGCTGAGCCGGTGCCGTCTCATCCTCATCAGAAGAGTCCATATTGAGGTCGGTGCGAGACGCGGCGGCAGCCCGGGGACCTCGCCCAGACTTGACGAAAATTTCGACGAGGCCGTCAACGACGATGCAGAAGCCCTTCTCCTCTTCGAGGTTGATTGTCTCGCCAGCGATGAGCTTCCTGGTCTGCATGCTCCGGGTCAACTCGTGGAAGACCGGTCGCTCAAGGTATCCGAAGATTTTGATGGCACTCAGGAACTCATCCAGATAGCTAGACAAGCCGGACTTGGTGCCTTCCTCATGGGTGTCAGGGAAGAGGTCGATCTCCGGTTCCTTGCGCTGTGGCTCTGGTGGCAGGCGGGAGTACATGTTGAGGATCCGATACCTGACGACCCAGCTAACGGCCGAGACGAGGGCGGCCATGATGAACATGCTTAAGTCCCCAGTCAGTATATGAGATGCGTTAGAGTGATGCGGGTAGCATACAGCGTCGTGGCATTCATGGTCACTGTCCAGCTTGTGGAGAACAAGGTGAACAGGAAGGTGGGGAGAGTAATGGTCGCAATCCGAATGACCCAGTAGAGGATCGTGGAGACGACGTTGAGGATAAACCAAATGAACCACCCGAAGAGCCCTAGCCAGCTGTACGACCCTTGCGTGGCCACTTCAGAGGAGAGAGTGCTCATGTCGGCGGGGAGCGACGAGCTGACGGCGTGGGCGACGCTCTCGGTGATTGCGCTGGCCACCTGGGCGGCATTTGACAAGTCAGATGCCATGGCTGGAGATGTTGCTTCGCATGATAGCGTAGCATCATGGAGCGGCCCGCGAGGGGAGCAGAGGAATGGGGGAAGGGAGAGGCTCGAGGCCAAGGGAGAGGCGGACTTGACGAGTTTTATTGTGAAGTAGGGAAAAACGCAAATGCTATGGCTGGGCGCGTGCTTTTCAAGGCCCCGGCAGCTCAACTAGCTTGTGACGCGGAGCTTTTGGAGCTCAGCTGCCGAGGTTTGGCCGGCTCCCCCACTACCTCTAGCCACTAAATTTGCCCATGTGCCCTGTAGAGGGGTTGTCCGTCGCTGTCTTTCCACCACCCTAGTCGCTGTTGAAGCAAGAGATCCCACTTCTCGCTGCTCAGAGACAATTAGTCAGGCTCGTGACGGTCTACTTTGGTGCTAGAAACCGACGGCAAGGCGTCGTCTGTTCGCGCTGCGAACTTGGTTGTTCTGCGCCGCCGACGTTCTACCATGTATGCCTGATCCACCCGCGATCAACCCGCCGCGAAACCTTCCAGATGCCCTTCGCGCAACTCGTCCTCGGTAGCCCCGGCTCTGGCAAGAGCACCTACTGCGATGGCAGTCAGTTTTCTCGTCCCAGACATTCGTTATAGACTCCCCATGCTAACATGTCTCTGTGAAGTGCACCAGTTCCTGGGCGCCATCGGGCGAGCCTGCTCCGTCGTGAACCTTGACCCGGCCAACGACCACACCAACTACCCGGCCGCTCTCGACATACGCAATCTAGTCAGGCTCGAGGATATCATGCGCGATGACAAGCTAGGTCCAAACGGCGGCATCCTGTATGCACTCGAGGAGCTGGAACATAACTTTGAGTGGTTGGAGGAGGGACTGAAGGAGTTTGGAGAAGACTATGTCATCTTCGACTGCCCAGGACAGGTCGAGCTCTACACCCACCACAACTCTCTAAGGAACATATTCTACAAGCTCCAGAAGCTTGGCTTTAGAGTTGGTCCTCGACCCAGAATTTTTGGTTCCACCATTTGCTGACCATGTCCAGTTTGTCTCAGTTCACCTCTCCGATTCCATCTGCCTGACACAGCCGTCCCTCTATGTCTCCAACGTTCTCCTCTCCCTCCGAGCCATGATCCAGATGGACATGCCGCACGTCAACATCCTTTCGAAGATTGACAAAATCTCCGCGTACGACGATCTACCTTTCAACCTCGAATACTATACCGATGTCGACGACCTGACGTACCTAACGCCCCATCTCGAGACTGAGTCACCAGCCCTGCGCAACGAAAAGTTTGGCAAGCTCAATGAGGCGATTGCGAGCTTGATTGAAAGTTATGGCCTCGTTCGGTACGAGGTCCTAGCGGTCGAAAATAAAAAGAGCATGATGCACATCCTCCGTGTCATTGATCGTGCTGGTGGATATGTCTTTGGCGGAGCCGAAGGTGCCAATGACACAGTATGGGCTGTTGCCATGAGAGGAGAGGCATCCATAATGGAGGTGCAAGATATCCAGGAGCGCTGGATCGACCAGAAGGAGGAGTACGATAAGATGGAGCTCGAGGCAGAGGAGGAAGCGGCACGCATCCAGCAGGAGCAGGCCATGGAGATTGAGCAGTCTCTGCCAGCTGCCCCTGAGCCCGCGGGCATGGACCCGGACTTTGGTGACATGTCGGTCCCGGCAGATAGTGGAATCAAGGTAGTTAGAAAGAAATGATACCCGCTCAACCATCGGCCATGTCTTCGTCACTTGATTCATCCGTGATGTCGAGGGACATCTGCTCCTGAGTCCGTAGCGCACTCGTGAGGGAAGACGTTGCTCCTGAGGATTCCTCCTTGGCAGCCAGAATGATCATTTTAGCCTGTCGGATGGCCTCTTCCTCAGCTTTGCGAATCGTTCCGCTGACGCGAATGACGCGAAAGATGCACGGCTTGCCGTCTTTAACAGGGACACGATCCATAAAGGTCAGGGCAGACCAGAGCAGTTGGTAGTGGGCTCTCGGGCATCGAAGAATGAAAGTCGATGTAGCTAGGGACAGGTACTTGACTGTAGCATGTATGAGCATCAAAGAAGCAACATGGAAAGATAGGCAGCGGCCATCATACCTGAGACGCTTCCGCCAAGTGTACCAGATCCGTAGTCACCGAACAAAGACGCGACCTCGGCTCTGATGCCCTTAAGCAGCGCCTGCGGCGTGAGCCTGTCAAGGGTAGGCTGGTGCTGAACCACGCATTGGGGCAGATTGTCCTTCGCAGCGCGGGCGGGTTCCGGCGCGTACACGATGTTGACAAGGAGATATCTCTCTTTAATTCGCACCATGATGCGTGACACGCGCGGCTCGGCGCGTTGAGGACTGCAGAAAGGCTGAGGTTGGAAGGCTAAGCTGAGTCGTTCGGGGGAAGGATGAGCTCTGCATGCGCGTATCAGGCCGTGCGAAAATGGCTTCGGCGCTCCCCCACACAACCCCGAGCCAGTGGGGCCGTAGTCCAATAAGTCCCCCGCCATTACTATCATCCTCACCCAACTCAATCATACAATACACCCTCACTTCACCAGAGTGATGTCAGTAGCCCACTCGATCTGGAGTAAAAGACCCAGCATCTTGTAGTCGCTTATTCGCGCTCTTCACGACAGCCTTGGCACATCTTCATTTGCTTTGCTTCTGCGCCTTACCATGGCGTCTGCCCCCTTGAAGGCGGCCTTGCTCGTCGTGTCAACCACAGCTGCCCAGGATGCCGCGACCGATGGTTCGGGCCCGGTTCTCTCGCAGGTGTTGACGGATGAGGGTGATGGCAAATGGGAGGTCTTGGATACGAAAATCGTTTCCGATGACGTGCTTCAGATCCAGAGACAGATCACGGCTTGGGCAGACGGTCCGGATGGCATCCACCTCATTATCACCACTGGCGGAACGGGCTTTGCAACCGCCGATTATACACCAGAGGTGATTATACAACACCATATTCAATGCGGTGCCTTTGACTAATACCTGGGACAGGCGGTTACTCCATTGCTGCACAAGCAAGCCCCAGGTCTTGTCCATGGGATGCTCGCGGCGTCCCTCCAAGTCACACCCTGTGAGTTCTGATGGCACCTCCCTTTCAGCTTCAGTCCTAATGACCAAGAATCGAAGTCGCCATGATGTCGCGCCCAGTTGCCGGCGTCCGTAACAAATCAATCATTGTGACTCTCCCTGGCTCGCCCAAGGCCGCCAAGGAGAACCTCCAGGCGATCGTCAAAACACTCCCTCATGCTTGCTTGCAGGCGGCAGGGGCCAACTCAAGGGCACTTCATGCTGGAGGAGTCAAAAAGCTAGAGTCTGATGCTGGCATCATCGGTGGAAAACCACAGTCTGCCGACCCAGGACACCATGCTCACCATCACCATGGACACGGACATGGTCATGGCCACGGCCACGGAAGCCTTGTGAGACACACGATCCCAGGTGCTCTGTCGAACGATCCCTCGCTTGGGCCTTCCAGACGATATCGAGAATCACCGTACCCTATGCTCTCCGTGGAAGATGCCCTTGCGTTAATCTCACAACACACTCCTGAACCGGAGGTGATTACGGCAAAGGTCGATGGAACGATCATCAACTCCGTCCTAGCCGAAGATGTAAAGGCAAAGGAGAACGTGCCGGCCTTCAGGGCTAGCATCGTCGACGGGTATGCAGTCGTGGTCCCCAACAATGGCCAACTGAATGGAGTTTTCCCTGTCACAGCGGTGTCCCACGCCGCACCCGGCGAGATTGGCGCTCTCAAGGAAGGCGAAGTTGCCAGGATCACCACCGGTGCTCCTCTACCTCCTGGAGCAACGAGCGTCATCATGGTGGAAGACACAATCCTCAAGACCATGTCCGAAGATGGTACGGAAGAGAAGGAAATTGAAATTCACATTGAAGGTATCAAGGAAGGCGAGAATGTCCGCGAAGTCGGCAGTGACATCAAAGAAGGTACCACTATTCTCAACAAGGGCGAGCTCATCTCTGGTGTCGGAGGTGAAATCGGTCTCCTCGCCGCTGTAGGCGTCGCCGAAGCAAAGGTCTACCGCCGTCCTGTCATCGGCGTCCTCTCCACAGGTGATGAGATTATCGAGCACGACCGCCCAGGAGCCCTGAAGCTAGGCGAGGTCCGCGACACGAACCGCATCACTCTCATGTCCGCGGCAAAGGAATGGGGCTACGACATTGTCGATTTGGGCATCGCCAAGGACAAGCCCGGCTCGTTGGAGGAGACGTTACGAGATGGCCTCCGTCGAGCTGACTTGCTCATCACTAGTGGCGGCGTCTCTATGGGCGAGCTTGACCTGCTGAAGCCGACTATTGAGCGTTCCCTGGGAGGAACTATTCACTTTGGCCGGGTTGCCATGAAACCTGGAAAGCCAACGACCTTTGCCACAGTCACCGTCAAGGACAACGCAGGGCAGCGAGTCTCCAAGGCCATCTTCTCGCTCCCAGGCAATCCAGCTTCGGCCCTCGTCACGTTCCACCTGTTTGTGCTTCCGTCGCTTCACAAGCTGGCGGGCTTGGCGCCTGTTGGCCTACCCAAGGTCCCTGCCACGCTTTCCCACGACTTTCCGCTCGATTCACGACCGGAATATCACCGTGTAGTTGTGACAGTGGGCAAGGATGGTCTCCTTTCAGCGACGAGCACTGGTGGCCAACGCAGCTCCAAGGTGGGCAGTTTGAGATCAGCGAATGCCTTGGCGTGCCTACCTGGTGGAAAGGGGAAACTGGAGAAGGGGACAAAAATCGATGTGCTGTTGATGAATACCGTTCGCGGTGCTTAAAGGCCAGGTGGGCATATATGGGAACGCTGGACACTCTTCAACTCTAGTATTGAACCAAAATTTATCGAAACCTTTGCTTTATCAAGACATACGTGACGAAACTTCCTAGATAGGATCGCGATCCCAACATTATTTAGTTGGGTTTCACCTCCATGTGATGTACACTGCCGCCTGCCAAGGGATACCAGTACAGCCATAAACACATCCTCCCGAGCCATTCTTCCAAACGCCTGACCAAATATTATTGGCGCAATGCATGCGTGAGCTCCATCCTGGTTGGAGCAGGGGAGCCGGTGCCGACGGCACGACTGCCGCGATTCGTAGATGTCTAGACGCCCTCGCCGAACTCGGGGGCCTTGCTGGAAACGAGAAGGCCAATGATGAGACCGAACAGGCCCAGCACGGAGCTGAAAATCTCGATGACAAGGATCTTGACGAACCTAGAGAAAAGTCAATGTTAGACGTGCGACGAACAAACACGGCAATTACAACATACAGGGACGGGTCCGCAGCATCGGCCAGAGCAGCACCGCTGCCGTTGATACCGACCGCGACACCGCAAACCAAATTGCACAGGCCGACGGTCAGACCGGACCAGAAAAGGGCATATCCGGTGTAGTAGGAGTCGGGTGACCAGATCTCGGGGCCCTGGACGTAGGAGACCTTGCCGGAGAAGACGATGGCCATGATGACACCGTAGATGGCGACGACCTCGCAGAAGATAATGGAGATCAAGTTCTTGGTGCGGATACGCGGAGCCTTGACGCCAGCGCCGAGGATGGTCGAGCCGGTGATGAAGATACCCCTGCGGACGCGATTAGATTGATGGTCCCGTCGAGGGGGTGGATGGAAATGGAAGTCATGAGTATCGTGATGGGTATCGCGATGGGATGTTTGGAGGGAAGACGCACCATGCCGCGCCGACGACGGAAAGACCGATGCAGAGGGCGATACCTAGATCAGCCCAGGCGTAGGGCGATACAGACTCGAGAAAGGCGCCGACGTTGAAGGACTCGCCGCTGCCGGTGAAGAGCATGTCTAGATAGAGTCGTCAGCGTGGAATCCGGCAATGCTGGCCATGGACGGCCGAGGGAGAAAAGGTGCGCGTACAGAGACCCACGACGGTGAGAAACGACCCAATGCCGCCCAATCCATATGTGAGACTCATCGCGGCGGCTCGATATTGTTGTTTGGACGATCCGAGAGACGGGGGCGTGGGCGTTGAGGGCGTCGACGTGGAGGCTTTGTCGAGGGGTCCTAAATCGATGAGAGAGCTGTCCGAGAGCTCCTGTCTAAGCTGGCTCACCAGCGATGCGTCTCTAGCCCAGGCAGCTGGAAATTGTACCGACGTCACATGATGCGAGGCTGGAGCGCTGAGTCAGCAGCCGCTGCGCCTCACCGCGACTATTCCCCTCTCCAGGCACGGCACTGGTCACCTCGCCCTTGCAACACTCTGCGAACCGCCTCCAGCAGCAAATCTCCCGTCTATCCCGCAGACAGGACCACGAGGAAACCCCCAAGAAACGGACGGACCTTGTTGACAAGATGGCTACCGGCGCGCAATCTTTCTACGAGCTGTACCGCCGTAGCAGGTACTGCGCCGCTGCTCTCGCTGCCTTGCTACACCCCCGACTAACCTGACTCGCTTCGCAGCATCGGCCTTGCGCTGACGGATACGCTCGACGACCTCATCAGCGATGAGCGCATCAACCCGCAGCTGGCGATGAAGATCCTGGGCAACTTTGACCAGGCCATTACCGAGGCGCTGCAGAAGAACGTCAAGGCGCGCCTGCAATTCAAGGTGGGTTCTGCCGAGAGGAGTCTTGGGCATTGTTTCGGAGCACATGAACTGACGGCGCATCCACCATCAGGGGAGCCTCGACACCTACCGATTCTGCGACGAAGTGTGGACTTTCCTGATCAAGAACGTGACGTTCAAGATGGACAACGGCAGCCAGTCGGTGACGGCCGACAAGGTCAAGATTGTTAGTTGCAACGCCAAGAAGCCGGAGTGAAAGCAGCCAGCTTTGCAGAAGCGCAGGATCGCGACCGATCGACCATCGAGACTACGGCTACAGATTGGGAATGAGCCGACAGAATGGGGAATTTGCATTGGGCGGCGTCTGGGTCATGATTTCAATATCTATACAATACAATACAGGATAGCTACGGGTGGTTTTTGCCAGGGCAACCAGCTATTTTGGGGGGATACCAAGCCTCACAGGGCTCCCGAAGGAACTTTGGGTTGTTAAGAAATATATACACGTATTACACGACCAAAACTAGAATGACACAAGCTTTGCGCAACGCTTCACGCTGGTTCAAAGCATCTCGGCTGTCGTTTTAAATCCCCGGATTCTGGAGTAACGGCTACTGCCGTGGAGCCACCAGCACGCCGTCTCGGCCGATTCAGGGGCCGCTGGGCACTGCAACCACTGGAACGTGCCGTCATCGAACCGTCTACAGCGCCTACCCACAGCCGCAGCGCCGCAAAGTCAAAGCCGCACAGGCTGGCATCCAGTCCACCGCAACCTTGGCAGACACGCCTCATAGCTCAAACTCGCAGGATATAACCCACCCAACTCGGAAGCAATGGTCCGGAAACGCCAGCCGGCAGCGCCGGATGCCTCGTCCACCTCGTCTCCTCCATCCTCAGCAGCAGCAGCACCGGGCTCCTCGACATCAGGCGTCATGGCGGGCTCCTCGACAGCTGCTTCGCCGAGCGGTCCGACGCAATGGATGTTCTTTGCCGTGGCGAGCGGCGCTTGTGCGGCCTTCAATGGCGTCTTTGCGAAGCTGTAAGTGTGCGAAAAGCAGTGGTTGGTGATGCTAGATGCGAGGATCTTGGTGTTTGTGTGATTCGGGCGTTGGTTGGTTCAACTTGTGTTACACGGCATGAGAGCTGCTGGATCTTGATGAAGCTATACTGATGCCGTCATGCAGCACTACAACCGAGCTTACCGCCAGCCTATCTAACAAGATCGCTCACATCTTCGGCCTCTCCGCCTTTGAACATATCGTCGAAGCTGCCGTCCGCGTCGTAAGTTCCGTACATTCTTCACAAAGTACCTCTGCTCACATGTACAGTTCTTCTTCGTCCTCAACCTAACCTTCAATGGCGTCGTAAGTCCTCTTGTTCTTGTTATCATGTATAACACCGTTGCGGTCCACTCACCTACTCTCCAGATGTGGACGCTCTTCACCAAGGCCCTCGCACGTGGCACGTCAACCACGCAGGTCTCCATTATAAACACATCGACCAACTTCATGGTCACGGCACTGCTCGGCTTTGTCATTTTCTCAGAGTCTCTGCCGCCGCTGTGGTGGGCTGGCGCTGCGCTGCTGGTAGTGGGCAACGTCGTTGTCGGGAGCAAGGACGAGAGCAAGGATGCTTCGGCCGCGGAAGGGGGCTATGTTCCAATGCCCGGCGATGATGAAGGGCAGCCTGGAAGGGGGGACGAGGATGAAGATGTCATCGACCTGGGGAGAGGATCGGATGACAGATCAAGGTAAATGGGCTATTTGGGTTGTTCATCCCCAACGGGATTTTTGGATAGTCGATACTAAACTTGATACTTAGAACGCATTGTCAAGTATTGCGTGTCGTTTTACATTCATGTTGTATTCAAAACCGTGTAGATCTACCCTCGTTCCAACGCCAGCACAGAATCCGTGCTTCCCTTTACCGTACATGCAAACCAGATACAACCAAGCAGAACCAGATCCACACACTTATAACCGCCGGCTCTCCAACTCAACGCCCTCGTCTGCAATATCTTCGTCTCCATCCAAGATCTGCGCGCCTCGTCCTTGCGGACGATCTTCTTCGAATGAACCGCTGAGCCGGATCCTGCCACCAGATACGGTCGACAGCTTGCCTGAGACCCAGTTGCCCGTCCGGCGGAACAGCTCCCAGAGCTGCTCTTGGCCTTGGGCAATTTGGTGGTCGTCCTTGGGGTTCTCAGCCGCTTCGACCTTGAACTGATACTTGAGGCAGTCCTTGACGGTGACCAGGCCAGTGAGTTTGCCGTGATACTCAACGAGGATGACTCTGGGCCCAATCTTTCGGAACAGCTCCATGACGGTTTCGAGGGGAAGACGTGGATGGGCTGTCACAGGCGTTGAGTCGACATATCGGCTAAAGTCAAGGCCTGTGGAGTTTGATGATTCACCAAACTGCATGATTGACGGTGTTATAGGTGTAGTAGGGGCTAGATTGGTGGTGTACGCTGCAAAGTTGCACCGTGCCGTGCCGTCACTCTGCTGCGCACGACTGAGACGATCGACGGCATATCGCAGCTCTGTCCGGCCAATGTAGCCAACCAGGATCTTGGAGTTGTTGTCCTCGACAACGGGGAAGCCCTGGTATCGGTCATCCGCAAGCAACTGCTCGACTTCTCCCAGCGTGAGCCCATGGACTGGAATGGTGACCACCGAGGTTCTCATGACCTGAGAGACGGGAACTCCAAAGTTATGTTCCTCCTTATTGTCAAGGAACGGAAACCCGCTAAACCAAATCATGCGGTCAGCAATGCCTCCCTTTCCGAATAGCTCGCTCACGGCCTTTGTAACGCCGACGACGATCATGGTAGGTAGAATGTAGTTCAAGGCACCAGTGAGCTCAAACATGATGACCACCACCGACACAGTAATGTGCATGATACCGCTTAGCGCCGCAGCAGCTCCTAGGAGCGCATATGTGCCAGGAGTAATGCAAGGCTCGTCGGGCTTGCAGGCAGAGAAGAAGACACTGCCCGGGCTGGCCTCGTGGATAGCCTGGACAATGATACCCACGGTGCGACCAAACGATGCTCCGACAGCCATTGAGGGCACGAAAATACCAGCAGGGACTTTGCATCCGTAAGAGACAATGACCAGGCTCATTCGCAGCACCGTTGCTAAACTCAGCGAGATAATGTTCCAGTACCGCTGATCTGAGTCGCATAGACCGTGGTAGGACTCTCCTCCATTACACTCAGAGAATAGAATTTCCATGCTTTCTGTCATGTCAATCCTCAAAAAGGCGTTGGGGTACGCAATAATAGCGGTTCCTGCGGCGAGAAGGGTGGCCTCCAAGATGGCATAGTGCGTCAGATACTTCTTTCGGAATGCTTGAACCCGCAGATTCCACTTGATAACGAATGCTCCGTAAAGACCTCCAAATATGCCAAGGATGATGTAGAATACAACTTCGAAAAAGTGCCAGTCGTGTTTATACTCGACCTGGAACATGACGAGTTGTCCGGTTCGGAAGGGGTTCATGGCTGCAAGAACCGCTGTCGCAACCAGGGCACAGAAGTAGCTGCGCCAGAGTGTTTTGAGCGGAAAGTAACTAGACATTTCCTCGAGCGAGAAGAGTACGCCTCCAATAGGGCTACCGAAGGCAACGGCAACACCAGCCGCGGCTGATGCGCTCAATATTTCGCGGGTTTTAGAAGCATTTTGCTTGTACTTGTTGAAGAGCCTGGAGATGACATTTCCAGTGCACACGGCATAGTGAACACTGGGGCCTTCCTTGCCAACAGACAGGCCGGATGCGATAGCTAGGGGCAGGCATACAGACTTGATAATCAAGGTCCGCAGACCGAGGAAGCCCTTCATGACGAAGCCTGCGATGATACACTTGATCTCAGAGATACCTGAGCCGGCGGCGTACGGGGCAAAGGATTTGACCAAAGTGGCAGCAACAAAGGCAAAGAAGGTCTGTAAAGAGTTAGTTTGTTCCTTGTAGGTGGGCAGCTCGAGTCATACGCCAAAGACGAAGTAGAGGAAGTAGTTCATGGGTTCGAAGCCCGTCCAACGATGCCATTGCGAGCAACCTGGAATATGTTAGCCTCCGTCGCAGGTCCATATGCGCAAGTCAACTTACCGTTCCCCTCTCCCCAGCAACAGAAACTCTCATTCAGGTAGAACCCCGTCTCGCAGTAGCCAATCTTGATATCCGCCAGCCACTCAGTGATGATGTTCAACAATGCAGCATTCAATCCAATCGCCGCGCCGATAATAGTGACCACAATCCAGCCTTGCGCCGCATCGTAACTTCTCCATAGGTGGTATCTCCAGCCAGGCTGGCCCCGATCGTAGAGGCCGACGGCCTGTTTGCGCCGGGACTTGCGCCTCGCCTGCTCTCGCGCTGCGTCCTGCACCCAATCTATCGGTCCATATCAGCATTCGGCGGTTATCCAGTGTCGGTCGACGAGATCGCGCATGCATACCTATAGTAGTAAAGTCCTAGATGTGTCAGATTAAACGAGCTGTGAGCCGCTGAGTGTGTGGACTAACCTCGTATCTCTTGATCTCGGCAATCTCCTCCTCAATCAGAGCCTCACCCGAGCCGTTGGTGACGGGTATTTCGCCCTGCTCAGCATTGGAGACGGCAGAGGACAGGCGCGAGGATATGGAGGAGGGGCGACGCGAAATTGGGGCCGGATGCGGCGTCAAGTTGAAGGATGGCGATCGCAGATTCATGGTGTAGGTCGGGCTAGCATGGTCGCGATGGCGAGGGGCTCAGTCAGAGCAAGGGCGAGCACCAACGACGAGGATGCTATGCAGTCGAGTCCGGCCAGGGCAGCAGGTATGGGGTATGCAGGTGTTCGCTTGGTGTTTAGTCGGTTGTTTTAGCGAAATCAATGTGACGATCAAACGAGGCTGAAGGCTGAGGTGTTCTTGTAGGTTGCTAGTTGGCTGGTTGCTGTCATGCTGCAGCTGCATTGCATGGGGAACTGATCCGACGGCTGGGTGTCAGCTCCAACTGTGGCTGAAGCTTTTGCCAAGCCACAGCACCAACCCGGGTCGCGTTTAGTGGTTGCAGCGGCCCATCGCGTTTCGTGTCGTCGACCTCAGGGCGAGGATCCAACCAAACTTGATCCTCTCTGGTTCATGATAAGTCGGTTTCCATTTCAGCGCCCAACGAACCAGAGCATCCCGATTGCAGTCGTATCGGCCGAGTCAAGATTAATCCAATAATATTTCATCGCATCACCCTCGTCGGCTCGCTTTTCTGGTCCCCGGAGCGAGACGAACCTGGGATTTTCCCCCAAGTAAGGTAAGGCCAACAAGACCCAGTTCAAAGTCATCCCCAAGATCCCATATATTGCCTTGGATGCGCCTCCTAGGCTTCAAATGTATCTCTTATCTCACTCTGGGATGGTCATTTTCCTCCTAGCTTCTGCTACACAATCTCAGCCTGGACAGGGGGCGCCCTTACTCCAGTGCATTCTGCAAAGAATCTCATTTCATCCAACTGACCGATACACACAAGCTGACTCTCTCTTGTACTTAGGCTATCTTGCTTAGCCATTCATCTCTCGACCATCACTCATCCTCTAAATCTACCCACCATGCCTTATAATACTACTGCCATCCCCCCTAGAAAGGAGCCGACTGGTCAGACCCAGCTTCCACGTATGTTCCTCCTGGTCCCAGTCCCGAATCATTCGTCTAACCTCATCTTAGTCTCAAGAGTAAAGAAGATCATTTCCCAGGACTCGGAAATTGGCATCTGCTCCAACAATGCCGCCTTCGTCATAACGCTTGCCGCCGTGAGTTTCCATTCAGCCCATTGACAAAGATGCCTACTAACCTGTGGCAGGAAATGTTCGTCCAGCATCTCGCCGACGAGTCCCACACTCAAGCCAAGCTCGAGCGCAAGCCTCGACGAAACATTCAGTACAAGGACGTTGGTATGTTCTCCTCTCAACTCTCCCTTCCATCCGCAACATGTGTTCTAACACCATCTCTAGCCAACGCCATCTCTCACCAAGACAACCTTGAGTTCCTCGAGGACGTCGTCCCTAAGACTGTCCCGTACAAGAAGGTCAAGGCTGCTGCTAGTGCCACCCAGGCTCGCCTTCGCGGCGAGAAGACCGCCGAAGCGAAGTCGCCTGCAGTAAAGACCCCCGTTGCCAATGGTACTAGCAAGTCCATCGTCAACGGTAACGGAAGCCCCTTCACTGTGACCCCCCGCACTGAAGAGCGACAAGATGATCCCAATGCACAGCTGGAACTGGAGATGAGGCAGGCGGCTGGGCAAACCCGGGATGGTGACGTGACCATGACGGGCTAGGAGGCGGAATGAAACACAAGGGCCAGATCATTGTACAGGCGCGATGCTGGGCCTGTCAAAATACGTGGATGATGTAATTGTTATAAAGATGAATCAACTCCACGACGGCTATGCTCGGTCAGGCAGCGAGCTGGTATGAACATGAATACACCGAAATCCCACCCCCAACCTTTTTTATATGTCCCCCGAGACCAGGCAATGAGACAACCGTGAAACGTGAACCTTGCAGATATCGATTCCTTATTCCTCCATGGGATCCCCTTGAATTCCAGACGGGAGCCGTCCCTCGTTCAGCTCCTTCTCCAGCGCAATAATTTCCTGCAGGCTGGTCGCCTTCTTGATCCGTTCTTGCAAGCGCTTCTTCTCCGCATCCGTGAGTTTTATTCTCGACAATTTCGAGGGCGCGTCTGAGCCGCTGGAGGCATCAAAGGTTGTAGTCTTGATACCCATGATCTATTCGATGGTTAGATGGTGAGTCGTGTGATGAGGGGTTGCCAGCGCACCTTAGAGGCCAACACAGTAGGCTCCTCCACGGTTCCAAAAAGCTCCCGCCCCTTCTCTCTCTCGGCCTCCTTGACTTTCTGGTAGTCCAGGAACCTCACAGAAGGGCACCGCCAGAGAACCCAGTATCGATAATGCTAGGATGCTCGTCAGCCAAACCTATTCAACGTCATTTCTCGTAGCACGTAGTAGACTCACTTCCTTCTTGGCGACCGGGTTATCGACCAGCACGAGGTGCGTCAACCGTGGGAATGTTGCTAACGTATCCAGATCTGCCAGCTCCGCCAGGTTATTCGACGCCAGGACCAAGTTCGTCAGGTTGGGAATGGCCTTGGCCAGTGTGGGCTGGATGCTCGCGACGCGGTTGCGCGCCAGCAGGAGGGTCGTTATCCGAGGGGATAGAGGGACGTTTCCCAGGACCTGGATATCGTTGTCGGTGAAGTCGATGGCATCGTGAGGCTGCCGGCACACGTCAGGTTAGCTCTCTGCATTATTGGGGCCTAACAGGAGGGACAAGGCAAGGGAAGCACCACTTACGCCAGCGACACCCAAGTTCTCAATCGCGGGGATTCGGTGTCCTGTTCACGCCGCGAAGACGATTGTATCAACTCTGCCCTTTACGATCAAAAGTGTAGCATCTGCTCTTTTCACAACGCACCTCGGAGATCAAGCTCTCGTTCCTTGAGAGGATTGAGATAGGACAGGGAATCCCGGATGAGGTCGGCGGTGAGCCGCATCTTGGAGCAAGGACCGTTACCTCGGGGTCAATTTACAGCTTGGGGGTTTGCTGGGGGACGCTGTCTGTCGGCTCGGGCAATTTCCTGTCGTGGGCGGGCTGTTGGTGGGTGGGATTTTTGGCGGGTCGTTGAGTTGTGATGGCGAGGCTGATGAGCTCGACGAGGCGGAGGGGAAATTTTGGAGTGTGAATGCGGGCCAAGGTGCCTGCGCCACGTTGAGCCTCGTCTAGGTCGCGCATAAGCCACACTTCCAACGCTACCCAAACTACCTCTGTGTCGACTAACATCCTCAGCGAAAGAGTCTCAACTTCCTTATTCCTGTATCGATTTAGAGGTTTATTTTATGAATCAGAAAATTCAGAAAGTATGGCCCACATGAAATTAACGATCGTCAAATCAACCAAGAGGGGGGGTTATAAGAACCAGGGGCCTCGTTCAGACGTGTATTCATACTCTATCCAGTATCAATAACCCTCCGCAATAATTACAACGTCTTCGCCCGCAGGATCTGAAGCCCTTCCAATCCTCCGCCTGTTCCATATGTGCCCCAGTTCTATTGAAACACGAATACAACTCCTGACCGGTCCACCGAAACGCTCATCGTGTATGGGTACTCCAGCAACGCCACGTCCAAAATAGAATCCATGTGTGTCTGCAGAAGTTGCTGCTGCTGCATCGAAATCACCGTCGACCGCGGCGGTCGTGCACTCGAAGACTTTGCCTTGGACCCGGACCCTGCGTTCGGTGCAGTAGGTCCCTGCCGCGGGAATCGCTCCGTGTTCAGCGTCAATGCCGCCGTGGGGTGAGATGTCGTGTAGGTCGGTTTAGACTGATCTGGCAGAAGCCCGCTGTAGATGAACGAACTCTCCATACGAGATAGGTCCCAGAACCGGAGTCTCTTGTCTGATCCACCTGTGACGATGAATGCGTGCCGGACGTCCCGAGAGTCCTCAGCGGCAGCTGTTCCCACGATCATGGCCCGAACTCCTCGATCGGCGTTTGTGGTTTCGTTGAACTCAATGTTGGTAGCATACCGCCCCAGCATTCCTTCTGGCTTATCTTCGTCAACATCCCATGCCTCGTAGGTCTTTGGGCTATCCTTGCTGGCATCCTTATTACCGCCAGTGCGATAAATCTCTCTGCACACGGTCTTCTCCAAGTCCCAGACTGTCACTTCTCCTTGGCCTGTTCCACCGGATACACAAATCCATTTGCCACGGCCCTTGGTGGGGTGGATGCAGATCCGGTAAATTGAGCCCTTACCTGGCAGACCCCAGCCCCTGAGTCTCATCTTGAATCTGAGATCCCATAGGTCCACCACGCCATGCGAAGTTCCCACGCACAGCCAGTTTCGCTTCCTATCAACGCAAAAGCATGTTGGCGTTCCATGGTGAACAGGATTCTCAAGCACGTAGAGAAGGCTCATGGTCCTGAGGTCGATGCCCAAAATCCTTGAGCGATTCGTAGCGAGGATGAGAATGGAGCTCGAATCCTGCCTAAAATGCTCGCACCAAACCGCAAACTCGTCTGTGGGCAGCTGATACTCTCGCAGAACACGCAGCTTGCCATACCTGATTACCCCGCTGGCAGAAACTGTATCGAC
Organism: Ilyonectria robusta; assembly: GCF_021365365.1. Lineage (NCBI taxonomy): Eukaryota > Fungi > Ascomycota > Sordariomycetes > Hypocreales > Nectriaceae > Ilyonectria > Ilyonectria robusta. Next base: position 567,206 of record NW_025764436.1, on the reverse strand, counting down.
CTTAACAACATGGACACTTCCATCGCCCGCGCAGCTCACAAAACAATGCGAGTTCTCAATGAAGCACAGTGCAACAACCGGAGCTCCGTTGACATGCTTGTGTGTTTGTCTTGAGCGATGGGTAATGTTTCGCTCAAGCCGCGCAGTATCCCATACCTTAACGGCACCGTCATCACCACCAGTGACGAAGAAGACATGGTCAGGAGAGGCCAAGACCCTGTTGATGGGACCTTTGTGCTCTCCAAATGTCGCAACGAGTTGTCCTTGGGGCTTCCAGGGATCTTCACCTGGCTGGAGACTAATCCTGTTCGCCTTTGTGCGCTTGATTGGGGTGACCATCGGTCCGAACTCGATGACATCGCGAGGGAAGTTATCCACAAACATGTTGTCAAGCATCCTTTGGATATTCGGGTCACCCCCTTCGTAGCTATGCCTCGACAGCCTAGGAGTTGTCCTCTCTGCTTCGTTGCCATCTGACGAAGGCGCCTTTGGGGGCGTGGGTTGTGCAAAGGGTCCTTCAACTTCGCCAAATGCATTCGCATCTGTTGTGCCTGTCTGGGGGACCGATTTGTTCTTGTCTTTTCGATCAAGGAGACTCAAAGCACTCGCCTGATGTCGGACTGCTCTCCTTGTTGCGTATGGCTCTTCCTGAATGGACACGTCATCATCGGCCACCACCTGCCCGCGTGCTGTGGATGGGTTTCTAGAATGTCTCGCAGAACCAGCAGAAGTGGGTGATAAAAGCCTCTGTGGTGAACGTGGCCCACCGCTCAGCACTCGGCCCTTTTGTGTGTTGAGGGCTGTCCGCTTTCTTCCGCTAATCGGGTCGTCAATGGTCATCGAGGCATCCAGAAGAGCATCAGCAATGGTGTAAGGTTCAGTCGGGGGGTCAAGATTCGGCACAGCCGTGGGATCGCGAAGGGGTGCGTCGTTAAAAAACACCGTCTGGGGTGCGACACCCAAGGTCTTCAGAGAGACGACTCCTGATGGTGTCGATATTTCCGCCGTTGAAGCGTCTCGCGCCTTCATCTTACTAAGACGCCAGATAAACTCCCTGAGCGCATCGAGCTTCAGCTCATCCTCGTGTTTCAATCCGAGGTTTCTCAGTTTCGCAAACCACTGCTCATCTTCGTCATTGCGAGCCACCTTTCCGACTGATCCGGCAGAGAAGTCCCTAGACGATCGCGAACTCTTTGAGCCAAATAGTAAAGGTCGAAGTTGCTGGAGCGGTTTCCAATAAACACCTCGATCCGTCTTAAGGGCCCATGTGACTGCCTGGTCAAATACGTTCCGAGAAAGCGGCCTCTTCAAGGCATCAAGGAGATTCAGCTCTGAAAAGTCGGACAGAACTTCCACCTTCATGTACGGCTTCACCAGAGGCACCAAGTTGCATCTAACGTCAGCAACGGTCAAAAATCTTGCAGACATGGACAGGAACTCGGTGGCGGCCTCTCGTATCCAGATGTTTGGGTGCATGGTAAATCGGCTGATAAGGTCGGCCAGCTCCCAGACCTTTGGTCTCGAAAGGAGACCAAGACCAGCAAGTTGAGCAAGCGAATGCAGAGCTGCCTGAACCACAAACTCTTCAGGGTCGGTAAGGGCTTGGATCATCAGTGGTAGCATAAACTCTTCAAGGCTGGTGCTTCCAATGAATGTCGAGATGCCCACGATCGTATCAAAAAAGGCACATTTCAACGCCCAATCGCGGTCGTTCAGATATGTGTTTAGGTGAGTGAGCAAGACGTCGTTGGAATGTTCTTGGAAGAACATGCAGAGCTCAGGGACTGACGCCAAGAAAGCTCGGCGGACCGATATGTCTGGGTCTTCAACCAGTTGCTTGGTATGGCTCTCTAGAACTTCGAAAAGCTGCCTTCCGGCGTTATCAAAGACGCTCTCAAAATTAGCTTCCGCGTCTGCTCCGGGCTCTATCTCGGGATCAGCAACGGGCATCGAACCATCAGCCCTCAAGCTCGACGCCATCTCGAGGAATCGCTGTGCGGTAGTCGCAAGGCTTCCCAAACACGATGCGTATGTTGCCTTGACCAGAGGGCTCGGGATCTTTGACCTGGATCCGAGAGCCACTTCCATTCGAGGCAGCACGTACTCCACCAAGACATGCGAGTTGATCGGTGTAACCATTTGAACAAGCTGCAGAAGCTGAGTGATTGTTCTAATAGCAGCGATGACGACCAAATCAGTCTCCTCCGGTCGAAGAAGTGTCATTAGATATGGTAACACTCTGTCCAGCTTGGCTTCATCCGTGAGTCTCTCCGAGAAAGCTAAGAGCACGTCGCATGCCCTAATCCTTGACGAAGCGCGGGCTGTGTTTCTCATTGAGGATACAATGAGAGTAAGGAATATCAAGGTTCCATCATCTTCTGGCGGCTCCAAGTCTGAGGACACGGAGTGATCGTGGTTGGGGATATTTAGCCGTACTGGGAAATGAGACAGGCCGAGTCTTGAAGAAGATTGCAAGGCGTTTGAAATGCGCTTTTCGGGTTGATACCCAAGGAAGTAGGAAATTTTGTCAAAGTCGTAGAAAACGCGGTCTATCCGGTCATCAGCCTCTCCAAGGTTCTTCATCGCGCCCGACATGGGGCTGTTTCCCGATGATGGATCGGTGATGAGCTCCATGTACTGGTGAAGAAAGTTGTAAAAGTAGTTTGGAAAAACCTTTCCCTTCCAAAACTCGAGATATTGCTCCGCGGAATAGCGCTTCTCTGGGTCGAGCTGAATCATGTGGGATATCATGTCACGAACGTCCTTGTCGGAGATGACACTCAAGTGCGTAATGACAGGGTCGTACTCGCCACGGCGGTACTTATACAGCTGTGCAAGGCTAAAGATCTCGGATTCAAGAAACATCTGGGCGATGACGCATCCAGCGCTGAATATGTCCATAGCCCATGTCATTTTCGGCTTCTGTGGAGGCGCCTCTCCAGAGGCATAGAATCGCTCGGGGGCAATGTAACAAGTGCGCCGACTTGACGTGTCGAAGAAGTAGGAATAGTCGCCAGGGTTATCGTCTGGGAGCATGATGGGCTTGTATGCCGAGGAGAAGTCGGACAGGTACAACCAGTTCCAGGAAGTGACGAGAACGTTCTGAGCCTTGATGTCGCCGTGGTAGACGTCCCGCGCATGGCAGTCGCGGAGAGAGCAGAGGAGCTGGAAGGCTAGCCATTTCTTCTCGATATCCTCGAGGAACGGTCGTGTGCTGAGGCGGTCGTAGAGGGAGCTGTAGAGGTATTGACGAACGAGGTAGCCATTGGATTCGGTCTCGATGATGCGCTGGAAGCCGAGGGCGTTGGGTACATCGGCCAGAGCCTTGCGCTGCTCTGTGTCGCGTCAGTATACCCGCAATGATGAGCGCGCGTGATGCAGGCCAGCCTTACCTATGATCTGCTTCTTGTACGTCTCCAGCTTGACCTCGGGGTAGGGCTTCACGAGCACCTTGACGAGGACCAATCCATTCTCGTGGCGGCCGCGGATGGTCTTCATGAAGCGCGCGTCGCCGATGCTCTTCTCATAGTGCACATCGCTGAGCTCTGCGGCGTCGATGCCCGCGGAGCCGACGGACGGCGTCGCGAGCGAGAACCCTTGACCCATGGTTGGTGGGGGAAGCCTGGTGGTATCGTGATAGCTATCGGTCGGGGGATTGCGACGCAGCCGTCATTTTGGACGACCCGAGCTGGCGGGAAGGTTGGGCGAGCTGGCGGATGACGAAATCCTTTCGGGCGCAGTCTGTGTCGTCAGGGTCGCGAGGTTGAAGGCATCAGCGGTGTGTACCCGAAGCTCCCTAGGACGTCATTGGAATAACTGAGAGGTCACTTCCCGTGGTCACTACGAGGTGTCGGCGAGCCGTTCATGCGATCTCCGATGTGGGGCCGCTGTGCTATCTCAGCCGCATAATTGGCCCAAGCTCATCAAAGCTACCCTACATCTCCTGAACTCAAGTATGTTGCTTTGATTCACTATGCTGCATGATGATGATGACAGCTAGTCTTATAAAATACAACAAAGTACAAAGGCAATCTCCCCTCACAGCGACGAGAATTTGTCCCAGTGAACTAGCTCATAAGGCTAACCTCTCCGCATGAGTTCGCGGTGATAAACGTGTACTCCAGGAGCTTTAACGGAAGTTTGAGGATGAACCTTGATCGAATCAACGTTAATTATCTCCAGTCCAGTCTGGAACGAAGGAATTTGCCATCACCGGCCATTCTGCGTATCCGAAGGAATTCGCTAGCGGCACAGTTGCTAAGGCCCCCCAAGCGTGAGCGAATGGTTTCTATATAACATATCCCACGGAAGCAGCGGCTGGGATCCAGGACCCGATGAGTTTGGTCATTCCCGGTCCCAGACAAAGTGATTGGCTATCTTATTAAGTTATTTGTCTGGAAGAATTTGCGATTTATTCTCGACATCGCCACTTATAAAGAAATTCATTGCGCCAGCGATAGCCGCGAGAAAACGCGTCAGCCCAAACCAGACGAACTCAAATCAATATTCATATCCCAAGATAATACAAGAGTATTGCTATTCGCACACACTTAAAATACTACTCGCACACTTAAGTATACAGGCCAATTTCACTAAGAAGTCTCAATAATATACCTATTAGTAAGTTAAACCTAAAAAAACTAAATAAATTTTATTCTAAGTATTTATCCTCTAAGTTTTACTATTTAAAATTTATCTTTTAATTTATTTTAAAGGAGAAACTGGATAATCTTCAGAATAAGATACCTTAAGCCTTGCACTAAGCTTACCTAGGTAGGTGTAAACGATCGTACTTGTGTGCGATTAGCATTTTGAACGTGTGCGAATAGCAATACTCTAATACAAACTCGAGGACAGTTTCTTCACGTGTCTCCCCACGTCAATCAAGGGGTTTGATATGGACAGGAAGGCATGTGTTAAGCATTGCTTTGGTCAGATCAACTTCTATTGTTCTTAAACTAGTATCCATGACTCGATAGTTCATCTTGACGTCCACAATTTGGAAGACATTGTGTGGAACACTCAAGTATTTGACTTCATAGTCGCCGAGAATGAAACCACGGGGCCCGTCCAAGCTGTGGTGACTAGCCAGTTTCGCACGGCGGAGAACACTGGTCTCATCCGCAGCCAGGAAACAGCCTATCCATACTATTGCAAGGAAAGAGCAGTTGAATTACTGGCATATGCTGTTATGGGTGGTAACGGGTTTACACATCGAGGTCTGTGGGTGTGACGGAGACATATATTGCCGCTGCTGCTCCTGGAACATCTGCTGTTGAGCGGGACTCAGATGCTGGAAAGTACTCGGCGGTGTCGCACCAAAGTCATCATGTTTACAATGACGTGGTGGGCCGTCAGTGGGCCAGTATAACTGGTGGGCCCGGAGGTATAGATATGAGCAAGGGATAGAACCCGGAATTACACAAAAACCGATAGACTACGTGTTAGTTGTGTTTATAGATGGTTAGGCTGCGTTGGCCGTAATCGGTCACGTGTGGTGTTGTGCATCTCAGCCCTGCCATAGCCACGCGGACATTACCATATTGAGCTGACGGAGACTAATGCAACGTTTATTGAAGCCTGAAGGCTGGTTGCCTTGGCCTACCACATGGCATGATTAAAGTCTCAAACATATTCCAGCTGCTCTCTTCACATTCTCGATTTGTGTCCTGCATAATTCTTTTCACATCATGTGGAGTTTAAAGGGCGACATGGCCTCCTTCTCATATGTGTTCAAATCGGAGTCACTGAGCAACCAGATTTCTCGATGGACTATTCACCAGCAAGAACTCTGTCCTCTTTTTGCCGTATTGCCTGCGGAGATTCGCCTTCAGATATTCTCCATTGTTCTCACAGAAGAGCAAGTCCTGGTCAGATCCGATGAAGACCCGTCGCAAAGCCTCCCCGAACCCAACTGGCTGCTGCGCAAGCTCCCCGACGATACAAGAGAACCCGAGAGGGAGGGTTCTGATCTGGAGGAGCTCGGTGTAAACTACCCCAACTGGGGCCTTGGCCTCGGAATGTCACAAAAGATTCCTGGAGGCGACTGGCTTCGCCCAGGCATGTCAGGTCGGACGGTTCAACACACTTCCTTGCTGCGGACGTGTCGTCGGATATTCACCGAAACACGGAATATGCTCATGGAGAATGCTACCATACGTCTATTTGGAGGAGATTATGATGTGCCGCCCAACTCCCATCTCGGTTATAAAATGGACATGTACACCATGTCGCGCTACACTGCAAACCGTCTCACGTCCTTCCATCTAAATGTCCCGGTCCATTTCCTCGAACATGGTTTCCTCTTCACCCGCGCTCTCGACATGTGTCCGGCCCAAGACATTCGATTGACCATCCGCCAGGGTGACTGGTGGAAGACCGACACTTCGCCTCCACAGCTCACTCCCTATGGGACGGGCTGTGTCAACCGATTCCAGCCCAACCAAATGCAAGAGCACATGAATCTCACTAAAGACCACGGCCTGGCTAATAAACGGCCTCCAATCCCACCCATTCCCTTTGAGAGTGGTCCGAGGAGCCCTCGTGGTGCCTGGGGAGCGGCGCTCTCGCGGTTTCCAAGGCTACGGCGCTTCACCGTCGACTTTGAGTACAACGAGGATAGATTCGACTCGCTCCTGGAGCTTGCAGAATGGGCACATCGGGTCTGGCGCTTCCGCCTCGGTGGCCATATGGAGGGCTACTACCTAAGCGCAGCTGGGATCCCCATCAAGAAGACGAGTTGGCGCGGCCTGGCTCATCACTGGACAACTGCCCACTTCATTCACAGACATCAAGTGCACCACGACAACCCGCCCAATGCTACATGCTGTGAATTTCGCAACAAGCTCATGGATCAAAACATTGGGCCAAGGATGTACACCTTCACGGTGACGTGGACGGCCCGTAAGCTGGAACCCGAAGATGGCGACGATCCCAGCATTCTCGGCCCGGAAGCTTTGCCCGACCAGTGGAATGAGTTGTCAATCGATGGCCGAGCGGAGGAGCTCTCGTCGGACGATTGGCTTTCTGGCGATGTGCCAACCTATGAGCTCCTGCACCCAGCCTGTTCGCCGGGTTTCGATACTTGGTTGTGATTCACCAACAGTCAACTGCGAAGGGAAAGGGGAAGAAAGGAAACTATGAGCCCAACGAGGGAAATTTATGGTTCTTGTATACATTCAGGAGTTGTATCGCACTTCTCCGGAGGAGCCTGAGGCAATCAATATATGCATTCCAAGCTTGTTCAAAATCCCATGTATCTTTGGGTACCAGAGGGGTGGGATACCAGTGTAGGATCTGCCATTTTGTTCGAATGCCTACCAAGCAAGAAAAGTTATTAGATGAGGTTAATACGCTACGAAGAAGACATTTACGAACCATGTCAAGGCTCATAATTTGAAGATGATAGAATTTGATAATATTCCCCTTCTCCCAACGTAAAGTTGATGACGCTCCACCCTTGGTTCCTTGGCTCCCCAAAGCCTAATATGAGGAGACGCCTGTACCATAAACTCAATCCGAAAAAAAAAAAACCCATCACAAGCACCTAATTTACGAATGGGCAAGATGCGAAAAAAGTATCCAGTTTCATAATCTCTTTTAGATGTGCCCATTTGTTCGCGGCCGTAACCCTAGATAGAATGACAAAAAGAAACATGAAGACCCAGCCGTAGCAGTCGGCAAAAGTACACACACCCCACGCTATGAATGTTTTTTGTTTAGAAATCGAGAGAGAGCCAAGGGATAAAAAGAGCCCATCCGCAGACAGATGCCCCCGCTTCGTGGAAAGATGTTTGAAATCAATAAACAAAAAGACAAAATAGTTCCCTATCTCTCTCGGTTCCGTAACGCCGACAATAATGAGGCGAAAAAAAGCAATGATGAATAGAATGCGATGAATGGTTTGAGGGTAATTGATCAAAATATCGAACTGACCAACTCCCAGACACGCGGCTCGTGGCCATTCTAGGGCCCACGACTCCGCATGGCTCGAGTTGATCGGTACTGAAGCTTGGGCACCTCCATATCAATGTCGATGCCTTCGTCGGCCTCAATGATGTTGGGGTCAACCTCGAGAGGCGCGTCTGAGTCCAAAACATATGGAGGCTGGTCCTCAGGCTTGGCAGCCTCAAGCTTTTCGGGATCTTGGCCGGCTGGCATCGCTGCCCCGTCCTTGAGGCCGGGAGACATCTCGCGGCGCATGCTGATGGGTCGGCGCGTTCGGATCTTGCCCAGCTCGCCCGTCTCCTTGGCAAGCTCAGGCTCCTCGCGTTGCACACGTTCCATCTCCTTGGTTGCCACTTCCAGGACCTCGGTAAGCTGCTTCTGCACCTTTGTGATCTCATCGTTACAATCGCCGTCGCGCAAGAACTGGTGGGCGCCGTGCTCGCACATGCTCTGCACAATTTCTAGGCTCTTGTCCAGTCGATCGTACACATCCGGAGGTTGATCTTTCCCAGGCCCGAAGCCAGGTCGAGATATTGATGACATTGGGTTGAAACGTCGTGTGCTCATATACCTCAGTGAAGGAAGGGCCTCGAGGCCACTATCATCACTGTCATTCTTGCCCTCCTCAGACATATCCACCTCGGCTAGGCGCTTGATCTGGGCAACCTTTGCGGCCATCTTGGCCTTTCGCATAAGATTTCGGCTGGATGACACGAATCTCACGAGATCGTCGAAGAAGCCTTGCACATAGCTATCATAATACACAATGATCATGCTTCGTGTTCGATATGCTGGAGGAGCGCCCTCAGCGGATACCACTGACGACGACCGTTGTCTCCTCTTGACTTGTTGTCGTACTCGCGTGCGTGCTGCTTTGATAGCTTCCTGAGACTGCTTCACGGCGGATGGGCTGGGTGGAGAGACTGCGGATTCCTCCTTCTTGGCCTCGACAGGAGGTGTGGAGGGCTCGGTCGCCACGAGGGGAGAATCTTCGGGGATGGTATCGTCGGGCGTAAGCTCTGGGGCAGAAGTCATAGGCACGTCATCTTTCGGCCGGAGAGACTCGGTCGAGCCCTTGTTGCGTATGGACTTTGTCTCGGGGTTCTTTCCCTCAGCTGCAGCAACAGCGGCCAGCTCAGCTTGGCGCTGATCGATCTGGCCGCTGAGGTCGTCTAGCTGCTTGAGCCAGCCCGGGACGTTATTGGAAAGGTTTTTCAATGCATCCATAGCCATTTCGCGGGCGTCGGGTTGCGGAGGTGGTGCCGTGTTGACGGAGAGACGGAGCGAGGTGGTCAGCACCCAACGCTCCAGGGATTGGAGAAGGGACCGGAGGTGGTCCTGCGGAGACGAGAGAGGGAGGAAGGGGAGGAGGATTGTGTCGGATCCTGCGAGGTCGATGGCACAGTGCAGAAGCAGGCGACGCAGCTGAGAGGAGGTAGGTGAAGTAGGTGCGGGAGGATCTGTGGATCGACGGGTATCTTGGAGGTGAGCTCGGGGGTCGTGGTGGCGATATTAGGTGTCGGGGAGTATGAAGATCAGGTCGACAGCATGATGATCCAACGGCGTAGATCGTGACTCTCAGGAGGCGGCAGGGGATAGAAGAACTCGTGTCGTCGTGGTCTCGTGATCGTCGGCAGTTGATTGCTTCCTCCTTCGCGGGAGTGGGTAGACACTGAAGGCGGAGGAGGCGTCGGTGTCTAGGGAATGGGCCACGGACAGAGTTTCGAAGCAAGCAACTTCTTGGGTGTTGGAGCGGGTTGGTGGTGGTGAGGCTTGCTCTTTAGGCTGGCTAACGCAGCGAGTCGAGTGACGTTGGGCCCACTGTCAACCAACAAATGCGATCGGGGAAGGGCAAAAGTACAGCGCCTCAGCGGAACCAACAGCACTCTGGACGCTAAAGCAACAGTGCGTTTGCCAGTGGATTGCCAGTGGATTGCCTGTGACGGGGCCTAGTGCGTAATGCCAGGATAGCCGGGGTTCGGAGGCGCTCGGCGGATGGGGACTTTCGGCGGGAGTTGGTGGGCTTCAGCGGGGCGCGGATGGATGGCGAGGAGCCGCTAGGACGCTCCGAACTGGACCCTAATTATTGTCCGCCTCAGGGCTGTCGCTCTCGTCACTTCGAGTCCAGGGGAGCCGCGAGCGGGGATGGGCGCTAGCGGGAGGGATTGGAGAGGCCAACTAGCGGCTGGTCTGGGGGGGTGAGATGGTGAGTTTATTTGTCTGGACGGGGAGTGGATTATGGGATGTGGGCTGTGGAGGCTGGGTCGGGAGACGAGCGGGCGAGTGAGTATGTACCTTGGCTGGGTGGCGTTTTGATTGATCAAGCAACAATACGAAGAGGAGGGAGGCGTGGGCAATATAAAGGACGCAAGAGTTGATAAGACACTGGCTGCTGCAGGCACCGGCTAATGAGGAGGGAGGGGGGAGGGAAGGGGAAGCAGGTTATGGAAGAAGAAGAAGAGGAATGAATCGACGAGGGGAGAAACGAGACAAGCGTGCAGGTGAAGGCGAGAGATTTTTATTTAAATGCACAGGGGACGACGACGGGCCAACCTGCGTTGAGGTGCATTCATCCATACAGCCATCCATACATGCACACATAAGACAACGCAACGCAACGCAACGCAACGCAACGCAACGCAAACCCCGGAAGAGACAGTGTGCTATGTAGGGAGGTACGTACCGTCCGTAGTCCAAACATAGCCCGTGGTACTTCGTACCCGCCGGCCCATGCGCAGTTCGACGAGGTACCGCAAGTTGCATCGGAGTGCATGTCGCGCGGCACATGGCAAGGCCTGTACTGTGCGATGTTGTGGGTGGGATGGGATGTGAAGCATGGGCGGCAGAGCGGCATGGCGGCGGCAGGGCCGGCATGAGCATGGGTGCAAGCAACGCTGCAGCAGTGTAATAGCCCTGGCCGGCCGGGGCCTGGCGTGGCCACAGAGCGAAGCGGGCCAAGGGGGGAAGAAGAAGGGGAGGGGGGAAGGGGACGAGAGAGGAGAGGCAACAAGGGTCGATGAGATGAGATGCAAAAGCATGTGTGTGGATGTACGTACGGATAGATGTGGGATGGGATGTGATGTGATGTGGGCTGCGGGACGTGGATGGCGACATAGGTACGCACAAAGTGGCTCGTACATTGTACGAATTAATGGATTGACGGGCAGATAGACAGATAGACAGGCGACCAACGAACGGACTGATGACGGGCAGTCAGACAATCAGACAATTAGACAGTCAGACAGCAGACAACAGACAATCAGAACAGTCATACAATCAAAACCGTGGGCAACACGAAATACCCATGCCATCACACCGTCTCACAGATCTACTCACCCTCCTGGCGTCGGCTCAACACCCGTCATCACCTTTCAACTCAGCATCCTCTGACTCGATCACCACCGAGCGCTCCCGGCTTCAACCCACAGACGCACTCGCGCAAGCACACGCGCACCCGTAGCCTTGCGCCCTCCTGCAGCCACCGGCCGTTTTAACACAGGCACCTCCGCAGGCGCTACCACGGCGTTGTCGAGTTTTCCATGTTCTGCCCGCTACCCGCGGGCCCGATGAGCCGCCGCAGGGTAGTCCCCGAGCCTGCCAAGCTGTTCCCCGAGCCGGCCACGAGGTCCCCGAGTGCGGGCGGCGAGGAGTCCCCGGAGAGGGCAGCTGTTAGTAAATAATCACCGGCGAGGGCGAGACAGGTGGGGGAGGGAGCCGCAAATACGCCAGTACGTGCTCGAACCACGACGGACGTCGTTTATCACAAAGTATGCAAATATATGCTCGGTCGAAGTGTGCGCAAAAGAGCCCGGTCCTTGTATGTACGGGCGGCGAAGGGGCAAACAACGCGAAGAGGGGGTGGGGTTGCGGGCTTGAATTAGGCATTGGAGGATGCTCGCTGTTCGATGTCGATGTCGGACCGGGTCGAATGAACCGCCTCAGATACGCTCCATGACATGGATCGCGGGTGTTCGTCAAAGGACCTACCCCATCCAGCCCATCTTCAAACGACCGAGCGCGGATACATACCTCCTGTCGATGGAAATGCGTCCCCGTCGAACCCCCATGCGTGCGTGTAGCCATATATTGGGAACACAAGAAATGGAGGCAACCGTCATCGATCGCCCTTCGTGCAACCCCGGCCCGGTGCCACAGTCGTTCATGGCATTGTGCGCCCCAGAGCCCTTCATTCTCACCTGCCACGATATCCGCAAGATATTCCCCCGTGCCAAGCGCTCGGGGCGGGAGGAGGGCATCGGAAGCTCGTCGTGCCTCCGCATCGCCCGCGGACCCCGTATTGGGAGATTCTTGCGCCGTTATCCGATGCGCTGCCCTTCCCGCCCACGGCCCGCCGCCCGAAGAGTACGAAAAACCCGGAGCGTTACAGTGCCAGATGGCATGGCTTCGTCGAGAAGCTCTCCCTTGCTGGAGGACATCTCGCCGAGCAAATGTGTCACTCAAACAATCCGCCGAGACCCTAAAGCGGTACGGGCAGCGAGAAGAATTACCACGGCTGTCGCAAACTCACGACGTTGCTTTCAGGCCCGCCTCGTTAACCGACTGATGCTGGCCTGACCTGCCTGACCTGACCTCACCTTGAATCCAGGCATTCCCACAAAACTCACCACTCCAACCCGGCAATGGCCCATTTTGGAGATGCCGCCTCAAGGGGATGGTGAATGCACGTACGGAGGTACGGAACGAGTAGCGAGGCGCCTGTCGTCTGCAAGCCCTCGGGGGGCTAACCCTGCAGGACAGCGCCGAGGCGCGTCGCACGCCCGGAGGCAGATCACCACGGCCATGTTGATCATCTTTCTCCAGAAGCCTTGGCTATCTGATCCCGGTCGTACCCCACGTCAGAGCTCTGTCGCGAAAGATGGATGGCGGCGCCCCCCGAAGGGTTGCAGGGACGGGCTGATAGCTAAGGATCGCTTCCATCCTTCCATTCTCATCTGTATCGCACCCATCCATGCGCACGGAGGATGGGAGTTCGAAATTTACTGCTCTGCACGCGCTCAGCCGGCTACAGACTGTTTGTCAACTACCGACGATGTTTGTGTAGTCGGCAAAGTAATTGTGGTACTAGTTCAATCTCATGTAGCTAACTATAGCTGCCTGTCCTTGCTGAAGCGTGGAATTTGATTCCTCTCCCCCCACCGCCACTCTCGACAGGTCGTCGATGGAATGCCAATCCCATCCCTAAAAGGGAAATGGAGTCCTGGATTTGTGCCATGCGCCGCGGCCAGGCCCCAGAGCGCCCTGCCACAGTAGTGCAGCTGCATCATCCCACAAGCAGCTTGAGTTGGTTGCGCACCTTCGCGAGGGACCAGTTCGCTGCGATTCCCCCATCCGGAAGTCTCACAGGGAAAGGCTGTCTGGCATCAGCCAGCCTTGTTCTGTTGCGTGTGTCTGGCTGTATCGCCGTCTGTTGGCTGGGTCCATCCGCCCCTAAGTAGGTAGGTGACACCCGACCAACAACGCGTGTTGGCGCTGATTGAACAGCCAAAGAAGACCTCCCGGACTCGCGTCCAGACTCATCTAGACGCTCGATCCGACCAACAGCCGGCGACCGAACAAGCCCGCACTGCTTCTTCTCTCCCTTTTCAAGTTTCTGGCTGCTCGTCTCTGCCGTACATCAATCTGCATGCAATGTCATCCTCCCCACCCGCCCCTCTAAGCCTAAGCCCCCTCACCGGCCGGACCCCATTGAATAGCCCACTCAGAGTTTCCTCGAGCATTCAGCATTCAGCCTCCAGAGCTCTGAGCGTGCATGGTTAACCCCAACCTCCATTGCCACATCAATGCCAACCGGCAATCTCGTTGGCCATCAATCGCGGAGGTGATGCATCACAATGCCGAGGGAGACCCTCCCCCCCTCCCCTCCACCGCTCTCGCTGAGTTGACAGGCATCTTGTCTTGTTGTTGGTTCTTGTCTTAAACAAACAACTAATTCTTACACGGCTACGTTAGTCCCCCCCCCCCAACCAACATCCCAAGTCATCATCTTGTCCGAAGCCCCCGTCACATTGAGACTTGTTTGCTTGCGAATGGGTGGAGCTGGACACTGTCCATGTTCCATTTCTTCCCCCCCAGTGCATAACGGCTTCCTCTCTAAGAAGCGATGAGGAGGTGAAACACCAACCACAAAGCCTGATGGCGCATCCCTTACAGGCGAGGCCTGGCCACCATCCGGCCCCCACTGGAGATCGACGGCAGCTGCAGCAGCGCCGGCGATGCAGCGACAAGTCGGCAAGTCGATACTGGGCATAATCTGAACTCGTCGACATTCCACGTAAAAGAAACCCATGTCCACCTATGCTACCAAGCGTTATCCGTGGCCCCGCGCTCGTCCGAAGGCCCTACAGAACGTTTGAGGCGGCGGATCGGCGTTTGGCGGCGAGCCGTACTCGCGAGACCATGTCCGTCGGCGGCCAACTCACTTCTGCGCCCAGCCAAACGAGAACCAAGGGTCACCGCTTTGTTGACCGTGAAGGGATTTTTTTCTCATGCTCGTTTCGCTCCACCTTCCTATGCGTCATCGGCACTCACCATCGATATTGGCGAGATTGGTCCCTTGCCATCAACATGGTTCCCCCGAAAGCTCGCGTCTCTCGTTAGGGATGTATTCCCTGTCCAGCTGCTGCCAATGCAGCTTGCAAGCGTTGGCTGGGTATCACCTGACCTCGGCATCCACTTGGAGCTTCGATTCCTGTGGTACTGGGCAGATCCTCATCCAATCTTCCCCATGCCTTCAGCTGGGGTCGGCGGGTGGACCGCAATATGATGCATTGCCGTACCGTACGGATCTACCGAGACATCGCTAGATGCTGCTCTTACGACCGATCGTTGGCCTTGTTGATTCATTTCTGTCCGCTTAGGCCTGGTCGATGCAGCTGGCTACCGGTCCTATTTTCTTTGGACCAAGGTTTTGGAACGGATTTCATTGTCAGTGTCCGGCGGTGTACGATGTCGCAGTTGAAGGTCCCAGCGCTGGCATTGCAACCCTGATCTGTCACCCCACAGTCATTGGGGGTCACCTCCGACTTTCTGAGGTATGATTTTAGGTACATCAACGCCGACGGCAGCAGAGCTTTGGCCTGGAGCTACAAATAGCCCGTCATGTGTCTGTCGATCCACGGATCGCCCCGTAGCGACGTGACCGGCGCTAATAGTCAGTCTGTGTTGCTCAGGTCCAAGTCAAGTCAAGGATGCATTGACTCGGGGCGAAACCTGACGGCGTAACATCTTGACACTCCCAGCGCTTGCGTCGAGCTTGTTTTAGCCTGTCTGGCTGTGGAGGCTGGGACATAGATGATAATTGCCCGGGACTAAAAGTGTCTGGAGTGTGCAAGATAGACATCCTGTGAGACCTCGTGAGGAGGATCAGCACAACCTTGCCCTATCACGTACGCATGATCAGGGTTTCCCCATCATGCAATGTCTGGATGTCGTCCTGAGACCTGCTTTCGCTTTGCATGACCACAGCACCGTTGCAGGCGCAGCAGTCAGTAGCATGACAAAATCGCACAGACGAGAAACGAATGCGAACCCCATGGCGATGACAAAGAAAGTCATTTTCTGCCTCCACATTCCGACTGGACGCCTCCTTTCTTCCATCTTCCGAGACCTGCCTCCGAAGTCTTTCGGCTCCCGTTGATGTTGGTGACAGGTATGTATCATGTTGGCTGGGCACGATGCACGGCAGCCACACCATGTGCAGCAAGCACGTTGACTGGCGAGATGACAGCAACGTCAAGGGGCAGGGCGCTTGACATTTGACACCTCGCCTCCCCATGCCGCTACCGACGGCGATATTTCCGGTCGGACATACTTCGTACGTATTCGTGCGTATTCGTACGCCTAATCTGCACTCCCGTACGTTTTCGTGCCCTCGGTTTCGCACCATTGATCCTTGTTGTCTACCAACAAACGAAGGGCGACGGTTACTGTCCCACATCTTGATACCATCTCCTGATCTTCCTGAGGCTCCGTACTCAGTCATCGGTATGGTGATTGACCTTGAGGGTGGCTCCCTTTCCCGTTGCGTCTCTCAGCAGTACCAATCACCAATACATCACTGTCGTCACATTCTTTGCAGCAAACTAAGCAGAATCAGGAATCACTAATTTTGAGATGAAAAAAGCCAAATCAGGTGGCTGTATGTTTTTCAGATCGATCACCAACAGATGTCCACCAACCCACCTCGCCGATCCACGTCCCAGCGTAGCTCGTCAAACTCGATCGGATATTTTCGCTGTTCGGGGACTGGCGGACTCACGAGCCTCCGCCCAACAAGCCAACCCGCCCTTGCATGTATATAATCGTGACTAGAGGCCGTGACGCAGAGCGGAACAGTGTGCCACATGGCTTCGTGTGCGAGGTAAACCGGATTTGACTGACGGTGTCTGTCGCGTCCTGGAAAGCTCTATTCGATTTATTGTGCGTTTGAGCAGGGCTAGGATTACCCTGAAACCTTCATGTCCCTCGTCCCCGCACTTCCAGGTTAGGATACTGGGCCTCGTAACGGAAGATAGGAGGAGCCACTTTGGAATGGACAGCCGCACGGCCTTTGATGTGAAGAAACTCCGCTTAGAAGACATGGAAGGTTTATCAGTGGGCATGGCCTGAAAGATGAGCTCAATGCTACGTCGGGGGGCATGCGTTACTCGATGATCATTGTTGTTTTCATCATAGGGCTGAAGAAGCAGAGTCTTGAGGTTCTAGACCTTTGGAAGAGGGGCACTTACTTCGTGACCCATGCCAAGTGAATTATCGGCGAACATTGTCAATGTCAAAGAGCTGTGGAGCCAGTTCGCCTAATGTCTGGACAGAAAAAAGGTTGAGAATAAACGGAATGTGACTGAGATGCATAGCATATGCACAGTTCGTCTGCAGCCGCTCAGCAGACATTATCTCAAACGGCAATACACATGATGGAAGTCAAGGGGTCAAAGAAAAGAGAGTGAGTGGCCTTTCTGCCGTTTTCACCCTATCTATGATCCGTGCTTAGCCGCCTATCACGGGCTTGCTAGGGAACGCGACAACAATGGATGGATTTGGCACAGCGCAGCGTATTCAACAGGGATATTGGCCCGCGGAAGCAGAAGAAGCGACCATCCCTCGGAAGTCCCCAAAACGACCGGGCCATCCTTGAGAGCCCAAAACTCTCACAGTGCAAAAAAAGAGACAACTCGCCTCACGGGTGACGACATGGGAATCTGCCGGCCACTCGCCGGAGATGCCTTGTTCGACAGTAGCTGCCGTCAAACGGCCACAAAACCACGCCGTCGACGACGCTCGGTCTGTTCCCCGGCCCCAGTGACAGATGCCGTGGCCTTCTTGACCGCTCCAGGCAAAGGCCGCTCCACCCGGATCGAGCACGTCCGTTACGCGGCGATAGATATGGCGTGCTCCTCTCCAGCTAGGCCGCGGCGCCTGGCAAGTCTATCGTTGGCTGCTGCGTCAAGGGGTTGAAACCCTCGTCGCCACGTTTAACCGATGGAAATGGAGGACGGGCGGAGAGCAAGGCACGGAGCTTGCACCGGGGGGAGAGTTAATCTCCATTGCCAACCACCTCGATTGCAAAAGCAGGCACGTGGAATCCAACGACCTCGGTCAAGGGAAGCTCAATTTGCCGGGCCGCCACATTTTTTGTTGGTTGGTTGGTTGGTTGGACTGAAAATGGAGGACGATCGGTTGTTCAAGCAGCCCTGGATAGCCCTAGATATCTTCACCAATCGCCGGCAATGCGGAGGACAATAATTCCGCAGTGTCACATCTGACGCTTTTACGAAAACCCCCCGAAAACTCTCCATGATGATGATCCCAGATTAGCTGACGTTACGCACGTGTTGGCTGGTGGTTCCTATTCCGATCGGCTCATCTGTACAGCTTACTGTGCGTTCATCATGCCGTTAAGCGCCCCGCCATTTCGTCGCAACCTGCCATTACCTCGTTCGGCCAAGCTCAATTCCCTGCCGGCCACCAGTCGTTCATTACTTGCACACCCTCCGGGATGCAGTTGGCGGAAGGAATGACAGGCTGGGAGGGTATCCTATATTCAAACCCAGCGGGCTATATCAGACTGGGAGGTTGCAGCCCAGGAGCATTTCATTTGCCGGCCCTCTGGTTTCACCTGCTGGCACGCAATTGACCGGTCTTGGCCGCCGTGAGTTCCAAACACCAGAAGACCCGGGGGCCCGGAGGACCGAAGTCCGGCGACGAACCGAGCAGCACACAAAAAGTCGGGGGACAACTGCTCGTGAATCACCAACACTTGGTCCACCGAACTCCTTTTTCCCTAGCCGCAAGCCACAGCTCGGTTTCGCATCGCACCGCCGCACGGATCTAATAAGCAACGTCCAGGTTCCCAGCCTCTCCCGCTCCTCCAGGCAGGGCAATGACCGAGTGGAGGAGCGGAGCAGGGATGTCTGCCGCCTGCGTCTGCACCACAGCCGAAGCGGAATTAGCACCAGAGGGTGATCATGTACGCAGTCCGGAAGGCGAACGAGCCCTGGCAAAAGTCTATGTAAGCCCGTGACGCGGGCCAACAGGCAAAGAGGGATAAACGGCGGAGTGGCCTGGTCAGCAGAGGCAGACCTGTGACGCGCCGTGACTGCTCGTTGTTCCGCATCGAGGCCTTGTCCGCGCCGAGGGGGATCCATCCCGGTGAGTCGATGAGGCAGCAGAGGGCGTGAGGAGGCAAGGACACGGCTTGGGTGATGCGGCGATGCGGCGGCGATGAAGTGATGAAGTGATGAAGTGATGGAGCGATGAAGCGATGGGAGCGGAACCGTGCCGCCTGGCCCGTCTGGAATCCCGGCGGAAGAAACCTTCCTATCGTATCCAACTCGAGCTTTGTGCGTGTGTGCATGTGCGTGCGCGTGCGTGTGCGCCTGTGGAAAGTCCCGTTGCAAAGTTGCAGACGTCTCACCGTGTATGGCAGGCTGTTTCTACCTCTCTGCACCTTGAAGCCATCACCTACCACTACGTCTCCGCTCGACCGCATGCCCGCTCCGCGCCCTGGACCCTTGCTGCCTTTCCCGCTCCCTCCACCCCCGTGTCGAGCGAAACATCACGGACGGAGTCCGCGCGCTGAGCTCGGTGTGGTTGGTTGGGTGCATATACGCATTTGTCGCTCTGTCACCGCCGTCAGTCGAGAAACCCGTCGTCATCGAACCTGCATGTCTCACGTTTTGCGAGGTACGGCCATGGGCTCCGCATACTACCTATTCCCAACGCGTGCCAATGTGCATCGTCTTCTGCGCCTTGGCGAACCCCATTCGGAGATCCCGTCATCGGCCATCCACTCGCACAAAAAAACATGCCATGAGAATAAATCACGGGCCTCGGGGAGATGTCATTGCGCTCGGAGGCTTTCTGCATCCGCCCGTTGCAGGGCCTTGCCGATCTGTCATCGTGCTGACCCGTGCTGTGTAAGTACTCTACAATGATCACCAACATTGCGTTACGCCCGGTGGGTACGGTGACAGCTCATGAACCCCGGCGGCTGGCTTGATCGGCCGCCGTTGTGACAAATTGCCATCAACTACAATCAAGCATCGTAGCTCCTCTAGTAGTTCTAGTGGTGGGGGCTCCCGTCCCGTGATGGAGACGGTCCTTCGCCCGGTGGAGCAGACGAGACGACCGACGCACTATGGATGGCTGCACATACGCTCTCGTCTCGGTTACAGGACGGCGGCGGCAATCACTGGGCAATGCCATGCAGGACGGATTGCGGTGTCATGCAGATCGGCCAATGGCTTTGAAGTGGCTGGGCGAGGGTCGTGATCGCGGGATAATGGCAGGGTGATTGTTGGTGGAGGATCTGGAACTCGCGGCAGTTTAAGCCGCTTCTGTCGCAGATTCCCATGTTAGCGTTGGGCCGGTGCAGCCCAATCGAGACCGAAGACGGCTCGGAGATTTGTTGGGAAGTCTGTTCAATGCTCGCTCTGACTGATTTGCTGAGGAGGGTCGTAGTTTCATTTGCCGATTGGTGATGACCATGTCCAGTGATTATTGGTGTTGTATTTGTGTAAGATCTTATCGAACAAGACTGTCATGGGAGGAAATTTTGCATGTAAAATAATCAGTTACATGGACAATCAAACGCATATGCCGACGTCCTCAGAGAAGAACACTGTAGTTTCAATACTTCCTGGGAGCTGCGGGGTTGTTTGTAGCTGAGATAGTGCCGTTGAGACATATCCGAGCCAGACCTACCTTCTTGATTTCCTAAACCGAACAGCATATAGCAATCACATGCCGCGGCCTAGCTGCAACTCGTCACAACGAGTTAGAGGGCTTTCCGATTGTCAAGGTTGCTCTTAGTTCGCTACGTTGAGAAAACGCGGCGAGTGGCTGTCCAGCTTGTGGCAAGATGGCCAAAGCAGGACTTTCAACCAGAAATCAGACGAGCGAAGCAACATGTTAGATTAGCCGTGCTACTCAACTCCTTTCTAGCCATTCAATTCGTTACCTCCATCACGTAAATATCCCGATGCTGAGCCTCTTGGACAATATTTCCGCTGGACTTTTCCAATGAGACCTTGCAAGACATTGTTTAGGAGAATGTCACCACTTCGACGTTGATGGTCCAGGATTGTATTAAAATATCCAGTAGTTTTGCACTTGGAATTTCGTCTTGTTTCACTATCTTAAGCCGGGAATATTGTCCAAGAGGTTCCACCAAGTAAACTACTTGGAACAACTTCGCTGTGGTACGAATGTAAGCGCCCCAAGAACACATATACTCCAAACAATGTATAGTTTACTGTAAAACACTTGTATGAACTGGGCTCGATCTTATCACATTTCTTATTATGACGCTTCTCGTGAGTTGTAGAACAGGAGCTACCCTGTAGCAGAAGATGTGCCAAAAAAAAATTGACATCGGTATACTGCCTGCCCCTAACAAACCCGAAAAGGCTCGTGTGATACTATTTATTCTTAATTTCATCCCTTTGCAAAATGTGACTGCCTCTGAGGTTGGAAGAAACATGAGTGTCGTTGGTATAGATAATGGTACTGGGAAGCTGGAATCATCCATGTCCTAACTACAGATGAGAAAGCCGTAAGAACTCTTCACTATAACGATAGAAATTGTCATCAGAGTGTGCCAAATACTACCCATGATTGATCTAACGAAGTCCATTACGTCCTTAATATCCGTTTCTCGTGGTGTCATAAAGCTCGTGTGTTTGGGTTCGAAGTGTTTTGACTGATGATTTAACAACTAAGGACCTGCTTGTTCTAGCTGATGACGTGACTCAACTTTAAGCTTGTGGAATAGAGTGTCAATTACATCGATCTATGGCTTTGTAAACGAGGCGGTGACGTAGAATGGTAATGGGGCAAACTTGCGACAAGCACGAACTTGACTTCAATATCCATGATGCCTAGAGTTCCATGAAATAAACCAGCATTTGTAAAGGCAATTAGCTACTTCTCGTAATTTTCTATGAAGACTATTGTGACAATTTGGACAAGACCCGTCTGCATTCAGCCGTGCTCATCCCCAAACTATGTTCGTCTTTCTGGGCAAGGGGCTTGTTGACATTGGATTGAATGTATACGACAATTGTATAAACAATAGACAGCTCATTAAGGTATTGGGTAGGGTAACCAGTTGGACTAGAAACCTTAGTATATCTGAGTGTGTTGTTGACCTTTGAATGGACTGGGTATATGGCCTGTATTGTTGATACTATTGTTGGTGTTTTTTTTTTACTGTTGAGCTTCTAGTCCCCCCTCTGGGTATGTGTGTACTAGGACACCCTAACCTCTTGGTATAAACAATAGAGGAGTGATAGTTCTTATCTGCAACGAGGAATATACTTTCGAAGACGGATTCCAAGTCGAAGACGACTACAGTTGGTTGGTCTCAACCATGTACTCTATAGATATGTAGGTACGAATATCTGGGTTCACTTTATAACTTGCACATTTAACGAATCGATGTCCTCAAGTATCCAACTCCTGACGCAATCTAGGTCCGCATGTTTTTTGGAACACTTCGAACGTGGTCGATTTCACCAGGAGGGTTGGCCAGAACGCGGTTTACCAGGCATCTCACTCAAATAGACGTGCCAAAGAGTGTCTATTATTCCAATCAAGGCCAAACCTCAGTGGTTACCCAGGAGCTCTCAACCAACTTGTGGTTCCACCTCTGCGCAATCTCCGGATTCGATAAGTCTACCTGATCCACCTCATCTGGTACAATCACTACCACCCGGAAATTTTCTCTCGCAATCTTGTCATGAAGATCCTCTACCGTGTGGCCCAATCCCAGTCCCGGCGCCGGTTCCTCGCTCAACGGCGCTCCCGGGGGAGGGTTTCGGAATGATCCTCGCATCCCAGGACTGAGGTTGCCGAAATGCGCCGTCAGCTCACGTTCCCAGCTCCAATCAGCGGCGTCGTCACTGCCAGTGAGGCGCATATGGTGCTGGATGGTTGTCTTCACTGGCTCTGCAGCCTCGGAGTCGATGTCTGGGCCAAGAACGTAGGCATGTCCACGTATGCGCCACTGAGTGCGGGACGGGACGGCCCAAAACACGGCCTCGACGGGGCCACCACCACCAGTCTGAGGCGTGAGTGATGATGCGGATGAAGTGCCGGATTCAGAGAGTTCAGCTGTCTTCTGCATACGGGCATCGTTTGTGATAGCCAGGAGATCGCTCTCATACGCGGAGGGATTTAGCGGCGCTGGATTCTTGGGGTTGGGAGCTAGCGAGGCCCACAGGCCACGGAAAACGACAGTTCGAGACCGAGGAGTGATCCGGGGTGCGGCTCCCGATGAAGATGGAGGCTCATAATGCAGAGTGCTAAAGGAGCATGTAGGGAGGTCCATGGCTTGAATATGTTCGAGGAACAGGCCCCGCCATGGAGCGGGGGACGCGGCAGGATTCTCGGCTGCCATCGTATGATGAAGATGGCGAAATATGAGCTGCGTACGTTGTAATGGGATGGTGGAAGGCCTCATGGATGTTGCAAATTGCGAGCTTGGATCTTGAGGAAGATGACTCTAAGTTGTGTGTAGTTGCGGCGAGCTTGGATGACGTTGGAAGTGGTGACGTTTGACCCCACTTGTGAGAGGCTTGAGTTTCTCGGATAAGAGTAACCAACCCAGGGGATAAGTTACGTTTCATTATGTTACTAAAAATGGTAACATCTTCAGTTAAGTTAACGTTAATCAAGAGGGAAGTCAATGCTGATCTGATAGTAGTCGTAATCCATTCAATGCACAATTCACTTTCTCGTAGATCCATGGTGTGGCGGTGCTCACGGGGCGTTTTGGCGTTGATTTTAACCTTCGTATTCTCGTCATGTACGTGGTCATGTATCCATACCAGCTCGCACATGCATGACTCTTGTATATGTAATCAAGCCCGACTAAATGTGAAGCTACGTTCGTTCCTTTTTGATCTGCTTCCCTCTAAGCTCTAGCGGTGAAGCCAAAGCTTGGGTCACTTTGGAAATGCAATACTCCTTACCACGTACGGTAGTCATGTCCGTAAGAGACGGTGGAAATCAAAGTGAGCCGCCGCGAAGCCCTGAGAGGGATGGACGCGTGCGCCTTGTTGGGCAATCATGTCACTCGCGCCGTCAATAGCCCTTACCCAGGCCGGTATCGTCTCCTGGGACATTTATTGGCCACGAACCAGGTCCTGGGGTCCTGAGGGGAAGCCGATAGGAGGCCCAGGCCTACGGGTTGGGGCGAGAGCTAGCTTGAAAAGCGGATAGCTCGTCAGGCTGGGCTGAGAATGACTGCCGCGAGAATCGACGAGAGGACGAATGTGAGATTAGATGGCGTCGTCGATCAACGGAAAAACAGGAGGAAAGCCACGTTCATTGGGCTTTTCTTCACACATACCTCGTAATTTCAGCACCAATTACAGTCCGGTGCCTCACTAGCATGAGTCTCGTCCCGCTGCCTCTCCGCAGTGAGCCGGGGACCTGTCTTGGATTCGAGGCGCCACCCGTTTGACTCAGGCTGGAACTAGCCCGAGGTGTCTCGAGATCCGGGGGCTGTTGCCACATGGTGAGGCCAGTTTGAGTTCAGGTCTGGTTCTGGTCTGGGTCTGGAAGAAGTGTGCCAATGCCTCGTACGTCTTCGCGGAGAATTGTTGTCGCCAAAGAGGGCTGTCATGGAGAGGAGTTGTCGTCAGCTACCGAGGCATGGGTTTGTCACCCGGTGTCGCTTACGTACCGAGCTCCGAGCAGCTCGGGGTGGTGGATGGATGGGGTTTAATGGGATTGTAGGGCTGGCTGTGGGATAAATAGATTCAATCGCTAGGGCCAATGGCTTCACAGACATTCGTATAAATGGCGGAGTGGCGGCTGGGAGTAAGGCTGAAGGGATTGCCGGGACGACATTTCCCGCAACATGGCGGTTTCACGATTCAATCGCCGAAGCCCGGATCAGCATCACCGCTGCTGTTCTCCCTTCCCTCTCTCAGCCGCTCCCAACGCTGGTTCTCGTCGTCGAGGCCATCGTCTTCGCTGGCTAGTCTAGGCCGGGGGCGGCGCCTCGGTGGAGCCACCGGCCCAGCCGTGGCTTGCTCCAGGCCAGCCACGGGAGTGGTTTTTCCAAGGATGAAGAATGATGACATCCATTGGGAGTGGCTCGCCGGAGCCGGAGGCGGCACTTGCTGGAGTGCTGGACGTTACACTCGAGTCATCAGGCTCCGGGGGGTACGGGATAGGGGGAGGCCTCTTTGGTTGTTCATCTCGGCCATCCCACTATCTATCCCATTTTCGCGGTAGAACCTGAGTCGAACATGTCGCCTTGGGAGCGCCGATTGAGGGAGTGAGTGGGATAATCCTTGGGATCGAAATAGAGTCCATACGAGAAATGACGATAGTCCGCGTACTTGTGAGGCAGGGTTGCACAATTACCGTTGGAGTGGTCGGCTTGGCAGCGCGGCGGTGTATTTTTCGGGACGCCCAAGGACCCGGCGGCCCACTGTGAAGTGGCGGCCGTAGCGCCCATGGCCCGGTACATACAAGAGCCTACGTAGCACGGCAGTGGCCTACCGAAAGCACAGGGAGCCCTGGGGAGCTGGGGAGGGCCCACGGTAGCTACGACGGGAGGTGCCAGCGGCTTGACGGCCATGTTCCGTAGCCAAGGTCAGAGCAGAAGAGGTTTTTCTCGAATTGAGGTGTTTTCTGTTTAAATGGTGTCTGGCCAAAGCCGTGTAGATGCCATTGTCGGACAAGTACGCATAGAACTAGTGTCTTTTCGTCCGATGCTTCTGGTCTCTGCCCGACGCTAACACGCACCCTCCAGTTCCGCTGGGTGCCCGGAGAAGCTGCTGGGCTCCTCACTGCCCTGAATCCGAATGCCGCTACTCCGTGTATTCCGTCCCCTACGACCTACGACCTACGACCTACCTGCGACCTACCTACGACTAGTACCTCTAGAGGAGGTACTAAACCCAAACGCTCGCTGGGCGCCCTGCGGTACTGTGCCACTGGGCTAGGTGCCTTGGTCACTGCCCACTGGACTGGGGGCATGGAATCCGCGCTCCGCCCCCGCCTTTTCGGGGTCTTCTCAGTAAAGTTCCCACCCCTCCGTCTCCAATTCCCTTTTCTTTTCCGGGTTTCTTCACTGTTCAAGGCTGCCTTATTCCCACCGACAGCCCGTCGTTCTGCGCGTTTGCCGTCCATGCTGTCGCGGGTACCGAAATAACCTGTCATCTATTACGCAGCTATTACGCACCTCTTTTGCCGTCCGCCGGCGTCGTTCTGTCCGACTCCGCCCGTCCTCCCGCGTGCCGTCTCCATCCATCTTGGCCGTCCATCTCCGTCGTTATTCCCAGCGCCCAAAGCCCAAAGCCGAAACAACCGATACGCCCGCGCGCCCCTTGTGCTTCCCCCCCGTTTGCGTCTTTGCGTCCACTGTTCTGTTCCCGCTCACTGCGCAGCAGCGCTTCCCGTCAGTTTATTCCCGGCTGGCGACACCACAGCAGCGCGTGCGCGTGTGCACCAGAGCCAGAGCCTCAATCCGTTGGCTCGTTGGTAGAGCCAGATCGCGGCCCGGGATTACGCAGGAATTACTCGCCATCTCCTCGGGTCTGGAGACGGCGAATGTAGTGGCTGCACAAGCACCGGCTCGATGGACCTGTCTCAGCGCCCTAATCCGCACCACGCGCATCCGCAGCCCCAGCACCAGCACCAGCACCAACAGCTCCAGCTCCAACATCAACACCAACAACACCAGCACCATCAACATCCGCCGCAGCACCAGTCGCATCAGCTCGCGCACCACGCGCACCATGCGTCGCCCTTCAGCACTGCGCGCGGCGCCTCTTCCCATTCAACGGCTGGCGGCCCTGCGCTGACGCCGGGATCCGCATCCTCCACCTCCGTCGTCACCTCCCCCACTTCCGTCTCCCACCAGCTGCCTTCAGCTTCCCGAAATGCTTCAAGCTCTCGCCATCATCAGCCGAGCGACTATCAGCAGGACAGCGACGACCAGGAGGACACTAAGCCTATCAATGGCGATGAGCCTCCCAAGAAGAAGCAGAAGCGCAACAAGCCCACGCTGTCGTGCCATGAGTGCGTGGAGCGCAAGACCAAGGTGCGTAGTTCATTCCCGACGACTTGCATCCCTCTATCCCCGTCTTGTATTCCTGGTTATCTCGGTTGAGATGTGCCCACTTCTGCCACCCCAGATCTCAACAATAACCTGTCACAATCCTCTATCCTCATTGGCCAATGGCCCACGCATATCTCGTGTTCATCTCCTTGATCTTGATAATGTCGCAGCTGGATGTTCTTGCCGAATCACTAACGACCGCCAATAGTGCGATAGAGGCCGACCACACTGCCTTGCTTGTAAGAACACCCGCTATTTTCCTCTCTTTCGCGGTGGTACTAACTCCCGCCAGGTATAAAACGTCAAACCGAATGCAGATATGCTCATGTCGCAAATCTCCTCGAGTATGCTGTCTCCCGACTGCTTCCCTCGCTTAATGCTGACCACTATGTAGGGAGACGACTCGGTCAGCGGCCAATGGCCGACGGATGACCAAGGCTCCCAAGAAGAAGGCTGATTCTAGTGGCAAGTCGCCAATTCCCAACATCGCCGATCGAGGCATCTCCAATGATCCGGGGGCCACATCTAGAGGAGCTGTCGCCCTCTCCATCGGCCTTCTCTCCAACGTTCCCTACTCGTTACCCACCGCCAGCAATGTCTTTGGAATTGGATCGGAGCACCCCTTTGCAAATTACTGGACCTGCGAGGGAGGCTTACCCGAGGTCATCTCCGTCCTCCCGGAAAAGATCCAGGCCGACATCCTGCTGAGCCGCTACTTCGAGTGTGTCGACCCCGTTTATCCCATGATTCATCGACAAACCTTTTACGCGGACTATGAGCACTTTTGGCAAATGGGGCAGCCAGAGAAGAATGATGTGGACCCGTCGTTCATCGCTATGATCTTTGTAATGCTGGCTCTTGGCACTCAGTTCGTGACAACGTCAACATCACCCCGGGAGCGAAAGCAGACGGCCGAGTTCTACGCATCGGCCAGCAACCAAGCCTTACGGGTATCATCCTATCTGAGCAGCGCCTCATTGCGCTCAATCCAGGCCATGGTGCTCATGACATATTTCCTCATAAACGACAACCACGCATCAGATGGATGGGCGTTTGCGGGCATCCTGATCCGGCAGGCCTATGCCATGGGCCTCCATCGCGACCCAAATATTGGTGAGTATTGCCCCGTGAAAGCCCAAAACGCGTAATCTAACTCTGCCCAGTAACACCCAATGCTAGTCTCTTTGAGAAACAGCAGCGGAGGAAACTCTGGCAGGCCGTCTTGCTTCAGGATACATTTCTGACAGTACTCCTGTCTCTACCACCCTCAGCAACACATACCGATGTGTCTGTCGAGGACTTGTTGGATGATGGCTCCTCGATTGCTAATAGCGACCCTACGGACACGGCATATATTCGAGGCTCTTGGACGCTCGCGAACCTGGTTCAGGAGACAATCTGCTCCCCCAGGTCATTAGACGTGCCCATCTGCACTACCGCAAGGCACAAGTCGAAATTGATTGCCGACTTCCGAGCTGTGTATCGATCGTTTCCGGATGTGTTTAGATCATGGGATCCGGATAGCATCACTGCACTGTCCAAGACCAACAAGCGGGTCGTTCGGCAGACGTTATTCCTAACGAGCAACTACTTCCACAACTTGATGTTGGTTCACGCCTCCGAAAGCCCCGATGTTCCAGTCAACATCCGGGGCACGCTCGAAGCGGCACACGACGCCATCAGCGCATTCTTCTTATTGTTCGCACTTCTTGAGACAGAGGCTCGGGTTTGGTGGGTCTTTAACCATCGGGCGTTTTTGGAGGCG
This sequence comes from Ilyonectria robusta, assembly GCF_021365365.1. Taxonomy (NCBI): domain Eukaryota; kingdom Fungi; phylum Ascomycota; class Sordariomycetes; order Hypocreales; family Nectriaceae; genus Ilyonectria; species Ilyonectria robusta. The sequence goes on along the minus strand of NW_025764436.1, from coordinate 538,896 downwards.
TTGTGCATCGGAAATGTTCTTCGTGAGGCGTCTCGGGAGCCCGGCGGCTCAGAGGCCATGGCGAGGGATCCGCTGCTTGTGAGGGCGAAAGCTGATATTAGTAAGTGGACTTGGTGAACTGTAGCTAGCGAGAACCTGCTAACATGGCAATAGCGAGGATGATTCAGATCATGCAGGTCATGGGTGAAGACTCCGATGTGGCTCGGACGCGAGTGCAGGTACTGAGCGAGTTTCTTGTGTGACTCGAGGATGAGTTCACAGACAACGAATAAATGAAGCACGCGTGGGGACGATTTTGTTGATGTTTGGATTGCATGACGGATAGCATGGCGCTCTGCATGGGATCGAGTTGAGAAGGGTCGACTGAAGACGGGAAGTTTCACCATGTGTGGTGCGAACAGGGGGTTCTGGATCATGTTAGTTGGATATACCTACGGTTCATTTGGATCATTTCTCAACGATGCGAACGAGCGGAATATTGAAGAGGCACGTTTTAGACCCCTGCAATGACCAGTTCTGCGAATGCACTTACAAGTTGGTTCCACCAAGCCTTACGCAGCAAGCCTTAACTTGTGCAGCACGCCTTACGTACGATTCAGTCGACAGCTCGCCAGGGGAGCAGATTACGGCGCGTCCAACGGTAAGCCAGCCGCAAGCCGACAGAAGGTGGATAGAAGGGTTCCCGTTCTCGGCAGCATGTTCATCTGGTGTTGCAAAAGGAAAGGGTCCGGAAGGAGATGCCGAAGGCGCCCGGCCCCACATACGGGCCTTGCTTGCAATTGAGGCGACCGGGGCAAGTGATTGGAGGACCAGGACAAGCGTGGACGGGGGCTGAGCGAAGGACTCGTCAGCTCGTCGGCGCTGATTGGCTGGTGGTGGTGATGGGCCACAACCAGCCGCGATGAGTGGGTTGATGAAGTCGATTGATTGCGCAGCCTGGCCCGCTTCCCACGCGGAGACGTCGACGAGGGACAAGGGACGAGGGACGAAGAAGACTTGCCTTGTACAGCAGTAAATACAACGGGCAGACCGACCGGGGCCTTGCGCCATAACGCACCAGCGCCATGACGCCAGCAGCCCGAGTACCGCGTACGTACTATACGAATATAGGCGATGACGACGAGGACGAAGGGTTCAATTTCCCCGAGTTTGTGGGTTTTTGGCGCTTTGCCTCATGGCCTCATAGTCTCATCCCTGTTTGGTTTGATCTTCCCGTTCCTGGCGTCTTTGCAGCTGGTGCCGGCCCAGTTGCGTTCATTGTGTCCCCCAAACGACTTGCCAGCTTGGGGCGTCTTCGTGATCCCCCCAAAAGGGCCCACAGTGCCTACGTACCTGTCCCATGGCACCGCGCGTCCCTCGCACCCTCTAGAGTCTTATCGGCCTCGCCTCTGCCCCAGTCCTGGTCGCAGTCAACTGCGCTTTTGCATTGCACAGCGCCTCTTTTCCAGGCACCCTTCATTTGTACCCTTTCCCGCCTGACATTCACGGCATTCCTGCCTTTTCTCTCTTTCCTTTCATCGGATACGCACCTATTTAGCCATCTGCCTGAAGCAAACGTATACGTGGATCCTCGATCCTCAACCGCCGCTGCCTACCCCCCCTCGGCTCTGAGGCACATCGTGACATTCGACGTTTCCAACGCAAGAGTCGAGTTCTGGTGGCCTAGCCCAACATGCGCGGCCTCACCAAGGCTGCCGCCTTTTTGCTGGCGCCGGCGCTGGCGAGGGCTTCGTCTTTGAGTCTGAATGGTGGGTTGCCTGCCTCGCTCGCGCTTACACGCCGCTCCCCCCACCGCAGCCTGACTGACACCGCGACAGAGCCGTGGGCCATCGTCGACTTGGATATCCCCACGGGGAAACATGATATCGACTCTCTGGTAATGACAAACCTATCCGGCCGTTGTCAACTTTCATGCCGCCCGCCGGGCCCCATGTACTAACGCATCCTCGCGCAGACCCTCCGCCTCGACATCCAGGAAACCGAGGACATCTGTGGCCCGACCAAGCTCCGCGTAAACGGCCACCACCTCCAGCAAAAAGAGGATGGCTCCGGATCCGGCGTCGTCCCCGTCGGCGAGGACATTATCCTCGGCGCCCACTGGGTCTTCTCCTGCATCAGCTCCAACGCCGGGCCCGAGGCGAAGCTCCTGCGCTTCACCGTCGACCGCCTGGACGGCGAGCCCGTCAAGGACCTCGACTTCGCCATGACCTTCCGCCAGACCACCCCGGCCGTCATCCTCGAGCTGGGCGGCGCCGCCTCCGCCTCCGCCTTGATAGAGGCCCAACCGGGGAATGACAGCCCTCCGGCCCATGAACGCCCGTCCCAAGAGATGCCCGACCCGGATGACGAGCTCCAGGCTCAGATCCACGAGCTCGAGCTTCTGCGCGACCAGGTCGACGAGCTGATGGAACTCATCCACGCCAAGGAGATGGCTATCCGCGAGCGCCTCGGCGGCAACGACGACCATCACCGGCGCCCCCCGCCTCCCCCGATCTTCATTATGCTCAAGGAGTGCAACGACGTGCAATGCGTCGTGCGCGCCCTCGCCGACAAGGTCAAGCACACGGCCGGCGGCCTGTACGGCGGCTTCTTCGCCCACGGGCCCGGCCACGAGCACGAGAACGGTCATGGATGGGATCACCCGGATCGCAAACGCCCTCACCACGGAGATGGAGGCCACCACAAGTTCCCTGGCAACCACTCGCGACCCTTCCCGCCGCCGCCTCCTCCGTTCTGTCCTCCCTGCCACGCGCCGCCTCACCCTCCTCACCATGGAGAGCACCCGCCTCCTCCCCCTGAAGATGGCGAGCACCCGTTCCCTCCTCCTCCTGAGGATGGTGAGCGTCCTCCTCCTCTTCACGACGGCGACCGACCCCATCCGCCTGATTATGACGATGTCTCTCCTCCTCCTCCTCCTGGCCAGGCTCCCCACGCGCCTTTCGACGAGTTCCCTCCTCCGCCGCCGCCTCCTCCTCCTCACCATGGCGATCATGAGCATGGCGATCATCCCCCACCCCACGGCGAGCCTCCGTTCGATCACCACCGCGGTGGTCCCCACGATGGCCCTCATGATGGAAGACCTGGCGACGACGAGTTCTCTATGCACCCTCCCCCTATGGAGTCTGACGAGGACGAGCGCCCCTCTCCCCCTGATCATGAAGGCCACCCACCTCCTCATCGTCATGGACACGGCCCACACGGTCCCCACGGGCACGGCGGACACCACCATCCTCCGGTATGTCCAAATCTGTGAAAAGAAACCCCTAGTTTTTGCTAACATCATTCTTAGCCTCGCTCCTTTCTCATGGGCTTCGGTATGGCTGGGATTGCCCTCGCCCTCTTCTGCATAATCGGCCTTGGTTACATGCGCCGCCGCGCCAACCACATGACACCCGAGTCCCGTCGTGCCCTTCACCGAGAGCGTCGCACTCGTGGATACGCCCTGCAGACCGCAATCCGCCGCATTCTAGCCCGGTGGACCGGCGACTACGACGAGGAGAAGCAGGCCATGCTTCACCACCGATCCTCCAGCGAAGACAGCGTCACCATGGAGCAAGAGATTGCGCGGTTCCGCGAGGCTGCCTTTATGGTCGAGGGTCTTGTTGCTGCTGAGGAGGGTCGCACCCACCGAGATATGGCTCCCCGGGGTCCTCCTCACCACTTCCACCCTCATCCTTACTACCACCCTCACCCTCACCCTCATGGACCTCCTCCCCCCCATGGACCTCCTCCTCACCACGGCCCTCACCACGGCCCTCCTCCCCCTGGTCCCCCTCCTCATGGTCCTCCTCCTCCACACGGCCCTCCTCCCCCGCCGCGTCCCCCCATGATCCCCGAGGACGTCCCCGCGGCGCAGTACCCCGGCTTCATGACTGGTCAAGAGCGTCTGCCCTCGTATGACGACGAGACCCACGACGCCTCCGTTGTCTCGGACGGGTGCCGCTATATGCCCGGCGCGGCCCACTACTCGCCATCCACCACTGCATCCACCACCAGTGATTTGCTTGGAGACTCCAAGCACTAGAATGTGGAATGTTCTACCATGTCCCTCCTCTTTGTAACTCCTGTTTGATGTTTTCTTGGTCATAGAGTTTTTTCAGGGGGTCCTCCATTAATAACCCTTGCTCCTCTTTGGTTCATTGTTTCTTGCGCTTCCGATAACCCCCAGCGCTTGTATATCGTATACGAGCGGGACTTTTTCTTTTTCTAGGCGTCTTTTTCTTAGCTATGGGTTAAAAGATGAATGATTGAAGCCCGTATATCAAGTACTACATAAATACAACTAAATACCAACCCCCTTTTCTCTATCCACATGCAATGTCTATGAACTCAGAAGATGCAATTGCCCCTCTTCCTAGCCGTAGATGAACTCCTCGTAGTTCTTAGCTAGACGTGCCACGCCGTCTTCAAGCGTCCACCCCTTGACCTCACACACCTGGCGGCATATGTCCTCGAGTGCGGTGTCCATAAATTCGCCAGCCGTGTGCAGATCGCTCTCGATGAGGATGCGATCGTCAGGCACAACACGCAGAACTTCGTCAGTCTTGGCGCGGCCAGCATCTGTACTCAGGTTGACGGAGGCGGAGAGGGATATGAAGATGCGCGCAGGGATCGCTGGGTGCAGATACTGCTTCAGGACTTCAACACTGGCGCTGAAGGAGTGTAGGCAGATTCGCGGCGGGTAAGGCCGTTCCTTTGCGTCATCCTCATCCTCCGAGTCCGATGAGAAATCCTCGGCGCCTTGTGCAACCATCCGGCGCTTCCTCCGCGTCATTACCTCCCGCTCATGTCCTTTCCACGTCGTGGCGAGTGTTTCATGCAACACCCCATGCGCCTGCACGCCATGGACGCTCACGGCGCGGCGCATCTTGGCTGCGAGACGCAGCTGCGCTGCTAGAACAACGCGCTGGTGCTCCATTCGGACGCGGTGCGGACTGAGCAGTCGACCCTCGCGCCCGCCGGGCGTCAGGCCGTCATCGCGGGAGTCTTGGGCGGAGGCGTTCCAAGCCTGCGGGAGGCGGAAGGCCTTGTCGAGGCCGATTTCGCCGACGAGTGCGTGCGGGTGGTCGAGGAGGCGAGTTTGCGTGGAGGAGATGAAGGCAGAGATGGGGATGGGGGTTGGAAGCGAGGCGAGGAAGGACGGAGAGGGTGCCGGTGCGAGGACGGAGGCATAGTGGGCCGCTTTTGCGGCGGCGGCGGCGTCTTCGGTGGAGATTCCGGAGGTGTGGTCGGCGCCGGGGCCGGTGACGGAGGTGGCGGGCCGGTATGTGGGCTCCGGTGCTTGGTCATCGTACAGCTGGTGGGAGAACCAAGGATGCCAGCCAAACGCCGGGACGACAAATGTCTCGGGCGGACCAGCAGAACCATCGCCGCTCGCCCCCAAGCGGCGTGCGAAAAAGGCGCTCTGGTCCAGGGCGGGATGCCGCGCTGCCACGTCGGCGACGAGATCCTGGTCCTGCGACCGGGTCGACATGACGGTCAGGCCGGCGGCGCGCATGGCGGGGAATTCCGCGACCGACGCCATGGTGTCGGTCGGGTGGCAGTGGGCGTCGCAGACGGGGAGGTGCCATGGGAAAGGGAGTGTGTCATGCCGGCGAGCGCTGTCGCGATGTCCTTCGCGGTCATGCGCTTTGTCGTCGGGGTCATGGGGGTGTTGCTGGCACATTGTGTCACTTCGCCGGGGCGAAGAAGGGTGTGGAAATGACAGTGCTAGTGCAAATCGGCGCTTCCCCAGATTTTGAGGAGTGTGGTGGGTGTGAGTTCTGGAGGGTGTCGACGTGTTCACAGCTTCGTGACCGGGTTTGAGCTGTGTGGTGGGCTCGGGTGAGATGAGATGGTGGTGGTGAGTGGATGATAATGGTGTGAGTGCGGAGAATACGATGTAGTGGGACTATTCCGCATTACATGGCGACGAGGAGTGGGCGCCAATCATTGATTGATGTTTGAGGCTAAAGTTGTGCTACCAACTGCAATTCTTAGGATAGAATTATTACCTCTATACTGAGTGTATATCTCATTAATACGAATCCCTTTTTACAATGGATTTCCATCTATGGCATATAATGTTAATTGGTCAATTTGCAAGGTTAATGCATTTACGTGAGCTTTTTAAGACCGTGCTCCCAATCACACATTGGCAAAGGTCCAACATCGCTCATAGTCTCACTAACTGGTTTATGACGGGTCTCATAATAAATATGGATATGGGCTCGTTCAACGCAAGGCTGCTTCTCCAACTTGATCTGGAGGTCTTGGTTGGCATCATGGGCAACTTCCAAACGCTCGTTTCGGTCAATGACAATATCAACCTCGACGAGCAAGCGTGGGCCGCTGTGGTATGCACGGGCAGTATCGATCCGTTCGAGTACTAGGGAGTGCGTCATGGCTACATATCCAGTTGAGCTCTATCTTTCTGAGGACAGGGAATCGTCATGACTCACATATATAAGTGATGAGTTGAAGTACCTCACGGTCGGTGGTGACTCCAATCAAGATTTGGAACTCTTCGTATGCTGTTCCCAGCCAGAACCCGGCAATGAGAACCGATAAGGCGATGGCTCCAGCATGATCAAGCCACCATCGCAACTTACTACCACCCACGGAGGTAAGGATACCGAAACCGTTGATAAGCATATCATTCCGGTGATCTCTCCAGAGAATATCAACCTGCGAGTAGGTGTCCTTGGCCGTCCAGCATAGGAAGAACGGGACGAGTTTAGTGACAAATACTCCTGCACAGCGATGACCGATAGCAGGTTGAACCCTTTTGTCTCTTCCTCTGATCCAACTGCCAGATCACGGCCCTATAAGACTATCAAGACAAACGAAACTAAAAACATAACGACGGAGAATACAATGTTGCCCGCAGTGAAAATGTGAGCGCCCCCAGAGGGAAATTTATTGGGGTCGACCTTGTCCACGTCGCGGTGCAATAGGTAAAGCATTCTGCCAGACATGGGATCGAAGATGGAGTCCGCCATGGTGGTGAACAGCGACAGGGATCCAGAGGACACTGATCCGTAAAGCTGCAGGCCGGAGAGGAAAATATTGGCGACGAGAGACCCCTTGACGTACATGAGGGTATTTTTCCCCGTGAGCATCCTTGGACTCTTGCTCGTGTTCATCGACCGACTTCAGCATCGACCGGATGTTCAGTGGCCGATCATCGAGGCTTGGCTGTACATCAAATTACCCTTCCGGACCGTCGCCAAGCAATTTCACAGCTGGGTAGTAGAGAAGTAGGAACTAACAGAGTCACTGGTTACTATAAGCGGCAGAACTATGATGGCAAACTGGCATTCCATAAACTGGTGACTATAACCGACATTTCTCTAGCTGAAATTTATAAACTAAAATTTGTACAAGCTGAAGTTCTTACAGGCCGAAATCATTCTGTACTAAAACTAACAGATTTCTTCATTGTTGGAGACTTGTTCTCAGCCTCGTTTGCATGTTTAAGGCCTCCCTTCAAAATCCCCCTAGCCACTGGAGATTCACAGCGCTTTCGTTTTGTTGCCTTTGTAGTCTCTTCGCAAGAAAGTACGGGCGTGCTAGGTGCTGGGGAGGTGCCAAAAAGGAGCCCCTCTAGTGTTATCTCCCCAACTTCATTTCGAGGTTCCGTTTCCTTGCCCTCTTGTCGTCCGAAGCCGCGTCCGATCTTCAACCTCTTTCCAGTGGGACTGCCCATGCCCTGTGCTTTTCCAACATTTCTATAGCCCCTAATTATATCGGCTCTACCAATATTAGGTCTCTTCTTCTGCCCAAAAAGGCTTTTTGTCGCAAAGTGATCTTGATACCCGAAACGTACTGGCACAAAAGGGTTGAATCCAAGCAGTGAGCCTGCCCCTTTTTGCTTATATAGGTCAACTCTAACGGGCTTATCCCACTCCCGTCCAGAACGGCGGTTTGGATCAGGCGGTACCAGGCCAGAATTTGCTGACAGACCATGGCTTTCAGACAAGTCGGGTGTAATAGACTTGTCGAAAGGTACGGAACCTGGCTCAATATGGTGGTTTTCAATATACGCCTGTAAGTCTTCCTCGGGTAGTTCGTGTGCCCATTTTTGCCCTGGTATCGGTCCCCATTCCTCGACCCAAACCCCGCATTGCTTCCAAAAGCTCTTGATGGCCGAATAAGCTATGCTTTCGATTTCATCGTGGGAAGTAGTTTCGTACTGAGGACAACTTTTTAGCCATTTTACCTCCTTAGCCACTAGATAGCGAAAGCGATTGACAGGCTTAGATGCTTCAGGGGCTACCAATGTCGTTGCATCTTGTACAACTTCCTTCTTCTCGCTTGGCTGTCCGTAAAGAAGAGGTCGGGTGGGCTTGAGTTGTTTGTGGCTAGATTCGTGGCCCCATGGACCTGTTGGCTGTATAATTAAGTCGGAACTTGAATCTCGATGAGCTAAAGGGGCGTCGAGTGGCAACGGTGTGCCCCATTCTTCCCGCCATACACCCTCTTTCACCCAGTCGAGCCAAATATTATACTGGGCGCTGGTGCGGTAGGAGGCTATGACACTATGAGACAGCTTTGTCGGTAGTCCTCGGGCTTCGTTTACTCTACTAGCTCGGGTTTGAAGGCGGCTCAGCTCTCTCCTCACTTCGGACTCGAATTGCTCAGATGGAAATGATCCCGAAGCAATGGGTCTCGATATAGGGGGCCCGCATAGGTCGGCTAGTGAGCTAGGGTCGATGGGCGAGCCATTCGGGAAATAATAGTCCCACTTCATGGTTTGGGGGAGATAAATATAGGAGAAAATTATGAGATGTCGGAGTTTGAAGATAAATCAAAGAGGATGCCACAAAGATTAAGTAGTTGTGGAGGTAAGAATGGGAGTCTTCCATGAACACAGAAGGAGTTAGCAAGATCAAGAAAGAAAGTACCATGAATACAAGGCGGCACAAAGGTACAGTGGGGTAAACAATAAAGACAAAGGTACAGGATTAAACATCAAAGAGTTTCGAAAAGAGAATGGGCGGGTGTCATGAATATAAAGGAGTGTGAAGATGAAAGCGGAATGAACAATGCAGGAAAGTATGAGGGGAAAGCATCAAGACAAAGGAGATGTGTATCACCCATTTTATCAGTTACGAGTTCAAAACTCGGTACAATACAGAATTTAGTAGGACACTTACAGTCACGCTATTTTTAAATCGCAAAGGACTCTGAGGAGGACTGGGATTGAACGATTAGTTACTATTTGCGTCGAGACACGCTACAACTGAGAAAGCTTCCTAACAGTCTGGCGAACTGACCCTCTGACGAACTGACCCTCTGACAAACTGACAAACTAACCCTCTAACAAGCCAACAGACCACCCGAGATTCCTACAATCTCTTTCTCTTTGCCGGAGGCCCCTCACGAACCAGCTTGGTTGTCTCTGCAGTTCCAAGACCCTTCTTAGCAATACTCCCCGCCTCACTTGAATCACCAGTAGGCTCAGCTCGCTTGGCACTGCTGGTTTTGGCATGAACAACCTTTCCATCCGTTCTTGGCGATGGCTTCGCACCTGCATCGGGTAGCTCAGTTTGGGTGCCCTGTGATGTAGCAGGTCGTTTATGTCCAGGAGCAGGTTGTTTATGTCCAGGAGCAGGCTGTTTATATCCAGGAGCAGGTTGTTTATGTCCAGGAGCAGGTCGGTTCTCAGGGCTGCTTGTTCTTCCCCTGGGGAACCTGGTCTCACGTCCACACTTAGCACAAAGACACTCTTCACCAACGGCCTTCCTCTCGGTGGCTGCTAATGCTTTCGCAGCTTGTTGTTTCCGGATATATTCGTGAAAGTCCTCGTGTGCCCATACCAGCCCCGGGATTGGTCCCCAATTCTTCCTCCAAATCCTGCACTCCTTCCAAAAGTCCTTGATGTTTGTATAGGCTTCGGCTTCGAGTTCGTCGTCGGATTTCTCCGTGGCATTTGCATAGTCCATTAGATGTACTCGTAACCATTCGACCTCCCTGGCCATCAGAGAACGGAAGCGGTTGATGGGTCGAGATGGTGCGTCAAGTTCAATGGGGGCTTCGGGTTGAGCTGCTGTTGTCGCATCGAGTGTAGCTTCGTTCTTCTTGGGCATCCCTCCAAATAATGGAAAAAGAGGTTTGGGGTGAGATGCCAACTCGTGGCTTGGGGGAGCCGGCTTTGGCTGCTTCTCATGGCCCCATAGAGAACTTGGCACCGCGTGGGAGGTGGGACAAAAGGGCAAGGAATCCGGTGACGACGCTGGGCCCCATTCTTCTCGCCAGATACCTTCCTTAACCCAGTTACTCCGGACGTAATTCTGGGCGTTAGTGTAGAAATCGCTGCTGGCATCGAATGGGATCAACTTATTTTTTGCCTTGCGCCCGAGCATTTGTTCCGCTATAACACGATCCTGCTCTCGCTCAACTTCGTTTTCGAACTGTCCCCACGGATTCGATGCGGAAAGATCAATACCCTCTTCATGGTAAATCGTAGACATTGTTTCAAAGTGCTGAAGATTGTCAGGAGGAATGAGGATGACAATGTTGAAAAAAAGGAGATGGGGAAGGTGACAGTCAGGGGGGGCAACAAACAAGAAGGAATTACGAAGTTAAATATCAAAGAAGGTCGTCAAAAAGTAGGAAACTGACGGTCGGAGGGGCTGTGAAACAAAGGATTTGTGAAGACGGTGATAGGAGGAATTTGCCAACGGAGTCGGGGAATGATGATCGGAGGGAGCCGTGAGAACAAAGGATCTCGCAAAGATGGCGATGTAAGGAGGCTGTGAAGATGAGAACAGAATGGAGTCGCTCAAAGTCTAACAGCAAGGAAGCTTTGAAGCGGTGAATACAGCCTGATGTATGATGGAGTACCGTGTCAAGGGCAGAAAGAAGCTCAAGGCGAGAAAAACAGGGCGGAGCAGGAAGAATGTATGATGGTTGTTACACAAGCCGGCTCGATTCAGCATTCAGCTGCCGCCACTAGCTCCTCTTCATCACGAACCGCCACGTATTCACTCAATAAGGTCTAGGCATCCCTTTTGCTTCCTTTTCCTCTTCAACAATAGCCGTCCTTCTCGCAAGCCTGGCTTGTCTAATACTAGTGCTGGCTGTCTCCTACTGGTGTGGCTTCATACAGGGACTATTGGAAGTACGCATGCTCAATATGTTGATATGTGACATTAACTAGCGTTTGTCCTAAATTAATTGTACTCTCTTGGGTCCTGAGGCAGACATTGCTTCGTTTGCCTCCCGTCCCTGTCATGTTTGTTTCCTCCTCCTTTTGTTTACATCTTCTCCCAAATTTCTGCTCGTTACTCGTTCTTTGGCAACACCGGTTGCTACTCTCGCCATGTCAACCCCAGAACAACCCAGTCCAGATGCGCTGTTCTCGCTTGTTGCCTATCATGGCAACATGGAGGCACACGAGATTATCCAAAGTAATCCTCATTTGGTGTCCATCCTCCCTGGGAAAACCAACCCCGCCTACCCTGATGGCCTCCAGCGAGGCATCACCATCAGGTTCGGTATGAGTCGAAGGCCCAACGGGAATGTTCTTGCATCAATCGGGCGAGATAAGACCATGGTTGAGATCGTCACGCCAACGCCGACCAAGGAAGACCCTCGATGGAACCAGGTCTCGCGAGTTCAGGTTTCCTTCGAAATCGATCCAATCACCCAGGTCGTGATGATTCACGATCAATCACCCAAGGGAACCACCGCTACATTTGGTAAGAAGGCTCAGTCCTTCGAACTCACCCGACTTCCCCGACGCGTCGCGGCAACCAGCCATGTCAATACCAAACTCCAATTCCCTCCAAACGTCAAGTTCAAACTCATTTGGCATGTTAATTCCCTCACTATTCAAAACAAGGTCTTGCCGAATATGTGCGATCCATGTTTTGCCCCCACGATCACGGAGCCAACCCAACCTACCAGCCCGCTATCTCCCATCCACCCTAGGACTAGCGGACTTCCGGGGATCCGGTTTGCTTACGCAAGAACGCTGGGTTCTGGCAGTTCTGCATCGGTCTCTTTGGTGTTGAACATCGATACTGCTCAGCACATGGCCGCGAAGGCCATCCCATAGACTAGCAAGAACAAAACCGGCGATGCATTTATATCCTTGAAGCGTGAGGTCGAGACATTGGCAAGACTCTCTCATGTAAGCCCCACGATTCCGATTCCTTTATCATGAGCTCGATTTAACCAAATGGCAGGCCAATATTATCAGGCTGTTCGAAGTCCAGGGGTTGGACCCAAGCCAAACCGCCGTCGACCAGTTCAATCGCCCATCTGTGATCCTTTTGATGGAGCTTGCCAGTGGCACTGTCAGAAGTCTCATGGAAACAGATGTGTTCAAAACTAACGTATTGAACTATCTTCTCTATGATTGTCTCCAAGCGCTCGATTATCTCGATTCAAATGCCGTCATTCACAGAGATTTAAAGCCTGAAAACATCCTCTGGAAGATGGTTGGTGAAAAATATGTGTTTCTCCTCGCGGATTTTGGCGTCAGCAATTCGGCAGATCGCGCCTGTTCGGTTTCGGGAACTTCGGGCTACATGGCACCCGAGATTCGGGAGCCTGGAAAGGTAAGGAGCACATCTAACTGAATCTTGGACTGCGGTGCTAATTATTTTCCCTTTTTTCAGCAAAGCGTAAAATCAGACGTATGGTCACTTCTTGTTACCTCGCTTGAGGCGTTCGACACTGAAAACTTCCGAGACACCATTCGCAACTCATCCCATGAAGTGATTGCAAAGGTACAGGCTATTTGTGAGATGGAAGCATTCAAACCCTTGCAGCCTATGTCACGCATAGACCCTCTTGAACGGGCATCCGCAGGGGATATGATTGATCTTTTGTTCCAAGGCGTCGGCCGCGCAACTCGAGTGTCGGAAACAGAGGAGCCTGACAACCAAGAGGCAACTGTAGCGATTCCAAGCAGCTCACCTCCAGCCTCTACTCTCGATGACGACTAGAGCTAAGTCACTCGAAGGTTACGTGGTGATGCGCTACTCCAACAAGATGGTTGTCGTGACCGTTGCCAGACTTTTGGGAACAATCAGCTCGGGAGTGGGCGGGAACGGGTGTCACTGCTTGCGAGAAAGGGTAAACAAGGTAGTATGGGGTGATGGGTGTCCGCAAGGGCAGGAATTAATAGACGGGGTAATTTTAGATGGAATGTTTGAAGAGGTAGAGACTCAATGTCATGTCGCGCGACCTAGCTTAATCACTGCTCCGGCCCAGCTTAGGTTGGAGCTTTTTTTTTCTGAATCAGAAAACCATTTGTCTTCGTCAGCTGTATATCCCAACTGTGAACCTCCGACACCCGTCAATATCACATGGTCGCTATGTCGTGGACTTGATACCTATCAGATGGTGGACTTGGGCAATATGGACCCGGTTGGCCCTGGGGATTCATTTTTGGGACCTCGTCGATATGACGCCCCTGAGCTCTACAAGCTTAGGACTGGAAAGGTGAGAGAAATTCCTCACCCGACTGAGCAGTGGGATTTGTTGCTGATACGATTTTTCCCAGAGAAGTTACAAGCAGCACATCTGGTCGCTTTTCGTCATCATAGCCGAAGCGTATGACCGCGAATTCCGAGAAACGCTTCGAGCCCGCCCAACTCAGGATATAATTGAACACGTTCAACGGGTTTCTGAGCTCGCAAAATTCGAGGCCTTGCGGCCCATGGCATGCTTGAACCCCGAGGAGCGAATATCGGCGGGAGACATGCTCGATATGATGTTTGGAGGCGAGGGCCGTTCAACTCCCGGAACAGCAGAGAATAGGGGTCATATTGACTGGCCAATCTAAGGTCAAGTCAACTCACATCCAGATCCCAGAATCGTCGCAAGACCCTAGGTGACTGGGTTTACCGATGGCTGGAGGATATACACTCGATTGGTTATGTGTTCTGTGCTCGGAAATAGAAAGCAAGCTCATGAGGTCATACGCACTCGATGTCCCAGCCTCATACTATTCGACCATTCACGCTGGGACACACGCGGCGAAGTGGGAGCTCCGTGACGAAAAGTAGATGTACCTTGGACTTCCAAAAGGGGTCAAACTCGCCGCATATCAAGCTCGCGTGCTGTGGCGACGTAGCGTCTCACTAACCCTCTCGGCGGTGGAGAGTTGAGTAGCATGCCTCGGTTGAGATCAATGTCATACATGCTTCCTATATCAAATGCAACTGCATGCCTGTTCTGCGCTGGCCACCACCCATCATCAACGCATCATGGCGCCAACGCACGCGAGAACCCCGCGATGCCGCCGCCACCACGACGGTTGAGGCCGGGAATTCAAGGGTCCAAGTGCTCGGTGAGAAGGTTGAAAGCCAGGCAGGAGAAAGAAGTCTAGCCTCTTTCAATCGGTGACAAGGGCGTCGTCGATCCCCCTCCGGTTTGTCGATTCCTCGGCCCCATGTGATGAGCAGATGGGGGGAGCTTGCGGGACGAGCTTGCGGTACCTGGGCGTTGCGGAGTGGCTGGGTGGTGAAGTAATTGGCAGGTTTGAGAATTAGAATTAGCATCTTACTGAGAGTGTGTGTGTGTGACTGGGCGGTTTCACAGTTTCACGGCTTCATGGTTTCACGGCTTTGCATTTGCATATCGGCGGCTTGTCTCGCGCCATCATGTTCATTCATCCATGTTCATCTCTGTTCATCTCTGGCTGTTCCATCAACACCACGACTCAACACATTCCCGTCGTCATCCCCCACCAAGACCCAGCACACCTCCGAAATAACCGAACCCACAGACTCTTGTCTCTTTGCCCATCCCACCCTCCTCTTTGTTCCAAGTCTTACGGCCACATTGTCTGCAGCGAACATGCACCAAAAACAATGGCCAAGGTACAAGAAACGCGGGGCAGACGGACAACTTCCAATGCCGCGCCATTGACATGTGATACCTACCTAGTTAGCAGCTTGCCGCCTCCTCCCCACACTTTCGCTCGCTCCACCTCCGCATTTTGATCTTCCCTGCACACCACAACTTCGCTCCCTCTCCACTCCTCCTCCTCCACTCCTCCTCCTCCACTCCTCCTCTTCCTTGTCCTCTCCTTATCCTCTCCTTATCCTCCTCCTCCTCTTCCTCCTCTTCCTCCTCTTCCTCCTCCACACTCGTCAATCATCAATCCCCTTCCATCCATCCCTCCCCTGCTCTCCTCCAACCACCCTCTATCCTTCAGCCAACCAATTCAACTCCTCAATCCGGCACTTTCCATCCTTCCATCCATCCACCCCGTCCACCCTCACTTACCACTTCAATACAACCCTCGCTCGCCCCCTCTCTGGCTTTCCCTTCAAGTCCACTCGCGCAGCCTCTCTTCCTGCCGTGTTACCCTCCTCTTCCCCCTTTGTTATCAACCCGCAGGTCGCCATAACAAATACGCACCCTCTACCGAGCTTTCCGTCCGCAGTTCCCGGCCACCGCGGAATCCACGTCTCGCTCCCCGACGTCGTCCTATATCCTCCTGTTCTGTTCCTCCCAGACCATAGTACTTGCTATACACACTTTGGCTCACGGGATCTCTTCACCGGCTGCAGGGGTGTCATGTAACCTTTTTAAAACTACCAACATACACTTGTCACCGATCTGATCACACTTCCTATTTCCTCTTTGCCATTTCCTCTTTATCGTCTCCCCTTTACCATCTCCGCTTTTCCTTTTCTTCCTCTTTCCCATTCTCATTCTCCCTTTCCCCGTGATTCAACCATCATTAGAATCACTCCAACTGCAACGGCCATCTCTCTTATATCTACGACATCCCACACCATACATATCTCCACCCAGACTGGACCATCTCGCTCCACTCTCTCCCTCCATCGTGTCTTTCCTGCATGGTTCTGTTATAAACCCTCCCATGGCGCTACTCAACCCCGTCTACGCCTTTATCGTCCCCTTTCTCTTCGTCGTCACTGTCCCTCTCGCCGTTTTCGCCGGCATCACCACCACCGTCGCCTTCTCCGTCCTCATCCTCCGTGTCCTCGCCGTCTACCTCGATGTCGCCATCTCCCTGATCCCTCACTACCTAGGCGGCCACAAGCCCCGTCCCTACCACCCTCATCCTCCGCGGCTCGAGGCTCTCAACGCCATCACTACCCATTTCTCCTCCTCGTCCAACTCCACGGCTTCCAATACGCCTCTGCGCCGTCGACGTCGCCGCCGCAGCTCTAGTGCCATATCCGGTACTTCCCTCACACCGGCCGCCAGCGAGACTGCCCTCGGCCTCCTTCCCAGCATCGGCCCGGAACGCGACTTTGAGGGTGTGGGCGGGTGGCGAGTCGCTGACGATGATGGGTGGACAACCATCAATTCACGACTTGAACTACCAGACAAACACCATGCCCGCAGCAGCCACCGCCCTCCATCAGGTCCAACTACTCCCGGCGAAGGCCCATGCCTCATGATGAAAAGCCGTGCCCCTAGCCCAGAGACCAAGCGCACCTCGGCATCCCCCAATAGCTCCCGGACGCGGACCCCCTCGGGACCACGAATTGCCTTTGCCACCAAGCCCCTCGTCGACAGCTACTTTCCTATGCTCACAGCTTCACCCAAGACCTCCAAGAAACCGGGTCAAGGAATGGTGGAGATTTAGACAGGACACAAGGATCGTCGAGTCCTATTCTGTCCACATGTACGTTACGATATAATGAATGAAACGCACTCCGGATTCGAAAAGCGTGACAAAAAAATCGGTCAGTCAGATAGACCATGATGGATGGTATCAAGGCGTTTATAGGTCGTTGATAATGAACAAGGAATTTGTGGGAAAGGGGCTGGATACGATGTCATAGCACAAGGGCATACACAACGGAGGCAAGGTCTAGGCTTTAACATGGAGACGTTGGAAATTATTAATCGATTTGCGTGTCTCTGTATCAGCTCAGTAATGAAACCACATTACCGCGATTGCGCCTGGTATATAAAACGCCTGAAACGCCATGTTTCCAAACCGTAGATCCCATCATCATCGTCATCATACCCATCATTCCCTAGCCATAACTGGCACTACAGCGTCTGCCAGAAGTAGTTGGCGTAAAAGTACCGCGAGAACTTCTTGTCCATGTTCACCACGTGCACATCGCCCTTGCGATCGTTGCGCACGACCGCCTTGGACCACTCGCCGTCCCGCCCATCGCGCTCCAGATCAATCCCCAGGCTGCGGTACACCTTCAGGCGCAGCAGCACCTCGTCGTCGACGGGGTCCCGCCGGCGCTGCGCGGCATCGCCCTCGACGCCCTGCAGCTCGAGCTCCTGCAGGCGGGCGGCCAGGTCGGCGGCCTGCAGGGCCAGGCGCTCGGCGTCGTTCTCGGCGTCGGAGGCGGCCTTTGCGGTGCGGAACTTGACCGTGTCGAGGCGGGCGATGTTGGAGGCGTGGTCGGCGGACACGTGCGTCTCGACCAGGTCGTCGTGGCGGGACGTCTGCGTGTTGAGCTGCCGCGAGAGCTTCTTGAGCGACGTCTCGGCCTCGCGCACGCGCAGGTCGCGCGCCTGCTGCAGCGTCGACAGGGACTCCTGGATGCGCGCGACGGCGAGCTTGTCCGGGTTGATGTTGAAGTTGTCGATGACGTGGTGGATGAGCTGTGGGCGTTGTTAGGGGGGGGGAGCACGGGGAATTGGGACGGGGGCTCACAGTTGCGGGTTCCTCGGAAAGCAACATGTCGGCGGTGTTTCTTTTTTTCGGATTGAGTGTGCTTTTCTCGAGAATTCGGTGTGCGTCGGGATCGTTGTTCTTTTTTCGTGTAGACCTTTGGCAAGTTTGTTGACTTGAATACTTCAGATGCCGTGAGGGTGGCCAAAAAAAGGTGTCAAATACACATGCCCAAAATAACCCCGGTCGCTGGGACGACTATCGGGCTATCAGCCACCCGGGGTTCAGCCGGCGCAGCCCAGCGTCATCGCACCGCCGCTATGACCAGGCCCGAGCCAGGCCGAACCCTGCCCAGCAAAAGCGCAAAAGCACTCTTCGGGTCTCCATTCTCTTCTGCCGAGCTCACAGTGGCAAGCCACACACGCACACCAGCCCACACGTGCTTCGTCCAAGGTACTGCTACAACCGCCTGCCTGCTACCTACATAGAGGTAGCATCTGCCTTGCGCATCTGATCTGCCCACCGATTCAACATCTCAACGGATTCCTCGCAACATCTCGCAATTCCTCACATCCCATTGTTGAGCCCGCCCGGAACTCGCATCTCGCCCCCTCCTCCCGCCTCTCCTCCCGCACCACAGCTCCCTCAGTCGCCATGGCCGAGCTACCATGTGAGTCCACCCCGCCGTCAATCGCCCATGCCCGCAATGCCATCATCATGGAGCTGACCACGACTCGATTGACAGATGCGCTCGACGCAGAGACGTTTGTGATCCCCTCACCCCCGCCCGCCGATTTGTACCCGATAGCCTAACCCGCATATACCCACAGGCCGCTGAATGCCTCGGAGCTGAATGTCCTGCGCTCACAGTATGAGCGCGAGGGCGACATGGTTGGCGTCCAAACCAAGTTCAACTACGCTTGGGTAAATCCACCTCCCTCTCCTAGCCCCAGCTCTCCCACCAACGTCCCCGACGTCATCGCCTCCAGCAGCTCCAACCGTGTAGCTCCTCACCATATCTCAACCGTTTGCTAACCCTCCCCTCTCACAGGGCCTCGTCAAGTCCAACCAACGCCAGGACCAACAACTCGGCGTCCGTCTCCTCTCCGAGATCTTCCGCCTCTCCCCCGAGCGCCGCCGCGAGTGCTTGTACTACCTCGCCCTCGGGAACTACAAGCTCGGCAACTACGGCGAGGCTCGCCGCTACAACGACCTCCTCCTCGACAAGGAGCCTGCCAACCTCCAGGCCTCGAACTTGCGCCAGCTCATCGACGACAAGGTCGCCAAGGAGGGTCTCATGGGTGTCGCCATTCTTAGTGGTGTCGGCCTCGCCGCTGGTGTGGTAGGAGCTTTCATCCTGCGGAACTCGAGGAGGAGGTAGATTTTGGGCCAATTGGCTACAAGATGATCGAAAGTCGACCCATGGCGAGCGGTATCGTGGGTGTTATGTGTGGGAATCCCAGCACTACATGGCGCTTGCTATCTCTGGGTTATACGGAATAGCATGGGATGGTTCAGGCGGAGCGAGTCTTCACGTTGCAAGATACCTGTATTATATGAATGACGCGGCCTATTTTTGGTAACGAACGCACGTACAATGATGATGCCAGCTATTTTTCTTTACCATCTCTCAAGTTTCACTGCACATGACGATGCAGAATTCAGATGACCGATTGCGATAGGCCATGACAGGTGCAGTATCCAACATCAGTAGTAAGATTAAAAATATATGTACGTAGTCAAGAATGGCGCTCCTCCAAATGCTGTCTAAAGGAAGCATCAATAACAAAGACGTGGGTGAGCAATGTTCTCTCTATCCTATGACAGTTATACACTTCACCTATCCGCAACAACATCACATCACTTATACTCGAAAAGGCACGCAAATAGACACAGGTAGAGAAAAACCGTCCCTCCGACTCAAAAAAACTAGACTAGCGGAAACAGTGATAACAACAAAGATCAAGCGAGCTAAGAAAAAACGGCGCACGATGAGGCGTGTTCGTGGGCCGAGACATCAAAACACCTCGTCTCGACAAACACACGGCTAAAATACAACAGCTGCTACTCGACTTTCCACCCCTGGCCAACCATCCGTCTGCTCCTGTCTAGTTCAATCCGTGGCCAATGCTCCATCAAGACGCAAAAGGGGGGAGAGGGTATCCGAGGGCACACCAGGCGAAAAAGGACAAAGGCAAAAGGCGTCGACGACCAGCCTTCTTGTGGGCATAGATTATAACGAAACCATATGTGAGTGACACGTCTGGGCGTTCAAGGATTCCCCGCAGAGGCATCTTCTGATCACGGATCCGGCTCACCAGAGAAGTCCGGTTACTTCTTCTCTCCAAAGTATCCATATGTGGTTGAGCGGAGACCGAGAACTGAAATATTCCCAAGGGGAGTCTCGGCCATCCCATCCCTACCCGTCTAGACAACCTGGGGCCTGTCCATAGCCTGCACTTCCCGCCGTTGCATGACTATTCTTCATAAAAGACTTTTTGCTTGTCCGTCTCCGTACGACAATCGTTTGTTGACGTATGTGATTAGGCGACGAGGTTTTTGTGGTTGATTAAAAAAAGGTGAGAGAAAAGAGGCGACAAAATAGAAGAATCGAAAGGAACGAAGGGCGTCGAGCTGGTATTGTATGGGCATCATGGGTACTCAGACATGGATAATGAAGGGGGGAAAACGAAGTCCACAAGTCGTCAGGGTGCTGGCAGCTTAACGCAGCGAGAAGCCCTTTCGCTTGCCCTCCTTCTCCAGCGGTCGTCCGCTCTCGATCCGTTGCTTCTTGTCCTCGAGCTCCATTCTTTGACGGTCGAGCTGCTCCTTCATCTCCTTGTGTCGAGCGTAGAGCTCCTCCTCGGATTGCTTCAGCTTGCTCTCCTTCTCGGCAACCTTCTGCTGGAAGACCATCTTCATCTCGGCCTCCATCTTGGCGAGCTTCTGCTCGTGTAGAGCACGCTCCTCCTCCTGCTTGACGGCAGGGTTGACCTCCTTGAAGACACTGGGGTCTTGTGACACGCCCATAGCGATGAGCTTGTCGGTTCTGTAGTTCTCGTAGAGTAGGTTGTTGGTGTGCTCCTTGAGCTCCTCCATGTGGGTACGGATGAGCATCTGGCGGAGCTTGACGAAGTCGCAGTGCTCCTCGTTATCGACCTCGATGATACCCCAGGGGTAGGCACGTCCACGAACCTTTCGGCCGTCGGCGCTGGTGATCTCGTTGGTGGCACCAACAACAGCGAAGGGGACCTTGGACATGATCTCGTTGTTCTCGGCGATAGTCTCCTCGTCATCGAGCTCGTATCGGGGGCCCTCGAAGATCTGGATGCCATGGTACTTGATGTCGGCAAGGATCTGCAAGTGGTTAGCTATCGGGTTTGGCAAAGGAGTCTGGTTCCACCTACTCTGGCCTTGAAGTTGGCAATCTCCTCGTCGGTGAGGGTATCAGACTTGGCGATGACGGGGATCAGGTTGACCTTGGTGTGGAGGCGGCGCATGACCTCGATGTCGAGGGGCTTGAGGGAGTGACCGGTGGGCTGGATGAAGAAGACGCAGGCGTGAATTCGGTTGTCAACGATGTTCATGCGGTTGACCTTGTTCTCGGCATCGAGGTAGGCGTCGAATCGCTGCTCAATGTTGTCGACGATGGGTCGCCACGACTCGTCGTTGTTGACGAAGTCGCCGAATCCAGGAGTGTCAACAACGGTCAGGCGGAGACGGACACCGGCCTCCTCAATGTCGGCGCTGATGGACTGGATGGTAACGGTCTTGGGAATGATGTCCAGGGAAGGGCCCTTGCGCTCCTTGGGGGGGTACAAGGAGGTGTTGAAGAGGGTGTTGACGAGGGTAGACTTGCCCAGGCCAGATTCACCTGTGAAAAGCAAATTAGGTCAGGGGGAGTTGAACTGAGACGATATATGATTCCACATACCAACGACCATAACATTGAAGTTGAAGCCCTTGCGCACACTCTTGCGGTGCCACTGGTTGGGCAGGTTGGCAAAGCCGACATAGCCGGTCAGCTTTCGTCGGACAATGTTCCGGTTGTCAGTGACCGCGGGCGGCGGCTGGCTGGGAACTGCGACAGTGTGAGAAAATGTCTTGCAAATTTGCAGTAGAGGGTTAGGCTCACCATTGGGAGGCGAGCCGGAAGGGGCCAACGCCGGGGATTCACTGCCGGAGGAAGCTATGAAGATGGTCAGCGCTGATTCCAAAAAGCTGGCGTGTAAGTAGTATTGGCTTGGATGCAGAGGCGCAAGGAAGATCCTGACTCGATGAATGCATGGTTTGGTGTTCGCCGTTGTTTCGACGCTCCTCCTTGGGTTCCATCCTGGTCTCAGGGTTTGAGTGGTTGTGCTCCGGGTCGGCCGCATCATGAATAGGATTGGCGTAAAGCTCGTCGAAAGAAAGGGGCTTCCAGGGACCGAGTTTTGGTGGCTCCTCCACCTCAAGCATGCTGCGATGATGCCGGACAGTTGCAGGCAGCGAGGCTACAGGAGAGGTACTCCTATTAATTTGCCCCAGTGGAATGCTGCTGTGCCTTCTGGTGTCCGAGTTCTGTGTAGAATAGTCCGTGGGAGATGTGAGGATCGCCCTGGCAACAGCAGTTCTGTCCACGGCGAGGCTGCGGGAGCGAGCCCTGACGTGATCCAGCAGGTCGAAGGCCATTGCAGAATTAAGGGGGTGAGGAGTAGTTTCTCGACGATAATGTTTCCGCGACCAAAAAGAGGAGACCCAAGAAAGAGTAGATGGCGAACGAATGTGGTTGTGTTATCGAGACGCGTGGTGTTGGCGGTGGAAGACGATGGAGTTGGTGCCCGGGGTGATTGAGCTCCCAAACTGGGACAGTTGTCCTCGTGGTCAGGAGGCAGCGCCTTCCTTTCCCTCTGCGATCCATGTGGCCAAAACAAGATACGAGAAGGAATTATCTTACCCATATCGATAATCAAGAGCGATCGGTCGGTGTGTAGAGATCTTGGTAGGAAAGCGCGGGTTCTAAGGGGTCGGGCGTTAGCTACGTCAGGGGAAAGGCCAGCTGTGCGAGCTCGGGAGACGGCGAGAAGGGTCCAGTCGACGGAGCGAGGTCGAGCTACAGGCGCGTGCTGCTCTGCGTCGTCGAAATAGTTGAGGAACGGGTTTCTCGAGGTCGGGCAGTCGTGGACAAATCCGGGGGTAGAGACTCGGGGGGTGGAACGAGGGCGAAGTACTCACCCTGAATTACCAGACGCGTGTCAATGGCGTCGCGAGGACAAGTTGACAAGATGCTCAAGTGGCCGTGGGAGTGAATGGCAGGCCTGCTCTTCACGCGCGATGGGAGATGCGACGAGAGGAAGTAGCAATGATGGCAAGGGAAGAGGAAGGAGGGAAAGGGACAGACGGGGTCAAGAGAGATCGAGGAGAAGGGAAATTTTGGGGTGCGACGGCAGAACAAGGAGAGGAAATTCTGATGTGCTGTTCTGGCAGCGAGCCTGCTGGGGCGGGCGTGCTGGCTGGTCCTGCAACAAAAGGGGTTTCGAACAGCTAGGCCTAAAGGGGCTAGCACTCCAGGGGTGGGCTCCAGGGGGTCGCTGCTTGGGGGGGATTGGGGGGGCGCCGGTGCTCTGGAGAATTAGCGGCAGGGCTGCTAGAAGGCCGCTGGGTGGGCCGCTGCAGCGTCTCGACGGGTACCGGGTGGCTGCCGTTGATTGGCCGGGGGAGGCTCTGCGGCCAATCAGCGGGCCGGACGAGGGGAAACGTAGCGGGTGTGCTGGAGGCTGGGAGATGAGGGAGCTCTCAAATTATTATCACAGAGGAGGAACCTTGTTTGCAAGAGAGTGCCCGGGAGGAATCCATCCATCAGGGAGCGCACACTCTCGGCAGTGCGCGAATGGGAGATAGGTTCCTAGCATGGCTCAGCCGGTCCAGGCACAGAGAGAGAATTCCTGGCTGCTCTCCTACAATGCCAGTCAGACAGACGCCTACAGAGATATCCACCGAGGCACAATATGGGGTACCAGTACCTACCTACTACCTACCTCCTGACATCTGAGGTGAGGTGAGGTCAAGTTGGCCACAGTTGGTCACCGGCTGGCATCCATGACATCCAAGGCATCCATGGCCCCCATTCTCGCCTTGCCATGCTTCGTCCAATCTGGCCGAGATTGGTACTGGAACCCAGGGCTGAAACACGTCCATCTATATCAATGTTTCCGTAGAGTAACCGCCTACGTAGTAGGAGCTCGAATCCCTCAATTAACATGTACTCTATGCGCAAGCATGAATACACCAGTCCGATGCCGTGATACGAGAAATCTACCTGGTCTGCCATTCCGAGCTCGTTTGCACGGGAAGCACGATCCGTCCATCCATGGTATCCAATGCCGTCTCCGGTATTCTTGTTCTACCTTCCAATCTCCCCCTTCCGCCAGGGCACGGCATGACGCGGGAGACACGAGAGACACGACAAAACTCTCGCCAAGTTCCTAGAGACAACGGATCTCACCTCCGCGAGACACTCCTGGCCTCTGACATTGAAGGTCTGCCCCGAGCTTCGAGTCATCAGGGGATAAGTACGTACCAGTTCTCGCCTCTCCTCTCCTGTGGACACCCTCACTCAAAGCTCCGGAGCGTGGCTTGCCTGGCACCTACCTACGGCCACTCTCACGCCTGTGCTCGGTGCCCCATGGCTCCCGTCGCAGCCCGTCAACCGTCTTGGCCACTTTTAGGCCGCTTGGATGCTACTCCAGTCCATTTACCGGTGGAGCCTAGGCCCGTTGAGGCCACCAGGGAGGCGGCCGGCTTCGGGTGCCACTGTGCCTGTCGCCCGATGGCATCCATCCACGTCACTAATTGCAGACCAAAGTTGGCCATTCGCGTCTCACTTGGCATTCGCTGTATGCGTGCTGGTATTCAAACATTCCTCCACGCATGGATAACGTGCCGCAGCGCATCTAGAGCCATCGTTCCTATCAAGGGAGTCCGCTGGAGGCTTGTCGGCTTCCTCTAATCGGAGCCCTCTGATCAGAGCAACGGAACGACAATGACACGCGTACCGGTTTACCTCCGTCTCCAGAAAACCCACACGAGCCTCCCCCCAATTCGGATGCACGTCTACCCACCCGGGCCTGCAGCACGACACAAGGCGCACCAAGCTTGCAGTGGTGGCTCGTGTTGCGTGCGATCAACCCGTCCAACGTGACGACGTCTCCTCGTAGTTACTCCACGCACACAATAAACACGGCCACAGCCGACACGAGTTCGTGACGTGAAGTGCATTCCAGCTTGATCAGACCTGTACAATCATACGACCCCCTAGCCCGACGATCCATCCGTTCCTTTCCTGATCCATATCTCGTCTCCCTGGAGCTTGGGATCCCTGCAATGGCGCCCAGTGCGCGGAGCTTAATGCACCGTCTTGCAAGCTAGTATCTCATTACCGTTGTTTCGTTTATTACCCCTTCATGTGAGTGTAATCGCAAATCCCTTGGAATAGTCTCCAGCCTCGAGAGAGAGAAAATACACTATTCTTGTCATAGCTCACATCAACCCTATTCCTAGCAAGCGATACTATGTGCCTATTAATCTCACGTTGATACCTCGATTGAATCGAAAAGGGGCAGGCTATTTCGCGTATTTTTAAGGTAGAGCCCCGACAAGGTTGGTTGCATCGCAATGTGCTGGTGTCGCAAACATCATCGCCCATTCAGGGCGCTAGATCCTGCACGCAACATTAGTATCTCAATGCATGGAACATTAACCGAGAAGCCGCCAATGCCACCGCATCCCAATGCTCATGTACCTATGTAACCAAGTCGATTAACATTCTTAGCGGATTTCAGGCAGTTCACCACGGGAGGTCTAGGGTAGCCCACCCGGTCGTAAAATCCTCCTTCACTATCCGCGCTCGACTAAATGTTCACTTTTATGACATAGATAATGCGATGTCCTATATAGTCATTCTCATGCCCATTCTGTTCGAATTTACCCCCTTTGAATTTCGATGAAACTTGAGATCATCGGCATTCGTTGGAAATGTAAATTGTGCTACTGGCCTTGAGAGCTTCCCCCGCTTGTTTGAGCTCAGCTTAACAACTATAGAAGGACAATTGGAATGACTGGATGGAAAGGAGAATTGTTCACCTTGAACTGCCTGCTAGCCATCTAAACAGAACACCCTCGCTTACTCAACTCTAATCCCCACCCACCCACAGTCCTAAAAGACACCAAGTTCATGTTTTGATACACCAATTGCCGCTTGCTCCCCCAACCTATGATACAATACCGGCCCATATTCCCATATTCCCTCCTGGTTATCGTGTGAACTTGTCTACATCTCAAGCCAAGAGATTAGTTTGTTGGCTGGCAAAAAACCGCTTGGACTCTGCGCACTTCGCGCTTTGGCAACCAGGGCAGCGGAGACCCATCTGGTGGGAGCAGGCCTGATTTTCCTTCAAATGCGCCACGGCGATGTCGGCTAGAGCTCTGATGAAGACCGGACTACCGTTGAGCGACTCTGCTCGCTTTACAGTGTCGGCATGGCCACTCTCCCCAATGACCTCCTCGTCAAGCTCGTACAGCGTTTCGATGTGGTCGGAAGTAAAGGCGATTGGGATGAGAACAAGGTCCTTTTGGCCCTTGGCGATGTATTCCTCTACGGTGCTGGCGGTTTGAGGTCCCAACCAAGCAGATGGGCCGACCTGCGACTGCCAGCACAACCGATACTGGTTCGAGAACTTGAGGCGCTGCATAACTGCATAGACAGTAGCCGCAACTTCGCTGGGGTACGGGTCGCCTAATTATTACGTCAGTTATCAACATCGTCACCCAAGCCACACAATTACACATACCTCGATTGACAACCGACATTGGCAAGCTATGCGCAGAGAAAAGAAGCACGACATCCTTGCGTCGCTCCTCAGGGTATTCTGCCAACTTCGCCTCAATGTTCTGAGCGAAAGCCTCAACCAAGCCGCTATGGGCTGGCCAGCGGTCAATCACACTCCACTTGATGGCGCCGGGGGGAGAGTCCTGGTTTGTCTTGCCCTCAAGCCTATGCCTCCACTTCCACAACTCATTCAAGCTACTCCCGGTCGTAGAGCACGAGTATTGGGGGTATTGGGTGAACGCGACGGCCCGCCCCCCCTTGCCATTGCCAAACCCGTCCTGAAGCAACTGGTGATACATCTCCTCAGTCAAGGGATCGGCATATCGGAAAGCGACATATGGCTTGTGAGGCGCTGTCTCGGGGGAGATTTTGTCGAGGATCTTGCACATCTCAGCGTTCTGGTATTCCGACCATTTCCGAATGGGCGATCCACCACCAATGGCGGCATATTGCTTCTGAATCTTGGGCGTTCGTCTTTTAGAAATGAAGGGCCCTAGGTAAGACTGTAGACGACCCAGGGGGATCAAATCGCCGTCGGCCTTTGGCAAAGTTAGCATATTCCGGACCGTTCGGAGCAAGTGGCACTAAACGTACAAAAAGCCGGCTGAGAAAGTCGCCAACTTCGTCGGTGGTGGATGGTCCTCCCATGTTTAGGAAGACCATGGCAGTTGGGCCCTTGGATCCAGTGGCATCCTGTGTGACGGGAGGGGCGGGAGTGGCCAGATGTCGTCTTTGGCCGGCGATCTGGGGTAGCGCAATTCGAGGTGAAGCAGCTTGGGAGATGCTCCTACAGAGCTGACCCCCCGAGCGTCGCAAGGCCATTGCGTGTATGAGTGAGACCCGTGGGTTGTTGGATTCGTGAGTCGATGCGGGACGAAGAGTGAGGAGATGATGGAGGAGGAAGCTCAATTCAAATTGGGTCGGATGCGATTGGCAGTTAGGGTGCAGATCTAAACCTGGTGGGCGATGATGCTTGCATCTCCAGAACTCCGGGATCGCCAACGGCGCATCTTATCGGACTTTTTGCCGGCCTGCGGACAGTTAGCGCAGGACCTTGAACCTGCAGCCTGTAATAACACATGGCATGTATTGACTAACTAGAGAGCTGCCCGCCAATCATGTGAAACGTAATGGGTTTCCAATCAACACGTGACCGCGCGAGATGTGTCGCGACTCCCCTGGCAAGGGCGCGCGTTTGCCTAACGCTTGGACCTGCGTCGCCTGCCTGTTGGCTTAGATCACGCAGCTCATAAACCCCGAGCTGACCTACGATGTGAACGTTTCCAACCTTTGACAAAGCACAATTTCCAGCCATGGCAGACTTCAATAAAGATTGGCGGCGCGAAGAAGATGATGATGAGGAGCAAGAACTCGATGAGACGGTAATTCTACACCCCCTGCTTTCAAATATCTGAAGCTCACCAGTCGCAGAGTTACAAGGCTCAGAAGGATGCCATCTTGCTGGCAATTGATGTGAGCAAGTCCATGTTGGAGCCGCCGCCGCACTCGGATTCCAAGAAGGCAGATCGAGACAGTCCGGTACAGGCCGCATTGAAATGCGCATACCATTTGATGGAGCAGCGCATCATCTCCAACCCCAAAGACATGATGGGTATTCTCCTGTTTGGCACCGAGAAGTCCAAGTTCCAGGATACCGAAGATGGCCGAAGTGGCTTGGGCTACCCTCACTGCTACCTGTTCACCGACCTTGATGTGCCTGCGGCAGATGACGTCAAAGCACTCAAGTCTCTGGTTGAGGAAGGGGAGGACGATGATGAGGTGCTGACTCCCTCAAATGAGGCTGTCAGCATGTCCAACGTCCTTTTTTGCGCGAACCAGATCTTCACTACCAAGGCGCCCAATTTTGGTAGCCGTCGCTTGTTCATCGTCACAGACAATGCCAATCCCCATGAATCCGACAAGCAGGCGAGATCTGCTGCTGCAGTGCGCGCCAAAGACCTGTATGACCTGGGTGTTATCATCGACCTTTTCCCTATTACACGCGGGGATGATAAGTTCGACCTTGGAAAGTTTTATGATGTAAGACCACAGTTCCAAGCAGTGTTATGACAACTAATAGTTTGGAGGATATCATTTACCGCGACCCAATTGGAGAAGCCAACATGTCCGAGATTCGGACGTCAAAATCGGGAGACGGTCTTACCTTGCTCAACTCCCTCACCTTGAACGTAAACTCGAAACAAACGGCGAAGAGAGCTCTTTTTTCGAACCTCCCTTTTGAGATTGCACCTGGCCTGAGTATATCTGTCAAGGGATACAACGTTGTCCACCGACAGACCCCGGCTAGGACGTGTTACATCTGGCTGGATGGCGAGAAACCACAGATTGCTGCGGGCGAGACCACGAGAATTGCCGAGGACAGCGCCAGGACCGTCGAAAAGCAAGACATCAAGAAAGCCTACAAGTTTGGAGGCGAGTACGTATACTTTACGCCAGAGGAGCAGAAAACTTTGAGGAATTTTGGATCGCCCGTCATTCGCATCATCGGATTCAAACCTAGAACAATGCTTCCGATGTGGGCAAGCGTGAAGAAGTCGACCTTCATTTTCCCCAGCGAGGAAGGTTATGTTGGATCGACCCGAGTCTTCACCGCGCTCTGGCAGAAGCTGCTCAAGGATGATAAAGTTGGAATTGCTTGGTGCATCGTCCGGTCTAATGCGCAGCCAATACTTGCGGCGATAATTCCATCCAAGGAGCGATCTGACGACGAGTCGGGTACACCTTATCTTCCTGCTGGACTCTGGATCTATCCACTGCCATGCCAGGACGACTTGAGAGATGTCAAGTCCTCAGGCGAGGTCGCCCAGAGCTCTGACGAGCTCAAGACGCAGATGAGGACTATTGTGCAGCAGCTTCAGCTCCCGAAGGCCATGTACAACCCAACCAAGTATCTGAACCCGTCATTGCAATGGCATTACAAGATCCTGCAAGCTCTCGCGCTGGAAGAAGAGGTCCCCGAGAAGGCAGAGGACACAACTGAACCCAAGTTTAAAGCCATCAGCAAGAGGGCTGGCGGGTATCTAGAGGAGTGGTCTGAGACGCTCGAGAATGAAGCTGGCAGTGCCGCGTCGAAGAAGGCCCTGAAACGAGAAGCCGATGACGACGAACTAGATAGGCCAACGAAGAGGAGCAGGGCAACATCGGAAAAACCATCTGGTTCGTCACTCTCCATGGCCCAGTTGAAGGCCTCCATCGAGAGCGGAGGAATTGTCAAGATGACTGTAGCTCAGCTCAAAGATTTACTGGGCGCGAAGGGTCTCAGCACGAGTGGCAGAAAAATTGAATTGGTCGAGAGGGTAGAGCAGTGGGTGGAGGAAAATTCGTAGAGTTGCCTCGTGTACTTGTGAATCTGTAACAGTGGTATATGAAGAGGGCAGGATGTATTGGGCAGGCGTTCTCGGGAGGCTGGGTTTGCAGCAGGCACAGCCAATATTGAAAATTTGAGTTTACGTTCTTCATCTATGCGCCTATGGAATTGATGAATTGTTTTATTGGAGGTATTTGGAGATTTGGGTCCCATCTGGTTGGGCATCTGAGATGAGGTTCATCTTCAACTCATGTTAACACAGCCAAACAATGAGAACAAGAAAACCCTAAGCCATTCAACACAAAAATTCGCCGTGAAAAAGCGCACAAGATTTCACTTCGTTTTCATCACCGTGCAATTGATACATGACTCTATTTTCTCTATCAAGATCATAGACGCATGCTCTGCGATGGCCAGCATCACGCCGCCACCAAGCGCTGAGGCTGACAAAGACATCTGGCTGGGCGCACCCCCCTCAAGCCGCGGCCTGGTACTACAAACACCCCTGGGTCGCCAATCCCACCAGCACCCGCACCCGCGTTCGCGCCGCCCGCGTCGTGAACAGCAGCCGACGCCGGCTTCATTTGACGACGACTCGCTCGCCAGTTCATCGCCGCAGCAGGAGCTAGATTCAGCCGCCTACCTCGCCAGGCTTCTCCGTCTGGCCCGATGTCGTCCAGGCTTCGCGCGACGCCGAAGCCACGCCATGGCCGACTTCCTCGCAAGCTTCAACCTGGGCGCGCAAACTGCCACTCCGTCCAGTAACCGGCAATGCCACTCCGTCGAAGACCTCCAGCTGCATCTGCGCAGTGTCCTCGATGCCAAGACGGCGCCGAACCGTGCCGAACATGTGTCGATGATCATGGAATTGAGGGCGACGGTGCAGTTCACCATCGCCCAGCCTCGAATCGAGAATCGTGAGGATGAAGCCTCGAACAACAACATCGATCCGGCACTGGGAGGAGGTTCCTCGATGCCTGCGCCCGAAGAACAGACCAGAGAGCAACCGCCACGGGTGGTGGAGGCCAACGAAGCGCTGGTGAACCAGCCACAGGACGACCCGAGTCTTCAGAGATTAGTCGCAACGCACATAATCGAGGCTCTCGGCGCGATAGACGGTAGTACCTGGGTCAACCGAGAGATGTCGCGGGGGGCACAGACTTGGAAGTTTACATTTGTGTGCAATAATTCCTTCCAGCAATGGAGCCACCAGCACGCGAAGCACTCGACCAAGTTGGTCGTTGGCGAGTACAGCCAGAGGGAGCCAGACGCAACCCTTAGTAGTAAGTTTGTCATGTGCATTCCCGATAGCGCAAATCGCTCATCGGACATCCAGGTCGGCCGGCTTTCGATTGTCGAGGCACAGTCATGATCGAGTTCGACCGAAATAGCCGAGCCATCATCGTGAAATACGACCACACGCCCCTGCACAGAACAGTGGCGGAGCTCTCTGAGTATTTCAAGCCTGCTCCTCGTGTGCTTGGCCCGGGAGCTCAAAAGCAGCAGCAGCAGAAGACACCAAAGAAGCAAAAGGCCGACAAGAGAGCACAGGATGAGCGGGGAAACCCCCGGAAGCGAAAGAGGAAGACTGACGGCGATAGTCAACCCATGTTGCCGGAAGCTTCAATAATGTCACTTCAGAATCATTCTGCGCAAGTGCCTGAAAATGGACAAGCCCAAACCGCCCCTTCATACCCCTTAGATCGACAACCGCAAGAGGCGAGCTCAGGACAGAACCAACAGGCCACCACTGACTATCCAGAAGAGCTACTGCAAGGAGAATCGGTGTCGTCAACAAGTCAATCACAGGCTCAAAAGGCTGACTCTCAGCCACCCTCTGGGGCGACCTTCCCAGTAAAAATCTCATCGACCGAGGCAGCGCGTCGTCGAGAGGCGGCCATGGCAATGCTCACTAAAGCCGGCGTGCCCCCAGATTCGCTCTCGGCCGACCAGTTCAGTATCTTCTCCAACCAATCACCCGAACTTCAGAAGGAGTCGTTGGGTATGCTTGTCAAATATGGTGCGGAGAGGCTGCGGATTGTTCATCCCAATAACAAAGGGGGGGCATCTTCTGCCCAGGCAAACACATCGCCAGGTCGAAGCAGCCTGCCTACTCCGTCCGGACCCATGACCACCAAGGAATTGGTTCCACAAGGAGGAGGTTCCAGTGATGCCGACACTGCAAACGGATCTGCAGCAAACGTTGGAGACGATGGAACGGCTGGCACCACACCTGAACCGACACCAACAGGGCGGCGGAAGCTAGGCAAATCACGCAACGCCTGCTTCACATGTAAGGGACGGAAAGTCAAGGTAAGGATCTCCTCGACTCACAAACTTGAATGAAGCTAATCAGTAGCAGTGTCCTAGAGAACGACCTGTTTGCAGCGAGTGTACGGCGCAAGGCCTGGTATGCGAATTCGCGCCTCACGTACCGAGAAAGAAGAAGCCCAAAAAAATGGTGCAAGATGAAACGGCAGAAGATGCAGAAGGAGACTACGTAGAAGACGAGGCTGACCAAGACGATGCTGAGCCGCATATCCCTTCTCAGGAACATTCGTCATATCCTCAGATGTCTGAGAGTAACATTCCTGCACTCGCCGTGGGTGCTCCAGCACAGGACCACCATACTTCACATGGCGACTACTTCCATCCAAGCTCAGGCTCGGCCTTGACCCAGGACGAAGCACCCTCACTGGCGCATCACAATATCACGGCAGATCCGGGGCACACCTGCAAGACGATATCGGAACAGGTCCAGCAACTTGAGCACCACACGGTTCCAGCTGAGACGAATGCAGTCCCTCCTACCCATAACAGCTGGGGTGTGGGCGGTTCTGCGTCTCGTTCCCGACATAATCTTCCATCTGAGCCCGTTCGTTCGGTGCCTCAAGACGTCCCCCCAGCGACCAACCAGCCCTCGTCAGATTGGAATACAAGCGCGAACAACAGCAGACCCGCAACAACAATAGCCTCTGTATCGCCACACATGATACATCCTACGATGCATCAGAGACATCAACCTGAAAATCGCCACCAACCACCAGATTCCGCTCCAGGTCCTGATGGATTGCAGGGCATGCAGCAAAGCATGTCATGGGCACAGGCTGCGATACAGTACCAGCACCAGCCGCCCGCTTCTTCTGCTGCTACAATAACTCAGGGTAGAGTATCCCCCTTCCAAGCCGCCGAGCCCCCCCGGGCCAAGTCGAGGCAGGGTCGCCGAGCTCAGTCGCGAACATCAGTGGGTGACCAAACGGCAGCTGGGGGTTACCAGTCGCCTTATACCCGGACTCAAACCAGAGCCAATAATTCTGGCAATCACTCATCGGATAGGGGTGGAACTCCGAAACACAATGATTATGGACGATCTGGAGCTACCAACACGGTAGCGAGTAAGTCGAGCCAAAAGTCTGGTTATGAACCATACACGCAGTCACAGGCGGCTTCAAACTTATCCCGGATTGTCGATCCTCCCAGCCGAGTTGCCAAGATAGCGATGTCGATGTCTTCACAAGCCTCCTCAACAGTGGCCCCGTCTTACCAGACCTCGTCTTCGAACCAGCGGTCGGGTTCGCAACGCACAAACGACCCACCACACAGCTCTACGTCTACATATCAAAACCAAAATACATACTCACAGCCGTCTGGCACCAAGCCTGACTCTACTTCTCGACAGAGCTACAACACGCGAGCGAGTTCGCAGGCTACGCGCTCCGAGAACAATTCTTTCAGCCACCAGCAACAGAGTTACTCGCAATATTCGGGCTCAACCCAACCTCAACAGCAGCAGAGCCAGACGAGCAACCAGTCGAACAGCCAGCACCAGAGCTGGTACGCATATAATAATCCGGGCACCAGTTCGTTTACATCCGCCAACCAGTCATCGGGGTATAGCTGGAAGGCTCCAGACGAGAGTTGGTAGGGGGGCTATGGTACATAAGGCGACCGAATGAAGGGACTGGACGCATTGCGTAGGGCGTTGCGCACTTTGCTTTTAGTCCATGGTTAAGAGGGTGACTTTTTCATGGATTTTGATTCGCCATGTTCCCATGGTTCATTTGCTCTGGGAATCTTGAGCTGGGATGCCGATGAGGCTCGGCCGATACGGAATTGCAATGTTTGCACTAGCGATACCTTTTTTAGTCCCGTTAGTTTCCAGCGGGAAGGTGCAGGTTCTGAGATTCAATCATGATTATCGTGGACAGAAGAATATGCGTATTGAGTTGCGATACTAATTATTATCTCCCATGGCGTGCATCCAGCTTTTGCGCCGTCTATCAAATTGTTACTCACTCTATTATGTGCTAATTATTGTAAAACCCAAAATGCTAAGAGAGGGTTGTTAACGTCATTGTTATCCGTCATTTCATCATATCCAACATTCAGTACATGACAACCATTCATGCTTCAGCTTCGAAGACAGCAAACTTGCTGAGACTGCGCAACTTCCCACCGAAGAAGTACAGCAGCCAAATACCAATAATACCAATGACACTTAGGCCGCCCAGGAGACTCGTGCCCTTGGCGACACCCAGATTGCCGAAGAGAGGGTGTGCGAAAAGAACACTACCACAGGCAAGGGCGCTGCGGAAGAAGTCGTTTGCCGCGAACAGACTGGCCGCGTACATGGGGTAGCTGAGCGGGATGTAGATGAAGATACACTGCATCACCACGAAGACGGTCGCACCGTAGATGGTGATTCCGATGGTCGGGACAATCCAATGGATGGACGCACGCGCAGTCCAAGCGAAGAGGAAGAGACCGATAGTAGGACCGAAGGATGCCACCAGGGCCGGGATGAGACGTGACTCCTGAACAGGCCAGCCGTACTTGGCGATGCGGCGGTCAACAACGTAGTACATGTAGGCAGTGTATGCGCCCACGCCAATGAGACAAGAGACCAGGATACAGAGGAAGACGAGTCCAATCTGACCAAGGTTCATGTTGTAGTAGACGGGGTAGACCAAGGGGAAGACCTCAAAGACTAAGGGAAATATAGTCAGTATATTGAATGCCACATAAGATGATAGGCACGAGCTTACAAGAATAGTAGATGCCATAGATGATGGCAGTGTAGATCTGGACGAACAGCACGGCGGGATCCTTGAGAGTGATCTCCATAGGCTTGATGAGAGCGTCGATGGCGACGGCCGAGACCTTCATGTTGCGTTGGTCGATTTCACTCTGGGACATGAATCGATCGGTGCCAGTCAGCTTTCGGAGGCGCTTAGCACGGCGAAGCAAGATGTTGGGGCCGCTAGTCTCGGGGAGGAGCAGGAACATGAGGATGAAGATCGGGGCGGATGCCCAGATGCTAATGTAGAGAGACCAGCGCCAGCCCTTGACGGGGACGGCGAAGCCACTGAGGAGAGGACCGAGGGCAGCTGAAAAGGGCTGTTAATACTTGCTCATATAAAAAAGAGAGGGAAAGGGGGGATAAAGGGAGACTTACGTCCACAGTAGGCGGCCGAGACCCAGGCCATCATGGCATATGGCAGAGCCATCAAGCTGTACATATCGCCCAGAGAAGCACCACCCGAAGCCAGACAGGGCGAACCGAAGAAGCCCTGGAGGAATCGAAGGACCATGAGGCCGGCGTAGTTGTCGACGAGGGCCGTGGGGATGGAGATGATGACGAAGAGGAACATGGTGACGATGTACACGGGGTTGCGGCCAATGCGAGGGATCTCACTGAGAGGCGAGAACAGCAGCGGTCCAATTCCATAGCCCAGCACGTACAGGGACAGTCCCAGCGTGGCCTTGACCTGGCTGACGCCGAACTTTTGCATGATGCCCTCGGTCGAGGACGTGTAGATGGCGGATGAGGTGTAGACGACAAAGGTGTAGAGGCAGATCAGCAGGGCGATGCCGCCGCGCTTCCTGTTGGTCCAGTTGTGCGGGTTCTCGGCGTCGTCGCTGTAGTACCAGTCGACGAGGATGGCGCCGTCCTTGGTGCGCTTGGGCACGACGGGGATCGACTTGACCTTCTCGAGCTCGTGCTGCTCGTCGACCTGGAGCCGGTCGACGGTGTAGGCGTGCGTCTCGTTGGCGGAGCGCGTGCGGTGCAGCTGGATGCGGCCGCCGTCCTCGACCTGCTCCTCCTTGTCGTGCTCCTTCTTGGGCTTGGGCTTGCCGTCCGGGTCTTCGGCCGTGACGGACGAGGCCGACGAGCCCACGACGGTGTTGTTGTTGGTGGTGTTGATCTGGCCATCCTCCAGCACCACGGCGTCGGGGTTGTTGAGCAGGATGACCCACGGCTCGGGCAGCTCGAAGCCGTCCTTTTCCTCGGGGTACTGGAAGAACTTGTTGCGTGTGACGAAGCGGATGAGCTGGCCCAGGGGGGCTTCGCGGATGAGCGCCGCCATTGCTGCAGTTGTATCTGGGCTGTGCGTGTACCCTGATAACGGGTGGCTGAGGGTAAGGTATGGGTGGAAGATGGCTTTGTACCAAAGTTTATACCACGAGATGGGTGAATCCGTGTAAGTGGATGGATGGTCGAGATGGCTCAGCACCAGGAAAGAGGCGTTTGAGCTGAGATGGGTTTATAGACCAGGACCGGAACACCATTGGAGACCGCATCGCATCTTATATCCCATCCGTCTGACGCTCACAACCTCGCCATGTGGCCAAGCGGAAGAAACCTCCCCCCCTCCTCTCCACGCTGCCTCTCACGGCCTGATAGGTAATCAGCAAGAATAGCCCATGACAAAAAACCGAACCGCGACGCTACGGAGCTACGTGATGGGCGCCGGACTTAGCAAGCAAGCACGAAACCACCACCCGGCCGAGCCAAGCTTTCACGCCCATCGCACGTCCGCTGGCGTGCAACAAAGAGAGACGCGACTCGGACCAACTCCAAGTGCGGGGATTACCAATCGGACGGGAGCGTCCATCTATCGTAAATGGCGCGTCTGGAAAGGCCGAGCTGCAAGGAAGATGAGGGACGCAAGGGGAGGAGGAGGGTGTCGGTATTACTCAGGTGGAGATGGGGTTGCATCTACCGACGCCACGGATTGGAAACACAGGGATCTTTCTTTTCTCTCTGTCTGTCTCTCTCACAGTGAGCACAGTCGATTCATCATCATTCATCGAACGGCCCAGGCCTTGGCGGAGTTTAGGGCTGACGCGAGACCGTGGATCCCTTTGGTTGGTCGGATTAGAGTTGTCGCCGCACGGTATCTCCTATTCCCATCTCATCTCATCTCATCATATCTCACAGAGCAAAGGCCCTTCCTTTCCTTACTGCCGATGGACGCCGGATCTTGGAGCTATTGAGCCACCGCTAACCATGTGTTGCTTTGGAATTACCCCGGCCGCTGTTAGCCAGATACACCCCATGTCGTCTCGTTTTGTGCTGGCTCGTGTGTGAATGTACCGCGCCCTTCACTCTGCAGATCCGTGAGCGTCAACTTCCGCGCTTCTCCGTCGGGGTGCTGACACGCAACATATCCGACAGCTTCATTTGCCGTTTCCCATCTGACCTGGTCGGATTTTGCCCCGATCCGCCATGACAGCATATGCCAGCCTGTTTGCCGCAGCCATCTCATCTTGCCCTGTTGCATCTCCCTTCCCTTCCCTTCCCTTCCCTTCCCAACACAACCCAACAGACGGTCCTGGCTCGCCCATTCCTGCCCAATGCCACCATCCCATCAAATCAAACCCACGCAAAACTCGCCCACAGCTCTTCATGCTTCTCTTCGCGTCGTCCACTGGAGCATATTTTTCTGAATCAGCGCTAACAACAAGCCACGCTCTTTGTCTACGTCATTCCGCTCGACAATGTCGTTGAGCCGCTAATTAAGCTCCCTGTAAGTGCAGATGGAAAATGTAATCATGGTTGCTCGCGGATCCGCTTAGCAATCGCACCGAGCCAGGTACACCAGTTTGCCCAATCCGGAAATCCTGTCCCATCTCCCATCTTGACTCATCGCCATCGGCCTTGAGATTGTCCCGCTTGGCCCACTTGATTTGTATGATACATAGCGTATATACGTGATCCTCCGACCGCCATCCCGATTTTCCTCTGTCTCATGTTGAGAGCGTTGGTTTAGATGCTTATCTGGGGACAACAACTAGAAAAAAAAAAAGAAATATGTGAGGGAGGGTGGCCTGGCATGTGGGATTGTAAAGTCCCTTCGCTCACCTGTCGGCATTGCGGCGAACATGCATCTCCGACCCTTCCACCCAGATCCTCGGTTCCAATCATGGCCATGTTGTGACAGCCTTCGCACACACACATTGCCGTCTTTCTGGCACGAGGCAGAAACTTTCCGACCGACACGACACTTGGTTGGCACCGTCAGCGCCCGTTCCACATGCAGCCGACAACCTTGGCTGCTTCCGCTATCCCGGAACCCTCGGCGTGGCTTATGAGGTCGACTTAACAAATGGTGTGTGCCGTGTTCGACTGTGTTAATGCACCAGAGTGGTGTGTTGTAGATGGTAATCTTATCCTCTCTCCAACCGCGTCATCACACTCAGTATCGAAACCATTCTCTACGATTTGACACTCAATATCCACTTCTGACTGTGTAACTTACAGCTGTCTATGCTCCCCAGGCTTGCTGACCACCAGAGCTTGTTGGCAGTTACTCCGCCTCAATGAGGGGCAAGTCCTAACCACGCGCTCTCTCACAACGTTTGACCGTCTTTCTGGGCCTTCAACAGCTCGGCTCGCCTGTCCATTCGGTGCCGCTGAAGGATCGTCTGCACCATCTCGGCCTTGTCACCCGTAGCCTTGGCCATCCGGTCCACGATTGGCCACACTCGAGCATCCTTCGCTGCCACGGCGTGATCAACCAAAGGTTGGACCCAAGGATGGAGCAGCCATGCTGTCTTGTGCTCTTCCTCGGACTTCTCTTCCTCGGACTTCTCTACCTCTGACGTCTCCGCCTCCATCACCCTCTCGGCATACTCAAAAGCTCGATCAAAATCTCCAGCTTGCGCACAAGCAGGGATCATCCGATCGTACAACTTTACATCTTCCTCCTGTAGCTGCCTGTCCTTGGGCACCAGGACACCATAGTCCTTCGCGAGCGCCCATAGAGTCTCTTGGTTGGTGCTATTGAGGATCAACTCCTTCAAAAATCCGTACCCCGGACGTTTACCGCTGAGAGCAAACGTCTCGTGGTACAATGGCATGGCAGCTTCTGACCCACGGACGTGGGCCATGGCCTCGATTGTGACTCCGAGAGCTTCCAAGGGAATCACGTCGTTCTTACGCATCTCTCCCAGGGTAGTCCTGGCCTCATTGATCAGCCAGGGGTTGTTTTTCATTGTTTGGTATATCCCCCTGGTCGTGCCGCGCTGGACACTGGCACCGTTTCGCTCCATGATGGCCAGGACACCAAGTGCGCCTGGCATGTCCTCTGCGGCCGCAAACGCATCCATGAGAGCCTCGTATTGGTGGTCAGGCACCCTGCCTCGGCTGGAGAGAATACCCAGGGCTTCCGAGGCCAGCGTCGTATCGGCATGTCTCGCTGCCGTGGCCAAGACGTTTTCAATGATTGCATTGGATGGGTTCAAGAGTGGCTGAGCCACTACATAGTTCCATACAAATTTCGTACCAGCTTCATGATATGCTTGGCTAAAAAGGTCGAGAGCATGAAGGAGCAATGTGCGGAAAGCGTCATCAGTACCCTTGGCGTATTTCCGCTGACGCAGCAGCTGCAGCATCTCATCCAGGAAGCCCATCCCGCCAAACTCCACAATGAAGATATCGTAGACCCAGAGATTGATCTGTTCACCGCTTTCATGCAATTCAGTGAGCTTGGCAAGCGCTAGCTCATGTTGGCCATCCCGAAGCATCCCGATCGCAATGTTCTGCTTCGCTGACATGGTGATTTCGTGCCAGTACTTGATCATGATGTCGACGACCTCCTGGCGCAGAATGTAGTCGGGGTGCACAGTCAGAGCTTCCAGTGCGCTGTAGCAGATGGCTGCCGTGGGCATTATACCCTGAGCGTCCATGTCGCGCAACAAATTGCGCACTCCCATGGCCGAGCCCTGAGGGTCCGTCATCGCATCCATCATGCACTCGTAGATGAAGGCATCTGGAGGATACTGTCGTTCCACAATGAGAAACTTGACGAACTGGACTATTCGCGCATGCGGATCAGGCATCATGTCGTAGTTCCCATTTCGTAGGACCTCGAGTGCTTTGACGATCTCCTCCGAAGGGATTGTTTCGAGTGTCGGCGTCCGTCGCCCGAGAAGTTGATGCGGGTCCTTCTTCGCTTGGATGGGACTGAGTTTCTTCTCCGCCATCTTGAAGAAGGAGTCGAGCGACGCAACCCCGGCGGAAGAGTCTGTGGTATCAACTGCGCTGGTTCCATGCCGGCGGCGTTGAATGAGACTGGCCCTGGGAATGGATCGGTTGCGGTTCGGGGACGGCCGGGTAGGTGCTACGAATAATGAAGCATTGAGAGCCCTGGGCAATGCATGTTCATCGAATGCAGGGCACAGGCAGCGCCAGAGCCCATCGTAAAGCAGTGTCGCACGGCGCATGGCTTTTGAGGATGTTGGTTCGTCGCCGTCATCACTTTTGCGCGTGAACAATTGCTGTTGGAGGTCCAAAGTTTTGTTCCTAGATTCTACCGTTAAACCGCGGAAGGCTTCCGCGTATCTCTAAAGCGGGGTGATGCAGCTCTGGGTGCCCGTCCCGGCGGCTGCCCACTCACCTTGGCCTCACCGAGAAAGCCGCCAGCTCCACAAGCTTGTTCCAATCCCAACATTCTGCTTCCAGCGCGCATCATCCACCATACCGACCGCTGGCGCAAACTCGACACCATGGTACGAGACCCCCATCCCTTCGCGCGCCCTGGCGATTTTTGGCCAGACCTCCGCTGTCTCCCCGGGGCGCACGCCGCAGAGCGCAAAGCTAACCACGTGCGCAGTTGCCCCTCGGTCTACTAAACGCGGCCCAAGGCCACCCTATGCTGGTCGAGCTCAAGAACGGCGAGACACTCAACGGCCATCTGGTCATGTGCGACACCTGGATGAACCTCACCTTGAAGGAGGTGGTGCAGACGAGTCCGGTAGGCAGCTCCCCTCGGTCGAACCCCGGACTACACACACGAGGCTGACGAGAAAATACAGGAGGGCGACAAGTTTGTGAGGTTACCAGAAGTCTACGTCAAGGGAAACAACGTGCGTTTTACCGAATCCTTCGCCTCCATGTGCGAGTTGGGCTCTGGCTGACAAGGCAACTAGATCAAATACCTGCGAGTACCAGACGAAATCATCGACCAGGTCAGCGAGTCGCAGAAGGGCCAGCAAGGAAACTTCCGAGGTGGAAGGGGAGGCCAGTCCAGAGGAGACCACGGCGGACGGGGCAACGATAGAGGACGAGGCCGTGGTGGTGGCAGGGGTCGGGGTCGGGGCAGAGGTCAATGAAGCAGCTAGGATGCTTCCTATGACATGCCTGGCACGTACAGTCATGAACGGGTACCCATTGATAGTCCCACACGAGAGGAGTGTTTTATTCCGGTCAGGGTGTATGGCATATGAATTTGGGCCACATTGATATCTAGACTGAACGTGACTCTCAAATCGCTTGGACACCAGCCTACCCTATGGTTTAACGTTATGCGGGTTGGTTCAACAAGCAGACTTAGCTGGGAAAAACAACCAATAGCTAGACTCCAAATACGAAATAAGACACAGGCCAGTCAAAATTAAGACTTGCAAAAAGTATGATTCATCTATGCTATGGTAATACGAATTCTACTAGGTCCACTCCCAACCGATTGTTTCAGTGCTCAAAGTTTCGAGTGAAGACAACATATCGAAGCAGATGGTCTAAACGCCATTTATCATCCCAGTCCAAAAACATGTACATATTCTCTTATCCATCATAGCGTCTAAAAGCTGGCAACAGCAACAGCAATCGCCTGGGTGTCAGAGTGTGAGATGGACACGGTGATGTCCTTCACACCAGCTTGCTTGGCAGCAGCTGCAGCATCGCCGTGGAGCTAGAGAGTTGTTAGCAAAATGTTTACGCATCAAGGTTGAGAGAAACTTACCGAAACCGTAGGAGCACCAGTCTCGCCCTTGAGGATCTCAATGTCCTTCAGAGCGGCGCCAGCTCCCTTGCTTGCAACACCCAGTGATTTGAACACAGCCTCCTTGGCACTCCAGCGACCGGCGAAGGAGCTTTGAGGGCTGGGGGCCTGTCGGCAGTACGCAATCTCATTGGCAGTGAAGTTGCGCTCGACGAAGGTCTCGTTGTGAATGTTGACTGCCGAGATATCCTCGACATCGACACCAACATTGCTGTTCTTGTTGGTTACCTTCTGGGCAAGAGCCTCCATGACCTGCTGGGTCTCCTTGGCCTTGACGCTGGGGACAGTCTTCTCAGACCGCTTCATGAAGTCGGCACCGAACTTGAGCTCGGACGTCTTCTTGTCCTCAGAGACGCGGGCGTCGGGGTTCAGCAGCACCTTGCTGAGCTGGTCCTCGGCATAGGGAGGGTCGGTCTTGGCCACGAACAGCCTGTTGTTGATGAGGCCGTCGTGGAAGTATCGGTAGGCCTTCTTCTGTCGGGCCTCAACCCTGGCGCAGTAGTCGACGTAGGTGTCCTCGTCAAGGGTAGCGAACAGGTACTTGGGGTGGATACCAATGGCTTGGGCACCCTTCTGACCGAAACCGAAGGAGGTGACGGAGAAGGCCTTGATGCCGTCGGTCTGAATGCTTCGGCTGGGGTAGACGATGAGGTCGTACTGCTCCATGACGGGGTCGACGTTGTCGGCGTTGCGGTTACCGGGGACGAGACCAGTGTTGAGCACCTGGAGACATCCGTTCATCATCCAAGCACCGGCAGCACCCTTGGGGTGACCAGTGAGGTACTTCTGGAAGACACCCAGGACGGCGTTACCCTTGGTACGACCAAGGTGGCGGAGCTGCTGGCAAATGACAGAGGACTCGTTCTTGTCGTTGGCCTTGGTGGAGGTTCCATGGAAGGAGGCAACATCGAGATCGTCGATGGTAAGGCCCCAGGTGGCGAGAGCACCACGGAGAGGAGCGATGCTGGGGTCGCTCTTCCAGAAGTGGTTGCCCATGCTGCGGAGAAGTTCCTTCTCCTGGCGAGCGGCCTCCTTTTGGATGTGAGCAAAGCGCTCCTGAGAGTACTCTGTTTCGTTGAAGGCACCACCCTGAGCCTTCATGGCGTCAATCTCGTCATGAACGTACTCGAGTTCAGCCTCCTGCCACTGCTTGATCTGCTTCTTGCGACGCTCGATCTGGCGACGACGGTAGCTGATATCAAGAAGAGGGTTGGGGAACTTGCTAGCATGCTCGCGAGCGGTCGTAAGCACACCCTGTCCAGGAGCCGGAACGGATCGGCCAATCTTGTCAGAGGCGGTAGTGGTAAGAGCCAAAATACCGTGGATGGGGACACCCATATCAAGGGCAAGTCTGGCAGTCATGATGACCTGGAGACCGCAACCCTGGGACTCCATGAATCCGTTTCGGGTAGTGGTAGTGGGTCGCGACATCTCCTTGGGAGTGCGTCCGTGAGCGAACTCATCGACGGTGTTGCTGGTGGCCTTCATGTTGGCGAACTCATACGAACCCTCCTCACCGAAGTCGTCAAAGCCACCGACGAAGCACACTCGGGCCTTGCCCTCCATGATGGTCTCGTAACCAATGTCGACGGACTCGACAGCAGTGGCACAAGCACCGACAGGGGTCTTGATAGGACCGGAGGATGACATCAAAAGCATGTTGACCCAGGCAGCCATGGTGTTGATGAAAGACTCCTGCAGAATATCGTTCTGGAGAGGCTGGTCAAGGAAGCGAGTCCTGTGCATGCCACGGAGAGCAGCAGCACCACCCATACCGGAACCGACACAGTTGCCGACCTCAGAGACGTGGACATACTTGTAGAACTCGTAGGGGTCGGTGATACCGCAGGAGAGAAGAGCCTCGGCAGTTGAGACAAGGAGGAAGAGGGTAACAGGGTCGACCTGGGAGATGATGTCCTCGGGGACACCATAGCGCTTGGGGTCCCAGCCGGTGGGGATCTGACCGGCAACGAGACGGTCGAAGCGAAGAGCCTTGGGAATCCAGAG
Source organism: Ilyonectria robusta (assembly GCF_021365365.1). Lineage (NCBI taxonomy): Eukaryota > Fungi > Ascomycota > Sordariomycetes > Hypocreales > Nectriaceae > Ilyonectria > Ilyonectria robusta. Next base: position 495,067 of record NW_025764436.1, on the reverse strand, counting down.
GCCAGCGCCCTTCTTGAGGCGGACGATGTACTCGCCGCTCTCAGGGATCTCGAAGATCTCAACCTTCTCCCCGTGCTCGCGCTTGAACTCCTCAGCCGTCTCCTTGGAAGCCTCGAAAGGCTCGAGGTCCTCCTCGATGACGACCTCGTGAAGCAGCTGCTTCTGGTTGGGGTCGTAGCCGTCGAACAGCTCAGGCTCAATCAATCGAATACCGGAGTGCTCGAGAATGTACTTCTCGTACTTCTGCTTCACATCCTTGTCATCGACGGGCTCGCCAGTCTTGGCGTCAACCCAGCCAGCGTAAGGCTTGCCCTTGATAGGACCGTTGTGGTTCTTGATGAGACCCATGATCCAGGCCATCTCAACGCAGCCCTCGAGAGAGAACTCACCCTTGGCCTCCATCTCCCATCGAGTGCGGGAGTTACCCCAGGGACCGACTTCGGCGAAACCGGCGACGACAACGACCTTCTCGAGGTCAACCATGCCCTTGAGGGTCTCATGGTGAGGAGCAATCTCTGTCTTCCAGTCAGGTCGGTTGGGGAAATCAAACTTGATGTTGGCACGAGGATCGATGGTCTTCTTCTTGTACAGAACCTCAGAGGCAGCACCATTGACGATGGTGTTCTCAATGGCGTTCTCCTTGCTGACAGCCCTGCGGACCTCGCTGGTCTCCATGATGTCCTTGCGAAGCTTGGTCATGGTCTCGTTCAGGTTGGGGATGAACTGAAGACCGCCGTTAAGATCAGCGAAGACAGGCTCCGATTGGCACAAGTCGACGAGAGCGGGCGACAAAAGGCCGAGAAGGTTGAAAGCCATCTCCTGCTGAGAGAAGGTGCGGACGCCAAAGGCCTCAACGCCCTCAGCGACGATGTTGTTACCGGACATGAGACCAGTGCCTCGGGTCCAGCCAATGACAGCACCGCAGATGGTGAGGTAGTTGGTCCAGCTCTCCGAGTGCCATCGGTTAAAGAGGGTCTCGAGACCGAGCTTGGACTCGGAGTAGAGACCGTCGTTACCGAAGGTACCGTGGTTAGGAGACAGGGGTAGAACAACCTGAGCAGGACGAGTCTCGAAGCCGCGCTCGGCCTTCTGGGCCTTGACGCAGCCCAGCATACGGATCAAGTTGGTCAACATGATGCGGTGAGCAAGCTCAGACTTGGAGTCGATGGTGTCGATCTCACGTCCGTTCTCAGAAATGGCGGCGAAGGGAACGATGAAGTCAAGGTCCCATCCAAGACCGTTCTTGGTGTCGTAGATGTACTCGACGAGGGCCTCAACGTCCTGCTTGCTGCCCTGGTTGAAGGGAACAACGACGATCTGAGATCCACGGGAGCCATAGCGGGTGTACATGGCCTGGTAGTACTCAGTCACCTCTCGCGAGAAGCGACTGGTGGTGACGATGACCTTGGCACCACCGCTCACAAGGCCCTGGAGAACCTCGGCACCGATGGAACCGGCACCGGCACCAGTCATCAGGACGTTCTTGCCCTGGAAGCTGACACCAGACTTGGCAGCGTCCTCGAGAGTGTTGAGGTAGACGCCGGTGAGCTTCTTGCTGTAGTCCCAGCCGTGAAGGGACTTCTTCTTTAGGTGCAGGAAGGGGATGGTTTCGACCTTGCCCTTGTGCTGGCTGGTGGCCTTGAGGCCGGACTTGCGGGCCTTGCCGTTATCCTTGGGGATGATCTGGTTCTCGTTCATAGCCAGGGAGCGGAGGACCTCGCTGTAGAGGGTCTTGATCTCAATCTGGGAAGTCTTGGACATCTTGTGCTGCTGTTTGATGAGCTTGTAGATGCGCTGAAGGTCGCTCTGAACCTTGGTGCGGTTGCCGTATTCGGAGATCTTGCCACCCTCAGCCAACTGCTGGACGTAGTGCTCCAGCTTGCGGCAGCTGGCACGAGGAACTTCCTCGTAGTTGAGGTTACCGCGGGCGTCGACGGTGGTGCGAGGCCCGGTGGGAACGGCGACATCCTTGTAGACAGGGGCGATGTCGAGGACCTCCTTGCAGTTCTCAATGAGCTGCTCTCCAAGCATCTTGGCCAACTTGTAAGTCTCGCCTCGCTCGGTGGGGCAGTTGTCCATGTGGTATTGCATGAAGTCGATGAGCTTGGGATTTGAGCGGTTCATGATGCGAATGCACTGGCTGACAATCTCTCGGTCGACGACCTTAAGACGACCGAAGATAATATCGAAGTACATGCTGAGAGCATCCTGACGAGCCCAGTTCCAGGAGGAATCGTAAGTGCGAGCCTTCAGAGGGCTGAAGACGGGCTCAATACCCGCGGCGTAGAATTCGCCGTGCTCGGCTGTCCAGAGATCCAGTTGGGCCTGAAGGACCTTCTCAGACTTCTGGGCGTTGATGAAAGCCTTGTCGCCCTCGCGGAGATCAAGCTTGAGGTATCTGGCAAGGAGCTCGAGTTGCTGCTTGAAGAGAGCTCGCTGGTCCTTGGTCAGGGCGTCGATGGCCGCGGGGTCCATCATCATACCGCCGCTAGCACCACCAGCAGGGCCGGCTGCGGAAGTGGTGGTCAAGCTGATACCGGCATTGGTGGCATACTTCTGAGTAACGCTGTCGAGGAAGGCCTTGGCGTCAGCCTCAGAACCCAGACGAGCAGCGGGCTCCATTGTCAGAGCCAGCAACAGAGCACCGTCCTGTCGACCAGATGCGAGACCCCAACGGCTCTCAAGATATTTTCGAGTAGCTGTGATGTTGAAGCCACCAGGCATCTTGGAAGAGATCAATCGGGCGATAAGAGACTGGGACTGCTTGCCAAGCTGGCCATCGAAAGTGGCCTGCATAGCGGCACCGAGCTCATCGAGGGGAGTGTCTTCAGGCTTCTCGGGGGTCGAACCGAATTCTTTTCCGAGATCACCGAGAATCTCGTTCTGGAGCGTGGATTTACCTAGGAAGCGGTGAATTAGTTGGCGTTTCCCCTTTGATTTCAGTTTCATGAGTACTTACCACCGACAAGGTCCTTGATGGCCTTGCTTAGGGGCACCTCAAGTAGAGGCTTCTTGAGCTTCTGTGCAATCAGGGCGCGGACAATGTCCACGGCCTGGACAGGCTCATCAGCAATCGCAGCAGCGGGTCCTGCGCTTGGAGGGGGGGCAGCAGCCACAGGCGCAGGAGAGCCAGCGGCAGCAGCAGCAGGAGCAGCCTCAGCGGGAGAAGAAGCAACGGGCTCAGGCTCGTCCTCAACGGGGTCGGCCTCATAGTAAATATCCTTAGCATCCTTGTTGTAGCAAAGAATCTGGCGCTGAACGGACTTGGCGGCATCGTAGGCCTCGTACTTGGATGCCAGTGTTCGCTTGGCCATGACTCCTAGAGTGTCGGCGGGACCGATTTCTACGACCCGCTCGGCGGTCCTGTCACCGAGGAAAACATCTTGGGTCTCAATCCACCGGACGGGAGAGGCGAACTGGTAGGCGAGAAGCTCAACGAGCAGGGTGTGAGCGAGCTCTTGCTCGACTTCGGGACGCATGATGGGCGAATTAGGTCGGGGAGGTCGATGAAAGAAGGGGTATCTCGAAGAAGGCCAAAATGGCTATCGCAGCCAGAGTGTGGATTGGCGCGTAGTGGTGATTATACCGTGGGTCCGCTCAACCCAACGTACACACGAAGAAACGCAGCTGTCGCAAGATGCTCCCGGGCTGGCGAGGCAGGGAGTGGCAGCTGGGGGGAGGAGGGGGAGGATGTAGAAGATGGAGGCAGAAGTACACGGGCGAGGAGCGTGTAATTGAAGACTGAGTGCGTTCTGCCTGCCAGCGAGAAGCAATGCAGAGGATTTGGGGAAGAAAACGGATCCGGAGGACTGGAGCGGAAGGGCAATGGAGGGTAATCACAATTGGAGCCGTCGGCGAGGGAGTAGCCGATTGTTGAACGAAATGGCCCACCAAAAGGCGACGAGCGAAAAAAAAATTGGGGGAGCTGTGGTCAACACACCCTGGTCGCATTGCCTCCCTACGGCGTACTGCGACGGGGCGATGGCTCCAGACCCGGTTGACAGTGCAGGTACGTACCGCAAGTCAGGGAGGTATTACGCATCTGGCCGCTGTAAGGGCTGCTGCCGGTACCTACAGAATCCCCGTGGCAGGGTGCAGCGGCGTTGTAGACCCGAGTCCAAATCCCAAGTCCCCTGTACATGTACTTCGGCGTCTCATGGGGCTCGAAGGTGGTGGTTTGGGTGCCACTCATGACGGCGGGCCTTGGGATCCTGCTGCCGGCTTGCAGCACGCTCCTCAACCATATTGCCACGCTAGTCCGTACTAGGGAAGGCGGTATGGAAAGGGCAGCAACTGCCAGGGGTGACCAGGGGGGCGCCTTCCCCAGAAACCAAGCTTTTGGGGCACCATCAGACATGTTTTTGCTGGGCTGTCGCATCCGCCGCGTTACCTTTGCTGAGAGCCGACAACTGCTCGGCCGAGCGGGCTCGCACTGGTGGTCATCGCCTCGTAGGTACGGATTGCTCTTATCTTAGGTTTCGGATGCGTCTTTATCGTCGAGTTGTTGATGATAACAATCGCCCCTTCTTGGGGAATCTTAATGTGAGGTGACGACAGTCTGTGGCTTGATGGGTGTGGGAGCTCCCCTGCCATCATGGAGCTGACTCTGGGTGCAATTTCGCGTCTGGCCCAGCTTCCATCTCCCATGACACTTCTCCAGTGCGCATCGCTCGGCCAAGTACCGATACTATCCTTAGCATTCCGGGATTCCGGGCAACAACATGTCTTGTTGGAGGCCGCCGCACTCTATGCTGTCTCATGGTGAATTTCGATTAATTCGGTTGCCTTGTCTAGGTATTCTCCATAATACGCCATCTTCAGCAGAAGCACCCCGTCGCGGCTCATGCCTGCCCTTACAGACGGTACGGAATAGATCTTCAAGCCGTTGGTGCATGCAAGAAGCTACATACGAACGCCACGCCGCTCGTGGACAGGCCTCGGACCTGAGAAGTGCTCATGAATCGCGGCCCATTGAGAGGCTGATACTCCGTGAGGTGCATCCGGCACCAAGAGGAGGCGTGCCGGCGCGACGTTGGTTGGCACTCACTTGGCTCTCAGACATCCTGGATGATGTAGAGTGACCTGGACCCACTGTGCTCGGGAGCTGGGCGGGTTGATGTGGGCTGGTGGGGGCCACTTCTGTAGGGGATGTTGGCTGGGCGGTAGGGGGTGGCATAATGTAGTGGGATGTGTAGGAAGTGGACCGGAGTTGGGAAAAAATGCTGGAAGGCAGCTATCATAGTTGGTAGTGTATGAGGCATACGACGAGGTACCTGGCCGTCGAATCTTCTCGAAGAACAACCTCGCAGGGGAGTCTAGGTGGTCAACCCAAGCGCATCATGGATTGATGATCGTCAGGTGTTGGTGAAGTCATTATTGCTGGAGTTTCCCATGGCTCTTGTTGCCCCTTGGTTGAGTGGGGTGCTTAGAGTCCGAGAGCTCGGGATTGGGTGTCATCGAGACCGCCTCCAGACACAAGGGATCCGGAACAGCCTGTCAACAACGAACCTTTCGCTGTTCAACAAGCATTGGATCGGGTGGCCGGGCAGTTGCGAAAGAGTTTCGGTTCAATTCGGCACGACTACGGATTGTTGATACAATGTGGTGAGAGATAGTGTCCGGGATAGACCTTTGAGAAGAACAATTACACCATAGCTACGATGGAGGATGAGTTGAGTGCAACCTCTCTGGGCACACCGTGGCAACCAAACCGAGTCCGCCCGGCAGAATTTTTGTTGTTTTGTTGCTGGCGAATCGACATCTCACCAAAATTACCGTCAGCCTTCCGCCCATCCGTCCGCTGCAGGCGTGGCTCAACAGCAGCCTCACAGGTGCCCCAAGCTCGGCCCTACACGCCGCCGACCTGCCCCAAAGAGGGGAGGTGGAGGGCCGCAAGTCGTGCCCCAGGACACACTGGCCACTCTGGTGACTGACGAAGGCGTTGGTGGCAAGCCCCCAAGAACCGCTGCCCCTCCAAAATCCACAGAAACACCCCCCGAACTCTCCCGGCGGAGAGTGCTGCCACGCCAAGTACCGGTACATGCCCGCATTCCGAGGACCCCTCCTGCGCCAACCCAGCCTCGATGTAGCGGCGACCAGGCGCCATGCAACAGGGGACCACCGTGGCGTGGGGCCCATGCGGATCGAGCGAGCCTCCCATGTGGTGGTGCATGCCAATCGCACTCGCAACACTCGTAACTGGCGGGCGCCTGGACGGCTCTGGTGGGCTTTTGGTCGCTGGCAGGTACGGTGTGAGGGTGTGAGCCAGGTCATGGGTACGTACCCCTCAATCGCCCATCGCTCATCCCCAACAGAACTGAATTTTTGGCTGGTGTCGGTGCTGAGCGGTCTCAAACCTCCGGTTGCACATCCGACCTGATCTTAGCCGGGTCTTGGGGGCCTGTCTCAAGCTCGAATTTTCTCGTTCTTGAATTATACCATCCGTCGACCAATCTCGCCCTTGAGCTCTTTAGACCTCTGACCCTTTCTCCCGAGATTATCTTCACTCATCCTTCCTTTTCTTCTCTCGTGTCTTGCGCCTGGCTGGTCTTGTGTTGTGTGAATCCCGCGCTCCACTGATTCCAAGCTCCCTTCACTGCGGCCTCCTCTACCCTAATTTCCCCCCTCCAACCTCCTGGGGACCAGCCAGCACTGCGCATTGAGGATCGCCGGATACTCTGCCAGCGTCCTTGGGGTTAAGCATCAGATTTTCATCCGGTGCCACGAGTTGAATTGATAGGTTTGTCCCTCTCTGCGCGCCTAGCCCGCGCCCTGCCCGCGCTTTGAGACCCTTAGTAGAACGAGAGAACTGACTTTGAGCTCCCTTTTCCCCCACCGCAGATTTCTTCGATACCCCCTTCTCCCACCATGTACGGCTCAGGAAACGGCGCCCAGACGGGCATTTCCACCCCCAGATCAAACGCCTCGCTGCGACCTTTGACTCTGTCTCACGGCTCTCTCGAGACCTCCTTCCTCATCCCCACAAACCTCCATTTCCACGCCTCGCAGTTGAAAGACCAGTTCGTTGCGACCCTACCCGCCGCAACCGACGAGCTCGCTCAGGATGATGAGCCCTCATCCGTCCCCGAACTCGTAGCGAGATACCTGGGTCTCATTGCACACCAGGTCGACGAGGGCGACGATGACGAGTCCGGCTCCTACGAGGAGGTGCTGAAGCTCGTCCTCATCGAGTTTGAGCGAACTTTCCTCCGTGGCAATGAGGCACACGCCGTTGCTGCTACCCTCCCCGGTATCGAGGCTAAGAAGCTCGAGTTCATCCGCAGCTACTACACCGCTCGCGCCGTCTGCAACCGGCCCATCAAGCCTCATGCTTCCGCCCTCTTCCGAGCTGCTGAGGACGCCTCTGCCGAGATCTACACAATCTTCGGTGGTCAGGGTAACATTGAGGAGTACTTCGAGGAGCTCCGTGAGATCCACAAGACCTACTCTAGCTTCATTGGCGATCTCATCACCACCTCCGCCGAGATTCTTCAGACTCTCTCCAAGAACCCCAGCGCGGAGAAGATGTTCCCCAAAGGCCTGGACATCATGAACTGGCTTCACAATGCCGAAGCCACTCCTGACGTCGACTACCTGATTTCTGCGCCAGTGTCTTTCCCTCTGATTGGTCTTGTTCAGCTCGCCCACTACGAGGTGACTTGCAGAGTTCTTGGAGTCCACCCTGGAATGCTGCGCGATCGGATAACCGGTACCACTGGTCACTCCCAGGGTATTGTCATGGCCGCTGCCACTGCTGCTGCCGATTCGTGGGACTCGTGGCGCGATATCACCACCTCGGTTCTCACCATGCTTTTCTGGATCGGAACTCGCAGTCAGCAAGCTTTCCCCATCACCTCCATGACTCCAAGCATGCTCCGGGAGTCGCTGGAACATGGCGAGGGCTCCCCTACTCCTATGCTTAGCATCCGTGACCTTGCACAAACTGAGGTCCAGAAGCACATTGATGCTACCAACCAGTACCTCCCCGCCGACCGCCACATTGGTGTCTCCCTTATCAACAGCCCCCGAAACCTCGTCGTTACCGGTCCCCCGAGCTCGTTGTATGGACTCAACTCCCAGCTCCGAAAGGTCAAGGCTCCTACTGGCCTTGACCAAAACCGAATCCCATACACTGAGCGAAAGGTTCGCTTTGTCAACCGATTCCTCCCCATCACAGCCCCTTTCCACAGCAAGTACCTTTCTGAGGCCACTGCTATGATTGACGAGGATCTGAAGGATATCAACATTGATTCCAGCTCCCTTGGTATCGCCGTTTTCGATACCAACACTGGCAAGGATCTCCGCGAGATCAAGGGAAACATTGTTCCTGATCTGATTCGCCTGATCACGCGTGATCCCGTGAACTGGGAGAAGGCTACCGTCTTCCCCGAGGCCACTCACATCTTGGACTTCGGCCCTGGAGGCATCTCCGGTCTTGGTGTCCTGACCAGCCGCAACAAGGAGGGAAGCGGTGTTCGCGTCATTCTTGCTGGTTCCGTTGATGGCTCGATGAACGAGGTTGGCTACAAGCCTGAGATTTTCGATCGTGATGAGGAGAATGTCAAGTACGCCATTGACTGGGTCAAGGAATTTGGCCCGCGACTGGTGACCACTAAGGGAGGTCGGACCTACCTTGACACCAAGATGAGTCGCCTTCTTGGTCTCCCGCCAATTGTTGTTGCTGGCATGACCCCTGCCACTGTCCCCTGGGACTTTGTGGCGGCCACCATGAAGGCCGGATACCATATCGAGCTTGCTGGTGGTGGCTACTTTATTGGCCCCATGATGACCGATGCCATCAAGAAGATTGAGCAAGCCATTCCCGCCGGCCGTGGTATCTCAGTCAACCTGATCTACGTCAACCCCCGAGCCATGTCTTGGCAGATTCCCCTCATTGGCAAGCTTCGTGCCGAGGGTGTCCCCATCGAGGGTCTTACCATTGGTGCTGGTGTGCCCTCCATTGAGGTTGCCAACGAGTACATTGAGACACTTGGACTCAAGCACATCTCTTTCAAGCCCGGCTCTGTTGATGCTATCCAGTCCGTTGTTAACATCGCCAAAGCCAATCCCACCTTCCCCGTCATTCTTCAGTGGACCGGTGGCCGCGGTGGTGGTCACCACTCTTTCGAGGATTTCCACCAGCCAATTTTCCAAATGTATGGCCGCATCCGACGACAGGAGAACATCATCTTGGTCGCTGGTAGCGGTTTTGGTGGCGCTGATGACACCTACCCTTACCTCACTGGTCAGTGGGCTAAGAAGTACGGCTATCCTCCAATGCCCTTTGATGGTTGCTTGTTCGGTAGCCGCATGATGGTTGCCAAGGAAGCCCACACTAGCAAGGCTGCCAAGGAGGCCATTGTCCAGGCTCCTGGTCTGGAGGATGGCGAGTGGGAGCAGACCTACAAGGGCCCCGCCGGTGGTGTTATTACTGTGCGCTCCGAAATGGGCGAGCCCATTCACAAGCTCGCGACACGCGGTGTCAAGTTCTGGGCCGAGATGGACAAGAAGATCTTCACTATCCCCAAGGAGAAGAGAGTCGCAGAGCTCAACAAGCAGAAGGATTACATCATCAAGAAGTTGAACGATGACTGCCAGAAGGTTTGGTTTGGTCGCAACAAGGCTGGCGAGGCTTGTGACCTCGACGAGATGACCTACGCTCAGGTCCTGCGCCGCTGCGTTGAGCTCCTCTACGTCAAGCACCAGTCCCGCTGGATCGACCGCTCGTACATTGTCTTCACCGGCGACTTTATCCACCGCCTAGAGGAGCGTTTCACGTCTACTGCTGGCAAGCCTTCTTTGCTCCAGAGCTACTCTGATCTCAACGACCCTTTCAGTGTTGTCGAGCGTATTCTCGCCGCTTACCCAGAGGCTGAGAACCAGATCCTCAACGCCCAGGATGTTCAGTACTTCTTGATCATGACTATGCGCCCCACCATGAAGCCCGTCACCTTCATCCCTGTTCTTGACGACAACTTCGAGTTCTACTTCAAGAAGGATTCCCTCTGGCAGTCTGAGGATCTTGATGCCGTCGTTGGTCAGGATGTTGGCCGTACTTGCATTCTCCAGGGCCCTACTGCCGCCAAGTTCTCTACCGTCATTGACCAGCCCATCAAGGAAATTCTCGATGGCATCCACGAGGGCCACATCTCTCTGTTGACCAAGGACCTTTACAACAACAAGACCTCCTCCATCCCTGTCACTGAGTACTTCGGTGGAAAGCTTGTTGATCTTGAGGTTCCCCTGGATGTCGAGGGCCTCACTGTCAGCTATGATACCCACAAGAACACCTACCGCCTTTCCTCGTCCGCCGCGGCGACTATGCCCGAGCTTGACTCCTGGCTGTCGTTGCTTGCGGGTCCCAACAGGAACTGGCGTCACGCCCTTCTCATGTCTGATGTTGTCGTTCAGGGCCAGAAGTTCCAGACCAACCCCATCCGTCGTATCTTCGCTCCCACCCGTGGCCTCTTCGTCGAGATTCAATATCCCAATGACCCCGCCAAGACTGTCATTGTGGTTCGTGAGCAGCCCCGCCACAACCAATACGTTGATGCTATTGAGGTCAAGTTGGTTGGCGAGAACGAGATTGTTGTCAACATGATCAAGGACACTACTGCCCTTGGCAAGCCCGCTGCCCTTCCCCTCAAGTTCACCTACCACCCCGAGGCTGGCTACTCTCCTATCCGCGAGGTCATGGAGGGTCGCAACGACCGCATCAAGGAGTTCTACTGGAAGGCGTGGTTCGGCAACGAGCCTGTTAACCTGGATGCTGATGTCACTAGCAAGTTCGATGGTGGCAAGACCGTCATTACCGGCGAGGCTATCAACGACTTTGTGCACGCTGTTGGCAACCACGGTGAGGCTTTCGTCGACCGACCTGGCAAGACCGTCTTTGCTCCTATGGACTTTGCCATCGTCATCGGATGGAAGGCCATCACCAAGCCCATCTTCCCTCGCACCATCGATGGTGACCTGCTGAAGCTTGTTCACCTGTCCAACCAGTTCCGCATGATTCCTGGTGCGGAGCCTTTGAAGAAGGGCGATGAAGTCTCAACTACTGCTCAAGTCAACGCTGTTATCAACCAGGAGGCTGGAAAGATGGTTGAGGTCTGCGGAACTCTGGTCCGTGACGGTGAGCCCGTGATGGAGGTCACTTCTCAGTTCCTCTACCGCGGTGCTTACACCGACTTTGAGAACACCTTCCAGCGCAAGGTCGAGACTCCCATGCAGGTTCACCTTGCTACTACCAAGGACGTCGCTGTCCTGCGCTCTAAGCAGTGGTTCTCGGTTGACGAGCTTCCCCGGGACATTGAGCTCCTTGGCCAGACCCTGACCTTCCGCCTCCAAAGCTTGATGCGCTACAAGAACAAGGATGTCTTTTCTAGCGTTGAGACCCGAGGCCAAGTCCTGCTTGAGCTACCCACCAAGGAGGTCATCCAGGTCGCCAGTGTCGACTACGAGGCCGGCGAGTCTCACGGCAACCCCGTCATCGACTACCTGGAGCGTAACGGTTCTCCCATTGACCAGCCTATCAACTTCGAGAACCCCATCCCTCTTAGCGGCAAGGCCCCTCTGCAGCTCCGTGCTCCCGCGTCCAACGAGAACTATGCTCGTGTCTCTGGCGATTTCAACCCCATTCACGTGTCTCGCGTCTTCTCCACTTATGCCAACCTTCCCGGCACCATTACTCACGGCATGTACTCCAGCGCTGCCGTCCGAAGCCTGGTCGAGACCTGGGCTGCCGAGAACAACATCGGACGTGTTCGTAGCTTCCACGCCTCTCTTGTTGGCATGGTGTTGCCTAACGATGAGATTGAAGTCAAGCTTCAGCACGTTGGCATGGTGTCTGGACGTAAGATCATCAACGTCGAGGTCCGCAACGTTGAGACCGAGGACAAGGTCCTGGAGGGTACTGCCGAGGTGGAGCAGCCTGTGACTGCCTATGTCTTCACTGGCCAGGGCTCTCAGGAGCAGGGTATGGGTATGGAGCTGTACGGAAGCAGCCCTGTCGCTAAGGAGGTCTGGGATCGAGCTGACAAGTACCTCCTCGACAACTATGGTAAGCTGAAACGATCTCATTTGAGAATTTTCTCACGTATTAACCAATCATCTAGGCTTCTCTATTACCAACATTGTCAAGAACAACCCCAAGGAGCTTACTATCCACTTCGGTGGCCCCCGTGGTAAGGCTATCCGCCAGAACTACATCGCGATGACTTTCGAGACTGTCGCTGCGGATGGCTCCATCAAGTCGGAGAAGATCTTCAAGGAGATTGACGAGACCACCACCTCTTACACCTACCGATCCCCCACTGGCCTCCTGTCCGCGACCCAGTTCACTCAGCCTGCCCTTACTCTCATGGAGAAGGCTAGCTTCGAGGACATGAAGTCCAAGGGTCTTGTTCCCCTGAACAGTACCTTTGCTGGTCACTCGCTCGGTGAATACTCGGCCCTGGCCGCCCTTGCTGAAGTCATGCCTATTGAGAGCCTGGTGTCTGTTGTGTTCTACCGTGGTCTGACCATGCAGGTTGCTGTGGAGCGAGACGCTGCTGGCCGCTCCAACTACTCCATGTGCGCCGTCAACCCTAGCCGCATTAGCAAGACGTTCAACGAGGCTGCCCTCCAGTTTGTCGTTGACAACATTGCGGAGGAGACTGGCTGGCTTCTGGAGATTGTCAACTACAACATTGCCAACATGCAGTACGTCTGCGCTGGTGACCTCCGTGCCCTCGACACGCTGGCCGGTGTCACCAACTTCCTCAAGGTCCAGAAGATCGACATTGAGGAGATGAAGGCCAACCTCGAGGAGGCCACTGGCCACCTTCGCGAAATTATCCGTGGATGTGCGGAGAAGACGCTGAGCAAGCCTGTCCCTATTGAGCTGGAGCGTGGCTTTGCTACCATCCCTCTCCGTGGCATTGACGTGCCATTCCACTCTACCTTCCTGCGGTCGGGTGTCAAGCCCTTCCGATCCTTCCTTCTTAAGAAGATCAACAAGACTTCGATTGATCCCTCTAAGCTGGTTGGAAAGTACATCCCCAACGTGACGGCCAAGCCGTTTGCGCTGACGAAGGAGTACTTTGAGGATGTGTACAAGCTGACCAACTCGCCCAAGATTGGTGCGGTGCTGGCCAACTGGGAGAAGTATGTCCAGGACGAGCCTGCCACCAACGGTGCGGACGCCAGTGACAGCGGCTCCAACCTGGAGTATGACGGCCCTGGTGCGGCTGCCTAAGGGCGGATATGATAGGAGATGGAATGATGATGAAGGAGGCTAAAGATTCCCGAATTGGATTGTTTTGGTATGGAAGCATATAACGATGTATTCTGTAGTAGAGAGGCGTTTGCTATCATTGTGTTGTTAGATTTTAGAAACATGAACGATTTTAACTACATGACAAGTCCCTCAGTGTCGAGATTGAATTGGCGTGAATGTTGGCTCGAAACAGTGGGTGGAATGACGAGGCGTGCCAGGCCGGTTGATGGTTGGTTTGCGTAACGGAGTGATTGTTCCACCAGATCTGAGCTGGTCTCTGTGTTTGCCGAGGGCGGTAACTACTTTGGCATCTTCTGTCTCTTGGAATATTGGCCGGCGGCGGTGGCGGAGGCGGGGAAGATAGGTATTAGGCTTGGTTTGTCTGCTCCGAAGCCAGCCCCATCGGCTGCCGGCGAGGGCCGGGGATACGCTGGAGCGGAGATGGAGTCGGAGACGGCCTATCAGACTTGGCTCGCGGTACTTGGTAACACTAATTACCCGTGTGTGTACGTAAAGCAGTGCAAACTACACAGATGACTGTTAAACAGTTGGCTCGGTCTTCTGTACCTCTGCTCGGACGCCCGCGGCCGAGCTGCCACGGCCGAAGCGGCCACCCGCTTGGCTACACCCGCCAGAAACCCAGGAGATGATTTGGTTGGCCGAGGAATGATTGCGGCACGCACCGCATCGAAACTACAAAGGGGCCGACCATCTCATCTCAACCTCGTATATCTTGCCCTGCTGTCCCTGGATTCCTTTCTGTTCGTGTCCCCGACGCTTCTGCCTCTGCGAGTTTTTCCACTTCCGTCCGGCTTGGCCTACATATTACCTCATCACCACCAGCGCCGCCACCTTTCAGGTACCTGTTGCGCCAAACAAGAACTCAACACAACACCTCTCAGAAGTCCACCCACACAACATTCCAACCAACTGGTGCACCTGACGAAAATATGCCTGGCTTACGGAAACAAGTATTTCTGGGGACATTCATCTCCTCCAAGAGCCGCCAGGAACTGGAGTACCTCCATGACGCAGCCGTCTGCGTTGACAGCGATGGGAAGATTGTAAAGATCGATAAGGATTGCGCGAACGCGGAGCTCATCGATGATCGGTTGTTAGGGAAGCTAGGCTGGGAGAGAAGCGATGTGGACGTCCATGTGGCCAAACCGGGGCAGTTCTTCTTTCCAGGCTTTATCGGTGAGTTTGGCCATTCCGGGAGTGCCAGCTCCTCAGTTACGCGCCTTGAACTGGACAGACGCTGACGATGCTCAAGATTCACACGTGCATGCGCCTCAGTATCCCAACGTCGGTATCTTTGGCAAGAAATCGCTCCTGGACTGGTTAGAGAAGTACACCTTTCCGCTGGAGTCGAGCCTGAAAGATCTGGCCAAGGCACGCCGGGCGTACACCGCCTGCATCCGACGTACCCTCTCTCATGGCACCACGACGGCAGCCTACTACGCAACGATTGATGTGGAGGCAACAAACCTCCTGGCAGACCTCTGCCTGTCTTTGGGGCAACGTGCGTTTGTCGGGCGGGTGTGCATGGACAACCCGGATATATGTCTTGAGTACTACCGTGACGAGGGCGCCGCGGCCAGCCTGGAGAAGACACTGCAGACCATCCAGCATGTTCGAGATATTGACCCTAGTTTTGAGTTGGTATCTCCAATCTTGACACCGCGGTTTGCACCGTCCTGTACTAGCGAGTCCATGAGAGGCCTGGCCAAGATCCAGCGAGATATGGACCTACCGGTTCAAACCCACGTCTCAGAGAACAAAGGGGAGATTGCGCTGGTGGCAAGCATGTTCCCGGAATCAAGCTCGTACACGGCTGTATACGACGACCATGGTCTGCTGACGCCACGGACGATCCTGGCGCATGCGGTTCACCTAAGCGAGGACGAAGCAAAGCTCATCGCCGAGAGACAATCCAAGGTAGCTCACTGCCCGTGCAGCAACAGCGCGTTGACGAGCGGTACGGCGCGAGTGCGATGGATGTGGGACCGGGACATTACGGTAGGCCTCGGGACGGATATGGGCGCCGGATACAGCCCCTCGATCCTGGAGGCAGCTCGGCAGGCAGCACTGGTGAGCCGGCACCTGGCAATGGGAATCGACGAAGCGGATCCCGAACACGAACGGAGCAAGTTGACCATCGAGGAGGCGCTGTACCTGGGAACCCGGGGTGGAGCGGCGGTGGTGGGCCTGGAGACCCGGGTGGGCGGCTTTAAGGAGGGGATGGAGTGGGATACGCAACTGATTGGACTAGGCGATGTGAACGAAGAGGGTTTCGCCGCCGATGCCGATATCGATGGAGGGAATGTGGACATGTTTGGGTGGGAGACTTGGGAGGAGAGGATAGCCAAGTGGGTGTATAATGGGGATGACCGAAACACCAAGAAGGTTTGGGTTAAGGGTCGGCTTGTGCATGCAAGACAATGAACGAAAATAGATTGGGGATGGGTTTGTGAAGATGCAAAGACGCAAAAGCTTGGGCAACGGGTGAATTGAGTATGAGTGTGCCAAGAGCGTCACTCTGATGAGAAAGGCCATGATGGATGAAGGCGTGGAAACCGGGTTGAGAAGACACAATAGATGGCTCCCTAGCTAACTAGGCGAGAATGAACGAATGAACGAATGTGGCTGCGGGTGCTGGCCCAATGAAGAGATACGGTTGTACAAAACTTGCGTGAGGCTTTTGGTCGAGAACAAAGACACGTCTTTACGCCCGCAACGACCTGGTGAGCTGAGATGGGACTCCCACATTCAGCAAACCTAACTTTGATACACATTCAGCCTCTATTCTGGTTCAATACATGTCTAAAAATAAAGGCGTAGTGCTAGCTTTCGCTGGTTACTGTGGGCGCTTCTGGCAGCTGGCTGCTGCATCGTGGTGGTTGTAAGTCGGATGGGGCTGAGTTGAGAGGAAATTGTTCAAGGTACAGAGTCAGAATCTTGGAACACGATTGGTTTACCGTTTACGGTCGAAATAAGCCGGATCAGTGATGCCGGGTGATTGACAAGTGGGAAGAGATATTCAGTAGGACGAGGCGTAATAGCTTGTCAGGTGAAAGCTCGAAGCGGCTGAAGTTGACACCCGGACGAGCCAAAGACTTCGTCCCGCCGGCACACATGTGCCGAGGAGACAGTATTAACGAGCGTCGTGATTGGCTAATTCCCAGCTCTGGTCAAGTCATTGGCTCAAGCAAACAAGCGAGAGCGGGAACCGGGCTGAGCAGCTCGGCTCAAGAACGAAATAGCCAGGAATGGAATGGAAGAAGAGGACAAGTTTGGGGGGGGGGGGGTGGTCAGTTCTGGAGGTGAGAGAACCCTGGCTTTCAGCCCCGAGGCGCCAAGAAACGTGGCGCATCTAGGACCCGCCATGGCGTCCAGCTGGGCATTGAGGGCATTGAGGACCCCGGCATGCATGTATATCACAGGAGGATGGCAGTAATTAGGGCACTAGACGGGTGTTTGAGGTGTCTCTGCATGCTTTAGTCTGGAATGCAGACATGGAGATGTGATGGGGGGACAAAACAGAGCCGGTGAACGAGACAGACACGGGAAAGAAAATGAAACACAATTTAAAGAAATAAAGTGAGTCTGTATCACAAAAAGACAAAAAGGGAAGGGCGGAAAGGGGGCGGAATGAGGAGATGATACGGATGGGTGACGGTGCCACAAGGCGCAACGGCCCCTGCAGCCACTCACTCACTCACTGTACGAATGCGTTTTGCGGAAAGGGATCGACACGTTCGCAAACCGTTTCAAAAAGGAAGCAATCACACGGTCCACACCCGCAGCAGCGGGAGATAACAGGCCCTACCCAGTCTGCTGAAGCAGCACGTCTGCAGGGAGTGGGCAAAAGACTGCCCGTCTGACTTATTGGCTGGGCTGGCGCTGCAAAGGAGAAGGGCGATCGGTGAGAGCAACGCTAGAGGGAGGAAGTAGGGTTGGGTGTCATCACCTAAAATAAGTAAAAAAAAAAAAAAAACCCTCCATCCATTGAGTGGGAACAATGAGGATCCTCCTGTAAGATCTGTACGCAGCAAGATAGTGTGTAACCCAATGCGTGCAACCCATTTTGGAAAAATTCTGTTGGGGGGGAGGTTGTATGCGGTGACGGTAAGTGCATGCTGTAGCGGGTATACGCACTGACGCGGGGGACGAGATACCGGCAGTCAAGTGACGTGGGTGGTGGTTGATTGTGGCGCGTTGGAGCTGAGAACGGGAACTTGCTGCCAGGGAGCTAAAAGTTTGGGCTGGTCTGGATTGTACGCCTCAATCAGGCGCGTTGGATGAATGGTCGAGCCGCGAGATAAGTTGGAGTCTGGCCGTGTTTTTCTTATTTTTGGCTTGCTGGAGGCGTCGGGCTATTCGCGTATAGCCAAGAAGCCAAGACGTATGACGCCGTGAGGCTGAAGAGAGTCGTCCAAGGTCGTCCATCATCTGTCACGTCCATGTCTGATACCGCCCACCCCGGGATGGTACAGTACAAGACACACGGTACATACAGTATCCGATGCACGTAGATCACACAGATAATAAAAAAGCAAGCAAGCAAGCAAGCAAGCAAATTAATTGCTCCCCCGCCCAGTGCTATGCAGCAAGGCGGCCTGATGCCGTCGTCCCCTGGTTCTCCGTCCCGGCCGCCTTATACGAAGCGGCATCCGCGCCTGAGGTATCCAGGTATCCAGGTATCCATCCAGACACCACCACCACCACGGTTACCCGGCTTCGACTCCAACAAAGCACTGCCCGCAACCATACTTCACCGGACTGCACTCACCGACTGTTCTCACAGACACAACCACACGCCAGAAAAGCATCATGGGATACCGAACTATGCTTCTAGTTGCAAAACCGCATTCAGCTGCACAGCCTTCGCCTTCCGCAGGGCGCCCGCTAAACCCTACCCACGACCCATTGAGACAGCCACGGCAATGTGCCTAACCACCACTCCACCCATTCCGCGCTCCGCCCAGCGCGACCAGTTCAGCATCCCAAGCCTGTGCCGTTGCCCACGAGGCCCCAGCCTCGCAAAGCCCGCTGCCCAATGGCGACGCAAGTGCGTGGTGATGGTGCGGGTCGCCTTCACACTTCCCCCGGCCCTGCGCTGCACGGGCTGCGCGCCGCGGGGCTAGGGGGGGGGCAGATCCCCAACGGCGTATTGGCTGCTTGTACCGAGATGGGCGACTGTTTTCTCCTCAGCCCTGTGTGCTGGCTCTTACACACTAGGCATCGGATGCGGGACTCCTCCCGAGCACTGTGTGTGCCGTCCAACGTCCAGCGCGTGCAGGGCCGCCCAGCCAAGGGCGCGTGCCGGCATGTGCTGGCGGTAGAGATTTCCGCCCATGGACCTTGTCTACTCTCTGCCGCTGCGCTGTGCCAAGTGGACCTAGAGCAGAGACCAAGATTGCATTTGGGGAATGCCGTGCGATCGGGCTTCTGCTGTTCGTGCAGGGGTCTCCAGCCAAGAAGTCCTAGCCAAGAGGATGGCTTGAGTCTTGAGGCTGGCTGTCACGTCCATCCATAAGAAGACCCCCTTCCCCCGGGCGCTTGGGGACAGACCAGGCAGTAAACGGTTACGACAAGGCAGACAGATTCTACTGTTTCCACTGACTGGTAAGAGAAACGGTTCGCGCCTCACCTACCCACACTCGACGGGCGGCTGGGACCTATAAACTGACTTACACCCCCGCCAGGTTTCGCTTCTCCTCCTCTCTTTTCAGATCTCTACCAACTCTCTGAATACTCCTCCATACTCAACAACACCCTCTCATAGCAGTTACCATGAGCACCACCGGCACCACCACCGGCACCCAGGGCCTTACGGCCACCGGCGTCCCTGCCCTGCCCTTCTTCCTGACCATCATCCGCGGTGTCATTCTCGCCCTCTCCCTCGGTGCCCTGATCGCCGCTGCCTACAACCTCTCGCTTTTCGGCGGTTATAGCTCTTATCTCTCTGGCTACTCCGGCCCTGCTGGATTCATCATCTTCGATGTAAGTGCCATCACCGTACTCTTTTGACTCAATCCACCCAGAGACTGATCCCTGAATAGGCCATCTTCACTTTCCTCATCGTCGGTGGCATGCTGGCTTCCGAGTTCTTCGCCCCCCAGCTCTACATCCGCATTGCCTTCATTTGCGCCCTCATCCTCGATGCCATCTTCTGGCTCTCTGCCTGGGCTTGGGCCGCCTCCGTCGCCTCTTCGTTCTATAGCTACTACGACGGTTACTATGGCAGCAGCCACACCCTCGATGCGTATGGTGGCTCCCTGGCTGCCTGCGCTGCTCTCGGTGCTTTCACCTGGTAAGTCACTAAAATGAAGACAAATCTCTTGAGCTTCTAAGCTGATATTTTCGTGCTCAGGGTTTTGGTCATCGTTACCATCGTCTTCTTCATCAAGGCCTGCATGGCTTCCCCCCAGAGCCAGACCTTTGCTCCCCGAACTGAGGTCCAGGCTGAGCTTGGCGAGGCCAAGATGGAGGGCACTGTTCCTCCTCCTCCTCCTCCCGCCCACTAAAGAAACAGTCTCATATCTCCGAGGTTGACTCTCTGGTCCCCCGAGGTCTAAAGAAGTACGCTGCAAGAAGGGATTTGAGTGACTGCTTGGATAACTTTCTGTCCGCAGAGGAAACACCGACGCAAGGAACGACAATGGCTAAGCTAATGATGGCGCACATGGGCGCGTATTATTGAAGATTTTACGGGGCGCATATTAATAGTCCCTTTTTGATACCACTTTCAATTCCCATTCTCACATACTACAATCTACTCCTAAATCGCAAAGTTCCAGAACCCGAAGCATGGAGTCATCCTACCCAGCAATGTCTTGTGTCGTCTCTCCTTTGTCTCATGTCCTTGTCCCATGACTAACACACTTAGATTTCTGCCGCTGGGGACGCAGCATCTCGGCCTTCCTTTCGTGCCTATGGTCGAGAATATTAGTATTAAAGAGTCGGCATACTCAACAAGCTACCACGTACCGTACGCGCCCTGGTTCGCTCAAGTCGCTTCCGCGCCTCGTCCTGCTTCCTGATTTCCTCGTTCCGCTGATCCACGACGGCAACGCGCTCCTCGATGACCTTGACCATGCTCTTCTTGATCTGCCTGGGCAACAAATCCCAGTCGCTCGCCGTGGCGCCTAGGGCCATGGCCCGCATACGCCACCAGTCGCACTCGGCGGCGCGGTCGTTGAGGATTAGGCGGGTGTTGTCCAGCGCCTCGAGGCGCTTCTGGCGGGATTTCTTGGCGGCCTGGTTGTTGCGCTCGCGCTCGATGCGCTGGTTAGTGGCGGCGATGCGGTTGTTCTCCGCCTCGATGGCGCGCCGCTGCTCGTCGGAGATGGGGTCTTCCGGGAACATGACCCAGTCCTCGGTCGCCGGCTTGGGCGGCAGGTCGGCGATGGTCGAAGCCGGTAGAGCTGGTGGGTTGGCGGCCTGGAAGGCGAGCTCGCGTTCGATCTCGGTCTGGCGGCGGCTTGCCTCGTTGGGCGTGAGGTTGGTTGGCAGCGAGAGTCCGGCCGTCTCGAGCGTGTAGCTGCCGCCGACGCGGTGGAGAGGGTTGGATGGACGACGGGCTCGGGGAGCAGGTGTCTGCTGAAGAACCGAGGGCGGGCTGCCAGAAGCAAGGAAAGATGCAGCTACAGGAGGAGGTGGCGGTGGTGTAGCGGCGGGTTGAGGCAGAGCAAGAGATATGCCGCCGCCGCTGCCAAAGTGATAGCTCAGTTGCTGTTGATGAGGCTCGTCAGTATAGCGGGTCCGCTTCCGCTGCGGTTCGGCCGATGCCATTTCACTCTCTGAGTCGTCGACGAATGCTGCGTTTGGGCTGTCTGGGCTCTCTGGGCTTTCGGCGTAACGAGGCCGCTTCCTGTCTCTGTGGGGTCTCATGGTAAATCGGGCCAGAGGGTGTTTGGCACGTTGGATTGGGTTTGATATAGCCACGGCCGACGGCGATGATTGGCCGAGTTTGGTTTGCTGATATGAGCTGTCCAAGTCGTACTTGGAGGTGTGTGGTTGGTTTGTTGTTTGGCTGCACTGAGTCAACCTTTGAGAGGCTGGTTGCGTGTTTGGCGTTGAGTTTGCGGAAACGAACGCGTCAGTGATGGGAAGAGGCGGAGGAGAGGAGGATGACGAGTGTGGATGGGCGAGTTTAAGAGGAAACAAGGCCTCTCGTTGCGCTGTGCGGTAAATGGTTGGTCCAGAATAGGAAGCGAGAACAATAGGAGCAAACGGAAGATGAACAGGCTTTATGCTGCGTCGTGTGATGTGAATAGGGAGACAGTGAGAAGCGGAAGAAGGCGTCAACGCACCGGCAACCGGCCGGCCCCGCGGCCAGTTAAGGAAGCAGAGATTGATTGATTGCTATTGTATTGTTCTCTGAATAATAGGCAGGCCTGCTGCAAGCGAGAGAGTTCCATGGTTGTCCATTTCGGAAACTGTTGGGGCCTGAGAAGGTGAGGGAGATGTGATTCACCTCCGGCGGCGGTTTGGTGGCGGGCAGCTGGCAGCGGGCCGCGAGAAAATAGGCTGGCAGCTGGTGAGAGAGAGCCACCAGGGGATATTTGGGTAGAGTAGTTTGCTATGCGACTTTAACGGACATTAATCGCATGAGACCTGGTTTGTGGCCTGCATTTGCTCGCAGCGTGACTTGCACAGCAGACACCCAAATGATCAGGCATCGTGAGTTTGAACAGGTGAGTGAATAGAACCAGAGTGTATCTATAAGTCGCGAACCAACCGTGAGTAACTGTAGTCAATAACACTCAGCCCAAGTCGCTAGAACAATGCCTCAGGAAACCTGCCTACTACAAACTCTCAACCCAACGCCTCAGCCGCCTCTCCCGCATTCCTTGTGTAACATGGCCGTGTCTAAGCCGTCCCACGTGCGTGGCGAAGCGCCAAACCTACGAAACCGCCCAATCCTCAGTCGCCAGCGTCTCGTTCCTGCAGGCGCTCCCGTACGTCAAGTTACATAATGCGAAAGACGACAGACCGTTCAAGAAGAAACTCTAATCTGACGACATGTGGCTCCGTCCAAGTGACCCTCGTTACACAGGAAAATGTTGACGTCAGGGTTGTCAAGATGTCAGCAACCACGTGGAATCCGTGAGTCAGAACGGGCTAAATGGATCTTCATCGATGCAACCTCAAGCACAGATACGATGCGGAATCTCGGCGTTTCTCATTCCTCGTCCATCATGAACATAAAACTGCCCACTGACTACCCCCCCCCCCCCCCCCAAAAAAAAAGGCCCAAATCCAATCCGAACCCAAAAGGTATAATCACCCACTGGCCGCCTCAAGTTTGTTGTTGATATACTCCAAATGCAGGCCTTCCGCCCATGGAAACGCCCGTCGACGTACCCTAGCCCATGTCCCATACACTCGTACAAAACTGGTCGTCCCAGCATCCCGAACCATGATTGCCGTTGTTCCATCGTCAAGAGAGTCCCAGGCCTTATTTCCTCTGTGATTTCCATTCCCGGACCGCTTAGTGCCTCCGTTAATCCCATACCCAGTTATAATCACGGACGCCGCCGCTTTCACGCCCAATGCGCTGAGAATCGAAATAAACCACTTTTCCCAATCCGAAAATTGAGCATGCCGTGCGCCTTTGCTTGATCCGCCACAGACGTACCCTTGCTTATAGTGCAAGGCCAGTCCCATCTCCAGTCCATCGATACAACGCCAAAAGTTCTCGTCGCCGTTGCTGCTGTTCCCCCAGATCCTCGGGTACGCGGCCCCGGACCTGGGCCAGCGCACTGCGCATTACTTTACTGAATTTCCGCTGTCGACATATTAGTTTCAAATTCAAGAGGACCGAGTTAGAACATTGACTCACCTGATACTCAGTGTTCAGCGTCACCACACATGCTTCATGCGCTCGGACAATAGTCTCGCATGCCTTGGCCACACTTGGCGACGCCTCAGACTGGAGCTTATCCGCGATCAATAGTAAAAGGAACGAACCTTGAAGCAGATAGATGCCGAAAAAGAAGGGCATAAACTCCAGCCCGGGGTCAAACTCTAGAATCTGGTTGATGGCTTCGGCGGCTGCCACTGCGTGGCTTGTGGCCGTGATAAATCCTTCCGACGAGATCCAGAGGTCTTCGTCGTCAAGAAGATTAATTGGGTCCCATTTACCCGCCAGCAAAATATGCAGGACATGCATAACATGCGTGCCATATGCAATGACAATGCGAGTCTGGATATCGCTCTCCGTCAGACGATTCGATCCGTTGGTGTGCACAGAGTGCACTGAAGGGGTGGGGTGGTCCCCATGAAGTTCGCCGTTCTCATTCAGGGCCGGATCAGACTTGTCGTCTCCTGGTCGAGGGAGATTCTTGTGCTCGAATGTCTTTAAGCTCTGTTCATATGCCTCCAGGTGCCGGGTGATCTCTGTTGTTTGTGCATCCCACTCATGCCCCATGCGAAAGCCAATGCCGAATCGAGGGTGGTTCTTGGCATGGTGCAGGTCGACGATTTCACCTAAAATGGTCATGAGAGGTAGAAAGTATCCGAAAATGCTGTGACTGCGACACTCAAATTGTGGCCCACGAGGCCGCGAGTCCTCGAACCCTTCTGGGACCGAGTTTAGCAGATTGGGATCGGTATTGGGTGGGAAGTGTCCAAAGTCGCCGCTCTGCCAGGCATTATCATCCATGGGCTGCAACAGACCATCGCATTCGATATCGAGAAGGAAGAGGGGGCGGTTGTAGCAGAGTGCCAGGTGCCTATCCACGATGTAGACAAGCCACCATATTCTGCGTCTCTCCTCGCGATCCTCTTCTGTAACATAGCCCGAGTTGTTGCGTTGAAGGTCGTGTTCGTCATTGGCCTCATTATCCACATTATTCCGGTCGTGGTTGACTGGGGGAGCACTGAGTGGGAGCTCTCGTCCCAGTTTCAGTTCACGTGCAAGGGACCAAGCGGCATTCCACCATCTCAGACTCGCACCCTTGTACTCACTTGCTGAGACCACGACTGCCAGGTGAATGTAGGTAATCACGTCGTCTAGGCATCCTGCAGCACCAAACGGCCCAGACTCTCCGGTCAGGGCATCCAAGCTGATGGATCCGGGCATCGCTACACCGAGGCCCCCGAGAGCAACACCATCTGCGACGGGACTAGGGGCATCCCCAGAGACAGTGTGGATTAGAGGTTTGAGAAGACCTACTGTCAATTCCAAGAGCTTCTGGCAGGTCTTAGCCCGAGCCGAGGGCGCGCTGGCTAGGAACGGGACGTCGCTTGTCTGCGCAGCTACCCACAGCATACTTGCGAGCAGCGCAGGTTGACAGTGTCTTGGCTTGGAAGAATGAAGGAAAGATCTCTTCCGAAAGAGGAACCCCAGGACATAAGGGGACATGGGGTGCATTTGCGCAGATGACGATGATTGAAAGTACAGGTCCACGAGGTCGCAAGCTATGGAAAGGGGAAGGACGTTATTGAGGTGAGGGATGAGAGGCTCAAGAACGGGGTATCGAAGTTTGGTGTTGCCAAAGTTGGGTTGGGCCATATGTGGTTGAAATTGACTTGGGGGTGATGCCATGGAGATGCCCCAGCCGGGAGGTGTTCCGCCCATCTGGTACGCAATAGGGCTGTTTCCCATGCGAAATCCCGTGTTGTTGGGAAAGTTTGGCGGGCTCTGTGCGTGCATTGCGTACGATAAGTCGGGGTAGCTGGAAATGCTGCCTCGCCCGTTGGCGGCGTAAGCTTGATGGCTCAAACCAGGGCCATCCAGCCCCTGAGCATCATAGGGGTGGGCTACGGTCGCAACAAAGCCGTTGAGATCAATACCTGTGGAGCCATCGAGTTGTTCTCCGTCAATATCAGGGTGGCCTGTTAGATGAGGTTGATCGCTCATGTCGCCAAGTCTGTCGAGGCTATCTAGCCCCTGATTTGATTCATCGCCGTGGTCGTTGATTGTCTTATCACTTAGACTGTGGTGGCGTCTAGGAATGGAATGTTGTGATGAGCCATGGATAGGCAAGGACTCGGCCCCATTATCGTTGGATTGGCTGCCCTCGGCTCCGGAGCTGTCGTTTTGTCCTCCGCTCCCGCCTGACGCAGCTTGGGCTGCTGCTTGTTGAGCCAGCTCCTTTCTTGATGCCTTTCCTCGCTTCTTTCTCTCGCGGATGTATTCGCATCCAAGGCCGAATTCTATTGTAGTCAGCTACCACCTCATGTATACCGACTTTGCGACTTACCGATGCAATGGGCACAGGGATGTTGGCCGTCACATTTCGTTCGTAGCTGGTTGCACTGATCACAAGCTCGGCTAATTCTCCTTCTAATGGGGCCTGAAGTCCCAGGTGCTCGAGCACTGGGTCCATATGGGTGCTGTCGATGCTTTGTTGGAGGTCCCGCCCTGGCTAAATGGGGATTTTGGATACCGGCTTGTTGAGGGAGATGTTGAATGGGGTATTGCGAGCCCTGTCCCAGTGATTCGAGGCCGTTCGTCTGCATTTGGGGTTGTTGACCATGGGAATCAGGTGCAAGAGCAGAGGAGATATTTTGGTAAGGGGAGAAGCGTTGAAGAGGGTTGGACAACATCTCGTCTACCGCTTGCTGTGGTGTGGTGTATAAGACCTAGGTAGTTGATGGTAGAAACTGCAACTCTCCGGTGTTGATGATCTGGTTGAAAGCCCGGTATCCGTCATGAAGGATGGGATGGCTGCCAGATAAATCCAATTGAGACCGAACACTGCTCTCTACTGGATATGAGACGCAGCGGACAGGACAAGTACCCCCGATCTAGGGCTTGGGCGTCAGGCCTGAAGCTTCACCTTTGTGACCGAGGGTAACAGTACGCAAGGCTGTGGCAGGTCTGTGGTGGAAGGGGTCAGCTTTAACTCTTCCAGGCAGAAGGAAATGTTTGCGGGGAAGAGTGGAAACGGTCAGGGGGGTCAGGTATGAGGCACGTCGCGCACCAATAGAACATGGTCGCAACGGCGCAAGATCAACACTGCCAGTCACCACGCGGCACAGCTCTGAAGGAGGGGAGCATGCGCTTGCTGCTGAGTGACTCGGTATCCCATTGACGTAACGGTAGAAGAGGCAACGGAAATTTGATCTAGAAGTTCGATCATGCCTGTGCGTACATGGATATGTGACGGCGGGGTGAGTGTATGAGGTGTAGAGATGGAGTTGAGACGAGGATGTGACAGGAGACTGGTATCAGACGAGACATGGAATGGACACTCACCACGTTGTTGATCACCGATCTTGGCTCCTGGCAGGAGGCGCTGTTGACACTGCAACCGGCTTTCGTACCCACCGAACCAACTCTTTGAGCAAAGATCTCGCTTGTCGGTTTGGAGCGTGACCAAGATGAAGACGTAGTGGGCGACGTGCTGTCAGGATCGCCGCCTCTGTAGCCGTTGTTGCTGGGTGGGAAAGAGGGGTACACGATCACAAGTGAGCAAGTGTCTCTTTGCAATCGGCCAGACCAGAATGTGGTGATCCTGGCGGAGTGGAGGTGAGGAATGTCAGGCCAGTTCGGTCAGTTGAGGTGCGAGGTTAGTCTCCCAGCTCGGGTGTCGTCGTAGTCCGTGGCGAACTTGAGTCGCAGTCCCCTGGTGAATGCATAGACAACAAATTGGAACTGGGTCGTCGAAGCGCAACAATGATCGATTGAGTCGAGCGGACAGAAGCGCGCGCAGTAGGATCGATGCTTGTATACTGACTGGCGCACATATACGGGCGCTGCGCGACGGGTGAGGGCGGGTTGGATGAGGGGGAAGGATGGGCTTTTTTCTCTGGAGCAGCTGTGGTAGCAGCTCGTGACCTGATCCAGGGGCCGAATACTAGGCCTGTAGGGGAAGACTCTGCGGTTCTGGGCCTGGCACCTACTGAATGGGTCGCTTATTAGTGAGTACCTAGCTTGAAAGCTTGGAGCGAGGTCCCGCCGAGGGTGGGTTGATGGGCAGATGTGGAGGTGGTGACTGTGGAGGATGTGGAGGCATGGGGTGGTGACATCCACACAGCGTGGAGATGGCAAACCAAGTCGGGGTCGGTCTCGTAGCTTTGTTTCTTAGTCCACTAGACGTGGATATTTTCCCCGTAGCTTGCGAAAAGGGTATTGCGCTCTCTTTGTTCTTATATCTTCTTCGCCCCCTCCCTCCGTCGGGAATGAGGTCGTCGGAGACGAAGTGACCCCGGTTCCTGAGCGTTGGTTTACCGACGGGCATGGCGACCGAGAATTGTCCAGGGATCCATACACTCAAAGGCGCCCGAGGTGGAGAATCAGAAGGGGCGCCGAAATCCCGACCACATCGCGTCAGCTGGCTCCCATGCGGGCAAGAAATCCGGGCCCCTGCCATTTCTGGGGCACCTGGGGTAGGGAGATGGGCAAGATTGGAAGTGATGGCACCTGTGCCGCGACGCCGTGAGGGTGTGAGACTTGATGTGCAGAACCACAGCTCCCCTTGTCATGGAATCTTCCCTTTTCGTCAGGGCATTACCGTTTACACTCAACGGCTGCGCTTGGCGCCAGTGAACCAACCTTCAAAACCCGCGATTGCCGGGGCCAACTTGGCCAAGTGGCATCCGGCCTAGGAGCATTCGGGGGAGGGCGGGCATGTACTTCCTCCGGACACCAGTCTCCAGCCGATGGGTTATGTCTTTTGCTCGGCATGGTAATCTGAATATCAAGGTCGGGAGGCGGAAGGTCGGGGATCTAGCCCCTCGGAGCCAATCAGTAGCATTGAGATCATGTCGGCAGCAATTAACACCCCCTTCGCTCCTGGCGCCGCCATGCCGCGGCGCCACACAATGCAAGGCGAGGAGCAATTGGATGTGTGCCTCGTTCGCTCATTGCTCGGCCGGCCAGATACCTCGGAGTTGCGGGCCACCTCGAACCCGTCATCGCCGCTGATGCTGACGCTGGCATTGGCACTCGCACCCGCACTGGTGACGTGGATGGATCTGGCACTCGAGGAGTAGCGACGCGGCCGCAAGATGCCATGTCACGGCCCTGAGTCGGGACCTTTCCGGTGGCTCGCAAAGTACTACGTGGTGGCTGCCGGAGAACGGAGGATGTAGAATGGACGCCCGACGGAAAACCCACTGGCGGCGGGCTGGGGGATGAGGGTTTGGCTGTCTGCCGCCCTGATGCATGGACAAGGAAGGTGGAAAGGGTAGGTACCTGCTCAGGTCTCAAACGGGCTGAGCTAGCGAACGAACTGCCCCGTCACACCCAACCCTAATTTCTCTCCCCGGATTTTCACGTTAGTGGGGATCTGGCAGATGCATGAGTAGAGTACCTCTGAGCATGTGCAGCAAGCGAAGGAGGGAGGCAGGTAGGTTCAGGTGGTCCATACTCGGACCGCAGGAGGTCTAGAAGGGGGTGGAACGCGAAGGCGAGGCCGTTTTCTGGCGCTGTTCGTCCATCCCTTCCCTAAACGGCTGGTACCTGCCCCAAGTCCTGCCGCAGCAACTGCAACCAACTGCAACCTGCTGCATCTTCTCATCGCCTCAACTCGTGCCCAACTACCCTGCCGGTGCACCATTGGCTGTCGTTGTGCCTGCCATGTACCTCTTTGCTGACATGGCACATGGCATGTGCGCGCCCGACCAATTCCTTTGGAGCGCTTTGGCGCCCTCCCCGCAACAAATGGAACCCCCGAGGTAGCCTCTGTATTTTGCAAATCCTCCCCCGTCGCACCCGCATGGCATCTCCCCTAGCGAGGCCTTTTAATGTTAATGTCTCTACACAGCACATACTCTGTATTGGAAGAACCCCAGTGGCCTACAGAGCCTCCTCTCGCCAGGACGGCGCGCTCAAACGTGGCCTGTTGGCCCTGTTCGCGGTGGGCGTCACCCATGGACACTCACTTCACTTGTCCGTTCCCTCCCCTCACATTTGCGCTCCAATAGCATCTGTGTCGGAACCAACACCCTCCGAGCGACACTTGGCTCGCGGCCGCAAGTCGCAGCCACCTCAATAAGGCGCTCAAATCACCCTCGGCCCCAGCTTCCTGGTATTCTTTGGCCAAGGTCCGAGGAATGGGAAACGACGCGCGCACGAGCCGGCACTTGGGGCGGTGCTTGCTTGGAGGAGTGTACGAAGTGCATGCCATGCGTAAGGTATGTGTAAGGTATGTGCCCCGAGGTGGCAACTATGAGCTGCAACAAGGGCAACCCCCCGACCGCTTCTGCGGCACTGCCATCCCATCTTGACCTTCCCTTCCTATGATTCTCTCCATCCATGGCGCCCACCGGAACGCTTCTGGTGTGGCGCCGAGACAAGCAACGGGGGTCGGGCCGGATCCCCACTCGCCCGCATAGCACGCTCTTCCCCACCAACGCAGACTCACAACCACCCCAATCGAACCCCGGATTAGGCCGTCATGGACTATTGTTACCTGTCCGACCTGCTCGACCTGCTTTCGATCTGCTTTTCAACGCCCGCACTGTTCCTTTCTTCATCCTATGCGCGGCTACCGCATGAGAGCAAAGGCATTCCGTGGCCGTCATGTTACCCTCCTTACCCCCAGCTTCCACCACGTGGCTCCAGCCTGAACACTCCCCAAGACGGCCAGACGCTGGGCGAAGTAGTATTTGATGCAGCCTCTCTCCAAATTTCATCACGGGGAACGGGGCCTAGGGATGGCGCGATGCACCTTCTGCTTCCCCGCCCCTTGGCGCCCCGTTGTAGACTGTTACAGTCTCATGTCCTCTCATGTTGCACAGAATTTCGGCGCACGTTGGTTTCTGCCCTGGACAATAGGACTCCCCCGTAGCTTGCATTAGCGGACTCGGCCGAGTATTCGAATTGGTAGGCACCTTGTCCGAGAAGCGCCGACCAATTTACCACCAATGACACCCCCCCTCCAACCTCTCTGCCTTTGAACCACCTCTGGTCTGTAGGGATCAGAGTTCAGAAATCACTCGATTTCTACATATTCATGGCTGTTGGTCCACAAGAGGCGGTGCAATGCTCATGTTCAGACATGTCGTCCACCGCAATGCCTGATATTCCAGATCCGGAAAGGATTGTTCGTAGTGGTGTAATATGACCACCTCGAACTAGAGTGGATGGGTGTACGGATACGCATGTCTGCTTCTCTCACTGGGCATTGTCTAACTAGATGAGTCGTTAACATGCCTATTATCCACTAGTTTTCCAAGCTCCCGTGAAAACCCGTCGCCATAAATACCACGCGGTAGGGCGAGAAGGGCCCGAGGTCTGTTTTATAAAAAGGGTAGACGCCGAACATGTGTGCACAAAGTGAAAATCCCAACGGGCGATGATCCTTGTTATGGCACTGTGGGATGCGCAAAATTTGCACCCGATCTAAGTTACTTATACAATGATATTAGGGCACAGTTTATCACCAAATATAAGAAATAAAATAAAAGTTAGAGCAAGGTACTTATATTTGTCTTTACTGTTTATTCTCATTTCTGTCCAGATGCCTTATTCTAAACCAGCAGGAGATACTTGTCTACTATGCTTAGTGAAGCTCTCGCGGCACAAGCGTTCGGGAGCAAACTTTCTGCGTCCCACTGCATGTGTGAGAGTATTGATCGGCTGTATTGCGCCGATCGGGACGTGCCCACGGTCGTCTCTGTATCTCGCATGCATCTTCAGCGGCACTCGGCCGGATTTTCTCTCTTAGCTTTGCAAAAACCGTCGAGGGGACATCATTACCGAGCATGGAACATCCTCGAAGCAACGGTGCAAACGCGAAATCTCGGCCAGAAGGCTCAAATTCGGCATGTGTGTATTGATTTACCGGCACGCGAAGCGGCTGTGAACAGGCCCGATTGCATATGCATCTCTTCACGGTGACCGAGCCTAGTGCGACCTCCTAGTTCCCGTGGCGCATTGTCAAGTTATCGATTCTATGCTGAAGATCGAGAATAGCGCGGGATGTGACATTTTAAGAGCCAGGACCAGCCATCTTACAGCGGCATTCAAGAACTCCCGAGTCCCGCGTCAACGATGCCGGGGCCCCTAGGGCCAACGGAAGGCGGCGGACGGTCAGTGATCCTTCCACGCCAATCCGGCTCCCGCGGTTCTAGATGATGAGATTTCGGGACTGCGTGTATTGGGGTTAGACGCATACCATGAGATTTTTTTTTCATCTCCTCAGGACTTGTGTTTCATCTACGCACAGGGAGCACAGGGTCGGAATTGACCACCGATGTAACAAAGCCATCCCTGTTGGAGAGATAAGAAGGGACACAACGGTTGGAACCTTTGAAAGGAGTCCCTCCGGAATCTTGAAATCAAGAATGCTAACGACGCCCAGACATCTACGGGTCTAGGCAACAGAATTGAAAACCGAGAGCCGAGCGCCGACGTATTTTGTGACATGGGGGAGTTAATGGAGTGCTGCTTGTGAACAAGGAAATGTCGACTTAGAATCTTGAGTTTTGGCCCAAAGCCATTGCCACATGATGACGATCGCATCGCGTGGGCATTCATTCCACCCAGCGGCGTACCAAATTCTAGTCCATAATTTCTCCATGTACTAGTTAGTATACAGCCATAAGCATCACAAACTCTTGCCAATATTTTATGACCTGAACTAACAGGGTATTCCATCTCTACGACTAACTACCTCCACAACTAGTTTCAACGCCTTTTACCAGTATCCAAACTCCAGGCCAGATCCCGGGTCATTATCCATCGCGATATAATAAGTACACAAATAATCGGCTTCTCGGCTCATCATGTCTAGTCCAGGCCAGGCAGCCAGCCGTCCCCTGACAACGACGCGCCCAAGCCGTCAAATGCAGCCAACGGATCGTTAGCCTCGGCCTGCATGCTGACATTGCCGTCCGAATTATTAGTGTTGGGTGTGCCATTATTTCCGCCTTCACCGAACATGAACACAGACGCATCTTGCCCACCGTTGGTCATTTGCCAAGTCTCAAAGCTTTGGTGCCACCGCGCACTATCGTTCAAGAACCACTCCTGGCCGTCCATCCGCGCCGCCCGGCTCGATGTCCGTCTCCTATTCGTGGGGAGGATACCTGAGCCAGGTGGCATATTGGCTTGATTTATGGGAGCAAAGGAATTTTGATAGCCTGGCATTGGTGCCGGGGAAGGTGTAGAGCTCCATCCGGACATGGTATCAGACCCAAAGGGCATCCGCGGCCTATCCACAGCCATACCTTGCTGTTGCGCAATCGGTATGTTTGAAGTTTGGGCACTGGTCGTAAGAGGGCCGGAGACTGCTGGAAGCTGCATGGGCCGGGCGAGCTGCGTCTGGGTGTATTGGGTCAGGGGACTGTAATCTCCACCTGCTTGAAGTCCCAGGCCACCATCGGAGATAGGCGATGAGTCGGTATTCGATTGAGGAGAAGGCACATCAGACATGCTATAAGTGCCATACTTTTCATCCGCTCGTTGAAGGACAAAAGCAGCATCCTCGGGGAGCTCACAATTCCATTTGCGGGCGAGGACACTGAGGATGCTTAGGGTTCGTCTTGCGCATAACCAGTCTTCTGCTATTTCCTCGAGATGCTTCACCCCGTGAATGATGTCTCTTCGAGCAGTCTTCTCGGGAAGGTTAAGCAGGTGGATAGTACAAGCACTGTGCACCATATAAACAGCGATATTGCAGATTTGACGTAGATTCCACAATTTTTTGTAGAGACGCAATAGCTTAGAAATGGCGCCGGCATTGGCTGAACAGATTCGGCGAGGAGAAACATGGGGTGGAAGAGGAGACGCTGACGGTGCGTATTTTAAGAAGGGTCGGAAGAGGTGGATATACTGAAGATGGAAAAACATGCTGCTTTTGGTCAGTTTTCTTCCTGATTTAAGAATGGCTTAATAGACTCACTGCATGAGAAGTACGTTAGGTAACTGCCCCTCCTTCGGCTCGAATTCCTTGGGGAGCTCTTTTCGCCATTCTTCTAAACGGCGATGCAGCTCACTGAGCTTTTTAAGCTCAACGCTTTTCCCGCTGGAACGCCCCATCGTGCTGGGGTGGTAGAAGAAAGCCAACAAGTCGCTGCTAATTTCACACAGCTTTGACAGCTGCAGTGCAACAGCACGGGTTCTTGAAGGCTGCCTTGAAGACTGATCAAACCCGCCATCGGTATAGGGCGACCAAGATTGGGCATCCTCGTCCGGGAAGACATCAACCTTGGAAACATTGAAAGAATTCTTGGGGATCTGGGGGAGTCTTCCGAGGTAGTTTGACCAGCACTTGTCGAATAGATAACAACCCCAGAAAGTGATTCGTCGTGCATCAATTTCATGATCGCTCATGCGTTCCTTGTCAAGCTCCCCGACGTCGAGATTCAAACCAATATCTTCAGCCATCCGGAAACTCATTCCACTGTACACCCAGCCTTTGGCCTCCCGGGCACAACCCGCTTCGCGGACCGACATGAGAGCCAAGGCTTGAACAGTGACCAGGCGTGGCTTCTCATATTCATCATTTTCGATGATGAGACGCTTCGCCTCCGCGAAGAAGTGGTCACCCTTGGTCCGACTGTCCCCTGCGGTACCAAAAGCACCGGCGACACTCGTGAAGTGACACCCCAGCGCGAGCATAGCGTTTACCAGGAGCGATGAGCAATATGCGGTACCACGTCCAAGCCCTGCTTTGCCTCTCATGAAGTCTCGGAAAAACATGGTCTTGGACAGTGTGGTGAAATAAGGATAGTGCCAGTTGAAGTACATATTCATGAGATGGGTGATGAGTTGCGTATCCTGGGTGACGCGAGTCCATGTTGTGATGGGATCCCCGCCAAATGCCAGTTGTTCGGGGTTCGGATCAGTTTCCCCTCCGTAATGAGGATCGCCAAGATAGATGAGGTGAGATGTTCCGCCGATAAAGCGAACAGAGCCATTTTCAAGTCTAAGCTCGCCCATCTTCCGAGCTAGGTCTCTTTCACCCTCCACAGGCTGATCGGCGGAGAACTGGTCGTCGGTCTGGTCTAGGCCTTGGGCTTCTTCTAGTTCCCTCTCCTGTTGCTGCTGTTGTTTCAGGATTTGCTCGGCGACAGAGTCGAGGCTGTTACATGTCCGGATCTTGTTAACAATTTCGGAGACGTCTTCATCATCGGCGTTTAGAATGGCTTCGATGAGGATCTGGAGTGTGGAGTTCCGTGCCTTCATGCTATCGACCTTTTCCCGGTAGACGCCCTTGCGGCGATGATCCGAGTTAGGGTCGTAGACGCACTCAGTGCCGTATACACTGGCGCAGGCGGCACAGCTGGGGACAGCTCCATCGCATTTTGACTTTCGTTTCCGACAGGCGACACAAGCGGTGCTGACGCAACGCCGCTTCTGACCAGCAGCATCCGCTCCTCGGCGCGACTTCTTTTTCGCAATGCCCAAGGTGGAGGAGCCGGATTGCGCCAAATCGTCTGGTTGTGTCCCGCCCATGATGTCAGTCCCTAGAGCAGATGCTAGGCCAGAGGCGAAGGAGTGCGTTGTGATAGTCCGGGTGCTTTGCCAGAAGGATGGTACGACACAATCGTGGAGAGCAACGGGTAACGGCTGGGCCCACCTGCAAGCTGCGGGGGAAAAGCGAAGGAGCCGGTAATACGGGGCAACCGGGGGTCAATCAGGCAGGTAGCAAAGCGAAAATGATCTTGTTGCGGCTGGAGGGCGAGACAACCGTGGAAGACGCAGTGCGGGCTTTTGGATACCTAACTAGAACGTCCCGCGTCGGAGTGCTTGGTAATCAGTCATAGCTAGGGGGCGACCGGCCTATGCGTGAGTCGCGTGGTAGGGCGCTTGTGAAGCTTTCGTATTAAGTAGCGATAGAGCAAGTCGAGAGATGGAACCCAGAATGGACCACGGAGATGGAGAGTTCGGGGTGGAAGAAAGTTGCAGATGGAGAGTCGAGCGAGACTGGGATGTAGCGAGCCACTGGAGATTGTGGTTGAGAGTGGAGGGGCTAGTTTTTTCTGCCCGGGGAAGGAGGGGCTCAGCTTAGTCTCCGCCTACTATGACTGGGAGGCACGATACCAGGCGTTTGATCACCACACGCTTCAACCTCAACCATAATACAACCCAAATCGCACCGAAACGGCGAAAACCCACCGGGTCCCCGGCCCCCGCAAAACTGCACAGCAGAGACGCACCTAACGACCCGATCTAATGGACGCACTGATGCCAGGGCAAGGATGTGGCTCGTTGTCTAGTGCGGTAGATTGATGATAGCCAGATACCAGCCTGGCGTATGTCACTGATAAGGCCGCGTCGTAGATACATTGCACCAGATTGGCCGCCCTCGACATCCAGGAGTGCCGGTACTTGCCATCATTTGACGCTGACCTCCACTATTCGGCTTCCCATTAACCGGCGATAAGGGCCGTGGTTGTGTGGGGGATTCGGTCTTCCTGCTTTTCAAGATGAGCCAGGAGACCTTGGACTACCACGTCACAGGGTGGGGGTTTAGGACTGTTGGCATTAGTATCGCACATCAGAAGACCGCCGAGCCTATTTCTTTTCTTTTGATAGCCATTCGAGGCTGTGTATGCCCACACTAAAACAGTCGAGACCTCCAGCCTGCATTACCCTATCTCCTGAACCCCCCCGGTAGCTGCGCGTATCTCTTTTGCCGTTCCGCCCCATCGACCAGGGATCCGATGACCCACATACTGGTACCGCCCTCTCACGCTCACTTCGCTTCTCCCGGACATCACCAACTCTAACGACCCTCCCTGCGTCGTGCCAGTGGGGCCCTCAGGCTTAAGTCACAAGTCTTCGTTGGATGGCCCGTCTTGCCAGCCTTCCAGTATGGCTGATGTGGTCTTCGGCGCCGTCGAGGTCGCGGTGTGTATTACCGAAGTGGTCAAACTCCTCTACAACTACATCAACGGTGTCAAGGATGCCAAGGATGACATCCGCAAGTTGACACAGGAGCTCTTTGCCCTCAAGGGAGCTCTAGAGCACTTTAGTCTCCACGACGAGATGGGTATCGATAAGACAATGCAACCCCAGGTTGACAACATGCTGCAAATGACTCAAGAAACCCTCGACAGTATCCAAAGCCGTCTAGGAAAGCCCCGGTTATCCGCCTTTGGAAATGCTACTCAGAGTTTTTCTTGGCCCTTCAAGAGTCGTGAGATCCAAAAACACCTTAATACCATCGAGAGAGCCAAGACATGGTTTGTCATGGTAATTCTTAAGGACTCGAGCGAGATCACCCTAGCCGTCTATAACGAAATGAAAGTGCTCGTCCAGATACTCCATCAACAGAGCATCGACAAGCAAACGAACAAGATGATTCGAGAAACAGATGACCTCTTGGCCTGGCTCGCTCCCGTAAATGTTGATGAGATGCTCGACAAGGCTACTCAAAACAAGATCCCAGGCACTGGACGGTGGGTTCTGGACGATGCCCTTTCCGACTGGCTCCAGTCTCCTGATGTCAAGAAACCACTAATTTGGATTATTGGTAAATGTTAGCGTCAAATGCAACCATGCGAACACTTCAGCGCTGACACAATCGTCCAGCTGGCTCCGGCAAAACCGTTTTATTGTAAGCCTCCCACAAGACGTACCCGTTGAAGCCGCCACTGAACATTGTCGGTAGTTCCACTATTATAGAAGAGCTTAACCGCATTTCCTCATCCGATGCACCGACGAGTGTAGTTGTCGGTTATCATTGTTGCTCCCTTGACGATGCCGCCTCCCAACAGATTCCCAACGTCTTCGGCTCCATTCTTGCCAAAGCCTGCAACTCGAGGCCAGAAATCCTCCGGCACATTGCACCTTACAAACGAGCTGGTTCCTCACTCGTCCCTCATAATAATTTGACCATC
The DNA here is from genome assembly GCF_021365365.1 of Ilyonectria robusta. Taxonomy (NCBI): domain Eukaryota; kingdom Fungi; phylum Ascomycota; class Sordariomycetes; order Hypocreales; family Nectriaceae; genus Ilyonectria; species Ilyonectria robusta. Next base: position 458,058 of record NW_025764436.1, on the reverse strand, counting down.
TCAGAAATTAATGAGATAATGACCCATGTTCTAGCATCGTGTGAACGATTCTATGTGTTCATCGATGCACTCAACGAGACTCCGTACGAAGAGGAGCTAGTTCAGGCACTGCTTCACTTATGTGAACAGCATGCCCAAATCCGCATCCTCGTCACTTGCACTCGGGAACCACTCATTTCGTCTCCAGTCATCAGAAAGCGGAGTATGGAAATCGACTCTGTCAATAATGACATCGAGGCCTATGTTCGGCATCGATTGGCATCAGAGCCATGTTTCCGTGTCCTGAGTTCCAAAATCCACACAGAAATTCAGCAAAAGATCGTGCTGGGAGCTGACGGCATGTAAGAACACTTTTTTACGCAGTTTTGGTCCCGAATCTCACTAATAACAAGCGCAGGTTCCGCTGGGCAAAGCTTTGCATGGATCGTCTTAGTGTTCTCCGGACCGGACGAGATGTAAGAGACACTCTTCAAGATATGCCCACGACCCTCAACGACACGTATGTCAGTATTCTCGGTCGAATTCAAGACCACGACCGCGAAATTGCCCGCGAGGCTCTGTTATGGCTATGCTTTTCTCTGAGGCCGCTCACTCTTGACGAGCTTGCTGAGGCCGTCGTAATCCGCGAGTCTGACAGAGACATCGACGACGACTGCCGCTTGACACGGCCCATCATTATAGTCGACATCTGCCGCGATTTGATTGTGCATAGCGACAATTTCGTGACGCTTGCCCACAACTCTATCCGCAGCTTTCTTACTTCACCACATATTCGCAGCACCCCAGCAGCCTTCTTCGCCCTTGACCCTGCTTCAGCTCACTCTCAAATCTTACGCAAATGTCTCTGTTACTTGCGTCTAGGTGAATTTGCATCCGGGCCTGTGGCCGAGGTCGCGAGTTTCTATAATCGGTTTAAGTCTTATCCACTTGCTTCCTACGCCGCCACCTACTGGCCCACCCACTCAGAGCGATACACCATTGCTCCGAATGATGAGTCTCTGATACTGTCTTTCTTCGACACAAAAAAGCTTCCGAATGGGTCCAGCTTCGACTCCTGGGTTCAACTACTGCTAGAAACACAACAATTGGAACCAATCCGGAACACCCAGCCGCTGTATTACGCTGCCTCTTTTAACATGCTGGCAGTGCTTAAAATCCTCCTACGGCCCGAGCTTGGCACCGACTTAAACCGTTCAGGAGGTCGGTTTGGGTCCTCGCCCCTGTTTGTCGCCATATGGAGAGGCAACGTAGAAGCAGTACAACTACTACTTGAAGCTGGCGCCGATCCGTCTATACCGGATAAAACAAGCTTGATAACAGGTCAGGAGTTGGCAGCTAGTTTACATTTGACAGAAATTTTGCAAGTGATAGAGGACATGTCTATCCGCGATGGGAAATAGCGTGGTAGACATGTCTGAAGCGGATGAAGAGTCTCTAGCGATGGCCAATGACTGCCAGGGATAGACAATCACATTGCGGGCGAACACAAGTGTGGACGGAGTTGAATTTGAACATGGCATGCTTTTCAACAGTGGTGATACATAAAAGGTACATCAGGCTGTCTACCGTACACTCGAAGATGGTATATTACACAGACAGAACAAAATCTGCCCAACAGCCAGAACCTCTGTTTGCTGCCGTTCCAGCACTCGCCTTGCACCAATATTGCGGCAATATTTAAATCAACCGCGCTCAAGGTACCAGTTGTGGGCCAGCTGGTTGGTCAGGTAGCCGAACGGCGTGGGGACCTCTGCCATACCCTTTCGGGCCACGGGGTGGCGGAGATAGACGGCGGCACAGATGTTGGGGTTGACCTCGAGGTAGCGGGGGATGAACGCGAAGGCTGACATGAAGGGTCGGGGTCGCCAGGGGGTGGCGTAGGGCTTCGACTCGTCAATGGGGTTCTCTTCGTCATTCTTCAGGATTCTGGCGAGACGGCGGATCTCCTCGTTGGAGAACTCGGTGGTCGACATGATGTTGTGAGCCCAGGCTCGGTCCTTCTCGCTCTTCAGGCCGTCCAGACCCTTCTCCAACACACGCATCTGGAACTCTTTCTTCTTCTGCGTCCGCTCCTCTCGCTTCTCCTTCTCTTCGGCAGTTTCCTCTTTCGGCTCGCCGTCCTCAGTCTCCTGAACAGGGTCGGCCTTTTTGAACGCAGGCACAATCTGCAGTTTCCCGATCTGATCCTGCAGCTGGCTAACGAGGTCGTCAGCATTCAGCTTGCCCTCTTCAGGGAGCGAAAGGAAACGCTGAGCAGAGCCGCGGAACAAGCGAAGCTCCTTCTTCTGCTTGGCCGATAAGTTCCTTAGGTCACCCTGGAGAATCTCACGTGCGCTCCTTCGGAGGCGCCTGAGACGGCCAGTCTGAAGGTAAATCTCGTCCTCGGCGCTGAGCTCCACCGCATCGGCAGCTTCACCCTCTCCCTCAGTTGCCTTGGCGCCGGCCTTCTTGCTTCGAATTCGCTGAACAGCATCATCGTCCAGCTTCTTCCGAGACTTGATGCTCTGCCTAAGTGGTGCATCCGCCTTCTGTGGCCTTTGCTCTCCAGTTCCGTATAGAACCTTCTCGACGTCAACCTGGAACATGTCACCGGGGTTCAGGGCGTAGGATGGGTGGACCATCTGTATGAGGTTAGCAGGAGATTCAAAAGTCACATGGATAGAAGATTGTTCGGGAAACGTGCCTTCTTGCCATTGACCTTGACAGCTCCGTGAATGACGAACTGGCGGGCCTGTCGCACACTACTGGCGAACAAGGCTCGGAAAACAGCAGTATCGAGTCTTCGTTCCAGAGGGGCAAAGGTCATTTGCATGTAGGGGGTCATGTCCTGGAAGTGTTCAGACAACATCGAATTGACATCGCCGAACCCGGATTTTCGCTGGCCGGGATGGGTCAAGTTACGCTCGCTCTTGCTGGGCTTCGGGACCCGCGAATAGGTCTCGGCCGTCACCTTAGAAGTAGACAGACCGGAACCACGACCAGCCGCCTGCTCGGATCCATCGTTTGCGGCAAGGTACTCGGGGGGAAGGTCGACAGCGGAGAGGAGACGTCGCGAAAACAGGCGCACCCATTTCTTCTCTGAAATATGCTCGCCGTGATAACCGCGGGTTTTCGCCTTAGCGGCCCATTTCTGCTGGAAAAAAGTCGCTCGACCGTTGACAAGGGGCTCTCGACCAGCCGCGCGAGCTATGTTATACAGGTTGAATTTGTTCCATGATTGCCTCAATTTCTGTGTTGATTGATTGTCAGCCGATTGCGATTCCGCAGGGCACAGTGCTTGATGCGACTAAAAGAGGGCATCATTGCAAAGTATTCAATACATACCGGGCGGCTGAGGCTGTAGAATCTCCAAGGCTTGCGCATCTTGACGAATTGAGGCCCACGACGCTGGGAATTGGGCTCGTCGTGTGAGCTTGAGGTGCCAAATTTTTGACTCTCAAGCCTCGATCTGGACCAACGGATTATCCCGGCGCTCCGACCACCCCAGCTTCGAGGTCTTGGCAGCTAGTATCGGCTGACCTAATCATCCAGGGACCCGCGAAACGATAAGTGGGGCAGCGAGACGCGACTCAATTAACCAGGACGCGTCGCGGGCCACAAGATGTCCTGAAACCTCCGTGGGGAGAATCCATACCTCGAAGTTACGACATCGTTCGCAACAAAATTTCGGGGTTTTTTTTATGACTTCGCGATTTTGAAAATGCTGTCCGCCTCGTCACCAATCGCATTTCCCAAGAGCTCACCACCTCCAGCTCCGAAACGCACCCTAACTCACAACCATGCGCCTCCCAAACCAAAGGCCCGCCCTGGCCCATTTGTCGTGGAAGATGATGACTCGGACTCGGACTCGGTCGTCGAGAGTTCAGAGCCCATAGCGAAACGACCCATGCTCGAAGATCCACGGCAGAAAAGCTCGGAATCACTGGCTCGGCATGATGAGACTGACCCGAATGCCATCAACGACGCTCAAGTCACCTCACAGCTTCCCGAACCGCAGACTACCCTACCCGCCTGGTCAAGTCAACTGCCTCTCTTCTCAAAGTCTTTATTGAGTACGCTCGCGCCGAAATCATACACTGCTCGGACATGCCACGGCAAGGCGACAACCATTAAGGAACGTAAGACGTCGACGGCAGCCACATACGAATCCATGGTAGCGGCCAGGTCAAAAACCAAGGAAGGCCGAGCGAAACGAAGTTACTACGGAATCGAGATCCACGAACTTATCAATAACGCGTCCGCGGAGATTGCAATCCAACGGGAAACACGCCCCGTCCAGCCGAGCGTCCCCATACAGTCAGTCGAGGGAACAGTTTCAACAGGCAAGAAACCAAAGCGGACACTTCTATGGACGGAAAAGTATCGAGCTCGGAATTTTATGGACCTATGTGGCGATGATGGAACAAACAGACTGGTCCTACGGTGGTTGAAGAAGTGGGATCCTCTGGTGTTCCCCGGAGCAGCCAAGGCAAAGTCGAGCATTTCCAGACGACTGGGGATGAACCAACAGGATGAGGAGGAGAAGCCTCACAGAAAAATCCTCATGCTCACAGGCCCGCCGGGTTTGGGAAAGACGACATTGGCACATGTCTGTGCTAGACAAGCGGGATACGATGTCATGGAGATCAACGCCAGTGACGACCGAAGCCGAGACGTCGTAAAGAACAGGATTCGAACAAGTTTGGGCACTGAGAGCGTCAAGACTGTCAGCAATCGCAAGGAGGGCGATGGTCCGCAGAAGGTTGCTAAACCGGCATGCGTTATCGTTGATGAGGTGGACGGAGCGGTTGCAGGGTCTGGAGCCTCAGGCGAAGGTGGTTTCGTCAAAGCGCTGATAGACTTGGTTCTTCTCGACCAAAAGAACGCTTCAGGGGCTTCAGCAAACCAGAGCCACAAGAAGAAGAAGAAGGGCGACGACTTCCGACTGATGCGTCCACTCATTCTCATCTGCAATGACGTGTATCATCCATCTTTGCGGCCACTCCGACAATCAAATCTGGCAGAGGTCATCCACGTTGGCAAGCCCTCAATTGACGCTGTGGTGGGCCGACTGAAGAATGTCTTTGAGAAGGAAGGTATTCCCTGCGACAAAGACGCAGCGCGGAAGCTCTGCGAGGCAGCATGGGGCATGTCGAGCGGCATCGATGCGAAACGAGGAGCCGAGAGCACCGTCGAAGGTGACCTGCGAGGTGTCATGGTTGTTGGTGAATGGGTGGCTGGCCGCTTCCGCTCTACGCCTATACATGGTGCCGGCCGCCTCACCAGACAATGGATCGAACAGAACGTCCTCAACGACCTCGCCAAAGGTAGTGGCGGAGGCCGTGGGATAGGTCGTGGTGGTGTCAAGGATATTGTATCCCGACTCTTCCAAGAGGGCGGCGGCTTCCCAAAACAGGCGCTTGATTTGTCTGAATCCAAGACGAAGCACGAGCAGCCGAAGGCGGAGCTGGGCTTCGGCGAGTACCAGAAGAAGTACGCCATGGAGCGGTTGCGGCACATGATTGATACGAGCGGCGAGATTAGCCACATCATGACGGAGATATTCTCAGAGTACCCGAACCGCGAGTACAACGACGACTTATACCTCTCCAAGCCCAACCAGGCGTACGACTGGATGCACTTCCACGATACCTGCCAGTCACGCTTATTCTCCAGCCAGGAGTGGGAGCTCGCCCCCTATCTCAGCCAACCTGTCCTCGCGTGCCATCACCTTTTTGCCTCCCCGAAGCGCCATGTCCCCAACATGGGCTTTGACCGGCGCTGGGGCGGCGACGCTCAAGAGGATGCTCCGCCGCCGCTCCCCTTCTCAGGCCCGCGCGCCGACTACCAGGCGTTCGAGGCGGAACGACAAAACCGCTCTCAGCTACAGGCCCTTCAGAGCCAGCTACCGCCGACGTTGATGAGATCCTTCCGCAGCGTCGAGGACGTGGCCGCCGAGTTTCTGCCATATCTGGTGCGTCTCATTTCGCCCGACGTCAAGCCCGTCGTCGTGGGTGGCAGCCAGGGGTCTACGGCCAGCGTGCGGAAGGAGAGTGAGCGCGCCATGGTCAAGCGCGCGTCGCAGGTGCTCGCTGAGGTGGGCATCGCGCTGGAGAAGGGCAAGATCGAGAGCGACTCGCTCGTGAATCGCACGCCGCAATATGTCTACCGCATGGATCCGTAAGTACCTCTTGTCATGTTCGTCGTTTGAGTGTTCGCATACTAACATGCACCAAGTGACCTAGACGTTCTCGCTACCTTTGAGACCGCCGCCAACCTCCTCCTCCCCTCTGCGGCCCCCACCCGTTACGCCGTCCGCCAAGTTCTAGACCAGGAACTCAAGCTCACCGTCGCCGCGAACGAGGCCCTCGCCCGGCAAGCACGCTTCAAGGCAGGCAACCCGCTCGATCACGATGACCATGCCTTTGTCACCAAAGAGAACGCCGCCAAGAACAAGGTCCTCGCCATGATCGCCGCGGCCAAGGAGGCGACGCTCGTCAAACGAGACTTTTTTGGACGTGTTATCGAGGCACCGGTCCTGACGGAGCTAGAACATACCGAAGAACGGCGGGCTCGGCAGGAGGAAAAGGAGCGCAAGGTGTGGGTGACGTATCATGAAGGGTTGAATAATGCGGTGAGGAAACCCATGTCGTTGCAGGAGTTTATGAGGGGACTCTAGGGGAATTTGGGATCGATATTGCATGGCGCGGCAAGGATACTTAGAATTGGATCAGGGAATGAAATAATGATGATTGCTGGCAGGAATGCGTAATTCTCGTGTCGTGAAGATTCTCTTCTCTTCCAAATTGTTCATACATCTATATACCCACACATCGTAACCGCGTATATAAGCCTCTACCTGGGTCCCCCATGCGTCTATCCAAAAACCACCACCCCTCTACAACTTCGCCTTGGGTCGCTGGGGCGGCACGGCCAGCGGCTCATATGCCGTGTTGGACAGGTTGTCCGCGTGGTAGGCGGAGTGGTTGTACAAGCTGCGGACGTCGAGCAGGCCTGGATGCAGCTCGTCGATGCGGTTGCAGCCGATGAGGCGCATGTTCATCTCCAGCTCGTCCTTGAGGAGCTGCATGGCGCGCTCGACGCCGGGCTGGCCGTAGGCGCTCATGGCGTAGAGAAAGGGCCGGCCGATGCCGACGCCGCGGGCGCCGAGGCAGAGGGCCTTGAGGATGTCGGTACCGCGACGCACGCCGCCGTCAATGTACACCTCGATCTTGTCTTGGAGGCCGCGCTCGCGCAGCACGGGCATGGTCTCGGCGAGGACCTCGATGGCGGAGCGGGAAAACTCGAGCTGGCGACCGCCGTGGTTGGAGAGGACGACGCCCTGGCAGCCGTGCTCGACGGCCAGGAGGACGTCCTCGACGCGCTGGACGCCCTTGATGATGATGGGCATCTTGGTGATGCTCTGAAACCAGGGGATGTCGGCCCAGCTCAGGGCCGGGTCGATGAAGCTGGAGATGGCGCGGGCGGCGCCCTGGCTGTTGTCCGTCTCCTGGCCCTCCTGGACCTTAGTGCCCGGGTCGGTGAACTTGCTACGCATGTCCTTCTCGCGGCGGCCCAGCTGGGGGGCGTCGACGGTGATGAAGAGGCCCTTGCAGCCGCGCTTCTCGGCGTACTGGACAATCTTCTTGGTGATCTCGCGGTCCGTGTTGACGTAGAGCTGCAGCCACTGGACTTGGTCGCCCGCGGCGGCGTCGACGATCTCGTCGAAGGAGCACGAGGCGAGCGTGGGGATCATCTGGATGATGTCGTGCTTGCCCGAGGCGCGCGTGAGGACGACCTCGCCTTCGTGGTGGCCCAGCTTGCCGAGGGCCGTGGCCGTCACGTAGACGGGGATGGACGTCTTTGTGCCGAGCATGGTGGTGGAGATGTCGACGTTTTCGACGTTGACGAGGATCTTGGGGCGGAACCAGATGCGGTGAAAGGCGCTGTGGTTCTCCCGCAGGGTCTGAGTGAGGAGGTCAGCTATTTGCTCAGGCATTCACAGACATTCATGGAACGCAGAATCGCATACAATCTCGTCGTCTGCGCCACTTGAGTAGTATCCCCAAGCGCCCTTCTTCATGACACGGGCGGCGACGGCCTCAAAGTCGAGCAGGTTGTAGCACTGTGACAGTAAGGGCTTCTGGGCAACGCGCTCCAGGCGGCCGACCTCATCCGGGTCCTCCTCCTTCTCCTCCTGCTCGACGGTGTCCATGTCGACGGGGCCCAGGTGCTTGGAGGCATCGAGGTACTTGTCGAGGGTGTCTGGCGGGTGGATGGGCTCGTATTCTTCGGTGGCGTCCTTGCCCTGTATTTACTGTGAGCTGCGATGCAGGGACGGTGAGGTGAATTGACGGGGGTGAAAACATACAGCATATCTAAGGATGATTTTTTGACCTCCAGGGTGTTCTGTTGCGCCGAGTTAAGCTCAAGTCAGTCGCCGTTCATCTCTCAGTGTCTCTTCTTTCATCCGATCTCATAACGGCGCCGCGAAGCCAGCCTTATCGTGTGTTGATTGGTGACCTACCTGGGAGGAACTCGGTTACATCATACGCCTTGCCCTGTCGCAACGGGTTAGCACTCAGATCCAGCAGCGACAAGAGGATTCCTTACGTGGACAATGACCCAGCACGACTTGGCATTGTTGTGCTCGGCGACCTCGTTGCCCTTCAACACCATTGTGACGATATGAGGGGTATAGACGGAGGAATATGTTGTGATAAGTGGTAGCGATGACGATCTTCCGCCTTTCGCCCGAGACCGGATGTCAGTGAAATGACGGCGAGATTTGGCCCGTTGAACGCTGTGAAGCAAGGAGAAGCAATGGCACGAGACAACAAAAGGATGTCTGTCCGCAGAAGATGCAATGCAGAAACCAAGCGACTTCGGCGTCAGAAGCAATACAAGCAGGCGTGTGGTTTAAACAAAAGGGAAAAGAAAAGGAAAAGGAACAGCCGAAGCTCGCCGCCCGGAGATGGAATTCGGAGATGGTCCACCGCTGAAGGCGATGGCGCAACGCAAAGAAGGTAACTTAACCGATCGGGGGAACTGACAAACACGGCCGACAAGGGACCCGGACGAAACTGCCGGGGGGTGGCTGGCCTCGCTATTTTTCTCCACACAGCGGCCATAACAGCCTGTGGCAGCGCACGGATTAGAAGGTCGACGGTACCCGGGTCCACTGTAGTGCCTGTCGCTCCAGCGCCTGGTGCGCTAGGCCGCCACCTCCACAGCGCTGCTCGGGTAGTCGGGTCAATGGGGTGCGGGGTACACGTACATCCGTCGGCGCCAGTCGCCGGCGCTGCGGTGAGCTTCGTCACAAGGCCGGGTACCTGGAAATTTGCCCCGAGACTCTGGGATCTCGGTGTAAAGAACAGCGAGCGGGGATGGGTTTCTCTCTCAATCTCGGTCTGCAATACCTGCTACCTCTTCGCAGTCCCTCTTCACTGTGGACACAGCACGGACAATTTACCATGGAATCAACGTGGGTTCTTGTTCATCTCTATGTACGTACTCCTATAACAGAATCCCTTCTAGATCACTGCCACGTGAGCCAAGCTCCGATATTGTCCCTTCTCCTTCCCCCGAGTCCGGCGGCCATCCTGGAATACCCGGCCAACCTGAAGTATCCGGGCGGCCTGGCCGTCCCAGACGACTTGGCCGTTGCGGATATCAACGGAGCCCCGAGTCGCCTACCGGCTCCGCCTCCGTCCGCCAGCCGGCTCGGGGAATCGGCGTTTTATCCCCGGCCCATCATTCCCGGTTATTTCCACGCATTTAGTCCAGCCCAAGGATCGTGAGGCTGTTGTTGCTGCTGCGCACTCTGCAGGTGACCGGTGTTTGGGTCATACTCCTGGTTGCCGTAGTGGATTGTCTGTTGCGGCCCTAACGGAGGCGGCCCAGGAGGTGGAGGAGGTGGTACAAACCCGGGGGGCACATAACCTCCTTGGGTATGCTGCGCCTGAGGGCCTCCGAACGAGCTAAACGATTGGCGCTGCTGTCCAAACGTCGTCTGGTTCGGCGGTGGCGACGCGGGACCTCGCATCGCGTTCATGCCAAAGGACGTCTGGTTGGGAGGCGGAGACGTCGGCCCTGGCGTCCGCCCATATTGGCTAGGGTTGTAAGCGGGTTGTGCAAAGGCTGCGCCAGGCGGCGGGCTAAACGACTGCGTTGTCTGCTGGCCAGGGAAACCTTGGTAGGTCTGTTGCTGCGGGATCGTCTGTTGGTTGGCGGGAGGAGAGTTGGGGACCTGGTATTGTCCTTGGAAGTTGGTCTGCGGGTATCGAGGCGCTTGTCCCGACTGGAAAATCGGAGTTGGCGTCGGCCGGTTTGATGAGGGTTGTGGTGATGACTTGGCCGGATCCATCGACATCCTTTCCATCAGCCCCCGTAGCCGCTCTCGTTCCATCTCGGCGTGTGAGTTCTTGCTGGACGAACGCTCCTGTTCAATCTGGCCCAGGAGTTGCGCCCCCTCCGACCTGCGGTTGTTGACAAATGTCTCGACATTCTTTTCCAAGCTCTCCACCGTCTCCCGCATCTCTGCGTACCAGTTCTTGGCGCTCTGCAGTCCAGCTTCCAGATCAAGAAACTCTTGGTAAGCTCGCTTATACTTGTTGATAACAGTCGATCGGTGTCTCTGAATGTTTTCGTACTTGCTCTGCTCCGACTGAACCCTCTTGTCTTGCAGGAGCTTGTTGAACGACGACGTCAGCTCCTTCATCAGGCTGGACTGCTTGTGATTGGCCTGCAAGAGTCGGTTCTGGTGAGGTCGGAACTTTTCCAGCTCTTGCTCGAACAACTGCGTCTCATAGTTTGATATCGACTTCTTGTTGAGAATCAAGATTTGAGAGATATCATCGTTGTGGGCCTAAAATGGTCAATATGACAGAACTCGACTGTCGTGGTTGCAGGCACCGTTCACTCACCTTTTCTTTCAAGTCCTTCAGCACTTGATTCCGCTCTCGCTTAATAAGGTTGAGCTTCTTCAAAATATCCTCTACCTTGTTGATCTGGTCCACGACACTTGGTCCTTCCTCAAAGTCGGTATCCAGGAGGTTGGTCTCGCCACCCGCGGGGCTAGCGGTGTTGCTGCCCCGTTCCCGTGCTTGACCTACAGATCTCTGGAACAGTTGGTCAACCCCACCCGTTTGAGCGGCTCGCCTCATCTCATCAAAGTCACGCTCATTTTGGCGGAGCTTGGTCGCAAGCTGGTTATCGCTTCTCGACGCTTCGTCCAGCGCATCTCGATAGTTTCGGATATCGCCTCGCAGAGTCGTCGTCAATCTCGAGCTAGGTTGTTGCGTCCATTCGCCCTCATACTTGGATCGCATCTTCTCGCATACCCCTTCTTCCATGTCCAGTGACTTGGTGCCTTTTTCCAGGATAGAGAGAATCGATTCTTTCTCAGTCCTTAGGAAGTCAAAGATGGACACCGGGTTCTCGTGGTCGGAAACGTCATCACACCATTGTCGAAAGTCCTCGTCGGGGAGGATATCCTGGTCAAAGCCGCCCTTCAACACCTGCAGTGCCCCAGGTAGCCTGAGGTAATCCAAGCTCGCTGCCATCTCGCCGTTGGCAGTGTCGACTCTCTCCGTCTCGGCTCTAACTAGTTTTGCCTTCTCTTCGTCATACAAGCTTGCCGACTCGGTTACCGAGAACGGAACAATCTTGGCAAAGAGATCGGGGCCAGTGATGCGTTGGATATCTTGCCCAGCGTATAACTCGCTAACGGGGATTGGCTTCGCAGCAGGTAGCTTGGAAACAGGCTCCAGGGTAGCCTCTGCAGGTACTGTTTGGTGATAAATATAGTCATTATCCTTCACCAATTCCTCCAACTTGCGTTGAACCGTGGTGTAATGTCGCTTGGCCAATTCTTGAAGCAGCCCACCACATTCAGCATTAAGGTTAGAGCTCGGGGGAACCGAGCTCGGGAAGTTCCTCGCAACTCGGTCAGCTTCCTTCGCCTGGACCTCGGCGACCTGCAGGCGGCCGACCGCGGTGCCATGCTGGTTGGCATCATCGTCCGCAAGAGCTTGGTAGTACTGGGCCATCGAGTTCATAAGGTTGGTTTTGATCTGACAAATGTCAGTTCAATGTTAAAGAAAAATCATACCAGGGTGCGTAGTTCCCTGGGAGCGTCAGGGGATAGGGAATTACCTGAACAAACATAACCCAAACTTTCTCGAAAATTGCCTTGTTAACGTTCTCCTGGACGCCTTCGAGCGCTTGCCCGTAGAGATAACCGGCTTGCGAGGCCAGCTTTGCGAGCAAGCCAATCTTCTTCTTGTCGGCAATCTGCTTCTCGAGAAAGACTTCCTGAGCTTGCGCAAGCATAATATGGATGAGGGCCTTGACAGTTTCTCTGCTCAGGTCAGACGAGGGCGCATGAAGAAAGTTTTCGTTGATGTAGGTGAACATGCCGGCCGAGGCCTGGAATGAATGGTAGGCGGTCTTGAGGGCTGATTCCTCGGCACGGTCTTGAAAGGCGGCATGGCAGGAAAGGACGGCGGAGATGTTGAAGATGATGGAGGCTTTCTCGAAGGCGAGGGAGTATTGCGCAGTGGACTTATGGGTAAAGGCATCGAACCTGCATAGCGGCCAAGAATTAGTATCAGCTAGTCCGAGCAGGGGAAGCTCCCATGCAGCGCGGGGTGAGCAAGTGAGCAACACACCATGTAAATGAGATCTTGATATGTTGCTCATCCACGGGAAACCGCAAGTCGAGGAGCTCAAGCTGGCCATAGTATCGATAGAGCATATCCCTTCCGGAAGTACTGTCCTTGCCGGCCCCCCTCATATCCTGCCTCAGGCGGTTGAGCGTCGCACACTCCTCGGCATAACGCTCAGGGTCGTCGCCATAGGTATCGCGGATGTAGGCCTTGAGTGGCGCGACCCAGTCGATCTCGTTGGTGGCCTTGAGAGGCACGGAGATCATGGGAGATTGCGACATGGTGGGCGACGGCTGTGCGACGGCGTCGGCGGCGCTGGAAGCGAAGCTGGCTCAAGGGCGGATTGGAAGCCCGATGTATCGTGGGCCGCCAGCCAGGGGCATGCGGCGTGCGTGGACGCGGCGGACGGAGGACGGAGGACGGACGGATGCAGCGGCGGGTTCGACGTCGGAGCGCCGGTTGGCGGGATGTGAGGACAAGCGGTCGCCTGCGATGCGGCCTGGTCTGGTGGCTCTCTTCAACGTCAACGTGCGTTGGGGCGGAGGAACGAGCGAAGCGAGGGCGGGTCGACGGGAGATGTTTTGGGGGCTACGGCGGCGGGGGAGGAGGTCGGAGCACTGCAGATGTCGATCTCGGGGGCGGATGAGCAGCTGAGCAGCTGAGCAGCACGCACTGCAGCGCTGCGGGAGGCGGGAGAAATGGCCGGGTTTGACAGTATCAGGGGTCGAGACCGAATGGCCAGAGCGAGCGAGGTCGAAGGAGGACGCAAAGGTAGAGAGAGGTCAGGTAGGTAGAGAGAAGTAAGTAGGTCGCTGTCGAGGTCCAAGAGGAGCGGGGTCCGAGTGTAACCAGGTTGGCGGGCAGCGGTGACGAAATGGGCAGCACCCTAGCGGCGCGATACAGGTGGATAATTAGCGGGCAAGATGGGGACGGACGCTGGACAAACGACAATAGACGCAACTGGACAACGCACGATGGCAGCGAACACGAAACAGCCAGGAACTGGACAGAGGGGCAGTCAGGGACAGATAGACAAGTTCGTCAGAGAGATACGTTTGGTCTGGGTTCTGACACACACGCCCTCACCCTCACCCTCACCCTCACCCTCACCCTCACCCTCACCCTCACCCTCACCCTCACCCTCACCCTCACCCTCACCCTCGTGAGATCAAACCAGGCCTTCACTGGCCGGCCAGCATCAGACCGGAGGGACCTCGACGCCTGTAGCCGCTGGCTCAACAAGCTGCCGCCGTAGATGCCCAGCGGGTAAAGAGCTCACTAAACAGGTGCCTGACTACCACCCGGCGCATGGGAGGTGTTCGGCTGGCCATCCCGCTCCGTCCAAACGATCCAGAGGTGTGCATGTGCCGCTGTAAGGCACCTTGGGTACCTTGCACATGCATGTTAGGCTCTGGCCTCTAAGTTGCTTGGAGGCTACTCTGCCAATCCATGCTGCCGTGGGATGCTGTGCAGTGGTGTCGTGGTGCAGTGGCTCCTCCGTCTAGACCAGCCGAAGCACCCACCCACGCCTAATTAACAGCCGCTTGACGGCGCTGTCTGCAGCACACGAGCCAGTAAAGTCGCTGAGGGGTCCGCCCTGTGGCGACTGCTTCCCTTGTCTTAACCGCCACTCCACAACGCCGTCTTTCTTCAGTCATCGACTTCTTCACACCGATGCTGATGCCACATCGTCGCCCTCACCGTCGTGTTGGTTGCCCTGCATCGCAACTGGGGCTTTTGTACAGCAAATGCGTACAGCAATGTGTACACCTCATTGTCTCTGCATGCACAGCCAGCTACGTGGACTCTGTACGCAGGCAGGCGTGAGCTGGACGTGCGGTCTCAACAAAGGATCTATGTTGAAAATAGACCAAGATCCATAAGGGGAGCATGCCGCGTCACAATCTCCAGGCATCTATCTATCTACAGTACCTCGGAGGCTCAGAGGCTCAGAGCAAAGCCTCAATTACACGAATCACAGCCCCCGCACGTCAGCCAGTCCCATCGTCACATTCCCTCCAAATCCATCATCGTCGCCGCCTCTTCCCTCGAGTTCGCCGCCCACAACGCCCCTCCGTTACCCGCCGCAGAGCAAGGAAGCCACTTGGCCCATGCTATACCCCCCGTCGCCGGCCTTTCACCCCTCTCGTCTTTTCGTCCGCTTTCATCCACCATCCGCCACGCTTATTAGTAGGGCCATGCAGTGTCCCCAGACTATCCTTAGGCTCCTGTAGTCTGAACGCTGTGGCGCTTCCCGTCAAGTCCAATTCCGTGTCCTGCAGCACACCACGCGGCGAATGACGAGCATTGATGGCTCGACCACCGCTGCACTCGCCCGACGGTAAGGCAAATAAGGTAAGCTCTCCGTCGAGATAAACGAGCCCTGTCCCTGGCCGCTGGGTTCTGGCCCAGTTTCTCAAAGTCTTTGTGAGCCAAGCAAGGGCTGCTGATTTGGCCAGCCGCTCTAAGCGCCCAGACGAGCTGCGCTACCATAAAACACCGTGCAACCAACAGGCGGGTAGCTTGAGGCTTGGAGCCTTTGGTGACGCCAGTGTGAAACACTGGCCGAGTGGCTCTTTCGTATAGCGCCAGGTCTCAGTTCAAGTCTCATGTCATTGGAGGTAAAAACGTTGATTCGAAGAACGATTCCCTCTGAACTGAGCTAGCCTTGTGAGACATTCTCGGCAATTGTTTCTTCATCACTCCCCGTCCTCTCACCTACCAGCCGAAGAATACGATAAAAGACATGCCAATCATGTTCAAGGCTTACCATACTCCAGGAGATTGACCTCAAGCATTGGTCGACGAGACGCCACAAGCGGACCTAGACCTCGGCCGAGACCAAAGCAGAAGCTATGCCCGTTGCTGAACAACATGCAGAGTGATACGAAACTATAGCCCTCGACCTAATATCAGATCTCCTCACAAGCCGGGAGAACCCCCGACACGCCATTCACTACACGGAAAATCACACACGATGCCACTCACCAAACCACTAAACTCTAGTTTCCCCTCCTCATGCGGGTGACATCGCTCTCACATGCCCGTTCCCATCGCCCATTGGCCCGCCATTCACACTCGGCAAACATGGGGGCTTCTGAAAATCCCAGACCACGCGCGGCCCGCTCTGCAGGGGCCCTGGTTGACCGGCCCTCTCTTGTCGTCCCCTCCCAGATCGGCGCCCGCGGCCGGTTCTGCGGCCCATCTGTGCCTCGAGGCGGCGGGATCTTTCCTGTCTTGCGAGTGCGCATGGGGGCCGTGGGGACAAGGCCGCTGACATACATATATCACCCAACGACATCGGACGCGCCGTGAGATAAGATGACGAGGGGACATGGTGGAACGTGTGTCTGGTCACAAGAGCCACTGTGGACGTGACATCGTGAGATGATCTTCTTGTCGTCTCGGCCTCTGCGGACGAGGCCTCTCGAGTGACAGACAAGACGATACGATGCCAATGCGGGAATCGACCGAGGCGAGTCGCATCAGCCCATTCCCAGCCAGCCACTAAGACGCATTGTCACACCGCAAAGACATGGCTAAAAAGCTGGTGATGTGATTAGAAGCTGACTACCCCATAGTAGCCTGCTTCAGTTTACTGATTTGCTCATCGTCCGTATCGCTAGAGATCCGTCCATTCCATCGCGTCCCTCTGACTAATGACCAGATCATCGCACTACTGCCGCATTATGATATCCAATCCACTCCAAACCCCTTGACCTCGCCCCAAATCACAAATTCCAGATCTGTCGATCCCGTCGTTGGGTTCCCAGTCCATTCCTGCCTTCCCAATCAAGTGAAGACGCTCTCGGTAAACGCGTTGACCTGCAGTCCGCGTTCGGCCATCTCAGCGTCCTTCAAGAACTCCAGCGGGAACCACACCAGGTGGCCCCTGATCTGGTCGAGCTTCTTGCGCGCGTCCTCGGGGGGCATGAACTGGTCGAAGATGTGCCCCGGCTTGACGCCCCGAGGGGGGAGGAACCGGTCGTAGTCCTCAAATGTTTTGACTGCGCGGGACCGTTAGCAAAAAATCAAACCATCGGCTTCAAGGCCTGAGTGAGAACGGAGATGCTTACTGTGGTTGTCGGGATCTGCGTGGAACAAGTGCCTGAAGATCTCGGTGTTCTTGTCTGCCTGCCCCGTCCACTTCGCCCAGAGCTCGTCGCAGAGCGGATCCTCCGTAAAACTCCAGCTCGGGTCCTGGTCATGGATGTCGTTGTTCGGGTTCACAGACGGCGGCAGGGCGTTGATGTCGTCCTTGGCGTCGAAGTGCTGCGGGCCCAGAAGTCCCAAGTGCTCTCGCCACAGGTACCGGCGCAGCGTAGCCGCGTGGTATCCGGCCTCGTACGGCTGGCCGTCCATCATAATCGCGATCTTGCGCGTGTCCTCCATGACGATGCTCAGCTCACTGTCATGGTCGCCCTCTTGGCTGCGGTCGTTCAGGTTGCTCGATCCGCACACAACGTATCGGTCGTCTACGATGAGCAGCTTAGCGTGGATGTAGAGCTCCTCCTGAATCCAGTTCTTCAACTCAGACTGGGGGTCCTCTTCAAACCAGACCTCATCGGACACTGGGCCTGATCCAGCCATTGCGTGGTGAGCAACGGACGCGGACGTCTTGAGTTCCTCCTTGGGCATGGCCTCTTCGAATATCCTTCGCGCCTCCATGACGTTCTTGATAGACTCATCCAGCGCCTTCTTATCCATCTTGCCACGCATATGCTCATCCGCTTCATCGTCGGCCGGATCATATGTTCCGTGAATTCCCTCGCTCATAATCTCTTCCGCCTCGGCGCGTTGGACCTGCCGGTAGCTGATTCCCGTCTTCTTCTCCGTCTCTGTGATTCCGGGAGTCTTGTTCAGACGGTCATACGACCGCAGGTTGAAGAAAAAGATGTGGTTGTTGGGATCCACACCCTGGGCCCGGCACTGCTCGAAGATGGAGTGCTCGCCCCTGCAGATGGACTTGTACTGGTAGTCCATGATCGCCCTGGTTCCAGCTGCCGCGTCGTCTCTCAAGTCTCCGGCGAATCCTGGAATCGCAGGAATGAGGACAATCACCCTGAACTTTCTGTTCTCCTTGCCGGCGCGAACCACAGCCTCGACGATGGCGCTGCCGATGGTGTTGCGGATTGGGCCCTGCTGATCTCCGGTGGCGGTGATGAAGAATTGGTTCTCGATATAGACGTAGTGCTGAGCTTTTCGGATGATGTCGATATAGGCGTTCTGGATGGAATGCTCCTTAAGGATACCGCTAGACCAGTCTGCACTCGATCGCACAATCTGTGCCTTTACCGTGCCACGATTATTGAGGTTCTTCGTCGCCAGTGGCGTAAAGGGGTGTTGGATATAGTCTCCAACTGGGTGCTTGGGACGCTGGACACCGACAAGATCCTCGTCCGCGCCTTCTCGGCCCTCCAGTATGATCCAGTCGAACCGTTCGTCACGCTTGTACTTGTCGCGCTTGATGAAGTTCCAACGTAGTACAAAGTGCTCCGCAATGTCGTAGACCGTGGGGCCGATCACTGCCATTGCTACGTCGTGCCACGGCATTCGTCCGGAGTCTGCCTTGTTCAACTCATTTTGGTCCCATTCTTGAACTTGTTGGAAGTCCATGATTCTGTGATGATGATTAGTCCAAGAGCCCAGATGAATCGAAACAGCGAAGTAGATGACCAATGAAAGACGGCAGGATTCGATTGAACATACCTGTTGTTGTTGAAATCCTGGCCTGGGAAAATCTCCTCTCTGACACCTTCGGGGTGGACGTCTGAAAGCGGGTGTTGGTGGGCATCCCATCGTCCAAAACAGAGGTCAAGACCGCCGATAAAGGCCATGGCATAATCGACCACGATGAACTTTTCGTGGTGCGCCCAGTACACAGTGACATCTGCAAGGTTCTCAAAGGGATTGTGATCCGGGTGTCGGATCACCCGGATGTTCCCATAGCCAGGGCTTCCCTTGGGACACAGCCCGTTGAGCGCATGCTTGGTGTGTGCGGAGTTGCAGGTCAAGGCCTGTTCGACCTCCTTGTATACGCTGACGTAGATTTTGACTCCTTCCTCGGCCTTTTTCCTCAGGAGCTTGTCCAAGCGGTACTGTTGCTCGTAGTAAGGTGGACGGCGTAGGAACAGCTCAGGGGACAGCCACCAATCGGTGATGTAGATGGACTCCTTCGCCTGCTCGAGGGCGACGGAAACGGCCCAAAAGTAGTCGCGGCCATCCACATACCACTTCACAATGTTGCCCTCACGCTCGGGGAAGTAGGAGTTGTATCGGTTCGCCTCGGTGATCTTGGTGCGCTTGGCGTCGCAAGCCTGCTCGTGTTCCTCGTCGTGCCGATGATTGGGGTTTACGATGTTGGCTAGTTTCCCCAGCTTGTGCCTTGACTGTCGTTAGCAAAAGAAGGTAATTGAAGGTGTCATCCTCGTTCAACATCCTCGATAGAGGTCATGTGTACGAGGGGGACTATACTAACTTTTGGTGGATCAAATGGACCTTGGCATCTTCGAGCTTCGTGTTTTCCAACTTGTCCTTGAGGCCGTCCATCATCTTACTAAAGCCGAACCTGCTGCCGCTACCAGCTTCCTTCTTGTCCGCCATGATGAGCAGCGTGATTTACACCGACGTCGAACTGACCGGGGATTTAGGGTTTTCAGGGTCGTGGGGTATCCCGGTGGCGGGACGGGGAAATGATTTTCGAGGAAAGAGACGGGAGGAGAGAAAGGCCGGGACGGTGTGGCCTTAAGATAGTAATGGGTCTGGGTTCTGGGCGCTGTGCGAATCTTGGCGACGAAAAGAGGCGACGAAAACAGGCGGCCTCACACGACATGGACCGGAAAAAGCGGCACAGGTGAGACGCAAGAGGCAATACGGCGGACGATGTCATCGGTTGGTGGGAGCTGAGAAGCTGTCGCCAAGACCTCAAGCAGGATCTGTGTGTACGACAGAGCGGGGGCTTTCTTGGGACTTGGGTTTCGTCATGTTCGTGGCTTGCAAGCTAGAGGGAAATTCCAGGGTGCTCCCAGTCGCTGCGACCACCGATTGGCACTGTTAATTAAGACTGACGCGCTTCGGAGAGTCAGGCTGCAGCGGAAAGTATGGCCAGCCGTGGGACCACGTCGCCCTCATAGGCCACGCGGAGGCCTGCATTTCTGGGCAGAGGCTGGGTTAAGGTGTGGAGGGGTCGATTGGCGCTCCCAGAGCTGTTAGAGCTGTTGAATGGTTTCTACCGCCTCTCGTGCGTGGTTGAATAGGCCTCATTGCTGTTCAGCCAGGTCCCTGCATCGCAGATATCTCATCATGTCCCTGATGCGCCACGATTGTTGGTTGGTGGCTTGCAACTCGGGTCATGACGTCACGATGAGTTCCGGAGCCCGCCTCTGTGTGACGGCGGGGTGTCGATCTTCCACAAGCCCAAGTGTTTCGCATATCCAGGAACCAAACGATTCTTATTACTGCTGCCCTTGTTCATAAGATGATTGAACCTTGGAAATCCCGTGCCAGACCCCCGGCCAACGCAAGCTCGCTGGACTGACTTTAGCTGAGCTGAGGACATCGGATTGAAGCTGGAAGTCTTAGGTGAGAGAATAAGATTGAAGACTGCAGGTGAGCAAAGCAAGGGATGAGGCGTCGAGTCAAAGGTGCGTCACAAAAGTTACGACAAGTCACCGCGACAACCACCGAGCTCTTGGCAACGCACAATGGGCAGACAAAGCTAGCCATCTGTCTGTACGAAGCTCTGCTGGGGCCGTTCTGTTGAGCCGAGCGGTGAAGCTCCATCTCAGCTTGCGTTGCCCCTCGTAAATACAGCACGCACTCGTACCATCCCCGCCCAAATCACGCTGAGTGGGGTCCGCGACCCCTTATCGGAGCTTGATAGTTCCGGGCCGTCCTAGCACAGTGCTGCATGAGCTGTCCGGGGCCGATACGCGCCAAAGCTCTTATCGATTGCACTGTGCTGCGGGCGGTGCCCCTCCTTGGGCTGCCCCCTCGATTCGAGCTGTTACTCCAAGGGGACAGCTTGACCGCTACCGCTCCCTTCTTCTACTCAACTCATCCACCATCCTCTTTGCTCTGTACACTCGTCCTCACCATCAATCGATCATCATGTCCGCTCCTGCTTACCCTGCCGGTGGCACTCTTGTGCAGACCTTCAAGCGCTCCTTCACTGACGTCCCCATCGACGCCTCCAATGCTGTCTCTACCACCGAGTTCCTCGAGGCTGCCGAGGCCCTGACCACCATGTTCGGTATGTTCCTCCACAGAGACTGCGTACTATATTGAGCTGGCTCTAATGTCTTCATCTAGATGTTCTCGGCTCCGTTGCCTTTTCTCCCGTCAAGAAGGATATCCTCTCCAACGTTGCTGTTCGTTTTCCCAACCAATCCCACCTCCTTTGAGACCAGGCCTCTGACCGATCCCTCCCCGTCTATAGAAGCTCCGTACCCAGCAGGAGGCTGCTCCCGCCGAGTCCACTACCGTCCAGGACCTGGTCCGAAACGAGCTCAAGGGCAAGAAGCACACTGCTACCGAGGGTGGTCTCTGGCTTATGCGGTAGGTCCTCCGAAGCCCCTTTTCGGTCTCAGCTATGCTAATACGTGCCATCAACAGAGGTCTCGACTTCACCGCCAAGGCCCTCGCCCGCAACATTGCTACTCCCTCTGAGGAGCTTGCGGATTCCTTCCGTGCTGCATACGGAGAGACCCTGAAGCCCCACCACAGCTTCCTCGTCAAGCCTATCTTCGGCGCCGCCATGTCCGCCTGCCCGTACCGTACTGATTTCTACGCCAAGCTCGGCGAGACCCCTGAGCTCGTCACCCAGGAGCTCCAGGTCTACCTCGACGCTCTTACCAAGATTGTCGCCATCCTGTCTGCGTTCTTCGGCAGCAAGGAGGCCAAGTGGTAAAAAATTGCGCTGCATGTCCATAGCGGAAGCAGACTCATTTCATGATACGTAACGACCAGTCATGTGTCCAGGGAAACAGCGTAGTTGCTGGAACACGCCCTCTTTTGAGGGACTCAGAGGGAGATGAAAAATAGGACGGCACCCCGTGGCAGTCTGGAACTGAGCACACTCTACCATGTTAATGACAATTACTTACCTCCGTCGTTTGTGTCAACGCGGGGTTGAAACCGAGACATGTCTCATTTATGTGCCCCTCATGTGCTACCCTATAGGACTTGCCGTTGACGCCACGAATGGCTGGCTCTCCAAAACGAGCTAATTTTTCTTGTCTTGAACAGTCCTGAAACGTATTAGTTCTCTTAGGAATTCGTGCATAAGCTGATATTGTTGAGATGCAAGTGTGGTTGAGGTCAGCGGTGTCCCATCACTAATGTTGCCCTTTCAAGCCGAAGGCGTTGTCCATAGCTTCTCATTCGACCAAAGTAAAGATATGAGAAAGGAGCAAGTACTACACACTCCAACGGATAATGTTCAGTTTATGAGGCTCTGTGAGCTGGAGCTCAATCAGCCGGTGGCCATGGCGATTATGGAAGTAACCCATTCCGTCTTGAACGAGATATTCGTCTTTGGGGAAGTTTCCACTTACCTCAATACCGGCAACTCTACTGCTAAGAGGTTTTGGGTACCACCAAGGTCCTAGTTCTACATGTAGCCTCGAGTTGGCTTGGATACAATAATTCTGGATATCCTATCAAGAAAACAGCCAAGGTACGGCGCCAAGGCTGAAATGTTGAGGTCCGGTTACGAACTATTTTGGAAAAATTGCTCTCAGATGCGAAGGTGCTGCGTAAATATCACTTAGTAGACTATCCCGTGCTACAGTATTAGTTAAAGTAACCGGGATGGTAGAACCCCCCAAATTATTTCAATTGCAGGCGATTAAATTGACCCTGCTATCGGTCGTTTGCTTGATGGACGTCATCGTGGCCTTCAATGCCGCGCTCTGTGAACCTTGATTGATCATTGAGCATGAGTAGCAGAGCAACTAAGGTTATGTATGATAGAAATGGCCTGATCGCTTTGGAATCGATATTCGGGATTTCCACTCGCACCACTCGACAGGGACACAAAACCCGAACCCGCGGATCCATCGTCATTTGAGCAGCCACCCGCGGAAGCGCTGGGCCTGGGGGCGGCCACATGAGCGAGGCATCTCGGTCTTTCGGCCACGGAAATAAACGCACTCCGAGATGCGGAGGCGGACGGAAAATGCATGTTTAGATGGGAATCATGAGATCACAACAATGTCATGCATGGATAGGCATGCCAACGACTAGCGGACTGTCTGGCATCTTCGATCGACCGCACGACAGCTGACCCAGCACCAAAGGGCACAGGGCTAGAATAACACACGGCGCCCGTTTCCTGCTGACAGACACACCACTCCAGCGAGATACTAAAATTACGTTCAAGGTTACTAATCCGCTGAGATTGAGGTTGCTTAGTTGGCTATTATACTTCCTGCCAGCGCCGAGGAAGCCAACGGGAACCAAGCCGGCCCCGAAACCTTTGCACAACGCCCGCTGGCAAGGCGTCGCCCTAAGGCAGTCATGGTGATCATCGGCTTTAAGCAAGGATTGCATTGCATGTGTGACTCCCTACGATCTGGCCAATGCCTGACCCTCCCCCGTGGATAGGATTAAGGGTAAGGGTTAGTGACTGGGATCATTGGTTGGACGCGAACTCTCAGCGCAAAACCGCCCGTTTGAAAAGTCCGCGGAACGGACAATCAAACGAAAAAGCTTCCCGAGAATGCGACCAGGTGACTTTTTTCTTTTTTGGCCTCCATCCGACGATCCCGCCCACAGATCAAGGTGTTGCCGCTTTTTCAAATCCTGTATCCTAGATGCCGGGCGCCGTTGAAATGCATATCCATCCCACACCCTTTCCGAGGCATCCGAGATGGGGGTGTGAACCCTTGCTGCGGGAACAACTCGCCCTACGGGCAGTAAGGCGATTGCCAACTGACCAATTAAAAGACAAAATGTCTAGTCACAATCTGCTTCTTGTTGTCTTGTCACGGTAACGTTAAAAAATTGGATGCCACACCGGTGTGAAACCGCGGGTGGGAAGTGGTGGTCCTCGGTGGTCGCGGCGACATCAGTGTTGGTTCCACGTGCTAGACCCCGGGGCAGGAGGAAGCTTTTTCAAGCTGGTGGGTTGTAAGGCTGCAACGAGAACTCCGAGCGGATGGAATCGGCCCCGTCTGAGGCTGTTAGTCGCGAGCCGGGTTCTCGGGGGGTGCGTATGTTCCGGGTCTAGGGGCGTGAAATAGACGAGCTCTTGGCAAATCATATTTCACTTACTACGTAGTTATATATGGATTCAGAAGTTCCAACATGTCGTGATCTGAATCGTGTATTATCATCAAGAAATCGTACCTGTATCCAGCGCCATTTCGCTCCCAGCGCAAACAAAGTATGTACAAAAGCCCATTAAGACCTCCATTCTACGCCTCGCTTCTTCCTTCGTTGTATAAAATTCCACCTCTGGTCGTGTACTCTTATACCGTCTACCCGCCAGAACGTCTACCCGAGATAACAGTGTCTCGCTCTTTCATTAAAACACCAGAATGAAACATAGAAAAAGTGTGCTGGTGGTACCAGCTACGATCTTCCTGACCAAGACTTAAAAGACAGATACTTAGGCCGCTTTAATGTGGGTCGTTTGAGTTTCATGGATCTCATAGATTCTGTGTCCGTCTCGCAGTCACGTCCAAGCCAGCTGGCAATGGTCTGGACGGCCTCCTGGTACTCGACTCCAACGCTCTCCTTGGGGGCCATGGGCAGCGGATTATCCCAGGCGTGTTTTTCGCCCTTTACTAGCCGCATAGTGAATGGCTTGCCTGCGTCCGCAAGACGGGTTGCGAAACGCCTGCCCTCTATGAGCAGCATATCGTACTCGCAGAGGACGAGATGAACTGGTGGCAACTGCCGCAAGAGCTCGTCCGGCATAAGGCCAGGTGACAGACGTGGATCCGTGCGTTCTTCGATAGGGATGGGTGGGTATATGTAGGATGCATCGATGAGATCGGTCATGCCCTTGGGCAGCGTCAGATCGGGGCGACAGCATGTGAGCCGCTTGTCGGGGCGAGTGATTGTCCAGTCCAGAAGGGGATAGAAGACAGTTATACCGGCAATGCGAGGGGGACTGATGGGAAGTTTGTACCCCCAGCGGTCCGGGTCGTTCAGGATGAGCCAGGTAGACAGGGCATTAGTAGCCCCTGCAGAGAAGCCAGAGAGAATGATGCGATCCGGATCGATGCCAAACTCGGCTGCACGATGCTTAATCTGGAGCACGGCATCGACACAGTCCTCGATGGGGGTCGGGAACGGGTAGGCTGGAGCAAGGCGGTAGTTGACAGTGAAGACGACTGCGTCTAGCTGGGACATGACAGCGCCAGCCCAACGAGCATTGTCGGTGCCCTGACCGAGGATCCAACCTCCACCGTGGAAGTTGATGATGGCAGGGCGAGCGCCGATAGCAAGGCGTGGCGGGTTCCACACTTCGGCCTTGATCTTAGCGCGGCCTTGACAGCCCGGGGCAAGAGTAGCATCGAGGTAGATATCGCGTGAGGGCTCCGGAGCAGGAGGGTCAGTGCGGTTGGCGATGCTGAAGCCGAAACTGGCGGCAGACCGAATGGCCTGGGCTCGAGCGGTGAGATACCAGCGGGAACTGGCCTCGAGGGGGTTAACGTATCCCTCGGGCTCCGGGGTAGTAGGGTTGGTGGTGGAGGGGGTGGACTCCATGCCGGAGGGTGCGTCCATCCAGACGGCGGATGGCGGAATAGAGCCCAGTAAGGAGGACGGGATGCGGAGAGGAAAGAGAGAGGTGGCAGTCGAGAGTCACCGGCAGAGAGGGAATCGTCAAACACGTGGTTCAGCCTCTACGGAACAGGTGGGAGTGAAAGGGGGGGGCCAGGACTGGGGTAGATGGTGTCAGTGAGGCGGGATGGGAGGGATGGCTGAACGTGTGGATGGGTATGGGGATGGAGATTGGAGAGGCCTGGAGAGGAGTCTGGATGGTGCTGATGACGGGCGATTGTGATGGTGTTCGCTGACAGTGTCGTTAGTGGTTGTGGTGACAATACGTGTCGATTCTATTAGCAGCCAACCCACCCCATTAAGAGCGTTCACCCCTACGAGGCCAGATGTTCCAAATCCAGATACCAGGGGCCCCAAGCAGGTTGCGCCGCTGCGGGGAGGCTAGGCGCGCCGAGCGAGCGAGCGAGTTGTTGTGGGGGCGACGGCTTGATGACTTCGATGGCTTTGATCTCTTGGCTTGTTTTTCTTGGGCGATAATGCTGTCGATACTGAGAGATGAACTTGGAAGAACCTAGACTCCTGACTCCTGCCTGACAAAGCGCGAGCTCTGACCTTCTCAGCTATTGGATGTGCTGACTGATGACGTCGTGTCGGCCGTGTCCTCGAACCTGCCAATGGCGTGTTGTGTGGCGTAAAGAAGGTCCGCCTTACCAATTGGACCCCAAAAAAACCATTGGGAAAATTAAGGTGGGAAGGAATGGGAAGTGGATCCCGCTCACCTGCCACCTGCCACCGACCCGACACATCCGATGAGCCTTCGATGGTTGACGTCACATCGAGAAAGCTCGAGCAGCAGCGACAGTGATTGTGTCCTGTGGCGCATTGGGCGTCGGTATCTCGGTACTTTTGAGTGTCCTGCGTCCAGTCTCAACTCTCACCTCTCTTTTGGCGATCAGGTGAATCCTTGATGTCTACCATACTTATTATTCGGGTCCGACTACGTAGCTCCGGAGCACTGTCACCGGGATCGCCAAGCCTGGGGAGCCACACACGGCCCCGGCACAGACCCCGGCAGCCCGGTGAGGTCAGAACACTAAAAACAAAACCAGAAAATATGTGCTATACCAACACATGCCTCAGAATGGGGTTTGCCCTTTGGTATGTTGTGTACTCAGTACAAGCTTTGGATGCCGAGACGGGAGACGGCAACTCCCTGGCGTCTTAGTGTGATCAAGTACATGCTGTAGTGTCGCAGTGCGGTCGGTTTAGGCGTAGTGGCCATATCTCGTTGTTCTGATGCCGCCTATCCCAATGCCCTGGTTCTGCAGGTCCCACTCCCAGCAATCTCCAGCTCAAATCCGGACAAGGCAAACGAAAAAAAAAGTCCGTAGTAACCAGTCACGCGTGCATGCGTTCATGGCAGGGAGCGGTGCATGAAACGGTACATCTGCAGACGTGGAGTCGTGGAGTCGAGGAGTCGTGCACTGAAGGGGCGTGTGGAAAAAAAGAGTCCGTCACACCGGGCATAATGACGCACTATTCGTCTCGCGGCCGGCCACGCCGCCCTAGCTTTCGGTGCGGAATTGTCAGCAAAGCCGGCCCCCGTGGGCGTCTCGCTGCTCGAACCCTCGACGCTGACTTGACTCTAGGGGATAACTCGGCACGCGGACTCGTCTGGTTGGACGACAGAGCACCCTTTCGACTCAAGCTCTGGCGCGCATCACATCGCGAAATGCCGAGCCAGGCTCCATCCCTCCCTCCCGGCTTTTGGCCCCGGGGCCGAAGGGCGTGCCGTGAGGTAAGCAACCGCCAAACTCATTATTTTGCTCATTGCTTGTAAAGCTTCGCTCGCCGCCCGGCCCCGAGCCTTCCCGCTATATAAGGCTGGCTGCCCTACGCCACTGTAGCCTGCTTCGTTTTTAG
The DNA here is from genome assembly GCF_021365365.1 of Ilyonectria robusta. NCBI lineage: Eukaryota > Fungi > Ascomycota > Sordariomycetes > Hypocreales > Nectriaceae > Ilyonectria > Ilyonectria robusta. Next base: position 430,756 of record NW_025764436.1, on the reverse strand, counting down.
CATCAGTTTCACTGTTGATCACCCAACTTCACAGCCCTGATTTACGCAAGCAACACGAAAAAGCCAGCTCAGCCCTGTTGCAGTACAGTACTTGGATGAAACAAAGTCCAACACACACCCATACGCGGATTGGACTCTCCCGTCTTGGTGTCACATCCGTCCCTGATTTGCAGATTCGATAACCAGCCCTCAGTCGTCATCGACTGTTCCGCCATCGCCACTACTTATCAAGCGTGTGGCCCGTCGAGCTGCCAAGACCCACCCCCCGGCCACACCACATCGAGAGATATGACGGCTTCAACGGGGATTGTGACCCCTGTCGGTTCGGCCTTTGGCTCCAGGGACCGAGTTAAAGATGCCTTTGCCTCCATGCCCTCGTCTCCAATCTCTACAGCACCTTCCACCTTTTCAAACATGACTGCCTATTCGAGCGGGACTCCAGTTCGCACGGGCTCGCCCAAGCGGGACTGGAACAACGGGAGCGTCGCCACCTCCCAAAGCGACAACATTGTTTACAGCTCCGAAACCTATAAGCCCAAGCCCACGACTCCCCCTCCCAACCGATTGCGCGACAGTGCCATCGAGCTCAAGGGCTCGACGCGGTCCAGCATGGACAGCCCTGCCAGGGAAGCTCCCAGGTCCGCCATGGCCATGGCTTTGGCGATGGCCTCGGGTGGCTCAGGTACTGGCACTCCCAACAGCCGCGCCTCGATCGAGAGCACTCGCACCACTGGCAGTGCCGATTGGCCTACGCACCCCTACGAACTCAACACCATCGCACAGCTCGACACTCTCCCTATTGGCACTGAAGTCACCTTCCGTGCCCGCATTGAGACTCAGCGTCCTCTCTCCAAGGTCCTCGACTTCCTCCTCCTGCGCGACCAGACCCACTCCGTCCAGGGCGTCCTCGCCGGTGATGCCACTAATGCCGACTTCATTCGCTGGGTTCGCAAGCTGGGCTCTGAGTCTCTCGTCCAGATCTCCGGCTTCCTCAAGGAGCCCCCGGGACCCATCCGATCGGCTACTCATGCCGGTGTTGAGGTCGACATTGATTCCGTCTATCTGGTCAACGCCGCCCACAACCTACCATTCAGCAACTACAAGCCCCCGGAGACGCTCCGCAACCGCATGACGTCGCGCATTCTCGATCTCCGACACCCATCCAACCAGGCTGTCTTCCGTGTCCGCTCCCTTGTCTCTCGCATCTTCCGCCAGACTCTTGAGGACCGAGGCTTCGTCGAGATCAATACCCCCAAGCTCCAGCCCGCTGCTACTGAGAGTGGAGCTTCTGTCTTCGCTGTCAACTACTTTGGGCGCCGAGCCTTCCTCGCCCAGAGCCCCCAGCTTGCCAAGCAGATGGCTATCTCGGCCGACTTTGGCCGCGTCTTTGAAATCGGCCCCGTGTTCCGCGCCGAGAACTCCAACACCCATCGCCACTTGACCGAGTACACGGGTCTCGACATTGAGATGGCCATTGAGCGTGACTACCATGAGGTCATTGAAGTCCTCGATGAGTTCCTCAAGTCCGTCTTCAAGGCCGTCTACAGCATGCCCGAGATTGAGGTCCTTAAGAAGCGATGGCCCAGCGGCGAGTTCAAGTGGCTCGAGAATACTCTCATTCTTCCATTCTCAGAGGGCATTCAGATGCTGCGTGATGACGGACGCGATGTTGAGGAGGAGGATCTTTCGACCCCTGACGAGATGCGCCTTGGTCAGCTCGTCCTCGAGAAATATGACACCGACTACTATGTCCTCGACAAGTTCCCCACCAACGCTCGCCCCTTCTACACAGCCAAGGACCCCGAGAACCCCAAGTGGACTCGATCTTTCGATATCTTCATCCGCGGCCAGGAAATCAGCTCTGGTGGCCAGCGTATCCACAACGCCGAGGAGCTGCGTGCTAACATGGCCGAGGCTGGCATTTCCGATGAAGGCATGGAAGACTACCTTTCCGCCTTTGACCTCGGAGCTCCGCCGCACGCGGGTGCCGGTCTTGGTCTCGAGCGCATTGTCGCCTGGATGCTTGAGTTGGGCGATGTCCGCTACGCTTCCCTCTTCCACCGAGACCCCCGCTCGTTGCCGGCCAAGGCGCCTGGCCTGCCCCACCCGGAGGCCGACACCACGAAGCCCCACCCCGAGGGTCCTCCGGCGCTTGAGAAGCTCATCGCCAATTACGGCGACGCCTCCAACACTTCATGGCTTGACGAACGGTTCAAGATCTGGCGACACTCCTCCGGTGCGGCTATTGGATACGTTCCGCAGGAGAAGTTTGCTATGGTCACGGGCGACCCACTCTGCGACCAGAGCCAGTACGCCGAAGTCATCCGCGACTTTGTCAAATACCTCGTGTCTGAGCTGCGTCTGACGCCTGTCTGGATGCTTGTTTCGATGGAGGTACAGAAGATCCTCGCGCGCGAACTCAGCTGGAGGACTCTTTCGTGCACTGAGGAGCAGCGAGTCGATGCGGATCGTCAGCAACTCGCCGCTGCCAACCAGGCCAACGGTATGAGTGCCAAGGCTCGTCGTGTCGAGCGCGAGGGCATCAAGATCCACGAGGTCAAGGCTGATGACGACTTCATCGCCCGTACCAATCCGGCCATCGAGGCTTGGAAGGGTTCACGCAAGGGCAAGCAGGTCCATCTCACCGAGGTGCGCCCTTGGGTTGACCCTGAGCACCGCCGCTACTTTGCCGCCGAGAAAGATGGCAAAGTTCTGTCTCTCGTGGTGCTGCACAAGTTGGCACCTCGCCATGGCTGGCAGGTCAAGTGGGCACTCGACTTCCCTGGTGCCACCAACGGCGCCATCGAGGTGCTCATTGGACACGCTCTGTCGACCGTCAGTGGCAAGGTGACCTTCGGCGTGGGTGTCTCAGAGAAGCTGACACCTGGTGAGCATCTCCACGGTATTCGTGCCCGCTTCCTTGCGGCCACATACCGCTCCATCGTCGACAGCCTCGGCCTGCGACGCAAGGCCAGCTTCCGTACCAAGTTCGGAGCCCTTGGCGAGGAGGTTTACATCTGCTACCCGAAGCATGGTGTCGGCCTGCGTGACCTGCAGCAGATCATCAAGTTCTTCCAGGACTAGGCTGTGCCATTGACCTGGATAAAGTAAACAGTATGATGAAGGATACCTATGATACCAAAGAGGAGAGCATACGAACGGGTATGCAAGGATGAGGGGTTATACAATGAATGAGCAAGGCAGTTTGGAATATGGAAATGATGACGATAAACGGATTTGGGTATGGGGTTTCCTTTTCTTAGGTTTCGGAGATTCTTTGAGTTGTCATGGGAGGCGTTGTGCTTTTTCCGTACGGCGAGACATTTCTATTCCCCTTTTGATACCTTAGACGGACGAAAGACAGCGGGCAGCGCTTGCTGGTGTATACCTACTTGATATTTTATTCTCTTTAAGAACATTTTTCTAAACAATGGCATTCCTGTGATTTCTTGATACAAGCAATTGGGATCAGTGTGACAGGTAAGAATATGGACAACTTAGAGTGGTGATAGTCGATTGACCCGACTCGTCATTCTTGTAAACTGACTCCCATAGGCTGATCGCACGTATACGGGATATATCACAACGAAGAAAACTGTGTTTAAAGGAGGAAAGTTGACAAGTAAGTTTCCAATTCATTATACTAGATATTCGACCTGATCGTCACCGGTACCCAAGTTGAACTCCGCAAAAGCACCCACCCCGTCATAGTCGATGTGTAGTATCAATCTTGAGCATTAGACCCTCCCTTAATCAAACACATCCGTCGCGAACCGTTCATGTCGGTGCTTCTCAAACCATTCCCTCGCCTCGTCTTCGGTAGTATCCTTCCCCATGTCCTTGCTCCACTCCACGGCGAGACGAATGCAAACATCCTCGATGGCCCTGCCGACATCGCGGCTTCCGCAGATATATGCCTTGGCGCCGCGGTCCCAGAGGGGAAAGACGTCCTTGCGATCATGGAAGAGTCGGTCCTGCACGTACTTGCATCCCTCCGACTTGTCAGTCGCTCGGGAGTACGCCCGCCGCACCTCCACGGCACCCATCTTCTCCCACCGGGCAAACTCCAAGGCGTAGAGGTCGTCAACGTCGGGGTCGCGGCACCCGAAGAAGATCAAGGCGGGGGCTAGGTCGCGGCCCGCAGCGAGCATGGCGGCGCGTTCCTGGACGAAACCTCGGAAAGGCGCGAGGCCACTACCGGCGGCGATGCAAATGATGGGCGTGTTTTCGGCGTCGCGGGGGAGGTGGAATGCCGCGCTGGACGGGCGGACGGAAACGTGGAGTTTCTCGCCTGCCGAGAGCTCGGAGAGGAAGCTGGTTGCAACACCAACGTGACGGCCCTGACCGGACAGCGACGGGGCATCGAGTAGGGAGTAGGTAAGTGTCAGTTTCGTAGGGTCGGCCAGGGGGGAAGAGGAGATGGAACTTTCAGGGGTTAGCAGGGCGGTATCTTCATGACTTGCGACGTAACTCACTATTGTCGAACCCTCATAGGGGGTAGCATGGCCAGATACGAGCTGATGGGGAAGGGGACAGAGGGATACTCCTCAAGCAGCTCAAGGACAGAGACTCGCTTAGCGACAATCTTGTCCTGATAGTCGTCTCCAGCTAGTTTCTCGAGTTCCTGGATAATAGCCTTGTTATCCGTTGTCTCTGCCACGGCCAAAATGTTCTGTTCCACAGTCAGCTATAACAGTTCTGCAGATGTATGAAGAGCATCGACCACTTACACGTTTCGTGGCCGGCTGCGACAGCTCCACGTATGCGCCCAGCACATCTCGCGCAGAGACGGGGGTGTCAGTCGGGAGAGTCGTAGGTCGGTCCGAGTGAATCTTGAACGCAGCATCCCAGGCCAGCTGGAAGCGCCGGAAGACGCGGGCAACGGTGGCATTGGGGTTCATGGGTAGGATTGCGAGGTAGTCACCGGCCTTGTACGACATGCCTGTGGGCAGCTGGATCTCGATGTGCTTCTTCGGAGGTCCAGATGAAGTAAGAGTTTTGGTCGAGACGACGAGAGCCTCCTCGACGTCTTGCCGGAGGGTTGCTTTTCGTGGGGTCGTCACTTCGACGCTGAGAGCCTGCACACCGGCCATATCGCCAGCCGCGCTCGTGCCGTACTTCTCCTTCAAGGCAGGCCACAAAGTCTCGTCCTCCCAGGTTTCGAAGTCGCTAAACATGTCGCTGATGGCTGCGTCGGCGGTGCCCATGGCTACAATGCGAGTGCCGCCTAGCTTCTCCAGTGTTGCGTCCACCAGCTTGGGGATGCGGTGGAAAGTCTGGGTCCAGTCGTGGTGTCCGCACCCGAAGACCGCGTAGGATACGTTGTCCATCTCGCTGCCCTTGAGATTCTCCATCCAGTTGACGAAGTGAGCGGCGTTGGATGGTGCCTGACCCTCGTACGAGGCGGTCACAATGACTACGGGGTGATCCCGCGGCAAGTTTTGCTTCGCCTCGTCAAGGGGCCTAACAGTAGTGGCGCTGAACCCGTGCGTGGGTGCATCTGTTGCCAGTCGTTGTGCCAGTGCCTCGCAAGTTCCGCTGTTTGAACCGTAGTAAACAGCCAGAGGCTTCCCGGTGGTGGGCTGCGTCTTAGCCTCGACGGTGGGCTTCTTGGTGGACTTTTGGCCGGGCGTGGGAGCCTTGCCGGCGAGGCTTTGCTCCAACTCGGTGGCCGTCATGTCATGGCGAAGGGTTGCCCGCATGCAAAAGTTGTCGGGCTTGAGTGTCAGGGTCTCTTTGATCTGCAACTGGTAGTTGGGATCGTCCATGGTGAAGTTGAAATTCTGGAAGAGCATGGCCATGGCGAGAATAGCTTCTTGCCAGGCAAATGGGCGACCGATACAACCTCTCTTTCCATTGCCAAATGGCTTCCAGCAGTTGGGGAACTCTTCGTTGAGACGGGCGAAGTTTTCATCATTCATGCGCTCGGGCTTGAACTCATTCGCATCCTCGCCGTAGACGACAGGATCGAGATGAGCCTTGCTGATGAGGGCGCTGACGACCTCTCCCTTGTGAATGAAATATTTCCCGCCAAGGACTGTATCCTCGTTGGCCTCAACGCTGAATGCCCCAATGGTAGAGCGGAGCCGGAGAGCCTCGCGAAGAACCTGGGTTATATAGTAAGTACACATGAACGGCGCATGGGAGTCAATCGGTTACTTACAGCAGCAATGTATGAAAGCTTGCCAATATGTTCAATCGTGATGGCATCTCGACCCAACACTTGATCTACTTCTTCTTGGACTTTCTGGTACTCTGATGGGTGCTTGAGCAAGAGGTAGAAGGTAAACGACAGCATCCCCGATGTGGTCTCGTGTCCCGCAATCAAAAAGGTGATGAGCTGGTTTGTGATGTTCGCGTCTGAAAGCTTCTCGCCAGTCTGCGGATCGACACCGTTGAGCATAGCTGCCAGCAGGTCCTTCCTGTCGCTTGGGTTCTTCTTTCTGGATTCAACCACCTCATCGGCTGTCTTCTTCATGGTTGCAATATCGGCGTCGAACTTGTCGTTGGCGGTGCGGAAGAGGAAGTTGGGAGCAAAGGCAGGGCGCCTTTGTCTGTTGCCACACTCTGTGAGGAAATCGCCCATGGCTGCGACGAAGGGGTGCATGTCCTCGCGGTAGTATGAATTGAAACGGAAGTCCATGGCACATAGCGCAAGAGTGTCGAGGGCAAGGCGAGTGAAGTCGTCGGCAACGTGGATAGGGGTGTTGGGGCCATGGCGGGCGAATTTCATGCACATCTGGGTGGCAATGTCGTGCATATCCCCAAACATGCCGCGGATGGAGAGAGGGCCAAAGGCAGGGACGAGAATGCGATGAGCCTTGCCCCAGTTGGGTTCATCATCGTAGGCCTAGATGAAGATGAAGAGGTTAGAGATTGCGTCCTCGAGGACGGTGGATGAAATCTTACCGTGAAGAGACCGTCGTGGACACCTTCTCTGACAACCTATAATTTTGTCAGTTACGGTGGTTTCGAAGGGCTGCAATCCTGGTCGGCTTACACCGAGAACTGTCTTCAAAGTCTTGTGAAAGCGCTTCTCGTCGCAGATCTCACTGACGAGAGCATTTGATGAGACGAAAATTGGGGAGTTGGAGCCCAATTGCACTCGGTAGATGGGACCATAGATGTCGGCAAGCCGGTTCAAGTCGGCCATGGGGCTGGTGGTGAACTCGCCAAGATTGCCAATGAGGGGAAGCCCCCGAGGCTGCGGGACAGGGACGAGTTCAGCCATGGCGATTGGGAGAGTGAGTCTGAATATGTTCAAAGCCGGCGTGGGTTTGGATTAATGGAGGGAAGGGGAAGAAGAGAGGGGGTTCGTCGGGAAGCTGGTGTTTCTTAAGAAGCTGAGTACGGCCAGTTCGCTGCACGTGAACGTTTGTCTGCAGAACTCGCTTGGATGTCACTGGATGTGATGCTTGCTGTGATTCGAGGCTGCAGGTCTGCTTTAATCCCGAAGTGATGTAACCCGTCACAACTCCAAAGTCTCTTCAGAGGCTAGTCGGAAGGGCTGTGGCTTGGGAGGAGAGGGAGGAGAAGGAAGCTGATGAAAACAGTGCGAATGATGACGATACGGAGAACTGCTAACCCGCCTCTCTTATATTAGTTCGTTCATACACGTTATTTTCGCATCCCGCATTCCCCAGGATCGACGGACCCACGACGCTCGCCGATGGTTGACATCGGCATCACGGCACCAGAACGGACATAGCAGATGGCCCGGCGGAGGGTGTTTCGTCCGCATCGCAGCCAATGCAACTAGTGCCCAAGTCGTAGCTCTTCCTGTATCCGCGTCCAATGTTGCGAGGCATCAGCCAATCGCAATGACTACATTTGATATGTTGCAGAAGGAATGCGGAGTCCCACGCACCGCCCTGCCGCACGGCGCTGGTGTTGTGGAGACTTCGCGGCGCGGAGCTTCGGGGAACGCGGCTTCGCGGTTGGCCAACGCCACGAACCGCGAGAAAAGATGACGCAAAGCAGCGAAGAGGCGGATTGCATTGAGGATCGTATTGTGGCGTCGAACCCATGTCTCTTCTTCACCAGGACCAGGCAATTGGCTTGGTGGGCGGCTAGTCATTCACCAGCGTATCATTCACGTCAATTCAATTCAATCGCAGCCCCATGCGCCCACTAACGTTTCCTTCATCAGTGCTCTCTGTTCGGTCTGCTCCGTCCATACTCTGTACCGCAATTAAACGTCGGCCGTTGTAGCTCCGACTCTCCGACTCTCCGACTTGACCGGACTTTTTCTCATCAATCCTGCTTCCTGTCAAAATACGCCACACTCTCAGTTGCGTCATTCGTGACGCCCAATCCTTCACATGTTGACACCCTTCGCAAGGAAGTAGCCGATGGCTTGCCTTCGCTGCCGTCTAAATATCCAAGAAGCTCCCATCCCCCAACAAGAGTCTTATTTTGCACCCAGTGTATTCTCCTTTTTAGGTAGATTCTACCACTGCAGTTATCCGACCCAATCGCGAAACTCAGTCACAATATACATGCATCGACATGACAACAGCGACACGGTAACATTGACGACGTGCACGGTGCATGACAACAGCCTGTCGGTTGACCAGAAAACCCATTGAGCAACCGGTGTTTCATGCAGCCCCCTATAATCTCCATGTTGGTCCTTGTCAGTACGCGCGTCGAATCCTACTACGCGATAGGTCAACGAACCCAAAATCTGCGTCGCCGAATGTCGCCGATTGTCACCCAAACTTCAAAAACTCATCAGCTTCTGCGACATACACATGCTCTAAATTCGTATTCGCGGCACAGGTGACTTGTGTACTTACTGGCCTGGCCACGGGAAGGTCAGCTCGCTCTCGGGTATAAGTTAGCAGTACATACGAGAGCCCTGCATGCACTCCATGGCCGACGATGATCACTGCCGATCTTCATATCGGTTTCCAGATCCATTGGAACAGCTCGCATCAAAATGCAACAACAATTATTCAGCCGGAAGCCGAGATCCGGGTGACGGCGATAACAAAGGGGTGCATGTCAGTGACGGGATTGTGGCCTGAACGACGGGCGTAACGAATGAGGTGCATGTTGGTGATCTCATCTTAGCTGGGTTCAATGAATCGGCTGACACTGACCAATGGAAGGAGCACGTTTGTTGAACTTGATGCAGCGGGCAAATTCACAACTAAACACTACATCTACAGTAAGCATCTCAAAATGGGCACTCATGGATGAAAGCGAAGAAGAACCTTAACGGCACAAGTGCGCAACCTTGTAAGTTTGTCAGATCTCATGAGCCAGCGAAATCACTTTCCCATTTTAGATGACAATGAAGTTGACCATGCCTCCCAGCCCGACCTGTCGGTATCGAACACTCACCTTCCACGGACCATATTAATCCGTAGCCTAACTTGAAATAGTGAGTATCGATGCAATGCTACCAGAAACAGTTACCTTGCGTGGCCTCGCTAAATGGGCTGGGAATATATCCCCATTAGAGTAGACCGTAAACGCATCCTGATCTCGTGTACTAGCTAGGAGAGGAACTATGAGTTGGGAGAGCAATAAGAGTCGGTGAGCCAGGACCGAAGAAGGTTAAAAGCACAGCTATAGTGGTCCGTTGGTAAATACTTATCTGGTTGGTGCATCACTTGGAGGGTCTTGAATAATATCAAAATTTCGCTGTCTACTCGAGGATGGCAAACTTCTCAGACAAGACGACGAACCGTCGGGGTGCGGCTGATTCTCCTTCTGCTACACGGAGCTCTCATGCAGGAACGGAGATCACAGGTCAAGATAAAGGACCAATACGACACGTCCAGGGACCATATGAAAGAAGATGGTTCCGAAACCTAGCCCTGCATCCCAGCAAAGCACGGCCTTCGTCCACGCTCCAATTGATGCTCGATGAGGCAAGGTCAACGAGCACATGAAGATGGAAAATAAGCATACAAGGGAAGGTAGTGGACGGAAAAAAGAAGACATCGGTAGTCTAGCTGCTTAAAAGCTAAACGCGAATATGGTTACGTCTAGTCCAACAACAAGAGAGCGGGTGGAAAGCCTCGCGTGCTGTCTTGGTCCCCATTCCCGATGCCCTCACCCGCAGGCCACGAGAGCCAAGACAAATAGAATGGCTTTGACGGTGCCGAATTTGCCGAGAAAGCGTGGATGGATGAGCACAAGGTTCCCAGCCGATCCATCCAAAGAGGATAGTCCCAGGATTAAACATGCGACTTGCTCAGAAGGTTCGAGCGAACAAGTCGTCAAACCGCTGTCCCCGCAACATCTCGGGCGCCCAGTGATTCCCCGGATCTCCAACTCCACTTTGATTACGGACGATAATTTTCCGCCCACTCCCGCCCAGAGATGGCCACGGCTAGTCCTTCGACCCCAGACATGGTGTATAAGCAGGAGTTGGAGTGTTCGGGAAATGATGCCAAAGATGCGGAGGGAGGATCATCCCTGCAATATACGTAGAAAACTAGAAAAAAAGCCAAATATATAAGGAACTGCTCGCGCGTAACTGTTTTCCAGAGCAACCCGCCCAAGTCCTCCAGTCCTTCATCATGGCGTCTCTAAAGCTGCTGTCCCTGTCTGCGCTCGCCTACTTTTCTTCGGCCGTGTGCGCCAAGACGTGTATCGTGCCGGCATCGAACAGCACAACGTCAGATGCTGCTGTGATCCGGGAAGTCTTCGCACGATGCGCCGAGGACTCGACCATCCTGTTCCAGAAGGGCGTCGAGTATAATGTCTTTGAGCCCATCTCGGCGACCAATCTGTCAAACGTCGTTATTTCCGTGCAGGGCAACCTCAACCTGCCCCAGGATATCCCTGCTGTTCAGAAGATTGTCGCGGCTGGTGGAGGCTCGGTTTACTGGTTCGATTTCAAGGGCACCAATGTCCAGTACATCGGTGCTGAAGATGTATGATCTACACCCACCTCTTTATTCCGGATACTAATATTTGCAGGTTACAACTGGATGGATCCGATCCTATGGACAGAAGTGGTGGGATGCCAACCCCGCTGGCTCAACCGGTCTTGCCAGCCGCCCTCACTTGATGAGGTTCCAGGCCACTAATGGAGTTATCAAGTACTTCAAGTCGTGGAAGCCCATCGGCTGGAACGTTGCGGTCAAGGGATCCAACATCACCATCTCCCATGCCATCGTCGATTCGGTTTCGGAGAGTGGCAGCTTCCCCTTCAACACTGACGGCTTTGGAATCGCCGCCACCGATGTCACTCTGACCGACTCTGTCATCTACAACGGCGATGACGCCGTCGCCATTACGGATGGTGCCCACAATGTTTTGGTCGAACGCACCACTGTTGGATACCAGACCCACGGACTGAGCATTGGATCTCTCGGTTCTGATTACACCAAATTCGTCAACGTCTCTAACATCAAGTTCAATGACATCACCTTTGCTGGTGGTCTTTATGCCTCTCGACTCAAGTCATGGACCGGTGGACAGGTAATTGCTACACATCCCCCCCTCACCTTCAATCCTTGCTAACTAGAACTAGGGCCTTGTCAAAAACGTCGAGTGGAGCAACATTCGCCTTTTCAATGTGACTTTCCCCGTCTTCATCACGCAAACCTACTGGGATCAGAACAAGGCGACCAGCGGCCGACCCACAGACACCGCAGTCATGATGGAGGACTTTACTTGGGAGAACTGGAGCGGTTCCATTAACTCGTACATGCCTGGTGATGGCTCTTGCGCTTCCGATGTGAGTAAACCCTTAACCCTGACCATTGTTGCCCCTCTAACTCGTGATAGCCTTGCTGGTATGACGTCGGTCTTCCCAACCTCCAGCACAACGAGGCCATCATTCTCGAGTGCTACAACGACAAGTCTTGCAAAAACTTCAAGTTCAACGACATTCGCATTTACCCTCAGGATTTGAGCTCCCCTTCGGTCATCTGCATGAATGCAAAGGCGAGCTTGAACCCGGAAATGGGTATTGACTGCCATAATGGAACATTCGTGCCCCTGTACTAGTATGACAAGACGAGTCATAGTTTTGAGTGGAATTGTAAAGTATTGAAGGGTTTTAGAAGAAGTAGGGCGAAAACAAGGTAGAAGGGGTTGATGATACCAAGGAGATGCGGTTTTACTCAACGTCATATTAGACATAGAACTCAAAGCCGAATGAAATGACCAAGCCATTGCTTTTTACCCGAACCCGAACCATCCAATCAGTCACAGTAGACCGGGATACATCCCACAATGATAGTGCCTCTCTGCGTCTCTTTGAGATGAATTACACACTAATTGAAGCAGTCCAATCGGGAGCAGGCATAGCATCAATTTCGATTATCACAAATCCATGTAAAACAAGCTATTATCCAAAAATGTAGCTCAGGTCTATTGCAGTCCCTCAATCTCCTTAATACAGTTACTGCCATCACAGGCGGAATGGTGTGGCTTACCATGAATCCATTGGGGACAAGCCTAACGTCTTCACTGATACCATCAAGCCGAAAGAGCTCACTGCGCGAACGAAGGATCTGCCTGCCCTCAATTACACGGTCGAGTATGAAAACTTGGGTTGCTTTACTGATTCTTCTAATCCGAGGACTCTGGGAGGTCACAGCGTCAGCTCGAGTTTAACACGCCTACTTATTGCGCTGCTGTCTGCTGTCGTGCTAGATACTCTGACTCCGGTTAGAGTATGGCAGGTACATCAGTCCTTTTATATAAACTCTTGGGTCATTGGCTAAGATCTCATTTCACTTCATAGTCAGTGTTACTGCGGCAATGATATCAATTCGGGCGAGAGCCAGGCCAGTAAAGATTCTTGCAACCAGGCGTGCGATGGTGACTCGTCTGAAAATTGTGAGCAAGCATGGTTGTGGGTAATTACCTTTAGTCTCTCTTAAATACTCATAAGTAACCGGTCATTTTGTCTACCATTAATATCTACTCTATCAAAAACCTTGTGCCCGGTGGTATTTCACCATACCCGGACTGGACTCGAGACCCTCTTTGGTCCCTTGACATTTGCGATCCCTCTCTGTCATCAAAGAGTCGTGCCACATCCTTAGTGGCTAAATAGACTAATGAAGAGAAACTCATCAATCTTGTCAATACTGCCCTCGGAGTTGATAGGCTTGAGATATTTCCCTACCAATGGTGGGCGGAGGAACTCCACGGCCTTGTGTACTCTCCCGGCACCAGCTTCTCCTCCTCTGGGAACTTCGGCCATGCATCTCATTCCCGATGCCCACCCTTACAAGCGCTGCATTCGATGACAAAATGGTACTAGATATTGGAGAGGCCATAATCATCGAAACCAGAGCCTACAATAACGATGGCCGAGTAGGGTTTGATCTTTATGAAAGTAGCTTCAGCTACTTCTCGTTCCAGGTGATACACAGCCGTAGCTAACCAGAATAGTCTCCAACCATCAACACCTTCAAAGACCCGCGTTGGGGACGCGATCGGGAATGTCCTAGTGAAGACCCTTTCCATGCACAAAACTTTGTTCGAGCCATGCTCAGCGGACTTGAAGATGACTTCACTGGATATAGGAGGGTCATTGCAACCTGCAAGCACTATGCCGCCAACGACTTTGGGAACTACGAGGGCACAGAAAGATATGGCCTTGACGCTATCATCACAACGCAAGAACTCTCGGAATACTAATTGCCCCTTTTTAAGATCTGTGCGGTCGAAAAGAACGTCGGGGTGTTCATGTGTAGCTACAACGGTATCAACGGTACGCCTCTTTGTGCTAATCACTATCTTCTGGAAGACATATTCCGTCAGCATTGGGACTGGTAAAGCGATGAGCACTACATCACGGGAAGCTGCGATTATGTTCCCTCGATGGTTACACATCATAAGTTTATGGATAACTACGGCGAAACTGCTGCTCTAACAATGAAGGCTGGCACTGATTTGGAATGCAACAACACGTCAGGGGCCGAATTTCTTCTCTCTGCTGGGGAGCAAGGGCTAGCCTCGCAGGGAGACGGTAACAAAGCACTTACCCGTCGTATGACAGCCTTGGTGATGGTCGGAATGTTCGATCCCGCTCAAAGACAAGAACTTTGGGAAATTGGCTGGGACGCAGTGAACACCGAAGCTGCTCAGCAGCCAGCTTACAAGGCGGCCTTCAGTGGTTCAGTTCTCATCCAGAACGATGGCATACTTCCGCTTTCATTGGGCTCTTCTGGGTCGTATGCATTTATCGGCCCCTTCATCGAGGCTGGTGAGCAAATGCATGGCATCTACTCCGGCCCAGTACCTTATTTAATCTCGCCTGTTGAGGCTGCCAAGGTTTTGGGCTTCAATGTGACCTACTACAAGGGATCTAGCATTGACGAGACGGACGGCTTATTTGAGAGCGCTATTGAAGCAGCCAAGGGGGCTGACCATGTCATTTTCCTGGGAGGCCTCAACCATTCAGAGGCTAAGTGAGCAGGCCGAACTTCGCGGTGCATCAGACAACACGGAAGAGCTTGTGGCCAAGGTCGACACCGATAGCGTCACTGGGTCACTCACATGGCAGACCATCCTTCAGCAACCTTTTACAAATTTGCAAGTCGAGGCCACAAACACTGGCGAAGTTGCATCCGATTACGTTGCGCTTCTGTTCCGGAAGAACAATGCTGGCCCTGAACCCCGACCCTTCAAGACTACGTCGGCATACACAAGAATCAAGGACATTCAAGCAGGAGACACAGCTTCTGATGAGCTTTAAATCACTCTGGAGCGGCATGTTCGGATTGGTGAGAATGGCAACAGAGCTTTGTACCTCGAAGACTACAAGTTTTTTGTTGATTTGGATGCGAAGTCTTCGTTGAGCTTCACACTCAAAGGTGCTCCAGTCTTGATCGAGGAGTTTCCACAGCCAGGAAATTAGCTACATTAATTGCCTGTACTAATACTTCAACCCTGCATCGTACGGTACTTTTTGTTCCCAAGGCAAATGGCCATAGGGGCGAGCCTGGTACCGATGCGGCCTTCAGTATACTACGGTTGTGCGACTTCAATGTGGAACTCAAAACTCAGGGAGGCTCTCTCACCGCTGAAAGAAAATTCACGCAAATAGTCACGAAATATGCCGTCACACACTAATTCCCCATTGTGGGACATTTATTGCGAAGGCTCCGTCTTTTCTTGACCAGTGCATCGGTACAAGGAAGGGTCTGGTGTGTTACTCCAGAGCTAACCGCTCCTTCAAGGTGGGTAATCACGCGCAATACGACGAGGAAAGCCTCTGAAGCTCCGAACTGTATCAAAATCACCATCATTACCTCTTTCCGCGTATGACCAATGTTTTTAAAGCTAGAATGAACCAAACTGGCGGTCGTGCGCTCATAAGGCGGCCATGTTGCCTCCAAAGTGGGCGAAACCTCGGTTGCGGTCCCGACGCCGTCGATCTGACATGCAGCGTTTCGGCCACGATTCACGGGGCTGCGCCACACGGCAGAGAGAATGCTCCGAGAAAAGCCAAGGAGCTTTGGTCGCAAGGCTGGGGTTTTAAGACCCGACTACTCCGCTAGCGGTTCGTTTTGAGACTGGGTCGCTAGGCGGCGTTGTTTCCAGAGAGTTTGGGTGTGTTGGAGATGCGCGGAACGGTTGCATGGAGGGGACAAGAGGCTGTTGGAAGTGGTTTCAATTATTCTTTCAATTACCGCCACTGTCTTGTGTGGTATCTAAATTCTAGAGGCTCTGGGGCAAGGGACTAAGCTCGGCACGATGCGTGTATTTGATGGGACGTTCTGTGACCCGTTGCTGGAGCACCGCCAAGGCGTATCAGGACATGAGACGACTCTCGACACCACCACCACCACCACCACCTCAATGTACCTCTGCAGGTCTCAAAGACATCCCGCTACCGTCCTTGCCTCCCATCTTCCGGTGGTGCACATCCATCCCCTGCACCATCCCAAGCGAGCCCCTCTCCCCTCCATCGGGGAGCCCGTCGTCATGCAAACTTGCATGGGATTCTTTCTGGTGGAAAGGGTAGTAAAACAAAAACAATGAACTACTGTTCGTATAGGGGATATCTTTCGTAAAAACAACGCCGATGCTCGCTCAAGGTCGTGATAGAGTAGTGGTGGTCGAGGTGGGAGAGGATGAGCGTAGTAGGTGGAATCTCTAGTGCATCCGTGCCTCTGGATCGTAATTTTTTTTATTTTCTTTCTTTTCTTGATGGTTGTGAATACAGTTCTCTCTCGCACTCGTCTGATCCTCCACGGATGAGATGAGGCGGAAAGAAGAATTTAGCAGACACGGCCTTGCATATCCGACTATGCACGGCTGCCGCCGCCAGCACGTCCACGTTGGGGTAGAGTCCAAGGCGTTGCGCAGATGATCTAATAGGCTTGTTAGAATCGCTTCACGTTTGATCAATGGGGACAAATAGCTTACCTCGCCTTCACTGTATCCCCAAAAGTAGACAATCATGCCGATAAGATAGTATAGGGCCGCATTAGTGCCCTGGTAGATGAGAGCGGCTGATAGCGCCGTGAGAGGCAGGATGGCGAGGCGGAATTCGAGGGAGCGGTGGATAGAGGTTCCAGAAACGAAGCTGAGCGGCCACTCGAGGCCGAACATTACGAGACCGAAAACAAGATTTACTACTTGTAATATCGGTATGGGCTTCACGGCTCCGTCTAGTGATTTGGTGAAGATGTCCCAGAAGATCTTGGGCCAGACGAAGCACTCGATGGCAGCAAAGACCTGGTCTATGAGGGGTTAGTCAATGAATCTCTCGCGAGAAGACGTCGTGCGCGCTGTGGTGACTTACAAGCTGCAGCGCTCAGGATAATGAGACGAGCCCAGTGGTTCTTAATAAGCTTGCCCATTGTGTCTTTGTTGGTGCGGGATGTCGATTAAGTGTGGTTTGGTGAATGTTCCTTGCGGATGCGTAATACCGGTCCTTCTCTTGCAGAGTCGTCGGTCTATCGAGATCTCGTCGAAATTATGGTACACGTCGGATCTGTCAAAGAAGCCGTCGGGATTGGAACACAAGTAGCCGGACCTGCGGTGGTATCGTCGAAGAGAGAGTGAAGGGTATTAAACAAGGTAATTGCTGAACCGAGCGGACAATGAATGAAGAAGGTGGGTCAAGAACGTCGGACCAGCAGACGATGATGGACAGTGAGGATTGAGGGCGGAAAGGGCCGATGTATATCGACGAGCGGATGGGCGGAGAGTGGAATTGGGGGGAACCCCGGAGGGTAGATCGGGCTTGGTGTATCAGATTGGTGAAGCCGGCAGTGTCGCGGAAGACGATTCGGGCGTCCAAGCTCTGACAATCTGGTCTATGATGGCAGCGGGCATGCAGGCATTGGCACGTTTCCACTACGAGACGGAAGAGCGCACAGCCGGACGAGATGGTGTTGTAGGTGGCGTTGGTGGCGAGGCAAATGTGAGTTCGTGCAGCTGTTGTTGTCGCAAGAATCAGGCAAAGGCGACGATCATACACGAGGGCGTTCGGAAAGACGGGATCTGAAGCATCGGGAGGGGGACAGCGACAGGCCGGGGCGGATGGCGGCAAGGCGAGTTTTAAGAACGGAAGCCCGGGTCTGAGTGTTTCTGTTCTGGGTTTCTATGTGAAGGGGGGGGGGTAGTAAAGCGGGCAATGCGACGCAACGCAGCAGTGCAAAGCCACGGCGGCCAAGCTTCCAAAGACCCGCCATGAAGCGCCCAGGGAGCCACGCCGGCGCAAATGCAGACCGGTGAGAGGTTGCGCTGCTGCAGACCGGGTCCCGTACAGCACGATCTCTGCTGGGACATGGGCAATTGGGGGGGGTGGTGATGGGGCGAGAATTGCCCGTCTTGGAGGCCAACGGCGGCGGGATGGCGGGGAGAGGGCGACTCGGAGGCTCTCACGCTACTGCCAGCGAGTTGCGAGTTGCAGGCCCCGTCACACACGGTAACGCCATGATCCCAGCAGGCCAGCGGCGACAAGCAGCGGCCGCCACTCCCATTGGGCGTCTGGCTCAACCGCCTCAACACCATCGTGGTGCGGGGGCTGGTGATTGGCGATGGCCTCGGCGGTTACACGTCGGCGCCCGGCCAATCACCGGGCTTGCCGCTCCGGACCTGGAGCCAGCAGGGGCTGTCCCCCCCCCCCCCCCCGGACGCCTGCAGGCCCGGCACGAGGCTAATTGTGAATTGTGCTCGCCATGACGCTTCTGGGCGGGGAGTGGTTGAGCGGGCAGATTCCTGTACACCAGGCACGCCGTATACCGCTGGAGAGGCGGCATGCCATGTGCCTTGAGATGCCAGGAAATGCTAGGAAATGCTAGTAAATGCCATGGGTCGCCGTGGGTCGTGGGTCGACAGAGATGCCAAGCTACGTCTTGTTTCCCACCGCCCGCCCAATGCCCATCCCATCCCATCACACACCCCCTCTCCTCTCCCCTCACTCACATCCAGCCTCGGATCATTCATCGTCAGTTCTCTCTTCAACGGGCGCTTCAATGCTTCAATGTTGGTTCCTGGTTTCAACAACCGCGCTTGTCTGCTTCTCCCTCTTCTCTCTCCTCACCACCACATCTGACACGCCTCGGGCCACGGCAAAGGTCTCGTGTGGCCGTGCTGAGGCAGACGTTGTTTTGCTGTCGTCCCTGTATCGGGCTGGCACACTTGACGTTGCGCTCTTGAGAGAGAGGGGGGGGATGGTCTAGAATATCCCTGTCTTTTCTGTATCACCCTGTCTTTTCCGTATTCCCTGTCTTTTCTTCTCTTCCCTGTCTTCCCGCCTCCACTCCACTCCGCTCCATGATTCTTGCAGACCGCATTGCAGTCAGTGTTCTTTTTTTATCCACCTGCCGCCGCCACCCTTGTCCCTGGCTGCCACCATGACGCTTCTTTCTCCTCTTCTTCCTCCGCCAAATGCCCTCATCGTGCCCTCCCTCAGCGCCCAACAGCCCAGCCCGCTTCGCATGTTGGTCGACCCTTCTGTCTCTTGAAACCCGACAATGTGGTCGCCCTGAGTTCAGCCCTAAGCGCCTGCGAGATCCTTCATTCCGCGTTTCCAACAGTAGCATTGTGGCGGTGTTGAATGTCACTTGTGGGTGTTGAATGACACTCGGTGCATTCATCATGAGTCCTCCTATTTCGGAACACCCTTCATCCTCTGCATCTCCCGCCCGGATCCGACAGCTGCCGACCCAAGCGTCCTCACCAGATAGCTCATGGCCCTGGCTCTTCTTCACTGGTCGGCCGTGGGGGGTGACCTCTGCTCCCAAGCCGCTAACCATCTCCAAGCCCATCGCCCGCGCGACGTCGTTGAGGCCCGGATATTAAGCATTGCATTGCATCAGCGAATGAAGGTGAGCGAATGAAGGTCGGCGCAGAATGTGATTTGCCCCCAAACTCGTGCAAGCGAGCCCTCGACTCGTTCGATAGTGCGTGACCGGATCTGGTCGCTCTTCTTGGCCAACATTGCTGGCGGCTGTCTTACTTACACGCGGACACACACACGCACATATTCTGGCCATACCCCCCCATCTTAGTATCAATAGTACAGATGAGTCCGATTCTTCGGCGGTTGCATACCGTTGCTGATTGGCTCCATCTGCGGTTACATCCCAGCCATTCCAACCCATCACTGTGCGTTGGCCTGCCGAGGCCATGGCAATGCAATACGGGCCCATCCAAGACCCCAGAATCAGCGCATCTGGTGCGTTTATCCCGATCAGGATGTCGTTAATGAGTCGCAACATCTTTCTGTGAGCGCACATGCGTTCAGTCAAGACGCAGGTGCCATCGCCAGCTTCCACTCGCTCACCTCCATGATCCATCTCCAAAGGCCCAGAAACCAATGCCCCACCACGCACGCTCCGTACCTTGCCTGGTCGCGGGGTTTTTATGTCCAATGTGACCCGCATCCTTGGATGAGTGATCGCCTTCGTGCATACCCATCAGCTCTGTCTGGGAATTTTATCAGTTGATACCCAGAGTCGGTGAACGTAATCTGCTGTGTTTAGCTCCGCCGTACCCATTTGGGAAGCTTTTGGCTTACACCATCTGCCCACTCAGCCCACTACTACCCTGCGTCACCTCTAAGCTAACATGTAATCAATATCACAATCTCCGTGACATTGAAGTTTAGCTGTGAATGGAGTTGCAACCGCCGGTGATTCAATTAGCTATCTGTGTCACCGCAGATGAAGTCCTTCGTGAGAGCCCCGGCGCCTGTCTAAAGACCTGGTTGGCCGAGTTTCCAACACTGAAGGTGATGCTCCAAGCTCAGCATATTGACAGAGTGTCCTCAAGACAACCTTCCCCTGAGCGATGACAAGTCAAACCACACTATTCTACTTCCCCCCTCCCATTGGTGACTCTGTCCGCATCATTGCATCTTGGGTGTGATTTGGGGTAGCTCGGCAGTTCCGAGGCTGCTGGATACACTCATGAATGGTGTTGGTTGCATCCCAGAGCGACACCGCCACAACGCTCAAAGGAATCCCAGTTCTTCCGTCTAAGGAACCCGCTTTTCCCAGCCACAGTTAGACGTGCAACACACGTGCGTGACAAGCCACGCCCAGCCTCGGCCAGTTGGTCGTCTCTCCTCAAGCAACTCACCGCCAGCCAAGATCGCCTATGAGGCTAGCTATGAGCCTCTGAACGAGGAACCCACAACCCAGGCTAAGATGGCGGACATGCCTATACTCCCTGTTCTATCTCCAGAACTACTTGCTCTGGTCTTCGCCCAGTTTTGCCTTCATTGCTCCGGAGAGTACGACCAACCATCCGGAATCTACACATTGCAGCAACTTTATCACCAACGACACCCCAATGATGGACGACATCAGAGTCAGGATCCGTCCGGGCACTCTCTAGGCCGCCATACCCTTTTCTCATTGTGTCTAGTTTCCAGGAAGTTCCGGGACCTTGCCCAACCTATCCTGTACCACGATTTCAGCTTAGGCCATGGCAACTCTTGGCAATACGAACGTTACACCTGGGACCGTCGATTAATTTCTTTTTTGCGGACTACCACACAGCGACCTGACCTCGGCGGCCTGGTTAAGACTGTATCCATCCACCCTTTTCTATTAGATGCTATTAGCATCGACGATGCCCGAGCTTGTCTAATGCAAGCCGCGGATGCTCGGGGAATCAACCTCCCTGAAGCCTGGAGACAACGAGCAGTAACCACTCCGAGTGATGAGAGAAAACGCTGGCCACTCCACTTCACTTCGTTTCTCAACTGTTTCTGGGAACGCAACGGCGACGACGAGGTTCAGCGAAGGTGGAATAGAGCCCTCACTACTACCTCGGGCTTTAGGACAGTGGCTGCCGAGCTCGTTCCTATGCTGATTGCCCAGCTCCCGAATTTGGAGTACTTCAACCTCCAACCCGGCGACGTGTGGCCCAAAATGAGAATTGTCGACTCTGCCTTCACAGCCCTCAACTTATCTACCTTGCATCTTAAGACTCTTACTATAGATGGGCTGAATTCGCCACTGTTGAAGCTGTCACCGGGTCTAGAGACACTCAACCTTCATTTGTGCTACCCCTCGAATGCTGAATCGACGCCAACACTGCCAGCTTTAACGACTCTCCGCATCACGCAGTCCCAAATAACCGAATATCACCTCCGAATCCTGCTATCCTCCTGCACTCGTCGTCTTCGCACCTTTGTGCATGAAGCTTTCGCTGATATTGGGGTTTACAACTCACCTGTCGCTATAATGCCTGCTTATAACCAATTTGTGCCATGCGAAGCCATGAAGCATCTTGAATACTACAACCATGGGGAGACTCTGAAGTCCCTGCATCTCGATCACCGCCAGCAACATATTGTCGCCAGCGCCGACGCCGACAAGCCTGCTTTCAGTCTCAAAGGGTTCGAAGCACTTAAACATTTGTTCATCAGCTCTAATGTGATCTACAATGGCAGTGAGTTGGAGCTCGATGACCCCATGTCCCTGGTCAAACGCATTCCCAGGTCAATCAGGTCACTACGCATATCACATCACGTCGAGACCGACGGGTCCCAACTCAAGAATGGGTTGATTAACCTCGCGGATTTGAAGCGGCGTCAACCGACAGAGTTTCCCAACCTTGAGCTAATTCGTTGCGATACGGAACTCGAATTCGACGATACACTTGAAAAGCTGTTTGCGTCAGTTGGGGTAGACTTTGGATACGATACCTGGTCCTTGAGTGAGGAGAGACCCTATTTGCCCTCTAAATCACCCGCTGCCGACGAGTGAGAACTGGACACAGATGATGAGTATGGTCTTGAGCATGCTCAAACTCATCTGGCAGCATTCATGAACGGCCTAGTAAGCGAGTACAGTGATATTTCACAGGCGAACAGAGTCTTGTTGTCCTCGAATGATTGCTCCTCTCTCAGTGTACTGGCAGATTTCACAGTGAATAGCTATTATCAATGGAATAGTTTCTGTAAAGAATATGGTATCTCTCTATTTGCTGTGCCTGGCGACTTGCCTAACAATGGCTACAGGCGGGGTGGGAAGATTCCCAAATGCCCTCTTTCCTATGCCGTACCTGGAGTGTGGTGGTGTCTAAGTGAAGAGCTGTGCTACTGTACAGGGCCGAAAGCCAATTAAACGTAGATAATGATAAGGTCCTCGAGCATATCCAACATAACCCGGCACTTCACCGTGCTCCCAGTGGACAAACCGGGCTTTGCAAAGTGTGCGGTGCCTGTCATCAAGGTGGATGTCCTCCGTCTACTGCCCAAATAATTTATCCGATTGGAAACCTCATGACTCGCTCATGAATATTCCTCTCATGAGATCTGCAGACCTGGGATCACTGGCTGCTTCGTTTTGGGATCCTTCAATGCCCGCAATACCTCCTCCAAGCTGTCGAACCGCTGTCGCTGTTTCTCCTCGGCAGCTTCCAGCTCCTCCTCTTTCCTCTTAAGCTCTTCGAACCTCTGATCGAGCTCTTCAAAGCGTTCCTTGGTCGTATCCGGCTTCTGTGTCGATTTCCAATACTCATACACGATCAAGGCACCAGCCACAGACAGAATGAACGTGTCACCAATGACATCGGCAAAGAGATCGACGGCCTTGGCCTCCGGGAGAGGTCGGAATTTGCGTCGCCACACGTTCTGGAAAGGCACCTGCTTCTTTGCTGCATCGGGGCCAACCTTCTCCTTGCGCTCCTCCTCCCGCTTCAGCTGTTCCTCCGTCAGGACGGTGGGTGCTTCGGCGCGCTCCTTGGCACGTCTCTCCGCATCAGGGTTCCGTAATAGGGCGACCGACATCTTCATGTTCAATTGGTGTATAGACTGGCCATATCGGGCCGCAAACGCTCGAAACCGGGGGTGGTCGTGGGCCTGAGCCTTTATTTGATTCTTTGCGGAATTGTCAGCAACGCGATCACCAGAGACGTCGAACTAGAGAGTGGCCATACCGCGCCATATTTGGAAACGTGCCGCACAAACAGTGCGGCAAGCTTGAAGAGGGGAAGAGGGACCATGGTGACGGATGGACGGTTGGAAGTCTTGGCTCTTGTGTCCCAGCGCCTGGGCACCAGTCTTCGCGTGGTGGGGTTGTTTTCGAGGACGTCCACCGATTGAGATTGAGGAAGCAGGCGAGACCGGCCAAGTTCGCGCCGTATACGAGGACGGGAGGAAGGGTCAGAAGTTGTTCAGGCTGGTAGCCTTGGATCTCACCAAGTGCTAGATCATTGGGTTGGAACGAGAGAGCATTCGCCGTGACTCTTTCAGATGCCAGCCTAGCTGCCGCCTGTGCCGGATGCCGCGATGTTCCGCTCTGGACGTGTTCGTGGTGGCCCGTGCGCATACGTCATCCTCTTGTCAACTCGCTGCTCTCAGGTCAGACATCTGGTATAACGCGAATTGGATGTTTTCGATGCTGCAATTACTTCGTACCCTTTGAGAGAAGTCAGTAAAGGTATTTTTTGAAGTTCTCAGAAGTCACTGGATTTAATTGTTCGCAAGGTGTGGGACAATATTGATTGTCGTAGTCGAAATCAACCGTCACTTATAAACTGCATGGCCGTTATGGCCGTTAAACTACAGCGGAAGCGGAAATGATCTGACTCTTTTGATTCAAAGGTTAATCTTGCATGAGACAAATTTGCGGAAGATACACAAAAGCAGAATCAATAGAGTCGTGCCAAAGACACAGGTACCAAAGCAAGGTGAATCAATGTCATGGTGATGCTGTAGTATTGGACTGGAAGCTGACCAATGGATGAAATAAAGATGAAATTCGAATGCTCAGCAATGATTATCTGGATAAAGCAACCACCCCTCATGAATCCGTCGCAGAGAGTCAATATTTGGCGATGAGCTCCAAATGTGATTAGATCTCAACCAGGAACACACAGTCACACGCTCGCTCAGGGTTCAACAGATATGAAACCGTTCACGGGTTGAACAATTGCGCTGGCCAATAGCACGCAAGAAAAAGTGACAGCGAGAAACGATCTCCAACGTCGCGCTCACACACACATCAATGCACATTGTTTGAAAACCAATCGACCAAAAAGCGCCTGTCTCATTGCCAACGCGCATTCTCGGACAATCCCAGTGAATTTAAGATGGGTTATCGGGAATCAGAGGGATTCATAGGGCAGCTCGGCGTGATGTGGGGCGTGTTGACAGTGGGCTACAGCGGTGTGTTCAGTAACGCGGCCGGGGTTCTATTGGCTGCAAAACGGTTGCCAGCAGCAACGCCTGCAGGAAAGTACACAAACCAACACACACGAGCCACTCCCAGTCGCAGCGGAGAGCAATGGCCTAACAAACCTGCCTTCTCTCTCACCCTTGTGTGGCTCGCCCAGCGACTTCTCTCCAGCACTTACTAACCCCGTCTATCCGTCGCAGTGGCATCCAGCTTGGCTCCAGCATTGCTTAATGCCCTCCTGTCTCCCTTGCGGCTTGGCGACACTCTCATCCCTCGTGCATGTTGTTTTTTCAGAGCTCGTAAGTCCCGGTTTCCCCCTGCAACCTCCTCAACCTCCCGAAACCCTCACCAGAAACATCAAACTCGACCTGTCACGCGCCGCGCTCTCGACACCGACAGAACCTCACTCACACCCTGCAATAGGCCGACCTTTGCGACTCCTGGCAGCCGTTGCTAACCCTCGCGATTCGCCATCCCCACCCTTCGGTGTTGATTCGCACAACGACTCTCCCAGCGTTCGAACCGGGTCATTGAAGCCATCCAGCAACCATGGCCCACAGGCTGGCGCCCAGAGGCGGCGTTGACTTGGAGGCTTTGTCCCCTAGGGATGCCAATGCCCAGCGAGCGCCCAAAACCACCGACATTAAGACGAAGACCGCCGCGCAACTGAGGGCGGCCAAGGACAAGGAGCACCCTCCTCCGCCTCCGCCTGAGGTCATCGAGCCCCCCAGCTCTGATCACCCCGATGGCGCTGTATATCAGATCGGAAAGTTGCTGGGCAAGGGCGGCTTCGCTATCTGCTACAACGGCCAGCTTCTTCCTTCCAAACAGAGATATGCCCTGAAGATCGTCAAGAGCCACATGCCGCCCAAGATGGAACAGAAGGTAGGTCGCAAAATCCATTTGATCATCAGAGTAGCCCTAACGTCGTCAAGTTTCAAACCGAGCTTCAAATCCACTCCAAGATGAAGCATAAGAGTATCGTGCAATTTTTCAGAGCCTTCTCATTCGAAAAGTCCACGTACCTGGTTCTCGAGCTCTGCCCTAACGGTTCCCTCATGGATATGGTGAAGCGCAGGAAAGGCGTGACAGAGCCCGAGATCCGCTTCTACTCTGTCCAGATTGCTGGCGCTATCAAATACATGCACAGCAAGGGGATTATCCACCGCGACCTGAAAATGGGAAACATCTTTCTCGACTCCCAGATGAACGCCAAAATTGGCGACTTTGGTCTTGCCGCCTTGTTGGTGACTGGTAGGGACATGCACACCATTCGCCGAACCACCCTCTGTGGAACTCCTAATTACATCGCTCCCGAGATTCTGGAAAAGGGAAGAAAGGGCCACGACCACATGGTCGATATCTGGAGCTTGGGCATCATCATGTAAGCCTCTTGGAACTGGATCCGTGTTTATACGGCTAACTGACTTTATTAGGTACGCCATGTTCACTTCGAAACCTCCTTTCCAGTCTTCCACAACCGACGAAATTTATCGCCGAGCCAGGGAGAGAGATTATGAGTGGCCTACCATGGAGAATTCACAGAGATATATCAGCCAGGATGCTAAGGAGCTGGTTGCCACGATGCTCCAGGATGCTGATCAACGCCCCGACCCCGATCTGATCCTCCAGCACCCATTCTTCACCACGGGATATATGCCCGATGAGGCGGAAATGAGCCCTCGCCTGCGAGAGATCCCCCCCGAGCGACAGGAATTTTATGTGACCAGGATGAATAGCTCATTGCAGGCGCAGTCGCTCAGGAACCTGAAGGACATGTGCCGGGAATGTTGCGTTGGACCCTGGAGTGGAGGCCAGGTCATCCACACACAGATTTGGAAGGAAATGGCGGCTGAAGAAAAGGCCGGCCTAACCCCCATGATCCCTCTTGAGGAAAACCTTGTCTATCGGCCTTTTGAGGATTGGTTGAAGGAGCAGCAGCAAATGAAGGCCAGGTACGCGGCCTCCATCTCCTCGCAAGCGGGCGGTTCCTCGGATCAATCCTCAGCCAGCCAAAGAGCCCCAGCTGGATTCCTCCGACAGCCGCCTCAGAGTTTCGCCGCCCAGCAAAGAGCTCAAGGCCGCCCAGCTACCGTCTTGGCCTCGCGACCCAAGCCTGCTGCCGATCCTGTACTCTCGGCATCCCAGAGCGTCAGGATGAGGACACGAAGGGAACTGCCACAGGAGGCTCCTCAAAAAGAACCCACCCAGTCAACTTACAGGAGCATGCGAACTTCAGCACGAGCGAATGTTCCATCCTCGAGATCGGCAATGGTTGCCCCCGAGAGACAAGTCTCGGTCCCACCTGAAAGGGTAGCGACTGTAAAGCCGCAAAGGCCGGACTCTATGCCACCCGCGACTCTCTTCAGCCCCTCGGAGCGGCAGAAGGACATTTCTGGAACACAGCCTGATGTGATTCTGGATCGATTGCGCCGACTCCAGGCAGAACTGGAGCGGGCTCTGAACTCTCGAACGATGGCCATCATCTCCTCGAAGTCTGTGGCGCCACCTCATCCTCACGTTGTAGTCAAGTGGGTTGACTATACCAACAAGTTTGGCCTTGGTTACATCTTGAACGACGGCAGTGTGGGCTGCATTCTCCGAGATATTCCAACGACGGACGGCAGCAAAACAGTGCTGCTCCCCCCTGCCGGTGTATTCATCCGCGGAGCTGAGAGACATATCTTGAGGCGTCAAGATGAATCCTACTCTGATAGGAGCCAACCACTCCCGATGACTGAACCTATTAAGTTCTTTGAAAACAACGGTGAGACGGGTCTCTCGGAGGTTATGGTCTCTCCTGAACATTTCCGGGTGGCGGTGAATGAGGATGGCACCGCGGGCAAGATGCAGCCTGGCAGGGACATCTTCCAGCACCGGAAGAGGGAGAGAATCATTCTTTGGAAGAAATTCGCCAACTACATGATTGCTTACGGGAGGGACGATTTCGTGCCGATTGAAGAGACCGACGCGATTGGTGCCATGTCCCCAGGGCGGAAGGGCACCGTGGCCGAACTTGTGACTTTCTACCAACGATTTGGAGACGTCGGATGCTGGGTCTTCTGTGATGGTCACCTTCAAGTACGTTAATTGAATCACACTCGATAATCGAAAAGACACTAACAGAATACAGTTCAACTTCCCGGATCATACCAAGATCGTCATCGATTCGACAGGTACCTGGTGTCACTTCTGGCACCTCCCACAGGATGCTGCTGAGAGACTTGCTGCGACTGGCACAATTGGAGCCGCTGCCTTGGACGATCGTGCGATGCTCTCGTACCCTCTACAGACTCTGTTGAACTTCCAGTCTAAGCCAACGGCGGCTCGTCCAAGCCGCACAAGCACCACGAGGAGGAGGCCAGATATTGACCCGGAACTACAGGGCATCCCTGCCGCGAACGACTTCCGCCGGAAAATCTCCTTCGTCAAGGACGTGGTCAAGGAATGGGTGACAAATGGCGGTATGGGCAACAGTGATATGAGCCGGGAGGGCCGTCTTCGATGGGGCGGTTTCCGAGAGACCATTGGCGCGAACGCTCCCCAGAAGCACGTCTGGGTAACGGTTGGATCCCGATGGGGCGATCAGCGACTGTCCACGTACGTCGACCCACGTAGGCCGTGGGAGCTGGGCGAGGACGTCGATCCTGCGAAGCGATGAAGCTCGCGGGCTTTTCTAGATGAGAGCGAGGCGTTGTTTTATTCATTTGTTCTTCTTGCACGGCCCAATGAGCAAGGGTGCACTTCCATCTAGACAGTGGATTTGCCGCAGCCAGCCGGTATTGCTGGAATATTCTGCACGGCGCAATGAGGGTTATAGGGGCTTGGGCTACTTACTTTTTATGTTGTTGGTCTTTGGCGAGACCGTAATGATTATCACGTCACTATTTTGGAGTTGCTTGTGCTATTCGTGCTTGACTGTGGGTGGCTAGCTAACAGAAGCATATGCAAACCTGTGTCTGTGAGATTTTTCAGTCTGTGGATGAAGTGGGAACATCGAAATGGCTCTGCATTTCGTTCGGGACCCGCGACATCCATCTTTATCAGTTGACAGCCATCTCCTCTGTCAGTGGAGATGGCATCAACTGCATTGATTTCACTTACAACCAGCCCATCCCAACGAGACGCACAAGCCTTAGACGACGGGTCTAGCAGTAAGGTTGTTAGTAGAGTCGATACGTAACACAAGACTGTTGAATATGATGGCGTTCAAAATACCAATCATTGAGAGGATTGTTTCATCGAAATCAGGGCAAGCAGCCTCCATTGAACCGTGTTATAGACTAGCGCACTTAATTGTCTCAGTTGCACACAAACAGAGCAGATTATGTCTAATATACGGAGGACCCTGTTGGTTTGTCAAGGGTGGTGTCGCTCGAACAGTCATCGAGCCCACGTACACACACACAGGCGTCTATGCCGCCATGCTTGTAACAAACAGACACATTCCTGACTTGAAGAATATCACTAAAGCTAGCCGGAAAATGTTTGCGTCTCACAGCCTGAGGCGCCATTTTGGAAGACAGTAATCATGTAAAAACCATGTAACAGTACGCAAATAGTATTCGCGCTTGAGAACAACCAATTATTCTATGTACAAAAGCACTCGTTGAAGAATCGACGCCTTCCAATGCCTCTCCGACACAACGAGCACGATCACTCCAAGTGATCTCAGACTCGGGCATACACCCAGATTAGAAAATGAAACAACATCTTAAGAAGCCTCTCCATATTACATATGCGTTTATGTGTTCGTGTGTGCGGGTGTCCTTATTCAACCTAACTCCCTTGTTTTTGAACCATCATGCCGTGAACCATGTCCCGTGGCGCCAAATATTCAAGCATCCGAGTAGTACTCCTCATTATACTGATGACCAGGAGGGCTCGTCCAGCTGCCTCCGCCACCGACGACGTTCTCGCGGGAGCCCCAGTAGCCGTTCTTGGATCGCTTGTCGCGCTCGAACTCGGCCCAGCGCTTCATGGTGATCTTACTGCTGTCGAACTCTCCCTCATACTCAAGGCCGGCCTTCTTGGTCTTTTCTCCAGCCGTCTTTCGGGTGTCACCCCATGAGAAGTCGTCAAACTTCCAGAAGGCATACGTTGGCAGAGCAAAGTTCCAAATCGGTAGGGCCATCAGGTAGATCAACATCCAAACGATGTAGGACCATGAGTGAGCGGTAATAACGACAAGAAGACCGGGGAGACCTAGAATGAGGGCCAGGAGAACTAAGGGAATGATCTGTGGCGGTGAGTTCACAATTGACGTCACAACTATATCAGGCGTTAGCAACTCCAACATTCATAAAAAGGTGATCGGTGTTACTTACCAACGTAGATAGTGAAGGCGAGAGCGGCAGGGAGGACAAGGGTACCAACGAGTTCGATAAAGATGACGAATTGCATACTGAAGCAGAAGGTACCACAAAGATCACGGACCAGGACCAGCTCCATAAGATTGTGGATGGTGGAGTTGATCCAGCGACGTCGCTGAGAAAGGAGAACCATGAACTTTTCGGGCACCGTCGTTTTGCACACAGCCTGGGGGACGAAGACCTGTTTTCGCTTGGGGAACGTCCGCAGCATCAGCGTCGTCAAGAATCGATCCTCGCCGAGGAGATACAAGTTCTTCTCGTGCAACGTTTCGACCACATTCTCTGAGTAATGCTCGACAATATCGGGATTCGCCAGAATGGGCACCCAATAATTCTGGGCTCCCTTGGGCGCCTTGATGCGGTACATGCAGAAGCAACCGGGCAAACAGGTGACACCACCGAAGACGGACTCGAAGGACTTGGCAAGGTGGTGAGAGACAAAGTACTCGAACACCTGGATAGCAGTAACCCAGCTTTCGCGCTTGTTGGCAATCTTCGTCTCGCCGCAGAGACCCATGATATCGGGATCCTTAACCATAGCGGAAACCATGTGCGTCAAACTGTCGGGGAAAACCTTTGTATCGGCATCAACCATGAGAATAATTTCATAGTAATCGGGCGATATTCCAGTAACCTTCCATAGTCCATTGAACATTTCGTACTCGAGCTCAGTCATTCGCTCATCGAACATGACCTTCTGGAGGAAGGACATGAGAATGATCTGACTGTCTCGCTTTCCTCGGTTACCGGGCTTAGACTGGCTAGCCTCGTCGGGAGTTCCACACTTGACCACAACCATCATGGGCACTCGCTGCTGTCGATCCGTAGGAATCTGAGAGGCAGTACCATAATCGTAGAAACCGCAGTAAATCTTAGCCATGTTGTGTCGCTTGGAGCCGCTGGCAACGGCGACGTAGGAGAAGGGCTCAACCATGTCAGGTGGGATAGAGTGGTCCTTAAGCATGCCCAAGCAAACGTCCGGAGTTGAAAACTTCTCTCCTTTGCCCTTGATGATACCATCGCAAATAACAACAATAACCTTGTGGCTGTTCGGGTAGTCGGTGGTGGCAATCGAGTTCAGGGTTGTTCGAATACCTTCTTCTCCTTCGGAATAGGCGGTGACCAGGCACATCGTATGAGCCAAGGGGAAACCCCAAGGCATCCAGTCCGACGGAGGTTGGGGAACAACAGAGTCATGGATGAAACCAGCAGGACCAGGGCCATCCGTAGGGGCGCTGGTAGCATACGGGTCCGATCGGAGGAAACTGGCACGACTGTCGTTGCCTTGCTTGTAAATTGAACCGGGTTGGAGGAGCTGGCTAGAGGCACCTTGGCTGGCCATGGTCGTGGGCACACGGCGCTGGGCCGGTGCCCGCTCGGCACCAGCGACAGTCGAGAATCGTGAGGTGGTAGGGAGGAAAGATCCGCGCTTGCTAGTTCGGTCAGATGATCCCGCAACGGTGCTTCCAATGTCGCCAGGCAATCTGACGGGAGCTCGGTAGATGTCGTCGGACCAGTCCTCGATCTGGCGGTTGCGCTTTCGGCGATCAGAACTCTGAGAAGTCTTGGCCGCAGCATATTTACTGGAGATGAACCACTGGAAGATGACGGCCAGGAAGAAACGGGCACCAACAACGGCCAGAATCAAAACAAGGGCACAGTACAAAACAACCTTGGAGGCAATGCAGCCAACGGTTTCAGTGTCAACGGAGCCGACTTTGATGATTTCCTCGAAGCACTGAGCATACTGCTTGTCATCGGACGACTGAAACATTCGGGTGACGTCGCGGCCGCGGATAGCCTTATTCACATCGGAATCTGTGTCCCTGAGTTCCTTCATGCGATCAGGAATGACGACTTGGCTCGTGTTGAACCAGTTCAGGAGATCAAGATCCAAGACGTGTCCGGAGTAGACAATCAGATTGCGCGAGGTGTTCTTAATATCGGCCCAGCTAAAGTAGACGTCGGCGGAACCGGTCAGGTCGAGGTAGAAGGCGTTTCTCGAGTCCAGAGTGGTGTGACAAGCATAGCCAAGGTAGTAGGGAATCGTTGTGTTGACCTTTGACGAGCCGTCCTGGTTGAAGGTTGTGCAAGGGTAATACCAGGCAAGATCCTTATCGCTGTTGGTCGGAACGTCAGAGCCCTCTGCAAGGGTGATCAAACCCTTACACTTGCCATTGACGTTCTGGAACAGAAAGCTGCCATCTTGTCCGCCGTGCTTTTCGGGAAGATCGTAGAGGACGTTGGCACCCAGTCCATCGGATCGCAGGGGGATTCCTTCGGCGGCGGGATGGTGGGACGTCGAAAGATCGTAGGCAACGCCGTGGAAGATCATGTACCCAGAACCAACCTTGTTGACGCGAAGTCGCTCGGGAGGGGAACTGCAAACAACCGCAGTGAAGCCAAAGGTCAAGAAACCGACGAAGCCCATCATGAACAGAATGATACTGATCAGACCCATCTTCTCTCTCCAAGCTCGCTGTTGCGCTCGGGTGGGCATGCCGCAGCACTTCATGATGAAACTAGGTGACCAGAAGGTAATGATGGCACAGTATACGTTCCAGAAACTGGGTGGGCGGAGCTTCTCCTCAATCTGCTTGCTCTTATGCTTCGTCTTCTTTGTAATCTTGCCCGATTTGGTACGGCTAGGCTTAGCTCGAGAATTACCACGGGCTCTTCCCTTTTCCTGGTCTCCGCTCACTTGCCGTCGTTGTGAGCCATGGGGCGAGTTTTGGGAAGCATTTTCGTTGAGGTTGGAGCCGGAGCGTTCTGTCGAACCTTCCAAGTCCTCGAGGATGGGGTCATTACCCGTCGAGGACGGGAGGACGTTCATGTGAGCGGCATGGGCGGCATGCTTGTGGTAGTGATAGTTGCGGTGGCCCTCGTCGATTCTGTTCCTCTCAGGTCGAATCAGACTTCTCTTCCGCGAGACAGGCTGGGCGGAGCTGCTACCGTGCCTCGAGTGGCCCGGAGGGCTGGTTGGTGACAGAGGCATACTCTCTGTATTGGAATTAGGACCGATGGTGTCAGCGAAGGAAGAGGCAGATTTCCCACGTTGATGTTGTTCTCCTACGGGGTGATAGCCACCAGCCTCGACGTCAGCAGGGCGCGATCGCCTCGAGGGGGAGTTCCGGTAGACATTGCGCTGATCGTATGTCGGACTCGCGCCCGGCCGTTCGGGGAGAGACATGGCCCTGGAATGTGTGTTAGAGTCAGGAAAATCGCGGCAGAAACACGAGGGCCAGGGCGGAGAGAGCGGAGGGAGACTTCACCCTTTGGTCGACACAAAGAGGCAAAGGGGATGGATGAAGCCAGGGCGTCGAGGATGATTCCGATCGGGAATGGGAAGGGACGATTCATGCAAACAACCACGCGACGTCGAGCAGCGCCAGGCGACGACAAATTGACGAGGATTGAAGCAACAAAACAGTCGGGCAAAGGAAAGGTCCGTCGAATGAGGAAATGACGGTGGAGGGCGACTCACGGGAAGGTTTGTTATGGCTGTTTGGCAGCCCCGAGACAAGATTGCGTTCAGTCGGGAAGATCCCTGTTATGACAGCTGGGGGAATGGGTTTCTCGGGAGACGGGAGAAGCAGCGGGTGGGAAGCGCAACGGTAGCGCCAGGAATGTGCAGTGCACCTGAAGAAAAGAAACCTCAGAGACAAGAGTCCCGCAGAGTTCAGGCTCAGTGAAGCAGCGACACGAGCATCGATCCGCAGAAGCCAGAAGGCACGACGCCGTTGTTTGGGGTAGACGAGCGACGGGGACTGGGAAATGGGGCGTGGGCCAGCTGAGCCGAGCTTTTGCTTGGACAGCGAGACAAGCGATGGCCAGCAGAAGCAGCCGAAAGCAGGTGTAGGGGGTGCCAGTGGGCGGCCCTGAATTTTTTTCGGCGGGCAGACCCAACACAGGGGCAACGTAAGAGCGGCGAAGAAAGGGCCCTCTAGTCGTGGTTTGGGCGTGGAAATGACGGGGCAGAGCGAGCGTGGAAAATGCAGGTCGAAAAGCAACAAAACAAGTTGCCGACCGGTATGTAGCGAGAGTGGGAGAGTGAGTGAGTGAGCGAGTGTCTGAGAAGAGAACGGGTGAGTGAGATGGCGAGGTGAAGAGTGGAAGTGAGAGAGCAACCCTTTCCCAGCGCAATCCGAGGGTGGGTGCAGGACTCGGCCTGGGGTCAACAGAAGAAGGGGGGGGGACCCAGTCCGAGGCGCTCTAACACACACTGTGTCGCTGTGGCAAACGAACGCGGGATCCTACAGTGCCGGCTAAGCGCCGCCCGTTGGGGGCAGTCATGCGCCGGAGGTTTGCATAAAGCCTGGAAACTGGGCGGCCACTGTGCACAACCCCTGCGCCGCGAGCACGTATTTGGCCGGTTGCCCCAGCACCATGGCTCGAAGTGTGCTAAGGCGATGCTAACCAGGATTACACAACTTGTACAGCCCAAGTCTCGCGGCTTCGCTCTCCCCGGATATGGCGTCATGACTTGTCGAAGCAGCCCTCCGTCTGGCGTCTCTCTGAAAGCCGGCTTCTCTCATTGGTCGCTGGCCATCTGTCAATACACGAGGGATACATCCCCTGGCCAGGTCCTGCTATTTTGAGCACCGCCACCAGACACCGCCAGCCAGCTCTAGCCTCCGACTAAATCGCCAGATTGGGGTCCAGCGAGGAGAGTACGAAGATTCAGGCTCGTACCTTGGTCCTCACGGAAGCGAAGGGGGGGGGTCACATGGCGTCGCATTGCGTTGGCCGGTTTTTTCCTACCATGTCCGCGATGCCTGTGATGCCTGCGATAATTCCGCGCATAGCGGTCCTCTGGAGCTCAGTTCTTGCACCGCCCTCCTTGTGCGTTGGACAGTTCAGCATCTCACGTACCACTCCGCACACCCGGAGAAGACGGCAGGGATTCATTTCGTCTAATTATTTCGCTTGTCTGGGGACGGAGCCCATCCCGGCTCCACTTCCACTGCCCTGTTCGCGTTGATGGATCCGAATGAGAAATACTACCAATAATGCAAAACCCTGTTCTGTGTTGTCTAATGTGATGTTGCTTCTTTGTTATCCAGTTGTCATTGACCGTTATATTGTTATCCCTCTTTGCCAACTTTTCGGCATTCCTCCGGGCAGGGATGGCTTAAAACTCCGGTCAGGGATTAGGACATCAGAAGGTGCCAATGAACTGGGCAGGACTGCCAAGTGGCCAAGACCCAGTATTCTGGTGTAATTAGGTTGGCCCGTGAGCTCCTTCGTAATTGGCTTTCGGGTCGATCAGTTGGTCGATCAATCCTCGCACCTCTGTGTTGTTCTTCTAGTGTTTGTCTGTCCCTGGCTGGAGGCGCATATTCTTTGATTCACTTTCCCTCGTCAGAAGAGAAGTGCCAACTCCTCCTGTAAGCTTCTGAACCCGATCTCTCAGCGAGACTCGCCTCCACCTCTTTCCTCTTCATCCGGTGGCTCTCTTCGATTCAATACCCGACCAACTTAGTATCTTAATGCTCCCGTCCTTTGCATCCCAGGTGCTCCACGTCTCTTGGCCTAAACCAAATCCACCTTCCGTCCGGAGCACTCGAGCATTTTGAGACATCACTGTAGTCCACCACTCCCAACCCCCGAACGACGGGGTTGAAGGCGACGGGTGTCGCGACGGCGTCTCCCCACGTGGTCCGGTAACTGATCCTCCCGGCTCTCCGGCTCTTGCCAATTTTATTCAGCCGCTGAGTCTTCTTGTACTTTGTACTTGTGTGGTGTTGGCCAGTACATCTTGTGGGTTCTCCAGCTGTGAGCTTGACTCTCATCTCAGTGCCCTTCGCTTGCTACTCGGCTTAATGTTCTCGGTCCGACCTGCGACTGACTGCTGCCGACGACGCCAATAAGTAAATTGTTGTCTCCGGCTTTGCAGGTCTTGCAGTCTCTCTCCCTTTTACCCCTCGTGGCGGCTTCTTGCATATATTGTCCATTACTTTGAAGTGTTGCAGAGCCCATACCATAATTCATGCAAGCTCCATATTCATACTCGTTTATGCCGGCTAATCCACCGACAGTGGTGCCTAGTGTTTATTGTTATGTTTGACTTGTGGCTTTTCTTTCCGAGAACTACTCTTCTTCCTGCAGGATTGATATATACTCGCGACGGGACGTTGCAGCTCTCCGCTTTCACCCGCGTTTTTTACTACCGCGAAACGCGCTTCTGGGGTGGGTCTGAATCTAGTCCGACTTCCAAGCATGGCTGCCAGCATGATCCGTATTTGAATAAATAACTAAAAAGCAACCACAAACATTTGTGTTGAAGTACATGAGTGGTGACTTGTATATTTTCTGTCGGTTTAACAGCTTTCAATTCGAATCATTCGTTGTGTTGTTAATGTGGGCGAAACGTGAAGTCCAAAGGTCTCAAATCATGTGTGAACTAATGTCGCAATCGCCTATTGACTTTCTCTATCCATGCATGAGCTCACCATAGAAGTACAGGCATCATCATACACATAGAACGCAACACACAAAAGAGAACAAAGAGATTTGCGCACACACCAAAACAGGCGCATTTATCGCACGTGAAGTTATATACGCGGGAGATGGACGTTCTCGAAAACAGTATAGGGTAGGCAAATTGCAACTGATTTCCACACCCAAGCTTCGAAGACAACACACTATCCCCTGCAACGTCAAATTCGTCCTTATCCGGACTCTGATCTAGGTTATCGAGTAATGAATATTACGATATCGACAAGTTGTAAACTCGCGCCCCGTTAAAACACAGGAACACAGACTCTGTACCTACAGTCTCAAGTGCGTCATTCATCACCCATAAAGACAACTGGATATCCGGCGCTTCCGTCAGAAGCACTTACGAATGTCTACGTCAACCTGCAACCTATATCGTATCGATCACACTGTAGAGGTGACCACGCCTACGGGATCACAGATGGGACTTGCGCCACGCACGGTCGTCGTCACCCATCCGGCATCCGGTGGGGTGGACATGGAGCTGCGGCGGGGTGGGAGGACAAACATAGATGATGTATGGCGACACGCGATGCCATTGGGAAGCAAGGAAGGTTTAGATACACGTATTCGGCGGCGGAACCTGGGCCGCGGGGGTTCCTCAAGACTCAAACTGGCATCATCCTGGGCAAAAGGGCTGTTGAGTGGGACTGTCGACGGGATCGTGGGTGATCCACAAGTGGGCTCAGTTTTGGAGGGAGGGGTCGGCGAGGTGTCGGGCGTGTTTGGAAAACGTGATCGTGATCGGATGTCTTGCTACGTAGTCCTCTGCGGGCGA
Organism: Ilyonectria robusta; assembly: GCF_021365365.1. Classification (NCBI taxonomy): domain Eukaryota; kingdom Fungi; phylum Ascomycota; class Sordariomycetes; order Hypocreales; family Nectriaceae; genus Ilyonectria; species Ilyonectria robusta. The sequence goes on along the minus strand of NW_025764436.1, from coordinate 393,530 downwards.
GATGTAAAATCCCTGGAACCGGATGTTTAGTTGAACGCCCTCGGCAGGAGGATTAACTCACCCTAGCGGCTGACAATCATCCGTCATGATGAAACAAACTACGCCGTGGACTATGTACATTGTCCGATTTATAGAGGACTTCACAAGGAGTTTAAGTGGACTCTCGCGGGTTTTTTTTTAAAGCGCCATACAGTTATCCGTTGGAAACACATTCGGAGAGGAATGAGCCGTAGGTCATCTCCTGATGTCTCGGATCACAATGAGTATGGCAAGACGGGATCGAACTGTACAAACACAGTGTTGAGGAACAGCCGGAGGATGACGACGGACAGTGGGGCCGATCAGTGGATCCTGTGGGTGCCGTTGTCAACCGGACCCTGCGGTGTCACGCTGAAGCTGGGGGTTCTGGAGCTGCCACAATTTGCATCTTAAAAGAGCCGCAGGCGCCTGGCTCAGGCGCCTTCATGCCCTGGGGCGAACTTTGGGCTCCAGCAGCTCCTTTTCATCAGGCGTCGAACCCACCACCACCCCAGCATCAACACCAGCTAACTGCAACGCAACAGCGCTGGCTCGCCAGGGATGGAACACGCCTTCAGGGAGCTCCCAGCGACTGTGAGATTTAGGGTTAACAACCTTTCACAAGAAGAGTGTTGAGTAATGATCAGCGGTGACACTAGCCCCCAAGATGAGAATGCCCACAAGGGATCCATCGGCGGCTATCCGCACTGCGGAGTGGATTTTCGTCCCGCCCAGCCCCGGCGCCGCCACCGTAGGGCTCAATGGCTGGTGGTGACATGTCTGGGCTTTGCTGGCCAGCATTGCCTTGGGGGCTGGCCACTATTGCGAACCTTCGTGAGCATTGACGCCAAAACGGGAGTTTCCGCGGATGTACTGATTACCACATCCGCGGCGGCGGCGCTGCCATCAACTCTGAATTTGTCGGTCTGCGGGCGAGACCTGGCGTTGTGGCAATACGAGGGGAATTCGAGCGGTCTGAAGTGGCCGCCGAGGCGGTAGCCGCTTTGCCCAGTCTACCACCAACCAGGACCCAGCTGAAGGGCCCAAGCCAGGCCCTAGCACAAGTCACAGATACTTGCAGGTACATTCGGTGTCCGCAAACTCTCCGAGAAGCAGAATTGTCGTCCTGTCGCATCCTCCATCCCTGTCCGGGAGCGCTTAATAACTACTTAGACCTGTTGAATTATACATAGATGGATGGACTTTAGTTAAAGTTGGGGCCAGAACAGTAAGACTTGACTGCAACATTGAATGCAACCAGTAATATTCCAGAGCCGTCATGTTTACTGATGATTTGCATTGCAATGGCGTACGCAACGCGTGGCTTTGATGCTGATGTGTTGGTTTTGTGCTACCTATTATAGAGCCTTTCAATGATGAGCCGATGGCCACTTGGAAAAGTATGACAGCAGCTAGGCAGTGGCACATGGATGCTTCCATGCGCGCATTCCGATTGTCCGAACAATGGCAGTGAGCATTGAAGGTCCAGGAGCTGATACATGATCCAGCTTTAACGCTAGGGACGGATGGATCACAACCAGCGTTTGTTGCAAATGAGGCCCACGGGGTCGAATTGGCCCGAGAACAGGACGAAACTCGCAGAGCATTACCAACTGGGGGCCATTGGACCGTGTCTAACATCGGAGCTCCGGTTCGTGCCCACAGCAAGGCGGACCCAAGAGCCAGCGTGCGGCGCAAGTCTGAAGGAGGAGAAGCACAAAGTTCAGCCCCATAGCCAATCGAGGGGGACGGTGGTGGCATGGCCCCGACTTTGATATTAAGCCCTCTGAGGGGCTGGCACTGGGGGGCTGGTTCCTGTGGCATCCTCCTCTTGAGCAAGGAAGCAATTAACCCGCATTGGAGGTACTGACGCGGGGCCTTCAATTCGCCAAACCGATGTTTGGCGATTCGTGTGTCTGTAACCTGTAGACAAAATGGAATCATGGAGGGGGAGCCATACGGTCAGGGCCCACAGTCGAGGGATGAACACTGTGCCGACCAAATCTAGGAAGCTATGCGACGCTATCCCTGCCTGATTCAGGCCGTAGCTCCAATGCGCCAGTTAGCTTGGACGATTTCGAGACCTGCAGGCAGGGCCCAGAAGCAATTGTACAGTAGTTTGAGGCCAGGGGGCAGTTTTAGGTGAGGCTTTCTGGAGTCTGGAGGAGCGGCATGGCGTCTGGCTCAGCCCTGCTGAGGGCGGGGGGCCAGGGGCGCTGGATGTGGGCTGCGAGATGGTGATGACAGGTGAGAGCCGCGCGCGAGCGAGGAAGAGGAGAGGGTAATGGTGAGCCTCATAGCTAAACTCCGTATTGATAAGAAATGTTTCGTACCCGACGTCACTGGATACGAGGGGTCGGTCCGTTCAACTCGGAGGATCTGCGGAGGCGACTTACAATCGCTGCTATACGACAACCGGTGGGGGGAGCGAAACACATGACACTGACACGGAGCAATGCTCTGGAAAACAACAGCGACAGACAAGACAATCGACAGCACAGCACAGCGCAGCACAGCGCAGCACAGCGCAGCACAGCGCGGCGCAGCTAGATTTCAGTAGATCTCCGGTAAGGCTCGGCAGCATTTCAGCAGGCGCGCTGCAGTGCCGGGATGGGCCAGGTGGCTGCATGGTTGGACGAGGACAATGATGACGGGCTGTCGCTAGTCAGATGTTGTCTGGCACAGCTCCCCATTATTCGTCCTCTTGCAATGGCGGCTCTCCACGTCGGCCGTCATCGCAATGCCCCATTCCACCACCGCGGAGCAAATTATCAGAGGGGTAGGTGGAGTTGCGGAGATGGTGGCCTTGGTGGCCTCGGTGCGTGCTCTCGGGGCTCCCCTAACTCGTCATTACGAATCTGGTCTGGCCTGACATTGACGTCTTGTTTCCTCAGACCAGATTGTCACGCTTGGCGAAAAGGTGAGCGCTGGAGGGGGGTTGGCGTGAGCCTTGGCGCGGGCCTTGGCGTGGGCGTGTCTGATGCAAATGAAACATACTTGGCGCTTGGCCTGTCCAGGAATCGCTGCGTCTCTGTTCTGTGTCAAAGCTGGGTTGCTAGCTGCTAGCTGCTACTACGTAGTAGCTCCCCCGAGTCCCTTGGTGCAGCAAGCAGGCCTGCCAGGCCGGCGTAATAAATTTAGTAGCTCTGGGGAATCACTCGCTGCGGCAAGTGTTCCGAGAATGGGCGAGCCTTGGCCGCTTTGAGCCTGGGCCAGCCATCTCTGGCTGTTGTTTGGAGACGGAACCTGCTGGGGAAGGACATGTTTTGCTTCTGGTGGCTTGTTTGGCCAGGATTGGATTGGATCCGACTCTGTTGTTGGCTTGCCCGCTGCATCCGCGCCAACTTGCTCTCCCACTTCTACTTTCACCTCCATCCAATCCGTCCACTCCATCCACCAAGGTGGTTCAGGTCCAGCCTCCTTACCGCATGTCAATTCTTGCTGTGCCAGCTTTCCCGCGTATCCAGTACTTCTTCTAGCAGTGTACCTGGAGTCTGGTCTTCTGTTCCCGCCCGGCTCACAACATGTTGCGTTGTCTAGAATAGGCTGTGTAGTTTAACTACGGCCCCCACTTGATCAACGTGGACGTATTTCTTCATTCTGTCATCGTCGCCTTCGTAGTGGTTGCCCTTCACTTGCTGCCGTCCTTCGTCTAGGAGCATCCGTTAGGCGGGCCAGGATTGGCATCGCCATTACCGCACTACGATATCGTCATCCCGACAGTGCTTCTACCCACACCACTCCCACCCACGCGCCAACCGTTGCCACCCCCCCTTTCACCTGCTGGGAAGGAGTTAAAAAAAGGGGTTTCGTCAGATCACGACGTCGAGACGTCCTGGCTCTAGCTAAGCATCGAACACCTCCGTACTAGGTACTCGGTGCGCCCAGCCGCCGTCTAGGTGCTGAGATGCTGCCTGCCCTACCGTGCCGTGTCCCCCATGCGTTCTCTGTTACAAACGATTTTAGGGTACTCCGCACCACACAAACACCTGTTGCGGATTGTGCGTGCGAACTACCTAGTTCAGTGCAAGATCAGTGCGAGAGTCCCTGGAAGTCTGCCTCGTCTAGGCGGTGTCTGGAGGGCCGTAAATTATCCCTGCTTGGGCGGGTTCAGCTCCAGTTATTGGGCATCTTACGCCTAGGTACCAAGGCTTTCCAAGTACTGTGTACTCGTTACCTGGAGCTGAAGCCCAGGTACCTCGCCTTCTCCAGGCTAGAAACCGCTAAACAGCTCCCCACTGCACTGGGGCACCGCTGCACCGCTACTGCATCGCCTGCGCCGCCTGCAACCGCGCACCCGCGCACTCGCATTTGCACCTGGACCGCTGCGGCAGGCCCCCTCCCCAAACCCCAGGCCGTCCCAGCATCAGCGTAACAGCACCGACACCACCAAAAAAAGGCACCTGCACCCACTGCTACCCACTGCCTGCCACCCGCTGCAGCACGCACTCCACCCATCCCATCCCCTCTATGGAATTTTCTCTCCTCGACGCCGTCGTTTCTCCCTGCGCGGCGCTGCTCAACACCATATTTTCCTCCCGGTATCCCATTCCACTGCGATCCAGCCGCCATTAAAAGGCCTCTTAACGCCCTCCAGCCCCCCGCGTCGCTCGTTATTTTCCCCTTTGCTGCCTGTGCGCTGCTGTCTGGTCTCGGCTCTCCGGCTTCCGACGACCACCTCCACCAACTCCTCCGCCATCTCCAGCCTCCGCCACCCCCCCGATCACCCAGACTCCCGTCTCCCGTCTCCCACCGCCCATCTCAACCACTCGACCTCTCTTCTCGCCAGCGCCAGCGCCAGAGACGGATGCTTCCACGGCGTCCGACCATCCAATAACCAGAACCTAGACCTCGTGGCTTTGGTCATTCCGTAGACTGCTATTCCCGCGGGCCTGGTCGCACCACGACTACATCGTTACACCCAAGCCAACTACTTGACACTCGTCCGGTTGCGTTTGCGCTGCGACTGTTTGTCATACAGTCATGGCTGCAGTTACCACCTCCCCTCCTCCGATCATCGCATCGCCGACCTCCAACCGCCAGGACCTCCCGGACGACGGGCCCCGAAGCCCTATTAATGTCCCCGATCTCGACATGGCCGGTGGCCCCCGGCTGCGGGATGCCCCCATCTCCCCCGTGCGAGTAAATTTCCAGGACGACACCTGGGCTCAGCCCTCGAATGTCGATATCCAGCATACACAGATTCACGGCGCTCACGCCGAGCTCGTCGACCGCACTCGCGACCAGCCCTCGCCTCCGGCTTCCGCCCCTCCTCCTCCTCCTCACGCCGCCTACCTGCCGTCGAGCCCCCAGAGTCCTCGAGACTTCTTTGGAGCAAGCCCTGAATTTCCCAACACAGATGGGCCTCCCGTTCTGTCTTTCGATCCCTCATTTTCTCAGTCTCCCGTGTCCAGCCCAACCAAGAGCGTTCGCCCCGCCACAGAGGCACCCATGCTGGCCACCTCGGGACCCGTCGCTGATGGATACGAGCCCAACATGATGAGCCCGAAAGAGAGAGTGCGCAATCAAGACATGTATCGCAACAGCCGCGAGTCGGACGAGACGACCAGCACGAACCAGCAACCGGTATCGGCCCAGTCATCTGCCAACACCAGTGCCAGTTCGCTCTCAGGCATCAATGAGAATGCCGAGTGCCAGACCATTGGTGACTCGGCTGAAAGCTCTATTATTGAGGGTGACATGTCTAGGGACCAGTCTGTTCCGCAATTCCAGTACCACCACCAACGGGACTATCCCGTTCGCGTTTCGAGCGTTCCCAACGACGAGCGAACAGGCTCAAACCCCGATCTGGCTGAGAATGCCTCAAACGTCAGGCGCCATCTCACCCCCAACTCCAACAACTTTAGACGCAGCTCTGTACCTCGACCGCAATCAGCATACTCGGCTCTCTCCGACTTTGGCGGCCCCCGCGGTCGATCTCCTGGACTCATGCCTGGTGGTTCCCACATGCGCTCGCCGTCTGGGACGCGCAAGTCCCCCGATGTCCGACCCGCATCGTATGCCGAGCTTCTCAACGTGCCGTACCCCCAGCAAGCCCCAGCGCCGCTAGCTCTCGATAACTCCAACTTGCGAACTGTTATTGGCAACAATGCCTCCCTCCTCAGCACCCAGAAGACGCTGGACATGTATCGTCTAAATGTCAAGAAGACCAACGATGTCTCTATCCAGTATTCGTTCGCAGTATTCCTGATTTCCACTGCCCAAGAACAGGGTCTCGACTTTACAGATCCTAAGACGAGGAAAACTAGCCCTAAACCCCAGAAGGGACGCGATAGCCCCACCGCCGAGGGCAGCGTCTCCAGCCCCTACGAGCTGGTGAAGGAAGCTCGTCAGATCCTCCAGCGTCTTGCTAGCGGTGGATATCCTTTTGCCCAGTACTACCTTGCAGATGGTTACGCGTCAGGTCTCTTTAACAAGGGCAAGGAGGATTACAATTCGGCCTTCCCCCTTTTCGTCCTGGCTGCGAAGCATGGTCATGCCGAATCTGGATACCGCACTGCGCTTTGCTATGAATTCGCTTGGGGCTGCCGCAAGGACCCCGCGAAGGCGGTACAGTTCCTGCGAACAGCGGCGTCAAAAGGACATCCTGGAGCCATGACACGTCTTGGAAAGGCCTGTCTGTCCGGCGACTTGGGTGAGAAGCGATACCGAGAGGGTATCAAGTGGCTGAAGTTGGCTACCGAGGCCGCTGATGCTCAATACAACGTGGCCCCATACCAGCTCGGTTGCTTGTATGAGACTGGATACGGCGATGATGTCTTCATGGATGATAGCTATGCTGCGGAACTATTCACGCAAGCTGCGGACCTGGGACATCCCGAGGCGAATTTCCGCTTGGGCGATGCTTACGAGCATGGCAAGCTCACATGCCCTCGTGACCCGGCTCTAAGTGTACACTTTTACACTGGTGCTGCAGAGCGCGGTCATGCAGGCGCCATGATGGGATTGTGTGCCTGGTACATGGTTGGCGCTGCCCCAATCCTGGAGAAGGATGAAGAGGAAGCCTATGAATGGGCTCGTCGATCAGCAGATCTAGGTAAGTTGTTTAAGATGAGGAATCCCCCATGGAAAGTGAGTTGCTGACAACTCTCTTTGCAGGTTTCGTGAAAGCTGAGTATGCCGTGGGCTACTTTACCGAGATGGGTATTGGATGCCGGCGCGACATCCTGGAGGCCAACGTTTGGTATGTCAAGGCTGCTGATGCTGGAGACGAACGAGCGAAGCAACGACTGGCCATTATCCAAGCCGCCGTTAGTGGCGAAGGCACCCCTATGGAAGTTGTTGCGCCACGAAACGGCAAGATCCAGAAGGGCCAGAAGGACGACAAGGACTGTATTGTCATGTGAAGAGTTTGATGACGGAAAACCCACGGCGGGGCATTAATGGCGAAGAGGACGACGACGACTAATTACCACAACCACCTCTCTACGATGATGGGATCTACCACCACCCACGATCCCCACTTCCCCAGACGCCTTCCCTGGAATGGAGGCGTCTTCAGCATTCCTTTGAGTTTTTGGCATACACCGCATCTTTGCATCATCCCAGGGGGCTTTTTCATGGGGGCCGGTTTCTAGGAGTTGTCTTTTTGGAGCAAGAAGACGGCTCATCTCATTCACCACCCTCCTTATCGGTATTTCTTGGAGACAGAGACTTTAGACTAGAAATGGGGAGGAAAATGCGAGACTTACGACACATTGGAAAACGTCAAGATAGCGAACTGGTCCGGTCATGGTTCTTTGCGCCGAAGATAGGAAGGCAAAGCAAGATGGTTGTGTCAGGCACTGCCGTGGGACAACATGAGACGGGACAAAAGCAGATGTCAAATGAAGTTGGGTCTCACACCACTGAACCGTTTCTCCATTGCGCGAGAAGCGGACGAGAAAAAAAAGAGGAGAAACTGGTTGGATGGGATGGAAGCGTACGAATGGCGTTTTATGAACGCGGCTTGGATGTAATTACGACATAATAATTTAGTCTCTGTCACAAACGGGAGACTTGTTGTGCCTGAGTGAGAGCAGTTCCATGAGCATCTTTTTTGCATGAAGGCCGTAATGATGTGTACCTGCCGGTGAAGACAATGAAGGTGCAGGTAGCTGAGGCTTGTTTCTGGCTTGTGCCTTTTTTTGAATATAGTTGAAGTTGTTTGTACAGCCTATTTTACTCGGAGTTATTACATGGCAGATTGACTGTCATTGTGCACTTTAGCACCAAGATGTCAATCTGTGACATGCTGCACGATGGGCATGAGTTCAAGCCACCCGCTCGATGGTTCGATTGAAGACCGGGGAGAGATCAATAACACTTGATAACGAGGTTTCTCTGTACCTATCACCGTGTCTGTGTTACAGTGCCGTGTGGCTTCAATGTCGCAAACGGGGTGAAGGGTGGACAATACCGCCATGTTTACACAATCAATCATGTTAGCGAGAAGGCTAGAACATGGTGAACCGTAGTTTCAAAGGCGTAACGCTAGCTGGCGATATTGGATAGGTATCGTGGAGGGTGAACAGGTGTAGCGGGCATCATTGTGAGTAATGCTATCGTACTGAGGTTGCGATCAGTATCGCTGTGATCAGAAATGGAAGGTAAGTGAATTGAGAGCATTTCCGAGGCCGGAGCGGGGTGATGTCATGAATGGAGGGGAACCTGGTGGACCGAGGAGGGGTCCCGGAGGAAGAAGCAGGCCAGGTCAAGACAGGCACAGACGATATGGAGGGTGACAATGCATGCGGTGTGCGCATGGTGGAGCTGCTACGTTGCGTGCCATCTGGAGGTACTCACTCAGTAGCTTCAGCTAGACGGGCAACAGGCGGTGGACGACCTCCTCCAAGAACCCAACACGGCTTATCGCGCACCGGGTCATGGGATCTAACTCAAGGGACTAAAGGGGAGTTTTCCGCCAGGGTCCATGACGACGAGTCTCGCAGTAACAGTCTAACGGCCGAGACGGTGCTGCACTGTAACATGCTGATAACACCGGCGCAGCAACTGACGAGGGTATCAAGCTCGGCCGTTTAGAGCATCCACTTGGTCTCGAGACCCCTCATCTAGCCCTGGTCAAAGTCTCGCGGTGAATAGCGCTCTGAATTAACCCCTGGAATCGATTGAGCTTGGGTTCGAGCTGGGAGCTGGTCCAGTCGCGATCCAGCGTCAGGGCCGTCCTTCCGCCAAGCGACGTGCTCTGTTTAACCTCGTGGGCCTCGTCCGCCACCTCCGCCGCCTCCCTCACGAACCACAAACCGAACCCAGCCAGTGCGCTTCGGGTTGAGCGGGCACCTCGATAAAGCGCCGGAGCAGACAAATCGGGCTTTCGTCCCAAACCGGGCGAGCACAGACGAGCAAAGGGGCATTGATGCGTCGCATCTGGACTAGCTGTCGTGGAGCGATCGAGACGTCGTCGCCAAGGGATGAGGGAGCTCCGGATTCCAGCGCGGGGGGAGACATGAGCTACCTTGGATGGGCAGAATAAGCCGAGATAGGCAGAGCGTTCTGAAGTGTCGCAGGTGGGTAAATGGGCAAATGGTCGATTTCGCCCTCTCCCTGTGGTGGGACAACGGCACAGAGTAACAAGGGGGGTAAGGCAAAAGCTGATGCTGCGTCCTGGTGGGCGATTGTCGCATCCCACCACGGGATGGCGGAGGGGCCGTCAAGGGAGCGAGCGCTACGGACTCACTACTGACTACTGGGGGACTGCTGGGTACTGTCCGGGGGAGCAGTCTACAGGGATCACAGGCGGTCTCAGATGCATCTGGTCCAGTTGGGCTTGACTGACGGAGTTAGTGGCCACGCCGAGCCTCGACGGAACAGGAGGAGCACAGAGCTGATGTCTCGTCTTGGGCGAATCTTTGCGTTGACGTGGATACAAGACACAAGCAGAGCGAAAGATGGCACCAAGTCAAGTTACTTGCTTGGCTGGCCATGTGATGGGAGTCGGTGAGTGTCCTGTAGATGGGATCTCTAGTCTCTACCCTAGTCTCTACAGTGCTAGAAAAGACAACTCGGGGTTTCTCCTTCCTTCACCGCAAATCCTCCCAGGTGAGCGATTATTCGCGTCCGTCTCCCGCACGTATAAAGACGGTGAGACTTTTGACGATGGCCTTAAGCGTTGCAAGTAGAGGGAGTCGTTGAGAATCGTTAAGTGGATGCATAGCGCACAGACCATGGACGGAAGTGCATGCATGCAGTCTCCATAGCCCCATATTTGCAAAATTGATCATTGGTCAATGCTGCAAGCGGGGTCAGGCCATTAATTAAAATCGCACGCGCCAGAACGCGTCACAGTCGCGTCTATACGCGTCTCCCGCGACGTCACGTCCGCTTCGCAACTGGTTGCACCGCGTGCCCTCCGGCCCACGACTCGCGGTAATCGCGCACCGCCAACGGAGAAAACCATGCATGGCGCCCAATGGGGTGGAAGTTTCGCCTCCATGCGCTGGCGATGACTTGCAGTCGGGCGTCGCTGCATGACCTCGTCCTGCAGTCGCCGGAGCGACACGCAGATGTGGCATAGCGATAAAGCGATGCGGCGAGCTGGCGAAGATAGACGTACGCAAGAGGGGAGTGAAACGAGGCTGCACCGATCACCTCACATGGGAGCTTCTGAAACGCACAAAGACGACGATCGCCATGCTTTGACGGCCTTGTACGACATCATCGTCTGCGTTGTCGATTGGTGCCCCATCCATCCCTGCCCACCATCGGCGGCCAGCACCAACAAAGAGGGACCCTTCGAGTCTTCCAAGGGGGACTGGCCATTCGCCTCACGCGGTCCATTTAGTGGACACCGCGTTGCTCTTGCGAGGGGAATTGTTAGACAGAGCTGGAGGGGGAGGGGCTCCTTTGGAGGGAGCACGAGCCTGGGAGATGAACATGAGGGATGACCTCACTCACTCACTCACTCGCACACCCACTCGTTGACGTCAAAGGGAGGGTCAGTTGCGGGACAAAGCAGTACTTACGCCCACGAGCACACTCGAGATGGTGTCGCAATCTCTTACATGCTCACAAGGTGATATCATCCGTATCGTCGAGGGAGTGATGGAGGGGGAAGGGCGGGAGGTAAGAGATGGGGCCTGAGCCTAGTGTCCGTTGCGAAGGCGAGAACCAAGGATGAATGACGCCGCAGCCGTCGGTGGCTGATAACTATCTCTTGCAGGATGGCTAGAAGACCCTGCCTGCAGGCCCAAACGTGGCAGCGGATGGGATGGGAGGGTCTGCGCTCAGGCCGGGCCACTGTGTATCCGTGCCTTCTGCGTCAGAAAGCGTCTGGTGTTTGACAAGACAGGACAGGACTAGCACAAGGCATTGTTTGTCGAGTGTCACTGGAGACTCGGGCGATCGACAGCTCGATTCCCAGCTTGACATGTCGATGAGTGTGACATTCTGGTAATACACTTGCAATTGCGACGCTTCGTATACGGACATTGGCCTTTGGGTGGACGGCGTGGGCCACGAGGGATGAGCGGATGAACCCGTGTGATCCCGCGTCTACTGTGCTTCAAAGACGTTCGACCATAGCTATTGGAAGATCTACTGCAGGCCAAGAGAGGGCGGCCGTCACAGATTGATTGTTCCTGAGCTGCATGCTACCCGCCTAGCTCTGTCCGTGAACAAGCACCTTCTGGGCACGGTGTAGGAGGTGTGGTAGGGTCGGATAGGCTGGATCCATGACTCAGGTCGTCGCAGAGAATTAAGTTAGGCCATGGCGACACACTACTGCAGAAGGGCGAGCGAGAAATAGAGAGAGGGCACTCAGCGGATGGCAGAGGGAGAGCGAAACTTGGAGAGGGATAAGTTAGTGCTTAAAGGGAAAGCGATAAAGCGATAAAGCGATAAAGCGATCCAGGGACGGAGTGACGGAGGGACGAAGGGGACTTGGGAAGGGAAAGGACGGGACAACGCTAGGATGGACGAGCCGTCCCTGTAGGATGCACTTGGGAGAACTCTCTCCATCCCTTGGATTTGTTTGTTTGTTGTTTGTTTGTTTGTTGGTTTGTTGTTTGTTGACTCAATGAATGAATGCTGTTTCTGAGGCTGGCCGGACATACCGGTTGTTGCCACCGGCCGAACCCGACGCCATTGTCAGAGAAAGAAAAAGAAAAAAAATTGTGGACAAGAATGTGTAATCTACGATGAATTCCGACATAGACAAAATTAGGTGTAGTTAGTCGTATGATGGTGGATAGTCGACCTATGCTGTTTTTTCTTTTTCTTATTTTCTTCTTTACCATCGGGGCTTGAAGATGAGCGCCAGGTTCAAGGTCGCATGACAGCTGCACATGATGGGGTGAAGACTCAGATCGGATCTGCGCGGGGCTAGGTCTTGTCTTGGAGGCTCCTTTGGAGCGGCGTACCCCGGGATTGGGCGGGCCTTTTTGCTTTTGCCTTGCTCTGCTTTGCATCGCAGGCGGAGCGTGACTTGCAGGAAGAGGGATGAGCGTGGGCGGGATTGGGTGGGTTCGCAATGTTGAAGATGATGGGGTCGAGGGATGGGGATCAGAGGAGGGAGCACCAGAGGGAGCAGTGAGAGGGAGTGTGAGAGGGAGTGTGAGAGGGAGTGTGAGAGGGAGACGTGATAGATGGAGAGACTATGGAAGACAAAAGAAGTGGGTTAGAGCGAGCGCTGGCTGCTGGTAGCTAGGCGACGACGATGAGGGCAGCAGAGTGCGGAATTGACTGCCTGGGCGAGTGGCTCTGTGGTCTGAGGTCTGAGGTCTGAGATCTGTGAGACAAACACAACAAAAGCGTACGGACGGAGGTGTGTCGAGGACGACAAGTCGGGTGAGGAAAAGCAACGCCAGAGACAACGATAGAATATCCATCTCCGTGCTGCGTACGGTGCTGTAGACGGCGATCTCGTGGGGCACGCGCCAATATGTGTACCTACCTACCTAAGGTAGCTTGTGCCGTGACTTGCGGTTCGGGATGTCTCGCTGCTGGCGGGTTTTCCTTTTGTTCAGACGAAGCCTCAGGAAGTTCGAGGCGATACTGGCGCAGAGAAACCCAGGTGTCTCGAATCGCGGCTCGCCATTCGGCCTGGGGCGTTTGGTGGGAAGGGGGGGGGGGAACTCACTCACTTACAGGGGTCATGGTTTGTCTCGTACAGTGCGTGGGCCCTAGCCGCGATACTGCGAGTTTGGCTGTGCCGGCGCTGGGACAAGCAGGTGCCTTGCCGTGCCAATAGCGTGCAGTTCACTGTGAGCATCCGCTGGAAGGGCCGCTGCGCTGCGCGACCCCACCTGGGACCTAGGCTACCCGCAAGCGGCCGCGTCGGGGCCAGAACTGTCAGTGAGTGTCAGGGTCCTTCCGGGTGGCCTGGGCAGGTACGTACCCCCCGGGTGTCCCCTGCACGATAGCGGTGCCCTGTAGAGTCACCCGGAGGGCCGGGGCTCGCTGGCTCAAGCCTCTCAAGGGCGCTGGGTGGGTGCCACGGGGTCTCAGTCGCACCCACCACGACCGGTACCGCCCACCGTCCAGTGCCCACTGGCAAGAGTCCACTGTGTGCGCTGTGTGTGTGGGTGTGGGTGTGTGTGTCTGGGCGCCTGCACACACTGCCAGGTGCCAGGTGCCAGTGCACATCTCCCGCCCACGAGGAAGGAAGGAAGGAAGCGCCGCCCTCTTCGCCTGGCCGCTCATATTAGGCCGTCGCATCCCCCTGCCCTTTCCCCCCCGTCCATCCACCAACACCAACACTACTCTATCAACCACCACCACCACCACTCACCCTCACATACAACCCTACAACACACTGTTACTGCTTCTACAACTCGCTGCCAACACCCTTCCAACACTCTTCCAACACGCGCATCCTATCGCAGTCACCTGCCTCTCGATTCTGCTTCTTCTGCGCAATCACAACACATCCCCGTCTTGCACGCGCACCGTCGCCTCCGCGTTCTCCCGGCCGCACACCGCACTCTGGTTGCGCTGTCGCAATCGCACCACCAAACCGCCCAACCGCCCAACCACCCAGATCGTCAACAATAGCAACCGCGTCTCTTACTCAACCCCCTCTCTTCTTCTCCGATACACAAACCGCAACCATGCTCCTCCCCTCAGCGCTCTCCTGCGACTCATCGCAGCCCTCTCAATCCCGTCTCCAGCCATCTCTCTTCTCTCCTCCCGCCAGCCCCCCAGCCCTCTCGTCGCAAAACGCTCTCGCCAACATCATGTCCACCTGCCGCAACCTCCAGTCTCTTCTCGCCTCACCCGCGCCCATAGTCCCTGACGAGCGCCCTATGCCTACACTCGCCCAACTCCCAACCCCGCCGCTCGCCCATGCGCCGCCTCCTCTGAAGCTGCGCTTGCGATCGCGCGGCAAGCCTGACGTGCGCGACGACCACCTCGCTCCCCGCAAGAGGATCACCAAGCGCGCTCCTCCTCGCGGTGTGAACAAGAGGCGACGCGCCGCCGATGATGATATGGGTCGCCATGACTTCGACTCCGACTCCGACATGCAGGACAGCGACCTAGACGCCGACTCGCTTGAGCTGCAAGAACCAGCCGATAACGAGCCTGTCGCACCTGCCACTCCCAAGCGCGCGCGTATCGCCCCAGAACAATTGCCTCTCGGTCTCGAGCGCTCCGACTTTCACGATGTCCATCGCCAATCCGACGGCAACGACTCAAATAACCAGGACGAGGATGTCGACGGCGACGGTTGGAACGCCGAGGACGACCGCATCCTCGTCGAGCTCGTACTAGAGAAGCTCAAGCTGTCCAAATCAGAGTGGCAAGACTGCGCGCGCAGCCTCGGTCGCGACCGCCACGCCGTCAACCGTCGCTGGAAGAGCCTCATTCTCGGCGGCGACGTTGGCATGAAGCCTCGCGCTGGTCGTCGCGCCAGACTGCACTCGACCTGGCGATGAGCCGCGTCACACTCCAAAAGCGATTAATTGTCTTCTCTGTACACTATTACTTACTCGTCCCTCGCGCTACATCACCGCATAGCACTTGGGCACTTTACTGTTGCTATCGGAACTTGGGAGCACGAATGAGGACCCGCAAATGCGGTCTCAGTTCTCCCCAACAAATCAAAGTTTCACCAAAAGAAGAAGGTCAAAGGGTATGGACCCAGGCGGGTGTCTCGGGAGTCTTGTTTATTTTCTTGCTATTTTGTTTGTTTTGTTTGTCTATAATAGTGATATCCTCGCGCCCAGAAACGCGCGTCTTTCTTTCAACATTCTCTGTTCAATTCTTTTATGGCTCTGTCCATCTTATAGCGGAGGACGATCGCAAGGCTTGGGGAAGGGAATTTGGAGAGACTCAGCTTAGCTAGCTGCGAGACCTGCCATGAGCAGTCTGGTATCCATATGCAAGAAACCCACCATGCAAACAACTGCATGCTTTCAATTCCAAATTCCATCTACATCGCTGCTGTGCCTGACTTGTTACAACTCCCATCTTGACGTATGTATGCTTTTGGTTGATCATCCACTTTGTTCCAGAAGCTCATTAAGCGGCAACTTCAACACTAGGGAGCGGCCTATGCGTCCCGGGGACGGCATCTTCCCTTAGCACTACCTCCCTACGAGCTCACTATCACCAACATGTAAGCACCCGGAAACTTGGAGCCAAGGTCATCTCTTACCATAGCCCCTGTCTTCCGTCATCCGTTGCTCTTAGGCTCATTCATACCCAGCTAACCTAGACCACGCCTTCGCTCATTCCAGCCCCCTCGACCGCTCTCCAGCTTTTGATATTCGGGCCTTTCAAGACGAGGTCCGCAGGTTATTGGTAGAGCAGGGAAGGGACGAAACGGATGTTTCTGGAGAGCGGCCAAGCTAGCTGCAATGTGTATGTTAACTTGGAAACGAATTGATATCCAGCGTATTCACCCCGGACACTTTGGCCGCCAAATCTAATCTGGTCGGGGTGGATGACACAGCTGAGGCCTTCTCGACGTTCAGCTTGGGCGAGGAACTCAGGGCGGTGAATTAATACTTTCGGATCAACATGCCGCAGGACATGGCGGCGATGGATGAGTACCGGGTGACTGAGCCGATACGGGCCGCGAGCATGAACTACCTGAACGGGGGCGAGATGCGAGAGGCAATCAGTTGTTGCGCAAACGACTTGTTTCCCTGTCATGTCCGTCCGGTTCTAGTTCTGGCTTCTTGTGGCCTCATGTGTACAAATGGTGTGAGCTGGCAGCCTCGAGGGGGACATTTAGTGGACTAAGGATGCAAATGAGCAATCACCTGTCATTTCAGACTTGTAAATATTCGTATCAATGTCCCCTGAATTGATGACTGACCCGTGAATATGGTCGAGGCTGAATGCTCTAATACTGAGTCCCTATTTTCCTACCACTTCCCCTGGCCGTCTATGACCGTCTATTCTAATTTGTATAGCAAACGTCCCTTTTCTTGTTACTCTCCTTTCTTCCTTCTTCCTGCATTCATAAAAAAAACACATCTTCAGACCATGAGAGTTCCCTATTCTCGATGATCCCTTCTGAATCCTTCGCCCCCCAAAAAGGTTCAGAATAATCGTCCAAAACCAACGAGTGCAACTATGCATGATACAATATACAACGGCCTGCCATGTGCCGAGAGCCCTGAACCAAAAAATAAAGACAAGTGCCGTCTGACACTGCTAACCTAGGAAGGGATCCGCCAAACCGGCCTACGGCGGCGTCATACCTCCCTCAATAAGCATCTTGCGTACCTCAGACTCGAGGTTCTTCGCTGACTCGGCAGCGTCTTCCTCGATTGCACCAGTGACCTTGTTGGCCAGCTCAATCTTCTTCTGACAAGCTTTGTAAATGAGCTCCTCAATTGTGTTTGTCGTAATAAACCGGATGATTTCGACATCACGCTTCTGGCCGAGGCGGTGCGCACGGTTCTCTGCCTGAATGTCGTCTTGCGGATTGTCCGACTGGTCGAAGATGATGACCTTGTTGGCAGCCGTCAAGTTGATGCCCGTGCCACCAGCGCCGGTGGTGAGGAGGAAAACGGGAATCTCTGGGTCTTGATTGAACTCGTCGATCAGTGTCTGGCGTTCCGAGACGTTGGTGTTGCCCATTAGAACACGATGCTGGATGCCTTCCAGGGCCATCACTTCCCGAAGTAGCTCAATCACTCGCGAGAACTTGCTAAAGACCAAAACTCGGTCGCCGTTCTCCTGGTATTGGTTGACTAGCTCCAGCAGCTTCTTGACCTTGCCGCTGTCCAGCTCCGTGGCAGCCGGGACGTCAAACTTCTGAAGAAGATGGGGGTAGTCTCGACACCAAAGATGAAGCTCAAAGTCGGATGCGTTCTTGAGTTCCCCAACCAAATGTTTGATATCCGGCTGATGCAGTTCAGATTGTGGAACATTGTCCATGATGATTTTCGCCATCTTCTCGATCTTTGCATCGTCGAAATGGCGGCGGAAAAGCAGAGGATGAAGAGCCGCTTTGCGGAGTTGCATCCAGCAATTGTTCTGGTCATTCTGTCGACCACGGGCCTGTTTAGCACGTTGAGATGGTTCCATCCTGAACAGTTCCTCATATTCGGCATAAACACCCTTTTGGGATTCGCTCATTTCGCAGTGAACGACATTACAAATCTTGGGAGGCATGTCCGACAAGACTTGGTCTTTGCGACGCTGGAGGATAAAGGGCTCGAGGATGGTGCGGGCACGCTTGACACGCTCGCTGTATAAGAATGCACCATTTCCGACGTCTCGGATCGTGACCTTTTGGCTGAAAACAAACTGGATGTGCTGCATGTAGCCATTGAACATTGATGGGTTGATGAAGTTCAGAAGAGATGTCATCTCCAGGAGGTTGTTCTGGACAGGGGTTCCTGAGAGCCGTTAGCATTGTTCGCAGAGTTAAGAGTATGAGGTACATACCTGTGAGCAACATCTTCCACGATGCCGGAATCTTAGAAAGATCCTTGTAAATCTTGGTCTCCGGGTTCTTCATCTTGTGTCCTTCGTCAAAAATAGCGGCATTGAGGTTGAATGACTGCATAGCCTCGACATCAGCGGGCGAGTTGATCTGGGAATATGTCGCCAGGACGACATGGTATGCGTCTGGATTTTGCTCAACGTCATAGGCAATCTCAGCTCGCTCAGGTTGGGAGCCTCGATATCCAATGACAGAGAGCCCTGGCGCAAATCGTTCAAACTCACCCAGCCAGTTGTTGTAAGTGCTGGGTGGAACAACGACCAGATTCGGCCAGGGTCGCTCCTTGGTCGGGTTATTTTCGTACTCCTCCACTAGATGGCACATCAAAGAAATGACTTGGCAAGTCTTGCCCAAGCCCATTTCATCAGCGAGGATACATCCGATGTTGAAGTCGTAAAGAATTGACATCCAGTTGAGACCGACAAGCTGGAATGGCTTCATCACGCAGTGACCATCCATGAGTTTGGGCTGGCGGGGAATGGGCGGCCTGGCGAATTTCGTGCTGCTGATGCTTGTTGGAGTGGGAGGGAGGTCTTCTTCTGAGCCATCTCGTCGGGATCGCTTTTCATGACCAAAGACATCGATGTCCCACGTATCGACCTGTCCCTTGACAGCCTTCGCATCAACCTCGCATTTGGCGACAACATCGTCGATGGCGGCAACTGCATTTAAGAAGACCTCCACCGCGTCCACGACATTTTCACCAATGCTAATCTTCGATGCCTTCCGAGCGCCGGGCTTCTTGGCAATCGTGACTCGCCTGGCTGAGGAAATGTCGGCGAAAGGACGCTTTTCGATAAGGGACTCAAGCTGGGACTCTTTCATGCTGGTCATCGCAGCCAGATCTTGCACAGTGCTATTGTTGATGCAGTTCAGAACCCGGTCGTCTTCGTCATCGGTTGGTGATGGCGAAAGCTCTGCTTGATAATCATCCTCCTTGTCGTTATCGAGGAGGTTGATGATCAATGGGTCGTCGCTGGAGGGAGGGCTCGAGATGACCACCGGGGAAGGTGGGCTAGGCTCTCTCCGACCCTGGATCAAACGGCGTCTAGGCTTCTTCTGAGGGCTTGGTGACATGGTCTTTGAGTGGGCTCGGAATTTCGTTTTGGATGAGGTAGTTGATTTGGAGGTGGTAGCCGATTGAAACGCCGCTTTACTGATTAAGCGACGGGCAGGCTTTGGTTGGGCGGGGGTTTGTGAAATAGGATTGTTCGTGAGCCACTCGATAGTATCCTCGAGGTCATTATTACATTCCCTCAGAGCTTCTCGGGCCTTGTTGGACGGAACCTTGGTACCAAACACGTCGAAGATCTGTCGGAGCTTGTTCTTAACTTCTCGCTCCTCCGATTCGGGGTTGTATGCGAAGGCTGAAATCTGTGCCTTGAACGTCGTAGGCCGGATATCACCTCGAGGAGGTGTCAAGTCGTCCTCATCGTCAGAGATGAGGCTGATTGGCTCCATGGCCGGTCGCTTTTTGTTCGACATTGTGGGTTGGGCTCGAGGGGGCGGTCGGAAGAAGGTCCCTTGGGGAGCGAGTCGGGTTGCTAGTGTCGAGGGCTTGGGTTGAAAGGGCGAAGAGGCAGGGACTTCGATGATGCTGCTTGCGGGTGAAGAGGATCTCATGGGGGCGAGCATGGGCTTCGAGAGAATCTGAGTGGCCTGTGTGGTCTCGCGATCGCGGAGAAAGGCAGTGGGCGAGCAGGGAATGGTGTCACCGGCGAGCTCGTCGTCGTCCTCGATGTCGAGTTGCAGCGTGGGACGGGCGAGTGAAGGTGTCCGAGGCATGGGGTTAGAGTGCCGTACAGGCAAAGGGGAAGAACTGCCTGCCATGATTAAGAAGCGCGAAAAGGATTAAAAGAAAAAAGGCGAGGCGGGGTCGGTGCGTGAAAGTGCACGATGCGCGAGGAGGTCACCCGGAGCTGAGGCGAAGGTGAGAAGCCAGTGAAGGACATTGAGGAGCGGCGCCAATAGGGAATTTCGACCAGCGAACGGGGCTGCTTCCTATTGTCCAGGCGAGGGGCGTGAGCAAACAGACCAGGAACACGCACCGGGGGCTGGAGGTGGAGATTTTCGAGTCGTCTCGTTTGGACGCGCTTCCGCCACTGGCGCCAAAACGACGAGCGAGGATCACGAAGTCACGTGAGGGCATATATCGCGTCAAATGGTATCAGTAGTAGCTCAGCCGGGAGTCGAGCTTGTGTAGTAGGTGCAGCGAAGGGCATCAATTGTCTCTAAATATCCCGGTGTCCTTTGTCCCCAACTATGGACGGATAACAATACCAGCCACAAAGAAACCCTTTCACCTGGACGGCGAGGCTCTGGCACTGGCCATTAAGCGGTTGGTGTTCAGTAGTACATGAGCATCCATCCAGCAGCCACGCCGCACGTGCAGGTGGGCCGTGTGCTACGTAGAGCTATCATCCAGCGTCTCACAGCCAAACTCATCCAGCCTCGACAAGGTCAATCTGAACAACCTTCAAACACTCCCCAGTATTCCATCGTCCACCACCTCGCCGTGCACGTGCTGAAGCAATGGCGACCCGACGCATCATCGCCACTGAGAAGACCATCCTCGACCGGGACGACGCCGTCGAGGAGAAGTCCAACATTAGCCCGGCCGTCCCAAAGTGCGACCTGTCCCCATCTCATCTTGCCCTTGACAAACGCCCTTTGCGCTCAGCTAAACTGACCAAAAATCTAGCGATGTCATCTTCAAGCTCATCGCCTTCACTCTCGCTATGATTGTGGTCCCCATCGGGTCCTATTTTGTCACCGTCCACACCATCTTCAAAGGCACGCCTGTCCACTTTCTGGTCTCGTTGCCCCGATGTCTAACAGTCATTCTAGGCAACTCATCCTATGCGGGCGGTCTGGCTGCCCTCATGGCCAATGTGGTACTTGTTTCCTACATTATCGTTGCGATGAAGGAGGATCAATCTGAACAGTTGGAGAATTCCAAGCCCGAAGGAAAAAAGGATCAATAGTGGCGTCGTGGCTGGTTGCAAGATTCCATCGTCAATTTCACGCAATTCACGTCATCACATTCGTACCGGCACATTTAAACCCGGTGGCGCATCACAATGTCTCTCTTCTCGCGATATGCGCGGGCCTGCCGTATTGGCAAGTCGTGTTTGCAATCCTCTACAGCCGCGCGTATGTGCCATGTAAGCTTCGGGGAACGAGTAATAATTAGTGCGTGATCGCGACGAGCAGATCCACTGTCTGCCATGCCATCCCCCGATAATTCTTGACCGAAGTACCAAACAAAGTAAAACCCCCCAACGCCTCGTACAAGTCTCGTATGTTGATATGTACCATCCAGCAGCGTCATGTATCTTGCGCCTTCAAGCAAGGCGTCCAGGAATAATCTCGATTCAACCCAAAAAAAACCCAAGCGGCAGCATTCCTGGCCTCCTTTCCAGGAACATAATAGTCCATGTAGAAAAGATAACGGAATTCATCCCACATAATTCTGTAGTGATTCGCATACAGTCCGGTCCCTGTTGGAGGCGCCATCCTGAAGCAGAATCAAGAAAGGGGTATCGACAAATGAAAGAGGAAACATGAGAATGTGTGTGTTTGTGTGTGAGAGTGTTGGTGAGTGTGTGGGTATCGTCATCGAATCTTGATCTGCTTAGGAGTTCTTGCTGAATCGGCGGGCAAACCAGCTCTTCCGCTTCTCTGGAGCCTCCGTTTTTGTTTGTTGAGTAGATGTCCTTCTCAGAAGAGTGCCCTTCTGTTTCCCAGCGGGAGGGGTTGCTTGCGGTACTGCAGTAGGGGGTGCTGAGTTCGGTGCTTGTTGCTGAGGCTGTCTCCCTTGACCGTTGGGTACTGGGGCGAGATACCCACGCTGGTATTGCGGTTGGCCCTGGCTAGGTCTGGCACCACAATCGTTGACTGGGTCGCGGCGCTTAGCCGGTACAGTGCGGTCGATCGAGCTGTTGTCGCTGCTGGTGGGGTCCGTCTGGTAGCCGGCCTGGTCGGAGTTGCCGCTGCCGGCAGCAGACGTTACCGTCTCGTATGATCGGTCCTTGTTAGGCATAGGGTAAATGTTCGGGTTGCGTCCATAACTCTGGTATTGGGGATCCGTCTGTATTCGAGGCATTCGCTGCCGGACTGGAGGATTGCCATAGTTGCCGCCGTGTTGCTGAGGGTCAAAGTAACTGCTTCGAGCTCCTAGGTCGAACTGAGTCTGTTCCGGCCTAAAAGATTGTGGCCGGCCGTTGTAGTAGCTGTCATGGGGGAAGCGCGGCTGGTTGCCAGTGAATGAGCTGTTTCGTCGGTTGTAGTTGGCGACGGATTCTGTTTTCAAGGTAGTCAGCACCGGATGTTCGGGAATGCAGAATGATGAGGTTATTTACCAGTGCCGTAAATCGACTTGCGCGCGTAGCCTCCATCAATTGCAGCCTCAAAAGATCGGATGGTGTCGAGCGGTCGTTCCCACCTGTTTCGGGTTGGGTTTGACTTGTCCGGGTCGGCTGCGAGTGGTGTTAGTGTCAATCTCGAGAAGGATGATGCAGGGGACGAACCGATGGCGTTGCCGAAGGAATCCTTGTGTTGCATCGATCGGAGTGGCGCGAAGGTCGATTCGGACTTCATGGCGGCGATGGTGGCTGTTGCTCTGTTAGTTGATTGACTCCATCACACTCGGGTCAGGCCATGTCAAGACGCACAGGGTTCGGCTTCACTGATGGCCAGTGTAGGATCGGCTTTGGTGTGAAGACGCTTCTTTTCCTTCTCGGCAGAGGTTTCGTGTAAGTCCCTGCTGCCAGAGCTCTTATGCGACTTTTGAGAGTGGAAGCTGAGGGTCCTCGACTTGGCGGGCGGGTTCTGCGACTGGCGCTGTTGCGACGCTCGGGGAGGCGGCTGGTAGGTCTGCTGCGGCGGTTGAGGCTGCTGCTGCTGCTGCTGCTGCTGGGGAAAATACTGCTGCTGCGCCTGGTGTGGAGAGGGCGGCAGCGTGTGTTGACGATACTGCTCGGCAGAGGTCGCCATGGTCGCGGTGCTGGGGGGGACGCTGTTTTATCAAACTGGAGTCGTCGTGGAGCAGGATCGTAGGAGCGGCCCCTGCGGTTGGCAAGGGTATCTCGGAGTGATTGTCACGGCCAGAGTGGATTGGCGCGAGGCAATCAACGGAGACGATAATGGAGATTTGTGAGGGTCTGGCGCAGGGAGGAGTGTGTAAGGAGGAACTGGGCCAAGGAGGAAGACCAACGGCGACTAGCAAGGAAGTAAAGGACTGGACCTGGAACGGGAGATTTCGTGGTGGAGATGAGATAGTGGTGGTGAGTAGGTACGGAGTAGTGGCGGAGGAGAGGTTGGGGGCTTTGATGGATTGGCGTGTTGTCTTTGGGTCTTGCAGGCCAAGCCAAGCCACGCAGCGAGAGAAGGTGGGCTGCTTCCGGCGGCCTGGGGGCGTTTTTTTCGTCGCCAGTTCCCTTGGGGTACTTTTTCTCTGGGGCAGCTTCTAGGGCGCCTTGGGTGCTTACAGGCTTTCCAGTGGGCGAGCTGCGGGTCCTGGTTGCGCTATCAACGAGAAAAGAGCGGGGCCGGCTTGGGCGTCTGCGGCCGGGCCAGGGTACCTCCAGAGGGTTGCGTGTGCAGCGAGCGTATTGTGGACTCGAGGGTTTGGATTGGGTTGGGTTGCGTCGCAGGATGGATTGGATGGCCCGATTACCAGCCGGAGGGCAGCTGAAGGGGGTTGGATTGGCTTCCGTCGACGCCGTGGATGCCCTAGATGCCCTGGAAGATGCGGATGCGCCTTGTCGCGTCCAAGGTGAAAAAGCGTCCGGCCAAGAAGCGACCGGGCAACGAGACGACCAAGTAGCCGCTAGCCCAGGTACTGAAATCTCACCTTATCGGCGTCGTGAAACACCCCTTGTCCCGCGGCCTGCTTTTGCGTGCCTATGGATGTTGTTGACGCAGTTCGTGCTGAGACGTAAAATACCGTTCTGATGCCCGTTGCTGAAAACGCGGCGCGCGAATGTCTCACGGGCTCGCGCAATCTGGATCTGTTTCTTCGCCGCCGTCTTCCTGTGTCACTGGAAAACCGCCGCTCGATTTGTCTCTGCGGTGGCTGTCGTTTTTGCTTCTTTTTGATTTTCTGACCGATGCCCTGTATCTCGCTTTTGCTGGTGCGGACCAGGTTTGTACCAGGTATAGGCGCTGTCGATCGCGGCCTGACGTCACCACAAGGTGCTGAGCAACGCGCCACTTCTTCCAGTGGTCGGGGCCACGCTTCACCTGCCAACCCACTATGGCGACAGGGCTCTCGGCTCCGTCGTCTCGTTTCGTAGTGGCTTGCCTCGTGGGTGCCGGGGCGTGTTGCGGCGCGATGGAGGGGCGACGACGCACGATGCGGATGGGGACGATGCGATGGGCCAATAAGCCAATAAGCCGACCGGTCTGAAATAGCTGTTGCGCGAAAGTGGCGGCGTTGTGTCTGGCGTTTGCGTTTGCGTTTGCTGCTGCTTGGCTGTCTGACTTGAACTTGTGTCCCGCGCGGCGTGGGATTGGGATTGCTCAAATGTCCGGGTCGTTATCTTAGACAGCGCTTCTCTGACCACGGACTAGGCTGCAGGGTGCCCTTGGGGGATGTGAATCGCGGGTCGGGTGAAAGATGGAGTCGTGTTCGAGGCCGGGTACCACTGCCCAAAATGTAATCGAGTAATAATTCGGTTGGTATTAATTATCGTGCGTCTGCGTCTGCGTCTTGTGTCTGCGTCTTGTGTCTTCGCCACCCGCTCGGGAGTTGTATTGGGATCTGAGGTGCGGAGTACTTCGGGGACGAGAAGCACTTAATACGAGAGGTGGGAACCGAATTTGGGCGCAGTGAGAGACGGAACGAAACAGCAACGAGTGGCGATGCAACTTCAACGGACCCTTCTCCTTCAAAACGGGCGCTTGTGGGAGGGAGGGGATGACAGAGGTCTTATTCTTATGTACGTATGTCTTGTAGGTGGTCAGCCAGCCGCCGTGCCATCCGCCATCCACGTCTAAAAGCATTCGACGATTCGGCCTCAGACAATGCCCGCCAATCGCTCCGTGGTTCAATGGAGACCTCAGGTGGAGGGATGCGCGTACTCGGCACGGAAGACTGCACTGGGGCCTTCCCCGTACATACCTACACACGTATAAAAGTACGTAGTTGTACGTGCTGTACTGCCTCACACAGTCCCAGCCCCGGCCGCCCGGGCGAGACCAGACAGACAATCCAAGACACGCTGCTAACAGGGCATGTCGCTAAGGCACATGGAGTATCAGGGAAGCTGACTGGAAAACTCAAGGTCCCGTTTGCCGGGTCCTGATTCGGTGGTTGTCAAGACCGTCCGATCATGACGCGTCCTATCCGCTACTGCAGCGACAGCCACGACATGCGACTCTGCCGGAGGCTGGCCTCTAGGATTGTGTGCGAGAGTTCCATGTTTACGAGGTACGATCTCCCGAGTACCTCGTACCCATCAGTGGCCAAAACCCTAATAGTGAAAGGTTGGGTTGAGAGCACATCACTTCCGAGTTCCCCCTCCGTCGTGTCAATCATGAGTGTCATCGATGACTGGGTTCCTGTATCAATCGGCAATCTGTGCGTTCGCTAGGACCAAACGCACACGCTCGCTACGGGTTCAATTCCCCCAAGAAGGACTGCAAATTTGCTCGATCAAAAAGAAAGCAAGGGGGGAAAAAGACGATCTCGACTCGGCCTCGGAAAATGCGCCAAGTGCGAGCCGCAGAGTGTTTGGATGACACGTCCACGGCTCCATCCCCCATCCCTGCGACTGCAGCTGTGATGTGCTGTGCTGCGCTGTACCCCTACAGAGCGGACACTTTTTTCTTGCTAGACCAACTGTAGCGCTGCGTACATGCGGCTATGGAAGCGGTCGGCCAACGCAGTTCAAGAATAAATCGAGACTTCTCATGTACGGTTCAGTCGGCCAGGGGTAAGAGGCCCGGCGAGCATGATGGAGCTAGCCCGTGGATGGAGGTGGCCAAGGTCGCTTGGCAACCCCAAAAGCTTCACATCTTCGCACCAGGGCGCCAAATCACCGTCCGCCGCGCCGGGGTGTGGTAGGCAATTCTTGCTGTGCTGCTTGCGCTCGCCCCTCTAAAGTCATCTTGACGTCGCTGCGTGGCTGATCGGTTGTCTCGCCCCTGTCCCTCTTCTTCGTGTTCGGTGGCTCCCACACACACTTCTCGTACAGATTCGCGCATGCCTGTGCCAGCCTATTGATGCGGGATCCTCGGGCACCGCTAAGCCAGTCCCAGGCCCAATTCTCCATGTGAGATGGCCCCCTCGATCGGCGCTTGCTTTTGCCTGATCACAAATTCACAGGAGCTGTCGATGGGCCTGTGACGTGCTCGAGTCGAGGGCCAACAATGATTAGCCCTTACTACTCAGCAGCTAGGTAATATGTACATACCGCTCATTAGCCATTGGCGTTGGGTTGGTCTGGACTCTGGTTCAATCTTCCCGGAAGGGCGTTACCAATTTCCCGTGTGAGAGTGTGACCTGTGTATCTCATCCCATCCATTATCTCGTGCAGACCGGAGATAGACACCTGTGCCGCTGAGAGCGAGAGGGTTGCCTCCCTGTCCACGCACACAGTCATGCACATTTCCCTGTGGCACCCTCGCACAAATGACTTTCAGTCTATTTGTTTAGCTTCTAGCAGAATTACACTGCTTTGTTTTCCCCGACTCTTGCCGTCAATTAACTGTACGCCTACAGGAGTGTATCATGGCAACTGATAACAGAGCTCCCGTCGGCGTCTGCAGCATGCCCGCAGGCCAGCAGGGGTGTGTCTGTCACTGACGGTGCTCTGTTCTCCCTGCCACCAAAGCTCCCTACAAGCTGCCACATGCTAAATTAGGCTGGCAGCTACCATGGATACCTTGCCGCAACCCCGGCACAGCTGATGGCCAGGCGAGCCGTCGGTCGCTATCGTCCCTAGACTCCAGCACAAGTGCTGAGCGGCGCGGGAGCGTCAATCAGCGTGTAGTTATCTCGATACCGGGCCGCGGGGGCCCATTTCAACGCCGTACCCGCGGTAAGTTAGATAAACTCCCTCCCACATCGGGTCGATGAAACCGTCACTTCGGGATGTGGATGTTACAGTCCTTTGCGCGCGCTGTATCTCGAGCTTAATCCTGCTCGCCAGGATGATCAGCATCACATCACCCCCGAGCCATCCGCTCCGCAGCCCGTCTGCAGGCTCGCCGCCCAACAAGATATCCCCGTTGCATTTGCGTGCAGGCAGCATCCTGTACCTACATCTATTACAAACAGGGCGAGGGAACGCAGCACGGGATTTGCATCCTTGTCCCAGACAAGGCAGATACCTGCATGCAACCCGACCAACACTTGCCTCTAGCATGCGGCAGAGCCGTCGGAGTTGGAGTGTCCCGCAGAGCTCGACGCGTCTGCCCCAGTTCGTCACTGCGAGACACAGCTTGCTTTGTTACTGGGTTACTGACACTGTCGACCTTAAATCTGACCGACGGGCAATATTAAACTCACCCTTTCAGCTGAAGCTGAAGCCACCGAGGACGGCATGACGCACCAGATGGTCATCGCACAGAATCAGACCATCAACTGTCGTG
Organism: Ilyonectria robusta; assembly: GCF_021365365.1. Lineage (NCBI taxonomy): Eukaryota > Fungi > Ascomycota > Sordariomycetes > Hypocreales > Nectriaceae > Ilyonectria > Ilyonectria robusta. The sequence continues at coordinate 365,995 of NW_025764436.1, read as the reverse complement.
GTTCATAACTGGGCTCGCTGGATGATCTGTTCGCCCCCAAGCGGTGATCTCTTGAACTGATGACTTGTTCCATTGTTCCACTTCTCCTCGACAATGACACCATCTTCACTCGGACCGGCCGCCGTGATTAATCACTGCATTCTTGTGTTAGCTCTTGCCACTGACTTCCCTCGTTGTGACACTAGGCAAAACGCAGCGGTGCTGGGTTACAAACATACTGAGGCATACTCTCTCTCTAAAAAAAAAAAGGGGGGGGGGGAGGGTTAGTACAGGTTTCTGAATATTCTTGTCAAGATCCTAAGGTATCTATGGAGGCTCTAGTGGCGATGTCACAACCCATACTTCGATCCTTGTGGGTTATGGATTGTTGGCCTAGATCCCCGACCCGCCAAAAAGTCTCAGTTGGCTCCTGTGAACAACCTTGTTGTGCAGAATGCGTTTCCAAGGGGGAATTTACCACTAGCATCCGATCTGTGCATTGACCGACATTCGCTGGCAACCACTTATCACACCGCCTATGCATTCCCGGGCTTCCGGGGAGATGACCAGGTGTTATGGCAGGTGAATTGTTGCGAGCCATCTACTGGATGCTCAAGAAACTCATTCATGATCGATTGCATGTGATGTCTCGATCATTGGTAATGACGGGTTTCACATTAAGTTAATAGTAATACGATGGCTGATTCCATCAACTCGACAAACTCAAGAGATCAGAACCACATCGGAATGTCGAGACCATCTGCTTGGCTGTCTGTTATAGATATTAGAGTCAACAATTATTTAGGATTGAGTATGTCCATCAGAAGGGCGTGGTGATATACATCTGTGTCTTATCTTGGCAACGTACTTCCCAAACACGACATCATAATGTCAATGGTTCGGAATTATGTCTATGATTTAAGGTGGGTGAACGTAGCCTGCGATAGGGGAAACCCAACTACATCTACCTGAAGATAGTGTTAAGGGAATGGACAACTAGAGATTTGACATTGGATATTGTCGTGGGCTCGGTGGGGGTCTAGTTCACTCCTGAGACTCAGCTCTGGATGTAAACATTCACGACAGGAAGAGGGGATTCGACGCTGGGACAATCCGTGTCACTAGAGTTGGCAGTCCACTTGGGTCGACCGTCGAGTGGTTGTTGTTCAAAAGACATTTCCGATTCATCATAAGACACCAGACCATGGCTCAAAAATTCCCAAAGCATCAAAATCACAATCCAGCTTGCAGGGACAGGTGCTGCCGCAATAAAAGCCCCGACCTGGCATTCATCGTTGAATCGCTTGTACCCTAGTCACCGTCGTTGAAGTCGCCCTCGATCCCATCCCATTCCATCGCTGGTCCTCGTGGACTGCCATGCCAGGTCGAGTTCGAGTTCGCCAACCGATGCGTGGTAGGGAACATCATCACCGAGATGTCAGGTCCTCAGAGCCCTCGGGGTTGGGATTTGACGTCTTTTTGAATTGAATGCCTCAAAGCAAGACAATATGCTTTATCCTTGCCTCGACCAATGCAGCCAAATGAGAACCGCCCTCACTACCAACTCCGTCCCGAAGCCCTTTTTTTATATCGACGAGGGGTACAGCATGACACGAACGGAAGCACCGAAAGACTTGGTGGGGAGAGGGGAGGTGAACTTGGCGCGGACAACACCGGAGTTGCCTAAGCAAAGAGTCAGTACAGGAATTCCGTGTGTGTTCGTCGAAATGGATTTACCGTGCGGTCGGGTGACCTTGCCCCAGATCACACGGATCTTGGTTCCGCGGATCTCCTTCTGGCCTCGGTAGACGAAAGCGACCTTCTTGCCAAGGTAGAAGCTGTGAGGCATGATTAGCATGTGACCCTTGGATCCCCATCTTTCACAGAAACATACTTGGCGGACTTGGTGTCGTCAACACCCTCGATCTTGATCAAGCTGGTGCCAGAGTGGGTGGTGTTACGCGAGCGCTGGTAGCTCATGTGACGTCCCCTAAACCATCATTGTCAGTCCAAATCCTTTCGTGTCGATTTCGTTCCGTGCGTCGCAAAATTCGATATCGGTTCGACGTGGGCAATCGCCGCGGGAGCGAGCCCAAAGTTCTCAAATCGCATGCCGGGGGGGCGGAGAGGATGTACTCACTTGACGTATACTAGAGCATGTGCGTTAGCAAAAATCATTAACCAATCCCCAATTCCTCGATTCCAAGTGGTTTTGGATCGCATCGGGTGGGAGACAAGGGAACTCACGTCTGTGACCGGCTTCCGAAGGCATCGTGACTGTGGTGTGGCTGCCGCCCTCTCAAAGAACCGAAGGTACGTGTGAGAGTCTGAGGAAAATGTCTTACCGAAAAGACCTTTACCTTGTTGTTGCTGCGCGTCGTTGGTGTCGTGATGTCGGGCTGAGGTTGAGTGGATGCAAGAACGGTGTGTGCTATCCCTAGCCCGAAAAATGTGCCCTTGAATCACGTGTGGAGTTAGGGTTCGAAAATTCTCAGCCTCTTCGAAAAAATTACACCGCCACATGCAGCAAGCCACAACCCCCAAATCACCCCACACTCAACATCTTTTGAGATGCGGCTTCTCCGGTTTAACTCCGGACCTTTCTGGATCTCTCTGCACCGCATCCGACTACCGAGCGGAATTATCCTCGGTGTCGCGGCTGAAGCTGGATAAACTGGTGCTTTGCGGATGATTTCACCGAGTCTAGGAGCTTGCTGCAATATGGCTGACCGCTAAAGGCTCCTTTCCTTGCCTTGTTGTCCTCGATAACCGCTCGATAGCCTCGCCGGACTTATGGTTCATGGAACCTTGCAACCTGAATGCCGAAGGGCATGGGCTCTGTTTTCTTATCATGATTGCTCAGTCAGCAAGAGATTCTTAGCCCATGATTTGTCGGATAGTGGCGGGATTGGTAAACCCGTCCTGCGTCTCAGTCAGGATCGCATCATCGCTGGGAAGCACACAGGTACTGGTACAGACAACAGATGTGCTTAGCAACAGTGGAGATGTTTATAGACTCTCGTGACGAAGAAATTCCCGCAGCCAGATCCCATCCTGGATGCTGATCCGCTTGCCATGTTTTCAACATTGTCTTTCCCGCCCCAATGGCTTCTGACCTGAGCCGACACCGGGGAGGGGGTTGGTGCGGGTACAGACAAGAAGGTCGGACAGCCCATCTTCAAAGCTCGGACATAGATGTCCGAGCGATTGGGCAATTTTTGGCGTCCTAGAATAAAAAGAGAAAGAGGAGCGAGAGACTTAGAACGCGCGTGCCAGGCTGATAAGTGAGTTCCTAGGCCAGGGCCAGGTCCCTCGTCGAAGTTGGGGTTGTTGAGATGTGATGACCTTGGTCCATGGGGGAGAGGGTGGTGCATTCAGTTCATAGTGGGCCACGAAACGCCAGCAAGCTCCGGCAGCTTTTACGTGGTTAGGCCGTCGGGGGCATATCAAATCGACCAGGACCTCAAATTCATAAGCTCCCCCCTTGCCCCCAATCTTCGTACACCATACCGCTTAAAGCGTCTCAGAGGGCGGTAGCTGAAGCGCAAGCTGGCCTCAGAAAGGTTGTCTTGTCCAACGGGAGTAACTCCGCCGACCACGGCGACAATACCGACATGGAGCCGGACCTTGATACTTAATCAATGCGGCCCCAATTCGCATTGGGGTGTGGACCAAGCTGTTCCATGTTGGGGTGCGGCGCGCATAGTCGGGGCCGCCACCACCGGCTGGCACCCCTCCTCACCCTGCCTCGCCGAGGCCAGACTCGGTGAGCCATTGATGTCCGGGCGAGCCGGGGACCAACAGCAGTGAGCAGGATGGATCAATGATTCATTTTGTAGAGTAAACAGGCCAGCGCGGCACACATATCACCCGGAACAGAGAAGCCGCCGGAAGAGCCCAAGGACGACCCAAGAACAGCTCAAGGGGCAGACGGGCATAGCCTGTGACCAACCCAAAGCGGCAAGCCAAGGCGGCCTGGCCAGACGTCAATCAAACTCCACGGAGACGTCGACGTGTGGTTGAACCTGCTTTGTACGGACGGCGGAGTTGGAGGTGGAGGTGGAGGGTGCGGATATGCTGCTCGGTGTTGCTTGAGCTTCTCCGTCCAACGTATAGGTACAGCCATAGAAAAGGGCGAACGTGCGGTGCGAGGTGCCGGGAGACAGAGCCCCGAGGGGCGGGGGAGAAGCCCCAAAAGCCCCAATCCCTGGCGATTGGCGTGGGATTCTGCGGGCATCACACAGGGCCTTACCGTATGCAGTGAGGTAAGCTCGCCTGGATCCGCCTGGGTCTGCATCATAGCCCCGTCGCTCGCAGCCATTAGCTCGCCGTCACTGCATGCTCGTCATAAAACCTTCCAGGCCCTGCTACCTTTCACTTGGGCGTCACTTCTTCTTCAGATTCTCCTCGGCCCTGCTCCAGCTCTGCCCAGTCGCCTCTCGCTTGCGACTTGCTCCATCTGCTCGTCGTTGGTCCCCCGTGGCCGATATCCTCTCTCCGACCCGAAACTCCAGCGATTTCTCCCCTCATCCTTCCCCAACACTTCGCCCGCCATGGAGCCCGCCGCTTCCACGTACGTGCCGCCACCCCCACCAAGAACACCTGCGTGCTCGCCGAGCTTTGCGACGCTGCGACAGCCCGCGCACGTTGAGTTCCGGACATATCGGGATCGCCTCGCTAACTGAGCCCACCCTCTAGGACCATGGAGCTGAAGCAGAACACGACCATTATCGTGCTTGGTGCTTCCGGTGATCTCGCCAAAAAGAAGACTGTAGGAGCTTCCTTCCTCTTGGGTATCTCCCCGCCGTGGTTCGTCTGTGCTAACCTGCTTCTCAACAGTACCCCGCGCTCTTTGGCCTTGTGAGCAACACCCCGCGACCACCGTGCAAGAGAAACCCCAAAACTAACCAAATAATGCCTCCAGTACCGAAACCAGTTCCTTCCCAAGGATGTCAGAATCGTCGGATATGCCCGTACCAAGATGGACCACGAGGAGTACCTCCGACGCATCAAGTCCTACATGAAGACCCCCACCAAGGAGTCCGAGCAGCAACTCGAGGACTTCTGCGGCCTTTGCACCTATGTCTCAGGCCAGTACGACAAGGACGAGTCCTTCCTCGTCCTCAACAAGCACCTGGAGGGGATTGAGGCGGGTCGATCTGAGACCCATCGCCTTTTCTACATGGCTCTGCCTCCCAGCGTCTTCACCATCGTCTCACAGCACCTGAAGAAGTGCTGCTACCCCACCAAGGGTGTTGCTCGTGTCATTGTGCGTGAAATTGCCGTCGCCTCGACGAGGCCCAGCGTGCTGACAAATTCCAATAGGTCGAGAAGCCCTTTGGCAAGGATCTTGCTAGCTCCCGCGAGCTGCAGAAGTCGCTTGAGCCCGACTGGAACGAACAGGAGCTGTTCCGAATTGACCACTACCTGGGCAAGGAGATGGTCAAAAACATTCTGATCCTGCGATTCGGAAACTCTTTCTTGGGCGCCACCTGGAACCGTCACCACATTGACAATGTCCAGATTTCCTTCAAGGAGCCCTTCGGCACCGAGGGCCGAGGCGGCTACTTCGACGAGTTTGGTATCGTCCGTGATGTTATGCAGAACCACTTGCTCCAGGTCCTGACCCTGCTGGCCATGGAGAGGCCCATCTCCTTCAACGCCGAAGACATCCGTGATGAGAAGGTCCGCGTACTCCGCGCTATTCCTGCCATCGAGCCCAAGAACGTCATCATTGGTCAGTACGGCAAGTCTCTAGACGGCAGCAAGCCTGGTTACCGTGAGGACGACACCGTCCCCAAGGAGTCGCGATGCCCTACCTTCTGCGCTCTGGTCGCCTACATCAAGAACGAGCGATGGGACGGCGTTCCCTTCATTATCAAGGCTGGCAAGGCTCTCAACGAGCAGAAGACCGAGATCCGAATCCAGTTCAAGGACGTCACTTCGGGTATCTTTAAGGACATTCCCCGAAACGAGCTTGTTATGCGCATTCAGCCCAACGAGAGTGTCTACATCAAGATGAACTCGAAGCTGCCCGGCTTGAGCATGCAGACCGTCGTCACTGAGCTTGACCTGACTTATCGCCGACGATTCTCTGACCTCAAGATCCCTGAGGCCTACGAGTCTCTCGTGCTTGACTGCTTGAAGGGCGACCAGTCCAACTTCGTGCGTGACGATGAGCTGGATGCCAGCTGGAGAATCTTCACTCCCCTGCTCCACTACCTTGACGACAACAAGGAGATCATCCCCATGGAGTACCCTTACGGTATGAAACCGCACTAGACTTGAGACTGAATTCGCGCTAACACCACCCGCAGGATCTCGTGGCCCCGCTGTCCTTGACGACTTCACGGCTTCGTATGGCTACAAGTTCAGCGACGCCGCCGGTTACCAGTGGCCCACCACCACTGCCACCCCTAACAAGTTGTAAGTAATGCGGCCGACATGACGCATGATCGGCTTCGGGGATTCAACACGACCGGAGAATCATTTGAGTAACACTACTCTCCAGTTAATTCCGCATGACCGGCAACGCTCACGATCGATCTCGGACCATGACTCTCGGTGCTTTCAACGACAAGGCACCAGCGATGGATGACATATGATGAATAAAAACAAAAAAGACAAGAAAACGGAGGGGTTCTGGCGAGCTGTTTGGCAATTGATTTTGGGAACTTTATTAGATGTATTTGCGGTTCGCTTTACTTGCTCGGACCATGCAATATTGGTGATGAGAGCACAAAGATTTCCAAACTCAGTCTAGGAACCGTAATTGCAAAGCCTGTACTTTGAAGTAGAGTTCAAGAAAGCAATCAAGAAACTTCCTCTCGTTATTGGGTGAATCTGTCTATTCCTTGGCGCCACATCCGTCAAACATCCATGAGGCGTGACCAGTGATTCTTCTTCATGCTGACATAATCATGGTCTTTGTCGAACCCTCTTTGTTGTCGCATTTTTTAGGCTTTCAAGATCTCCCAATCTTTCTTGATTTCTCGGCATGGCCCGTGCACGCAGTCTCACATGACCCAGCTGGTTCCCCCGGCGTTGTACCTCATCTGCCTCTGGTACCCGGAAAATCGTCAAAGGCTGCCCTGCGCATCGAGGCCATCCGCATCTCACCCTCCTTTCACCAAATCGCGTTTTCGCGTCTCCAGAACCCTCGCTACACTCTTAGACTCGACATCAGACGCCATCGCACGCGAATAGCCGATCACACATTCCGAGCGCCGTCGTCGCGCCCTCCGCCTCCCCGAAATATCATCGTTTTCGCCGCGCCAGCTCCCTCCGTCGCCACTCGAAGCCGACCGCAGACCATACCCGCAACGAGGACACCGGAAGTGTACCGGCACCGAGCTGCCTGAACAGCCACTGTTGCGATCCCTCCCCGCGCCGTCGTTGTGTGCTTGGTGCATGCGATTTCGACTGCCATGCAGCGCCGAGTCCGTCCATAGAGATCTCCTCTTCCTTCTCATGACACGCAGAAGCGGATAAGCGAAACGACAAGTTACGTTCGCTACACTCCCGGAGACGCAAATAGCTGGTCTTTCCGCCTCTAGGAGCACCCGGGTCACGAAACGATAGGTGGATGCCGGGCGTTATTAACATGGAGAATGGCGGCCAGAATGGCGCGCTCACCAACCACGAAAGAGATTCGAAGCTCAACGGAGTAAATGGTACGGGCGCCGAAGGACAGCAAAATGCCATGGAAAAGGGCAAATCCGCACTTGCTGGCGACGGTGCTGGCAGTGCGGTCAACGGAAGCGCCGACATGAATGGCCCTCGCCAACAACCACCCCCTCCAGGCCAAGAGTTGACGGAGCCAAGAATGAACGATCTTCCTGACGAAATTCGCCACATCCGGCAGGGCTTCATCCCCATTTCGCTGCTTCTCACCCGACTCGCTCAATCGACGCATAACTCCCTCCAGGACAAGATCGCCGACCTAGCTAAGATGGCCGTTCCGGCAAATGCCCTTAACGGAAACGCCGCCTTTCCTACCAGCGTCGCGGACGACTCGTCTAGCGAAAACATGAAGAAGAAGGCTGCGATATTGAATTTCGCCCAAGACATGCACGCCAAATGGGTCAAGGCTCTCGTCATCACGGAATGGAGCAGGAAATCCGAGATGGTCAGCAAACTCATCGACCTCAAGTTTCACATCGATCAACAACGCATACTTTTCGACGCAGCCTTGGACAACATTGTAAATGTCAAGCGGGATTTGACTTTTGCTCGCATGCCCAGCCCCGATCTGAAGACAGCTCTTCAGGTTCTCTCAACCGGAAAAGCTGCGTGGATGCCGGATGTATGTGCCAATTTATCCATTTGTGGAACGCACGAGCTAACTGTTGTTATAGCTTCAGTACATTGAGCCACCAGCGTTGACGCCGGACGAGCAAATCAAGTGGATTAATGACCTCAACACATTATTATCCTTACGATTGAACCTAGAAGACTTCGACAAAATTCCTTACCACTTCCGGAACTACGAGATTGGCTCTGGCCGAGTCACTTTCAAAGTCCCTGGCGAATTCGAAGTCGACCTCACCATCGCAGACGAAGATTTTGAAAAACAATTTTGGTTTATTGATTTCAGATTTACCTTTAACCCATCAGCATCAGTACTCCCCGAATCCTTGAAAAACTACCTAGAGGCATATGTCAATGAAGTCCTCAGCAAGGATGGCCTAGCCGGTTGTTATCAGTTCCTTCACGAGTTTGTCCTGACACACAAGCTGAACGAGTTGAAACGCCAAGCTCTCCAGTTGAGCAAGAACTCTTGGACTGGCACACTCATGGTCGAACCTTTGAACCGAGCTCTCGCAATCCAATACTGGACTTCTCGGACTCCTCCAACTGGCCCGAAAAGCTGGGTTTTGATCGCGGTGAACAGCGGTCGCAAACAGAATGGTCAAGTGAATCCGAAAGCATCGAGCTCCTTGATGGCGAAGTGGTATCGGGACAACAAGGAGGTGAATGACACAGAAATCCCGCTGGATTGCGAAAACCTATCAACAGAGACGCTCCTCCGAACTGTTGTGGGTCGCCACATCGACTACATTCTCAGTAGCATTCACAGCAAACTTCAAATGGCCCCGCGGTTCCGCAATCGCGAGGCTGGCATGGTCTTGCGCGTTTCCCAATCCGACCCGGCCAACTCGTCCTTGACCATGCATGTCGGATACAGCGACAGCGCATCTTTGGTAATGGAGCCGACAACGGGTCTCTTCGCTGTCAAGCCACACTCGAAGTTTACAATTCAATCCGAACACCAACTCAACAATGGAAAGAATCCGGCAGAAGATGGTGTGTCCTGTCTGGAAAATGTCAGGTGCGGGTTTATGGAAGACGAACTCAACCGCCGAGGAAGCACAATGGGATGGATTACCAAGAAGTGCCCTCTCAGCAACGAGGAGCTCAGATCTGTCGTCAAAACCCGGGAGTGGACGAGGACCATATGGCTCCAGAGAGATGGATGGGAGCCAAACTGGTTTGTTATGGTGATGCTCAGCCTCAGCGGCGACGAATGGTGGCTTCTTGAGGTGTAAGTTCATATCCATCAACTCATAGTGTCCATATACTAACGCTTTCTTTAGGAATCGGAATGTCCCGAATCATGCCCCGAGATTCCAAGCCAGGCTGCCGCTGAACAAGGGACACCCTAATCTATCAGATGGCTTCTGGAACAATCTGACATTGTTCTCCACTGGTATGATCGCGCAGTCGGTGGACATGCGTGAGCTTCATCGAAATCATATCAAGAGCAGGCCAAACGGCAGTCGGAACTGGGCCCTCCCGCAGCAAATCCGGCTTCCTTCCATCGAGATTGCTCTCTCGGGCATCTTCCCATCTATGGTGTTCGATAGCGTGGAAAAGGAGACGCCAAAGGTCATGAAGACTCAAACCAACCCCGATCTCGAGAACACTGAGTTGGCATCCATGGTGCGACCGAGCACTGGCCTTAATCTTTCCACAAAGCAACCATGGGCGAACGACATTGTTGCAATCAAATTCAAGGGGGTCAAATCACCAAAGAAGATGACAGTGTCCCCTGACGGCACTAAATCCGACAGTCTCCTCACGTGTGTATCTGATGGCTTGATCAGAGTTCGCAGACCTGCCAAGTTTGCCGCACTGAAGGGAATGGTCGACCGCGACGTCTCGTACAATCCCCAGAGAGGCGAGTTCTGTCTGCGCATACATCATGGTATCGGGCAACCGATTCTATCTACTCTAAAATCTCGAGTCAAGGCTGTCGATCGATTCGTCAACTTCTTGGAATCGATGGACAAGGCAAAGGGAACCATCCAGAGTGAGTCGGTGACTCTGAGAGAGGTGACCTTTTCATACGCCGAGCCGGTTCAAGATATAAATGACAGCACCACCGGGCCACCAAAACGGTGGCGAGTGGTATTGGATCTGTCCAAGGATGAGATTGACGTTAGACTCGAGATGGGTAACCCTCATTTGAGAGTTGTCGATCTGATGCAGAGTCTTGTGAACAGTGAAGGCGGCATCGAGGCCCTGATGGTTTGGCTGTCAGCGTCTCTGCCTGCCTTGAGGGCAATCGAAAACATCGACACGGCATGGGCGAGCATCCAAGCCCAGCAAAGGGGCTATGTCGAATTCTCCATGAAGACTATCGATTGGATGAGCATCCGGTACACCCTGGCAGGGCCAGGCGGAGCCCCTCAACAATCAAAGCGACAGATCACCCTCGAGGTCCGAATGAAGGTCCGCCGTGGCGAGCCTTGGTGGCATGTCTGGCGCTCCACCTTGGGAACAGGCGCTTCTCTCGACGACGACGTCACAGCAGCGCTCAAGCCCATCTGGGAGAGCAAGGGCGAAGACTGGCACGGCCTTACTTCGAGCGCTGCTGCTAAGCCGAGCAGAGGCGTGGTGAACATGATGGCGGCTATCGACGACGCCATCCGGCCGCTGGCTGAGGCGTCTTTCAGCGGAGGTGATGATTCCCAGGTCGTAGTTATTGACTAGACCGGGCTGTACAGCGATGTGTGTATGCTTGAAGGAAAGCGGCGAAACGGTCCAGCTAGCGCGGTGGTTGTGTTTTGAAAACTTAATGATACCTCCAATGAAAAACATTGATTTCTTTCTAGATGTTGACGAGGATGGTTGGTGATTTTTATTCTTGGTGGTTGTGGCATCTGCACGTAGCTGTTTGTATTCTAACCCATCATCTGTCCACCTTTGGGATTTAGACGGCCTGGCGCATTCCCCATGATACATAGACTTGCTTTTGATCAACATGCCCTTGATAGACATGCATCTTTATCTAGACTAATATACAACAAAGTTGAGACGTTCCCCCTCTCTGTGCTCTATGCATGCTCCTTTTTTTTTGGGGGGGGGGGGGGGGGGGGGATCCTGCCCGCCTGCATCTAAGACTCCTTAGGGGCATAAACCAGTCCATGTCTAGAGATTCCGCACAGGAATGTCATCGAGGTTCATGACAACAAAGTTATTCGTGTCCGAATCAAACACCTCGAGACCTGTCGTGGTGAGCCAGTCCTCGCCAACCACACTCGTCGCAGCGTCGTACCCAGCGCGCAGAGCAGCGACGGCGCCGATGCGGGTGTACGAGCCGCCGGCGACGGCGAGACGTCCCTTGTAAGCCTTGCGCAGCTCGGCGTGAGCGGCGCGCATGCGGCCCTGGTGGCCAACGTAGTGTTGCGGGATGCACTGCTTGGCGAGGCGGCTGACGGCGTGGCAGGGGGCGTCAAGGGGGATGCCGAGGTGACGCTCCAGCACGGCGCGGGCCTGGAGAATGGCCTCGGCCTCGGAGGGCGTCGAGACGCCGGGTTGGTCGTAGTAGTGGCCGCCCATGAGGACGAAGAGCTTGGTGCCGGCGGGCTCGTCAGGCCCGCGTGTCTGGATGTCCGAGTCGAAGAAGACGCCGAGGGCGTGCTCCGGGTTGGCCTCGGGCGGGACGGTCCGCGGGATGAGGTAGCCGGTGCCGGGCGGCTTGATGTCCTCCTGCGGGAACCAGAGGTTGACCGTCATGACGTCGACCGAATGGGACTCGGCGAGGGTGGGAAGATGGCCGTGAGTAGCCCCGGCGAGGGCCTGGGCGGTGAGGGTCGAGATGACCTTGTCGTACATGTTGGGCTTTGCATCCTTGGCACTTTTAATCTGTGAGGAGGGCGGTCCAGTCAGTATCGTGTTTTCAGGTCCGTTGGTGCTACGTTAGGTAGGGTTCCGTACCATGATCTTGTCCTTGTTCGTGTCATGTTTGATCGTGTCATGCTTGATCGACGTGATGGGTGTGTTCAGCTTGATAGTTACATTGGGCTGTTCCCTGAGCGCGGCCTCCAGGGCCTTGGGCAACGACTCCATGCCGTCGGCGCCGAAGTCGATCAAGGCGGCCTTGGGCTGGCAGGCCAGCTTCTGGATCTGCTTGTCCTTCCCGAGAGTCTCGATGAGGTCCTTCTCAGACATGGGCATGGGACGCTGCCGAGAGCCGAGGTTCGGTAGATACCATCCCCAGTAGACGCGATCAAAGACCGTCTTGGCGCTGAGCTTGTCGATGTCGCCGCCGTAGATGCCGTGGATCATGGCCGACGCCATGGTCGCGGCGGCCTTTCGGCTGTTGCTGATCTGGTACATCCACTCGGCGATGGACGGGTCGTCTTTGGGAACGCCCTTGGAGCCCACGGTGGACTTCCACAGGAGCATGAGGGCGGCGGGGATGTTCTCGAGGTAGAGCGGTTCGCGGAAGATGTCCATGAAGGGGATTGCCGGCGGGAGCGGCACCAGGTGGTCCGGGTAGTAGATGTAGCGCGGCAAGTTCGGGGGCGAGACTGGGACGAGGCCGAGATCGAGGGCCTGGACAGGTTGGGCTTGTTAGCGAGGAACAACAGGGGGATGCGAGAAGGCATTCGCACCAAGTCAAAGAGCACGAGATCATCGTACCGCCATGTGTTGCCATGGAGCGAAGTCATCGACCGCGAGCCGCGCTCGAACAAAACCGTTCCCTTCTTGCCACCGACGTCGACGGGAACCCGGTCGCTGCGGACCCATCCGCCCAGCCGGTCGCTTGCCTCGTAGAGGGTGATGTTGGCCGTCGGCGGGAGCTTCTTGGCGAGGTAGTAGGCCGCCGTGAGGCCGGTCAAGCCGCCGCCGAGGACGGCAATGTCGGCGTGGGCGGAGGCCGAAGCGTATGCGCGCCGTCCGTGGGCGTCCCGGCCGCGGTCGCAGGCGAGACGCAGAGAGGGACGCCGTAGTCGAGCCGTCGCGAGAGGGGCCGCTGTGGCTATCGTGGTGGTGAGACTGCGGCGCCATGCGACGCAATTGAGGCGGCGGGCAGCGACATGGCCGGTCGCGGAGGGCGCGGCCAAGCTCAGGAGAGCAATGGCCGCGGATTGTGCACGCCTCTGGCCCATGATGCAAGTTCAATTGGGCATGGCCGGGCTTGTGAGAGGAAGATGGCCGGATTGGAAGTTTGAAAGTGGGCGGCTTCTTGACGGAGCTATGCCGGACAAATGCGTCAGCGAGTGGCACGAGCCGGCCGGGGTCGGCATAATCCATGCACCCGTCTACAACTACATATGTAGACCGAACATTAGGATTTATATTGTAGATATTGTATGTAAATGAATGGTTATATTGTCAAAGCAATTGACCTGATGTTGATCCTAGGCACTATTGAACCGGCCGTTGGGATATCTCACATGTGCAGCACGCATGCCGAGACATCTTCAATGACGTAATATATCACCATATCTCAACAACTTCAAGGCCATCTTAGCAAACATCAGTCACGAAAAACCATATTCTCCACTCAAAGAAACAAGACGCTTTCGCGGGTTTGTGGGGAGGGTGACGAGCCCGGGTCTTGCATTCTTTCCCCATCGTGCAACCCGTCATGCGGGAATGCACGAGCTAGCCACTTCGTGTGTTACGGCCTCTATATATAGGTATGGTAAGGATACCAAGACACTCGGCCGTCATGTCTCAACTCAAAAATCCCAACTGAGTCCCCCCCACTCCAAACGCCCTTCCATGCTCTCCCTCCCCAGCCAAGGACATTAGAAATCGACCATAATAGTACATGTCCATCGTCAAGAATACAGCTTCTCATAGGGCTCCGGGTCAGCCATGCCCAGCCAAGCCCTGCCCAGTCCTGGAGACTTCATGTTCAGTTTTGTCTCCCCATCCTGTCAGTTCATCCTCTTTTTCAACCGATAACCTCGGTGTCTTGTACCTGTTCCTGCTTGATTCCCTCCTCCTCCGGCTTGATCAGCTCCTCACCCGCTTGATCATCCACAAACTTCCTTTCGCTAACATGCTCCTCGCCTCCCTCAGCGGTCCAGACCTTATCCTTGAACCCTCCTTGCTGACCCTCCTCGTGCGCGAAAGCACATGTGGGGTTGAGACAGGGGTTGAACCTGCACTTGGTCTTGACGTGCGTGAACTTGCAGTTAGACGTTGTGCAATCCGCACCGTTTCGGCATAATGGCATCGATGGGTGCTTGAATGGGCACCGGGGGTTTTGGCAGTTGGGGAAGAACTTGCAGTCCTGCACGCTCTGGTGTGCGAGTCTGGCAGCTGGTGAGGGGTGTCGGCCAACACATTTGCGGTTCTTGCATGCCGCTCCAAAGCTGCAGTTGTCACTGGCATCGATGGTGGCTCCCGGGGGTGCTGCCGGCGACTGATGAGCGAACTTGCAGTCCTTGTTGGTGCAGCTCAGGTTGTATTTGCAGGTATCGTCAGCGCTGGCACCCTCGCGCTTGCCTCCCGACATGTCGACATCCTCGCCTTCTCCCTCGCCCGTGGGCTTGTTGGTGTCTTGCCTGTTGTTGTTTTGGTTCTGGCCCCTGCGGAAGTTGTTCCGGTTAGGGTCTTGGACTCGGTCGAAGAGTGACTTTCCTCGGCGCTGGTTTCCGAATCCGCCTTGGTGACCGTTGTGACCGTTGCCGGGGACGCCGCCGCCGGCCATGAGCTGTTGCGATAGTTGGAACATCATCTGGTTTTGTTGTTCCAGCATGGCGACGAGCTCCATCTGGTTGGGCTGACCGCCCTGCATCATCCATTGTTGCGCCTGGGGACCACCGGCAGCCATGCCAGCCAAGCCAGCTTGGATGTTGGCCGTGCGGTTGTTATTCCGGGCGATTCCTCCGCGACCTCGGGGTCCAGTGGGGGGTGTGCGCCCATGCGTGTTGATGCGCTCGCTTCCGGTCTGGCCTCGAACTCGGTGAAGGGCGCCATCGCTAGTGCGGTCCATGGCCTTGTTCATCTGGCCAAACATGCGCTTATCTCGGCCACCCCGTTGGTTGCCATTGCCGTTACCGTTGCGCATTGAGCGAGGGCCAGTAGGTCTGTCCAAAAAGTTAGTCAGGGGTAAGCCCGGGGATGCGGAAAAAAGGAAACTTACGCATTCAGTTCTGATACATCTCCAGCGGCCATATCTGTGTCCATGTCGCCGGCCGTTGCGCCATCTTGGGGCGCTTCGGTCATTGAATCATTACCACCGTTGATTTGTACGTTGAGCACCTCGATCCGTTCAAACAGCCACGATGAAAAATCGCGTGTGCTAGGATCGTCGGGCCCAAGGCCCAACAGGTCGCCAGAGAGCTCTGCGGCGATTTGATCTTGTGTCTTGCCGTTAACCAGCATGAGGATGATGTACTCGGCGAGGGCGGAGTCATCAGCACCGCCAGTTCCCCATCCGACCTCGACGAGCTTTGGCTGGATGGCGACAGTGAGCGCCTCCGCCAGGGGCGTGTTGAGGCTGACTTCGACGGGCATATTGAAGGTGAGAGAGGAGGTTGCGAAAGAGTCGCAGGTTTGGGTGGCGGACAGTATCGCCGCGAGCCTTGGTCGACACTCGGGCTTCAGAGACGCGTTTTTTGGAGCAGGAGCAATTCGCGTCGCGTATGAATCGAGTCGATCGCAGTGTCGCGAGGATAATATGAGTTGATTCGCGCAGTCTCGCCGATTGTGAGATGGCGGGTCGTTGCACAGGGGCGAAGTTGTAGCAAGCTTTGAAGTGGTTGAGTTAAGTTGGCAAAGCTCTGCCTGGCGTCACGGAGAAGTCGAGAAGAATGGGTCGCACTTGTCACGTGATGAGCGCCTCTTGTTCAACGGGCCACCGTTGACTAGGGCTGCGGCGGCTCAAACAGCCTTCGTGATTCGCGGACATGGTTGATTGTTCATCTCTTAGATAAAGGCATTAGGCCCTTGGTATGGGCTCGGTGCATGCTGTATGGACTGAAAGGGCGCCCATTACGACGCCAGACAAGGCATCCAGAAGATTCTCGGTGACTGGCGAATCCCAGAGTAGGGAGATGATGCTCGTGGCTGTGGCTGGCCACCACCCAACGGAGGATTAGCGGCATTAGTCAGCCTCCGATCTGCCACAGTCACCGCTTGATTTACCGCTTGATTTACCGCCTGATTGCCGGCGTTAGCATTACGAGACGACGGACAAAAGAGAATCCATTGTAGTACGGGACATGATTTATAACATCGGCTCCATGTGAATCCCAAGTGATTTACGGACAACCAACGGCTCTTAGCGACCCCGGCCCCGCCCGCCCCTGCCTAACAGGCCGGTGACGCCTGTGATGAAGTGAAGTGAAGCATCCATCCCCCTGTCGCGTCTCGGCAGTTTTCTTTTGTCGCCACCCACCTCGATCCATTCCCCGCAAAACAAGAACACACCTAACAGCGCGGGGGATTGCCTCATGAGACTGCCGAGTGGAAGGGGGCGGAGAGAAATTGAAATTGAAATGGTGACGGAATCTCTGAGAGTCAGAATCTATTTAGGGTTCTTTGTGCCCCTTTTCCCTGGCGGCCGTGCCCTTTGCTCATCAAACAGGCAAACAAACAGAGAGGGTCATCCGAACTGGAGGGCAGTATATCTGCGACTCGATGGCTGCTGGCTACTCGTTAATCTGCAGCCGTCCGTCTCGACTCATTTGTAGCTTAAATTATGAAGGCATAATGCCTGATGTACCATGCACCATGCGCCTTGTTCTCTAAATGGACTTGTTAGGCTAATGTGCGCCATCGAGGGCCGCTACGAAGTGCAACCAACCGGCAACCAGCAGCTGAGCTGAGCTGAGCTGACTTGGCTCCCGAGCAAGGCGACCCTACGACGTAACTTGGGAGGTTGGCCCAGCCTGTTGCCAGAGGAATGCCACGCCACGACCCCAGCATCCGACGGCAATGTATGGAGCACGTAGTACATGTGGAGCGGTCGATGCATGCGTGGTTGGCCGGAACCAGGTTGAACAGCCAGCCATCTCCTCCGTCAGGATTCCTCTGGTGATGCTGATGGGTGATGGACGCCCATAGTTTCAGTAAGAATAGCCCGAGAAAGCCACACTCGGCTCATAAGCCAAGACATATCAGGCGGAAACAAAAATAAAAGGTAAAAAGTAAAAATAAAAAGGGACCAGTACCAAGACAGCCAAGCCATTGCTGAGCTAGTCCTTTGCTGCGGACGGGCTGCATGAAAGACGGCACAAGCGGCGCCGGTACATGACGCACCACGCACCACGCACCACGCTGTAGGTACCTAGTTAGCGACAGGACTCCCTACTTTGTTCGGCGATCCATAGGCGGCGCTGGGCTGAGCTTGGCTGGGCTGGACTGGGCTGGACTAGACTGGGCTGTGGAGCGTCGGCGATTAATACACTCGGGATCTTTTGCGTAGCTGCTTGGCTGCCAAAGAGCGGGCAACCAAAGCGGCAACCCAACAGGTTTCAACCATTCTCGCACTTTTTCGTTCGGCTCGCCTTTTACGAGCAAGCGCCGTCGTCTCCAAGCCCAGCTGCAAGCCCGTCAGTGACAATTATAGCAGCGGGCTGAGACCCACGGCGCGTGGACGGGTGGGATTCGTCCTGTCTTTTACCTGCAGCAAGCCCTATGGCCGATACAATCCCTCCCTACCTACCTAGGTACCTACGGCCAGTTCAATTAAGTCCCTAGGAGTAACATCAACCCCTACTAGGAGGCTAGGAGTAAGCCTGCTGCTGCTGCTCCTTGTCGCCCGACGCCGCCATCCTGACATTTCCCGCTACCTGACCCATCCCTGCGGCTGACTCTTGTGAGTCCAACTAGCCAAGGTAGCCTTCAATATCGCGGCAACAAGCCAAAAGGCAACAAGCCAAAAGGCAACAAGCCAAAAGGCAACAAGCCAAAAGGCAACAAGCCAAAAGGCAACCAGCCAAAAGGCAACCAGCCAAAACAAGAAACTAGAAACGCAGCACTCACATTCACTTCCGCATTCGCACTCACACCGTCCAGTCATCCAGCAGTCCCCTCTGCGCCGTATGCACCCTGCCAACCACCTCTTTTTTTCTTGCATCGTCGCACCGCAGATCCAAGCAACCACCGTCGCCTACGCTTCTCTGCTGGACGTGTAACGTTGCGCGTCCCGTCGTGTCCTACGTCGTCTCTCAGGCATCGCATCGCAGCCTCTCTCGAGTGCCACCACGCGCGCACCCGCACGCTAGGGGACGGGCTCTGAGCCTCTGACACGGCTGGCATCATTGATTCACTGGGATCTAGCTCTTGCAGATCCCACCTTTTGGCTAAACCGCGACTGTGCTACGCTGTAAGTACCTCCCCGACCGAGCCTCCCGTGGCTTGGGCCCTTGCATAGAGTCCCATCCAATTAATCCTCCCAAGCTCATTCGAGGGGCTGGCCCTCAGACTCAGAGGCTCAGACTTCGCCCATCCCTATCACACGGTCCGGCCTTATTTAACTGGAATCCCCGTGCCACGGTCGTCACCCTGCATCTCACTCCCGGTCCTTGGATTCCTTATAGGAGACCGTCTCTCCCGCTCTACTTCGGTGCTTTGGGGCTTCCCTTGTCATCAATTGATCCCCTTTTCTTACCCACCTCGAGATCCGACCCCTGTCCGTCTCCCATCTACTGGCCTGTCGCTTCAGTGTCGATCACTCATCATGTGGTCCACACCTCTCCTCGCCGTGGCCGCCCTCGCCCTCGGTCCCGTCAACGCCCTCTGGCCGGTCCCCCAGAAGATTTCCACCGGAGAAAAGGTCCTCTTCATCGACCAGACCCTCGAGGTTACCTACAATGGAGAGTCGGTACGCTGGATCCCCCCCGGTGCCACTGGTGGCCATGACGCTGTGATGCAGGATACTGAGACCTTGTTTAATAACCAGATTTCCTATACTTATGGGTACTCCCCCAGCTCCGGCTCCGACTTCAGCAGCAAGGAAATCGTCCAGGCCGGCGTGTCGCGAGCCTTCCAGGCCATCTTCCAGGACAACTTTGTTCCCTGGAAGCTCCGAGCGCGCAATTCCGACTTTGAGCCTGACGTCTATGAGACGAAGACTTTTGTCAAGTCCATCCAAATCACCCAGACTGAGAAGGATGATGACAGCGCCTTTAAGCCACTTGCTGGCGAAGTAGATGAGTCGTACTCACTGACCCTGTCTGAAAATGGCAAGGCCGTCATCACGGCCAAGTCGTCCGTGGGCTGCCTCCACGCCCTGGAGTCGTTCCTCCAGCTTTTCTTCAAGCACAGCTCTGGCACATTCTGGTACACCCCGCATGCCCCCGTGTCTATCGAGGATAAGCCCGAGTTCCCCCATCGTGGCGTCCTGCTCGACGTCGCTCGCTCGTGGTTCGAGGTCGACGACATCAAGCACACCATTGACGCCATGGCGTGGAACAAGATGAACCGCCTCCATCTTCACATTACTGACTCCCAGTCGTGGCCCCTCGAGATTCCCGCCCTGCCCAAGCTGGCCGAGGAGGGTGCCTACCGCAAGGGTCTGTCATACTCGCCTGAAGATCTCAAGGGCATCTACGAGTACGGTGTCCACCGTGGTGTCGAGGTCGTCATCGAGATTGACATGCCTGGCCACATCGGTGTCGTCGAGCTCGCGTACAAGGACCTCATTGTTGCTTACAATGAGAAGCCCTACCAGTGGTGGTGTGCCGAGCCCCCCTGCGGTGCCTTCCGCATGAACAGCACCGCCGTGTATGATTTCCTCGACAAACTGTTCGAGGATCTGTTGCCCCGTATATCGCCCTACACCGCCTACTTCCACACTGGTGGAGACGAGCTCAACAAGAACGACTCGATGCTGGATCCTGATATTCTGTCCAACGATACCGAGGTTCTCACCCCGCTCTTGCAGACCTTCCTCGACTATGCCCACGGCAAGGTCCGAGACGCCGGTTTGACCCCGCTGGTGTGGGAGGAGATGGTTACCACCTGGAACATGACTCTCGGCGACGATGTCGTTATCCAGTCGTGGTTGGGCGGAAGCGCCGTCAAGGACCTGGCTGAGGCTGGCCATAAGGTCATTGACAGTGACTACAACTTCTGGGTAAGTACCTTGGTCTCTTTTCCTGATGAGAGCGCCATGCTAATGAAGTATGACAGTACCTTGATTGTGGCCGTGGTCAGTGGCTCAACTTTGACAACGGCGAAGCTTTCCAAACCTTTTACCCCTTTAACGATTGGTGTGGCCCCTCTAAGAGCTGGCGTCTCATCTATTCCCACGACCCTACCGCCGGGCTGTCCAAGGAGGCGGCGAAGCGGGTGCTCGGCGGCGAGGTGGCGGTCTGGTCCGAGACCATCGACGCCGTCAACTTGGACTCGCTGGTGTGGCCGCGAGCAAGTGCGGCTGGTGAGGTGCTCTGGTCTGGACGAACAGACTCGGGCGGCCAGAACCGGTCTCAGTACGATGCCGCGCCGCGGCTGGCGGAGATGCGCGAGCGCATGGTTGCGCGAGGCGTGCGCGCTTCGCCGGTGCAGATGCCGTTCTGCACTCAGGGCGATGCAGGGGAGTGCGCCTATACCTTTTCTTAAAGGGCGCGCGAGCTCACGTCAGTTATTGATTTCTCTTCATCATGTACATACATACATACCTGCATTCTCAAGGAGTCTGATCTTACGACAAATGAATCAATAGTTTCTAATTCGTCTCAGTGTGTTTCTTGTGGCATTTCCAATGCTGCTGTGATGACTATGTCGTATGTTGTAGGTTTGAGGGTGAGCCGGAGCGTGAGTTAGAGAGCGAAACGACCGGGACGATACGGAACGGGACGACCGGGGACCCGGGCGGGGGCTTCGGCTCCGAGAAGTGGGGGTACGATTCAGCCCACGCCGGACGGAGCCTCGAGTTGTGCCGCAGGGCCGGTTACCTGCCTTCTCAGGATGTTGCGGGCGTCACGTTGTACTGCACTAGGCTCGTAGTAGAATTGTCTGTTGCACATCGCCAAGGTCAGCTGGGGCGCGCCACGGGCTCGGAGTTGGTGTTGGCGGCTCGCTGGTGACATCTCGGCATGTGACGGTCAAGATGTGTCGTATCCCGGTGTGGGAGGAGCGGTGATTCTCCCTCACGCTTGCCTTGGCAGTGCACCTTTGAGCCTCCAGCGGGTGAGCCTATGCAGTAGATGCCGTGTCTCAAATCCGGGGAAGGCCGGGGGGTGATTCGCTCGGGACATGGACATGGCCTGATGTTATTGGGACACGGCCACGGAGGTTGCCTACCCCACAAGACGGAGGCGGGAGAGAGTAACTATTCGTAAAAGCAGGATGAGAACTGGAGGAGACGCTGGGAAGATTGGGGTCCAAAACCGCGGTTTGGAGTTCCCCGGCCTTTGCCCTCTTGAGCCAGGTTGCCGTTTTGGGAATCCTGATCGTCGACCGTGGCTCTGGCCGCTGCGTTTCCTCCCACGCCACAGACTCTTGGCGAGCTTCCCAATTGCAGCTCCGAGTACAATCGGTTAGGAATATGCATTTCATTTCTCAATTGTAGATTGCTTGCTCCGTTATTCACTCCCGGGGTGCGTGCTGCCATGTAGCGCTTACACCACAAGCATGCGGCTCTGGAGCAAGCATGTCAGATTTACAGCCTCAGATCATGTAAAAAGTCACCCGATTATACGACAGCACAACGACATAACGCAGCCTTGTACCACGCAGAATCCCGCTACCTGAATACACGAAAATGTCCAGCCAACAAAGCCTATTACCCCGCCGTCAATCCCAAGACGCTCCTCCACACCCACAACGGGGCCCCCCCTGCGCCTCGGCAAACGTCCCGCAAAGACATCTGAAAGCGACGTTTCTCAATTGCTCCGACGCCCCGCCTCCGCTCGCCCTAGACGCCGTCTGTGGCGTCTCAATCGGGTAATCGGTTCGTCCTGGCGACTCCGTCTTGGTTAGGAGGTGAGGGGAAGTTATGCGCCGCGCTCCTCGTTCGCGTTGTGCGCGATTGGTTGGCCGGGGATGCGGCCACGACAGGTTCTGGTCCTAGGTATGCCGGGATTTGCCTTGCGTCCGAGGTTGCGAAGGTTTCTGTCCTGTGGGATTAATATCGAGGATCCTGCTGCTATGTTGGCTCCACCTCTAACCTGACGTCTTGTTGTCTCGGATGACAACTTGCTATATACAGCAGACCGCATTAGACTCTCGAGTCAATGAGGCAGGAATTACCTTCCTAATTACTCCCGCTGAGCAATTAACTCGTCAACTGCATCCTACTCTTTTCCAATTCCATCTCTCCCTTCCCATCTCCACTGTGTCCCAAAATGGGTCTCATCGAAGCCATCCTGGAGCAAGTCTCCTTGAAAGCCGTCTTCGCCATTCTCATCGCCGCGTACTCCGTCTGGCATATCATATGTCGCATTGATGAGCATCGACGCATTAGACGTCTGGGAAACTACGGCCCACACCTCACAACGTACTTTCCGCTGGGTGAGTCCTCACTCACAAGCTTCGTCCTGTCACTCAAAGACTCACTTTCCTCCGCCAGGTCTTGACCACCTCTACAAGACCGTCCGATCCACCATAAGACACGAAAATCTTGACTTCTGGCGAAATCATTTGTTTGGTCCCTTCAACTCCTGGACCTCCGAGGCACGCATGCTCAACATGCGCATCATCTTCACCGCCGACCCAGCCAATCTCAAGGCCATCCTGGCAACGCAGTTCAGCGACTACGGCAAAGGCGAGCCCTTCCATGCCGAGTGGAAAGATTTCCTCGGCGACAGTATCTTCACCACCGACGGACATCAGTGGCATGCCAGCCGCCAGCTCATCCGGCCTCAGTTCACCCGCGATCGTGTCAGCGATTTGCACTGCTTCGAGGCACATATGCAGACGTTTTTCCGTGCCATTGCGAATGGAGGACCCCTGGAGGGCGAGGATCAGGTGGTGGATATGAACGGTGTTAATGGTAAGGTGATGGATATCAGCGGTTTGCTTTTCCGCTACACGCTCGACGTGGCAACCGAATTCCTCTTGGGATCCGATGTCAAGTCTCTTACGTGAGTAATCTCCCTCAATCCCTTTCTTATTACCAAAACAAGATCATGCTCATTATATAATAGTACACCTGTCCAGGAGTTCGCTGAGGCATTCAACGAAGTTCAACGCATCCAAAACATCATTGCCCGGACATCCAAGGCTCGGCCCCTTGTCCCCAAGTTCGCCTTCCGACGCAATCTCAAAATCGTTCATCACTTCGTCAACTTCTACATCGAGCGGGCCCTGCGCATGAGCCCCGAGGAACTTGCCCGCAAGTCCAAGGACGACCACTCTTACACGTTCCTGCACGCCCTCGCTGGCTTCACGCGAGACCGCACCGTTCTGCGCGACCAGATCATGAGCATCCTCATCGCGGGCAGGGATACCACCGCTTGCACTCTATCCTGGGTTATCTATGAGTTGGGCCGCCACCCAGAAGTTGTCGCGAAGCTGCGAGTCGAACTTCTCGACACCGTTGGTCCTACCCGAACCCCAACGTACGAGGATCTCAAGAATATGCCTTACATGAAAGCCATCCTCAACGAGGCGCTACGCTTGTACCCGGCGGTTCCCTTCAATGTCCGCCTCGCCCTCAAGGACACGACGCTCCCGCGCGGCGGCGGACCAGACGGCACCGAGCCCTTGCCGGTCCTCAAAGACACGCCCGTCGCATACTCGACACTGGTGATGCAGCGTCGGGCAGATCTGTACCCGCCTGTGTCGGATAAGTTCGCCGACCCTGACGTCTTCAGCCCCGAACGGTGGGAGCACTGGCACCCCAAGCCGCACGAGTACATCCCCTTCAACGCCGGCCCGCGGATCTGCATCGGCCAGCAATTCGCGTTGACCGAGATGAGCTACGTGTTGTGCCGCATGTTCCAGCGGTACGAGAAGGTCGTGAGCTACATGTACGAGGTTGACGGCGGACAGCCCATGCTCAAGGCTGATATTGTGCTATCGCCTGGCCAGGGGGTGAGAGTGGCTTTCTGGGAGGCGTAGACTTGGTTCCATCTTTTGGCCAGGTACAGCGAGCCCGATGATGATGTGTACGAAGCACTCTGTAATTCCTAGTAACTAGTTCGATAAGCCTCATATCTACTCCCCTATTTTGACCCGTATTGAATGCTTATATGATTGGTGCCGTTGTCCAACTACCCGCTCGCAATGCATATCCAAGAAATTACCCCAATGCAATGAGGCAGTCGAGAACGCCTTGCCCTTCGCCCAAAGATACGCTAGGCTAGTTTATTGCCTGCCAAAGCTATCCTTCACTGCCTTGCCGAATCTCTTGATGGCTTCATTCATGTTCTCGGGAGTCGCGGAGGCGTATGTGGCACGGAAGAACAATCCCGGGGGTGCCTTGTCCTTTTCTGTGAGGAACCACGAGCCTCTTGCAACTAACACACCGCCAGTGATGCACGAGTCGAAGATCTCTTGCTCAATATCCACAATACTACGTTCCGCGGCCTGTGGGTGCTTGGTGTAGTCAACTTGAAGCCACATCTGAACTTGGGTGTCAGTCATCGCCTTACAATCGAAGTCTGAGTATTTAAGTGCAAGTGTGTACTTACAAACATGCCCGCTGCAGGGGGCTCCCAGGTCACAAGGTCGCGAGGGAGGTGATCCTCACAGGCGGCCAACAGAGCATCACGCTTTTTGGTATACTCGAGACGCAAGTTCATGAGCCAGCGCAAGTAACCTTCGTGGCCCCAGGTCTCGTCGAGTAGCTTATACAGGATAAGTTGTGAGAAACCGCTGGGTCCTTGGCTGGCCACCTCGGCATGGCGGACGTAGCGCTCAATGATCTGCGCCGATGCAGTGATCCATCCAAGACGAGAGCCCGGTACAAGAACCTTGGAGAATGAGTCCATGCGCATGACACGTCCGTCAACATCCATGCTCAGATATGAAGGAATGAGCGATGAGACGAAGTCGTCAACCGTCTCGGGCGCTGGCGCATCTGGCTGGTTGCGGCCGGTATAGGGCTGCATTTGAATAAAGTAGTAGGGCTCATCCTCGATAATGTATAGGTCGTGCTTTTGGGCGATACGATAGAGTGCCCGCCGTCGCTCAATTCCCTGCGTTGCTCCCGTGGGGTTCTGTCCAGAGGGCACGGTATATAGGAGATGGGGCTTTCGGGCGCCGCGAGCCTCCGCGTCCCAGCTGGTCAAGAGCTCATCCATTGCCTCGGGAATGAGGCCTTGTTCGTCAATCTCGACTCCGAAGGTCTTAACTCCCAATGGGGTGATCGTCTCCAAGGCAGTCGAGAAACTAAATGCCTCGGTCAGGACGGAGTCACCACGGTCCTTGTCACAAAACATCCGTAGCGCCTCCTCAAGGGCACCGGTGCTACCAATGGTCTGGCAGATCTGCCAGTCCGCATACGGAGGCTTGTAGACAATCTCAGTATGCTCAGTCAGGTACCGCATCATCTGGGGAGATCCAGTGGCTTGACCATAATTGAGAGCGATGGACAAGTCATAAGTGCCGTCGCGGTCACGGACATCGTACTTCCCCACCTTGACAACTTGGCCAGACTCTGCCGTTTCCTTCTCAGAGAAGTTGGGAGACACAGGCACCTTGAACTCGAGTTCAGCAAAGGGGAACACTTCGCTTGAGGGGAGGCCACCTCCGAGAGAGATGAGTCCGGGGTTTTTCATATGTTTCGCAGCTTGTTTTAGAGTACACGGCCCTCGTACTCTACTTTCGTAGCTCAAGTGGTCTAGGGTGCCGTGTTAGTTGTGAGGTTTCCGGGTGTTTCCATTCCACACATACTGTCCCAGCGTTTGGCATTGAGCTTGCCAGCAGTCTTGAAAGGCGATGCGTAAGCCACGCGAACAGTCTCACGAAACTCAATTGAGACAGCTTACCGATCCCTTAAACATATCGCTGTCAGACGCGGCAGCAACTCCAGCCACAAGCTTCCCCGCCTTGGCCCGCCTTGCCTTGATCTCGTCAATGACCGAGGCGCCCTGGCTCTTGTTCGCGGAGAAGAGGTGAGACTTGGTGTGAAACATTTGGGTGTGACGGACTACCGGCCGCAGCCGAGCCACCCTCAGGATCGGGAACATGGCGGCGGGGGGTTGGCGATTGGCACGAAGAAATGATGACTGGAATGAATGGTGGTTTAGAGTATTGACAAGAAAGGTAGGATGTATTACGATCTAAGTATGTCGGGGATTCAGCCAAGCCGTGAGTCACGCGGACGACGCCAGTTCATCGACTTGCCGAGCGGGTTGGAGGATAGACGGATAGACAAATCGACCAGGTAAAGAAAGATACGGTTGTTTTGGCGGAGGTTGCTTTATTAAGCGCCGTCCACCCCGGCGCCGATAACAACCAAGCCGGTGCCGGAGACAGGCTCCCGGCCGACCGTAACCGGTGGTCAGAGCTCCAAGCTACCCTATATCCGGATGGCGAATCCCCAATCGACCACCCTGGAGCCACACGCATCCCTCTTTATTACGTCTAGGGCGTGCTGTAGGGCGTATCTGATAAGCGATGAGGCTACTCGTGATGCATCTTGTTGCTTCGTTCACCGTGTTTTGCGGTTTCCCGGCTATCCGGTGTCCACATCGTCCTTTGCGAAGTTGACATTGGGCGCCCTTCCACAACAACCCCACAGCGCACGCCCGCAACATCTCCAGCTCGTAATAGATTGCCGCAATTACTCAATACCAGACACACATGAATAGCTCACCCCGCAAAATGGCGATCCACTTACACCACGGCCCGGCAGCGCTCGGAGCACCCTGGAATGGGGAATGGGAGGTGGGATCTGTGGTATAAACCATCATCAGTCGGAAGCACGCAGTAAGTAGAATCCGTATGCACGTAGCGCACGTTGACAAGGCTTGCAGAGTCACCCAAAACTTCGGCATGAGGATCCCATACTTAACTTGAAAAACCGTCAACTCAAGTTCACGTCTAAATGCTGTTAACCGTTAACCTCTTTCACTCCGCCCTTCGCCCAACCTCTCCAATTTCGCAAAATAAACCAGGATAAAAACATGAGAAACCACAACCGAAACAACAGTGGCGGTATTGCGAAGCTTGTGCGCTTCTTTTGTCGGGGCAATCCGACTAGGAGCTACATGCCCGTTCCATTCGAGCCGCGAACGCATCGTCACTGTCGCTCATGGATGCCGTATCCGTGGACACGAAGGCTAACTGCGCTCACCAGCATCGCCACGCACACGCCCCAAGAGACATGTACTAGCATGATGTAGTCGGCACTTGCTCCGGTGCACTCTCCTGCAACCGCACCGACAGCAACACAGACCGCAAATATGTACGGCTGATGGGCGTCGTGGGGCTGGCGTCGATGGAGGAACGACGCTGCTGAGCACCCAAACACGATGCAGGCGGCGAGGAGCATCCATCGCGACGGGCGGACAAGAAAGTCGACGCGAGACCCTTTTGGGCAGGTCTGGCAGCACCCGGAGCAAGTGTCAGTGTCACTTCAGCCATTACGGTGGGGAAAGAGGTGAATGAATGAGTAAAGGAATGGATGGACAAGCTGATGCCCAGGCAGCGCAAAGAGAAGCCGAAGCAGTTGGACCCAGACCCAAGTTACCAACGAACATACCGCATCGGGTGGACGAGTTGCTTTGCAGAGCTGGTTCATGTATGTGGTCATGATCCAGGCGCCGGAGCTGGCTGGCAGCAACTCGACCAGGTCAACGAGGGCCTTGTGGACCGGGGCATGATGTCCATGCCCTTTCTCGTTCCGTTGAGGGGGTTTGTTCGTCTTTTCAATTATCGATGACATGAAGTCGAGGGTGCCGTGTCGCGCTGCGATCTAGTCGACCTGGACGTGCGAAATTGAGCCTCAAGTCTAGTCTTTCGCCACAGGACTTGGAAAGGAACCCGACAAGGGTTTTAAAGCCAGAACAAGAACGAAGTTGCCTCGTTCAAGTTGGACTCCGAGGCGACTCTTCCTGGGGCCTGGCGGCCTCGAGTACGCAAAGGGAAACGGGCGCCGTCTCCTTGATCAGCTGCGACGGCAGGTGTAGCCATGGCGCAGGCGCAAGGAATGGACATGAGGCTCTTGAGGCTTCTGTATGGACGTAAGCTCTCATATGACGCCCGCCCTGCCTGCACTGCCCGGTGACCTTTGGCGTTGTCGCCTAAATGCAGCGATGCCCAAACACCAATGTTGGGCTATTGAAGTGTACCAGGCGACCCCAATATGAGGCTGTTGGTCAACTCGTCCAGGGCCAACCATTCCAGCTCTCTCGCGGTTCGCCAGGCGCCAACTTGGTCGCATCTGGGGCGCATCGAGGTTCGCGTCGAATTCCGCAGGGCGCTCCGCATCAAGCTCCCTCACACGAGGCAACAAGTGCTGACACCCCCAGTCGACCAACAGCATCCTCAGTGGCCAGGATCCTTATCGAGCCGTTGAAGTCTAACAACCGCCTGGGGAAACATTGCCCAACCATCGTACTGATTCGTCTCTCTCGCCTGTGATGGGATGGAAAAAATCGGCCGCAATCGGAAACTAATGGCACAAGACAGTTTCGAGTCGTTCGCCCACGCCTCGGGCAACAGAGCGGCGTTGAAAACAACGGCCGTTTCCATTGGGCTGGGCCATGGCCTCCCTCCCATAAAACCTTGGGCAGAGCAACTGACATCGGGCAGCGCCTTGCTATCTCTTCTTCGCCTTTTATAAAAATTGCAAAACACCGTTTTCGCAGGCGTACCGCTCCAAGCGCACTTTGTCGCCTTCACCCTTGTTCTTGCCTGCCCTCATGATCGTCGCTGTCGACTTGCAGCCGTCACACCAATAACCAACATGGCCGACGATCATAGTCGATTCTGTTGGGAGGCTGTGGTACACTGCGCAGAAGTCTTGCCCGCAGGGGTCCTCATGGGCACTGGGCTAGCTCTCAGTCGACCCCAGGACCATAGCGTTGATACAGTGTGAGTGTTGCGTGTTGGCGCCACTATTGCTGCTGTCAACATCAGAGCTGACTGTAGCTAGTATCGTCGTGATGCTCGTCGTGTCTGGCGCAATCTCGGCTCTTGCGTACAAACCGGTCCTTCAGGCGTATGCATAAACCCTTGGGCTGAATGTGTCGATGAGTGCTGATGACAGCCCAGAGCAAACTTTGGCCAGGTTGCCGTTCTCCTGGCCTTGTGTTGTGTCGCTCACCGGATCTTTAGTCGTACGCACGCGCTGCAACTCACAGATGAGAAACTTCTACTGGATGAGCTCATTTCGTGCCTAAGAGAATATGCGGTCATGATGGCTTGTCTCGGTTCGGCGATTTGCATGGCATGTCCATCCCCCATGCAAAAACCGTCAGTAGATCCCATCCCGGTCGAGCAACAAGACCCAATGGCCTCAAACGCACCGTCTCTCTACCAATACCAGGATCTAGGACAGTCCTGTGATCTTTCCTCCCAGTCAGACAAGCTCGAATGCATCTCAGATGTCGGATCCTTACCTTTCCGGCATGTTGGACCCACGTCCAGTTATTCAGAAGCCTCAGAGTACTCAGTCTTGACACTCTCGTCATCCGGCGGCCGAGTTGACCCAGTCTTGGCCATGTCGATATTTCAATTGTCCATGAAGATGAACACAGTGATGTCAACTCGGGACGAGGATACCTCCTCGACTGAACCCCAACTTGAGTTCAGTTAAAATTGAGAAGAGAACCCTCTCTTGACGCCGTTGGATCCCCATGGAACATGCCGAGAAGGTGACGACCGTTGGACCGTGGATCCAGGCTGGACATATTCCCAACCCATCCGTGGTTGATGGGACCCGTTCCTTGGCGTGATGAATTCTCCTTTGCTTTATTTCTTTTTCTTGTTCCCTGATTGGACGATATCGGAACTATAGGCCAAACTCGCGACCCAGGACATCAAAAGGACAGATGCACAAGCCCCATTAGTCTCGTCCATTCTTCAGAGATGGGAGTTCCTTGGAAACCTCACCAAAATACAAACCCGGTTTGAGGAGATGGCTTCCTCGAAACTCTGCCAATCCCGGCCGGACAACAACAGTTTTCGCTTGGAAGACGGTACAAAACAGCGACCACAAACAGACAAACAGGCGTGATTAATGGACGATGATCACATTTTGTCGGTAATGACTCCATGCCTGGAAGGAAGGGATGTATTCGAGGACCGACCAAGGCCAGGATTGCCAGGGAGCCAATATTTTTTTTCTGGGAATAGAACCAAGACTGGGATACTCGAAGTTGATATGCTGAACCTCTCGCTTGATGGGCACACTGCAGAACGTGATGTCCTTTTTGCGGGGCCAGTTCATTTCATGGCTCACTCGGTGCTTGTGACTTCATCGAGAAATATTCCAGGGAATTGGAATCTTCAATTTGGACAGCTGGCGGTGCGATCGTTTGCTGATATCAGAAGAAATCTAAAGTCTGAGGCGTTGGCATGGATGGCATAGAAGCAAAGGGGGCGTGGAGAACACGGCGCAGGCCGGATATTAAAAGGCACGCCCCGCGGGACTGGAAATACCACATCTGGAAATATATGAATTTGGGTTTGCTGGTCGGCAATTGAAGCAATGAATGTTCGAATTGTCCGTTCTGCAATGATGAGATGTTGTTTAACTGAGGATGGAAGCTGCGGATGCTTGAGACGGAAGTCGCGTAGCGGAAATGTGATGTCTTATGTAATCCACCCAGAGAGCTTCCCCACCAATGACGGGCGGCCGTGATGACAGCACCCCCAGGGAGCTGATCCGCGACACGGAGCGACTCTCAGTTGGCGTCCCCTCTTCATCCAGCAACAGCGCCATTAAGCCAATGGCCCCGAGACATCCTTCCCGAGCGAGCGCACATGGTCATGTTTGAGGCCTCGCCCCAGCGAAACATCTACCCCCAACGGCTGCGTATCGGCATCGAACGGGCTGCAGCGCATCCACTGAGCTGAGGAGCTAGCTGCCCGCGATGTATTGGCCTATTGGCACGCCGCGCATCTACGCAACCAGCAGTAGTCGAGCCCCGGCCTGTCGGCTCGTCGTCTCCCACGATGGCCTGTCAAGCCCTCTTGACTCCAGCCTGGCAGCTTCACCGGCTTTTCCTAGCGGACAGCCCCGCGGCATCGACGATGATCTCCTACCCCCGCCAACCCCCGTTACGCCCTCGTCTCCCAAGACACCCCGTATCGAGTCTGTCGAGCACGACGATGACGGTTCGACGGACTCTCGACCAGACTCGAGAGGCTCGGATGTAGACGACTTGCCGTTGAAGGACCCCGTGCTGGCTATGCGAATCTCACGCTCGGGGAACTTGTTTGCCGTCATCACAGCCACATCCATCACTGTCTGGCAAACAAAGGTATGAACCTCGCCTTCTTGAAAAGGATATATTGATGTTGATTATTGCAGCCAACCGTCGTTCTCGCCGTTGTCGTACGATCCGAAACTTCTCTTCAGCTCTATGGCAAGAACGTCGACCTCCTCTTGAGACCCGATTCGGCTATTCTCGTCATACGCACAGATCTGGGCTTTCTCATTACCTACTCCATCGCCACCGATGCCGACTCTCGCACGTACAAATCCCACTTTTCCAACTACCATAATGTTCAACGGCGAAGGCAAAGCCTAATTGGCGGGCAGGCCGGCCTACCCCCAGATCAGTTGCTCTGGGGACCGGGCGAGGGATCCGGTATTCGCGACGTCAGCATGCGGTTTCGAATGGTCATTAAGGTTGATGCTGGAATCGAAAGTGCAATTGCTCTCGACGATGAGTTGGTGGTGGCAACACGGAAACCAGCGGCCGTACAATGTATCCGCTGGACCCCTGACAGCACAGGAAGCCAAACAAGGACCGAGATAATCAGCCGAATGGGATGGGTCGAGAAGAAGGAATCCATCATTGAGATGACACATGACCGACCGATGAATTTGTCTACCTGGATCACAAGTAGCGGGCGAGCGTATGCAGTGCAGCGTCAAACACCTCGGACGGAGAGCAGCCAGTCAGATGACGCCGATTCCAAGCGACTCTTCAAGGGACATTGCTTTCACAACCCGACAACTAGCAATGAATTTGCGGTTAGAGCCGTCATTAATGCCCGCTTCTCTCTCATCGCTGTTGGATGTAGAGATGGTACGGTGCAGGTCTACTCCGTTCGCGACTATTCTGGCAACATCCCCCATTCCCATACCCATAAGATACCTGTGTCAGTGTCATTTTCAGGTGCTTTCACGACCCTAAGTTACTCACCGGACGGCTACTGCCTTTTCGCAGGGTTTGAGAAGGGATGGTCAACCTGGAGCATGTTTGGCAAGCTTGGGAGCAATAGCTTCGGAGCTGAGGAGACTACCTCACGTGTTAATGGCGAGGAATGGCTTTCAGGAGTTCACTCTGCGTATTGGCTCGGCGGGGGCTCCGAAGTTCTCATGATAGGACGTCAACATGAAGCAATCTGGTCCTTGGAGATGGCCAAAAACGCCGTTACCGGATGTTACAATGAAGCCAACATTTTCAGGACAGTCCTTCAGACACCATCGGGAGTAATGGTGTACAGAGGCTATGACGTCCCGGACCTTACCAGTATATCTGCCGAGCCATTTCTATGGCACACGGCAAAAATCCCGGCGACCTATCTTTTACACCAGTGGCCCATTCGGCAGACAGTTATATCACCGGACGGTCGATATGTTGCAGTCGCCGGTCGCCGTGGACTCGCTCACTACAGTGTCAACAGTGGTCGTTGGAAGACGTTCGCCAATCAAGAAATGGAGAACGAGTTCCAGGTGAGGGGTGGCATGTGCTGGCATCAGCACATCCTCGTCGCGGCAGTCGAAGGCAACAGGACATATGAATTGCGCCTGTTTTCGCGCGAGACTGCTCTGGATTCATCTCAAGTACTCCACACACAGAAGATCCCTGCCCCGGTGGTACTGGTAACTACATCTGGCGAAGACTCTCTCCTCGTTTACACCTACGAAAACCTATTATATCATTTTATCTTCACGCCTTTTGGAGGATCGGTTCGCTTGGTGCAAGTGGGCCAGATAGCGTTCCACGGTATCGTCAGATCTCCAGCAAGAGTTCGAGGGCTCAGCTGGATATTGCCTGAGAACCAATTGGCGGATGGCGATCCTTCCCAGGATGTGGCTGTGGCTTCGGTCATCTTCCTGGTAGATGGCAAACTTGTTGTGCTACGGCCGTCGCTGAATGACGAAGGGCAGCTCAAGTATGACATGCGGATCATCGCACAAAACGTGGAGTACCATGCAAGCATGCGAGACCAGCCTCTGCACCACATTAGCCACCAAATCGAGGAATCTAGCCCGCGAAATGGTTCACCTGCCTTGCGGGACTCCTTATGGGTATTTGATGGGATGGAACTGAAGGCTTGGCCCAGTATTAACGACGTGCTGGAAGCAGTTTCGGCGGACAGCACCATGGAGCCGCCCGCGCCGGCCTCTATCCCCGTCGATTTCTACCCGCTCTCAGTGCTTTTGGAGAAGGGCATTGTGTTAGGAGTGGAGTCAGACTTGGTGCAACGTCGTGACGTGAGCTTCTCCTTCTTTCACTTCGCACTTAGGGTAAGCAAAATTGCCCCGATGATCTCAGATGCAAGCTAATTATCTATAGACTCATCTCGTGCTCCCGGACATACTACGTTTCTATCTTAAGCAAAGTAGAATCGTCGAGGCAAGTCACCTGGCACAACAATACCAAGACCTCGAGTACTTTGCACACGGCCTTGAGATTCTGTTACATCGAGTTCTGGACGAAGAGGTGGATACTTCACCAAAGCCCGAGGACGCTGTGTTACCTCGGGTGCTATCTCTCCTTTCGTCGTTTAAAGAGTATCTGGACATTGTGCTACAATGCACACGCAAAACCGAAGTGCGGCAATGGAAAACATTGTTCGCGTACCTGCCACCAGCACAGGAGCTTTTTGAAGAGTCATTGCAGAGAGGATCACTGAAGACTGCAGGAGGCTACCTCATTGTGTTGCATACCCTGGATGAGTTGGGCTCCTCGACGGAACAGTCGGTCCGCCTTCTATCCCGTGCCATGCGAGAGGGCGACTGGGAGTTGTGCAAGGAGCTTGCGCGGTTCTTGGCGGCAATGGACGAGACGGGCGAGACGCTGCAAGAAGCCATGAGGATGGTTGACGTGGTGATTAAACAGGAGCCAGGACTCGATGGGTTTGGCAGTCGACTACAAATTCCATCGGGGAGAGGATTGAATGGATTATCAGGCCAAACAAGCAGCGGAGACGACGATGCCACTGAATCGGATAGACGGTCGACGAGCGACACGGGCAGTATCGCGTCGACAATCAGCGCACCGTAAACAAGACTACGGGTGACATTACTTATTTTTGGGAGATTTGGGGGTTTATCCTTGGAGTTTCAATGTGTTTTGCCTAGACATTTACTGGGTATTTTAGGGAGCAAGAGTTGGAGGGATGGAAAGCTTGCCTGACAGGAGACATGGCTCTTTCACTGGCATATATAGCCTATGAGCCTCTGGGGATCTATGTAACTAGTAGAATTCATTACATATTCGGATTATTTGGGCATGTCGTATTGCAGCATGTCTGTCTGTCCGTCCTTGACTACCTAGATCTTGATAGTCCGATGAGGTGGTGATGTGAGGTGATGCGAGGTACGTACCGGATTTGGGGTCACGTTACCTTATCGGCTGTGCTGTGGCAGGGCCCCATTCCTAATCCTAATCCTAATCCCGCACGCATCTTGCATACGGGCAGACTCGCAGACTCGCAGACTCGCAGAGACTCGGGCGGCTTGCAACCCCACCACAGAGCACCAGTATTATCCGCCGCCTCCTTCTCGCGCCCAGACGACGCCTGCAGATCCTCAATCACGGCCACCCTCATATATCTGCCCTCCTCCCGCCGCCTTTCACGCTCGCTCGCTGCTGGGCATGGTCGCTCGGCCCTGAGCAACCCTGCCAGCTCGCTCTCTCTCACCCCCACCTCGATCCCCGTTGCCCACCATGATGGACGACTACGTCAGTGAGTCCGACAGCGACTACACCAGCTATTGGCGAGACTGGGTGAGTAGCAGTGCGCAACAGTGACGAGGGGATTCTTCAATGCCCGCCATCCACCGCCAGACGCCCGACACCGCCGCGCTGCAGCCTTCAGCCTCGTCCCCGCGGGGCTTGGCCGAACCGTCGATTGAGGCAGTCTGTGCTGGAGGAGGGGATTTTTCTGATTGTGGAATACCTGGGCTAACGCGACTTCGCATGTGCGCAGTTCATCTCGTCAAGGGGCAACGAGTACTTTTGCGAAATCGACGAAGACTACTTGACCGATCGCTTCAACCTGACGGGGCTCAACACCGAAGTACAGTACTACCAATATGCCTTAGACTTGGTCACCGATGTTTTTGACCTCGACTGCGACGATGAGATGCGCGAGACGATTGAGAAGTCGGCCAGGCATCTCTACGGCCTAGTTCACGCCCGATACATTGTAACTACTAGAGGCTTGACCAAGATGGTGCGCTTTCTCTCCCCCTGTCTCCCTTCTGGCCTATTCTAACGCCACCTCTCCGGAACAGCTTGACAAGTATAAAAAGGCCGACTTTGGCAAGTGCCCGCGCGTCCAGTGTCACTCCCACCCGCTCCTCCCCATGGGCCTCTCCGACGTACCCAACCTCAAACCCGTCAAGCTCTACTGCGGGCGCTGCGAGGACATCTACAACCCCAAGTCGTCGCGGCACGCCGCTATCGACGGCGCCTACTTCGGCACTTCCTTCCACAACATCCTCTTCCAGGTCTACCCCGCTCTCATTCCTACGAAGAGTGTCAACCGCTACATCCCCCGCGTCTACGGTTTCAAGGTCCACGCCTCTGCTGCCCTCGTCCGCTGGCAAAACGCAAACCGCGACGACATGCGCCGTCGCCTGCGCAAGCTCGAGATCGACACTGGCTTCCGCGAGGAGATGGGCGAGGAGGAGGACGAAGACGAGGACGAGGTCGAGTTTGAGGGCATTGATGGGCGCATGGCTGTTGTAGAGGGACTCTGAGACTGAGCAAGACTTGGGTATGGAAGGAAGACACGGATGCGCGGATGCCAAGATGTGAGGATACTAGACGGCTCGGAAGGGATGGGAAACAGCGTGGGAGTGTCTTTGTCGATGGATACCGCCTTTGCCCTACACCTTATATCGCCCTGTCGTGTCGTGCTTCTATTGTTCGGTCGGTTCTACGGATAGGCGTTGTCTGGGAAGACGGGGCTGGGCTAACCAAACGAAGTACGAATGAATTCTTTGAGTTATAGCTGTTAAATGGAAGCGCCTTTTTACTATCTTGTGTTCCTGAAAGAGTTCATTTTCAAAGGTGTGGGGTTTAAATGAGTGAGTAATGCTCACAAGCGTACTCCGTATATAATACACAAATTTGATTAAATGATTGGTCATTGTCTGTTCGTTTCAAGTTTCATGCAAGAGTTCTATCTGTCCGGGGGTTTCCGAACCGCACCACTCAATTTCCCTGCTCCTAGAGCTAATTCCATTGCCATGTCCTACAATGTAATAACAGAAAAAAAGGTCACAAAAAGCCACCTATTATTTTAATAATTACAAATACCAAGTATGCTCTTAGACACGGTCATCACGGTCGTCCCGTGGGTTCATTCGCTGCAATTCGACATCCTGGAACGGTGGACGTTCACGGGAATGATCTAGTTCGTCGTTGTCAGAGTGGTGAAGTTGGACGGGTCTCTGAGTGGCCGCGCCTGAGGTCATGGCCGGGTACGAAGTGTTGGCATACATGCCCGTGCCGTGGCGATGGGTGCTCGGGAGCATCTCCTCGTCCTCACCGGCGTAACCAAGCCGACCTACGCCAGCCCAAAAGGCACGTTCCTCGCTACGGGGTCCCCAAGCCCAACCAGCACCGACACGGATGGGAAGGTGGTAGTAGCGGAAGGCGTAGATGGAGGTGGCGGTACCCATGAGGAAACCAAAGAGGATGTCGAAGCCGTGGTGACGGTAGTCATACCAACGGGACGAGGCGATGAAGACGGCGCAGGCGAAGGGCACGATGGTGAGGACGAGCAAATAGATGGGCGGCGCTGCAGCCTGGAGGCGAAGTGACTGAATCTTAACGTTTTGCTCGAAGGAGTTTTCGTCAAGTTTGTTCGGGGGTGACGACGTTGCGGTGCGGGTCGGCTCATATCGATCCACAGTCGGGCGCTGTCGAGAGGGGAAGGCGGCGTGGCTGTGCGCTCCTGCAACAGAGGAAGCGCTGGGCAGAGCGAAGGGGACGGTGACGGAGAACTTGCTGGCGAGGAAGAGCGAGGCGTAGATTAGGCCGGCAGCGGCGGAGGAGGAGTGGCCGCTGGGGTAGCTCCGGAAGCCGTCGTTGAGGATACTCCTGTCGGTTTGGGTGCAGATATCGGCAGAGACGAGCTGGCCGGTCAAATTGCGCCAGGCCAAGCCACCGACGATGTAGTCGGCGACATTGTCGAGGTCTGGCTTACAGCGGGCGAGCAGGTCGGGGCGAGGCTTGCCGAAGAGGTTCTTCATGGACTCGGTGAAGAACCAGGCGGAGACGAGGGCGAGGGCGAGACCTAGCCAGCCAATGTGCAGCTCCCACAGCTTACGCTTCCAGACCAGGGCCTTGGGGGTGTCCTTGGGAACCGTGGGGCCCGGGACGAAGATGAGAGAAACAATGGCGATGATGACGATGGGGACGCCGGCGTTGAGGATGATGAGGAGGTAGGGCGGGACAAGCTCATGTTCGGTATAGGGGAATCTATTGAGAATAGTTGTTAGCTGATGGGTATGGTGGAGGGCGTTGACAGGCGGAATTGCCATCGACAATGAGGCCGGGGGGTGACAAAGACGCACGAGATATCGGGGTTGACTAGGGAAAAGGGTCGCTTCGCAGGGTCGATGTGGCCCAACGCGGCAGCGATGCCGGCGACTGCGATTAGAGAAATCCAGTCAAAGGCATAAGATAACAGCAGGCGCATGGAGATGCGGCCTCGCCGACTGGAAGGAAAACCTGGAGCCGAATCCGCCATCTTTTGGTAAGCTTTGGGGAATGGAGCCATTGTGATAGCCCAGAGAGGGCGGAGAATGATGGGTTATATAAGGTTGCGGTGTCTTGCAAACAGTCAGGCGACGCCCCGAAGCAGTAAACTAAACAAGAGACGGCGGCCCAGGGGATCTGGTACGGTTTGCTCGGAGCTCCGATCTGGCGTTGGCGGGTCGAGGTTTGATGGGGGTTGACGTAGGAGGTTTCTTGCATGGATCTCAGTGATGACGGGGGAGTGGGTGGGTACATAAGGTTAAGCTGCCGGACGGCCGCGGTACCTACAGCACAGCGCTTGCACTGCAGTGAGCCGCTGTACCACGGACCCAGCAGTCGGGCAATAAGGCCGGGGCCAGCCTTGGTTGGCTTGGCTGGCTTGGCAGGGATGAGACGGGCTGGGCGAGGCTAATTGGCGGTGGGGTTACGTGGACAATTGCCCTGGGGAGTGTGCTAGGTGCAGGTATGGATGGTGGATGGACTTGTGAATGGATGGGTCGTAGATGTGCGATGGAGACGAGAGGAGCGAGCCCCAGCAGACGGGGTTTCGGAGCCTAGCCTTTTTATCTGTCCTGCCGGCCTTTGCGTTTGCTTGTCTGACATCGCTTGATTGGGTTTCAGCATGCGCGCGCTCCTTTCTTACTCTCACACACTCGCCCTGGCGCTTGGCAGTTGTCCTGCTACAGCCGAAGTACCAATAAGTTGAGGCTGTGGCAGGGGGCAGTGAGGACCGCGCCGGGCTCCATTGGGGAACTGATCGCGTGGTAGAGCCGTGCTAGCGGACGCCGTGGCTGGCAGACGCCTCACTGCGACACCTGAACGACCACAGAACTGTCAGCGCCTCGAGGCCGGATTACCACTAAAACACACATGGATTCGACGGATTCCACAGCGGCAATCTCACCTGCCCACAGCCCAGCCGCTAACTCTGTGGCATAGTTACTGGGTTGACAATGGACTGTGTACCTGGCCAGGTTGTGTGGCCTAGCCCCGTGCGAGCACATGGCATATAAATGATACGAGAGCAACATGAGATTTATAGGGGGGGGGGGGGCTTGACGCAGTGTATAGGGCGGGCGAGGACTCGGCTTACTGGGTACCGATGTAAGAATTTCTTTGCTTGCCGCCAGGCTCTGCAAGCACCTGCGTCGTCGCAGATCCCCATCACGATGCCTCATTTCGGCAGCAAGACCCAAAAGACACACCTGTTCCGGATGCCGAGATCTGGTGGTATGCGGCGCGATCGTCGTCGCCAAAAGTGACGCCTGTGACCGTCGATCCTGTACCACGACCTCGTTGTTGCCCCTCAATATTTAGTACCTGTGGCACCTTATTTGAGGACCTGTTCTTATTCTTTGGTAAGGCGGGTGGCTTTAATCGCAACGTCGATGCTGGGAGGCCACTAATTGACACCACCCACGTCCCCCGAAACCTTAAATTTCCATCGTCCATCCGCCGCAACTTAACATCAACCATGGGAATACGCTTCTTTCGTCCCCCGTATGGCGTAGAGTGCAGACCCCCGAGATGCGATTAACGATAAATACCAAAGGACCAAAGCCAGCCGCAAACCCACCGCCGCGCACTCTCTCTCTCTGTCTCTCTTTTTTATGCCTTTCCGACCGATCATCTCACTCATCCCTTCACAGATGCGCGTCCTGTCTCTAAGACTCTAGCCCCCCGGCGCTACGTCCTGGCGCCACTCTGTACAGTCAGATCTCATCCCCTTTCAGCACCGATCAACGGTGATGATTTCAGACACAGTACAATCCTTGGGGGTGAGTGAAGGAAGCTCCAGCCGCCCAAGTTACGTGGCCCAGCGAGGCTGAGCAACCGCTAAACTGCTCCCTCGCGACCATCCATGCCGTGCCCTACTTACTAATGGTGAACCAAGCTCGGGCGTATCGGACCTCCGAGAGAGTCCGCCGCTTTAGTCCGCAAATACGAGATCGTGGTTAATTGCCAATCCAAGGCCTTGCATTGCCAACGAAAACCCTTAGCGTCGATTGTTCTCGACTGCAAGTCGTCTGGGAGAGCTTCGAATGTCTCACCCTAATAAGGTGCCCTTCAGCTCGTCTTGTCATCTGTTCTCGACTGCTTTGTGTGAATGAGACTTTGTGATGTTCATCTTCTGAAACCCTTGGGCGAAGGTTTTATTTTATTTTTATGTTTATTTCAAGTCTCGGCTTGGCTTGTCAGGGGCGCGATCCATCCTCCTAGCGGGACATTCGCGCTCCTGCGACCGTGGCATTCGGTGACGGATGCGTATTGCATAAGCCGCAGCACCCGATGGGAGCATACTGCCCAGTCATTGAGCAGTTGCGCGTTGCATCTGAGTGCGAAGCTAGACAGGGTTTGAAACTCGCGCTGGATCATGCAACTGGTGCCAATGGATGCCTGACTTCAAGTTGCTGGCACCAACGTCCATCGCCAGCTAATGGTAGGATTTCACACTGCACTGCAACTCCAACTTCCTAGAACGGAGAGACGTCGCGCTTCCATAGTCAACGCACACCGCAAGCCTCGTCTATAATGTCACATATGGTACAATGCAGCGTTATAATATACAATGCACTGGGGCACATCCCCACACACGTGTGTGCTTTCCCTCTGTTGCCCTCCAGTGGAAGTCCTCTACTGCTGTACTCATGCTGACTTGTCGCGTCGCTTGCCGTGGTTGCGCGGTCTGGGGACCACAACCCACTTGTTAATGTTGTGCTTGCGTCGGGTCTTGTAACCGCTCTTGGTCTACATCTGTGTGTTAGTGGCGGCCAGGAAAGCTGTTTGATGGTGGGGCATCTTACCGGAGTGCCCCAAGGGCTGACGGGATGGCGGTTACCCTTCGATTTACCTCTACCACCACCGTGAGGATGGTCGACTATTAATCGCGTTAGCAACATTCTCCTAGCTGAAACAGCGTCTCTCATAACGTACCCTTGTTCATGGCCACACCGCGGACGGTAGGTCGGATGTTGAGCCAACGGCTTCGTCCAGCCTTGCCCAGCTGTCGGTAGTGGTGATGGACGTTGCTAGCCACACCAATGGTTGCACATGCATCTTTGCTGACACGGCGAACCTCACCACTCTGTAGTCGCACCTCGACATATTTGCCCGTCATCACTCTGGTACCGTCGTCCTTGGTCTCTTCGTTTTTGTTGACCACGACAGCCGAGGTTCCGGCACTGCGACAGAAAACGGCACCACGCTTGGCTGCTGAACCCACGCAAAACACCGTAGTGCCCACGGGGATCATGTGCATGGGCAAGCAGTTACCACGGAAAGCAGTCTTGGCTGCGAGGATACCGGGATCGATAATACCACCCATGCTATCGAGGAGGTCCTGAGGAATTCCAGAGCGGTAGCTGTGGACGACATCGCCTGCCCTAAGACCGTCGGAAGCAACGATATAGGTGTGGCGGCCAGTGGCTTGCTCGGTGAGGAGCGCAATGTGGGCGCTTCGGCCAGGATCGTACTCGATTCGCTCAACCAGATGAGGACCAGGGCGGTTGCGGATGAAGTCAACTGTTCTTATCCTCCTCTTCGCACCACCGCCACGGTGCCTCACAGTGATTCTACCAGACACATTTCGACCACCCTTGGCGTGTCCCTTCTTGGGGAAGGTCAGTGGGAGAAATGGTCTTCCCTTCCACAGATGATCGTTGATCGGCCGCCTCAAATGTCGCACACCAGGAGATCGAGGCTTGTACGTCCGGATAATGGAGGATGTACCGTAGTTGGTAGCTGAAGCGAGAGTCGATTTTTCGCTGGCAGTGGTGCTGGATTTGGGGGGACCGGTTGCGTATGTTCGGACGAGAGAGCGGTTCAGCGCTAGACGGAGCAAGCTCTGGCGGGCAGCCGCAAACTGAATACGTGGCTGAAGCATTGTCGGTTCCCTGTGAATAAGGAAACTCGTAGTGTTCAAATTAAAGGCTGCGTCGCATTGGATACGCTCGCGTGGGTGACAATTCGATTTTCGCTCGGTTGGAGAGGGAGCTGTTGGTGACGATGGAGCTTGGTCAGTGGCCAACCGTCAGGCATTGGCTGACAAAATATCACCTGCGCAGCCAATATCCCTCTGAGAAACGCTGAAATGATATCAACGGCACTCACAGTCGTCGAGGGCGCTGGCAGTCGTCGGCGCTCACCAATTGTCGTCGTTGATAGTGTCGTCGTCCGACAATGGCGAACATCGAAATTTCTTCGGAGCCTGAACAACCCTTTTCCGTCCGGCGACCTGGGGGCCTCAGCCGGGTCACACCGCCACAGGCCTGGCGCGTTTCTGTGGGGAACAGGGTGTGGCGAAGGCTCCGTTTCGAGCGCGACGAGCCACATGGCCTGTGCTGCTCGCGCAACCAGACTCCCGAAGGCTGGGCCAATGGAAGCAGCGTTGCCCCGCGGTTGCCACTGTTGATGGTGGAGCTTTTGCGGAGGTACGTACCGATTTTTCCCTTCGCGCCGCTCCCGTCCGTCTCGCCTCTCAGATCAGGTTGACTCGCTCGCGTTTGTGCCCATCCACATCCACATCTCATCACCCAGCCGCCCCTCCACCACATTTAGTTCAAGACTCGACAACCTTCACCTTCTTCTGTTGATCCTCTCCCACCCCGTCTTCTCATTCCTGTTGTTTGTCTTTGTTCACTGTGAACCCTACATCTCGCGTTCACTGCTCAAGGTTGTCCGCCTACTGCCCTACGCCTGTCTGTACTCATCAGACCCATCTACTTTTTTTTCTCTCTCCCAAAATCAAACTCGCGTGTCTACACGTCCAGACGAGCCCTGTCACGTCTCCCTCAACCAGCGTCCAATCCTCTGCCTTTGGGTGGGACATCACGCCCAGAACCTGACGTAGCAACCGTCTTCGCGAGCCGCCGCGCGACACCAAAGGTACGTACCCAGCCGCGCCTGGTCCACTCCACGTCCCTCCCCTGCTCCGCTCCTCAAAACACTTCCATCGCCCTCACTACCATACTCTTCAACATAAACACCTCGCCTCCGCCTGGTGCTTCCCATTGTCCTCGTCCCTCCGCATCTTCCTTCACATCCTTGGCCACTCCTCT
Organism: Ilyonectria robusta; assembly: GCF_021365365.1. Classification (NCBI taxonomy): domain Eukaryota; kingdom Fungi; phylum Ascomycota; class Sordariomycetes; order Hypocreales; family Nectriaceae; genus Ilyonectria; species Ilyonectria robusta. The sequence continues at coordinate 322,689 of NW_025764436.1, read as the reverse complement.
CCCGTGCTGGATCACTCTCCTCTAACTAACTCAGCCAGTCCTTCTCGCCATCTCTCCCTGCACAACATTCCACTCGCGGTGTTGTGTCGGCTCCTCGTCTATCTTTGAACCAGAGGTCAGTACCCGAATTCCTTTTTTTTGATTCGAGTGTCTCGGTACATGGACGTACTTTCACATGCCCCTTCGTCCGATCAGCCATTTTATTTAATGCCCTCGTCCTCGACGCGTCAACTGACTTCTTCCAGCACAGTCTCTGGTAATATTTGACCTAGTCAACAACACTACACATTCAAGATGCCTCCCGTAAGTTGCATCTGACGCGATCTTTGGACGCGGCTTTACCTTGAATCCGTTTGGTCTGACACAATTCATAGGGCCGCCCTGCTCGTACACGTCTCGTCTCCAACGAGAACGACGAGAACAGCGGGACGACGCGTATGACTCGAGCTAAGGCCGCCGCCCTCAACGTTGATGAGCTTGCCATGCCTTCCAAGGGCGCCCTGCAGACGAAGAAGTCGACGGTCAACAGCACGACCGCCGCCGGCCAGCGAAAACGCGCCGCATTGGGCGATGTCAGCAACGTTGGAAAGACCGATGGCGTCCAAGGAAAGAAGGGTGGCAAGGCGGGACTGATCTCCAAGGCTGCCCAGCCTACCGGTATTACGAAGAACACAGCGCGTGCTGCCACTCGAACTGCTCTGAGCAACAAGGAAGCCAAGAAGAATGAGACCACTCGAGCTGGATCCGGATCTGGTACCATCAGCGCCGCACAGAAGCGAAAGGCCGCTAGCGCCAAAGAGCAGCCACCTGCTGACGAGAACGAGCCCGTCCGAAAGGAAGTCGTTGCAAAGCCCGTCTCCAAGCCCGTCCCTGCCGAAGCCGAGGTCAAGCCTGAACCAGGTAGCGAGGCCACCCAGTATCCTCCCGGCGTCAAGGACCTTGACAGTGAGGATCTCGAGGACCCCCTCATGGTTGCCGAGTATGCCAACGAGATTTTCGAGTATCTTCGCGACCTCGAGTGCAAGTCCATTCCCAACCCTCAGTACATGGCCCACCAGGATGATTTGGAGTGGAAGACGCGTGGCATTCTTGTCGACTGGCTCATTGAAGTTCACACCCGATTCCATCTTCTTCCCGAGACTCTTTTCTTGGCTGTCAACGTTATCGATCGCTTCCTCTCCGAGAAGGTTGTCCAGCTCGACCGACTGCAGCTCGTCGGCATCACTGCCATGTTCATCGCCTCCAAGTACGAGGAGGTCCTGTCCCCTCACGTCGAGAACTTCAAGCGCATCGCCGATGATGGCTTCACCGAGGCTGAGATTCTGAGCGCTGAGCGATTCGTTCTCACTACTCTCAACTACGACCTGAGCTACCCCAACCCCATGAACTTCCTCCGCCGAGTCTCGAAGGCGGACAACTATGACATCCAGTCTCGCACCATTGGTAAATACCTGATGGAGATCAGCCTCCTCGACCACCGATTCATGGCCTACCGCCCCAGCCACATCGCCGCTGGCGCCATGTATCTGTCACGACTTATGCTTGACCGTGGTGAATGGGTATGTTGACGTGTCTAATCAAACATGAATTGAAAACTAAACTTCGCCTAGGACGAGACTCTTTCATACTATGCCGGTTACACCGAGGAAGAGGTTGAGCCTGTCGTCCACCTCATGGTTGACTACTTGGCCCGCCCTGTCGTGCACGAAGCCTTCTTCAAGAAGTATGCTAGCAAGAAGTTCTTGAAGGGTATGTTGAATAGTATCTCCTTGTATTGTATAAATGCTGACTCCGACTACTAGCTTCCTTCCTCGCTCGCCAATGGGCCAAGTCGAATGCCGCTCTCTTCGGCATCACCGACATCAAGCTGACCCTTGACCAAATATCATGAACGTCTTGACGCGTCGGTTGCGGCGCATCTCTTTGAGCACAGATCTCAATAGGACAGGATACACATGGTTGGCGGTTGGATTGACTGAACCCCAGCCATTGTTTTACGACATTTAATACACCAACGATGTTCGGCTCGGTCCCTCATCTCGGTTTACCATCAACTCTCTGCAGTCGTCAATGATGGGCGAGCACACTGCATAGTACTACACCGCCTTTGCCCGATTCACATTCCCACCGTTGGACAGACGGAAATTCTGCGCTCGATATTGTCTGGTTACTTTGCATTTTCCGAACATGCTTTTCGTCTCATACATGGCGCAAGGAGTCACTGGCGAAGGAAGTTTTTGGGCTTGGTTTAGCAGGTCGGAGTTGGCAGTGCAGGCGGCCCCTTCTTAGGCACGGTCGGAAGTAATGGATGGCCGTGGGCCGCCAGCCCTGGGCTGATGATTGAAGCTGTGCTTCGAATCTGGTGGTCTGATAGTGGATTCATAATCACTCGGCTTGGGATCTTGACGCGGCCCTGGCGCATCTTGACTGAGGTCTTGGGAGGGGCCGTGATAGAAAATTGTACATATACCATGATCGGATTACGGAAGGGCCAAAGGGCCAAAATGAACATTTTCATTTCCTCAATTATACGTGTTGAACTTGCTCATGATTGTTTGGCAGCCGTAATGGCGTGCATACTACCTGCCGGCTGGTCTGTGATGTGTTGTTGATGTTCATTGCTAGCATGGTTGCCGTTGGAGACGATGAGTTGTGCACGTACCCAGCTTAAAAATGAACGCATCTGCTTCTTGTTATGGCAAAGGCCACGTGGGGCTAAGCTGTGTTGGGAGGTCTGCCCTGTGTGACAAACTTAGTGCCAGCCTGACAACCGTCCAGATCCCGTAGTTCTTGATTCCACCACTAGGACCATACTCACCGTCGTACTCCACCTTCGCGGCATCTGAGACTCCCTCAACCAGGCTCACATAGGTCTCTACTGCAGGTGCACTTGCACGTGAATACTGCTTGCAGGTGTGGTGAGCCGCGGTCTTCCAGAACCTGCGGAACTCAGGTTTCCTGTTGAGATTCCATCCCGGCCGACAGCTGTTGATTCTGTTTGCTCAGATGGCGCCAGTCCTGCGCGCGAGGCAAAGCCTGTCCAAGGAGAACTTCTCCAACTACTTTGGAAACCTCCGAAGTCAACCGTATAGCGACCCCAATAACTCAAGGGCTGCCAATCCCCACAGGTCGGTCGACAATGTGCTACGTCTTGCGTGCAAGTAGCTGGCTAACTGAACCATGACAGCCTGCGCACAATCGCTTGGAACCCTCTGGGAACCTTGGTCGCCACAGGTTCATCAGAACGAATTCTCAGAGTCTGTGAGTAAATTTTGATCTGCTAAGAACTTGGAACACGGAACTGAGCTCGACTGCCCAGGGAACCCCGAGAAACCTCACATCAAGTTCTCTACAGAGCTCAAGGGCCACACGGCCTCCATTGAAAAGGTTGCCTTCAACCCGACTAAGGATGCGGAGTTGTGCAGTGTGAGCAGTGATGGAGTCGTAAAGTTCTGGGATGTGCGGACGAAAGCGTGCTTCAACGAGGTCAAAGGCCTCGGAGACGCCTTCACCCTCGTTTGGGCACCAGACGGGAATTCTCTCTTGGTGGGAAACAAGGTCAGTGCCTGCGGCCTGACAACACAGGGAATGTGCTAATCAAGCTGACAAGGCGGACACCATCTTTATCCTGTCGCCACAGCAGCCTACGCCCATCAGCTCTCACCAACAGTCGATTCAGACGAACCAGATTGCGTTCTGCTGGAGCGGGAAGAAGATCTTTGTGACCACAGCCGAGGGCCGCATTCGGATCTTGTCATATCCGGAGTTTGAGCCTGTGCTGCATTCGAACAATGGAGATGAATTTGAGCTGAATGGTCACACGTCGTCGTGTCTGACGGCGGAGCTGCAGCCCACTGGGCGGTACCTGGCTACAGGAGGCTCAGACTCCATCATTTCGCTGTGGGACACGACAGACTGGGTCTGCCCGAGGACGATTACTAGGATGGTCGGGCCAGTCAAGAGTCTCAGTGCGTACCATGCTAAATGAAGGCTTGCATTGGCGGTTAGCTGACCATTCTTCACCAGGCTTCACGTTCGACGGTAGCTATGTCGTGGGAGGAAGTGATGAAGGTAAGCTACCCCTCATCCACCATTGGCTCTTCATGCTGTGCCCCTTGCTAAGCTGTGCTCCCCTTCTTGCAGGATCTGGCCTGGAGATCTCCCACGCCGAGACCGGGGAACATGTGCATACATTCAAGACAGCGGGCTCGTGCCCGGTTGTGGCTTGGGCGCCAACACGTTATTGCCTTGCTTACAGCGATCTGGGAGTTCTTCGGATTGTGGGGGTGGACGTGGATAGGAAGTAGGGACAAAAGTTTTCTTCCGTGCCTGATTGCTACGGTCTTGACTCTTGGGATGGCCTAATTTGGGTAGGTAGGTATGTCTTTGGACGTGTTTGAGCGGTCACCCTACCGGTCATGTGAGGCACGCATATTTGAAATCGAGGCCAACCACTTGATTGCATATTGGAGAGGAGGGTCGTATTGAGTTGAGACTTGGGCTATCCTTGAGCGGCAACGACCGAGGTAAATGTTGTCAGACGGGAGAACGCGATACCGACTTGGGGTTGGGTGGTGTGTGAGTTGCAGCAGGGGTTGTGACCTGAGCGTCTACGTAGACCGTTCACCAAACCGAGATATACGAGCAAACGGGGTCGTCACTGGTCTACGTATGCGATGTGAGCAGTCACGTCGTTAGATGAAGAAAGCCGTCGAGAACAATGATGCCTAAAGGAAATGAGATGTTTTAGCGTGTGCAGAGCCGTTGAGTTCCCTGGTCATCAATCCATCGTCGGGATGATCGACCATCCCGACGAGGACCATGGCTGGGATGGAGGGGGGCTGAGTCTAAAGTTAGAGCGGGTAGGCGAATACCCGGGCCATTGCTTGCGACCTTGCCGGGTCCATGAGATCAAAAAGTTATTGAGGCATATTATTAAAGAAACGTTACGGTAATGTTGAGGGCAAATTCCAACTGCTCACCACCTCGAGTTCTGGTAGTATCGAGATTTGGTTGCAGTCGAGAAGTGTCAGAGAGGCAGGCCGACAGCCACAGTGGTGTTACCGGAATAGGCAAGTGCCGAGGCCAGGGCGCCGCGTCAGAATTATTGCTGGGAGGACACGGAATGTCGGTATGACGATGCCTCACTCACATGAAAACCATTGGCTTGGGTGTAGGGTCTGTGACCGGCGAGGGAAGCGTTCTTACAAGGTCTGTCAGGGCACGGCACAGCTGCGCAAGTTGCGAAACAAGAGACTAGGCACCAGTAGGGCTGAAGATGAAGGGCGAGGGGCGGATCCATGTTAACAGCGGTGGTCTAGGCACCTGGTTAGGGATGGGTAGGCCTGTCTTACAGAGGACTCCCTGCTGTCTAGTGTAGCTTTTGCGCGTTTAATAGGGCAAGGGAACAATAATATGTGTCAAGTTCTCCTTGTCCTGGGGATGCTATTTGGCTGTAGTGCTCGAAACCGGCGTAGCATAAACCTCGCTACTGCGGCTGCGTCTTCGCGAAGGCCATGCCCCTGTCAGTCGCGTTTCCAGAGGCACTGATCATTCGACCAAGCGTCATGAACCAGGCCCCAGAGGATTCGAGACACCACGTTTTGGTAGAGTAGTTCTTGTTGGGGAAGGGCACCGTACTGTGGCAGTGCTGCACAACTCGAACATCTCGAGGCAACGGAGCTTCAGCCATTGTCGTCATCGGCCACGGGAGCCGTCCGGTGTCTCGGCCGGGGCGGCCGCCCGCGCAGTTGACAGTGTGGGCTTGAAGAAGACTCGTGTGCTGTAGATATTGCATGCATGGCGCCACCACGGCGAATGTGAGGGTGCCCAAGTCATACTGTGTGTGCCAGTTACGCGTATCTCAGCTGGAGCAGCCAAGACAAGACAAGACAAGACAAGACGAGGGCGGGCTTGATGTTTAGCATTGACATGATTGATTCTCAGTTTCGGAGAAGCTGGACAAGAGTTAGCAGTGCCTTTTGTTGAGGACCAAATACCGTCAGGACAGCAAAGTACTTACCTAACTTGTCGGTGTACGGGAACACGGGCGCCGTGTCGCCGTGTCGCCGATTGATAGGTACCCATAGCCATACGGAACGTCTCCATTCTGTCTTCAAGATGGGATTAATAATGCACCCTTGCGCTATGTACCAGCCTCCCACGGTCCTCCTACGTCCCTTAGCTCCCCACTGGACGCCCTGGGAGAACTGATAACAGCGGTGCGGGCTGCTGAGAGGCCCCCCGTGCCATCCCCTCCAAGGCCCGAGGCCATCATGGATCCATGGCGCCAGGCAGCCAGTGCATCGCGGCTGCCCCCCCCCCAGAGTCTTGCTCCTCGTACTCCGTGCTCCACTTACAGTTTCCCGTTCGCTGTCGCATTTACTTGCACCCCATCCCTCCTCTCTTTCAAACCTCCGTCCAGACCCTCCACTCCCATCTCCACACGCCGTATCCGATCCCGTTACGCTGACCCCGAATTTTGCCGTCGCTGCCTGACCTCGACCATCTCGCCGTCTCTAAACGCCGCCCTCGATTTACCCGGCGTCCTTCGGAAGGATCGGAGTGCCTGTCCTACGCGCCGATTGATTTCGCATCCGCCTCTGGCGCTCCCCCCACAGCATCCGTCACGATATCTCTACCCCCCCTCACCGACATCCTGCGAAAAACACCATCGCCATGACGGGCTCGCCGGAGAACGGCGCTGGCTCCGGAAGCCATAAAAGGCCCCGGAGTCCAAATGGCGACAGCGACGACGTCGGGCCCGCCGCCCCCGACAATTCCACCGTCCCGAAACCGAAACGACTGGCCTGTATGATTTGCAGGAAACGCAAGCTCAAGTGCGATGGCATGAGGCCGAGTTGCAGCACCTGCTCCCGCCTGGGACACTCGTGCGCCTACGATGAGCAGCGGAGGAAGAGTGGCCCCAAGCGTGGTTACGTCAAGGCTCTCGAAGAGCGATTGAGTGCGCAACCTCCACCCCCGCCGTCAAGTTTCTCTCCCACTGACTAGACCCGTCCCGCAGAGCAAGTCGAGACGCTGTTGAAGACGCAAGACCCTGTTCCCGTGAACAACCAACCCAAGGGAGTCAATATTCCGATGCCTGCGCGCCCCAGCCCCCAGACCGCCGCCCCGAACCTGAGCATACCCAATGCCCCCATTAGCATGACGGGGGATCGCGACATGGACCGATGGCAATTTAATGGCGAGTCGCCCCAGACCGGCACTCTTGACGATTTCAACTTCAATGCTAGCCTGGGCATGGGCATGAACGATGTCGGTGGCAACTTCACGTGGGAGATGATTGGCCTGGGACTTGAGGAACCACTACCTCCCCAGGAGACTATTGATGAACTTCATCAAATCTACTTCGAAAAGGTCCATCCGTCGATTCCAATGATACACAAATATCGATATTTAGCCGCCATGAACCTGTGCGTCAATTCGATTCCTGTCTTAGGAATGACTGGGGTCGTCCCAAGTGCTGACCTGATAACCACAGAGCTCCAAACCAACGACCACCCGTCTGTCTGCGCTACGCCATGTGGACCTTGGCCTGTACCATAACAGACAAATATGCCGACCTCAAGGATTTGTTCTACCGGAGGGCGCGCAAGTACGTCGAAGCCGACTACATCAAGGGCTACGGAGAGCACATGATCTCCATTGCTCACTGCCAGACGCACATTCTCCTGTCTTCATATGAGATGAAGATGATGTACTTTCCTAGAGCTTGGGTAAACACAGGCTCGGCGATTCGCCTAGCTCAGATGTATGTACCTCAACCCCTGGATGTTCGTATGCGGCCAACTAATTCTCGTATTAGGACTGGCCTTCACCGACTAGACGGCACGGGACTGGACGTCAAGCAATGCCTCGCCCCTCCCAAGGACTGGACAGAGCGTGAGGAGCGACGCCGGACCTTTTGGATGGCATTCTGTCAAGACCGATATGCCAGCATCGGCACTGGCTGGCCCATGACGATTGACGAACGTGACATTATGACCAATCTCCCCTCCTCCGAGGAGGCTTACGACATGAGCCGACCAGAGCAGACGCAGTCCCTCAACGAATGCACAAGCCCGACGGGCGCAGGCAAGCTATCGGCGTACGGTGGCATCGTGCTCATGGCCTGTTTATTCGGACGAAACCTGGTGCATCTACACCGACCCGACGCTGATGACCTCGACCACGATCTGAACGGCCCATTCTGGAAACGCCACCGTCAGATGGACAACATTCTCCTCAACACTTCCCTCTGCCTCCCCTCTCACCTCAAGCTCCCTGCGGGGTTATCAAACGCCAACATCGTTTTCACAAACATGAGCATCCACACCTCCACCATCTGCCTACATCAAGCTGCCATCTTCAAGGCGGAGAAGAACAAGCTCCCTGGGTCTGTTAGTGCGGAGAGCAAGGTTCGGTGCATCACTGCTGCCAATGAAATCGCCAGCATCATGAGAATGATTTCCCACATGGACCTTTCGACGGTAAGACGGCTCACGTGTCCTGTTTGAAGTATGAAACTTGCTAACAGATATAGGTCAACCCGTTCATATCGTTCTGCTTGTATGTTTCGGCAAGAGTATTTGTGCAGTACCTCAAAAGTCGGCCAGATGACAGCCAGACGGCGGACTCGTTGAGATTTCTCCTTTCGGCAATGAACGCACTGAAGCGGAGGAACCCTCTGACTGAATCGTTCTTGGTTCAGCTGGATGTTGATCTGGAGGCACTTTCATTGCGCATTCCCAAGCTCAAGAATGCATTCCCACGCAGCAGCGATAGTGTAAGTCAACATGAACTCAGTGGTTATTTTAGTTGGTTTCTAACGCGACCTAGCCTGGACCCAACAACTCTGGTCTTGGGACGAAAGCTCCGGTTTGCGACAACCCTGAAGGTGTACAAGGCATCTTGGCATACCGAAACGAGTGTCATTTTATGAAAATGGCGGGCGACGATGGGAATGCGGCTAATGCCCCGGACATTGTGGAACCCAACACCGAGTCTCAAGGGTTGAACGCCTCGAACACTGGCGGCTTTGGGGCACAAGCGTGGATGTCATCTGATCAACAGCTTCCTATTCTCACGCCTAGTTCCGGAACCACATTCGAGAAGAACGGGTCGGCGACTGGACCGATGTCATTTGGGGAGGGGAGCGGAGAAAGCCAAGAGACGTCAGGGTCGCCAGACGGAGCGCAGTCGAGCCGGCCAACACCAAACTCGAGCACAGGCGGATCTGACCAAAGAGTACACTTGGCTCCGGGACAGATGGGTGGATCAGGGCACAACTCATTCCAAGCAAGCCCGATCTCGCCGAATCAAACATTGATGAACCCCGGCTCACTCGATGGGAGCACTCAGGGATTCTTTACTGCGGACGCGAATGGGTTCACGATGCAAACTACGATGTCAGACCAACAAGGATCATTTGTGCTGCCCGAGGGATGGGGGGACATCCAGGGCCAGACCGGAGTGACCCCAGTCGGCGAGGGCGTTTTGAGGGCATTGATGAACATGGGACCGATGGATGCAATGGACCTATCGTCTTGGGACTCGGGGAACAATCAAGGATAATCTAGGTGGAGCATTTGGTGGGTTTCTGCAGGGCGATGAAAACACGATTGAATCAGATGACGACTTTGGGCTACCTGGGTAATGGGAAGACAAGACTCGAAATCGAGTTCGCAAGGACGGGCGTCTTGGAGGGGATCCGCTTGGATCACACTGTATACTATGGGTTGGGAACTCTCAAGTATTGGGGTCATGTCGACGGGATGTCAGGCACATATGAACAATACCCTTATCTGTCTGAATATGGAATGGAAAACCTCCATCTTTACTAATTTCTTCTTGACCTCTTTGCTTCATTCCAACTTTTGTCGAATATGTCATCATCGTTCAAATGGTCAAATTTAATCATGTCATGACACGGTAAGTCAACTTTTACCAGTGGCAAGACTCTTCACAAAACGCAACGGTGTATCCAGACGAAAAGCCATAACCAGTCACATGCAGGCTCCCATATTGAACCCTCGTTACTTTCCGACGTAGGACACTATTCTCGGTAATTCCTCGCACCCATCTTGAGGCCCTACAATGGTCCCTGCAATCTTTCCGCCCCTCTCCAGGTGCCCCCACCACCAACACTCCACCATGAAGGGGGACACCGAGAAGACGAGCGCCTTTATCTTCCCTCTCCGCCCCATGTCCATCTTTGAAAAAATCTCATAACAAACACCGAAATGACCCAGAATCCGCGCTCGCGCCAGACGGTGCCACATGTCAACGGCTTTACGAAGACGGCAACGCCATCGGATAAGGCCCCGGCGTCCCCCACATGGCCTGACCTATACTATGTCTTGCGACACAAGATGAATGCCTTCTTAAAGAAGCGGGAGGATAGTGAGGTCATTCAAATTACGCAGAGCCATGTTCGTGCCGCGATCGGGGCTATGGAGACGGCGATTCGACGGTATAGGTGCGTGCCTTGTCATCCTTGTTGAACACTCGCTAGGTGTGCAATGCCGAATATCGCCGTGATCAACACGTTGCTTACCATCTCTAGACCTGAAGAGATATCCCTGTCGTATAATGGCGGAAAGGATTGTCTCGCTTTGCTTGTATTGATATTGGCCTCCTTGCCTGCGTCGAGTTAGTCATCGCCTACATCTAGAAGCCCCTTCGCGGGGTGCGGATCACTCCAAGGCGACCTCAACTTATCATCCGCTCTAATCAATTTACATCGCCTCATCTGAACCCTTCACTGAGGTTGAGCACTTCGCCATAACTTCAGCAGTACACTCTCCACTCGAACTAGCTGGACGCAGCATGAAAGACGTTTCAGCCGGCATATGAGTTGGCACGCGACGACGAAGAGCGCTTAGGACGAGATCGATAGACGGCTCTGCACATGGCGATCCCCTAAGCGTCCAGTTCAGGTTTCAGGGTGAGTAGGAGTTATTATGTTCTTTGTTTGTATGAGCAACATGCAATCTTCTAGAGCATAGATTATCGTAACATGGTGGGTGCCCGGGATATTGTGGCCAATTTTCTCTTGATTGGAACTGCTGCCGTATAAGCAGTTTCTTTTGGCAGAATGATTAGACGCTTTTATAAGATTGACTTAACTATGTAATAAATTTCTTCATTTCCATCACATTTTTATTTCTACTCGTGCCAGAAATAAATACTCGAATGCTAAACCACTCATGCACCCGTAATCAATACCCATCAAGTCAATGGAAACAAGTGCGCGCGAGATGGCGTGGATGATGCTAGTCTGGAAACGGACCAATCAAGCAGTGGAGGGAAGGAGCGCCCATGGTCTGTTTTCTGGTGGTCCGTGCGGTGGTTGCCGCCTTGTCATGGCGGCTTAAAACTGACGACATGCCTCGTAAATCAGCAAGGGGGCCAACACGCTCCGCGACGTCTTAAAAGCAGCAACGCAAATCCCACGGGCAAAGCAAAACCCCGGTTGACACCCATCAGGGAAGCGGACCCGGAGGCCGTTGATCGGACCGGACCCACTCTCTCAAGCTCCCGCTCCGCATGGCCGCGCCGCAACCGCCGCCGCCCACGGGGCCGCCGGGCTCTTTCGGCTCGTCCGCCCCCGGGATGCCGCAGCACTCGCATCCACATCCGCATCCGCATCCGCATCCTCATGCCGCCGTGGCGCACTATCCCGTGGCTCTGGGGATGAGCCTCCACGGGTACGCCGGCCTCGAGGACGCGTACCGTTCTACCGCTGCCGCCCATGGCCTCGCGGCTCATGACGCTCAACAGGCGGCGTTTGATCGTCTGCCACCCCATGCTCCTCCGCACTCCGCTGGGCCCGTTGCCGCAGCGCCGCCGGGCGGTGGGCAGTTCGGCATCCTCGCGCCGACGCCTGTGCCCGTCGGAGTGCCGCAACCTCTGGCCGGCATGTTTGGGACTGCTGCGGGATCCATGATGCAGAATCAGGGGCAGGAGGTTGAGCGGTCCAACGGCCAGTTGAGTGGTAAGCTCGTCGCAGATCCGCCGGATCTGGAGGCGTGGCGGGAGAAGCTCTTCAACGTTGATGAGACGATTCTTCTTACGCATGAGGAGTATGACCCCTTTGATTTTCTCCCATTTACTCCCCCCTCTGCGCCTCTGCTAACCTGTGTCTCTTTTCTCCGCCCATAGATTCGAAACGTACTTTCCACACGTTGACAATGTCTACTCCCACCGCTCCACGCAGCGGTACAAGCGCAAGCCTTTCGTCTCACACTACTGGGACTGCCGTATGAAGGGCCGTCCCCCCGGCACTCCCAAGTCTGACGACCCCAACAAGAAGAAGCGCAAGCGTAACGCCCGCGAGCGTGACCTTTGCGACGTCAAGATCAAGATCACCGAGTACTTCCCTGGCGCGCAGCTGCAGCCAGAAGACCTGCCCGCGGTCGGCGTGGGGCAGTCCGTCTTTGTTTCCGGACCAGTGAACCAGATGGTTACGGCAGGCCATCGCGTCTGGACCATTCAGAGGGTCAATGGAAACGGCGGCAATGGGAAGGGGGATGGCGTTGCGGGACCGCATAAGCATACGCTCGAGAAAAGTGACGATATTAAGAAGAACAGTGTGCAGCGGCTCCTTGCGCGGCAGGAGAAGGAGACCAGGAAGGCCCAGGTACGTCAGACATATCACATCAAGACGATACTATTTCGGATGGGAAACTGACTGGACATTGGGGGTAGAAACCGGTTGTCCGAAAGGCCACAGGCGCAGCACTGGCGACTGTCAAGAAGCACACCAAAGAGAGTGACCTGAAGCTATATTCGGCATGTTTCTGGTGAGCCTCCCTCTTACTCCTTCCTCATAAATATAGACCCATCCACGACGAACCATAAGGTGCTAACAACTCCTCGCAGTCCTTTTTCTCAACGCGTGTGGATCGCTCTTGAAGCAAAGGGCCTGGCATATCAGTACTGCGAGATGGATCCCTTCCGCCGTCCCGCGCCGCCTCAGTTGCTCGAAGCGAACCCGCGTGGATGCGTGCCTGCAATCCGGCAGGGCGACTGGGCGTGTTCTGAGAGCGGTGTGATACTCGAATTTGTAAGTCTTCGCCATAGCTGATTTGTTTCTCCGTGGGAGGCGTGGCTGATAGCTTGCGTAGCTCGAGGACTTTGATCAAGGCGTGCCGCTTTATCCTACCGATCCACGGCTCAAGGCCAATTGTCGCCTTTGGATTGACCATGTAAGTATTCGGCGGTTGATTCCGAGAAGGATTCACATATCCAAAGAGCCAATGCTAACAACTCGATCCAGATCAACACCCGTGTCGTCCCGGCATTCTACGCCCTCCTCCAAGCTCAAAATCCAACAGCGCAAAGCGAAGCAATTGACCGCCTCCACAACACCATCAAATCCCTCGTCCAAGCTGCCGACGAACAAGTACGCTCTCCCCTAACCCTCCATCCTCAAGTCCCACGAAAGCTAACCTCCTTCCAGGGTCCATTCTTCCTCGGCGCAACTCTCTCCCTCGTCGATATCCACCTCGCACCCTTCGCCCTCCGCCTCCCACGTATCCTTGCCTCCCTCTGCAGCTGGCCAATACCATCACCGGGGTCTCGTCTGGCTCGCTGGCTCGAGGCGCTCGAGGATGATACACATGTGCGTGCGACAACGAGTAACAATGAACTGTATACCGAGACGACAGAATTATTGGCTCGCCCTATAGTTGGCGACGGAGGGGTTTGAGGGAAATGCGACGCAAGCTTTGCTGAAATGTTTGTCTCGTATGGGAGTTTGGGCTGGTACACTGAGGCATTATGCTTCTAAGAGGAAATGATAGCAGGTTAAGCGATGATACAAATGAGAAATGGCGTATGAAGAAAGTTTGTATTAATATCAATAACATTGAATGCTCATGGGGTATCCCGTTCCGTCCTTGAATTATCCTGTACAATGCCCCTTGCCGGAGGCTCATCGCAAAATCGTTATCTATCAACAGTCCTTAAACATTCGGATTCTATCAGGTGTCAGGCAGCGGGACGGAACCTTCCCCTCTATGCGATCCCCTATTCCTTCTCCTGAGCTCGTCCACCTTTTCGTTGAGAGTAACCGTTTCGCCCGACAGCCGGGCTTTGACCCTGCCCTCGCCAAGTTCTTCGAGCGTCTTTGCTTCGAGACGCTTGCGACCATCGTCCTCGACCCAGCGCTGGACGTTGGGCAGGTAAGCCCAAGAAAAGATGGCACCGACGGCGGCCACAGAGCCAAATAGGAGGAAAATGAGGCCCTGTCGGGTCTTGCTATCATATGACTGGTTGATGCCGTAAACGACGAGAACAGCCACAATACTGCCTAGTTTTCCGGCAGCCGCAGAAATTCCGTGGCAGGTACATCGGTAGCAGGTCGGGAAAATCTCGGCGGGTATCATGAAGGTCAACGTGTTGGCGCCTGGAGAATGATGTTAGTGTTTGTTCTAGGGAAGACAGCGCAAATCTTGACTCTACTTACCGAAGTTGAACATGAAGTGGCAAATAGCCACAAATACAACCGTAGCAGGTGCTCCCTCCTGTTGGTGAACGCCGTAGTAGACGCAGCCGGTTACGACAAAGAAGAGAGTAAGGACGAGGAACGAGCCCGTGAGCCACAGGCGTCGCGGGATGCGGTTAGCAAGGAGGACAAAGCAAGCACTGCCAGCGATCGATGCGAGCGAAACTGTGAGTAGATACTGCTTCGTTTGCTCGATTAACACGTCGTATATAGTGTTACACGGGTGTGTGGCGTCAGTCGACCAGATTGGCAGTCCCTTCTCCACCCATGAGGGCACGGTCGAGTTGCCTCCTGGCAAAGATGAGTTCCAGCAGGAGAGCTGGTCATTGATAGGAGTTGGTTTCTTCGTCGCCCACATGCCTGACAAAGTGCCCCTGTTATCAAGTGACATACCATAAAAGCTCACATCGAGGAAAAACCATGTTGCCGCAGTCCCGAGGAGGTATGCCCAGTTTCCATCCCGGATGAAGTAGTTGTGAAGGTCCTCCTTTGAGAATTGGAGTGGCATTGCCTGAGGCGAGTTGGACTGGTGCATGGGATTTTGGCCATTCATTTGGTATGAGTTCATGGTATGGGCACCGTTGGGCGGGTTCATCTGGTACGATGTCGTCATATGGTTACCGGCGTTGGAGCGGTTCATAGGGTATCCATTCGGTGTGTTCTGGCTGTGCCCGAAGCCATCTGGAGGTCCTCCATTTGGTACACTTCCATGTGGAGCACCATATATCCTCTGGGTATTCATTAGAGCAACGGCCGGCTTGTTGCGGACCTCGAGACTGTAGATGCCGCAGTCAAACAGGAAGAACCGGAAAATGATGGCGAGCAGAGCCGGGACAGCTCCAGAGCCAATGACGATGCGCCAGATCCCATCCAGTGCCTTTTTGCATTCCTCTTGGTGCAATGTATCGAGACCGCAGCGCATCTCGCGAAGGTTGTGACTCTTCTCGAAGCCAAGTAGAACAAATAGGCCGACGATTTGCGCCAGGGCTTGGCCGACGGGCTGCATCATGAATACGCTTGCGAGCATTTTACCTCTAGATTGAGTGCTCGCCCACTCAGAGGTTATGACTGCGCTTAAAGGGTATTCGGCACCGATGCCTGTGTCACAGAGCTATCAGTCATGACTCTCTATGGTGGTGGGAGAGGTGGGGGGCAACTCACCTATTCCCATTACAAAACGCCACCACACGAAGAGACCAAGGAACGAGAGGTCCTGATAGCCATGACTACTTGTGGCAACGCCAATGGTCGAGACGATTACGAGGACCAGCTCAATACCGTAAAGACGAGTTCGGCCATATCGATCGGCAAGGTAGCCAAACAAGAGTTGACCGATGACAGAGCCAAGCAGTGTGAAGAAGTTGATGAGCAAGCCATACAGGTCACCACCTTCGGGCCAGTAAACGAAAGCGATGGAGGCAAGAATGACGTTGGTGGAAAATAGATTATAACTGGAACAGATGGCGGACAAGCATCAGCATCATTACAATAGGGTGTTGGGCGTTTGCTAAGGCAGGAGAAGACGCACGAGTCTGTCAGGAAGCCTGAAGCGGCGACGCCCCAAATGCGGAGGTTCCAGGAGTTGAGGTCAAGTTCATATCTCAATTGCTGACGATCCTATTTTACGAGGGAATGGGAGTTAGCTTTAATGCCCGTGAGAGGACAGGACAGGGTATCCATCGCCTTTGCTTCGACGGGCGAGCAAGCGCACGGATCGAGACGGATGCGACGGCGATGGCACAAGCACTAAAGGCATTTGCTCACCTGTGCATCTTGAGCTGGCAAGGCTGAGCTGTCGGAACCCAGAAAGCCGCGGTTCGGGCGCATCGAATACCTCGAAAAGATGGACATGATTTGCGACGACGGGGATGCGGCGATGCGACGCGTCGCAGGGTGCACCGGCTCCGAAATTGAATGGCCTGAGCGGAGCTCACAGGCACAGGGCTCAGCGGGAGCTGGCGGCCAAAAGACCGAGACGGGTGTGGGGAGGCGGACAGGAAAGGCCCGGTGAGAAGAATAAATCGACAAGAAGGGTCATGGCCGTACCTCAGCGAGAGCGGGAGGAAGCAGAAAGACAGAGATATGTTGTCGTTAGGATCGAGCAAGGCTGCGCGGGAGTGGTGCGGGAGGCCGGGAGGCCATCGTAGAACAGTGCGGGCGCAGTGGTCCGACGGTGCGCCAGGCGGTAGCCGACTCGCGGTGGCGTCCGGGCAGCTATGGCTGTTGAGCTTGGCTCGCGCCTTGGCTGGTTTGTGTCTAGTGGATGGCCAAGGTGGGCTTGACCTTGGCGGGCACTTGGCTGTGAGGGACGAAATGAGACGTTGGACGATGGCGCGAGGAGGCGAGGAGGCGAGGAGGCGAGAACGAGTGCTGGAAGACGGCGAGGAGCAACAGGCTTAACCGGCTTGACTTGTCAATCTGTCAGGCTGGTGGAGGGTTCCTCTGTACCGTATACAGACTTCAAAGTGTCAATCTGGACAGAGCACAGGGCGTCGGATCGAGGATAGGGTGAATCTCCCGGGGAACCGGCTTGCGCGCGTTCAATAGTTCGGGGTTGCCCTACGAAGTAGGAGGGAGGGGGGATCCTTGGAGAGGTGCAAATCATGCGCTTGGTGTCGATAGCTGGTAGTTTGCATGCTCCGGTACATGCGGATGATGGTCCAGACGTTCTCCGACTTGAACTGTATTGGACCAGGGGAACAAGAGACGGAGGATTTCCGGCCTGTCCAGGCTGCACCACTCCCAGCCAGCTTGGGAACACCTGGAGCTGTTGCAGAGTGCAGATGCAGAGTCCAGAGTGCAGACCAAGGGCCAACTTTTCCAAGGGCCCCCAATTGGCGAAGAAATGTGGCGTCAGGGGATATATCGGTGGGCGCCAGGGAAGCGAAGTGAGCAGGGTCTAAAAATGGTCAATTCGTGTGGGTTCTCACCACTGCGAGACAGTCAACGTCGAAGAGACGGGCACGTGGTGTTGAGCCACCGCGAGAGAGCCAAAGAGCGTGGGGGAGCTGGGCATTACATAATCATCCTGGGGTACCTGCCACACTGCGAAGCCCACACTAGGTTGGTACCTACCTAGGTAGTTGCTGGAGCCGGTAGCGTGACACAAGATGGATGGGAAGGAGTGCTTTCCTTTTTCCAGTTTGGGGTGGAGCGAGCGAGGTACTGCCCTGCATTCCGAAGGCAGGTAGGTGCCTAGGTACTAAGTACCTTCAATGTAGGTCCGGAGTACGGATAAAACAACGCCCAGATCGCAGGTCCCAAGCCCCTCCCACCTCCGCCCTCGGAAGAAAAAGAAATCCACGACGCCGACAAGGAAAACGACATGAGAAAGAGGCGTAGAAGGAAATGCGTCCTACATGCGGTTAACTCCTGTGTCCGTCCGTGTCCTGGTCAATGCCAATCTACAAGACATACCTGTCTCTATGCCCGTGTACCTCAGACTTGCTCGATCCGGAGGGGCACGACACGCCGCGTACAATCAAAACCAACCTTCAACGACACCTCCACCATCCATCCATCCATCCATCCATCCATCCATCCACCACTTGTTGATGACGAAACGAGGCCGCCGGGGCCCAGACAGTCGGGAATTGCAGCGGGAACCTGACCCGAGGAGGCGAAAGCTTCACCTCATCATCAAACGGCAAGCCGCAAAAGCCCCACGCGAGCTAACGCTTCGGAGTTGAAAGGACGCACGCATGCTGCCGGGATTGTCCTCGAACAGAAGAGAGCCAGTAGTTATTAGTGCCCAGCACACCAGCGACTGGCAGCCGCAATGGCAGGCGACAGCAGGCGACAGGCAGGCGACAGCTACCTAACTACGGTAGTACGGATACACAGGTCAAGACGCCAAGCAACCCAAGCAATCTGGGTCCTTCTTAGCCCCGGCACAAGCCTTGCTCGGTCGTGCTGGGGTTAACTGGTCGCTTTGGTAGACGGCCCCCAAGCCCACCCATCAGAGAGCCTCCTGGACCCCCGTGCTCGATGTTCCCGTCTTCAGTGGACCACCAATCGACGACAAGCTTCCCTCCATGTGGCGCCGACCCTTGGTTCTCCGGCTCTGATCCGTTTCTGAACTTTCTGGTCCCTCCTTGTCGCTGGCCGTGTCTTGCGTCTGGGCGACCGGGGCCCAGTTGCTTGTGTGCGCCGCTGCTGCTGGGTGCTGCCCATTGTGTGGCTGTCTGCATCTGCGGGGAGTTTTGATTGACGAGTCGTCCCTCGGACTCGAGTCGAGCGCGCGCGTGCCCCTCGTTCCACCACCATATGGATTTCTCGTCAACGAACACGATGGAAGATGCTTGGCCGCGGCTGGCCTAGCTCACCCGACGACCACCGATACTACGCCCACGACGCTGGCCGCAGCGGCCTGCAGGTCCACGACATTGTCATCCATTGTCATCTTGACATTGGGTCCGGCCTTCCGCCTAGCAGCATCGTGTGAGCGCCCGGGTCTGCCTCTCCAACTGGGAGCTCCATTGCGACCGCGAATCCATCTGGGCCTGTCCGCAGCCGTGGTCATCTCGTTGGGGTAGGTACTGCACTACTGCCCGCATCCAAGTAGACCTACCTACCCATGCCCATCTGCGCCCAAGTGTGTGCTTGTGTCTTGAGAGTGGGCTCTAGGTTGTCTGCAAAAGGCGTGCGTGCGTGTCTCTCGCTCTAGGTGAACGTGAGCTCGTGCTTGAGCTCGAGGCGTGAGAGAAACAAACTTCTGCCGCCCTCTGCGTATTTGCTTTGCATCTTCACCAGTCCTCATCCTCATCTGCCCGTCCTCGTTGCCCAACCCCAAGGGCGGTGCGGAACTCGGCCACGCGCACCTCCATCCCGATGATTCGGATCTTCAAGACGGCGCCAGCACAAACCACCTGCCAGCTTCTCATCGTTGTGACCGTGTCATGACATGTCCCCACCGCTCGGTCAGTCAGCTTGCCCTCGACTGCCACCTGCGACAGCATGTCCTCCTCGGGCTCCTCCTTTACCTCGTCGTCGCTCGGTCGCCCGCCAACGTATGGGCGTACTTACGCCAGTCCAGTTGACTCGACTTGGACCCCGACCTCGGGCATCTCGACCATATCCGCTCCCACAACCGAGGGCTCAGTCACACAAACTTCCACCCTCGACCTCGGCCCTCCCGGCTTCCAAGCAACAATGTACGTTCAACAATCCCGTCTGGCGCCTTCCCGCTTTGTTCAATCTTCTCGGGGTCCCAATTGTTGCTTTACCCTCTCTGACCTTGGTCTCCTCCAGAATTCTCTTCCAGGACACCCCCGACGAGCGTGTCGTCTATCTCGGCCCCTGGGAAGTGGTGGGCTCTGAACAGCGCCGCATCCTTTGGCAGGGCAGCTACCAGAACGAACTCCTCGAGCACTACCGTGAGCCTGCCCTCCATCCTCCTCCTATCATCCCGGCGCATTGGCTAATACTCGACTCCAGTGCCCTCCGACATTCCCTCAGATATCCACCCCCATACCCTCCACTCACGCCATCGCCCCTACTACGACCCCGCGGACATGGAACGGTATCTGACCTTTCAGGAACCCCATCGAATTCGGTATACGACGGACGAAGGCGTCTGTATCCACGACCAGTATATAAAGGTTCGGTACGAATTCACCACGGTCGAAGGCTCTATCCAGTTTCAGGGCGATGTCCGCAGAAAAGACCTCGTCGACTTCTACGACGTGGATGTGATTTGGACCAATGTTCATGGCCGCACTGATAGTTTTGGGAAAGTCAAGGGCATTGGAGCCATCCAACGGCTCAAGCTATGGAGAGACCGATATACGACCTTCCACTCGCTCAGCGTATGGGCCAATAAGACCGACGGCCAGTACCGCGAATACGAGATACACAACTTCGACGGCGAGGTTCGGGGGCGAGACGATCGTGCGAAACAGCTCAAACTCATGGCCCATGGTCGACGCCGCAGCTCGACTGATGACCATCAACACCGCCGTTTCAACCTGGCTCATCGAATCCGTCCTCGGGTGAGGACTGGCAGTTCTTCGGAGCCCAGCCCGTCTCAGCAGTCGCTGGACATACGATACCTGGCCATCCAGTTTACCGAACGCCAAGGTAAATACGTCCCAGGGCATTGCTCCTTCTTATCACAACCAAACCGGTTTCCAGTCAGCTAACCATCACCCCAGCGTATCGGCGGTTCCTAGAGACGTGGCTCTATTGCCACAGTACTGACCGCGAGTTTAACGGCATCCCCTTCCCACCTAACCACTTTGAGCTACCCTCGCCGCAAATAATGCCGGGACACTCTCCAGATCTCCCGGTGTCGGAATGGCAGAACCGCACCCTAGATAGCATCGCAGAGCCCTCGGGCTCAGGCGATGCAGTGGCAACGCCCTGAACAGCCACGCAGCCAGTAGCACCACCAACCCGAGCCACATGCCTGCAGCAGCATGCAGGTGGGGTGACAGCCTTTGCAGGACACACAACGACGCAAGCGACACTCTCGCTTGCAAGACCTGTAGAGTGCCTGGGCCGGTGGGATTTCGGCGCGGTTTGGGGGGGTGACGGCAGATATTGCGGCGGAATGCGCGACCATCAGCAAACCACATGCCACAGCCGTGGCCAGACTGCGGCCAGACTGCCCGGAGCGACACCACCCCCACCTTGACCCCGCGGTGTCAGACCACGGTGTGTCGTCATTCAGCAGCGCACCTCGCCGAGCTCACATATCATGATCATATAACTAGCGCCCATTGCTGGCACAACGGTATCGATGTCAATCCATTGACTCTACTCGTTTCTTCTATTGCCATTGCGGCCATGAAGGTTATCCTCGCCATCAACGCTGGCTCCAGCTCGGTCAAAATCTCCGTCTTCACAGCCGACAAGGATGCATTGCCCCGCCAGATCGCCGACACTCAGATCAGCGGCCTCACTGCCCCGCCCGCCCAGCTAACATATGTCCGCCTCGGCGAGACGCTCATCAAGGCCAAGGAGGTCTCTGATGAGGTCAAAAGCCAGGACGACGCCTTTAATTTGCTGCTCAACACACTCGTCGACGATGACGGCCTGCAAGAGATTCGCTCCAAGGCCGACATCTCCATTGCCTGTCATCGCATTGTTCACGGCGGCGACTACGACAGGTCTCAGATCATAACTCAGGACACATATCATCACCTTGAAGAGCTGAGCGATTTAGCGCCGCTGCACAACGGCGTTGCGCTTGGCATCGTGGACACGTGCATCCGGCTTCTCCCCGACGCTGTCAACGTCGCCTGCTTCGACTCGCAGTTCCATACTACCCTCCCGCCACACATCTACACATATCCCATCAACCCCAAAATTGCAAAGAGCAATCGCTTGCGCAAGTATGGTTTCCACGGCATCAGTTATGCTTTCATTACGCGATCCGTCGCCGAGTTCCTGAACAAGGACGTCGGCTCCCTCAACATCATCGCCCTCCACCTCGGTAGCGGCGCGAGTGCGTGTGCCATCAAGGAAGGCAAGAGCTATGACACTAGCATGGGATTGACTCCGTTGGCGGGTCTCCCCGGTGCCACGCGAAGCGGCAGTGTCGACCCAAGGTAAGTCCAGCTATACCTACTGGTACACCAACCGCAGGTCGTCGGCGAGGCTCCCCCGAGCCATTGACGATAACTCAGAGAAGTCAAAGAAATGTTACTAACCTACCGCGACTTCAGCCTTGTCTTTCACTACGCCAGTGATGTGGGTAAGCTCTCTCCTGCATCAACCAAGCACCTCCACATCTCAGTCGCCGAGGAGATCCTCAACAAGCAAAGCGGCTGGAAAGCCATGACGGGCACCACCAACTTCGGCGTTGTCGCCGCTTCCGACGATCCCGCCTGCCGCCTTGCATTCGACATCTTCGTTGACCGCATCTGCGGCTTCGTTGGCTCGTATTACATCACACTTGGTGGCCGCGTCGATGCCCTGGTCTTCGCTGGCGGCATTGGCGAGCGCAGCGCCAAACTCCGCGCCGCCGTCGTCGATCGTCTCGCCTGTCTCGGCTTCACTCTCGACGAGGCCCGCAACGCCAAACCCGTCACCAGCATCGTCCAGGATCTTGGTGCTGAGGGATCCGAACATGGCATTCTCGTCTGCCAGACTGATGAGCAGCTTGAGATGGCTAGACTGTGCGCTGAGAAGGAGGACTTGTGGGAATAGACACATGTTGCGACTCTAGCATATTTCAGTCGCGAGAATACTAGCCCAGGGAGAGGATAGAGATGGACCTTTTGCTTATAAATACTTACATTCTTGGGGAGCTCAATGTGATCGCGCGGAGGCCGGTGGCCATGTCGTTTACGAGTTGTTCAACCAATCATAACTCAGAAAAACAATAGAAATCAATATTTAAGTAAAGATCAAAGTGGTATCAATTCACACCATGAAGCGCCTCTCTCTCAAAGGCCTTCAGCTATATGTAACCCAGTAAGCAACGAAAAAAATCGATCTTGCTCCAACTTTCGTCAAACCGCAGCTATGTAATTGCAGCGTATCAGTCCAGGGGTATGCCTCAAAACCCAATGCCCTCATCAAGATCACTGTGATTGTGCTCCTTGTCGCGAGACAGGCTCAGGGCCGCCTTCGCCGACGAGGGCACATCAACTCAACAGAAGATGAAAAAAAAAAAGAATCGCCCAACGCCGTGCCTTTTCTCTCCATGGAATATCCCCAAAGGTTTCCTGTCGTCATATATCTAAAAACCAGATGAGATGGAAAATCATGCTAGGCGCCATTTCGTGTACTTTTGACACCGCCCATGTTCATCAAATCCCCATGAAAAAGATAAGCACCGGAAGAAAACGCCTTTCCCTTAGGATTGCCTTTCGTGTATTCGTACATCCCGCAGCCAACAAGATCAGTAGCCGAAAAAGGAAGAAAAAACCATGCTTCGTATGTAAGGGTGTGAGGTGGTGTCGTGTCTGGTAAGACGAGGTTGGTTGCGGTGAGGATGAGGTGGAGTTTTGGCGTGGTCGATGAGTAAGATTAGGATTATCAACTAGGGCGGATTGCGGTTTGGTGATGGATGGTGAGGGGTGACGCGGGATGTAAGTCAGGTGTCAACCAGTTAGAGCCGAAGAAGCTCAGGAACCACCCTCTTGACAGGCCACCGCCATTGCCAGGGCGTCCAGTCCACTGGGGGTCCTGCCAGCGACTGGGCGGTTAAGCAGGGGGAGGTTGAGACCACGCATGTCCCATGCTCCACTAGCAAGACTCGGTGAAGGCTGCGGGGGGGTGGGAAGAGGGTACTGGTTTGTCGTCTCCCAGTGGGATTTGGAGTCCCTGGAAGCAGCTGAGCGACTGGACGCGGAGCTACGCCCCGACGAGGAGTTGCGGCGGGCTTCGGCGAAGGAGGTCTTGTGGCCTCGTTGACTCGAGGATCGCGTCTTCTCTTTGTAGTGTGTCTCCAGGTGTTGCTTCATGTTGTCGGCTCGGGTGAACTTTTTCTGGCAGCCTGGGAAAGTGCAGTGAACAGCTTTCTCAGCGGTGTGGATCTTCGAATGGCGCGAGGCGTGACCCGAGGTAGTAAATGTCTTTTCGCAGCCGTGGCTGTCGCGATAGCGACATGGGTAGCGCTTGCTGGGCCGGTCGGGCATGGGCGATGCGGCGGGTTGGTTGGAGAGGTCATCGTCAAAGGATGCGGAGCGAGAGCTCTCGGCGTAGGCTGCGGGTTTGGCTGAGTGGGCATCGACGCCATACTCGTGGGGGATGGAGTAAACGGATTGATGTCGCGGATAATAGTCAACGTTGGGAGTCAAAGGCGAAACGGGGTCGTTGCTCATTTGGGAGTCGTATGAGTCGGAACGCAGAAGCTCGGGAGTGTTGGGCGAGGAAGCGGCGCTTCCGGAGACGGAGTATTGTTGCGCGAGGGCATGGTTAGAGTGGTAGCTTAGAGATCGTTGGGCCAGGTAGCCGGCACCGTCGTCGTTGAGTAACGAGACCTTTCGGCCTGAAGCGTCTCGAGCTTGCATCGCGAAAAGAGAGGCTGGCGTTTGTGGTTCGAACGAGCTCTGGTCGCGAGATTTGGAGAAACCGGAAGCAGCGGGTTTGAAGGTCTAAGGTAAGGAAGCGAGGTGAGGCGAGCGCGAGGCGGAGTAGAGTCAAGCAAGGTGCCTGGGGGCGACCAGGGGGGGTGGAAGTGACCGGGTACCGAGGCGAAGGCAGGGGGGGCGGGCCACTGGGGAAGCGGGAAGCGGGAGGCTTGGAAGCTGAGAAGCTGGAAAATGAGGACGGGAGACTTTGGAAAGGTCTCGCAACTAGATGTCTCAAAAAAAAATGCTTCTTGGGACGTGATCCGGTTCTTTTTTTTCTTTTTCTTCTTCTTCTTCTTCTTCTTCTCTTTGATGAAATTGAGTCAGGCGCGAGGCTGGTTCAGAACAAAGCACCGACACCGGGTGTGTTTAATTGAAGAACGAGTCTAGCGAGGGGACCAGGGGACCAGTCACCGGGAGTGTTTTCGAAGTTCGCAGTTGCAATCGTAGCCAAAGTCGTGGTATTATTTCGCCAGGTTCGCGAGAACGGCAATGGTGTTGATGGAATGGAAATGAGCACTAGTCGTCAGACGTCGGCGACATATGATCTGACGAGACGTGATGGAACAGTTGTCCGATGGCGCTGGATGAGCAGATGAACAGTCCCAAAAGGGAAAGCAAACGTAAATGGAGGACCGAGGGCGACGAGGCGAGATGGGTGGGAGATTGGGCGATGCGCTCAAGCCAAGCAAGACAATGTACGACGGTTGGGGTCCGAGAGTCCAAGGTCCTTTCAAGGGAGGGAGGGAGGAAATAAGAAAGCCACGAGAGACAAGAGAGAGGAGATGCTCGCAGTGGGGAGGATCAGCAAGAACGATGATCTGAGGAATTGATACGTCTTCAGAAACCAGGGCAAGGCGAAGCTAGGCGAGGCAGGCTGGGCTTGGAGCTTTATTAGGTTTTCGAACCGTCAACCGAAGGCGAAGGGCCAGGGTCGGGGGGTATGGAGACGTATGAACGTGGAGAAGACCATGGGAGTATGTCGAGCAAGACCCGAAAAGTCCACGCACAGAGTCACGGAGTCGCAAAGTCGCAAAGCCACGGGGCCACAGGGGGTAGAGAGAGTGGATAGAGGGGTGTGTGGTAGGAAAGCAAAGAGAAAGAAAAAGAGGCACGGATATCCGTAAAGGCGTATAAGCGGCGGCGGTATGGAGCGAGTTGAACTGTAAGGTAAGGTGTGCGGATAGGTACCTGAGAATGGGGTATGCGCTGGATGGGCTGTGATGTGATGGGGATAAGATGGGACTGGATGGCAAGGACGACGGGCTTTGCACATGCACGCATGGAACCCACAATCGATCGACGGGATCGAGAAAGTCGCGAGAGCGACCTGGGTTCTCTTGCCTCTGGCGTCGGCGGTCGGCCACCCCTGCGCCTGCCCTGGCTTGCCCTTGCCTTGCGAAAATCCCAAGCTCCAAGCTCCCGCTCCCCAGCGTGTGGGAGTGACCGGGGCCAGTTCGACCGGGGTGGAGATGGAGTGGAGATGTAGTGGGTCGGTGTGAGTGGGACAATCTTCCCCCCGCCCCCCCAGGGACATGGATTTATTGACACGACCGACAAGGAAGAGAGAAGGCAAGGAAGGGTCTTTGCTTGAGTTTTGCTTTGCACTCTTGGGGCAAGGCGGGCAAGGGCAGGGGCCCCGCCAAGGGTCCGACCAGGAGACGCAACTGCCTCCAAAAGCGTGCAACCCCTCTTGGCTGCGCAGGCTCCTTGGCTCCGGGCTCAGTACCCTGGCGCCTTCAAGTATCTCCCTTGTACATTGCAGCCTCCGTAGGTCATTGAGTCTACAGTCCGGAGGTTGCACAAGCCCGCGTGTTTACTTCCATCCACATTTTTCGGGGACTCGAACCGGGAACATCGCCAAGTGGACAGGGCAGTAGGGCAGCATCAGGGCAGCATCGGGGCAACCGTGCCAGTTCGCATCCCAAAGGAGCACATAATCATGTCAATCACCAACTTCGCGTCGCTGCGCATTGCATCACAGCCTTGTCCGTCGCACCACCACTGCCCGGCCCCCCAAGTCGTCCCCCGAAATCTTGCTGACACCTCCCTGGCCCAGCTCCGACCGACAACCACCGCAGCCGTCTTCTGTCGCCTGTTGTCGCGAGATTCCCATACATGTTTCAAATTCGCATTTTTCTTCGCACCACTGTTGTTCCAAAATGCCCGTCTCGCTCCAGGGTCCAGTCTTCTCAACTCACCATCTCGTGATAGACGCGACGCCAGTCGGCCGCGGTGTCGCGACTGAGCGCGTCAGCTTACAGATACGGAACGGGACTCCGGTGCCTGGACCCCGACTTCTCACCCGTAATCTCGATCCCTACTCTCCGTCGATGCTGTGGACTGTGTAAACGACTAGTAACCGTCATAGTGACGGATGACGGGGACCACACCAGCCCGGTCAAGGGGGCCAAGAGCCCCAAGACCCCTTTGGCCCTCCTGGTCACACCATGGTGACGTCAAGCTCATGACAACAAGTCGTCAGCCTGGACCCTGACATCCGTTGGCGCAAGGAACCTAGGAACATTCAGCGCTCCGCTATTGCTGTTGATATCAAGCCGGCGCAGGAGGGAGTCAATCATGCAAGCTTCTCCTCGTCAACGTCGCGCTCTAGAAGCCCCCCCCCGGCACTCACTCCAATCTGTGACTCTCCGAGGAGCCGCCCGTTTGCCAAAAGATCCGAACGTCCCATTCGGCAGACACATTGAGGCCTGTCCAAGGGCTCGGAGGCAAGGATAGAGGCGGAGTCGCCGCGGAACCGGGTGATTGATAATTGAGCGTCGATCTCTGTCAGCACGAATTAGGTTTTCCATAAAGGCAAAATTGAAGACCCAACCACGGAGGGCCCAGACTCGAGCCTTGTCAAGAAGTCGCCGTCGTGGCGACAAGCGGGATTGAGCCTCGAAAGCTTAGGCGCCCAAAAGGTTCCCCAGCCCATAGCCTCTGGCTCTTTGTCCTCCATGGGGAAGGCACCGTCCCATCCACCATCCACCATCGGCCGGGTGCGGTTGCGGGCGCCGAGAAGGGGAAACGGTGAGGAGCCAGTCGACCCGCTTAACGTTAGGCGGGGGCCCACCCTTAAGCTCTCCGCCAGACACTACCAGCTACAGAGGACGCTACAGTGGCTACAGAAGGTGGAGGCAGCGGGGGCGGGCAAAGTCCCCTGGGCGTTGACGCTCCAAGGGTCGCTTCCAGGGTCCCTCCAACCCTCAGGTCCCTCAGGTCCGGGACACCCACAGCCAATAATCGGAGAGATCGAGAGGGAAACGAGAAGGTGGGCAGTTTGACCGGCGCCGGCTCCAACACAAGCATTGCTGCACCAGCAGCAGTCATCAAAGGGCGCCAGAACCAACGCCAACACCAGCGCCAGTGTCAGTGCCACCCGTGGAGAAGCGCAGCATTCGGTACTGACTGCATACACACGATAGGAATATGTAATCGATCGCGCTCGCCGGTCGCCGATGGCCGGGGGTCCGAGGCGAAACGAATCCGTCGCGCCTTGATTCCGCCTATGGCTTCGGTTGTTATTTTATTTTTTTTGGCTCTGCTCGTCTGAGCGACGCCATCCCCGAGGCGCGAGGCTCTGTGCTCCTCGTCTAGCCGACGCCATCGACTCCAGCACATCGACAATAACACCTCACATGCGCAGTGGAGAGCACTAAATGGCAAATTTAGAAACTCTATTATATCTCTAGGCTCTCTGTCGCCTCCGCGCCCTGTCTTTTCGGCGCGGAGGAGGCTGCCGGCCCCGACGGACGGACGGTGGTCTGGCGAGTGGCGAGTTGCCTGGCGAGTTACCTTGCGAGTTACTTGGCGGTGACCTTTGGGAAGCAGGGGTCCTTTATGGAACCGTTCTGGCCAACCTCGGTACGTAGCGTATCTGGGCCTATCCTACCGTCCTATCCACACCGGCCGCTGCTAACTGCGTGCCCAAGTGCCTCCAGCGTGCAATTGCTGTGCTAAATTGCTGTGCTACCGACGGACACCACCCAAAGGTCCCCGCCCCGGCCATCCCTGCCCACCGGCCTGGCCAAGACCAACCTTACCCTGACTTTTTTCGATTACCCTGGCCTGACAAAGAACCTTGAGACACACCACACACTGCGGACTGCACCAATGCTAAGGACACGTCCTCAGTGGCCGCGAGGCGCTTTGGGGATGCCATTCTTGCACAACACCATGGCCCGTGGATGGTTTTCTGGCTCATCTCCGCCCGGCCTCCCTTCTATGACGGCACATTGACTCTGCTTTGACTACCAGGATGCCAGCCTAATTAAGCCCTTCCCAGGCCTTGTATTGGACCAAGATCCGGTCAATTTGCTCCGGCCCATACATACCTACCCATACATAGGTACCCATACGTACCCCTCCTCCTATGTCACTGTGTCGTGCACCCAGCCGTGTCGCAGGTTTTCAGGGTCCTACTGTGAGTACGCGTCAATCCCGACTGGTCTGAAGCCACCAGCACGTCAAACGTCACCACATTTGGCCGCCACTTTGGCAACCATCTTAGCCTTTGGTCGCCTTCTTCGCCTTCTTGCCTGTCAAAGCACTCAAGCTCGATGCGGCTTCCTGCAGCGCCCGCAAGATGGCTCCTACCCTCTCCACTCCACCCAAAATGCAACTGAGATGCGCCCATGAACCGAACGTTCCGCAGCAAAATAGGTACGTGGTACGTAACAATAGTGGTAGATGACGACCTGCTGGAGCGGGAACTACTACACCGGGTGGGCATACCTAATAAGCGTTCTGTCGGCAATTCAAATATGGAAAGTACTTTGCCTGCACAGTCCGGAGTAAACTTACTTACGGCTTGCTAACTCCGGGACCGGTCGGGGAATTGGGTAGTGCGAGAGCTTCACTGCGTCATTGCTTGTTTTGCTTGCTTGCTTGCTTGCTTGCTTGCTTGCTTGCTGGTGCCGTTCCCGACAAAATTCGGGCCTCAACGGTGCAGAAACGCTGGGACCAAGGCTAGGCCAATGACCCGAACGGCTTTGCCGCCTAGTCGTATCTTGCATGGGCTTGCCTGGGGCCTGCCTGTGCCATTTCTGGCCATTTCGAGCTGGACTGAACGACGATGGATGGCGTTTCAAAGCTGCCATCTGCAGCGCGGGACAATCTGGAGGGGGGTGAGTGGACTCAAGCCAAGCAGAGTCGACCCTGATCAAGAGGAGCCCCAAGTTTGGACACACAGGTACGTACCTAGACGACGGACAGACCCAGTTTCCAGGATATCGGGGTCTCGGGGTCCCATCATGGCAGCTCTGGGCACGGCAGCATAGAGTCAACGAAGTTCGCTCGGGATCTCAACTTTCGCGGGGGATCGGCTCTCTGCTTGGTGCTGGGCTTAGCTTACATGCCTTGTGGGTACTTCGTCCAGCCTCACGCGCCCCGCCGGTGTGGCTGGTGGGGCATACCCTCTACGCACTAGGTCCCCCCCTTCTATTATCCCCTCTATCCCCTCTCCCCCTCCCCGGTCCGACTTGGAGAAGAGGGTGTTCCTAGCGGGTCGCCAGGTCCCATCGATCTGCCATGTAACAATCACGAAAGGGATCCAAGCAAGGGCAAGACGTACTGTATCGGGGTGCGTCCGAGGGGCTCCCAACATGTGGCCGCCACTTTGCTCAGACAGATGCCGTCAGCCGTCAACCGTCAGCAGAGGATATCACGGCAACTGCACGAGGTCACCCATCCATCACTCACCCTCTAACAATCCTCAACCTTCACGCCATCCGTCCTTGGCATTGATTGTCAGGTACCATCCCCGGGAGCGGTGGCTTGACCGGCCGAGACGGAGTGGACTGATGGACTCTGGATACGGAGATCATCTAACTTGTGCCAACGGCTTGTCAGAGCCTCAACGGAAGTGAGCTTGTCCACGACCAGCATCAACTCTCCATATTCTCATTCGTTGTCACACATCTCGACGCTCCCACCTAACGCTGGGGGTTACACGGCCAGGGTCGAGACCCCTTATTTACGCCATGTCATATGTCACGCCCAAAAGACGTCGTAATTCACTCCCTGCTTCAATCTCAATTATTTGGTCCGAGTTTTCACAAGCTTGTTCTACATAGATATCAAACCCCAAGTCACTCCTTTCCTTGCGTAAACACTGGCCTATAGAAGCTTACCCTTACTCCGGATGAGCGACCCTGCTGTCTTTTCGAACTTCGTTCCATAAAGTGCAAGATACACGACAGAGGGACGTCTGCCAACCAGGGATTCCCCCATACCCTTGTTTCTTTTTTTTTTTTTTTTTTTTTGTATCCCTTGCAAAGCAAGATGAATCTTAATCAAGCCACTGGCTTACTAGTTCCCCGCTTCGCCGCCATGCGTTTCCACGTCATAGCGTTGTCATTGTCTCTCTCTGGCTTTTCGCACATGCTCGTGGAGAGGAAAATTTATTAGAGTTGCGTTGGGACATGCCCAATAACGTTTTGCCCCAAAGCAAGTCATACCAAGAACATTGTCTCCGGTTTATATCCTCGGGGTCTGGTCTCAGCTCAAGCAATGCCTGCATTGTGGCGATTCACTCGGAACGAATAACAGCCGCAGGTCATAGCTTAACAATCATGTCGTGGATGAGCACGTGGATCGTCCAATACCCAGTATCCCTTCATGTCATCGGATCTACGACCAAACTACTTCCTCTTTGGTGCAAAGAACGGGCAGATATTACCATCAGCGGTACGGGCCCTGCTCAGGGCGATCGGATCAAGATGGCCAAGAGTAAGCATCGAGATGCAAAAGCAAAGCTGCATTTGTTGGGCGTTCATTGCCGCCAGGATTCCGCACTCCCTAGCAAACAACGCATATCTATGGAGTATTATTCCAGCTACTCCCAATAACCCAAAGCCACAGTCGCGCCACAGTCTTCGCGCCTATTTAGCGCGCTGGCTGAGTTATGATGTAGCGTCCTCGAATCCCGATGATCGATGCCTCTGAATCATTCATTCCCTTCTGGCGGTGAAAGTGCTCTGGGCAAGGCAAAAATATCCACACTGAACCCATAATGCTGGTGTTGGTACTAGATTTCCCTTTTAGAGCACGTCGGTCGTATACGCCGGCTTTACGGCCCGTGACGCTTCGATATGTGCATTTGTCACGTTGCCATAATCCGTGCTAGAGTTCGGACAGATTCTTGGCAGATTAAAAACGTACGAGCATGAATTACCACTGGTATTTACATCATCCTACCCGGCCATATTGGTTTATGCATGCATTACAGTCTCGTGGTTGTTCATGGGACGAATGTAAGACAGTTGCCCCTCATTATGGGGTGGATGTTTATCTCCAGTCACGCCGAACCATCCTACCCTACAGGATCACCGTTCCGGACCGGGGACGAAGCATGCTAAAGACCAAGGATATGGCAGATCTTGGCAAGTTGTGGTTAACTTATCCATTGTGCCTGAGATCTAACATCTGCAACTATATCTCGTGATGTCACATTGATCCTCCCTCTCACACGATCAGCAACTGTCTAACGGCAAGGGTCTAGGATTTGCGAGTTGATTGTATAGGTATACCCCTGACATGTCTTGCAATAAAAAAGCAACTACAACGCCACCCACGTGTCAACGAAGTTTATCATGATGATTGTTTCTGTTTTACCAAGTACACTGTAAAATAGTTGCCCTACCAAGTCACTCGGAATAGTCAACTTATATTGTTTCCCTGAACGCCTTGTTCGCCTGCAACACTTCCCGGCCCATGGATCTCTCGTCTCAGGTGATTCTTGCCTCAGTATAACCTGTGACCATTAATATCGTCACAATATTTCCTCGGATGATGGTGTTCCGCTCCCGTTGTCTCCCAGTAATCTATTCTCGCATCTCCTAGCAATCCTCATGACTTGCGCGCCGCTGGAGGTCCCATCTTCGTTGTTCCGGTGTCGACACGTTTAGCTGATGGCAGGCCCGGTACCTTGAAGCCGCTGGATGAACCACCAGCCTGAGTGAAAGTACCGCCTTTGAACCATCGGTCTTCCTCAATCTTTCGCTTCTTACTGAGTTCGGCCTGCATCTTGGGGTCGACGAGTTCGAGGCCTTGGACGGGTGTGAAAGCGAGAGACGAGGCTGTACCGCCCGTGGCCGAGCCGACCGTGCTACCTACACCCGAGGCCCTCAAGCCTTTACCGCGCAGGTCGATGCCGGCCGACTGGCCGAAGCCACCGATAGACGAAGCCGCACCGCCCACAGTGCTGGCACCGCCCCAGCCCTTGTTCTTGGCGCTGAGTTTCGCTCGCGTTCGCTGATCAACCTGGATGCCGCGGATCCGGCCGTCGTTGGACTGTCCGATCATTCCCATGCCCATCGTTGATTCGCCCGTGCCGTACCCAACCTCCTTCTCTTCCTTGCCAAACGTCATCCTGTTCTGGGCTTTCCTTAGGTCTGTCATGGCGAGAGCCTCCTTCGCTTTGCGGGCACGTCGTCCACCTCGCTTTCGGGAGAGTTTGTCGTCTGGCACTGGCAGTGCTCGCTTTCCCTTGTTTGGCGGCGGCTCCGTGAGCTTCTCGAGTCGCTCCAGGCAGGCAGATTTCAGATCCTCTCCCGTAGACCCGTCGGCGCTTGAGTGTATGCGATCGACTCGGGCGGCTAGCACGAGCTTGGCTGAGACGATTCTCATGGCCTGCTTCTTGAGATCGTTGGGGATACCACGGATCATCTCCGAGTTGTAGAGATATCCTTGCTGCCGGATACCAATGTTTGTTGCTAGTCCAGACTGCTTCTTCTTGGAACCCCATGATGGAATATTGCAGGCTGGTGTCTTGGACAGACCAGTGAGTCCACCGGCGGCGTTGAGGAGCTGCGCGGCGGTAAGAGAGCCGATGAGGGCTGTCAGATTAGGTGCAAAGATATTCATACGCGACTGGACGTATTCCGTCAGAGTCTGTTTCGCCTTGTGGAGCGAGATGACCATGTGACAGGCCTGGACAACCCGCTGCATCTCCTCAGCCGTCATCTCATGGCCCTTTGACGTCGTCGCCTCCACAGTGACGATCATGAGAGACGGGCCGTCTAGCACAGACTTCAAGCTTGTCCCCAAAGGGTTGTCTGTTGAGGTCTGAAGGGCCTTGATACTGTCCGAGTCCAGGGGACCGTTTCCGAGAATGGCCACTACCTTAGCATACTCCAGGGGAGTCGTCACGAGTCTTTCCAGCTCCGGGAATCGGGTTGAGTAGTGGTCGCGGATGAATTTGTGCACCAAGACTACCTCGCCATCGATCATGGTGGAGAGACCGTTGGACTGCGTGAGGAGGTGGTACTCGGGATGATCCTCGATGTTTCCGACGTTCGTGCTCTGCGTCGCGGCTTGTGATCGATAGTGTGTAATTTTCTGTAGCGTCCGAACCAACACGTCAGGGCTATCCCTCAAAAGAACAGATGTAAACGAATCGTCCATCAAGACGCGGCCAGGGGAAGTACTAACCTCGAGGACAGGCTCCATTGTCTGCATCAGGCTTGCGACACTGCGCACGTCCTTAACTGCGCCGAGCTGCATCTTCTCGATCTTTGCCTTTGTAGCCTCCGCATCTTCGACGTCGTTAAGACCGTTTTCTGGCTTGCTATCAAGTCGGTCGTCCTCGTCCGCGGCGTCGCCGTCTACTTCCATGGCGTCGCGGTCGCGGTCGCCGTTGGACTCGTCCTCGTGGATAAGGCCATTGTTGTTTTCGACATCCTCGGCCTCATCGCCGGAGCTTCCGAAGTCATTAAGCAAGTCGTCCGCGACAGTCGTCATGTTGGTGGCAGATGGCTGATTAAGGTGATGAAAGGAATGTGGTTCGCGACAGGACGTGCCTGGGCGCAAGGGTTACAAATATTTGCCAGGCTGCAAGGCTGAGCAGACGCCACACTAGAAGGCCCGTGCGCCACAAACACAATCTTATCGACGATAGTCAGCCACTTGCCCAATTTTTTGAGCCTTGTTGATGTCGCGTCTGCTCGCTTCCACTTCATCAACCACAGAAACGTCAGATCAACCCCATCCATCACCTCTCACCACTTCCATCTTCGTATCTCTGCAAAGAGCACTCGTCGCGCAAGATGGAGTCGTCGAGGGGCCCCCCGAGGGTCAAGAACAAGGCCGCCGCGCCCGTTCAGATCAGCGCCGAACAGCTACTCCGCGAAGCCGTCGACCGACAGGAAGTTGATCTCCAGCCCCCGACCCAGCGGTTTGCCGATCTCGAGGAGCTCCATGAGTACCAGGGCAGGAAGCGCAAGGAGTTTGAGGACTATGTGCGACGAAACCGGGTCAACCTCAACAATTGGATGCGCTATGCGGGATGGGAGCTGGAACAAAAGGAGTTTGCGCGTGCGCGATCCGTCTTCGAGCGCGCACTCGATGTGCATC
Source organism: Ilyonectria robusta (assembly GCF_021365365.1). Taxonomy (NCBI): domain Eukaryota; kingdom Fungi; phylum Ascomycota; class Sordariomycetes; order Hypocreales; family Nectriaceae; genus Ilyonectria; species Ilyonectria robusta. Next base: position 287,802 of record NW_025764436.1, on the reverse strand, counting down.
CCAACTCGGTTCCACTCTGGATTCGATACATCGAGTCGGAGATGAAGGCGAGAAACATCAATCATGCCCGGAACTTGCTCGATCGTGCCGTCACGCGCCAGCCGCGAGTCGACAAGCTATGGTATAAATACGTCTACATGGAGGAGATGCTCGGCAACGTCCCCGGAACCCGACAAGTCTTCGATCGTTGGATGCAGTGGCAGCCAGATGAGGCGGCATGGAGCTCATACATCAAGCTCGAGAAGCGATATGGCGAGTTCGACCGGGCCCGTGACATCTTCCGGACCTTCACTATGATTCACCCAGAGCCCCGGAACTGGATCAAGTGGGCCAAATTCGAGGAGGAGTACGGTACCAGCGACCTCGTTCGGGAAGTTTTCGGGACCGCAGTGGAGGCTTTGGGCGATGAATTTGTTGATGAGAAGCTGTTCATCGCGTACGCCCGTTTCGAGGCTAAACTGAAGGAGTACGAGCGATCCAGGGCGATTTACAAGTATGCCCTCGATCGCCTACCGCGATCCAAGTCAATGATCCTCCATAAGGCCTACACGACATTCGAGAAGCAGTTTGGTGACAAAGACGGCGTTGAAGATGTCATTCTGTCGAAGAGGAGAGTGTACTACGAGGACCAGGTCCGAGAGAACCCCAAGAACTACGATGCTTGGTTTGACTACGCCAAGCTAGAGGAGTCGTCCCAGGATGTTGATCGCATCCGGGATGTCTACGAGAGGGCCGTTGCCCAAGTCCCACCGACGCAGGAAAAGCGTCACTGGCGACGGTACATCTACCTCTGGGTTTTCTACGCCATCTGGGAGGAGATGGAGGGACGAGATGTGGAGCGGACGCGACAGATTTACAACACTTGCTTGGGCTTAATCCCCCACAAAAAGTTTACCTTTGCCAAAATCTGGCTCATGGCGGCGCAGTTTGAGATGCGGCAAGGCGAGCTCACGGCCGCGAGGAAGCTTCTCGGCCGGGCCATTGGCATGTGCCCGAAGGACAAGATCTTTAACGGCTACGTCGACTTGGAGCGCAGGCTCTTCGAGTTTGTACGGTGTCGCACATTGTACGAGAAGCATATCGAGTACAACCCGGCCAACTGCCAGACGTGGATCAAGTTCGCGGAGCTGGAGCGCGGCCTCGACGACCTGGAGCGCACGCGGGCCATTTTCGAGCTCGCGGTACAGCAGGTGCAGCTTGACATGCCGGAGCTGTTGTGGAAGGCATACATCGATTTCGAGGAAGAGGAGGGCGAGTATGAGCGAACACGCGAGCTCTATGAACGGCTGCTGGAGAAGACGGACCATGTTAAGGTCTGGATCAGCTATGCGCACTTTGAGCTCAACATCCCCGAGGACGATGAGGATGAGGAGGCGGAGGAGGAGCAGCCGGTCAGTGAGGAGGCCAAGGCGCGAGCGCGCGAGGTGTTTGAGCGGGCGCACAAGAGCATGCGCGACAAGGACCTGAAGGACGAACGCGTGTCGCTGCTCAACGCGTGGTTGTCGTTTGAGCGGACGCACGGCGGTGAGGAGGATATCGAGTCGGTGCAGAAGCAGATGCCGCGCAAGACGAAGCGTCGGCGCCGGCTTGACGACGATTCGTGGGAGGAGTACATCGATTATATCTTCCCGGCCGACGACCAGCAGGCCACGAATCTGTCCAATGTCATGGCTCTCGCGCAGAAGTGGAAGCAGCAGACAGGCGGCGACCTGTCGGGCGCATGAGATGGTTTCGGGGTGCCGTCTTCGGCTCCGGCCCGGCCTCGTCCCGTCCCGTCGTCTCTTTGTCATCACGCGGTTCCGTTGCTCTCTCCTCCGATGGGCGACTTGGCCATCTTCTCAGTCCCGTCTTCCAGTGGCCCAGAGCCTGTTCTGCTATCTGCGTACATAATAGATATCCACGCAATCCACCCATGCAAACATTTATTTCTTACATGCACCCAAATGTGGCCTCCTGCACGAACGCCGCGCTCCTGCATGCCGTATAACCACCATGAGCGAGCACCCAGCGCTTCAAGATGGTATCGGCACCCGCCAACTGGAAGCCGTCGTCCACTCGTCCATGTGGAGTTGCGTGTTACTGGCCTTCCCATGCGGGCGTGCGTGCGGCTGAGGTCACCTCTGCCAAGGCGGCCAACGCCCAACGCCAGGGATTCGGCATGACATCATCATGATCGCCCGGCTGATGACGGCACGCATCGACACCAAACCAAATCCTCTAAATATCTAGCCCCAAATACCTCCCATGCCTAGCCACCCTCCCCTTTGGTGCGACAACCAAGGAATACAGCCTCACGCCTGACGAGACCGTCGCCTGGTCAGACGCCCACACTAAAGCAGCCGGAGCGAGGCGTACCCTTGCGTGTCTGTCTGCACGTCACCACAAAGAGGTATCATTCCTTGCTTGTGTTTGCGTATTTTTCGTCTGTTTCAACTAGGTGGGATTTGGACTTTGGTCTGCACAATGGTCTGGTACATGTATGCACATTAACTACACAAGCAGTACGGGGACGGCAAGGTACCGCAGCCAACGCATCACACTAGCAACAGAGGATGGCTGTAACCAAGTCTGGAGCCATCTAGAACATCGTAATATGTCGTTATTCGTCGTTTGCCTTGATTCTAGCCAAAATATTCCACCCGAAATAGTTAAGAAAGTAAAAAGAAATAAGTGCCAACCTAGCCGAATAAGCCAGCCAGCCACCCACAGAAGAGAGTCTCCTTTACAACGTGGCACCTTATCTTACCTTGTCTCAACCGGTTTCCGCGCTTTCAGTAACACCCCACCCAATCGTAGTCGTCATTTCTGATTCCACAAAGCCGTGCTTCCCGAGCCCGGGCAGGCCACGCTTGCATATTCATCATCATGCATGCCATAACACCCAGATCACTTCCATCGTGATCCTCGTACACCGCTCACGATCTAGCTCCACTCACACCCATCGCGCAATCTGCCCGTGGGATCGCTGTGACATCTTCTCTGTCACGAAGCTGCGTTACGCCGCTGCTAGTCTCCTAGGAGGGTGGGTTCATCGCCATTTCTGGAGGTGAGAACCGTTATTGGTTCAGCGTCGCCCATGATCTGCACAATTGCCCGAAATTAGTGTCCATTCTTGATGCACTTGTTGAAATGTGATGTGAAAGGTGAAAGGAAGAAAGCATCTCTGCTCGTTCTATCTGAGGCAGGGGAGTTCGCCATCAAGGGATTCCACACAGCACAGCAAGTCGTCTCGTTTTGAGGTTCCTTATTCCTGAGATGACCATTTCCTGCCTCTGTTCCTTTCCTCTTAACGCCACCGAACAGGGGCCAAGCAGTCTCAGAGCTCAGTTCATGTCGTCATAAGTCGTAATGTTGAGGTGTATAGAAAGGCGGAGGGAAGGCTCAACCGCCACGAGAGTGGTGCGAGGCGGTGATGTGAGACAGTGGTCCGAGTCAAGCGGCTTCAGCAACATGCCGAAGGGCCGGAACGCCACTACCACCCGCCTCCAAGAGGAGGGGCGGGTAGAGGGCCGCCACTATAGGGATTGCCCCTTGAGTAGCGAGGGTCCAACTCGATATCCGAGTCATATCCGCCGCCTCGTGGCCGGGATGAAGGTCCCCAGCTGTCCGCTCGTCGTGTGCCATCGACAGACTGGTGCCGGCGCTTCTTCACACGCTTCTCATGTCGACGGGCCTTCTCGGCTTGGAATTCCTTGCACTCGTGTGTCAAGTGCTTGGCCTCTTTGAGCTCTGAGACAGCCCCCTTTATTCCCATAGCGGCAATACCAACCGATGCAGCATCTTGCATGATGGCCTTGGTTTTGAGCTTCCTGGCCTCAGCAGGGCTGAGACGCCCCTCATTGACAGCCTTTTGCCTTGCGCTCCTCTTCTCCATACTCTGATAGACTTCATGTGCTGCGTGGATGGTGGCTACGGCCGCGAGGCCAGTTGTGAGAATTTGCTTACCTTTCATTTTCTTCGCTCTCTTCTCATCTTCTGAGGAGTCCCCCAGATCAGATTCAGATCCGTAGTCAGACCGTCCACCCCTCCTATCTGAACGGTTTCCGTGCTTGCTACGGTACGACCGTTCATCATCGTAGTAGTCCCGGGCGCTGCCATGTCGGCGGTCGCTATCGTGGGCGTCGTCCTCATGTCGGCGAGACCGGTGTGAGCCACGGTCGCTAAAGTCGTCTTGGTCGCGGCGATGATACTCGTCAGCAGCACCCGCAGCACCGGCGCCAAGGCCGAGCTTCGCAAGGCTGTTGCGGGCCTTGTCAACAACACTGCGGCTTCGACTACGGCTTCGACGACGGCGTCGCTCCGGAGAGGGACTGTAGGAGTCGTCACGGCCACGGCGGCTGCGGCTCCGGGATCGTGAGCGATCCATGGCCTTCTTAGCACCAAGGACACCCAGAGCACCGGTTAGGGCAGCAATGGCGCCGCTACCGCTACCGCCTCCGCCTTGAGACTTGGATCGAGCCCTCGAACGGGAACGACTGCGTCCCGTCAACTTGTCTTCCTCGATCTCATTCTTGGAACCGTTGATCAAACGGTTGCCGACCAAACCACCAATTACCGACTCGGCCAGACCCAACTTGCCGTGTTTGTCGTCAGTAGCCGCATCGACGGTGGCAGCACCAGCAGCGGCAGTCAGAATTCGCTTCGTCTTCTCACCTTTCCAGCCGCCGGGCTCCTTGGAGACGCGGAAAGCCTCGGTGGCACCAGCTAAGAGCGAGGCCATGGCTGCCTTCTGGATCTTGTTGCTACCGCCTTGGGAGCGGGATCGGTCACTGGAAGGGCTGCCTCCTCGGCGGCTCCTGGTGTCGGATCTGTGGTCATCGCCACCACCGGTGAGAGTCTTGACAGCAGCACCCAGACCGGTTGCAGCCAGGGCACTCTCGAGGAAGTTCTTGTGGCCCTTTCTCTCCTTGGGACCTTCGTCCTCGTCTGAGTAGTACTCGTTGATATGGCCGTCTCGGCCGCGGTGCAGGATGTAGTTGGCCTTCTGGTCCTTCTTAGCCTGCTGTTTGGTGTAGAACTCGGCACCTTGGTAGGCGGCTAGCGCACCAACACCAGCGAGAGCAATAGAGGAGAGAGGGTTGCGCTGAACTTCGGTGCCATCCTCCTTGGCCTCGTGGCGGTCGAAAAGCTCCTTACCTCCGGCAAGGAGGGCGGCTCCAGCAACGGCGGCGATAATCTTTTCCTGCTTGGACATGCCCTTGGACTTGGACTTGCGCTCATCGTCGTCGTAGTATGTGCTACCGGGGCTTCGGCGGGAACGCCGATCATATTCACGGTCGTAGCGGGAGTCGTAGCCGCGGCGTTGTTCGTACTCTTCCTCATAGTAGCGGGGCTCTGCGGGCCGGGCGTGGCGGAGATCACGGCCGACGGGAGGAGGGAAATCCCGATGGACCTCCTCAACTGACAGTTCGCTGTCCTCGCGGGCCCGAGGAACGATCTCGCGGGTGGTGTGCACCTTGGTGTAAGACTCACGGGAGTCGCGGGGGTCGCGTTCGTCCCTACGCTCCTCTCGCACGTAGCGGCGGGAGTATTCCCGCTCGTACGGGTCGTAGCTCGCCATAGGCAGGGCTGGGGGAGTAAACGGGGGTAAAGTTGGTGTGTAGAGGCGGATGTATTTCTCTCAGCGGTGGTTGTGGTAGTGTTCTGGGGTTGACTCCAATCGATGCGAGAGGAGTTGCACAAGTGCCTGGTAGGTGTAGATTGTTTGCAAGGTGTAAAAATGATGAGAGACGAGAAGCGAGAGGGGGGAACCACTAGAAGAAGAACCGAATGCAGGACCAGGAAACAGGGTCTACCAGTCGGTATTGGAAGGACCAAGGCAAAGTGGGCAGTGGGCAGTGGGCTGAGTGACTGAGTGACCAAGCGGGAAGGGGAAGTGGATGGCAATGGGCATCAAGTCAAGAGATGCATGCACGGAAGGCAGCAATCGAGGCGGCCACTTCCCTGCTAGCTCGCACTGGTCGTCGCGGAAAGTACCTCTGTACAAGTTCGACACTGCATGGAAGGTACCTGCCAACTAGCTCCACTGCTGTACGGTACATGACGCAAACTGCCCCCCGGTACCTCAAGCGACTTGGGCGGGCCCAACGACGTAATGATGAGAGCGGGGAGGCAAATCGACAGCACTGACGCTATCGATGGGACCAGGGTCAGGGGTCAAGGGTCAGGCTGTCACGGTTCCCACTGCCACGGCACTCACCCAAGTTCCAGTGGGCTCCAGCGCATTTCACAGACAAGACTGCCTTTTGGATACGAACTTGCGCGGTAGATGCCCAACTACCAGCATCCAACTGAAAATCTGTACTCCATGCTGCCTTGTAGACTCCTAAAATAACCGCAACCACTAAGTTACAAACTCTCGGAGCAGAACCCTGACTTACCTAACTCGTCGTAGCCATCTGTTTTGCTTGACTTTGAGGTGAAATCGAAAAGGGAGTTAAATAAACACGACGGCTATGCGCCATTCTACACAGGCGAACGCCAACCTGGTGCTCCTTGGGTACTTACAAGGCACTCGGTCCCGATACGTTTCCACTGGGAAATGTTCCATCGTAACACACAGCCGCATTCCCTTTTTCCCCGGGCAAATTCAACTTCCCCCGCCGAGCAGCTGCGCCACACTCCAAGAAGTCCCAAGACCTTCTAAAGCTGCCGGTAACTCCGAACATCAGTTTCAATCACGTTATTGGCAAACTGTGGTGCATTGGCTCGCCTCTGGTCTAGTCGCCCGTTCGTTACCTTTATATCCCGCGGGCGATTCTAGAAACATAGTGGGTTCCTGTGGGGAGGAAATTGTCCAAAGCTAGGGTTGCCCTGTGGCGTGTGTTCCCTGCTGCTTGGTAACAACCAAGGCTGGTCCTTGTTTGCGAGGTGGACGAGGTGGAACTCTTTCAAGCCGCTTGCGCTGTGCAAACGAGGCACCGATTGAGGTACTACGATGAGTTGTCTCCCTGTTGTACGGCCTGTCCATGCGGTGCTGCGTGAGGCTCTGTTGGCGTTGACCCTCAGTCATCAGGTCAGTCATTCTTTGTCATTCTCTCATTCTCCCCAACAAACTTCTTAGTATGAAGCATCCATCCATCCATTTGACAAGAGTAAAAACCACAGCTGTGTACTATTCCCCGTGGCGCCCACAGCTGTGTTGGTCAAGAAGGGAGGGAGGTGAGGCCTCTGAGACGCTGCGTCACCTCGCTCTCGGTAAGACCAAAGGGCTCTCCCTGCAGTCTGCCAGTCTCGCCTCATCTAGTACAGTAGAGGCAATCAGACAGTCTGGGCGTTCTTTTCTCCCCGTGGGTGTGTGAGCAAGATCCATTTTCTCAACCCCAAAACCACGGGGGGTGTGACCCTGGTTCATGACCCCAGCCACACCATCCCTCCATCCCAAAGCGCTTTGGTCACAAGCCCCAGTCAGCCACAGCCAGGCAATCTGCACGCCCCGCCCGGTGACGCCCGGTTTGGCGATGATGTCACCGAATCACCCCGCGGCCCAGTTCGCCTCATTCCCCCGCGCTCTGGATTCTGCGCTTCACTGTCAACTCGGGCGATCCGACCACCACCACGTTCCTCGATCCCGGTGAAGCCATGACTATAGATAGCAGCCAGTATTTCGTGCATGTGCCAAATTGATAGCATCTCCGCGCAGGTCTCCGCCGGCTCTAGGTTGAAGCCGGCTCTGGCCCTATTGGTCGCAACAGTGTCATGAGTCTCAACGGTTGCGCCAGAACCATGTTTGGCTTCTCCCGTGCGCTGTCCCAGCTAAGGGGACCGTTTTCTATCTTTCAAACTTTGTTTTGTCGTCCACATTCAGCCACTGCCGTCCAGGACCCTGGATCTAAAGCCCTTCATGTCCGTTAAATTCTAGTGGGAGGGCGACTATCCATGACACACCAAGCTTGTAGGCTGCGAGAATGACCCAAACGTGCAATTATGAAAAGCTACCCAGCGCAACCAACAGACGAATTCCAAACACACACAGTTTAATAAATCCATACACACCGCAATCCCACTGTGCATTTCTTGGTGGCCAGCGTCATGTTATCCAAAGTTACCCAAATTTACCCTACATACCCCTCCAACGAACGACGACCCCGCCATACCCCGCAACACCGACCACAGTCTGCGGTCCCAACAAGCAAAATATGCATTCGCCTTTGTAAAACTCAACTTTGGCAGAATTCCTGAGCATGCGCGACCAAGTGAAGAGAAATTGATATTTGAGGGTCACTCGCCATCCCTCAAGTCGCATAAACCCTTCGTACACACAAGTCCAACATCAACCCCTCACGTTTGAACCCACCCATGATGAGCTAGCATTTGCATTAGCGAGCCCTAACAAAAGCATCGTGGAGGGGAGTTTTCCCGTCCGCACCTCACAGAACCCGCCCAGGTGACCTGTGGACGAGTCGAGGAGCGAAGGGGTTTGTTCGACTTTTTAGTATTTTTCTCTGGCAACTATCTTACATTGTCAAAATCAAGAAACACCTGTTAAGTTTGGAGAGGCCCGTCTAACATCAAAAAATCCTTGAGAAAAGCAAACCGCCCCGTAGAACCCCTCAGAAATGCAGTCCAAGAAAGATCCGTGTCGTGGCTCAATAACATGCATGTGCTTTTTTCGTCCCTGTCTTTTCTTTCTGTCTCTTCCTCCACCGTTCCCTGCTCCACAGTCCGACGTCGCTCGTGGAGGAGTCTTTTCCTTCGACTCCACTGGACGTCATCCACAGAATTCCTTGGTCCTGCCATGAGGTCCCCGAGACTGGCCCAATGGCCTCTCTAAGAAAAAAAAAAACTGTACGGCTTTCCAACAGGGCGCTGGTAGAGACCGCACGTCTCGCCAATGTTGCCCAGATTCCGCCCTGAAAAGCCAATATGTCAAGGATTGAGCCAACGGTACCCCCAGTCCCACCGCCAGTTTCTGTGAGCAGTCCATCCCTTCGATCCTTCGGGCCAGGCAAAGCAGGATATCGTCGTAGATGGGTATTCATCGTTCCTTCGCTCTCCAGCTTCCGTCGATTTGGTCATCCACCTGGAAAACGCATGTGGCCTCATCGTATATCATGGTCCTTGTCTTCCGTACCTGTCGACATCCGGTCACGGATAACTCCTTTCCAGCCCCCTGATCCTGATATCCCCCCGTTCAAAGCAATGCAGCAGTCCGATCCATCTGCGCTTGCAACATCCTCGTGCACATTCGAGTGCAGAAACCTTCAAATTCCCATACATTCATTCTCTCGAAAATCGTGAACCAAGAAATGCGACCGCAACTAATACAACGCCGTCGCTCATGGCGTTATCGTAGCCGAGGGCGCGTCATGCCCTGAACACCATATGAATCGGATCCGGGACGTCCATATTCCCTAGATCCCGTCTAAAAGAGACAACAACCCGCTCCTGTCGATGAGGCGAGCAAGCCTGTGACCTATTGTAGCCTGGTATGTCGCGACAAGATCAACCACTTACCCAAGCCTCACCACCGTAGGTGCCACCCCCATTTCTGAGGCTAGCTTACGAGTGGGTGACTCAGTGCCCCTCGGCGCGCACACCGTTGGTTAGGGGAACCTCGACGTGGCCATTCGTCAACTCCGAGGATGCACTCTTACCTCCAGTCTCAATCGCTGGGATAACGCCAGATGGTGAGAAATCCGGAACTTCGGCAGAGAGCTGGGTAGTACTATTGCCATTGACTAGCCCATTAACAGCGGGCGCCACCTGGGCACCATCGACGTACTGCTGGAAGGAAGGGTCGTTGGGGTAGGCACCGTATGGCACTCCGTTGAACTGGTTGCCAAATGCATATGCCCGGTTCTTGTAGGTCAAATGCGCGGGGCCGTGGTTGCGAGCCAGCTCATCCCGGTCCTCCATGGGCAGGACGAACTTCTGCCAGTCCTCGCGACGACGCAGGCGCTCGCAGTCATCCTCGCCAACAATGTACTCGACATCAATTGACTCCTCACATACGGCACGGATAAGTCCCAGATCGGGGGACAGGTCTCGCATTCGCTTGAAGGCGGAAATGAAGTGCAGAGGGACGAAACCCTGCGAATCCATGCGTGCTCGGAGATACATGTCCTTGCAGAGGTTCTCAATGGAGAAGTAGTACTCGATTTGGCTCTTCAGCATAGGAACAACCATGTTGTCCCAATAAGGGTGAGGCTGGAAGGGCATACCCGCCATAGGAGGGATCGAGTAGTCGTAGGGACTGAACTGAGCTTGGACAGCAGGCATCCGCGTCTGGCCGTTAGGCAGAGACATGCGATGGTAGTTTCCAGCGCCATTGCGGCCGCCCCGACCTCGCTGAGCGGGAGGCATGAACGTTTGGCCATGAGCACCCTGGCGAAGAGGGGGGCTATAAGGGCCCTGAGCCCGGGGAGCAGCTTGGCTGCCGAATCCGACGGTTCCATTGACCGAGGCTGAGTGTTGATGTTGCGACTGGCCATTGACGGGGTGACCACGTCCACGGTAGCCGCCTCGTCCTCTCTCACCACGACCCTCTGGCCGAGAAGCTTGGGCGTTCTCCTACAGGATCAAAACGTGTTAGTGAGGGCCTATACACAGCGTAGACAAGGGACACATGTGCATAATAAAATTGTGCGACTTGGGAAGAAATTAGGGCATGCCACTTACGGTTGACTGGGTCGTCGAGTCCTTGACCTTGTCGGCATTCGCAGGAGCCTTCTTCTGGCCATTGGCGGCATCAAGCGATCCGCGCTTGGCAGAAGGGGGTTGGGCTGAGGCGCCGTTGATGCCGTTGACCTCTCGCGGCTTGGTCTCGCTGGCCTTGTTCAAGGGAGCAACCAGGGCCTTGTCAGTGACGCCATTCGTAGCCGACCGGGCACCAGCCTCGCGGCTGCTTCGGGCACCACCCCGGGGTTTGGAGCTGCGCATCTGAGGAAGCTGGGTCTCGAAGCTGACGGTAGGAACGTAGTCGTAGGTCACCCACTTCTCCTTCTGTCGCGACTTGCCCTGAGCGTCATCTTGAGAATCCTTGTCGGATTGGCTGGATCGCTCGACAGGCTTCTTCTTGTCGTCCTTGACTTCCTTGATGGCAGTCTCCGGAGTAGGCCATAAAGCGGCGTCATTAACCGATGGGGGCACATCCTTGCCATCCTTCTCCGACGCCCTGGAACCACGGGGTCCATTCCGCTCAGGGCGAGCAGCATCCACAGCCTTGCGCTGGGGCTTGACACCGTTGGTAATGGGGCCGTTCTGAGAAATAACCTCTTCGGCGGCCTTTGCGGACGCCTTGGTTCCCTCCTGCTGGCCATTGACCAGCTCATCGGAAGGCTTGCCCTTGGCCTGGTGAGCCTCTTTGCGCTGATGCCAGATGTTGACACTAGGGATGGGCGCCTCGGACAGTTCAACCTTGGGGGCTTCGGGGACGGCTTCCTGCTCCTTATCCACGGAAGTCGCTTGATCGCCGGTCTGCTTCTCCGAGCCCTTGCCCTTCTTGCTTCTCCGAGCCTTTCGAGAATCCTGTTCATCCGTAGACCGTGTTGTGGTGCTGGAGGACCTTGCTGTCTTGTCATTGCGTCGCCATGGGCGATCTAATCTCGAGGCGTCATCATCGCGACTCGAATCCGGGCGCCTCTCCTGTGTGGACTCGGATCGGGTATCACTCTCTGATCCGGGAGTGTTGTCGAGGTCCTGCTTTTCGGGAGCAGCCGACTGGGCATCAAGGCCGTCGGCGGTCTCGGAGACCTCGGTCAACTTGGGCTGCTCGACGTTAGGCGCGGCAGCGTCGATGAGAGCAGCATCTGCAGCAGTAACAACCTCGGGAGCCTGGGCGTCCTGAGACTGGGAGACAGCGGTGGCAGAAGTATTCGATTCAGGGACGGCGCCCTGACCTTTCGCAGCTTGTGCGTAGGAGAAGGTGGAGGCGGCCGACATCTCGGTAGAGTTCGCGGTTGCTACTGAAGTCATGTCAAGGTGAGCCGTAGAGCACGGGCTGACGGCTGGACTGGACGGGAAATGTGGTGAGCCAGAGGTGTTTCTTCACCTGGGGCCACCAGCTGAGGCAAAGAGAGGTATCTCAACCCCCTCAGCACACGGGAGTCGCAGTGCACCCACTGTGCAGTGCAGTCGCTATTCGGGATCTCCCAACTGGTGAGGGAGCCGGCGGCGGTCGGTTCTGTCGCGGGTTCTGTCGCGGGAGTCGTGTGCCTTACTTCAGGTAGGCAACGGCGTCGAGGGCAGTGGAAGTGGAGGGTTCGGTGGGAGGGCACGTCCACAGGGCCGAGGACCTGGGGAAAGCGGGCGCTGGATTCGGGGAAGACGAGACTGGATTGTTGAGCAGAACAAACAAGTCTGCGCAAGGGTATTTGGTTTCTCAAAGCGGTACGGCTGAGGCGAGTTCGACAGAGGGAGGACGGGCAAAAAAGAGACCGGCTCGGCACGACGTCGAGGCAACAACCACGGGTGGGAGTGACGAATCGATGCAGGGGACGACGGTCCTTCCTCAGGCTCGGGCTCAGGCTTTCAACGCGAGACGAGGGTTGTAAGCGCAGGCCAGGTGGCGAGGAAATCGACTGCAAAGGAAGACTCGGGAGGGGAAACACGACAGCGGCAATTCGAATAGAATTGGGGCTGACGAAGAATTGTGGTATGAAAGGAGGGCACGGCTCAGACAGAGAGAAAATCAGTGTCGGAGGTTATTTTTGCGTTGTGTGAATAATAAATTTTTTCTGCCTTTTTTTCCCCTCTCCGCAGAGGTACCGGGCGGGATCCCTGGAAGCGGATACGGAATACTTTCTAGGCGCTGTCTAGCGGCCGGAGAAGGCGGTCCAGCAATGAATCGGCGTTGCGCCAGCGCTGGTGATGGGGAACAGGCGGGCAGTGGTGGTGCACCCCGGGGCTTGTTTTTACCCCCCCGCCTCCCCCTAGCCCAGTGAACTCCAGCGGGCTCCAGCGGGCTCCAGCGGGCTACAGGCCTCCTCCTTCAGAGGCTTGACTCCTGCGTTGAGGCCGGTTCAGCGCCATGGCGGCCGGCGACCACCCACTGTGGCCCACCCGGAACGCCGTGATGGGTTGGTGGGGATGCGCGAATATAAATCGGCTCAGGCCGGCCGCAGGCCCTATCAGGCCCTGTCCGGTTACCCATGTTGTGTGCGCCTTTGATTACGCCGATGCTGATTGAGTGAACTGATGCCAGGCGGGCAGGGCAAGGAAGGGCCTGTCGTCACTTGTACTTGTCGCTGTGACGAGATGCCTATTGTGTACATGGCATTGGGGGCACGTTGGGATCCAACGTTGGATCCATCATTGCCGGCCTGGGAAGGTCATACGTCCTAGCCAAGTAACATCAAACTGGGTCGACAGGGCGAGCCTAGCATGCGGCGTCGTAGTCATTGTGACATGGCCATGCAAAACATGGGAGCCTACGGAGTACATACATGCCTTAGTGATATAATGTGTGTGATTTGCGGTGCGTGAGGCCCGACGTCGCTACCATGAATCCGCTTTGCTGCCGGCAAGCCAAGGCTCCCGTCGGTGCGTGACTGATCGCGCCTACATGCACAGACACGCTTCGGGCCACAGGCCGGTTACAACAAGCCAAGCGAATGACAGAAGCGGGAAATCGGAGCCGTAAGGGAGCGGCTCGCAATGGGTGTACGGTACTTCGTGCAATGCTGCCTGCCCGCGATGGCATGTAATGTACCACCTCCGCGAAGGGGAGGGCAAGCCACGCATAACACTGTGACGACGACCAAAAATGCCGAACCGGAAGCTTGTAAGACCGCCGAGGCATGTGCTTGACGGGAGAATAACTCGTGTTACAAATACGGCCGGTCTGGACACGGTGTTGGCTGACATTCTCCATTCACCCCGATATTGATGTGTGCTCGCTCGGGGTCGACCGAGCTCCCGCATCACCGGACGGCAACCCGAGGTTCTCCCCTTCAGGCAACGGCACGGCACTGGAAGGATGGAAGGAAGGGATGTGTGGTGGATGGAAGCCCTGTATTTCCGAGTCTCCGCAGCGCCCAATTCCGGCCGGGCCAGGGCTACCTACCTGAGGTACCTAACTTATTGCATGCATCACCCATGACCCTGGGACCCGACTTGCTTTCCTTCGATTCCCGTTGAACGAAGGCTTCAAGCCCAGCCCGGGGCAGAACCCTGCAGGCCGAGGCTCCATTGTTACCGGCCGGCACCGCGCTCATTGGGCGCCGCGCTTAAAAGCCTGCCCATTTAGTGCCAGATCCCGGAGGATACCTGCGTTCGCGTCGGTGGGCAGCATGAAAACGAGGTACCCCTCATCGGAATCATGAGTCGTTCGGTACTTGGGACTAATATCGAAGGCGGGTATGAAGAGATCTGAGAGATTCATGACAGGCAGATTCCATGCGTATATTAGTTCATGCATAACCCCTTGCCATCGAAATTTTATTGCTTATCTGAAACGTTAGCCAACAGTCTCCGAGCTTGAGAATGCTTTCATGACTTCTCGTCATGGCAAGTAAGGATGCGGAGCGGGAACGCCCGCGCGCTCGAGTCCGTAATTCCTGGTGCCGTGCATGATTCGACGGCTGCATCGGACGAACGACGTCACCGCTTGTTATCCAAATGGCCTATTCTCGGAAAATACATTCTCAACATGCTATTCTATATTGTTCGATTCCTATTCCGGCTGGGTAGGGAACCCACGAGTATTGCACATATACAGCCTTCGAGTGCTGAATGTGGATGGGTGTTTGAGTAACGCTCATCAAAGTGACATTGTTAATCCTATCTTAGATCCCAGAGTCTAGTTCCTAAAAAACACAACCTACCCAAACAAACTGACATTTTTCACCGTCTCAAATAGTTCTACTGATACAAACTATGTGGTTATGGTACATATAGACAATTACGATCCTGAGAGATGTCAGGACTTGGTGTACGGCTTCCTAGGATTGCACCAGAAGATACCGCAAGGGGACGCCGAAGTACAACTTTCCCAAACACTTCGCCCCTTTTAGCCACTCATCCAAGAGGTCGCTTGTCTCGCACCAAACGATGTGGCAAGGCGCAAGCCAGTGGACCCCATAGGGAAGTAGCTGATCAGATACCACACCAGACAGGCGAGTTGGATGATAGCTGAGAAGAGTGTGAGGATGGTGCTGTGAAGCTGTGGTATTGGTTAGCACGATTCCTTCCATGCTAAACTTGCGACACTTACCTTCAGGGCGAACACGAGCGTCAAGATGATGGAACCAAAGTACGCTGCAGTGAACGGCAGTCGAGGGGCTGAGAAGAGATGGTAGACATAGTTCATCGGTCCCATCATGGCCGCAAATGATGCTAAGAACATCATGGATCCGACGGACCACCTATGGGGTGTTAGCATCTAGCACGGGAACCTATCTTTCCATTCAAAATCCACAACATGATGATATGGAAAGGGAAAGGTCACGGCACTCGGATGCCATGGTACTAGCCGGGGCGCGTGACCCAGAAGGGGGGCGAAGATGGAGCTGTATGGGTCATTGACTTACAAGATGACAAACTTGCGAGGCCTCAAGGAGAGGACTGGAAAGAGGGTGAAGCATATGACGAAACAGGCAAGGGCTGCGAGGTTGCAAGCACCAAAGACCATCAAACGATCCCATCGACTAACTGCGACTTGGGTTAGCTTCTCCTACCCACGAGGCGTGTCATCCATCACATGCATGATCTAAGGCATGGCTGAGATGCAATGCACATGTCCCGCTGCAGGGGTGCCGAAGGACCATGGATCGGAATACTGTCAGGTTGACTCACGAACAAACCAGCCTTCTTCCTCCTCGCGGCGGGTGGGCTGGGGCAGGGGGGCACCGGGACCCTCGGTGGTGGGGAGGCGAACATAGCCACGATCGCCGAACGGATTCAGGCTCTGGATGGAGGAGAGGAGGCCGTTCGGCTGGGAGGTGTTGACGGGCTCATCGCGGCGACTCCAACCCAGGGAATTGATGGAGTCTCGGAAGGTATTCGAAGCCATGGCGGCGGGGACCAGGGGGGCGGGTTCGACGGGGGACGGGGGACGGAACGGCTACGTCGATCGCGCTGCGGCAGGTTCGTGATCGGGATGGAGGGTGGGAGGAGCGCGTCGAGGAGAAGAGGTGAAGCGGGAAAGAGGAGAGAGCAGCTCCACCTTGGCTTTGGTCAGTCGACGGCTGTCTATGATATACTATGTACGGCATTCTCTGGAAGGGGGGGTGGGAAGACCTACGTCGAGGTTGGCCGCTGACGACGCCGTTGGGACAAGGCAACGATGGTAGAGGGTTGGCGGTTGGGGCTTGGGCAGGCGACCGCGCGTTGCGCACGAAATTCGCGATGACGACAGGAGGCGACGGCGGCGACGGCGACGGGCGATAGGCGATAAGCAGCGAGTGATGGGCGACGCGCGACGCCTTGGGATGGGAGACAAAGAGGACAGATGGGAAGCCTGGGCAGTTGGGGAACGTGTGTCGTCGATGTGGATGTGTGGAGGGCGGCACTAGCGACAGGGAGCTTGCTGGGTAGGGGGTGGTGTGGTCGTGAACGAGTCTGTAGGTGCTATCGTCCACTATCCGACCAACTGGAGGCCTGGCCTTGCGGCGCCTTGCGTTGCCTGGGGTGGCATGCACCAGCTGGAGGGGCCACATGATTGGCAGCCTCCCAAGGTTCAGTGCGTACCGTCTGCGGCACTGCGATTCTGCACGGCCTTGGCCCCCCCGGACGACCTTGATCCAGTTGCGGCAGCGTCGTGAGACGTGAGAGGTCACACCGGAATGGGGATGGGAATGGGAATGGGATGGAGGGAGGCTTACCTCCGGCCGGGCGCCATCAACGTGGGGAGACCCAGACCCGGGCCCGCGACCCGGAGCCTTGGGGCGTCGAGAGGCGTCGAGGGGAGACTGAGACGAGGCTGGATGTTCCAGGCCCCCGAGGCTGGCTCGCATGGCAGGGCAGCTGAACTGCCTCCCGTACTTCCTCCGTACCGTACCGTCTTCCTACCGTCTTCCTCTCCCGCGCGGGCGCAACACATCACCCACCTAGAGATATGAACCCGTCGGATGAGGCGGATAGACGGGCGGCTAGACGGGCTAAGCTCTGGTTTACGAGGGCGGACCGTGGAGGGCCGGACACGACCCGTTGGTAGGGAACACCATGAAAGGCAAGGACAAGGGATTAGCTTGATACGATGGCGGAGTAGGCAACACCTCCAAGGACCTCCAAGGACCTCCAAGGACGACCAAGGCAGCCAGCCTTGCATCGTGCATGTGTCTTAGGCCCGTTGATGGTACGGATACCACCAAGACGGGCGTCAAACGTGCTTACGGGATGCCGTGCGCAGAGAAACGCTCCAGAAAAGAAGATGGTGTCCCTCGGCGAGGCGCGTGGCCAAGGAGCACGCCGCGGATGGGAAACGCTCCAACCCATGACCGCGCAAGGGGGAGGCGAGGTGGGAGACTGAGGGGGGAGTCGATTCCATGTTGCATCCCGAGGAGACCCTAGAGTCCAGCAACAGGTTTGCCTTGGTGTCTTAAATCCCGAGTCACGCTCAACCTGGCGCCCACACACACACACACACACACACACGCACACACGCACCCACCCTCTTCGACCTGGCGGGCTTCTATCAGCACGGCGGTCACCGTGGGGATAATGGACACTGGCGTCGACCACCATCAGCAGTTGACTGCCATAAAATGGCCAAAGCCCAAGGACTAAAGCCCCAACTGTCGTCCGCTATACCTAGAGCATGGCGGGTCAGAAGATGATGAGCCTCGTACAGATGACTTTGCTGGAGGGCTGGTATTTTTAGCTAGCTGGGGCGAGTATAAAATGGAGGTACTTCGCTCTGTGTTGGGGCCCAGAACTTAGAAGCCGATTTCGCCATCAACTTGCAGCTGCTGGTGACACACCGAAACCGAAACGTAAAGGACAAACAAACAAGATCGGAAGAAGAAGGAAACGCGCGAGAGATCAAGAGCCAAACGCCATCAACGTACCTACCTACCTTAGCCAGACCTCTCGTTTTGCGCCCAGCGTTTCGGACGCCGCTTGACAGTCACCCACACTCGCCGCCACCTCCAATCGCCCACCGCCAATCGTGTGTCTACCGAGAGAGTGCGCATAAGTGCAAATCAAGACGCACCTCTAGGACCAAACTAGCCTCAAGAAGCGGTCACAGCTCCAGATCCCGTCGGTCGCCCTGTCGCCTGTCGCGTCGCACAGGAGCTCCGAGCCTCTCTCGCTGGAGCCTCTCCGGGTCCATCACTTACACTGCACCTTGGCGTCCCCCCTCTGCCTCCATTCCTGGCCGCCAGCAACCACCACCACCACTACCTACACCACCTCCTTCAGCTCTCAGCGTTCATCAGCCCGTGGCGCCGCGCCAGAATACCATAAAACGTCAGACCGCCTGCTGGATATCCGGCACTTGCACCGTCAACCGCACATCTCACGCCTATCATCACCGTATCCCGTTCGCGCTCCCGCCGCTTCTCGTCCCATACCGGACCGGACCAACCCCAGGATCCTCCGGGACGCCCATCAGCAGTAGTTGAGAATAGACACGGGAAACGCAACGAAGCAGCACCGTCGAGTGTCATCATCACTGCCTCCTTCACCTCACCTCACCTTAAGTTAACCTACCCCTGGAGCCTGCGCCCCTCCATCGCTGCTCATCGCTGGCCATCGCTGTCCGTCTCATTCGCTTCTGTGCCTCTCAGCCTCACCGGTTAGCGATTCGCTCACGCAATCCATCTGGCCCGCCCCGCCCCGGTCGACCACCCCGTTGGATGCAACTGCTGCACCGCTGCTGTCGCTCATACCCAACGCAGACAAGACGGACTTGGCCGTGTTGCGCCTCGCCCAGAGTACCTGGATTTCTTAGTACCTCTCGCCGATATCCAAAGTACCTCCCTACGAGCTTCCGTCCCCAGAAGGAGACAGAGCTGAGAGCAAGGGAGCATCGAGTGCTGTACCGTATACAATAATAGTCTCTCTACGGCATCAACTCGCAGTCCACCAACCCTACCAACCCGGACTTACTTCGTCATCGTCCGCCATCACCTCGTCTATTATACTTGCTCTCGTCCCGGCTGTGCAACCCAACCCACCTCGTCTCTCCCGACGCAGCCGAACCAAAGCGACAGTTTCCATGCTTCCGGACTGTCGTCAACGAACCAGTGGTGAGTAACAGAGCAAGCCCGTTTCCTCTCTTCCCCCCTCCCCCATCTTTCACGACACATCGCTTTACTTCCCCTTCTCCGAGTTTCCCTGCGCATCACCGCTCCTCTCCCTTTTCTACGCCACCACTCACTCCCTCGACAACGCCCCCTCCTCCTCCTCCTGCTTCTCCCTATCCCTTCCCCCCCGCCCGCCGTTGGCTGTTGGCTGTTGGCTGTTGGCTGCGGCTGGCTATGTCCCTACCCGACACTTTCATCCTCCTCCCGCCCGCGCGCATTCGCTGACTGGTGGCCACGATTCCAAGAGCAGCCACTTTCGTGAACAGACGCCCGACACCGCCTGGCTTCCCTACCCTTAGCGCTTCAGCTACTAAGACAGGCAGCGTCCAACCCGAGCCAGAGCCTGAGCAGCCAACGCCTGAGGTGTCTCTGTCTCTGTCTCTGCCGCTGTCTCTCCCTCCTGTTTCCTCCCTCGACACTACAAGTCCCCCCCTGCAGTCCCCTATCCCTGCACTCCCGCGCCAATTCGACCACCGCTGCGACCACGTAAAGCCGCCTACGACCCCCACCCCCTGATCCTCCCACCATCCACTGGGGCTAGCACCACCCTACAGTGTCGCAAGCCCGTGCGTACCCCAAAGAAAGGGCCCCCTCCCCCAAGTCCAAGCCCACACCCGCACCAACGCCCCAGAACCTGACTTGAGTCCCGCCATTTCAACCACAAGCTCTCTCCGCCCGCCTCCCTCCGACTCCGACTCAGACTCACCCACAATCCCTCTCTTGCGACCACCGACTCCGACGTCGCTTCCACCATCGTCGTCACCGCGAGCCGACCCCTCTCGACTGCTCTCGTCCTGGCCATTCTCTTGATCTCTTGATCTCTTGATGGCCTACAGGTAGCCGCCTGCTTCGTTCCCACGTCACCCTCCCCAGCGCCACAGCTGCCTGCGAGGTGAGTCCTGACTCCTAGCCCTTGGCGCTCGCTCCCCGCCACTCTCCTCCTGGCTGTGTCCTCGAGCGGGAGCCGGAGCGGGCATTCCAGCTGTCCACTTCGCTGCCCCGAGGCTGCCTCATCCGCCGTCTCCCCGCTCTGCTGCAGTCACTCTGGGATGCTGATGCAATGATCCAAACAGGTTCCCAATAACCAATAAACCTTCTGACTATCTCGACGACACGCTGATTTTTTTTCTTTTTTGGCCGAACCGGCGCCCACCCACAATATTCTGCCATATTCTGCCCACATACCTTCCTCTAGGGCAACAACATCTGATCCAACATCCACTCCAGGCCTAGTCTCGCCATCACTTACGATGGCCCAGCACGGCTTCAACCAATTTGGCTCCGGCCACAACGCCGGTAGTATTGACCCCAACGACCTCAACATGGGCAGCGGCTACCCTGCCTCGTACTCCAATAACAACAATAACAACAATAACAACTTCAACTCGAATTCTGGTACCGGCACAAACGGATTTTCTAGCGGCTCTGCCTTGTTCGGCGATGATGAGCTCCTTGATGGCCTCTCCAATTCCGCAGATGTCCAGCCCGTCATGGCAGGCCAGGGTCAAGATTTCTCCGGTATCATGGGCTTCTCCCAGGGAGCGTTTGCTCAACCCCAAATGAACGGCTACTCAAACACCCCCGATGGGGACCCGATCCAGAGCCCCTACGCAGCCGGCTTTACCAATCAGTTCCGCCAAATGCAACCCGGCCACTCAATTGGTACCTCTCTGCACTCCCCCCTGTCCTATTCCAACTCACCCTTGGCGGACATGAACCCCGACGACCCAAACCTCCTCAAGGCTCGCGCCCGGATGTCCCAGCAGATGCAGCGAAAAGCGTCTAGCAGCCGCAGCCCCATGACTCCTAAGACCGCCAGCCTCCATGGAATGAACATCGGATCCCAAGACTCCCAAGGCTTTGGGGCACAGCCCATCCGAACTGCCGGTATGCATGAGAAGTCGCCTTCTGGCCAGTGGATGAACACCCCGACCGGTAGCATTCCCGCTTCGTACAACTCCGGTTTCTCGTCGCCCATGCAACCATCCATGGGCCAGATCAATGAAGTCATGATGAAGGGCGGCACTTCAATGCCCGCCAAGCTCGGTGTGCCTCCTGCCGCCGTCTCATCACAGGAAATGAAGCGGAAACGACGCCGGGAGTCCCACAATTTGGTAGAGCGCCGTCGACGTGACAACATCAATGAGAGGATACAGGACCTTAGCAGATTGGTGCCCACTCACCGCCTGGAGGACGAGAAGATCCGAAAGCTCATCCAGAACGGGACCCCACTTTCTCCCACGCTCACCGGCATCCCCAGTCCATCCCAGGCCACCTCAAGTCTTGCCGGCCCCGGCGCGCGGAGAGCGGCTGGAGCCAGCGCTGGCAACATCACCACTGGCCTCCCGCTCGAAGAGAAGGACAAGGGCCCAAACAAGGGCGACATCCTCAACGGTTCTGTTAGCTGGACCCGGGATCTCATGTGGATGCTTCACCTCAAGCTTCAACAGCAAGAGGAAATGATGAACACGATCGCTGAGCTTGGCGGTCATTTCCCATTCGAGCAGACCGAGGATGAGCGACGCATGCAAACCGAACTTATGGATGCCATCAGCAAGAACGAGCCCGGCATGCTCTCTTACTCTCGCACCGCTGGATCCGGTCTTCGTGTGCCTCACCACACCGACTATCGAGGCGAGCCCGTTGATGGTTTGGGTGGAGGTGTCGACCCCCTCTCGATCAGCCCAGATGAGAATGGAAGTGGTGTCATGGCCGGTGGCCTGGGAGATGCCGACCAGTACTGGCACGATCCTGATGACAACGGCAGCGGACGAGCTTCCCTTAATTTCAAAGAGGAAGACGAGTACGACATGGACCTTACTCAGTAGTTGGCCAGTTAAGCTCGACAATCATTTTCTCCAAACGGTCATATCTTGAGAAGGGCAGTCCCTCAGCCTGGGAATCCCAGATAGGCCGAGGTGGAGACGATGCATCTTGCCCTCTTGCTTGCATTGTTTGCTTTCGGCGTTCGCATCATCATGGCATCTCCGCCCTCCTCTCCAGCTTTGCTCAGCATTTAGGGGCACCGCTTTGAGGGCCGTGGCTCCTTCGGCGTTGGGTTTATTTGCGACCCAGCAGGGTTGTTCTGGTTTGTTTGACGTTTTCCCCCCCGAGGAGCGATTTCGGGGTGTCAGGGCGTGGGTAAGGTATGGTATATAGGCATGCTTATACAGAGCTGGGGGCATATCCGAACTATTTTTTACCAATTGTTCTTTTTCTGGGTTTTCGCTATGGATTTTATCTTCACGCTGGGGTTTGTTCGTTTTTGCGTTGCGAATACCTTTGTGTTCAATCAAGGGCGGAGGATGGAAGACAGGGGATTAGGAGCATATGGGCTTTATTCTTATTTTATCATGCCGTTGTTTAATCCATGGTACTGCCGAGTTCTTGTTCCTGCTTGGCGATTCTAGCAATGGGGATTTGCTTCATTGCACGGATTTCTCGGGCGGGACTCGAGCGTCAGGCATCTGCATTTGTGTATTTATCATAGTTTTACATCCTTTTTTATCATTATGTTTGCTCAGATACCAGCAGCGAGCTACCTATTATACAATCATATTCCAACTCTTCATGCCTCTCGAGTCTCGGTATTCAAGAAATTTGTGCCATCCTTTGGAGCAAATGAGCGTAATGCGACAAAATGCAAGGCCCAATCACCAATGCCGGGCGCATAGTAGGTGTTCACTCATGGCGGTGAGCATGTTCCAGACCTCCTTGCGTTTCATTTCCTCCTGCAGGGCGATGCGTTCAAGGGCGCATTGGCCATCAAAGTACTTGGACAGCCGCTGCCAACCCGTGCGGAGCTTGTCATCGGTGAAGCGTCGTGCGATGGCGGAAAGGTAGCGTGACTCCTTGCCAGTGGCCTTCTTGGTGTCAAGGATGATATGCGGTGTTAGGCTAGCAAGGTGAGCATGATCGTTGACGGACGGGTGGGCGGTGGCTATGGGGACAGCCTTGCGGGCGTGGGCAGTGGCTTTCTCAGCTGCTTCGCGATGGGCTTTGGAGGCGATGCGCTCGAGTCGGGCCTTTTCTGCGGCCTGCTCCGTCATGGTGGGGACGTTGGAACCGTCGGTGCCGGAATGATCCTCGGAGGACTCGGAGGTGCGGGGCGGGGCTGCGCCCGACGAGTCCTCGGAGCGGGCCCCGTCGGCGTCGGCCGCAGCGCGGAGGTCCTCGGCCTCCATCTCGTAATCAACCTCGTAGAGGATCTCAGGCCAGACGACGACGTAGGCAAAGGTGCACAGCTGGGTGACCCAGCCGCGGCGCATGAGCCAGGCGAGCATGAGGAGGTAGGTTGGCCGATGGGCCTTGCTCGGGGAGAACCCTTTATAAGGCCGCGGGCACTGGGAGAGCTCGGCGAGGAAGTTGGGGAGGGGCGGGGCAAGGGGAAATGCACGTTGCCATTCAAGTGTGTCCTGGGGGAGCTGCGTGTAGTCCGCATTGGGAGACCCGATATACTGGTCGCGCGCGTGGAGGGGCGGGATAGCAATGGCGCGACGCCAGAAGATGAAGTGCTGAGCATACTTGCGGACCTGTCCTGCGGTGAGAATATTGCTCTGGCCTACTTGATGGAAGCTGCGAAACTCATGTTAGCACTGGGGTCGAACAATGGAGGTGTATGTGGTCATGGATTCGATGGTGATTTGCACATACGACATTGTTGGTTTGGAGAGTCGCACAAACTCGACCATAGAAGCGGTTGTTGGATCTGGGTCAGCTTGAAGCTCTGAGATGATCTTCTTTTCGTCATCCAGAAGCAAGAGGGCGAAATTGCGGTCGAGGAAGCCAGGCTCCTCAAAGGCGTCTTGGCTCATAAACGAGTTGGCAGTGGTGATCCAGAGGCCGCGCTGAGCCGGTGCCTCGCCCTGGGGAAGGTCGTCGACGTAGAAGGGTACAGGGATCTGAACTGAGGGTGTGAGGGAGCCTGCGGCAGTTTCGAGATGGAGTGTCGCGATCCGGTTCTGCGACACGCCCTCGTAGATGTCATGCATGGCAGCGGCCAGTGACGAGCTCTGCAGTATTTCCTTCCATAGCACGTTCATCTTTTTGCCTGTGGTTGATATCAGTCAACGTGCTCAAGTGAGTCAGGAGGAGATCGGAGAGACATACGCTCTTCGCGGGCTTTGTCCTTGGCGACGAGGATGCGCTTCGACTCCTTCCAGACGAACTCGCTATGCTGTTGGCTATATTTAAAGGCCTTGCTGATCTTCTTGACGAGGTGATCATAAACAGCGTCGATGACCTCCTTGACCTCGTTACTCTTGGGGTTAAGGATGAAGACGAGGTTAAACATGGTCATGGAGCTGCGCTTCTCGTCGTCCTCATCCTTCTTGCCGTCCTTATCCTTCTTAACATCCTTATCCTTGGGTGGGTGTTCAGTTGCCTTGCCGGTAGCGGATCCATCCTGCTCCTGGGAGGCGGTCAGGTCATCGGTGTAGGCAGAACGCTTGGAGGACTTGGTTGTCTTCTTGGGCTTCTTCCACTTGCCATTCTCGGGGACATGAATGGGATAGGAAACGCAGTATAGGGGATCTAATGATAGTTGGAAGAGGCGCTTGTGGTATGAGCGCGCTGGAGTGAGAATTCCAGCAAGATCACGGGAAGGGAATCCGGCGACACGCTCCCAGGGGACGATCTGGGTACCAGACTCGGTGAAGTAGTGCTCTTCTGGGTTGCGGGCTTGCCTGGAAGTCGCGTCGTCGTCGTCGACATCCTGGTGGCCCGGCTGCGAGAGGCGCTCAAGGAGGATATCCTCGAAATCAGCCGGAGCTTGGGAGGTCCCGGAGCTAGGCTGGACGTGAGGGGGATAGTGGAAGACAAAGGCCGGGCCATCACGAGAGCGGTTGATGATGAGGGCGATGGCAAGGAAGTTGTCGGTGGTGACAAATGGTGTGGCCATGGTGCGGGTCACATGGCCCCGTGGGGGCGGGGAACGTCTTCAGCCGTCAATTATCGACGCCAGCCGTCGTGTGTGACTTCGTTGCTTGCAGACTGAGGCCGTGAGATGATACACCGTGACCGGTTGTCCAATGATGAGAGCTTCAGTGAGAGTGGAGATGGATGAATTGAAGTTGATGAGGCTGGGAGCGCTGAGCCACAGCAGCCACACAGCACGCCGCTTGTCGATAAAATCGATAAGATAAGAGCTGGTGGGGTTGGCAGGCACAAATGTGGCAGTGACAAGGCCGAGCTTGATTAGCTCGCCCACCCCCAAAGGCATGGCGCCCACCTAAGAACCTAAGAAGGGTCCATCCTCCTTCCAGGGTCCCTCTTTCGGGTGAGAATACGCAGGTGGGTGGGTTGTTTTGGCCTTTAGCGGGGCCTACGTCGCTGTAATTCTACGGCGGTCGATGAGATGGGGATATGGGATTGGAGGGCTTCAGGACCTGGGCACTGCGGGAGAAGACAAGAACGCATTTCGGGTGCCACCGGGCCGCTCTATTAGCTCCAAAAGGCCCAAAGGCCCCATGCCCGTGGGATGGGGGTTTTGGAATATTTTGCAATTTGCCAGCTGGAGCCTGGAGGCATCGATCACATGTCTGCGAGCAACAACTTTCGGTGTGTGAAGGCCGCTAAAGTTGACCGCTGCTAGACGAAACGAACGGGTGGAAATATGGGTGGAAAATCCGCGGGCGTCGAAAGGCCTAGGCTGTCCAGCCCAACAGAATCCCCAACACATTGGGACCAAGACCAGGAGTGAATTGATCATGGTTAAATTGCGCTGCTCTTGCATTTGCCTGCCTACCTGCGTACTGCGGTGATTAGATTAGGTGTAGACCTTGCTGGCACCAAGCTCCAGGAAACACCTGCTTGTCACCCGATAGCCACTACACCGCCGCGTATCCTCGAACTACCAAAGGCCACACCTCTTTGACTGCAATCCATTATCTATCCCTTTTGCCCCCCCAAAACAGGTTTTCCGGATTTGTGCCAACCAGCCGTAGATCATTGCGTCTGATTTCCCAGCGACCTGGCCCCCGGTAGAGCCGCCTCGCGTCCCTAGGTCACCTGCTACGTCTTGTTGCGTCGTCGAAAGCTGTCAAACAAACGGTGGCGGCGAACGGCCTTCACATGGTCTCGACCGTTCATCTCACTGGCCGACCCGCTCAACCTTTGCCCACAAAACTCACGGTCTCGTCTCCCGACTGGAAGGGCAACAGGTCGTGTGCTTCTGCCAACTTCATCCGCCCCGTCACCGTCCCGTCATCGTCGCCCGAGCCTCAGCCTGTCCTCCGCCTCGCCGCCTAGGCCCCGTCTCATCGCCTGTCCTCGCTCCGGCGCCCCCATCTCCACTGTCCACGCCCGCCGGTCGTCCTCTGTCGGTCCCGGATCCCGCCCCAGGAGCCCCTGAACCCCTGGAAATGACGACGAATTGAACGCCGCTCCCCTTCTCGCCTTTGCCCTCCCGCGAACCTCACTGGCGGTGCCCCGGCCTTATAGCCCTCTAGCTCTGCATCTCTGCAGCTTTGTGTCTCTGCATTTATCCTTTGGTTCTCTGCACTGCACTGCGCTGCCGCATCTTGGGTCGTAGTTACCTCCGCCGCCCCCGCGACCGTCCCCCCTCTGTTTCCCCCGCCTACCTCATCGACTCCGCCGCGTGTGTGTGCGCGCCTCCGTCCGTAACCATGTCGCCGTCAGCTTCCAACAGCCATATCGGCCAGGACGGCCAGAACGGTCATGTTCCCTTCCTTCCTCTGACCTACGACAATAATGACTCTCAAAACTCGGGCCTAAAGATCATCCTAACGCTTGCCCCCGACTGGACCAGCGAGGACTCCCGCGTGGATTTTGTGCGCTTCACCGATGGCATCACCAACACGCTGCTCAAGGCCGTCAACCGCCGGCCCGGGCTTTCCAAGGAGGACATCGACCGCGAGTCCATCCTGCTCCGAGCTTACGGTAACGGGACTGCCATCCTCATCGACCGTGAGCGCGAGGCCGCGAACCACGAGCTGCTCTGGAAGCACGGCCTCGCCACCGAACTGCTTGCTCGCTTCCAAAATGGCATGCTGTACCGCTTTATCCCCGGCACCGTTGCTCGCGCCCAGGACCTCAGCGATCCGCCTATCCTGACTGCCGTTGCACGACACCTTGCGCAGTGGCACGCGACAGTGCCCTGTCTTCCGAGCCCGGTCCCGAACCATGGCGGCCCCAACGGCTACACTAACGGCGACTCCAAGACCACGACCAACGGTCATGCGAATGGAGACGGCCAGAAGTCGCACCAGGAAATGATTGACAACGCCGCCCCGGGGAAGCCCCCGCCTAACATGTGGACAACGATGCAGAAGTGGATTCTCGCCCTGCCCACCGATACCGATGCTCAGCGTGAGAGGCAAGCTCTACTTCAACATGAGCTGGAGGAGATGAGTGAGAAGCTCAGCCAGCGTCCTGGACTCGGTAACAACGGGGTATGTGAGATGGTCGACGAGTCCCTCTAAACGGCGTATCAGTTTGCTAACACGTTGACTGTTTAGCTTGTCTTTGCTCACTGCGATCTGCTGTGCGCCAACGTCATTATTCACCGCGATGGAGATGCGGAAACATCGGTGAGCTTTATTGATTACGAGTATGCGACGCCATCGCCAGCTGCGTTTGATGTGTCGAACCACTTTGCAGAGTGGGTTGGGTACGACTGCGACTACGCAGCCGTACCCACTCGAAGCCAGCGGGCGGCCTTTATCCGAGAGTACGTCAAGACGTACTTCAAGCTCACAGGAGAGGAGGTCGATGAGGAGGAGGAAGTGCGCAAGCTCACGGAAGAGGTTGACGTGTACCGAGGGGTACCCGGATTCTACTGGGGCATCTGGTCGATGATTCAGGCCGTCATCTCCAAGATTGACTTCGACTATGCCTCATACGCCGAGCTGCGACTGGGCGAATACTGGGCGTGCAAAGCCGAGACCGACGGGAGCCGGGAGGCGTCAGGGAAGGAGATGCCACTGCGGGAGAAGACGTGGTGGAGCGAGTAAGGGTTGCATGTGAAGCGGCCCAACGATCGGCTGAGCACGCGGGTTAAGTGAGAAACGACTCGATCGAATTAGTCGCCGATTTGAGCGTTGAGCAGGCTGGGACGCAGGTGAGCGAACCAGCAGGTGACGGAGCGAAAGGATTGGGTATGCAAAGAACGGATACACAGAAAGGGCGTTTGGGGTTCTCAACCGGCTGGTGGCCTCCTCGTGGGCCCCTGTTTCCGCTCCTCCCGGCTTTTCCATTTCGACCAGAGACGTCGCTCACCCGCCCCTCGTTTCTTTTTTCTGTTTTCTTCTTCGGACCATGATGATACAAATCAGCTCAACCAGCACGACGGGAATGGCCAAAATGGGGGGCAGCCATTCAACATGAGGCTATGTACGGCATACGAAGTTTGCGTCGGGCATCATACCACACATAGCAGTCTACACCTACCTACCTACACACCTATAATAAAGTACATTTCATGACCGAACCTTTGGGAAATGACGAAGCTTGCAGCCGTAGCAGCTGCAGTAGTCAGCCTCTTGATACATACGTTGCGTTGCAGTGCCAGCCCGCAGCTGCGTGCCATGCCGCGTTCGCTTCTGCCGGCAGCACCCCGATGTCTCCCTCTCTCGTCTGCCACCTATCTAGCCGTGGCACCTCAACCCTCCAACTGCTGCGGACGGACTAACAACAACCCTCCATGATCCACGATGGGTGGGGTGCCACCAGCGCGGACACCCACAGCCGGGGCGAGACCCGAAGATGGTCTGGGGCGGAAGCTGTGGCTTGAGGGCGAGGGATAAAAGTGGCTGTTGAGCCGTGGTGCGGCCAGACAATCTGGCCAAGGTGGTGGCCATGTTTGGCGAGGTGCATCTGATCTGGTTTCGTCCCGTCTCGTCCGCGTCCGAGTCCGCGTGCCGTCTGTCCAGCTGGCAGCTGTCACAGCTCGGTTCCGTGTCTAGGTCATTAATTTAAGTAGGCGGATCCGAATCCAGCAAGTCGTATGTGTGTATGTGTGTGTATGTACTAGGTAGTATGGCTGTTTGTATGTATGTACGCAGCAATTATGTGATGCTCTCAAGGGCGAGATGCAATGTGATGAGACTAGTCTTCAAAGGCGACAACAAGAAACGAGGCGAGATGAGAGGGTCGCGCCCCAGCAGCGTGGCTAGCATGGCTCAAACCACCGTGTCTACCTAACCTACCAAAGGTACCTCAAGAGCTAGAAGGCTAGAGGGGCTCCGGCTGTGAGGGAGCAATAGCATGGCAATTAAGAGTGGTACTCTTTGCGGACGTCGCCTCATGTACTCCGTACTTGGTAGCTTCATTCTGTAAGTAAAGTTACCTTGCACCGCGCTGGATGGACGGATACTACTTACAGTGGGGAGCCCGTTTGGCGTTTGGGTGGGCGATTGAGGCTTTTGGGGCGAGTCTCGAAGCGCCGGGACGGTGAAGAAGCGGGGATCGCGTGACGGCCAGTGCGCCAACGCCAGCGCCAGCTCAACGGTTCCGCCCTCTGCATCCAATCCCTTGTCTACCTGGGTAGGCCCTTGTCTCGTCTTGTCTTGGGACGAGGTCCATTTTTCAGGGTTGGAATTTTTTTTTTTTTGATTTAATTTGGTTTAATTTTTCTTTCTTCCGGCTCAAACGCCCTGCTGTCGGAGAGTGGAAGGAGTCATATTCCCGTCGGG
This sequence comes from Ilyonectria robusta, assembly GCF_021365365.1. Classification (NCBI taxonomy): domain Eukaryota; kingdom Fungi; phylum Ascomycota; class Sordariomycetes; order Hypocreales; family Nectriaceae; genus Ilyonectria; species Ilyonectria robusta. The sequence goes on along the minus strand of NW_025764436.1, from coordinate 257,960 downwards.
TCCAGGGTTCATTGTTTACGAGTCCCCCCGTTTCATCCGTCCCGCCCACCGCTGTCTCTCGGCGCTCAGCTCGTCAATTGATTAGCCAACATCTGATTCATTGATTCTCGCATTTGCATTTATTTCCCTGGTCTCCGAGCACGGTCCATCTCTTTTCCATCCACCATCCCTCATCCCTACCTCTTTTCCCCATGTCCACAATGAACAGTCCTGTCCGCAATCCGTCCATGGCTCGTCCATCCCCGTCCGCATCATCCCCAGTCCACAGCCCGGGCGGGCACAGACAGCCCAAAACGCCACACACAGACTCTGTTTTCCCTCCCCCCCACTCCACGTCTCCCGGGCTTAGTTAGTACTCCGTACCTCGTTAGCTACTACGCAGTACTACGTAGTATGGAAACAGTCTAACACGCGGTCCTCGACTGCACAACCGCCGTTGCGCTGCCCGGACTTATCTCTCTCATAATACCCAGCCACTATTTCGACTGGTGACACGCACTAGGCGCGTCGTGGCTGTTGGTCACCTCCTGGCAATCCCCCAATCCTCCCCCCAATCTCCAATTCTCCATGTACTCGCTGCATCTCGCATGGCTGACCATGGCCGATGCTTATTACATCCCGACGGGGAGAGACAGTCGCGGACTCGCGGCAGACACCCAGACGCAGCAATTAGCGTCCACTGGCCTAGAGCAGGGGCATCACGGTGGCACCATCCTGCCGCCGCCGCTCCCATTGGCCTCTTTGGCCCGTCTACTCCGTCAGTCTGTCTCTTCTCTTTGGCTCTCAGACTCGGTTCTGGCCGTCTGACCCTCGGATCTCTCAGACTCTGTCCGGCGTTCTCTCTGGCGCTCACGTTCTTCGGCTCTCTGGCTCTCTAGCTCTCTAGCTCTCTAGCTCTCTGGCTCACTGGCTCTTTGACTCTCGGGCTTGCCAAGCTATGCCGTACGGCATTCAACCTCGCGCACCTATTGGGCCCGAACCCTGAAGAAGCTTACGTCCGCCCCAGGAGGTAACTCTGCAACATCCTGACTGTACATGTACATGTGAACCTGGTGCTGACTAGTACCTACCAACGAATACCTACCTTGCCTACCTCTACAGCGTAGTAGTGTTCTCTGGCTGCCATCAAAAGCCTTCCCGACGGGTTCCCGCACAAGAGCACACGCCGTCAGCAAGCAAGCAAAGTGCCATGGCCCCACAGGCGGTCCCGTACGGAGCGAACCCCAGTCTAGTAGACGCGTGGACAAACGGCGTTCAAGTTACGGCGAGACACAACGGCGCATCGAGGAGGAAGAAGCAAACGCAAACTCACCACCAGCACCAGTCAGTAGCCACCGATGTGGCACAAACCGCTGTAACATCGTAGGCGGTACTTGTTGCAGCGGTTGACATGGGCCTGGGCCCTTCCCTTCCCATGCCCCCCCTCCCCCCCGGTTCCCTGGGCAGGCTTCCGCACCTTCAGCAGCTTCAGCACCTTCCATGACAGGGCTACCGCGAGCCCATGACAGGGCACCCTCGGCAGGGCCACCACTCGCCGTACAATACGTACTGAGCAAGTGTGCGTGTGCATACTGACAGAGCAGAGTGACAGGGTCTCTGTGGTGTCTGTGAACTCTGTGGACCCTGTGGTCTCTCGGCCTCTGCGGGCCTCTGCGGCCTCTGCAGCCTGTCTCTCCCTGGGATGGGGCTTGCGCGGGTCCAGGGCGAACAGGGTGGGTGGAGGATGTGGAAAACGCTCGTCCTGGTGCTATGGTGGTGCTGATGATGGCTCGTGGCCGGGACCGGGACCCGGTTGGTAGCTCCCCGCTGGCCTGCCGGCGTCGGGATACTGTACATGCTTCGGTCTCCCAATACGTGCGGCCAGACCGACTCGGCCTCGAACCCACACTGCGTCTTCTCACACGCAACGGCCGCGGCCATACCGTGTCTCGTCGAGGGAAGAGACACGGCGCAGGTGTTCGCGTCCAATGTCCAACGTCCAATGCCCAATGCCCGAGGACCAGCATCCAGTGTCCAATGCCTAGTGTCCAACCGCTCAAACGCATGAGAAGTACATCATACATACCTTGCCACGAGTGAGCCACCAGTCCGTCCACCACTCAGTCGCTCACGGGCACTTACATGCTATTACTTACTCTCTCCCTCCCTCCCTCCATCCCCTCCCACCCTCTCATACTGGGCAGGTAGGTACCCTGCGGTCCCTGCCTGCGGTCCCCGGTGGTTCCCTAACCTGGTCCAGCCAGGGCTCCAGGGCCTCCATCCAGGGCCTCCATCCAGGGCCTCCATCTAGGGCTCCAGTGCGCTTCCAGGACCACTCGCATCGTCGTCGGCACTATCTCCAAATCTGCCGCGCCGGGGAGCTGCCCCACCTCGCGCACTCTCCTCTCGTCCCTTCCTCCCTCACTCACACATGCCGCCCCAAGGGCCACGGGGGTCCCAGCACAATGTCGTGCCCGTCGATAAAACCTAGTTCTTTCATTCCCATCGATTCCACCTCGCTGCCCGAGTCTCAGAAGTGATTCCGTCCAGATCCCGCCCAGATCCCGTCCCAGGGCCCCTTCCTCGTCCCCTCCCGCCGGTTTCCGGCTGCCCACCTCCGTCTCTTGCCTGTTGTCCGTTGTCCGTTGTCTGTTGTGTGTTGTGTGTTGTGTTTCCGTCCTGGGCAGGCAAGGGCCGCTGGCCGACTATAGCCTCCCGCAACACAGTCGGACAGCCCGCCATGCTCATGCTCGGCAGCCCAGCCCAGCACAACAGCAAAAACTCGACAAGAAGAGACGAGATGAGGTGACCCGATACAGATATGAGCAGGGATGAGTCCACTCCGTCGACCATGTCCGGTCCGGAGCCAAACCTCGACCGAGCCGTCCATCGCCTGCCGCCTCAGCATGTTCAGCAGTACACTCAGCAGCATACGCAGCAGCATACGCAGCACGCCGCCGCCGCTTCTTCTTCTACTGCTTCTTCCGCTGTTCCTTCTGCTTCTGCTACTACTGCTGCTGCTGTTGCTGACCTGGGACCACCGAGGCCACTTGCTGCCTCCTCTCCCTCACGGCATGCCCGCCATGTCACCCTCGACGTTACTCTCGAGGTTGATATGTTGCGTCATAAGCTGCGACTCCTCGAAGCTGCTGTTGAACGCCACGGTTTGTCTTGTCCCGCCTTGCCCTCCGCTTGTACTCCCCTCCCCCGTTGCTTTGACGTGTTTGTATCTGCGTCAATGCCCAGTGCTCAGCCTGCTTACTGTTCCCCCGCCCAGGCATCGCGTCACGCATCCCTACTCTCTCCGAGGCCGAAGAGGCCCGGGCCTTGCAGTACCGGTGCGAGTGCCTCGAAGCCGCCTTTTCTCAGCAAGGTAAGTGGGCATCTCCAAGCCCGTAAATCTGCAAATTCAAAATGCTTGGACCGAGGGAAAACTAACAAGACAGCTTTGGATGTGGCTGGCATCTTGGCACACCCACCTCCAGACCAGGTACTGTCAGGCTTCGCCCCATGGCTCGACAACCACTTCGCACTTACCCGTCACGAGAACGTGAACCCCCTCTTACCTTCTCGAGATGCCGTCTTGTCTCGGACCCGTTCACGAGCATCATTCAAGTGCTTCCATGACCAATGTATCCACTACATCTACGGATTTGCAACTCGGATCGATCGAGACAACCACGCTCGACTCCACTCCTCTCCGCTGACTCGGAACCCCGACCCTCCACTGGGAACCAGACGACCTATGTCGTCAACGGATCAATCACCAGTGAAACCCCCCGATTCCTTTTCACGGACCCGGATGTCCTCTGCTCAACCCCCAGGCCCTCTTGTGACCACCAACTTGCCGCCTCTTCCTCTTCCGACCCCATCTACCGCGAGCACGGGGACGAGAGACTCGGCAACGAGCTTCAACTTTCCAGAGAATCGCTCTTCGCTTGTCCGAGGCTTGATTGACGCTGATGTCGATCCTCAACTGCCCCCTCTAAAACGAGCTCGAGTCGGCCACCACCGCCTAAAATCTATCGGCGAGCTGCAACTTTTGCGAGAAAATGAGCCTTGTCTTCGATGCCGTGCTTTAAACAGACAAGTAAGCGCATCCCGAGCTTCGATTTTTCGGTTTCCTTTTTCGTAGACTTATATCTCTCTAGTGTGATTCTAGTCACCCCTGCGGATCCTGCTCGGATCTGCCCCCATCAGAGAACGAAGCTCACTGGAGCTCCCTTGGCTGCTATCGCGGATCTGTGGTGTCCCTAGTTGACAAAATTCTTCCAGGTAACAAGAAGCCCCGTTATCTAGTTTCGTTTCCAGGATTGATCGAGAACCAGGACCCCTATCGACCTCTCCAACTCGAACTCCAATCACGCCTCCTCATCCGCGCCACGGTAGTGTCAATGACTACATCTTGAGGATATACCCTTCTCTATCAAATGGGGCATTGACTGGACCCTTTAGACTCGATTTCCAGGATAGCTTTTGGTGGTCAGAGGGTGACCTCGATCTGGGTCAACGTTCGAGTACTCAATTACCCGCCGAAGCAACGACGATGCCCCCGATTCTCCGAGTCATCAGCACAAGTTGGAACTGCCAGGATACGGCCTACGATCTTCTCGAGCTGATAACTGTCAGTGGTCAACTATCTTCTTCCCGTGATATGGAAATGACGACCTATCCTACCCTCTTTCGGGCGAAGCAGCTACTCCGGGAGGTGGCCTTCTACGATGTATTGCAACCACGCCCAGCCCTCCGCCCGGGACCGAACCACCCCCGAAACGCGTCTGCCGAGGAAGTTACTTTCCCGGAACGCAGCCACCTCTTGAGGTCTTTTACAATGCGGTTCTTGAGCTCCTTTGACCTCGTCGTTTCGGACGACTCAAATTTGAATCTAAGGCGCTGGTTGGGCGTTTTCATATCTCTCTGCATATTCAGCGCCGTGCAGACAATACTTATCGATACTGCTCTCCCATCCATTCAGGGGTACTATCCGCCAAAATATCTAGGGACGGCACCGATGGAAGCAGCTATTCATAGCGTATACAAAGTCCTCGTTGGTTTGTTCGCCGCCTCGAGTGACGCGTTTTTCAACAGCTTGACACCAGACGAAGGGCAACTACTACAACAAACCAATCGTGTCATTCGACGAGAAACATGGCCGTCGCGGGATATGTCGACGAGCTTCGATTTCCTGATGAACCTCGGCAAGGGCGAAAACGAGGGATATGGGTTTAACGGATTTATTCGATCAGGGAAATTGGACGAAAAGAATCAAGCCACCGCTCTTCTCCCCTCGCTCCTCACGCAAGATTCGACATCCAGGCAGCCTTTCCCCCCATTCGAATCCGCACCCGGTCCCTGGAAAACAGAGTCGGCAAGCTTCGCCAACAGGCCGGAGCGCCATACTTCAGAGCAGTTCAACCCATCCCATGACGCCCCAGGACGGACTCGAAGACACACGGTGGGAGAAGACATTTCGTCGATATCGGAACCACGACGACCTCTGAGAGAACCGATCCCTCCCCCCAAATTTCGGCCCTCGTACCAGAAGCCTTCGTTACGTAGAGTGTACTGCGACAAATGCAACGAGCATCCGGACGGATTTCGGGGGGAGCATGAACTTCGGCGCCATATCGATGCCAAACACTCCCCAATGGTCAAACGATGGATCTGCAAGGAGCCCAAGCACTCCAACTCATCCTCGCCTCAGCCCGTTATCCCCCTATCTCGCTGCAAGGCATGCCTGGCACAGAAGCGCTACGGGGCATACTACAATGCTGCCGCCCACCTTCGTCGCGCACACTTCCGGCCTCATCGGGCCGGTAAGGCCAGTGGCGACTGGCCCTCCATGACAGTTCTGAAGAATTGGATGCGAGAGGTGCAACAAACTGCCGATACGAACGACGACGCATCCTCCAGTGGCGACGAGGATACGGATCTCGGGAGTGTAGCAGGCTACACTGATGCTAACCAACAGCACTCACCGATGGCCGAACCTCCTCGACTCGCAACGGCAACCGTTCCAACACAGCTCTCGTCGTCCTCGGTCGAACCACCGGTCCCAATCGACCGCATCAGCCCGTCGCGACGCCCAATCGAGAACCGCACGCGATGCCCTCACCCTGACTGCGGCCGCGTTTTCCGTGACCTCGCCGCCCACATGCTTACGCACCAGGAGGAACGCCCCGAGAAGTGCCCCATCGTAACGTGTGAGTATCACATAAAGGGTTTTGCCAGGAAGTACGACAAAAACCGCCACGCTCTCACCCACTACCGCGGTTCCATGACGTGTCCCTTTTGTCCCGGCGCTGGAACCCCTTTCGAGAAGGCCTTTAACCGAGCCGACGTTTTCAAGAGACATTTAACGGCCGCACATCACGTTGATCAGGCCGGCCCCGGCGGTCGTCGATTCTTCGGCGGCGAGGACTCAATTGGGACGAGGGCCCGCTGTTCTATATGTCATGGCGAGTTCCCAACCGCTCAGGACTTCTATGAACACCTCGACGACTGCGTCTTGAGCGTTATAGTCCCGGCAGTCAGCAATCCGGTACATCAGAACGCCTTAGCTCCTCCGTTGCTACATCAGCATCAACCCCAACATTCGCAACATTCACAACATCTACAACGCCCGCCACAACACCCCCAGCAACATCCACAACAACATTCACAGCATCCGCAACATCCGCAACACCACCAAGCCGCAGTGCCAGGGCCGTCTCGGGCCCAGGCTGCGGATAACCAAAGTAGGAGAGACACAGACGTAGCAGAAACTGGGCCGCAAGGACCGCACATGAGGACGGAGTCACACTGAGTGTTTTTATTACAGGAATGGGCGGCAATCTGCATTTTATTTTTGTTGAATATCGGTGCTTTTTTCTTGTGTTGCCTTGCTTGTATTGATACCACCAGAGCAGGCGTCTCTCGGTCTTTTCAATCGTCCTAGGTTGCAAGGCATGCTGGAAAACCCAAACGCCCTTTCTCGAGGAAAGGGATCAAACGAAAACGAGAACACGGGGCATGACTTGGCTTGGATGAATGAGAAAACTACTTTTCAATGTCTTGTATTAAATTTAACTGAGCAGGCTGCGCAAAGGCAGTCAGCTCCATTCACGATGCTTAGCTTCGATGCTATTTGTGAACTCTCCAGTGGTAGTAGACCTGTTATGACGCAACTCCAGTATACCCAAACTGAGCGGGTGTAATAAGCAATGCGGTACTGTATAACGAGAGTAAATACAGCGATAAAGAAAAAGGAGGTATAACAAAGAGGGAAATGGAAAGCAACAAACGCCATTGCCATGCTTATACAAGTCTCGCTACCGCTCCGTCATGTGTCATTGATGCGCCACAACAAAATCAAGTAGGAAAAGGAAATGAGGGCTTTTGTTGGTTTTAGTTGGAAGATGACTTCTCGTTGACGGAGTCGTTGACCATGACGGACTCGTCGCGATTGCGGGTCTTGGGGCTGGAGCGCTTGAAGAAGTCGTGAATCTCGGGAGAGAACTCGCCGTCATCAGGCATGGCGGCCTCGGTCTCCTTGGGGCCCATGGTGGCCTGGACAGACTCCCACTCCTTTCGCATGTCCTCAATCTTGGTCTTCCAGTCCATTTCGGGGTTGTAAGTCTTGCCGAGGCCACGGAGGTTCTCCCAAACACTCAAGTGCGCGGGGTTGACAGCAACGCCGTGGTACTCGTCAGCCTTGTTGGCACGGATGTAACTCCAGCGGCGCTCCTGCTCCTTGAGGTCGAGGCCGGTGGTGTCGGGGAGGAACAGCCAGGTGAGGAGCATGCCAGCAAGGCCGAACCAGGGAACGACGTAGAACTTGGTCTGGGTGTCAATGTAGTTGTAGAGGACGGAGGCGAGGAGGGCTCCCGACTTGCCGATGCAGGCGGCGAAACCGTGGGCGGTGGCTCGGACGGGGGTGGGGAAGACCTCAGCGGCGACGAGGAAGGTGACGGAGTTGGGGCCGAACTGGTTGAAGAAGGACGAGATGAAGTACATGGCCTGGAAGGCGTGGATGCCGGCGGGGCTGGTGTAGTACTTGAAGTTGAAGGCGGGGATGACGAACATGAGGAAGCACATGAAGAAGCCGACCTGCTGCATCATCTTGCGGCCGTAGAGCTTGTTGTCAATGAAGAGAGAGGCGAGGTAGTAGCCGCACAGGGAGACAACAATGTTGACAAGGTTCCAGGACCAGGTGGTCAGGAGGGAGTCGGGGTTGCTGGAAATGACCTTGATGAACTGACTCTGGAAGAGCTTGTTGCCGTAGAAGAAGACATCGTTACAGAACCAAGTACCAGCGGTGGCGGTGAGACGTCCGCCGAAGTGCTTGAAGCAGTAGCCTAGGGAGTTGATGTCGTAGCCGGTGACGTTTGAGCGCTTCTTGGCCTCGGCAAGCTGCTTAGAGGCGTTGGGCATGCGGTAGGTACGGTAGTAGAGAAGCCAAAGAGTGCCGACGGCAGGGAAGGCAAAGGACAAGCGGAAGGTGTACTGAGCGGCGGAGACGCTGTAAGGGCCTGAGCCGTTGCCCTTGTTGAAGATGACGAGGAGGACGATGAGGACGACCTGGTTGACAAACTGACCCCAGCCCTGCATCAAGAAGGCGGTGGTGACACGGCGACCACGGTGCAGACGATCCTCGCGGGTAGAGACCTTGCCACCGGTGGAAGCGCCCTCAAGGGACGAGGTCGCAGTAATGGGGTACTCGCCACCGACACCGATGCCGTAGAAGAAGAGAGACCAAGCATAGCAGATAATCCAGCCCTGGAGAGTGAGACCCCAAGAGGCAGTGAGCATGAGCAGACCAATGAACATGATGGCAGCATCCTGAATGAGACCCCATCGTCGACCAATCCAGTCACCAATGACCTGTAAACCAACAATTAGCGAAATCCACTATATGATTGAGAATTGCCTAAAATGGAAGCGAAGACAGAGGCAATAGGCGCGAGCACCAAAGCTTAAAGCACCCATAGATAGCCAAGATAAGGATGATAAAGTGGGAAAGTGGGAAAGCGGGGGGAAGGGGGTGAGGAGAACTTACACCGACAAATGCCTGACCAACCATGATACCGATGATTTCCAGGTAGGTAACACTGAAAACCCAGTTCTTGCTGCATACAGAGTGGTCACCCCAGCATTCAGGCCAGGCAGCCTTGAACAGAGGCTCGAGATTACCAATAGAGAAGAGGACATAACCCTCGAGACCAAGGCCGGCACCGGGGATGACAGCATGGCGGAAGTACCAGGCCAAGGGAGAGAGAGGGTCCGTCTTGAACATGCTCCAGGCAGACTTGGCCTCCTCGACGGCGGCGTCGTTGTCGACCTTGGAGACGAACTTCACACGCTTGGCCAGAGGCAGATCGGCCCAGTAGACACCGTCCTCGTCGTAAGAGTCGGACGGGCGAGTGACATGGCTGAAGATGCGGCGCTCGGCATTGTTGAGGCCGGGGAACTCATCTGGGTCGTCGCTGTCGGGTGGCCCATGGGGGACGGGGATCTCGCCGGGGATGGCGTCGATATGGTGTTGGTGGACCATGGCGAATTATGTCTTAATCCCGGGGGGGGGGGGATTTATGGTTCTTTTTGGGGGGGGGGGGAAATGCTGAGAATGTGGTTGGCTGGCACCTAAGAGATGTGTGGCTGGCCAGTGGTGGTTGGTGAGGGGTGCAAGTATGCGACTGTCTAAGTGACTGTCTAAGCAAGCGATGGCTCAATACCAAGAGCGGAAAGAGACGGAGGGCGACTGGATATTTAAAAGCCAAGTCGACTGAAGAGGAAGGATTGAAGTCGATCCAAGGATGGTGAGCTTGTCTCGGCAAGACAGAGACTCCAGAAACAGCAGCGACGGTGGGCAGTATTTGAACAAGACGGCGGCGTCGAGGACCAAAGTCAATGGCATGCGACAAGACGCACCTGGGCGAAGCATCGCGAGCTGGAAGCAGCCAGTCAGAGGCAGCAGAGCAACACCGTGGGCAATCCTCTGGCTCGCAGCTTCTTCTGCAAAGGCCTTTGCCCGAGCGGACGGCGGGTGGTCCATCAGATCCATGGTACATAGCGGCAGTACTCCGTCCGGCGCAAGCCTCAGAGAAACGTGCCTAGGACCGGGAAGCAGGGGGGCGAACGCCGAGAGATCCAGGCGAGATCCCAGCCAGGCCATGGATGGACAAGCATTTGGCAGACTCGAGCCGGCGTGGACAGGCGTGGGCAGGCCATTCGCATTGCTGGTTCCCCACCGCGCTGGGGCCGTGGATTCCAGGTTGACTGGAATGGAGCACAACGGCGGATCCTATGACGAAGCCGGCCGAGTCGTAGCAGAGCGGCGCGGACGAAGAGGGCAAATGCGCGCGTGACCGGCTAGAGCGGCACAGTTTCGAGCGGGCCCGACGACCAGGAGGCGAGCGCCGGTGGACAACTGGGAAGGATCTTCGCAGGAAGTAGCTGGCACGAGCTGGCAAGAGCAGGCACGAGCTGGCATCGTCTGCATCCTTTGGACCTTCTGGACCCTCTGGACCCTCTAGAAAGCTCGTCGTCAGCCAATTCGCATCTCGCAACCTCGCATCACGTCGAAAATGGCCCTCAGCTAGCCCACATGAACGACACCCCACGACGCCCACGGACGCCCACGGGCATATCCAAAAGCATGTTTCACGTCAGACACACGGGTTCAGGCACACGCAACCTCTCGGTGTCCCAATCCAGCGACCGGCGGGAGGCAAACCGGCGCCATCTGCAGGCAAATGCGGCAGCTGGCGTGCAAAGGCCTTTTAACAATTTCTGTCACCAATGCTTCAGCCGCTGAGACGTAACAGCTCGGTGAGCCCGGCAGTGGCGGCAGTGGCAACGCGACCGATGGCCCTGGGCCCGTGCGTGCGGAAACAAAACAATAGCTCGGCATTAAGGACGGAAAGTCAAAAGGGCCAAAGAATAGTCGACAAACATGACCAGAGCGACAACGAAGAAAAAAAAACCAAGCGCAAATCGGACAAGGGTGCTATGCACGTGTTTGCTTGGCTGCATTCTAGGCGTCTTGGTCAGGACGGCGTTGCCCCGCTGCCCCGCTGCCCCATCTTTGACGGCCCCAAGTGGGAAGGACATCACACGAGCACTTTCCGTGCTCGCTCGCGTGCGCTGCACCTGCCCGACGACACTCCCGCACCACATGCAACGCACGAGACTCCTTCTTCACCCGCAAAGTACCTCCTAGTCTCTAAGTGTATTAATCTCGCAACGTCGGATCCTGCCCATTGAAACCTTGGGCTGTTCCCTTCGGTGAACCAAAACGGTCGTCTAGTTGGTCATCAATCAAGCCATTCATCAATAGGTAGTCAATTCTATCCCGTGGAATCATTGCCATTGCACCTCTCCCGTCCGACTTTCCTCTGTCCCTCCGTTCCTCTTCTTTCATCTTGAGTCTTGAATCTTTCACATCCCCTCCGCTCTCTCTCTCTCCTTACTTGCTTGCTCCCTCTCCCTTTCACCCTCATCACGACTTTAACCATTACGTACCTACGTACCTACCCACCGCCACCCCAGCTCCCCAGACTGCATGCCACCCACACACTACAAAAATGCCCACGCTCACATGCTCACTCGTACATCCAAACTGATTGGTAACTTTCCCTCTCTGAGATCTGAGCTGGAATATCCTCCTCTTCCCGGCTTCATCTCTTCTCCTCTCTTATGCTTCCGGGTCATATTTTTGCCTACAAAGTACATGACCCGACCATCACAGCTCCGCAAAGGTGCGCCATCCCTCTCATCCTCGCAGCATCCAATGTGGGCTGATCCACCATATGCCCTCGTGATGCTCATACAGAGTTGCATCGTCTCGGGGAATCCAACTCAATCTCAAAGGGAAAAATGCCCATATCCATTCTCCTCCACCCGTCAGAGAAGAAACGCACCTGGAGAAGTCATCCGAGCCCGCTGACTGGACTGACACAACCATCCCCGTGTCTCATCTCCACACAAATCTACGGGCTATTGATAACCATAACGCCATGCTTGCTTCCACGTCTGCATTTGACAGCCGCCTAGCTCGGGGTCCCTTGAACAATTGAGGAGGAGTCCTCTCCACGCCTAGACGAGGATTGGCTTGACAACGGCGTTGCAAAGGTCATACCGGGGTTGGACAAATCACAACGGTTATCAACCCGGGCCGGTGTCCATCAAAGCGGCATTTCTTCGACGGCACCTTTGCTGCTCGGTTCGCGGACCTTTCTCTCCCCTGCTCCATCATTCCTGGCTCTCCCCTCCTCGCTCTTCTCTGGTCTTGCTTTTTCTCTCCGCTCACAATTGCTCTCACACTCCTCCCGGCGAGATTGTGCGAGAAGGTTAAAACATAGCTACATCACTCTCTGTCGGCAATCGATGGATAGAGGCGTATATATAGTAAGTATGTATCGTATCTTGGTCTCTCATACACTGCTGGCAGGAGCCGCCTGTCACAATGGCGACGGCGGTGGCAATGGAACTAGAAGTGGATGCGGTGGAGACGTCTTGACTGTTCTCTTCTCCTCTCCTCGTCCCATCTCGTCTCCGCAAAATCACCGCCACGTCGACCCCCATCACGCCCAAGCTCGTCACCACGAAGAAGAAAAAATGACCGCCGCCTCATCATCGTCCGCAGCACTAGACACGCTCGTGCTCTAATGCTCTTTTCCTCCCTTGACTTATCTGCTTGTCCAAGTCTCAAAAACCAACGCGACTAAAATGATCAAACTCCGTCCGATTCCGTTTGCCTGATAGATGCTTACTCGGTTCTTTGACGCGAATTCCAGTCTTGTCGGTCTGCGATGCTCTCTCCCCTGCATCACCTGCATCACCTTCCACCTGCTATTTTCTTCCTTCCTACCTAGCTACCCCCACAACGATACATCTGTGCGCTTTGATGAGAGGACTGCTTCACAATACAGCTCAGCTCAGCTCAGCTCAGACCTCTCCACGCAAACGCCACGCTACAATCCAGACATAGGAAAAATAATATGAGAAGAATAAAAGAAATGAATGAATGAAACCAGATTGTATAGATATTCTGGCAAGATCCCGCAGAGGAGCATCCTTTACTTCGCCGGTCGGGGTGTAACCTCCTCGGCGTCTTCGTCGATGCCAGCCCGCGTTGGCAGAGGCCGCGGCGTCGCATCAACGCTGTCTGACCCCGTTTTGTCGGCGAAGCCCTCACTGTTGTGACTTGGGTCCGGTGGAGTCTGCGCTGACACGGTAAGCCCACCCTCCAGCAATCCCATTTCCATCTCTTTGGAAGGCGTGGTCACCACCTGCGTCACAGCCTCGGACGTACTCTCAGACCCCATTGTGACACTGTCGTGACTGTTGGCACGCATCATTTCGATGCCGAGCTTTGAGCTGGGGAGGCCTGCCTTGCCGAGTAATTGTTGGCTGCTGCGTCCGAGCTGCTTCTCCCGGCTAGTTCCCAGCTCATCGTCCTCGTCATCTGCGGACTCAGTACCCTCCGGGGCCAGTCGTTCTGTCGCGTCTTTCCTTGCTTTTCTCTCCAGCGACCGCGGTTCGTGCTCCATCAATGGAGGGGCCGACTGCTGGGTGAGTAGATGCGGGATGGGCTTTCCTAGCACCTCAAACGCGTTCGCGACGTCATTGTCAGTGGTGATACCCAAGCCACCTTCGTCCCATTCATTTGTCGTCTTGCGACTAATGACAACCGGGACATCATCTGTTGTCACCGACTCCGAGTCGCCAAACAGTGATGAGCTAATGGAATCTTCTCGGCTCGACATCATTGCCGTGCCCAGGCGCCCAGCGTAGATTGACGACGTTGATGTTGGGCTATCTTCCACTCGGGCGTTGGCCTTACGGATACCCAGCGGCACTGGTCTGGGCATGCCTGTCGATGTGCCTGGTCCGGGCGACTCTGGTCTCCATTGGCACAAGCCTCGCAAGACCTCAATCAGCTTTGATGAACTAATGGGCTTCTCGATGAGCGAGTCAAAGTAGTGTGGCGCTTGTAGTTCCTTCAGGTAAGCCGTGATGGCGACAATTGGGGTGTGCGAATTGGCATTCTTCGTCTCTCGAATCATGCGTGCCACATCTGCTCCGCTGATTTGAGGCAGCTGATACTCTAAAAAGATGACATCAAATTTGATCTCGCTCATCGAGTATCGAACCGCCTCGGATCCATTGGCCACAGAAATGGTTCGGCATCGCAGTTTCTCCAACAGCTTCTCCATCACCATCCGCGATACAGGATGATCTTCGCAAATGAGGACATCCAACGGCCGGAAGGTGGGTCCTGCATCAAACGCAATCTGGGACAGTCGTCGTGAGCTCTGCCTGCGTCGCTGAACTCGGAGGAGTGCGTTGTGCTTCTCTCCCTCGTTATCCGAAGATGAGGGAGACATATCAAACACCTGGCTCCTTCGGTTTCGATGGTGATGCAAAATGTCAGACGCAATAGGGCTGCCGTCTTGCGACTGGGATCCCACGGTCAAAGACCGCGATCGACCAGTAGAAGAGTTGCTTGACTGTCGTGGAGTCGAAACAGTCTTTTGTGGCGACAAGGAGAGGGGAGGCGGAGGTCCCGTCCCTCGGCTCTTGGCAGGGGATGCCCCCACTGTGGTAGCGGCCTTCTGGAGGCTGGGCGGAACCTTTGGAATCTCGAATGCCGAGTTTGGCTGGAGCGATGCACCTGATTGGTGGGAAAGACTCGACGAGTTACTGGAAGCCTTTCTTCGTCCCTCAACCCCTTGTCCAGCCACGAACGAAACAAGCAACGGAGAGGATGGCTGGGAAATCCGACTTGGAGAGGCGTTTGAATGGTTGAAGCCAGACGGTGACTGTGGTCGGTTCGTTGCTTTGGCATTGGAGATGGTCCTTTGGATCGGGTTGGAGAGAACGGGGCTTCCTTCAAGTGACGGTCCGGGCGAGATGCCGCCAACACCTCCGGAACTAACGGAAGACGGCTTGCTCTGGGCGGCCAGCGCCTCTGCCCGCAGTTTCTGGATCACGTCTTTGTTGGCCTTCTCTAGGACAGGAAGATTCTTAAAGGTAAAGTTCCCGAAATCATCCACGGCGACTGGTTCACTCAGTCGCCTGGACTTCAAGTCTCGCACATGGGGCGGAATATGCAGAGGCATGAGTTTCCGATTCATCGAGTTGACTTGCGATCGTACTCGAGAAAGGGCATCATGCGGCCGTTCAGGGTACTCGGAGCCAGCCGTAGAGGACGGCGGTGAGGTTTGGTCTTCCATCTCCTCCGCAAAAGATTGCAAAACTGCGCCTCTGGCGTCAAAGTATTCTGTGTCCTCGGGATTCTCTGGCTCGGGTACAAATTGAGCCTCGTCCTCAACAAGCGTTTCCCAGTTCACATCTTGGAACCATGAATGGTTACGGATTTCCTCTCCACCAGAGGAGAACTTGTCGTCCAGGTTAGAGCCCAGGCGCTGTTGAGGCTCCATGCACAGTAGTTTGTTGATGAGGTCCTTCGCTTCTTCGGACACAGGCTCGCACTCGTTCTCGTCCGGCCATTGGATTTTACGTGCAAGAATGTTTTCGAAAACGTGTTCGGCCTCCCCGGCGTGGAAAGGCGGAATTCCGTAAAGGAACTCAAACAGAATGCAGCCTACGGACCACCAATCGCTAGTCTCGTCCTGCTTATCACCCTTGACGGTTTCAGGGGCTAGGTAGTCAGGAGTGCCCACAAATCGTCGATTCGTGTCCTCCGGGTTGAAAAGGGCCATGGGGGGAGGCATCATGTTTGCTGGCGTGAGAGAGTTCCTGTGGCCACCATCCATGCTCATACGGTGAGCAAAATGCGCCGGCAGATCTGGTGAGCCATGTGCAATTGCTTCTTCATCCAATGGCGATTTCAGGCTGTTTGCCTGCGATCCCGCCTCGGAATCGTTTAGAGAGAAGTTCGTGACCATGTGTGCCAGTGACTCGCTTCCACCACTGTCGCTCCGGCGACTACCAGAAACCCGGCGAGTTTCTTGGCCCAGGCTAAAATAGGACGGCTGGAAGCTACCGACATCCGGAGTCATCTGTGGTGTCATGCTTGGGGAATTAGCGTGGCCGTGTAAGTCCAGGGAGGTGGATCGCGAGGACGCAATTGATGTTGACCGGGCAAACGGCCCTTGCTTGAGCAAGTCAGGCGTCCCATCAGAATTCTCGCTATTCAGAGCTCGCTTCTGTCGTCCCACCAAACCCATGCGAGACAATCCAAAATCAGTGAGCTTGAGGTGGCCTTTCTGATCGATCAAAAGGTTGTCTGGCTTCAAATCTCGATGGATAATGCCTCGGCTGTGAAGGTGCTCAACACCCAAGACAACTTCACCCAAATACTTCTTGACCCAATCCTCAGGAAGGCCGCCCAGAACTTTGATCAGGGAAGCACAATCACCACCATTGAGATATTCCATGACAAGGTAGAGGTAGTCTTTGCTGGAAAATGTCCAGTAAAGCTTAGCAACAAACTCGCTTTCTCCTTGCCACATCATGATGGCACGCTCAGCCTTGACATTACCCACTTGATTCTTTGCAACCATGTCTGCCTTCTTGAGAACCTTGATTGCAAAGTACTCTCCTGTGGACTTCTTCTTGGAAAGATAGACACTTCCGAAAGCTCCCTTACTGATTGGCTTGATGATCTCGAAATCTTTGATCGAAGGTTGTGTCGGTCGGGGTTGAGGAGGAGCTTGGTTTGGACCTAGGCGTGGTGAAGGTGGTGGCTTCATAACAAAGTCAGATATGGCAGCTGAGGACTGCCTTCGATGGTGCTTGGTAGGGATTGGGGCGGGAGAACTAAAGTCACTGCCCGGGAGCATGGGTGACGCTTCAGGAGAAACAATGCCGTCTTGGGCCATGGGAAAACCTCGGGCCTTGATCCGCAAAGGGGAGGCAGGCGGCTGGGGTCGGGAAGGTGATTCCTGGCGTCGAGGAGATGTGGCTCCAGGAAGGATCAGGCTTCGCCGATGGCGTTGCCTAGTGCTAGCAGCTCGTCTGAGGTCTCCAAACTCAGAAATAGGGGACTCGGTCCTGGGGTAGTTGCGGGATGCAACTGACGAGGATCGCATGCTCCCTTCGCTGTCTGCAGTCTCGCTCTCGAGATAGATCGAGTCTCTGCGATTATCCCGAAGCTGAGGTCCCAAGCCACTGGGGCCGCCGAAGTGGGATCGAGGGGTCGGGCACTCCTTGGGGCTGCTCGATCTCGTTGAGGCAATGAACGAAGTTGGTCGTGAACGATTGCGTCGGTCGGATATATCCATCTGACGCAAAGCCGCAGCCAGAACAGAAGGACTGTTCAAAGGTTCGGCGTAGTTGTCAT
The DNA here is from genome assembly GCF_021365365.1 of Ilyonectria robusta. NCBI lineage: Eukaryota > Fungi > Ascomycota > Sordariomycetes > Hypocreales > Nectriaceae > Ilyonectria > Ilyonectria robusta. The sequence continues at coordinate 240,691 of NW_025764436.1, read as the reverse complement.
CCTCATGGGGTTCACAAGAGACTTCCGCTTCCCCTGCTTCTTGGTCACACTCCTCATATGTTTCATGGAGCTCGTCATCTCCATCCTCCGTCGAGTCCGTGAGCTCGCCAGCAGCAATACGAGCCGCCTTCCTCAACGCCTCATCTATGCAGTCTTGAACAAGAACCGCCAGCTCGATCCGAATACGCTCTGCATATTCAATGATCTTCCTGTGACGAAATACGGCATCGACCTTGGACCTGGCGACTTTTTCTGTATCAGAACACAGGAGAGCCAACCCTTGCTCTTGCTCCAGCGTGTTTGTACTCGGTGACTGCCAATGGAGAACTTGCGAAATCCGTGATTCCGATTGTGGTGATTGTGTGCGGAAATCGCCGTTCGCTTGTTGAGTGGAAGACTCCTTGATGGCGGGTGTGCTGACTTCGATGGCTGTGTCACACAGGTCCATCAAGAGTTCAACAATTCGAGCCTGTGGTCGTCGAATGGCAAATGAACGGGCCCTAGCATGCCCAAATCCACCGGACCGCTCTCTTGACCGAGGGAGGGAGCTACCAGGCGAAGATTGTGTTGACGGTGGTGGTCCGATGGGCAATCCCTTGTACTCGGCGTTCGGGATCGAGGATGGTTCGCCGGTCGTGGAGCGGCTTTTGCGGGCTTCCAGGGCATCGAGGACCTTGACAATGGAGTGGCGATGCTCGGTCAAGTTTTCTTGAGCCATCTGTACGTCCATCTCGGCTCGGTGTTCTTGGAGGCATAGATCGGTGTGCTTCTCGAACCACCAACGTGGGATCTTGCGCTCGCAGATGCGGCAAAGCACCGGAGGTGGGGGGTCTTGTTCCTCGGGGTTGTCTAAGCCACAGTCCGCAAGTTGGGTTAGGTAGCCGGCAAGAACTTCAGCACCAGAACCCAGCGAATTAACAATGACGGTGGGGAGGTCAATTTTGATCTCTCGAGGCGCGATCCACGGCCGCAGCATCCACATGGTCTAGAAAAGGACTCATCAGCATTTCGATCACGGTTAGGCCAATGCACGTATTTAAAAGACTTACGTGACTCTCACCGCCCGATACACTGTCGTACACCATGATCCCTTGGGCTTCGAGGTCGAGGGCCTGCAACCGCGGGCTCTCGGATTCGGGGTCGGCATCTTCAACCTCTTGTTTGGACAGGAGTTTCGAGAGGGGCCCAAGTTGAATGGCAAAGCGTACTCGATGGCTGCGGGAGTCGTCCTTCTGCATTGACTCGACGACGTCGGTAAAGACAGATTTGTTGTCGCTCACGATCAGGTCTGATATAGGGAGGCCGTTGACGGATTCGAACTCTGTGCCGACAACGTCAGTCCAGGATGGACTAACCCATTTGATAGTCCCGTCGAGATTGAGGTCAACAATGGTATTGAGGGTCTGCTCGGCGGCTTCACGAAGTTCCTCCCGTTCCTCCCGAATGTCCTGGCTCAAGGACCTTTCCATAACGCCGGCCTGTTGCCCTCTCAAAGAGGCAACAGCGGGGGGAGCCAGCGTGGCGCCCACCGGAGAATCCATCGTGTCTCGCAGTTGTCAGAGCCGGGGAGACGGTCCTGCAGAGTTGTGTGCGTGGTGTTGGGTGACGGGCCGTGTGATGTCAGCCGTGAGCCTGGCGAAGGAGTCGGTGGTGGGTGGTGGGCTGTGGCCCAGCGGGAAGCACAAGTGGGAGACTCGGGGTCTGGCAAGGGCGCCAGAACTACAGACCCGCGAGACTCGAAGACATGACTGAGGGTCGGCGGCGAGGAAAGTCTCGTGCTGACGGGTTGAGGGAGGTTGGACGTGGACGTGAGCGTGAGCGTGGACGTTGACGTGGTGGGAAAGTCGGAGTCGGAGTCAACCTCAACCGTCACAGGGTGCGAGCGAGAGCGGGAGCGGGAGCGGGCGCGGGCGTAGTCGCGGGCATGGACCGGGGCAAGGCGAAGGACGAGCAACGGCAAAGGGCGGACGACAGGGCCGGTCGGAGGCCGATTGACAAGGCCGGGCTCTTGTGCGTCGCTGAGGAGCTTGACGAGGTCAGAAAACACAGAAGCCGCAGGGTTGTCGGGACGCTCGTCGCCGTTGAAGGGGGAGGAAGACAAAGTTCAGCCCAGGCGCCTCACCAAAGTCGACCAAGCCGTGGCTCGCGTTCCTCTCATGATACAATAAGCGGGGAAGGCGGCGCAGGGCCCAATCACCACCCACCATCCCCGGGGGGCTACTACGTAGTAGCTTCTAGTCTGCTGAGCCTGCTTTGCTTTCGGGGTGGATGCACGCTGGTGTCTTGCGCTTTCTCACATTTCTCACACTTCTCACATTTCTCACGCTCCTCACGCTCCTCATGCTGCTCACGCTCCAGCTGGATTATTACTAACGCGGCAACCCGGGTACAGAAGCCACAGCCTGCCGAATGCCTTTCCTCAAGCCAAAGCAGCCAAGCGCAGCACGCACGCTAAAACTACTACGGTACTTCACCCTGCGCTCCTGCGCTGCCTGCTGCACTGCAACAGCGGGCGGATACGTTGATGTGCTCCGCCGTGTGGTGCGGTGCGCTGTTGTCTGTGTGTTCGTGTGTGTGCGTGTGTTGTGTGTGTGTGTGTGCGTGTGCGTGTGCCAGTGCGTGTTTCTCCGTGTGCTCTGTGTTTCCTTCCGGGGTGCGGAAGAGACGACTCCCTCACCTCACCTCACCCACCACCAAACGGAGTCGCTTGAGCCCTTGAACATTCAAGCCCAGTCAACCAGCTCTAGATTCCTTCCTCGCTTGGTTGGTAATCTTATTAGGTCCCATCTTACTCAAGCTGACTGGCGATTCTCGCCCAACGCCTCCACCCAGGGCTGGAATCTACGTGACTGTGTATACCTGGGAGGGGGAGACCCTGCACATACGTAGTAGATAGCCTCTCTGGCGATAGAATGGGAAGCACGAGACAAGGTGTAATACACATATGACCTATGTAACCCTCATCCGGTATATCCATCAGGCGCCCAGAAGAAAATGATAAAAAAGGACAGAGAGGCGGGGCTTAGAACAAACCAGAACTAACAAGGGAAAAACGCAGAAGATCGCTTCTGGTTTCGCCCTCTTCCGGCTTCTACAGATTGAGGCGTCCCCTTCCCCCCCACCCCGAGTCTCACCCTGGACCATACCCGCACATTGTTTCTCCCTCTACGAGTCTGCATCCCTCCCCATGACCTCCGCCAACCGACAACGGGCGTCGCGGAAACGGGCCGGGGGTGTTATGTGCTGTGTGCCGTGTGCTAGGATTTCTAGTCAAGTGCCTACGGCTAGCAGAGGCGGGCACCGGCGCACATCAGCACATCCAGATGCATGAAGACGACCATCAACAAACAAGATTGTCTCACTGGGGCTCTACCTACCGTTCCGTGGCGAGACCTGCAATTGGACACAGCGCCCTCATGCATTCCCAATGCTTGTGCTTGGTCTTCCCAGGCTTGGTCTCCCCAGGCTTGGTCTCCTCGGGTTCCCCCCGTGTCGTCCAGGTGCATATATCACTCACAGCTCCAGTGCTGCAGCGTGCTACCGATCGAACGACTTGGGCCATTAATCACGGGCGGTAGCACTGTGAGTCACCTTTTTTCCCCCATGGTGCCAAGGGCCAGCCGGCCGACGCAGCTTCGCATTGATGGTCTCCAAGTCTGTGAGTCTCTTCACCGCTGTCCCAATAATTCCCCTCTGCTACGCCGTGACCCGAATCCCACCCATCGAGCCGCTCAAACACTCGACTTGGTCTCATCACGGCTGCATCAATGAGCTGATTTGGCTACTCTTCCCCGACCCCATAGCCATTTACCTTGCCATTTCCCTTCCCATCAGTCACGTTCACCATGATCATCGCCCCTGATCAACCGGCTGTATCGTCGTACCCGCACTACGTACCCGCACTACGTACCCTATCAGCCATCATCTCCTCCCGGCTTCTGACTTTCCCACCTCTGCAGGACGGAGGTAGGTTCGTAGACCAATCTCCAGGGTTCCAGGGCCGGGATTGCAGGATTGCAGGATCTTCCGACACATCCACCTCCAACTGCCGGGGCTTTTCAAGCATGGAGTTGATCCGTACCGTATCGTCGTCGTTGGAGAGTGCATTCAAGCCCGTCACATGCGCTACTGTCTGCTCACTATACTTATATTGCCCTTCCAATAAGCCGCCACCACCGCCCGCTGCAGCCTCTGGCGAATCGACCCTCTCACCATTGAGCGTCTCATTCCCCTCCCACCCTCTGCCGATGGGGGTTAACTTCGCCACGGGGTACCTCCCTCGCGGGAGGCGATACGTTTGACCGAACAGAAGTAGGGTGGCAGAACAGATGCTGAAAATAGCAGCCATCAGTTCGCACCACTCCTGGGCGAACGACATGATGATAGGCACGAGACCTGGGGCCTTTGATCATGTCGAATCCGCCCCATCAAGTGCCCATTCTTGTCTCTGTTCTTCGAGCCACTCCCCTTTCTCTATCCAGAGCTGTTCTAGCCATGTTGCCAGGTCCTCGTCCTTAGTAGGGAGGGAATCAATAGGGAATCGCCGAGCCCGCACGTGGAACTTGTATCCGCTTTCGTCGCTTATTTCCGGGGCGCTGAGTGTTTCCCAAATAGAGGGTGCCTTCTGAAATGACCCTTGATGTTGATATGCAATGGTGAAATCATACACTGCCTTGACGTGCGGCGCCTTTCTAAGGTGCTGCACAGTTGTTATGAAGCCCTTGGTGCGCGGGTAGAGCAGATGCATCGGCTGCCGCCGACCTCCCGTCTTACAAAAGTCCAGCGATTCGTCGTACTTGCGTTTTGTGAAACGAGTACCCTCGCTGTAGCTGATAAGCCCTGCGTGAAATGTTAGTCCCGCCAATGAGTCGGCCTCGCGAGGTACTCACATGTCGGAAAGGCTCTCTGAACGATGTTGGAGAACACATTGTCCAGCTCGGTCTTATCTTTGAGCCAGTTGCGAGTCACTAGAGGCATCCCCATGGCCCAAAGCCCCCATCCAAGGAAGGGCACCATGCGCAGCTGAGCCTTGGCAAAGTACCGGCATCGCCCCAGCATGCCAGATCTCTGGGCCAGGGCTTGGATGAGATAGAAGTCGGACCAGGCCACATGGTTGGCTACGACGATCGCTGACTCGCCCGGAGGAAGAAGGTCGCCAGAAATGCGGATGTGAGCCCCATTCACGCGGACGAAGATGGCCTGTACCCAGGACCAAATGGACAGGGCGATGCTGGAGGATGCATCATACACACGGCGAGGCGAGACGAGTTTCAGTGGCAACAAGAGCGACAGGGCGATGTCAGCCACGAAGAGAGAGAAGACCCATGGGACCGTGAGGACGAAGCCCCGAAAGATGGTTTGGAGAGACCCGAACTGCGTCATAATTTCGGATATCAGAAGAGGTCCCTCCCGTGGGTATTGTTTCTTCAGGGTTATCAGTGTAGGCAGGGTTCCAAACAGCAACGGTAGAGACAATCGATGGTGATGACGACATCCATTCCAGCGCCCTTTGGGAGAGTCAGCGGCTGATGGACTCGGAAAAGACCAGCCTCGGTCAGCCCCGACTTCCTATTGGCCCATATCGGAGACCAAGGAGGGGTGCAGTGTGACTTCGCTCAGTGCGGCTTGACCACGCTCTAGCCAACGGCACCGCGGCTTCGATTCCTGAATCCTTCGTCCGATTCAGAAGCCTCGTGCCTGGTGCCTCAAATGGTCCAGGTCCAGGTCTGGGTCTGGGTCCAGATCCAGCGCAACATTCTCCATATATAGCCGAACGGCCTGTTTTCCCATTCGCCCGGGTCGTGGTCAAGGCCTTGAACGGTACGCTGCTCCAACTGGCTCAAGTGCGGCGAGCTACCTACCTACCGTACCAACTCAGTAAAGTGGCACTGAATTCTTCTCCCACTCATTGCCTTCGTGCTTTTTTATACCTAATGATTTAGGAAATCTAAGCCTTATATAGCTTAGCTTTAGTCCATAAAAACAGGGGCAATTTATCGAGTCGAGACGGGACGAGTGTCCTGCTTACGTACTCCGATGGCGGGGTTCTCAACGAGGCTGCCCTATCGGGTTTGGAGGGTTCAGGTCAACGTCTGTAGGGGGCTGTGCGGTCTTGGGTGCCGCTTGAAGACGCATCTCCGGCGCGTCCATGTCCTCCTGAGTCCTGACTCTGGACAGCCTGGGCTTTTCGTCGCGATTACTTCAATTTGTCTCCCTTTCCCTGTCTCGCCGTCTCTCTCGAGGCCTGTCTCGGCCGCACACTGTCCTCGATCTCCCCGCGGCCTTTCAAACGTCACTGGCTGCCATCCCCGCGCCTCCACCCGTGCTTATATCTCCCCTCCACGACATTAATCGATCAGCCTTACGTATTGTACCTTGTCTGCTGCCAGACAGAGCTGGTGGGTAGGTACCTACGGAGCTACGGAAAATTGGCCTCAAATTACCTCTGGCACTCCTGCCTTACCTAATCTCCTTTCTCCGACCACTAAACGCCGTTCGGCGACTCTGCTGGTCACTGCACAGAGCGCCGACGCACCGTCGTTTCATCTTCAAGGCGTCGCCAGATCTCCCCACAGCGTCGCATGACGCATCGTTTAAGACTTGCCTGCAAACTGCCGACGTCCTCGTCAAGAACAATCGCCTCATTGGGGACTCTGTTTGCAAGGGCATCAATCCGCCATCTGCCAGAATCAGCGCGCTAGATACGGCACTGTAGGTCAGCACATGTCCACGCGGCAGCGCAACCCCCGGTCTGCGACAGCGTTCCGTTGCGCCCTCACCTTGCACATCTACCTGGTCGCTCTACCGCCATTTCCTAGAACTAACCAATCTTCCAGGACGTCGATCGGCCTCTAACCGAGGCCAGCCATGTCTTTCTCTGCGTCACACATCCCCGCCGTTTCACAACGCTCCATGTCCTCGTCAATGTCTCCAGACCGCGGGGACGGCGGGACTGGAGCCCTGACTTCGGATGGGGAAGACAAGGGCGGCTCCTCGGGTCCCGATCTAAGCATCCTTCAGACCCTTGCCGACAAGAGGACGACCCGTGGTAAGGCCATATCTATTCTCGACTGCAAACTCAGCCGTTCAGCAACTAATACCCGGGATCAGAGGGAAATCCGCCAAAGAAGCGTGGTCCTAAGCCCAACAGCAAGCCAGCTTTGACAAGGCGCCAGGAGCTGAATCGACAAGCTCAGAGGTATGTTTGACAGTCCTCTCCCGATTACACTGCCCAATCTCATGTCCACTTACTAGGACACATCGGGAGAGAAAGGAGCTGTACATCAAGGCCCTTGAGGATGAGGTCCTCAGACTCAAGGAGATCTTCAGCAATGTCTCTCTGGATAGAGAGAGGTTGGCCGAAGAAAACAGGCACCTACGAGATGCATTGGTAGAGAACGGCATCCCATTCGGTAGTCCCGGGAGCGGAACCAGTCACGCCCCTGGATCCAGCGCATTCACGCCACCTATGACTACACACTCCACCACGCCATCAATGACCTCGTCAAGTCATGCGCCAGCCGACCGTCAGCAGCAGATTGGCGGCCATCAGCTTCGCGACATGACACAACAAGCTTCGGGCCAAGGCATGGATGTGGAACAGGCGGGCATTGATTTCGTTTTAACGTACGACAACCTCCCCTCCAAATCCAAGGCCTACCCCCAGTGATTTGATGGGAGTCTCATCATGTCACGAATGGGCGGGGGACCGGGTTATGCATCGTCATCGGGCTGGCTAACGCATTCGCTTTCGTCGAGGGGTCATGTAGTCTAGAGAAACCCTGTAAAGCGCACCTTCAGTTTTTGCTCGAACGAAAAGATGAGCCAGGAGGAGAGCCGTGTGGTCATGCACTCATGGCGTCGTGTCCGCCAGAACCCTTCCCGGAGTCGAGACCAGACCTCCCCTTCGGCCACGCTCACCTCCAGGGTGACACAGTGTGGGGACATGGAACTTGGCAGCCTACTAAGGCTGACCTCTCGACGCTGCTAGATCTCAGCAAGAAACTCGACCTCGATGGCGAGGTTACTCCCGTCATGGCGTGGGGGATGTTGTTAGCTCATCCCAGGGCACAGGAGCTCGGGGCTCAGGATTTTCAGAGGCTAGCGGATGAGTTGGTCCGAAAAGTGAGATGCTACGGGTAAGCCTACACCAGCGCCTTTTTGTGATATGTTTTGCTAACTAAAGTTCACAGTTTTGGCGCTGTCATGGAGGAGTTTGAGGTGAGAGACGCATTGGATAGCCTATTTACCTGGCAGCCTGCTATGGTTCTTGCGTGATTTGATGGGTTGGGCATTTATGTACGCTTGGGAGTATGGGTGGGTTGAGACTAGGTATCCTCTCTGGAGTTTGGGGGGCTATGATATTGTTAAGAGGGGATGTAGGATAGGAGCAATTGGGACCAGATTCATTCATTTCGATACTAGGCAACAATATACGAGAGAACACTTCTCACATAAAGAACTCGAAACTTAGATATTGACTTAACATCACATACTTGGCGAGTCAACGACGATATTCTCAATTTGATTTACAGACTCAAGCATCTCAGCTACGTTCCTGAGATATTTCCTCTGGAACCTTGATGTGAGTGGTTGAGGTTGATATCTAGCTGTAGCAATTTACCCTACACTCACAAAACGGAACGGTGGGGGGGCAAAACGGTGTGGCGGTGCTGTGGCTGGTGAATCGCCCACAACCACGCACCACTCACCAGTCTTACAGGCTTCTAGTGGTGTGCCGCGGGGCTTGGGACATTTTTTTCGCCACGCCAGGGTGCCCCACACTCCACCCCACCACAAATTCATCGTCGACGTCCAAATTCAAGCATCGCCGGTGATAAAGCGCAACTCCTCGTCTCCCCCCACCCGCACGCGCACGTCGAAGCCGCATCACAAACCACCCAACATGGCGGACTCACTCGACTACGTTCAGATCTGTGAAAGCTGCCCCCCCGGCGACGGCTGGGGTCCTTCCGTCACCACCGAGACCACCCTCAACGGCGTTCCCTATGCGCCCTTCTCCAAGGGCGACAAACTGGGCCGCATGGCTGACTGGACCACCGAGGGCAAGGACCGCGATGGACGTGGTGGCCGAGCGCAGTACAACCGCAGTTTCCGAGGTAGGATTTTCCGATATTTCGTCTCGCTATTTCAACGTCTCTTCTCCATCCATGTATATTGACGTCTTGTCCCCGCAGACCAGCAAGTCTACGGCTCCAGCCACGCCATCACCTTCAACGCCCCCCCCGCCGAGGACGAGTCCAGCTTCTCCGTTGTCAGCAACACCCGAGACTCTACCAAGACCAGATTCGGCCGCGGTGCTGTCTTCACCCGTGGCCGCGGCCAGCGTGGTGCCGCCACCAACGCTCGTGGTGGCCGACAGGCCCTGCAGAGGACCGACAACCGTGGCGGCCGACAGGGCGGCTACGGAGGTTACAACGACCGGGGCGGCCAGCGTGGTGGTGGCCGTGGTGGCCGCCGCTTTGGCTGGAAGGACTACGACAAGCCTGCTCGCAACCGTGATGCCAGTGTCAACATCAAGGCCGAGTGGAAGCTGCTGGAGGAGATTGACTTCAACCGTCTGGCCAAGCTGAACCTCGAGACCGACGAGGGTGAGGACCTGGACGACTACGGTTTCCTCTACTACTATGACCGCACCTACGACAAGCAGCCTGTCAAGGGAACCGAGAGGAAGCTCACCCCTATCGACCGTGCCGCCTACAACGTCACCACCTCTTCCGATCCCGTTATCCAGGAGCTCGCCGACAAGGACGAGGCCACAATCTTCGCCACCGATAGCATTCTCTCTATGCTCATGTGCTCGCCCCGCTCAGTTTACCCCTGGGATATTGTCATCTCTCGACAGGGCAACAAGATCTTCTTGGACAAGCGTGACAACGCTGCTCTTGACATGGTGACCGTCAATGAGAACGCTGCCGACGCGCCTCTCGATGCCGCCGATGGCAGCAAGGACACCATCAACCAGCCCACCGCCCTCGCCGAGGAGGCTACCTACATCAACCACAACTTCGCCAACCAGGTTGTCAATGAGAACGAGTCCTCCAAGGTGCAGATGGCTCACGCCAACCCCTTCTACAACTCCTCCGAGGACACCGACCCTCCCGCCAGCAAGGCCTACAAGTACCGACGTTTCGATCTCTCTACCAACGACGAGGAGCCTGTCTACCTGATCGTGCGAACCGAGGTCGACGCCGTGCAGAAGAATGGTATCAGCGGCGAGGATCAGCACATGACCATCAAGGCGCTCAACGAGTTCGATAACAAGGCTCAGGGCAGTGGTGGCGCCCTCGACTGGCGAAGCAAGCTCGTCACCCAGCGCGGTGCCGTCGTTGCTACTGAGATGAAGAACAACAGCTGCAAGCTGGCCCGATGGACCGTGCAGAGCATCCTGGCCAAGGCCGACGTGATGAAGCTTGGGTATGTTCTCCTAAATCTTACCATGTGAATTCCCGTGAATCTAACTTCCATCTTCTAGTTTCGTCTCCCGTCTGAGCCCCCGGTCCAACGACAAGCACGTCGTCCTGGGCGTTGTTGGCTGGAAGCCCCGGGACTTCGCTAACCAAATGAACCTATCGCTGTCCAACGGTTGGGGTATCGTCCGTACCATCGCCGACATGTGCCTGAACAGCTCTGAGGAGGATAGCAAGTTCGTCCTCGTCAAGGACCCCAACAAGTCCATCCTTCGCCTGTACGAGGTCCCTACCGGCAGCTTCGACCAGGATGAGGATGAGGACGAGGTGGAGGCGCCCCAACCCGAGGATGGCGCGGAGCAGTAGATTTTCGGAGGAGTTCTCATGATTGGGCAACGGCATGGGTAGGAGGATGGGAAAAGATTGCAGGTAGAAAGAGAACTTACCCAGCAGTCCTCACGTTCTAATGATTTGAAACGGTGGGCGCGGTCTCTTATGAAGAAGTCTGTACATTTTTGGTTGCGGCTGAGGCAGCCTGGTACGAAAAGAATACGTGATTGCCATAATCCTGGTATTTGGAAATATTGTGCTATGTTGATGAGTGTCGCATTTGGGAGTGATGCATTGCCTATCCTCGAGATCGCCTTGCAATCCTTGATTCTTGGTAAGAACTCAGTGGATATGTGAGCTCACGAGCATGGTACAGACTAGAGAGTCTGCCCATCTAAAGGGATCTGTGTTTCCAATCTTCATGATCCCCGTCTATGCAGATGAGATTTTAATTAACCCGACCAGCCATGAGCTCATGTAATTTCTGGCTTCTCTTGATAACTCGCAACGGTTCTCCAACACAGCACATACGACCATAGCTCTTAGAAAATACGGGATCCCGTCCGCTCTCCCTTAGTCAAGCTGAGAAGCGGCGAATTAGTACTCGGGTCGGTGACGACCGGGGAATCCTCGCTGTTGTATGTCTTTTTCTTTTGCACTTCTTTCCTTTTCGTATGTGACTCTTGAGATATTTGTTGACACAGGCGCCGCCACGACGCCTTCGACACCACGTCTGAGGTGGGAGAGAAACGGAACCATGTTATTCCATGTGTCTGGTGGCTCTTCTCGCTCATCCCTATGTTTTCCTGTCGACGCTTGTTTTTTATCCCATGTTCCCCGTGTTTGCTGTTATTTACGGGTGCTTGGCTTCATATGCACGACATTGAGATCTGAGACAGGTGGTTCGTGCCTCAGTGGGGGTGTTTGACCGCCACGTGGAATCAACAACCAATGAGTGTTGTTCGTCGAGTTCTCAACGAACTCGAGGCCAACCCCATGGAAATACTTGGCGACACAGGATGACATACACAGATCATTATCCGTCCCGTTTTCCGAGTGCGTCCGGTTGCACGCAGTCTCTTTGTTTCAGCAATTGATATCCTTGTTTCGGCGTTGGTTGGACATGCACGGCTGTCTTGTTGGTGACGCTCATACTTAAATAAACAGCTAGCAGCTCATCATCACCCTCACCATACTCATCGTCACCAAACGTTGCATTATTAGGTTGCAAAAGTATGGGTCTAGGTCTATTCCCTTCATCTCTTCATCATCGGCCCGTTTTATGAACCCAACCTGCATCCTCCGTGATTAGTACCATCTACCATTACAAGAGTGTTGTTATTCGCATGCAAATCCATTGCTATTCGCACCCATTCGATATATGACTCCAAGATTGGTGCATCACTCTTAGGTATCTCATCCGAATTTTTATGCACATGTGGGTTTGATATAAAAAAGGAAGTGAATGATCCCTAGACACTAAGGTAATTCTTTTCATGTAAAGGCCCCTCATAATGTAATGAGACAAGGAGGGGTTGTTAACACATTTCTTGATTTCATTCGTATTGCGAGAGGTATTGTAGTTGGTAGCTAAATATTAAACAGTGCGCATTTTTTGCACGCGTGAACACGAATGGTAATGCCCAATCGTAATTCACTTACATCCCCTCCGATTCGTATATCCTAAGTTTTTCATCCACTCCCCCCCAAACATTGGCATTGATTCATGAACGTTCTGGGATTGCCTGACCGCTTTCTTTTGTAGTTTATCAGCCCTCCTCACGATGTGGTCTCTATCCAAACAGTGATTCCGTCTCCCCCAAATAGCGCCGCATCATGTCTTTCTGTTTGGACTCAATGTCTGTCCTGTTCGCACATAAAAGGATCCCCATCGACCCGAAACGCTCGGCCAATTCCTTTACACAAACAGGTTCCGTTTTTTCGAGTGCTCGCTTCACTTTTCCTGATACATATATACCACCGTCGCTTTATCCTCTAGGTAGAATCCTGGGACAGATCTCTTCCCCTTTTCCGTCACACCTAGCAGCCGGGAATGGAAGATCAACAGAGAGACGAGGGACCCTCCGAGTCGGGGCCATCTGAAGCTTCTCAGCCATCTCAAGTCGACCAACCCCAATCCCAGGTCCCTCAAGATCTTGTCGCCGTTACCGAGGGTCGAACTCTTCTCGCAGGCTCAGCCGCACCAACTCGCCCCCCACACTCGGGCTGGGAGAGCTCCAGCATTGCAATGGCCAAATGCGACTTCTGCGACAAGCGCGGGCGAGGAACTGTCTACCGATGCAAAGAGTGCCGGCTCTCAATCTGCAAAGAATGCTGTGACAACGGCTGTCTAGACCAAGACTCCAGACACACCCTCGACGCTAACTCGGTCGACTGGGACCTCCATCTTCAGAATAAATCCAAGAGAGCGAAGAAGATTGCGACTACAAACACCAGCACTCGGGGCCGCGGAGCCACCCGCGCGAGAGGTCGGGGCGGTCGAGCAAGACGGACGGTTTCTTCACGAGCAATCACCGCTGAAGCTGGGACTGCCAGTCCAACGGTGACAATAGCCAGCTACGATGAGAGCATGGGAGAGGCAGGGGACGGCTCGGAGCAAGAAGTCCTTGTTAGCATCGCCCCAAGCCGACCTTCTTCGCAACAGCCTGCTGCCGCCACACAGGAGCAGAGTGGTGCACAACTGGCTCCAGCCCACCCCATTGAAATGCACCAGGTAACATCAAGACAAAGTACGAGTAGGATTCATTCACTAACACTGAGCCAGGTCCAGGCTCGCGGCCAACCACAGCCAAGCTCGTCAGGGACACGACCTCTACTCCCAATGCAGCCTTCCTATAGAGATCGCCCTGCCGAGTTCAGACGTGGTCCTCGGCCATCCTTGATGCAAGACAACAGGCCCATGCAACAGCAACTGCCTCGCGCTACTGCTCATCGACCAATTATGCCTCGACCGAGCCAGTACCGCGAGGAGAGTGCCCCATTCACTCCACGACCCCAGGATCAGTTTAGTCGAGGTCTAGTAGGTCACCAGGGATACGCAACCCATCGGGACAGAGGGTACCGCTACCAACCCTACAGACTGCATTCTCCTCGCCCAGGTCCAGCATCGCATACTCGGGATGGAAGCCAGAGCCCTTACAACTACCGTCCTTCTGCGCCATTCTCGCAGGACAGCATTCCACCCATTTATCCTCTTCAGGCTGGGCCGTCCGCTGCGGTCTGGCCCAACAACGACTCAAGCGCCCGCCATCAGGAGCCGCTTCATAGAAACACTTACTCCCTTCCGCCTCTCCGAGACATCCATCGCTTAGCCCGTCCTCTCACTAACCATCTTCCTCCGATACGACAGCACCGGGAGTATCAGCAACCTCCGCGCCCCGAGCCGCTGATCAATCGCATTGGCAGCCAACTCGAGATCGATACACTCGCCACACACGCCGACTGCCCAACTTGGCCCCTCGACCAATGCCTCCGTCACGAAGTTGCTCGCACCTGGTCTCGTCGCGGCGCACAGGCGAGTCTGCTTCGCGAGGCCCTACCTTCCAACGGCCCTGAAAACATCGGCGATACCTTCCGCGTCCTCCTTGGCGCAACCTACTTCGCCGCCATCCACCTCCAGCTCGAAATGCAAAATGCCGCGCGCATGTGGCTGATTGAGACGCAAAGGCAGTTGTGTGACGAGGGGCTCATGATGCCTGTGCGGGCGGGCTACCAGTGATCCATATATTGTTTAAGCTTGAGTGGAGGTTACGATGTGCGCATTGATACCCAGTAGCATGTTAGTCAGTTTGATTTGGACAGTTTGATTTGGCCAGTTTGATTTGGCCAGTTTGGTTCGCCCAGTCTGGTTTCGGGCTTGTCTGTATAGTAGCAGAATCAAGATATAGGAGAACAAAATGATGAGTGTTATTTCTTACGTGCGTACTTGTGAGGAAAGAAATTACAACAGAATAAACAACGAAACAGCCCTATATTTACATTTTAGACTTCTTAAGTCGTTGGATCGTTGTTTCAATGTATTTATTCACGTCCGGGAATATGATGACACGAAACCAGGTAAGTTGACGCAGATTGGTGAAGTTGTGTATTTGATGATGCGCCATACATCTTATGGATGCGAATAACAAGATCTAAAATGATGGTAGATCAATTTGTCTCGACTACGTGGCTGATGCGTGAGATGACGTACATACAGAGCCGTTGTACATAATAGCGAACAAAGGGATCGTGGGAATTTATAACCTATAACAAGGATCTACCCCGGAACAAGAGCCTCAAAACGCAGGTGACGGAACGAAAATAATTACGTAGTACGTCGTCGGAAGCGATGCCAAGCCTCGTAAGGTAGCGATGGACGGGTGGGGAGATCGAGCGTGTGTGTGGCACCCGGTAAAAGCGGCACGGCCAACGCGGGCTCTTGGCAGGCGACCAGCCGTCGGATGGCGAGGTTACGTGTCGACAGCCACACACAAGTGGAGCTGCGAGGGTAGACGAGTGTGGCTGTTCGGAATCTGGGTCATGGGGAGTGCTGGGAATAACTTGTTCGGTAACGGCGAGCCGAGACGGATGTAGAAGGGTCTTGGCTTTGATTGTGTTGTTGAGAGGTGGTGGTGGTGATGATACGGTGGTGCGTAGAGCGTAGAGGTACCCAGAGTTATAAACATCTAAGTTACCTCGGCCAGTTCGGGTGCAGAAGGCTAACTACCTCTGAGACGTAACGTCAAGTTACCTATTCCGGACGAACTGGTCCTTTCTGGGCAGGCCAGTCTTTTCCTGTAAGTACTTAGATCCGTAGGCCATCTGTCAACAAGTACCTATCATCGCTTGGCATCGCACCGTTCATGGGTTGTCAGCCGCGCCTCCGATCAGTAGGTAGCCAGCCAGCCAACCCGCCAGCCAACCAGCCGAACCAACCGCCCACCTGGGCTTATAGCAGGCCACGATCGCGCGTAGTGCGTATCGGATGTGGCTTGGCTTCGTCGTCGGCGGTTTGTTGTCCCACCCCGCCATCCATTGTGTACAACAGTACAACACACCGTAGGTTCACCGTGTAGAAAGGGTAGGTTAGAGAGTAGAGTGCCGTCCCAACAGCCCGCGCAGGCTGCCTCGCACGGAGGTCGAAGCTCTGGTTCTGGAGGGATGACCCGGCTGCGATCCATATTTTGCTACTGGGAAGCTCAGCCCTGGAACTGGCCACAGCGCTTAGCAGCACATGGATGGGTTGTTTTTTTTTAAGTGGAGTCATGACGATATCCGCCCAGTGAAGGAAGAAAAGACAGAAAGTAACTTACCGCCCGATGCTGGCTTCAAACTGTAGTGGGTTGGAGGAGGGAGCTTCAAGTTGCATGGAGCAGGTACCCTGCACAGCCACTCCACTGGAGCTGGGTACCTCTTCCAGCTACCTTAGGTACCTCACCTAGGTACAAGCCCACTGCCGCGTGCCTCTCTAACCGCTAGCGACTAACTACGTCCCTCCTAGACGGTCACCCCGACCCCGACCCAGACTCGGGATGGACCTAATTACAGCACCCACCTGGGGCACTGACTTGACCTGGCTGCCGCCGCCATCCCCAGCTCGTCTCATCATCCCAGAGTCATCCGCAGCATTTCTTCCCTCTCTTCTTCTCCCCTCCCCTCCCCCATCCCGTTTTCTTCCTTATATTTATATCGCCCGCCGGATCTCTCCCATCCGCCTGTCTCATCCACGCCGTTCACGTCGTCCACGTCGTCCATAACCCATCCATCAACAATGTCCAACCAAGACTACTACCAAAACCAGGGAGGCTATCCCCAGCACCCCCAAGCCGTAAGCAAACACCATCAGCACCTACCTGCACCGCCCGCTATGCCATTGCGTCTCTCCCATTGCGTCTCCTCCATCGCCCTCTCGATACCCGATGCTCGACAATGACGCTTGCTACACGACGCATCACAACTCAACCAAGCTCACCCAGCTCACCCAGCTCACCCAGCTCACCTAGCTCAACCTAGCTCACCCAGCTGACTCTCCTCCCAGTCCTACGGCCCTCCTCAAGGCGGTCCTCCCCAGGGCCAGTACTACGGTCCCCCACAGGGCCAGCAGCCCATGCAGTACCAACAGGCGCCCCCGCAACAGCAGAAGGGCAACGGCGGCGGCGGCAACTGTCTCACGGCCTGTCTCGCCGCTCTCTGCTGTTGTTGTGTCTGTGAAGAGACCTGCGAATGCTGGTACGTCTTTTTGTCTATTCTTGCCCATTGCATTCTTGCCGAGCCGCAATCATCTGCCGCGCGCATCGTTGGCGCAAGCTCAGCGCCGCGCTGGCGCCCCACGCTCTCCCCAGCAACGCTACGCTTCGCATGCCATTCCACGCCGCCTTTTGCTGACACGCCTCTAGTTTCGAATGCTGCGAGTGTCTCTGCTAAGACACCCTCGCTTAAAACCATCGCCACGACGCCAACGCCAAATGCTTGACTGCCGTGACAGATGACCTCCCCGTCGCCAGCGCCTGGGAAATGACCCATCCCAGATACCCCCGGTCCCTGGTGTTTGCGACAGGTGGAGCGGTGCGGGTGGAGAAGCACATGAAGAGGAGGATCAGTGGGAGCCGGAACACGGCAGAAGGAATACGAGAGATGAGACATGCAAGAAACCTGTGTATGTGCTGTGTGCGTCGTTGGAAATACGTATTAATGAGGCGCGTCTCCTTCTAGAGCGGCCTCGATGACTTTGAGGGTCGTTTTCAGCTTTCTTTCTTGTTTTCTTGTTTTCCATGTCCAACCTAAAGAGTTCAATATTCTCCTTCTACCTACCTTGGCGTACGGACGCTGCTCGCGATTTGAGCGCATTGGATGGAGGTTGTCACTTCAAACTGGTGGGAGGACATTGGGGTCGTCCCATGGGAATTGATTGCTTGCTTTTCATAATACCATGACCGCAGACCTTTTCTTTCCACGTTCTTCTCAGTGCTCAACTGCCAACCTATCCGCCCGCCTCGTATAGACAATCAACGGCCCCTTCCTTAAGAATCCAGCTGCACATAGTTGGCTGGGAAAAGACCAGAGTTTCCAGCATAGTGTCCAAACCACCAATCCTCGTCAGGGAACTCGAGTCCGGTCACCGTCGCGTCCTCAGGGAAGCTCAGTTCTGCGTCGCATTGTCAGCATTAATCATCTCTCGACATATGCATTTTAGATAAAGACAGCAACTTACCATTGTCTTCTGCGGCCTCGTAGTCGTACAGGGCCGTCGCGGTGGGTCCGGCCGCACCGGCCGGCTCGGGGACCGGCGCCTGGGGCTCCGGAACCGAGTCAGCCGCGGGGGGTGGCGGTGGCAACTCGGGAGCTTGAGCCTCGGCTTGTCCATCCTCCACAATTTCGACGTAGTTGCTCGGGAAGAGACCGCTGTGGCCCTTGGAGTTGGTGCCCATCCACCAGTCGTCGTCAACCATTTCAATGTTCGTCACGTACTCGCCCTCGACCAACTCGATTTCGTTGTCCTCGGCTCGCTCGTAGTCGTACTGGACTACAGCTCGGTAGCCTTCCTGGGCCGGTGCCTGTGGCCCGGCTTGCTCAGGTTCCGGCTCTGGCTCAGACTCCTCAAGCACTTGGTGGGCTACCGCCACCGCTCCCGCGCCAACAGCAATACCAGCAACCGCAGCACCGGCAGCTCGAGCCGCGTGCGACGATTCCTTTTGATCGGGCAGATCTTGCTCCTTGGGGACATCAATCTGGCTGGGGTGGAGAGGGGGAGGGGCTCGCTCCTCCGGGGGAGTTACGACTGGAGGCTCCGGGCCACGGCTGACGGGAACGGCGATTCGAACAGGGGATTGCTCTCGCTGAGCCACAGGTTCGTATGCACCAGGCTCCTCGGGCTCGTTGTCTTGTTGCACGGCAGCTGGTCGGCTCGGGAGGCCAGGAAGTGCAAATCCCCCAGACGGTCTCGAGCCAGGAACAGGTGGCGGCGCTGGCTCATCGTCAACAGGACGAGGCCCAGGTGGAGGCGGCGCAGATCCAATGGGGGTGGTATCCTTGAATCGATCACGCATGGCAGACACACCGCCAGAAGGCGATGTTGGTGTCTCGACGCCCACATCAGCGTCGCCCGTGTTGTGCTGGCTCACCTCATCGTTTGCGCCGTGACCGAAGCTAGAGGGCTGAACCGTCGCCCAGCTCTTGCCAGTGTACCCGCTCTTCCACTCTCCTCCACTCTTTTGGGCCGTGACGGGTGCGGCGCTGGGCGCAGAAACGGTGCCCCCGACATTTCCACCTTGCTTGGCCTTCTTCTCGGCCCAAAGTTGGGCAGGAGTCTTGCCTCCCTGGTCCGCAAAGGTACGGCTAGCAGCACCGACGGGGGCAGCAGCAGGAGTAGCAGGGGATCCAAGGCCCAGTGCGCCGGGAGTGGGCGCCTTGGTCCCCGAGAAGCTCGCTGCGGCGCCGAACTTGTTTGCGACCTTGGGCTTGGGAAGCGATGTCATTCGCTCGGACTGGGCGGGTTGAGAGAAGGCAGCCTTGCGTTCGGCGAGAGGTCGCGGCTCCTCCTCAGGGGCCTCAGCGGCAGGTTTCTGGGCCTTGGCTCGGATGGCAGCAATATCAACTTTTCCGACGGGCTCGTAGGCTCCCTTGACAATGGTTGGCCGATCGTCTTCGGTTTTCTTCGCCTGAGCGCGGATGGCCGCAATATCAATCTTCCCAACTGGCTGGTAGCCACCCCTGACGACATGGTCTGGCACATCATCTTTGAAGCCAAAGCTGCTGCTGGACGTCGTTGCGCTGGGCTCCTTTGTGAGGTCGGCCAGGTTTACTTTGGTAGGCTTGTAGGCGGATTCGACCTTCTCTAGCTGGCTCCTGGTAACTGGAGGAGCGTCAGCACCCCAACCGTCCGCATCGACGTTCTCCTCTCTCCTGGATCGAGCGGCGACAAGGGGGTTGGCTCCGCGACTGCTTGTCGTGGGAGTGAATACAGGTTTCGATTTGACCGGAGGTGGCGCGGCAGCGCGAGGAGCGGAGGTCCCGGCGGAGTATTTGGCGCCGGATGCGTCGGCGACCTTTTGCATGATAGAGTCGATCTCGAGGTCGCTGTCGGAGCGAGCAGTGACCTGAACGTGGTATCCGTGGAGGACCTTTGACACAGCGGCCAGGTGACTGGTGAAGTAGCCCTTGGTCCGCTCGGGGACACCGCCTCCGCACCAGGCAATCAAGATGCTCTTGGGCAGACCGCTGTTGGGGTCCTTGACCTTGGCAAAGGCGAATTGCATGCGGCCCTCGCTGAAGTCCTCAACAAGGTCGGCGAGCTCGCCATCTGTCGTCATGTTAGCAAGACAAGGCCACTGAGTAGCTTGTAGGGGTTGGCATACCGCCGGTGCCCTGCACTTTGAGGATGCTCTCCTTGGCGCCACTATCCTGGAAAGCATTTAGGAGAGGTGCCTGCACTGAGAACAAAGCCCACTGGGCATGAGTGGGAGAGCTGGAGGAGGGCGCGGGGCCGTTGACGACGCCATTGTAGCTGCTCTTTATAGAAGGCCCGTTTATCGACAGATTCAGGGACGCCATGTTGTGCGCCGTTGTCGGATGACGAGGGCAGAGAAGATGGTGAGGTTGGATGACGGGGGTTGGGGTGACGTTGACACCTGGTTGCTGCGGCGAGCAGCTCCACAGAGACGGACGGTCGGAGGCGGCGGAGTTCCGGAGATGCGGGAAGCGGACGCGGAGGGCGACGAGACAGGCGGGAAGAGGATGAAGAGGACCCCTCACACCTGAGGAAGTAGAGAGTCGGAGGGTTGCAGTCCGTTGGGAGTTGGGACAAGTTGCAAGACCGGAAAGCTGGTCGGAGGGACGAGTTGGGAGTGGGCAGTGTGGCTGATGATGTAGCTCCGTACGGGGCTGCATGAAGGTGCCTAACTGGTGCCAACTGGGGCGGACTGGGGCTGACTGGGGCGGGGTGAGCTGGGCTTCGGCTTAGTTGCATGCCCAGCGGCTTGGGATTTCTTCAGGATTCTGTAATGCATGTAACGGGGCAAACTGTGTCATGGAGTCCAGCCAAAATGACGCAAGCGCGAGAGAGCCCCTCCGTGCCACTTGCCCCGCCAAAATTCGAACTTCAACCTCGCCCGGCGTGGATCGACACCAACTGCCGCCCAGTCTCACACAACATTCAACCCGCTACCATGTCGACCATCTCCGAAGTCACCAGCGTCCCCGAGTGGGAGCAGGTGCTGGCGTCCGTTCCACCCACGACCCTCCTTGTTGTCTCCTTCCACGCTCCCTGGGCCGCTCCCTGCGCCCAGATGGCCACGGTCCTGTCGACTCTCGCCTCCGAGTACCCGGTTGTCGAGCCACTGGCGACCAAGTGGGTGTCCATTAACGCGGAGGATCTTAGCGATATCAGCGAGGCCTACGATGTCACTGCAGTTCCGTTCCTGGTTCTGCTGAAGAACGGCAAGGTCCTCGAGACCGTTAGCGGCAGCAGCGCTCTCAAGGTTCGGACCGCCATCGAAACTCATGCCCAACAATCCGGACCAGAAGCCCCGGCAGAGGTTACTGCGAACGGTATGGACGTCGACAGTACGCCGGTGGAGGAACAGGATCCCGAGAAGAAGAAGGAGGAGTTGTTCAAGCGCCTCGGCGACTTAGTAAAGGCTGCCTCTGTGATGCTCTTCATGAAGGGTACACCTAGTTCACCGCAGTGTGGATTTTCGCGCCAGATGGTTGGCCTTTTGCGAGAGAACTCTGTCAAGTACGGTTTCTTCAACATCCTGGCCGATGACGAAGTCCGCCAGGGACTCAAGGAGTACGCCGACTGGCCGACCTACCCCCAGCTCTGGATTGACGGAGAGCTCGTCGGCGGATTGGACATTGTGAGTAATAATCATAGAGGGCTTGACATGTACCTGGACTCACATTTTCACAGGTCAAGGATGAAATGAGCAACAACGAGGAGTTTTTCAAGCCTTACAGCGTGGGAACTGGCGAAACAGCTGCTTGAATGGGACGTTTTTCAAAGAAAGATTGCAGCCGTGCACATTTCCCTCCAACGACGTGAAACCCTGGCGGTCATTGCTGAGCACCGAGCCGTGGAGTCATGAGTCAATATTCCGCTACCAGTGAAGGGCTGCGGAAGCAGCTAGATGCAAACCCTACGGGCTGAAGATGTGGAAGTTGTAATGATTCAGGGACCGGGTCGTGAGTAAAAAGCCACTAGAGACCAACGAGGTACAGCACAGTTTATTGGGAGGAATGTCGATGATGATGATGATGATGAGGATGAAGAAGAAGAAGAAGAAGAAGAAGAAGAAGAAGAAGTTTGCCGTCTGAGCAGCAAAATGCCTTTTAATCAAGCCCAACAACCAGTTATGCTGGTTACACTCCCTGACTCTGCTCCCCTTGGACAATCGCGGACGAACACACGCCCATACCTACTGTAACATTAAGCCACGTGCCAGAGGCGCCGCCATGTAGGAAGGTACGATTGATTAGTCCTCGGACGTCTATTGCCCAAAAAAATAAAAACTTGTTTTTGTCGTCTTTGGCGTTGTTGGCGTTGGTGTTGGCGTCGAGGTTGGCGCGTTTGAGACAAAGCCATGACATGGTTCCCTGCAATGGCTGCCATGCGCCGAGACCAGTTTCGTGGGTGACAAGAGCTGACAAATGGCACGGACGGTCTAGGCCCGTCCTCCGACTCTGGCGTTGCGTACTACGTAACGATTGGGACGTGCAATTATTGGCCGTGCTCAACGGGGCTGATGACTCACAGCTTAGATGCAACCCCACCATTTCCCGCGCGCTGAAGCTCATGATTTATTTGCTGATGGTTGTTCAGCACCAATACCAGTGCCAAGCGGTCCCAACCAGATTGCTGAGCATGACGACAGTTCCCTTTCTTGGTAGCCCCGAAGCGTTATTTTAGGAGAAATCGGGTCAAGGGACGAGACGGGGTTCACCGACTTATCTGTTAGAACGCAGAAGGTAGCGGCACTTGCTTGATCTGTTTTTTTGCCTCCTCCATGTACGTCGTACGCCTCGTGTGCTTGTTCGGCGGCCTCGGGTGCAGGGGGGTAGCATGAAGGGTTCGGACTCATCTCTCTCTGCAGCAACCATAAGTTAGAAGCTGGATACCTTATGTTCCGGAAAGGAACACGTCGCATAATAGACCAATCCCAGTCGCCACACTGCGTGGAATCTAGGCATACAGCGGCGTACGTACGTGGTATTCTTTTAAACAGGTGCCTATTCTGTCCCTGCTCCCCTGCCCCCTCCCTACCTTAGGAGGCTTAGGTAGGGACCTACGTAGGCGGCGCCGGTGCCACCCCGGCCGACGGCTCCGGGCGTCCAAAGCACACCATGATGACTGTACGCCGTGCTCTCACTATTCAGGGAGCGATCCGCGGCACCAGCATCAACCCAACGCAGTGGGCCCGGCCCCGTCTTGTGCATCACCCCCACCATCGTTGATTAGGAAAACTGCGGTACTGTCCCGTTAATCAGGCTGACTGACGCTGACGTCCCGGGACAAAACTAAGCATCGCAAATCCAAGTTTCCTCCCAACTCTTCTCCTGCCACCATACCGGCCTCTCCGACACGCTTCGCCCTGCCCAAGACAACCTCTGTCGCTGGCGATTGGTCAGGATTCCCCGTCCTGCTGTGCCTGCTGCGAAATGCTGAGTGATCTCTAGCCCCGAAGCTTGACTTGGCCTTCGCCTTCGAGACCTGCCATCGCCTTCCACGACCCTTGCCTCCGGATCCTAGTTGCATACTCCGTACTGAGCCTCTAGCTCCCGCGCGCATACCTCTAGTTGTTCGCCGCTCAGGTGCACCTGCCGCACCACCGATACGTCCACGGGCGACCACAGGCGAATCTCCGGCCTCACTGTAATCCGCCACCTCACGACAACTTGCGCCGCGCTGCTGCGCATCAAAGACCGAGGCACCGAGGCGTCGCCAGCGCAGGCAGCCGTTCCGGTGGAAGCACCGGAGAGAACCCATCAGAAGAGAGCGACTGGCTCTGAACTCGGCCTGAGACTCGAGAACGTGCTGGACAAACCGCAAACCACCCTAGAGCCACGGCCAAGGCTATCCGGATATTGAGACTTCAAACACTGCCCCACACCAACCGCGGACGGGATCTATCTTCTAGACTCGGGGCTTGAGACTACTGTTGGCTTCCATCTCCACTATCCCCAGAGCAAGCCCTTGGCCTCTTGTCCGGGGCTCGGCAGTGATATATTGACGTCGGCTCCCCGGGGCTGGCGTCCATTTGCGTCTTTCCACATCGGCACACCTCCCCACGATCCCACCTCGTCTCTCGAGATACACCCAAGTCTCTTGCCCATTCTCCAATCACAATGACTCCAACACCCCCCTCGACCAACTCCTCCCAGGGCGGCCGCTCGCCTGAGGAGCAGTTTCGCGTCGTAAGGAAGAGGAACCGCGTCCCGCTCAGCTGCTATCCATGCAGGACGAGGAAGTAAGTCAACCCCATGCATGCTTCATAACGCTAGCGCTAACCATGCCGACAGATTGTAAGCAAAGAAAAGCCATCACCAAACATCTCGTCAGGCCTTACTAACACACCATAGAAAATGTGATAGGAGTCAACCTTGCAGCAACTGTACAAAGCGAGAGGGCATGGGCACCACGTCCTGCTCCTACGCTACCCCAGTTGCTCGCAAGAAGAACCAAAGTCAAGGAGACTCAAGTCCCGATGACATGCAGAATCGTATTGACCGTTTGGAAGGCCTAGTTTTATCTCTAATGCACGGAGGCGCCAATATAGACGCCGCAACAGCTGCCGCTGCTGCGGCCACGACACAATCCACCACTGACAGCGGCTCGTCTGCCAAGATTAGCCGTGGGGACGAAGCCGTCATGGTGGACAACGACGACGACGACGAAAGCGATACCGAAGAGGGCCTAGCGGCCTCGCTGGGCTTCTTAAAGGTCGATACTGACAAGGGTAAATCCCTATATGTTGGGCAGGAACACTGGCACACGATCCTCGCGGATATTTCAGAGGTAAAGAACTACTTCACCTCTCATAAGAAGGAATTAGAGACGAGCTACGAGCGGGTCATGTCATCAAAACCCATGGCCGCTCGGGAGGGGCCTACGCTCCTCTTTGGAGCCATTCCAGCCTCAGAAATCGAAATCCGGGCCGAGCTACCACCGAAATCAAGCGTTTTAACGCTCTGCGGACGTTACTTCAACTCTATGGACAACGCTGTCAACATCATCCACGGACCGACATTCCAGAAGCAACTGCGAATCCACTGGCAGGATCCCTCAAAGACCCCTATCATGTGGTTGGGCCTGCTCTATTCCATCCTCTGTCTTGCGATGCTGAGTTACCACAAAGTTGGGGACGAGCCGCCTGAGTGGAAAGGCCGAACCCTCGAGTTGGCCAATGAATATCGGTTGCGCACCGTCCAGTGCCTCATAAAGTCGGACTACACCAAACCCGTTGAGTATACGGTCGAGACCATGATTCTCTACGTGTTTGGAGAATATTCGTCTCGCTGGGACGCTGATCTGGGCCTATGGCTGATCGTGTCCTTGATAACACGGATTGCATTCCGCATGGGGTACCATCGTGATGCGAAGTGGTTCCCTTCCCTCACCCCTTTCCAAGCAGTAAGTACATGTCCCGAGGAGCCACTCACGTCTCCAACTTTGTACCAGCATCTCACACCCTCATAGGAGATGAGGCGACGGACATGGGCTCTTGTTCGAATGTCAGACGTCATATTTTCTCATCAAGTGTCACTGCCTAGCATGATATATGAGCATGACTGCGACACTCAACTTCCCAACAATGTCTTTGACGACGAGTTCCATCCCGACATCAAAGCTATGCCACCCTCTCGACCTCCAACCGAGCCAACTCCAATCGCTTACATGATTGCCAAGTCCAGGCTCTGCAATGAACTTGGCAATATTCTCCAAGCCACCAACCGAGTGGGTAAGCATGTGCCGTACGATGAAATTATTCGGTTCGATGCCAAGCTTCGTCAGGTGATGCAGGAGCTGCCACCTCATCTGAAGTTAACTCCGTTGGAGAGCTCGCATGATCCTGTGACATTGATCATCGCCCGGTTCAATGTGGATATTCTGTATCAGAAGATTCTTTGTTTGCTCCATAGAAAGTACCTCCCGAGGGCGAGGCAGAGCGCAAGGTACGCGCACTCGCGACGAAGCGCCATCGAAGCATCGTTGCAGGCTCTGGACCATCTTGCAATTCTCCATCGCGAGTCCCACTCGAATGGTAGGCTGAGGTCTGTCCAGTGGTATGTCAAGTCGATCGCCACCAAGGACTTCATCCTGCCCGCGATGCTTGTTATATTGGACTTGCATTTCGACAACATTGCGACACAAGCTTCGATTGAATCAGAGCATGAAGGAACGTTCCTATACACCCAAGAGCAGCGGTCAAGGATGATAGAGAGTCTGGAGACTGCCAGAGAAATATGGAAAACGCTTGCAGACACATCGATGGAGGCGTTCAAGGCGACTAAGATTATTGAAATCATGTTGGAGAAGATTAAAAACCCCGAACCAGGCGGGCAGATGTCTCTAAGCTTACAGCCGGAGCCAATGCAAGATTTAGCTTCGAACATGGGCATCGATCCGTCGCCGAGCATGACTCCTGGCCTCATTGCCCCCCACGGTCTACCGGAGTTCAACACTGGAATGAATCCGTTCTCGACGCCCAACCCTGCTCCGTTTATGGGGATGGACTTTGGGCTATCGGCTGCCCCCGAGGGTGTCGATATGCAAACCGATGGATTCGGCACTGGAGCCCCAGCCTCTCCGTTTTCCTCCATGTTTAACAACATGGGAAGTGGCTCCAGCACTGGAATCGACCTGAACACCAACTTTGACTGGGTAAGTAAACATGTCGATACTTACGAAGCAACTGTAGCTAATCATCTGAGTAGAATGCTTTCGAGAGCTACACACAAATGGCCAACTGGGGCGCGGACCAGAGCTTCCAGATCTATGGGGCCGAAGGAGATCCGTCTTCCCCTCATAAGAGTTCAGCGAGCGGTGGCGCCGGGGGATCCGGAGCTGGAGGAGCTGGGGGAAGCACGGCTGGGGGAAGCACGGCTGGGGGAGGTGGAGGATCTGGTGGGATGAGCATGTAGTGATGAAAAAGCCTTGTACAATATGCTGGGATTCATCCGGCTCATGTTGATGATTATACGTTAGGGTCACGGAAAACAAAACACTCAACACTTTACATATAACTGAAACCATCCTGGACACACAAAACGACATCCAACCAGCGTATATCTCCTTTCTATCATTATTTCCTTGAAAATGCATTACTGAGGTTATGCGACGAGGTGCCCTGGTGTGCGGCTGCTTACGTCATAATGGAAGCCATCAGCCTTTTCATCGATTTTGCGACCTGCCTGGTGCTTGAACCACCAACCAACAGCATCCCTCTCGTCACGTCCCAACCAACTTCGCCCATCACAATCCCTTCCAACGTTGTCGCAGATCAATCATGGTCTCAGAAAGGACATAGGGGACGCGCCAGTCCCTTGATCCTTAGCCCATGCAACGATTGAAATAGCATCGTCGCAACCAGCCAATTCTACCTGACAAGTGTTACTTCCCCGATGCTTGCAGCCTGATCCCGCAAGCGTCGTCTCCTTTTCTTCTCTCCGCTTTCTTCTCCCAGTGCCGCATTTTTGTGAAGCAATGTCTCTTCCTGGAACAGGAGATTCGGGGGGATCTGCCCCGGATGCAATGCTCACCCAAGCCGCACAGGTCGACGACGATCCATACAGCCCAGACATTTCTACTCCTGCCGACGACGACACTGAACCCACGGACGATGCCAACACCAATTCCATCGCGTCGCCGCGAAATGGGATCGCGAAGCCCGATGAGTCCATGAACAACAAGCGCAAATCACCGCCAGGGTCCCCAAACCCCAGCCAATCCCAGTTTGCGAAGAGGGTGAGAATAGAAGACGAGCCAAGAGGCTCAATTGTTGCCCTAGACTCTGCGGTGGATCGGGCGAAACAACTCCCAGCGGAGATATGGCACCATATCTTCACCTTTCTTCCGCCCAGAGCTCTGGGTCGTTTGTTGCTTGTCAACAAACTATTCCATACTTGTCTCCATCCCTACCGCTCGGTCTGCTTTCCGTCCTGTCACTCTACTCCACACGGTGCTCTTCAGCCCTTAAAGCCTGATTCAATATGGCAGGCTTCAAGGCGGCTATTCTGGCCCCGTATGCCTGCCCCGTTGAAGGGCAAATCAGAGCTGGAGATGTGGCGCCTTGCCTGTTCCCTTTCCTGTCAGTCTTGTGCTTCCAAGGGTGACTTGCAGAGCTCTACAGCCAGCGATCAGTGGCATCGTGGGCCAGGCGCCAAGGGCGTCTCCCCTGTTTTTCCGTTTTCTGTGTCTACATGTGGAAGTTGTCTTACTAGCAAGAGCGTCAAGGTATGTACCAGTTTGTGTGTTGCAAACTCCACTATCTTACCGTTCCCACAGGAAATCGATATTCTCTTGTCATCTTCGATTCCATCGCTCCTCCTTCCAGCTCTTCCCGTGGTGTTGATTATGGACCAGCTGCATGTAATACCTCCATGTGTTATGCAGACTGGGACTCCACCTTCACAATCACAGGTCACAAAGGTTTTCTGGTCACACCACCTTGAGGATATCAAGTCGGAATTCGAGACGGTCAAGTTGCTGGGCTCTGCGGCGGCCGAGGAATGGATAAAAGGCCTCGAGGCTCGAGGAAAGCAAGCCTTGGCTGACGCGTCCCGTTGGGAGAAATGGGACTTGGCTGGAGGAATTCATCGTATGCGGACATCCCTAAGTTCTGTTTCCTCATCTCTACTGGAATCCACCAAGATGAACAGTAGTGGCCCTTCTTCCTCACACCCAGCCTCTGACCACAATTTGGAACACTTACACCAAAATGACCGCCACCATACTGAGCATCAGCGGCAAGCGTCAGAGCAGAACGGAATTCCAGGTCTAATGACGAAGGTCGATGCCGATAACGTCCCATCACGCCCACAAGGACAGCAGAAACGAACTATGGAAGAAGTGGCCGAGTTGAAGCTTGCGAGACGCCTCCAGATTGAACAGCGCGCATGGCAACTTGACCCTCCTCTCGAGCCAAGTGTACTTGCTCATATTCCATCCTTTCAGGCTGCCCTACAGATCATCACTCCCCTTGACGACAACGCTTGGGGGCTGTTGAAGCCGCGAATCCTTGCCCAGAGGCAAGAAGCCGAGTTGAGGGAAAAGGAAAAGACCGCGAATGCTCGAGCCCTTCAAGAGAGACTGGAAAGAAACAAAGAAGGGGCGGTAGTCTCGAAAGAGCCCCGGGAGGTGTCTGATAGGGACTGGGACGACATTCAAGGCCCTCTTCGTGCTCGAATATCAAATTTTGCGGACGAGATCATACGAGACGGCTGGAACGACGGCGACAAAGTTAAGAAAAAGAATAGCCCACAGTTTGCAGCTGACGTTCTCCTCTATGTTCGCAAGAGATTCTATGCTGAGGTTGCGAAAGACGCGGCAGCAGCAGTGGCAGCTGGCCTAGAACCAGTTCTGGACCCTCCAGAGGGCCCATGGACACAGAAACTAACCTTGGAAAACATGAAGTGGATTTTTGACGTCAAGATTAAATCACATACGGAACCGTACCGCAAAGAGCTTTTTCTTTGCAATGGTTGCATAGGAAATGTCAAGTTCTATGGATTTGAAGGGGTCGTTCAGCACTACGCCGCGAAGCACACAAGCGCCCTTAGTGTAGGCAGCGTCGTTGTTCACTGGAGAGCGGAATGGCCAGAAGTACCTCCTTTTAGTCCAGATGCACGCCTTCCAGAAATTCCTCACCACAGTCAACCTCCTGGAACATCACTTTCTTCTACCGCTGTACAGCCTTACGCGACTTATGGGGCATACCACTCTGGCCTGCCAGCTGGATATCCGACACCGAGCTACGGAGCTCCAGCGCCTTCTCATCAATTCGTCTCCGGACAGCCGTCGCCTTTCTCACCAGCGAATGTCCATAACCCACGTGGGCCATCGGCATATGCTGCACCTAATCATATTCCGCACTATGCACAGGATGGAGGCTATGCTTC
Source organism: Ilyonectria robusta (assembly GCF_021365365.1). Lineage (NCBI taxonomy): Eukaryota > Fungi > Ascomycota > Sordariomycetes > Hypocreales > Nectriaceae > Ilyonectria > Ilyonectria robusta. The sequence continues at coordinate 210,821 of NW_025764436.1, read as the reverse complement.
ATATCCTCCGAGGCCATCTTACGGAGCGCCAAATCACCCCAGTGATCCGCCCGGAGTTTATGGATATGCTAGTTCAGCACCTCATGGCTTCAACTACGGTCCATATCCTGTCCCTCGAGGGCCGTACGGCAAACTGCAGCCACCAGGAGGTCTTTATGGCACTCGGCTCGACACTATGATCAGGGTTGCAAGGGACGCCTGGAAAAAGATCTCGGGTGTGAAGGACCTCCCTCCATCCGTGAAGATCTGTGTAGTTGTTCATTGTATCGCAAAGACATTCCAGGATGCATTTGCCGAACCTGCGCCTTTGGAAATGCTAATAGATGGACTGTCAAACCATAAGGAAATGCGACCTATCCGGAATACCAACGGGCTAGACTGTAAGGCTTGTTCAATGGGTCATAGCGTTGCAGAGAAGACGAACTTCTCTCTGCCGCAGTTGGTAAACCACTTCAATAAGAGCCACATCGAAGGACCAGTGTCTCAAGGTCTTCCCCCAATGGATTGGCGAATCGAGATGATCTTGTTGCCCGACATGTCTGTTCTGCAAGGATTGAAAAGAATTCTGGAGAACTATCGCCCTGCCTATGAGCTGGTTGCATCAACTCTCCCATGGGCTTTCGAAGAAGAGCAGCCCGATCACCACTCCAAGAGAATGCCATGGCCAAGGCCGATGGATCAGCCATTGAACGGGGTGGAACATGAAACAGATAATCATCCTCCCGCGCGAGCCAGCCACTACGATACTCATAGAGGTGAATCGGATGTTCATGAGGTCAACGGAATACCGTCAGCAATAAAAGACTCTCGGCGTAACGGACATGAGCGCACTCGGGAGCCAGAGATTCTGGGCGACCAGATAAACCGTGTTACCCAAACACATAGCCCAACGTTCCACGAAATACCGAATCTGCGACCAGCTAGTGAAGTCTACGCTCGGGCAAAGGGCAGGGTCGATATGCAAGGCAGGCACCCTCACGAAGTTTCTTGTCGAGATTCGCCTCCTATAGATCGCTACCCGGGTCCAAATACCGTTCGGGCGGAACAGGGTGACCGACGAGGAGTATCGACTGATCATGGTCGTTCTGGCTCTTCCCACGACCATCACATGACCCATGTCCGAGATGACTATGGCCTTGATTATCGCGATGCTGAATCGCAACGATATGCAAGCAGAGCTCGTCCCCGTGACGGAGCTGTTGCTCTTAGTGACCGTCGTGACAGAGCTCTTCCTCCTAGTGAAAGATGGGAGGAGCAGCCTCGGCGGTTAGAAAGACCGTTAGAGCCACCTCCTGTGACAACCCATCCGGAGGATGATGGATTTGGCCTCCTAGACGCTCTCGAATCTCACCTCGAAATGGCACACGAAGAGATCGTGTATGTCGATCAATCAGGCCGAGAAATCGGACGAACAACCCGACCTCTGGAAGCACGTCCTACCCCTACCCAGTTTCCCCGATTCAGGTACCGCGATGACCCGGGTCGAGGCCCTGATATGCATCATCGCCCTCCATCCCCCCGATATGACGAACACCCTATGACGGGCTATCAAGAACGAGATCCTGGGCCGAAATATGCGCCGCAAACCTACCGCCACGAACCAGAACCCGTTCCACGCCGGGTGTACTACGACGACCCGCGTCCTCGGCCTGGACCTCCAGTGGAAGCCTATGAGCTTGTTGAAGTCCGTGATCCTCAAGGCGATTACTTTATCAAGCGTCCTATCCGGAGGGACGAACACGAACCTTACGCTTACGCAGCTCGCCCCGTACCCCGAGATTCAGGGGTATATCCGCCATATGGCCCCATTAGCGACTACCCGACCACTAGGACACTTGGATACGTAACTGCCCCACGACCAGTGTCGCTAGCACCAGGTCGACCGAAGTCGAGGATGGAATGCGATGAGTACGATCCGCGGTATCCAGCTACAGGCCCTGGGGAGCCTGCACAACGTCAGAGTAGACGTTAAGTATATGAGAGCGACTTCCTAGGACGTGCACGTTTGTCGTTCCTGACAAGGGCACATTGGGAGCATCAGATGTAAAATGGGAGATGGATAATATATACTAATACCATATTTAAGCCAGCTGGCTGAGGCCCGGAATATCCAATTCACAAAATGGCGGTCAGCGTCAGGAAAGCATCTGGCAATAGGGCCGCATTACTTCTGTCAGTTTCGTCCTGTCAATATCGATCATACTCATCAAACCCATGTCAGGACCAGCGCGGTCTCAGGGGATACTGACTATGTGATCGAGTGAACCCGTGCTGCTGTATTTTTCTATCATGCTCTGGGCATCGCCATCAGCAATCTCTGTGCCTCTTTAGCTAGCCGAGTGGAAGCTTTCCTTGTCCGTGACGCTCATCTATTACATTGGTATGGGTCGCCTCCCCATCATGTCATAAGTTGAACGAGTAATACATTGTATTCTGATAATAATGAGGATGACGAGCCGAGTTGTGTTTTACATACAAGCCCTCCTCTTCTTCGCGGGCACATATAGCTGAGTGGCAAAAATCGAATGCCGATGGTGGTGTGGTGTACAAAATGGACAAGTTTACAACAGACCTCCCTCCCATGCGCAGTCCTGCAAATAAGTATTGCAGTCGCCGTGAAATGCGATCAGTTCAACACGCGCCGTCATGTTTCTCCCATGTGTCTAAACTCCGTGACGCTCATTACTGCATTCGCCTCCCTTCTGGTTGTGGATGCTTTACAGCACCTCGCCAATGATCTTGGCAGCTTCCCGGTAGGTCTGGAGGAGTCGCTCGCACTTCTCACGCTCCTTCTTGACGGTGTCATCCTCGTAGAGGAGCTCCTCAAAGAGAGTCTCCTTGTAGAGCTCGCTCACTAATCGGTTCTGGACCACGTCCTTGCAGTGGTTCACGAGCAGGTGCATGACTGCCTTGGGGACCTGGTCAGCGATGGACTCGCGGACGATGTTAAAGTACGAGGAGATGAGGGCCCTGATGAGTTCTGTCTCCATGGCCTCGCGTTCAGTCATGGCAGGCTCGTTAGATTCGCCCTGTGGAAGAGTCAGCAACTGTTATTCCCATGGACACGCGGATTAGGCCACTTACGAGGTGCGAAGCCAGGCCGTAGCTCTTCTGTGTTCGATCATAGTCATCATCTTGAGCGGTGGACGGTCGCTTCTCCTCCCTGCGGACAACGGGGAAGCCGATCTCAGAAACCTGGCTGCTATGTCGCCCGTTGATCGGGCTAGGCAGAGGCCCACCAATGGTCGTCCCATCCTTGCCAAAGAAGTAATTCAGGAAGGAGTCTTTGGCACCGCCCAGGCCTTGCTGTTGGTTGAACCTAGCTGGCGATGCTGATCGGATGCCGTTCATGGTGGTTGAGCCCATTGCCGCTGCCAAACTGCCAGTACCGTTTTCCCTGGCAGGAGGTGACAGGCTGCGAGGAGGTTTCGTCATCTTAGTCCGGGTGGTAACAGGCTCTGCCTTGTCGCCAGGTGCAACAACACCATCCTCATTCTCAGGGCCATCGCCGTTGGCCTCGAGCTCTTTCATTCGTCGCTTCTCCCGGCGGTCACGCTCCTCCTGTATCAGTCTTTTTCGCTCACGCTCCTGCTTGGCGCTGACGACATGGCTCATGGCAGCAGCGGCGCCAAGGAAGTTGGGGTGGTTGGTGTTGATGTAAGCGCGCTGGATCGAAATCAGGGACTCGACATAGGAGGAAGCAGGGCCCAGCCTCTCGCGGAGGAGGTCTGAGACAGTCTCGATAAGCTTGGCTTGCAGTCTCGGGTACCGTGAGAGCTCTGTTGAGCCGCAGGTGTGGCATATCTTGATGAGCTCCTCGTAGACCAGTTCAACGCAACGCTGACTAGGAATTTCCAGGAGCTTGATCTGAGGCTTCACCAGTAGGTCAAAGGCCATCTCTGGGACGAAGAGACTGGGTCGGGGACCAGTCGAGTTTCGGATTGCCGTTCGAATGTCGAGGGCGGAAAGGTTGCAGGTGGGGTCGATGGTATCGAGTGAGCTCCCGAACACAGAGTTGAAGATGTAGTAGATACGAGCACCACCGCAGAGCTCCTTGGTCGATATCTCGGTCGAGGTACCATCGATGGAGGAGATGAAAGAGGTGGCAAAGCGAGTCATTTGTTGGAGGATAAGAGAGCCGCGATGTTCCTTGCCGCTAAAGTGCATGTCACCATAGCTAGCCAGCTCCTGCTGGGTCTGGCCCATGAGGGTATTGAGTCGGGCCTTGATGTCGGGCAATCGCTCCCGGATGTGAGCCATCAAAGTAGTGTTAAGTGTCTTTGCGAGGAACTGGGTACCGCATCGGTTCGAAATGTTGCGATAGGCAGGGTGGTGCTTGAAAAAGTCGGTCTCAGCCTGAAGAGCGTCCTCCATGGGCTTGCTTCCGAGGATATCCTGCTGGGAGCGGTTGACGGCGCCAATGAATCCAAGCTTCAAAGGGTAGACACGACCCGAGAGAATATCGAGGGCGTTGGTGCCATGATCCATCAGGTCAACCTTGGTGAGGACACCGATGGTCCTCCTGCCGAGAGGGTCGACATGTCGGGCCAACTTCAGAGCTTCCGAGTTGACGATATCGACGTTCGCAGGAGACACGGCAAGGATTATACTGTTAGGCTTCGCAATATATTCGGAAATGAGGTTTCGGGTCTGCTTCTCGATGTCGGTCGGCTGGTCTCCGATGGGGACCTGTACAAAATGTTTTGTCAGTGGGGCGGCTCTATGACGAGGGCAGCACAAGGACCCAAGGTGGCCTCACCTTTGTCAAACCGGGAAGATCAACCAAGGTCAGGTTGAGGACGAAGGGAGAGTAGATCTTCAGGTTGATGGGCTGTCTGTTGATGCCCTTGTTGCTACCGGCGACCCGGGCCGTCTCGTTCTCGATCTCTCGCTTGACATCGGAAAAGTCGTTGAATCGTCGATTGGGGATGTGATGGAATTCTGCCCACTCGGAGCGGCGGGCGGCACCGGGGGAACGATAGGGATCGGAGGCGGGATCGGGGGCGCCCTCTTCGTCGGGGACGTTGATGAGCTGGAGGATCAGGGGGCGGCGAGTGACGATACCGCTTCCTCGTGGTAGGAAGTCTCGGCCAACAATGTTTTCAAGCACCGACGACTTTCCCGCTGACTGGGATCCAACGACAACCTGGACGCGTGTCAGCCAAACGGCGCAAAATCAATTAGGGGAAGCATGCGGCGTACGATCTGGGGCAGATCAAGCGAGTCACTGCCAATGGTGTTGAAGACCAGATCTTGCAGCTTGTTGACTGTGGTGAGTAGATCCTCGCCGAGAGCAGCCATTGTGACGAGCGAGACGGTACGGGGCCGAGAGAAGGCAACAGGACAAAAACAACTCGCGGGCTCGCGGAGGTGACTTGAAGCTTGAATCAGAGGTCCGCTGGCTGGCCAGGACACGGAGTTTTGATCTGCGCGTGTCGCTGTCGCTATCAATCAATTCCAAGAATTCATGCGTTGATGCAGGCTTCCAAGGGTGCGGCGTTGGCGTCGGGTTCACGTGTGTCCAGGTGCGGTAAGGTACGGTGTAATACGGTATATTTGGCACAATGTATCCACCGGGGCTTTTCGGCTCTGCGGTACTTGAGGTACTTGGGTACCTAAGGCAAGGTACCTGACCATGTTTCAATGCACGCGTCAGAGCTCCGGGACCCCCGTGCCACACCGCCAGCCACACCGCCAGCCACAGTTGCACAGCGCTGTATGTCGTTAGGCAGTACGGTCTGCCGTTGTATCGGGGCGTCATGCTCGGCCCAGTCGCACGACTTTTACACTTGGGTCATGGCAATGAGAGCCGAAGAGTGTGCTTTAGGAACAGCTAGACGCCCAATTCAAAGTCATGAGTACCTTTGGAAGCCCCGGACCGCTGCCGACAACGAAGCCTAAGCCGTGAGTGACTCTGTCTCCGTGTTTCTGGTAGCTTCTTTGTTCCTGCATGATTGACTAACCCTCCCGGTACAGGCCGCAGCGTGGCAGCTTCCCGCTCGATCATGACGGTTTGTGGGATTGTCCGCTGGGTTCCATTTCAAGCAAACTGACCGATCCGTTTTCCGTGCAGGCGAGTGCACTGCGATAATGACCAACTACCTGGCATGCATGAAGAAGGTGCGCGGCGTCAACGAAGATGAGTGCCGCGACCTCGCAAAGTCATATCTCGGATGCAGGATGGACAAGTGAGAACCCGAAATACCCACTGACACAAAATGACACGGCACCCGCGTGGCGGAAAAGAACGGACTAACCGATGACTCAGAAACCTGATGGCCAGGGACGAATTCAAAAACCTTGGATTTGCCGAGCGTCCCCCTCCTCCAAAGGAGCCCGAGAAAGGCGTCAAGGGTGAATTGCGGTGGTAGTTTGCGGCTGGGCAAATGAGAGGCAGACACGACAAATAGGGCCACGCCCCGCTCTTCCAGCTTGTCCGTTGAGACAAGCCATGTACAATAAATACTCAAGCATAATCCCGCCGGTCTAGCAATGCAGACTATGATCAACGTTTTAAGCGCTTCTCTCGTCAAGTGTTTGCGCTTGGCTTATGTTGCGTAGCGGTGACATAGTTGATATCGTTTAAGGATGGCCATGGCGGCCGTTGTCTGGCCAACCCCGCACATAGCTCACCCGTGTGGTTGCCCATACACATACAAAAGTGCCCGCCCTCACACCACCTCCGGTCAACTATCCCTTGACTCACCGAGCTTTTACACACCGTACAGGACATTTTATTGATTTCTTTTTCCACAGCAGGTCCTGCGGTCAAAATGCCAGTCACGGGGAAGCTTAGCGACAACAAGTCGCGTAAGGTGACGCCGCCGTCGCCTTCCTATATGTCCAACGATCAGTTTGGTATGCATGACACGTGGACATGTTCATGGCCTCCCCAGCTAACCCGACTTCTTTTCGCAGCGAGCTATCTTGCAGAGCTCCGTTCCAACCGCGTTGCCCGACCCGGCGGTGCAAGACCCCAACCAGCCGGAGCACGTCCAGCCCCCAGCCGCACAAGCACCCACCGATCGAGCATGCACCGATCGAGCAACGGCCGTTTCAGCCCCGATGCCGTCTCGCAGGCCGACAGCCTGAACAGCCAAGTCCCCAGCGTAGCTGCTGGCAGCATGACCTCTCGCTATTCCACCACCAGTAGGCGAGCCCGTGACTCCCTTCCGGCATCGGCGTCTACGCCGCTGAAGCCTGGAGAAGTGGTTCCATCTGCCACCTACATTGAGCGAGGACAACGCTGGATGGAAAAGGAGGAGGTCAGCTCCCTGCGTGATGCTATGGACGAAATGGACTTGAGGAAGAGCACCAAGGGAACACCAACTCCCCAAGACAACCCCGACGACGAGACCCGCATATACACGGCTGCGCTGGACGAAGCCGCTGAGCTCGTCTGGAAGCATCAACATGGCAAAACCTCCCCACCACCTGACGCCCCATATCGATACCGACCACCACACCTTAAAAAGAACAGTTATGCACTTGCTCGCACCGCCAGTGTCGGGGGTGGATCAGTCGGGAAACAAGGCACCCGCTCTTTCTCAGGCAGTTCTACAGATAGTGAGGGCCGTCCCTCGTTAGATCAAAGCCAGTCAGGGGAACAGTCAAGCCGCAAAACCAAGACCTACGGCAGTGTCGGGAGCCGCTCTGGTCAATTCTCCGAGCAACGCCGTCATGGCAGTCTAAAGCGGAACATCAGCGGAGAGGTTGAGCGACCCTTCTCTGGGGATCAAATCTGGGAGGAACCTGAGTCATCTCCGAAAAAGGGGGTCGTCTCATCTGGTCGTGCGTCGCCTGAGAAGCTGAGCAGCCGGCCCCAGAATCCCACGAACCGCGTTCGCTTTGAGCCTGTGGAGGAGGAGGAGTCTGTCAAAAACAAGCGCCTCGAGCGAGTCGAGATCTACCGCAACCCCCCTACTCGGTCCCGCAACGCCCAGTATACAACCAATTCTGTGCCTCGGACGCCTGCTCCGGTGGACGATACCGTGGAGACAAAGGATGGAAAAGAGATTCGCAGCGAGGACATTCGCGCCGCAACCAGCATGCGGTTGAAGGATCGCAGCCCAAACCTCCCGGAGCCTACCGCCGTCAGTGACAGTCCGGGACGGCCCATTGTAAGCTTCGATGCTAGTTGGAAAGCCCCGGACGAGTCAACTGATATCACCCCAGACCGGTCAATCCCGGCCGCCTCCCGCTCCTCCTTCCAACCGAAGGCCAAACCCATGGAGATACCTAGTATCGTTGTGGCAGAGGAGAGTACGCCGATGTCGTCAAGTGCGAACATCCCATCAATCTCAGTAGCCGGTCCCGACGATGGGCCAAGAGGCTCGATACCTTCGATCAACATCCCATCGATCAACATTCCCACCATCGCCGTGGATGAAGCGCCCGGTGGTTCTAGTGTCCCAGCCATTGTGACGCCAGGCGACAAGCCATCTTCCGGCGCCCGTCCACTTCCTACCCCTCGGGCTACTGGCCCTCCTCGACGGGCTCAACGTCCAAGAGGTCATTGGTCTCCCGCCCCTGGGGGCACGGCGCGCGTCAACGCCATCTGCCATGAGTGCGACTACCCTATCGAAGGGAGATTCGTAGCTCTGGCCGGTGGCTCCGAGCGATTCCACCCTCAGTGCTTCAGCTGTTACTCGTGTGGCACGGGCCTGGAGGCAATGGAGATCAGCCCGGAGCCACTCAAGATGCGCCACGAGCGACTCGAGCGCATTCGCCGTCGCACTGCTGGCGAGGTTCTCGATGAGATACCTGGAATGACCATGGCTGAAGATGGCGATGAGCGCCTCCGTTTCTTTTGCCATCTTGACTGGCACGAGTTGTTTGCGCCCCGTTGCAAGCACTGCCATACGCCCATCCTAGGTGAGCATATCGTAGCTCTCGGAGAGCACTGGCACTATGGCCACTTCTTCTGCGCCGAATGCGGCGACCCATTTGAACACGGCATGACGCACATTGAGAAAGACGGCTATGCCTGGTGTATTAATTGTCAGACCAGGCGCACCGAACGGCGGGCGCCCAAGTGTAAGAAATGTAAGACGGCCGTCATCGGGCAGTACATCCAGGCACTAGGTGGTGAGTGGCACGAAGCCTGCTTCCGCTGCGCCGAGTGCCAGGGCGGTTTCGATGACGGCCAAATCTTCCCCAAGGAAGTTGACGGCATGTTTGTGGTGCTGTGCACCGGTTGCCGATCGATGGAACTCAAGGCGTGATTTACAATTTGATTTTTGGTGTTTTGCGGACTTGGAGGGAGTGTCAGGATAATGGGAAGTCGCTTGTTTTTAGTTGTTGGTTCGGTCGAGGGAAGGGTGGCGTTGCGAGATTGTGTGAGTTGGATGGGCTTGGGGTTCGGTTTGGACTAGATTGGCACAGCATGCGCACTTTGATTTGGCTTGGCTTTGACAGATAATGCATCGGTTTCGGACAATCACAGGGGAGCATCAGGTCACTCATGGTGAATCTCTGTCGTAAATTATCGGTGAACTTGTTTCCCTCTCTCTCCTTTGATGTACACGAGCCCTACTGCCTAGGAAAGAAATCCAGCCTGGGATCTCTTCCCAACTCGTCTCGAACCTAGCACCCTCCAACCTGCTCCTGGTGAACCTCAAGCGTATCACCATCTTGCATCTCGAGCTACGGGTGGTCTGTCAGCATCTGATTCCAAACGCGGAGATGGGAGGGTATCTAGACGTACTGCATCGGGGGTGTCTGAAGCCTGGACACGGGTGCCGTCGAAGAGAAACCGGACAGAGCTGAGAGCCTTGCCTTGGCGCTCACAGAAGGCACCCATCAGCTTCTCGAGCTTGGTGGTGCGCTTGATCTTGAAGAAGACCTCGTTGTTGTTGTCGGTCACCTTGATGTTCAAGTGTTCAGTATTTCCGGGGCCCTGTTCGCCACCGGGGGCGCCGTTCTCGTTCTCGCCTGACATTGTTGATGCGACGGGGTAGCTGAAAGCTGCGCAGACGTTGGGAATCAGCACGCGACTTGGGCGAGTGACGGTTCTCGTCGGCTTCACCGTACCAACCTTTGGGTAGTATCCGTGTCAAGTGGGGTGCGCCGAGGGGTCGTCGATAAGATGCGGTGCTAGTGCAGCGTCAAGCTGGGGAGCGAAGGGTGTAGAAGAAGAGGTTGTGGGCGACGAAAGCGGGAAAGGAGAAGAGAGAGGGCTCTCGGCCTTTTGTTGTGCGTGTTGCGGGAAGAGGAGACGAGTGCGTGCGTGAGGTGAAGTGAAGGCGGCCCAGTCGCAAACGAGGCACAGAGAAGGCACCGGAAGGTGGGGAGCGCCACACACTATTGGCTACCCAGCCACCAGGCCAGGCTGGTGCACGGAGGCTGTGAGACCAGTAACAGAGAACAGAGTGCTGACCTCAGCGTGCGAAACAGACAGGACTCTGTTGCGTTGCTGGGAATGCCGAGTTCTAGGTATCCATGACATCCGGTGTTGTCTCTTCAATCTCACGTCCCGACATATGCAGTCTCGCGTTAGTTCCCTTCTCTGCCTCTGGTAGTTACAGTGCATACCATTCATTGTCTCTGACTCTTCCCAATCGATTCTTGCTATCCGTCCCCAAGAAGATGCAAATGTTACCCTCTGCAATAACATAGTCAGCAATAATTATTACTAATCCTATACAAATATCCACTTCTTAATATGATATACGAGGGCTCAGGGAAGTTCATGCTGAAGAAATGAGAGGTACATGCAGTCTGCAGACGTTGTATTGCTGTACTGAGTGTGGCTGTTGTCTGTGGAACGGTGTGGCTTGAGATGTGGCGACATCTATCCCTGACTTTGCTCGTCGAAGAACTAGTTGCACGCTCGCTTTCTTGCTCCCGCGCCATTCACGCGTCGGTTCCAATATCTGTCGAAAAGAGACAGCGACAATGGTACGTATACACAATACCACCCATGGTTTCTCTCCCGCTGATGTAATTCCACGAAGGCATCCACGAAGACTCCCAAGGATGATGCTGAGGCAAAGCCCGCTTGCCTTCCTCGCGCAGTGAGTTCAAAAGCCACAGATCACTCGAAGGTTCGATGACGTGACTGATCTCTCTTCTTGATGTAGTGCGCAATCCAAGGTATGCAGACTCTGTGAATCCACAACCCAGCGGTTTTGCTCACTCTGACCTTGACAGATTGCCTCACGCGCAATAATTACAACGACGCCAAGTGCCAGACTGCCATAAGGGCACTTTACGAGTGTTGCGAGGTCTTCTACGAACGCAACGGGGACGAGGGAACTACTCCATGCTGTCCAAAGCCTAACTTGCTGCGGCTGAAGATGCAACAGCTGAGGGAGGGGAATTGATCTGTAACGCTCATCGTTATTACGTCCGCCGGTATGGATAACTCAGGCAACTGAATTGAGGAGCGCCGAAGCTTTTCTAGGCGATCATTGAGCACGCAAGAGACCCTCAAGGGATCTGAACAAGCATTGAGGTGTCCTGTTCCGAGACTCTAATATGAATGCCGATGACATTAATAATGAGAGAAGAAGAAAAGAGAAAAATTGAAGCTGAGTGGGGCCATAGATGAAGTATAACAGTGCTTTTCGTCCAACAAAGCACTGTAATACACTGTGATTCACTGCCTCAGGTACACGCCCGCCGTCGCGCCAACCCGCGGCTGCGCTTGCTGCCCACGGGGCACCCAGGCACGGAGGTACGTACCGTGCCAGGAAAAGCTCCCCAGCAGCAGGCGCGCCAGACAAAGCAACATAACATTTTGCGTCAAGCATCAACTCGCGACAGCTCCCGCAAATCCACCACGATTGAGTCGACGATTCCACCTCTGCAATCTATATACACGCGACTTCCATCCTGCACCCAGGTCTGGGTATGCATGCGACCCTAAACGAGCACACGCCTTAGACCCCAGCGGCCGACCAAGCCGATTAGGGTCAACCACTCGACTGCTTTGATCAAGACCTTTCTTCACAGCTGAACTCCGCTGGAGCTTCGATCCGATATTTTTTCTCGAAACATAACCATCTACGCAGCCAAAATGGAGGCCATTGCTGAAAACGAGATTCCCCCTCCCGTTAACGCGGGCCCCGAGGTCGAAGAGTTCGCCAACGTTCTAGACGATTGCTTGTCTCCTCTCCAGTCACCCTCAGACAAGCGAAACCGAATACTCGCGCTCCCTCAAAAGTACTACGAGAACACCCTGCGACGACTAGCGCATGCACGGCCGAGAATAACGCGTGAAGGCACCCATGATGATGCCGACATGGATGTGGATGAGGCCGAAACTGGCACTGTCAACCACGCCTCCACCACGCAGATCAAGCGCCTTGAGAGGGAGGCCCAGACTTGGGATCTAGTGCGCCGACTTCTGCCGCTGAGATACCCAAGCTCAACCGCATATTCTTCGACTTTCAGTTCTTCCAAAGCTGCGCCTGTCGACTTGCTAAACGATTTCCTGGAAACCGACTCGCTAGCGAAGGAACGCCAAGCCGTCATCCAGTGGTTGCAGAGCAATGCTGCCTCGGGCCCAGATATTGATGAGTTAGCGCGTGAACTTCAACAGAATGCGGATAGAGGGGACATCATCGCCCACGGTTGGCTCCACACGCGCTCGTCCATCAAGCTGAGGAAAAGCGTCACTGCCTGGCCACACCTTCTGGACCGCCAATCCCCGAACATCGCAAACTCCCATATGAATTCCGACGGCGCCCCCCTGGTCACGCAGTTGGACCCCGATGCCGCCACTCGCCAATGCCGCAAGCTCGAACCTCAAGACGAGTACTTTGAGCGAGCTATCTGGCTTGGGTGCTTCGAACATCTCCGCCGAGGATCCAACCTAGATACGATTCGCGAATGGTGCCAGGAACGAACAGAGATGTGGCGAGCCATCTCTGCGTCCGCTATGCTGCTATCAACGGACAACAGCAAAGGCAGCCCTGTAACCAACCCAGAATCGCTTGCACTCTGGCGGCGCATGTGCTACAGCCTTGCTCGCCAAGGTGGCTGTGACGATTACGAGCGTGCTGTTTACGGCGTACTCTCCGGCGACATTCCCAGCGTCGAAAAGGTTGCCCTTACCTGGGACGACTTCCTCTTTGCCAACTACAATGCTCTCCTGCGCACACAGCTTGACACATTCATCCTAGATCAATGTCCGCCTGAAGTCGTATCGAATTTGAAGCAGTCTTTTTTGTCTTTTGACGCTGTTCATGCACACGGCGATCCGGAGACTGTCGAGAAGCGCCTGATTCGCTCTCTTGAGTCCAACCCACAAATCCGCAACGAAGCCTTCGAACCTAACAAGGCCATCCAGGCCTCGCTAATCGCAAGGGAGATTGATCATCATCTTTATGAGCAGGGCTTGATCATCTCTGCAGGCGCAGACAACAAGGGTACTTCGAAGCTCCTTTACCGGTCTGAGACCAATGGTCTACCTATGAATAATGACAAGTTCTTCAAGGCGGATCAGCATCACGGACTCCGCATTGTTGCTCACGTTTACCTGCTCATCACACTGCTTGAGAAGCTTGGCTCTGAGGGGGACTCCTTAGCTCTTCGGTCGTCGCCTCCGGAATGGAGACGAGCCCAAGAAAATATCCTGGCGGGGTATACGAACTACTTGCGACTTGCTCAAATGCAGGAGCTAATACCCTTGTACTGCTCTATCTTAGAGCCGCCGAGGTCCTATGAGGTGCTCAGCTATAACCTCATCTCCGAAAATGACCCGAAGCAGCGCATGATGCAGCTCAAGCTGATCAAGAAGGCTGGAATCGATGTGTTGACATTTGTGAAGACTCAAGCTTGGCTTATGTATGATGATCTCGGCCCTGTTAAGAGCACGTTCCCGGCCAAGGGCTCATTCACCATCATCCAACCTGGACCGCCCACATCTCGACGCGGACGACCAATCAGGGCAGACTTTTTCGGAGACGAGGAAGACATCATTGAAGTCCGACATGAGCATCTAATTCGTTCACTGGAGTGGTTGCTCTTGGTAGACGAAACATGGCCAAATGTCTTTTCCGTTGGTACCAAGGTTTACAAGTTCTTCCTCAGTATGTGCCACCACAGTGTGACGGGCTAAAGTGTAGACTAACATCTCAATAGGAAACATGCATCTCAACGCTGCACGACAGCTGATGAAAAGGGTACCTTTTGTCGATGTCACCACGGGTTTCACCGAGCAAGACGAGGCTGGGACTTGGTTTGAGGATAATGAGCTATGGACTCAGCAGCTTGAGCGAAGCGGAATCACCGGCGTAACAGCTGAGCAGGTGGCCGCAGATGCGAGAAACTTCCGTGAATTGGAATCGCTAGTCCGAGCTCTAGACAGCCTGGAAACGATTGCCTCACTTGTTGAACTCTCGGGAGAGTAAGTCAAGTAAACATCTGGAGCAGATATCGAAATACTAACAGAACATAGACTTCCAGCCTCGAACCGCGGTTTCTGGGACCAGGTGGGCAATGAGATCAAGAATACAAAGGAGAATATGCAACCACTCCTCAATAATTGGCTTCTTGTGGGCATCGAAGGTAAGATCGACCCTGTCCAACCGACGATTTTAAGCATTAACATCAATACAGAGGGCGATGAAGAGTTGCGAGAGCTCCGCCAGGCGTATCTCCCGGAGACAATTCTGGCATATGTCAGTGCATTGCACTTTGCGGGCACAGGTCTGTCGCGAGACAACCTGTTGGAGTGCATGGAGCTGGCGGCGATAATCGCGGAGCGGGGATCGGATCTTTCCACGGCTTTCATCGCAGCTGGGCGAATGAAGGAGTTGCTTGAGGTGTTTGCCGCTTGCAGCAAAGCTCTGGCTATCAGCACCGGAGAGAAGAGGGCCAACAGCTCGGGCAGCAAGAAGCTGCGAGAGATGGGGTGGTCCCGGGATCTGTGGTCGGTAAAGCAGTAATTTCCTGACAATGGATATGGGCTTGGTTGTTTGTTACCAGTACGTGCTTGCTGCCTTGGGCGTTGATAGATACTTGACAACTGGGGGTATGGATGTAACATAGGGGACTGGTAAAATATGAAGCTTTAGGTTGGCGAGAGAGATACCCACCCCTAGAGGCAACATGCCATGCCGTCTTTCAACTCAAGATACCGTGTGATTCTCTGACTTTGATAATACCGTGATCTACCCTAGACTTACTATATTCTAAAAACTGGCATTCTCTTGGATAATCCCATGCGAAGTAACTTGTTCGACAGTCCCTGTAGGGTGGGTACCTGCATCTGTCTCTGTCCGTGCGGCGCTGCAGCCAACTTTAGCACCAAACCCCCACGTTCCGCCGACTCCCCACCTTCAACTTCCAATGTCCAGCCTCTAGTCACTTCCGTCATCGAAGGCACCGACAACGACAAAGCTCCAGGCGTTACCTAGCGATTACCATGGCCAGCTTCACACCGGAGCTACAGGCCCAGACGCCTCCCGTCTTGCCGCCCAAGCCTGGAAGCCACGAGACCAGCCGAATCGCCACTCCCAACTCCGTAGCCTTCCCGCCGCCGCCTGATGCCGGGAGTCGTCTACCTGGCGCTGTCGCGGCTGCCTCAGTCGCTATCCCCGACCCAGGCGATCAATGGCTGCCGCAGATGCTCCAGGAGAAGCCGTTCGTTTCCCTGGATCTTCCTTTGTGCTCCCTGTTGTGCGCTAACAGTTCCTATGTAGAAAGCAGGACTTAGCCGAGATCCTTTCTAACCCGTCTCTACTCAACACCATCACCCACGCCTCCGACTCGATCCACCCATCCCTCCAAGCCTCCCACCAAGCCCTATCAGCCGCGCTGCGTGACAACATCGACCTTGCCCAGCAACTGGCTGACATGGAGGCGCGCCTCATTCACCAACGCGCAACGACACAGGGCCAAATCCTCTCGACGCACGCCCTCGAGCGGCAGTGGCGCCAGAAGCAGTCGGGTATGGACCATGCGCTCGCATCCTTCTCCCCCGCGGCGCTATATCAACAACTCGGACAGGGCGTGCAAGAGCAGGCCCTTGTGTGTGAGGCCATGGAGGAGAGCTTTCTCGATGGTGAGGGCGAGGGTGCGCCTGCTACGGAGCGTGAGGTGACGGATTGGGTTCGACGGTATCGCGAGGCTAAGCTGCTGTTCTACCTACGGCAAGAGCGAAAAGAGAGGTGGGACGAGGGACGGGTTGGGGGCTGGAGGTAAGGAGTGGATGTATCCTTGGCTGGATTGGCATAGCAATGTCGGGTTGTCTCTTATTTACCTACACATTTACGATGAGGAGCATGTTCATACCCCATAAGCATAGTCGCGGATTTATATAACGAATTGACGCTCAATATAATGCTCTTGGATCCCTTGACACTGCTGCCTCCATGTTGGTCTTTTTTTATAACTCCATTTCTCTTAACAAATACTAGATGCATATTCCTTCGTTCTTTCGTTTGAGAAAACCACTTTCACTTCGCTTTTGATGTGTATCTAAAACTAGTTATGTGACGCCCTGCAACCTGTGGCATGCCCCCATCATCGTCAGCCAGGCAGAGCTACAGGAGTTGAAATGATATGACGGTGAAGAGAAAGGCGGGAATGGGACAGGATATGTCGAAAGGCAAGTGACGCCCGCGCCCAGAGGGGAACCGGCATGACTTGGGTTTCTGAACCGGTTGGGGCCTCGGCTCTGCTTCTCCTATAACTTTACAGCGCGCTGAAGGGACTCTTTTTCATGTCCGGGCTGCGCGGGCTCAGGGGGAGGGCGAAGAGATCATCCTCCGGATCCTGACGGTCTAGCCGGACGGGAGCCGAGACGGCAGCGGTGATATCGCCACGAAGGGCGGCGTTCAGAGATAGGGGACCAGTTGGCGCGTTGCTGGTCATGGCGGAGAAGGACGACACGGCAATATCAGCACCCTGGGGAGAGAGGGTGTGAGACTGACTACCAGCAGCAGTGAATGTGTTGGCTATTCGTCGAGCATTAGTCAGGGGTTTGGTGTTCCAAGTTGATCATATGTTTCTTACCGGACAAGCTTGGTGTTAGATCTGCTGGGGAAGTCGCCAACTTGAGGCCCCTGAGCTTATCCCCCAGCCTGCTGGCAACAGGAGACCTCGATGAAACAGGACTGTGCCGGGGAGGGGCCTTGAGGAACGTATCCTGGATCCATTGCTTCTCAGCGAGGGCCATCTCCAAACCAACGCTTTCAGCATTAGCTCGCAACTCATCCGCCATCTCACGGTCTAGGGCAGCCAGCCGGCGGCGGGCCCAAATGGTGTGCAGGACACCGCGGATGCCCGCCTCGGCGTCGAAGCCGGGAGGAAATATGGCTGGGAGGGGCTTGAGGGTTAGGCTGGAACGAGGGTCGCCGGCAGGCGGGGTGAGTGTGATAGTTGCGGGGACCGGGGCCTCCGGCGGTAGGAGGAAGTAGACGCGGCGGCGAGTGGAGTTGTGGTCAACAAGGGATGAGGAGGAGGCCGGGGGAGAGTCAGAGTCAGCATCGGCAGCGCGGAGGACAGTGGTCTTGCCAGGCCATGAGACTTCCCAGTTAGAGGAGGAGGAAGTCGAGGCAAGCCGACGGCTAGCACTAGCATCGCCGGTTGCCTTGGTAGTGCCGGCTAGGGCAGCGCCGGGGTGGGCATCAGAGCCCGGAGCCGGAGCCGGAGCGGAGACGTCATGGAAGTCGGCGGCCGGGGCGGAGTCGGGAGCTTCGGCAGACACGGCGGCGGCGGCAGACTTCTCCACGACGGCGCCGGGATACCACTCGACCATGAGGATCTTGGTGCCGGCATCGCTGAACTCAAACCTCGCCAGGTGGGCGGCGGTGATAGGGGGATCCTCGGCCGCCGGTGGCTGCAGGGCAGGCCGAGGAGGCCCCGAAGACGGGTCCATGAGCAGGCGAAGTTTGTGGTTTTGGGTTGGTTTTAATTGCTCCCTTCCGGCGATTGCGACGGGGCAGTGGCGGCGGGGAGAGTCCAGACCAGATCTAATCGAGCCAGGGAAAAGAACAAACAAGGGAATAATGGGAAAAAGCCACACTGAATTGATTGCTAGGATGGTGTAGGATGGGCCGAGTCGGGGTTCGGTCCGGTGTGATTCTGACCTTCGGGGGTTCCCACTTCGCACAGCTCCGCTCGCGCCGTCTGGACGTTCGTTCGGTCCGTTTTGCTGGTCAGCGGTCACGTCACTTCAAGGTCACGTCACCGATATCTCGAGCAAATGCAAAGGGCGACACGACGGACGGGCAGCAGGGCGGCGAAATAGCAGCCGCCGGGGAAGGGAACTCACTACGTAGTAGGGAAGGGGGGTGGAGCGGTTGGTCAGTCAGGGGACGACGGTGAGGGACATTGTTGGTGGAGGAGCGTTGCAAAGGCGTGATGCTGCGCTGGGCCCTGGGGGAAAGACTGGGGGAGGGAGCCGACGTGGACGCGGCCGCGGGAAGGGCGAATGAAGTATGTAGTATGTGCGCTGGCGGGTAGCATACGCGGGTTACGAGTTACGGGGTTGGAATTGCTGGGGGTTACGCGTGCTGTTGGCGGAGCATGATAATGCCAAGATCGAGAGTACCTACTGTACAGTCTGCTTGGTACCTACTTGGGCGGTGTCGTCTGTTGTGGTTGCTGCTAAGAGGGGAGAGAGAACCAGTAGTAATCCATTATTCAGCCCAGCAAGAGCAAAGAAAGCTCTGGCAAGTACTGGCTGGCCACTACAGTGTCCTCGGGTTCGCAGCTTGAATCGGGCCCGCGGGAAGCGTGGACGTGCGGATACGCCGTGCAACGATTAGCTACCTACTCACAACGTACCAAGTACTGTACCGATGTGGCTAACTCCCGTCTGTACGTAGTAAGTAACCTGTAACGGCCAATCCATAAATTCTCCAAGATTG
This sequence comes from Ilyonectria robusta, assembly GCF_021365365.1. Classification (NCBI taxonomy): domain Eukaryota; kingdom Fungi; phylum Ascomycota; class Sordariomycetes; order Hypocreales; family Nectriaceae; genus Ilyonectria; species Ilyonectria robusta. The sequence goes on along the minus strand of NW_025764436.1, from coordinate 191,997 downwards.
TCAAAGAGCGTCCGTGTCCCATACATAGAATACGGGGCGGTGCATGCCGCATGCCTACTGGCTTGCCCTACGACCTAGCACGGCGTATGGCCGGGGGCCGGAGCCAGTGCGGTCACAATTCGGCAGCATCGGAGCATTTATCTTTAATTTGGTTTTGGTGAGAGTAGAGTTGCCTTTGCCTCGCTGATCACTCAGTCCAGGTCGTTCTGAAGCACAGCTATCGACGCAGAGCCTCGGGTTTGGCCAATTTCTCTTCGGCCCATGACCTGTCTGATGTAACTGCGGGCCGGGCGGACTTATTTCTCTTCGTCAGGCGGGTACGTAGGCACGTAGGTTCGTAAGTGGCCCAAGGTTGCATACATAGATAGGTAGCTACGAGTTGCAGACAACGCATCCAAGGTACAGTACATACGTTACAAACTTGTTGTTGTTACAGGCCGACACTGGACAACCAGACAGAGTATAACGGGTGACTCAGCGGCTACGAGATCTTTCCGGGCCGGGCAATTTCAAAAACATGTGCTGCTGATGCGAGTGCCGAATGGACGGCAGGTTGGCTATCCGCCGATCCCATCGATCCAGCCAATGCAAGGCCCCAAGCGGCCAGTCCGGATGGTATAAAAATAAAGAAGAAGTAAAAACCTCCGACACGTCCGACACCACGTACGGGGGGCATGCACACAAGACGTAAACGTGGTGTGGTGTGGTAAGTTGAGGTGAGATGAGGTGAAGTAGGTGAGATGAAGTCGGGAAAGATTCAAAACACCATCCATCACTATCAGCCAGTCGCATACTACGTACCTACATGACGAAACCACCGTCGGCCCTTTACGTTTCTCTCCCTCGTTTACACAACGGTACCTGCCCGGCGCGAACCAACCAATCCGTTGGGATTTCGGATCGGCGTCGACGAGACAGTGGACATTGGCCTGTCGCGGATGGGCCAGGCTTTTTGCCCAAAACGACCGGAGTAGGGCCGCGCCGCTAAATCAACGCCTGGGGGGTGCGTCGCGCACGGGGTTTTCATCCCATCTCTCGCCCACGGACACGCTCGCACCCTCTGTATAATCAGCGCTGGGTCATTATCGCCTCATATCCAAGCCTCCCTCCATCCTGCTCATTGTCTCTCGTCCGTGTGTAAAAAACGACAGTGGCCCGGCCACGTGTGAGGCACCGCCGGGTATCTATTACGGAGCAGTCAGCGGCCCGTTTCATTTGCAAGGTGGATGCGGATGCGCCTGGCCACGGCGTGTCTTATCGACGACCTGATGAGGCCGCGACATCGATGACACCGAGTGACAACCAGACGCTGCCGGACACACTGGCAGAGGAGGACACGAATGGGGGACCTCCGCAGACCGGCCGGGACTCATCGATGGGATGCGAATGATGGGTAAAAAAAAAGGAAAAATCAATGGACGCGGGTGTGGCATGGCAAATGGTGCCATGGATCATGGGTGCACCTTGCGCGTCCGGATGTCGAGAGATTTGGGCAAAGGCACGCGGTTGAACATCCGGATTGCCCTTTTGCCACTCCCACACTATCCGAACGCTACAGTGCAACCCCATATTCCCCCATATTCCTTGCTTCTCGAATCACCCTCGATTAGATGGCGTGCCTGTTGATGTAAGATGGTTTTGGTGTTGGCCGCTCAGCAACGTACTCTTGGGCAGAGAGCCACCCGAGAGTGTGAGTTCCTATCTACATGCCGACCCAGGTCGAATCTCTCAAGCAGCCATCTCTATCTGGCCATGGCGCTCACAATGAATCGTCACCATCTCGACATCTGGTGATCCGTGATGCAATCGGAGATACCCCATCCGGCCGGAATAACCACCGACCCTATCCAACCCCCAACGCACCGCACAATAGGGTCATCGATGGATTGCGCCGGGACCGGGGTCAGACACCGGGCGAGGGTAACTTGGGCGCGACCTAGAGCCCGTTTGGCTTTCGATAAACCTGTCGCTGGACCATTTGCTCTCGCATCACCACCTGGACACCCAGCGACTCGCACGCTCCATTGGGGTATGTACTTGGTGCCTTTTCTTACTCCATGTCGGAGTGCCCATCTCTCTTCCTACCCGGTTCGGTCCTTCCAATTCTAGTTCCAAACCCGTCGGTCGCCATCGGGATCAACTCGGCCGACGGGTCTTGACCATATGCTACGTTGCCCATGGTGTCCTGGAAGAGGGCGGGAACCCTCGTGGAGGCTCTTGCAAGTGTCAACCACGGACATCGCACGCCAAGCACTCACTCTCCTTGGGCAAAAAGGCTCAAGTGGACTCAACTCAAACCCCAGCTTTCTCGGCTAAATAGATACAGAATCTTGGGAGAGGCCGAGATACGTACGGCCGAAGGCGTCGCCCCCGGAGAGCCAAGACGCTCCAGGCCCCGGCCCAGGGCCAAATCCCAGGGGGTCATGTAAGCCCACTCCCGAGGTCTGTCACCGTGCGGATCTGCAGACGGGCCTACTGTGCAGCTGATGGCCATTTATGGCAATTCTTAGCCTGCGTGCTCCGTAGGCACCGCACTTACAGGGCCCTGGCGGGGGCAATAGGTGCGGAGAAATGTGACGAGGCAGGGGCCCGTTGTAAGGCCGGCCAATTGGGCCGACTCCGGGAGGATGGGCGATGGCTGCACGTCGCACTGTACGGCGCCCGCCCATACGGGTGGCAGAGCGCCTCGGGCGTCGGAACTGGAGATGCGAGTGCGACTGCGATGGGCTCGCGATACGGGGGCCATCTGCATCAACAACGGCGAAACAAAGTCAACAACTGGGTCCAGACTGAACACATCGATATGCGATGGTGGACTCCGATCTAGCCTCGTATGTCTTGTCCGGCGTGGCAAGCACCGTGATCCGACTACCTCACTTCCGGAAGGGGATCACTTTAGCGAAAAAGGGTTCAGATTCTCAAATCCAGAAGGGGACTCGGAACGAAAGGGACGAGGAACGAGGAAGGAGGGGCGTGGACGCTGATGGGTTAATCGAAGTTCCCTTGCAGATTCATTCTGGGCGGCTTCTTCTGGGGCGCCAACCTGGGCTCGGGGGGGGTCCGTCTCCCCACAGTTACGCCGGCCAAACCGCCGCCTGGGACGAACCAGCGCTGCCCATCACGCCTGCACTTGCACGCACTTGCACGCTTGCACGCCAATTCTGCTTGTCTGCTGCTGCCCGCTGCCACGCCAGGCCCCTGCTGGGTCGGTCGGTCCGTCCCCATCCTGAGTTGAGGGACCCTCCACACCACCCATGCACCCACCCATCCACTAGGTAGGTACCTGCCCATCCACTACCCATCCACCATCCAGCTGGCCATCATCGTCAACCTCATGTTCCTCTTCGTCGCCGCCCGCTCAAATCAAATCGCTATCACGCGGGCGCAGGCGCAGATCCAGATAGACATGGACACGCTTTCTTGTTACGATGTGGATGAGGCCAAAGCACTTGCTATCTCAGGTTTGCTTCCTACTAGCATGGTTTCGCAGCACCTTGTCTTGACTCACTTTCTATCCGCTTTTTCCTGTCTTTCGCACATGAGAAGGTAGCATGCCACTACAGTGGTAAGACAGTGTAGTGCGTTTCTGCGCACTTCGTACCTACTGGCCCCAGCATCCACACGACCCCCCCGCGCTGATTGCTGCTCCTCCCTCCCAGCACTACACTCGGGCATCGTCATCGGGTTTACAGTGGGTAAATACAGTGCCCTAGGTACCCTTCCCGCGTGGAAAGCGCCCGAGGAAGGACCCTCCTGCTGGTGGTACCTGCACCCCCGCCTGGCCCGGCCACTGTCGCAGGTACCTCGGCGCTCCCCACCGCGTTGGAAGGAGCAGCCAGGTACATGCTGTACGGGCTGAGTTGACGGGGAACACCCCTGCGACGCACTCCCCCCACGTTCCACTAAAAGCCAGGCCCTGGCACATCGGCCGCACACACGCCCCTCCCTTCCGTCGTCGTCTCCATTCTCCATCCTCCATCCAGACCTATACTAGCTGGGCCCCGTGCTGAGGCAGGCCACCAGTCGCTCTTGCCTCGCCTTGGCCTGTACCATCCCTTCCCCCATCTTTCCGTCCCGTCACTCACCCAACTTATCCCGCCCCGTCCAATCCAATTCAATCCAAACCACCTCGAAACACCACGCCAACGATTCTCACGATATCTGCCCACTCGGGTCCAGCGTCGCCGTCACTCTCGTTTTCATACTAACTCCTCCCGCGCTCTCGTCCTCGACTGTCGTGCGCCCGCGCCCGCGCCCTCTCGCTCGCTCTCGCGGCCAACTCTCCGCCCGATCCCGATCCCGCGTTGTCCGCCGCCCTTGCTCCCGCCATGTCGAGCCGATTCTCGCCTCGCGCACTGCAATAGAGACGGACGCCCGCTGTCATCCGGGCTCGTCGACCAGATCCTTCTCGTCGCCGCCACCCCGAAGATAGTCTCTCCCGCCGCCGCTCGACCGCCGACGTCCACCATGGCAGAGCAGAGTGAACGGGCACCCCGGCCCATGGGCATGGATCCCCCTCACATTACCGAGTTCGCTTCGGAGCGGTATTTTGAGAAGCTCAGCCAGCTCAACGCTCAGCAACAACATCAACCCCCAGTCCCCGATTCCCTCGAACCCTCCAAATCCACCCCGACCTCGAGATTCATCCTCCCGTTGCGAGAATCCAAGGTCGTCGATGTAGAAACAGTCAAGCCTTCAGACCACAAGAAGGAGAAGGGTCTCCTCTTCTCCCTCCGCCACAAGGTCTCTCGCCTACACTCTAAATCATCTGCTCCGCAAACCTCTGCGCCGTCTGTATTTCGATCTCAACCACGGTCCTCAGTCGAGGCGGCCCGCCAAATGTACACCCACCCATCCATGTTGTTATGATCTTTACATTGCTAACACTAACCCGCGTAGCCTACCTTTTGACCAACTGTTCCTCGCCCTGCCCAACGAGTTGCAGATTCAAATCATCTCCTCCCTGCCCTTGACTGACATTCTAAACCTTCGACTCTCATCCAAGTCATGGCACGCCCTCGTCACCCTCAACGAAAATACCATTGCCCGATACCACCTCGAGAATCATATCCCCGCATACGCTGCCCGTCTCTACCCCGTCGCGGACACAACCGAGATTAACTTCCATTATCTTTGCGGGCTTTGGCATCGCTTACACGTCGCCGCCAAGCTTGCTTTCCTCATGTGTGAATGGATTACAACAGATATCTTTTTACGTCAGACGGAACCACAACGGTTGGCCTTTGCGCCTCAACACGAACGCATGCGACGACGACTAATACCACTTCTCTTCACCATATTTCACTTCTTTGAGACCTATCGAAAGCTTCACCTACAGCACTTGGCCGAGAATGGAGGACGTGGCCTACAACGAGAGCCGTATACTCTCAACCCGATCGAGGCCGAAATCATGAAGATGTACGATGATAAGACTTTATTACGGGTTCACGAGGTTTTCCCCCTTGTCATCTCATCATTCTGTCGACGACTACGACCTCCGACATACGTGGGCCGTGTTGAACGGTCATTGCGAGGATACATTAGGGAGAAGCCTTCTGACGATGCTCATGTCGCTATCCTATGTATTGGCGGACTACGAGAAGTTGAGAGGTTATGGGAAATCAAGGGCTACAACTCCCGGCGTGGTGCCGTAGACACATTTTGTCATGGCCTCACCAAGGATCACCAGCCAGTCGACTCATCGACAAAATCGAAACGGGGTCTTATGGGCTTCGGCCGTAAGAAGTCGACAAGCGGTGTTGATCTACCCCGATCCTCCAGCGATGGTCTGAATAGGGTCAGGAGTCCATCGGGCTCGATTGACGGTAACATGGGGTTTGACGCCGGCTTGATCTTCAACACGAGCTTGGCCGCCGGTGCACCTATGTCCCCCCTCAGCCGACAAGATGCCCAGGCCCTCCTGGGCGATCTCCCCGTCCTCCAACAAATATGGCTCGTTACGGCCGAGGCTGTCCTGCATCAGCGAAGGGTGGTGGAACGACCACAAGATATCAAGCGCAACCAGCAGGTCATGCTCGATCTGATCCGTGAAGACGGCATCGACGAGGAGGACGAGTGGTGGTACGGCCGCAACATCCCCGATTCTGTGCGGCCTCCCGCCGGTGCGACCGATGACGATGCGGATTAAACGACTTTTGTTCACTAGACCGACTATTTTTCTTTCACTTCGTTTAACACCATGGTCTCCTCCTTTATCTTTTCTTTTTATACTCCAACTACTATTGGGCTGTTTGTCAAAGAGGATTATGAGCATTTACAAGGCGTTTTATGGCCGGAGGGAAAGGATACCGTGTTACCTAGTGTAACACCGGAAGGGAGCACCGGACAAATTATACCGATTATCTTTTTTTTTTTATTATTATTATCAGTCTTGTTACTCAGGGGGGCCATATTGGGATGGACGCTGCAAGCTTGGGGGTCCTGGGTTCTGCATGGGATCAGCTTGGGACGGATAGATATCGCGGGCGCGCATCTTGGTCTCTTTTGTCAAAACATTATATCACATCATAGCACATCAGGTATCTGGTACAGGGAAGCAACAGAGGTTACCTCAGATCCAAAAATTCGATGCTATTCCAGGGTATCTATCTTGACGGCCTCTGAGCCGCGCTACTGTTAAACTCTGTGGACCCTTTCCCGTGCATACATATTCGCCATGTGTATCGTAAATTAAACATTGTTGTCTCGTGAGCAAATCACTTGCCGATTTCGCAGACAAAGCTCATTCCCAGGCTCTAAAAATAACCCTGCTGTTAACGCCTGCCGAACCTTGTCATTATACCATACCATTTATAGTCCATCAAGGGATCCGCATTCCCTTTTGTTGTTGGTACCGCTTAGAACCGTTTGCCGTATACGTACCCATCTTTGTCCTCGTCACTTTGCAGCTCTTTAGTCGTCAAACAATATAAGCCTACACACGCAAACACGCTTGGCTCCAGCACAATTCTTATTGACGGCTAATAGCGTGATATAGACGCTCACGCAGGTTGGGTTCCGCGAGCGCCGCTTCGAGCTGGGTGTGCCCGCCAAAGGCTGCGGCAGCGGCGGCGTCCGTTGCTTCGCCGGGGTAGTCCATATCCATGTAGTTAGAGTCACTGTAGCTCTGGAACGAGGCCATAGGATTCGATGATCCGGAGAGTTGCTGTGGCTGTTGCTGCGGCTGATTGCGCAAGCTGGGCGATGGGTTCATCCTGTTCTGGTGGAACTGGCCGGTGTTCATGCTACGTCCGAAACGGTCGCCGGAGCTGCCGTCCTGCCTGTATTGGGTTGTCATCTGCTGTTGCTGATAAAACGACTGAGCAACCATGTTGGCCTGTGGACGCCCTTGCGCTCCTAAACCTTGGTTCTGTTGCCTGCCTAGCAACGGAGAAGGGCCCGAAGTCTGACTGGACCCCTGGAGCGCGGTATTAGGTGACTGCTGCTGCTGTTGTTTCTGTGACATTTGGTTGAGGTTGCTCCTCGAACTCTTCATCTGGGACTGGGACCCAAGACTGCTTGATATAGTCAGAGGTTGTCCAGCAGCTGGGAGGTTTGAAGATGTCGTTATCTCAGCACCAGACTGTGGCTCAACATTGCCTAGGCTAGGGTTCTGGCTGGTTCCCTTGGAGACCTGACGCCGTTTTACTCGCTGAACTTGAGAGGAATTGTTTTGCCCAACGACAGAATCTGATGGTTGCGAGCCCTCGCTGGTCTGTATCGTTGCTTGGTTTCTGGTTTGTGTGGGCTTTTTTCTCTTGCGCGAAGGCACATTGGGAGTTGACTTGTCATTCTGGCTGCCATGTTCAGAGGGTTGCATCTCCCGAGTTCGATTACTGTTCATTTCTGGGGAGGCGACTTGTTCAGCAGGGGGAACTTGCCCCGGAGTGCTTTGGTGCGTAGCATTAGTAACTATTCCATCTGTCCCAGTCTCAGTGCTCCTTTCGCTGCCGTGATTTAATTGTCCTTGTCGGTTCGTAGATGTTTTGTGGGCTAGAGGAGAATCTGCCACGGGGTGTTGAGATTGGGATGTGGTCTCTGCCTCTAAGGAGCCAGCGATGTCATCATTCGTACCAGGGGTTGCCTTTGGTTTATTCTTAGAACCTTTGGGACGGCCTCTTTTCTTGGAACCCGGTGTGGTGAGCGACGAGCCGGTGCCAACTTGTTCCCTCAATGCTGCCTGGGCGATAAGGCTAGCTTGGTTTTCAGGTTGGACCGTCCCAGTAACATCGTTGTTCGACTGCGAAGCGTCAGTGGGCGGATTCGCCAACGGCGGCTGTGTTGCATCCGGTTCATTAACTAAAGCAAGCCCCGGTGTAGCGGCTCCTAACGCAGCAGCACTCGATCTTGCGGCACCCAACTTCCTCACCCCCTTGTCTTTGCGAGCCTTGGAGCTTTTGCTTCCTTTAGGGCGTCCCCGAGTTCGCCTCGCTGGGACTAAAAGTGCTCCGACGGAAGAAGATGCACCTGCGCTTCCAATCGCCGGGATCACCGGGGAGGGTTGGTTTTTGGCACGTTCCCTGGCGGCATCCAACTCTGGAAAGATCTCAGCAACCCATCCCACAAGGAGAGAGCCAGAGCCATTTGCTGAAGCACTCTTGGGGAAGGCGCCATCAGCAGGTGCCGGCGCTCCTGGAATGCCGCCAAAGTAGGCCAGTGCCGTGCAGATTTGGTCCACCACAAGTACGGGGTGGAGGCTTCTGAGAAGGGTAAGGAGACGAGCTTGCTCAGCCTTTATTTGCTGCGGTGTTAGACCGGCGAGGGCCTGTGAGGGGGGAGCAGTTGTAGGAATCACTTCAGGGGTCGCTGATTCTCCTGCTGGTGCAGCTGGGCGATGAGCTGGTGCGAGAACTGGGGTGATCGTTGGTGCGAGAACTGGGATGATCGTTGGAGGTGCACACGATGCAGAGCCCGACGGGACAACCGCAGCAGCAGCTGGGGAAGCTGTCGGACGGCCAGAGGCAAGCATAGCTGGAGTGGGATGAGGACGGGGGGTATTGGAACATCCCGGCACCGGTACCGGGGCAGTCGAAGGAAGCAGCGGAGGATATGGCCTGGATTCCTTTGGGGGATACCATGCGAGTTGGGTGGGTTTAACGGAACGATAGCCGTCCTTGTTGGCGAGCTCCGCGGCGGCTGCAGTCTCCTCGCTCGAGCGCTTGGCTGCCAGGTCGCGCTCAGTCACCTCTGGGCGAGGGTTACCCATCAGTATTACGCTGAAGTTGCCGTTCCGTCTATTAATCTTGCCCTTCAGCTTACCGGGAACGGGATTCCCGACACGGCCATCGTAGTAGCCACCATTGAGCTGAGGGTTCGCGGGTGCAGCAGTTACTGCAAGCGCATGCCCGCTACGGTCATCTGTATCTGCATGGGTGCAATAAGCAAGTGTACCGCCCCCGGAGGAGTATTATCTCGGCATACCTCGACCTTGACTAAGCACCAGTGGCGTCGTTGTTGGGGTTGTTGAAGATGGGGTCGGGGTTGGACGTGGAGCCAGATCAATGTCGGTAGGTTGGCCGGGGGGTGGTGGAAGGCTCGATGGGGTTGTCGCAGCGGCGGATGCTATGTGTTCGGGTCAGAATCACCGCGGTGAGAGAGTGTCTGCGAGGGGAACCACATACGAGCAATCGCGGCCATGGCATCGGCTGCGCAAGGAATCCGGGTCCCGGTGCGCCAACAGACCTACATGCTCCAAAATGGACGTGAGCAGGTAAAGAATCGCGTGTGCCGGCAGAAAATACGCCAAAAGCACCCGGCCCTGAGGATGCCGAATCAATGGGCCACGGGTTGTTGGAGCACGATTGCAGAAGAGTTTGCCGTGTCGTGTTGTTGATGGTGGTGCTGGTGTTAGTGGGCTGAACAGCAAGTACCAGTGGCAGGGTCCCCCCGTGACAGCGGCGAGCAGCTCCTCCTCAGCCAGACCAGGGTGAAAGTGTACCTGGATGTACGTACCTCTCTCCACCCCAGCTCTGACACCTTGCCGACCTACCTAATCAGGCAACCGGTCTGGAGGCGTGGGGCTCCAGGCACTGTACCTAGGTACCCAGGTACACTCCAGCCCAGCTTTGGATAACGTTTCGGATAGAGAGATGTCGCTTCCATCGAGGCTCCATGCATCTCATGCATCTCATGCATCTAACGGTGAGGCTGCCTCAGCCCCACCAGCCACCATCCATGCCAAGTTGACGTGCCCCGACCTGGCGTAGAGCTACGACTGCTGCTCGGAGCTGCCTCATCAGCAGGCAAGACGATCTAGACATCAATCCCTCAAGTCGCAAAGCAACCCCCAAATCCCAATCAATGAGTGCGTGATCCCGACACACGCCGAACGCTACAGCTCCCGGGGTTAGAGCATCAGTTGCTCCTTGCCGTCCTCCCTCCTCGCCGTCGCCATCTCCGCTCGTCGATTACCCTCCTTCATCCTCCACTCTCAACCTCCCTGACGGGACCGATCCATCAGCCTCCCCCCCTCCGAATCCAACGCCATGTCGACCAGGTACGCCCTACTGTCGCTGCCTCTCGGCACCTTCGACTCTAGCGACCGAAGCGGTGCCATCTCCACCCTCAGCGCCACAGTGTCCCCCGACAACGGCACCGTTGTGCCTTTCAACGTCCCAGACTTCAAGATTGGAACCCTCGATGGTTTGGTTCAGCAAGCCGATGACTTGACCAAGCTCGAGGCCTCGTGCCAGGCTGTCGTTGCCAAGGTCGCCGATTCATTGAGGACAGTCCTTGACGGCGATGATGATCGCATCGCCCAGTACAAGATGGTCAACGACAGTGGGTAGCGCTGATGCCCCCAAGCCATGCTCAATCGCTGATAGCCACCCCAGAGCCCACCGACCAATACCTAAACAGCTTCAGCTGGAACAAGATCCGATACCGAGCTGACAAACCCCTCGGCGAGCTCATCAGCACCCTACAAAAGGCACGGTGTAGCTCTTTCCCTGCCTTTTCAAGCTACGTTTGCTAACTGCTACGGTTCAGGAGCTCGTCACGGTCGATAGCGATGTCAAAACCAAGTTCACCCAGTATAACTCGGTCAAGACGAACCTCGCCACTCTCCAGCGTCGCCAGACGTAAGCCTATACAACATGTGAAACCAACCATCTTCGATAACTAACCTACCGGTATTCTAGTGGCAACCTGGCGACCAAGTCCCTCACCCCCATTGTCGACCCTTCTCTCCTCATTCAGGATTCGGAGTACATCGAAACACATCTTATTGTCGTGCCTGGGAACTCGAAGAAGGAATTCATCAAGAGCTACGAGACTCTCTCTCCCATGGTGGTCCCCCGATCTTCTATCCAGCTCGCCCAGGATGACGAGTTCGTCCTATTCGCCGTTGCCACGTTCAAGAAGCACAGTGCCGAGTTCCTCCAGAAGTGCAGAGAACAGAAGTGGACGCCACGCCAGTTCAAGCACGTTCAGGGTGGCCGAGAAGAGGAGCAGCGTGAGCTGGACCGAGTTACCAACGAGGAGCGCAAGGTGTGCGGAGAGGCTCTGCGCACGGGACGCACGGGATGGAGCGAGAGCGTCATGGTCTGGATGCACGTCCTGACGTTGAGGGTTTTCGTCGAGGCGGTTCTACGATACGGCCTGCCCCTTGATTACGTGTCTGCGCTTGTCAAGGTATGTTGTTTTCTCAGGTTATCTATCCCTTTACGCGTGGGCCATCGCCCCGGCTGACGACGACTACAGACGACATCCAAGCTGTCACCCAAGGTCAAGACAGCGCTCGATTCGAATTACTCGTACCTGGGCGGCAACGCATTCGGAAGGGATAAGCGCGGCAAGATCACCAAGGATGATGCCGAATTGAGCTCCGAGATGGCAGCAGCTGGACTGGGAACTGGGGAGGGTCACGAATACACGGCTTACGTTTACTATGAGGTTGAGTTTCCTTGATTATGAGGGGGAACTTGGAAGCTTAGGGAGGGAACGAGAGATGCACATGCATGAACGCCTGTATTCAACTCTATCATGCCCAGGAGTGATGACTGGGAGCGCAATGGCAGTAATATCCAATCCTCTTTTAACACTTTTCAATCCTTCTTTGAACACCTTTAACAAACTAGCAATTTAAGCAGACTTGGTGAGATAGCCCTTCTCGGTGAGCCAGCTGACAATCTGAGCCACGCACTCCTCGACGGTGTTCTCGTAGGTCTTGATGGTGATCTCGGGGTTCTTGGGCTCCTCGTAGGGGGCGGAGATGCCAGTGAAATTGGGGATCTCACCAGCGCGCGCCTTGGCGTAGAGGCCCTTGGGGTCGCGCTGCTCGGCGACGGCGAGGGGGACGTCAACGTAGACCTCGACGAAGGGGATGGCCTCGTCGCCCTCCTGGCCAGACTTGGCGTGGAGGTCGCGGGCAACCTCACGGTCGGCGCGGTAGGGGGAGATGAAGGAGGTGATGGCGATGGTGGAGGCGTCGGCGAAGAGCTTGGCGACTTCGGAAATGCGGCGGATGTTCTCGTTGCGGTCCTTCTCGGAGAAGCCCAGGTCCTTGTTGAGCCCGAAGCGGACGTTGTCGCCGTCGAGGCGGTAGGCGTTGACGCCGAGTTGCAGCAGGTGCTGCTCGAGGGCTGTGGCGACGGTGGACTTGCCCGAGGCCGAGAGACCGGTCAGCCACAGGGTGAGGCCGCGCTGGCCGTTGAGCTGGTTGCGCTCGGTGCGCGAGAGGGTAGGGTGCCAGGTGATGTTGCTGTATTGCGTTAGTGAGATGCGGCGTTGGTGTTTTTTTTGTTTTTCCCTTTCTTTCGCTTTCCTCACTGCGAACGAGGTGGGATGAAAGGAGGGATGGCGGGGTAGTGTTTTTTTTGGAGGGGAGGGGGAGAAGAACAGGAGGGGGGAAATTGAGACAGAGAGAGATACTCACGTAGCCATTGTGATGATTAGATCGGGAAAGATATATACGAGGAGGTTTGGAGGTAGATTGGAGAAGAAGAGGAAAGGAAAAAGAAGCAGGTTGCCGTCCGATGCCGGCTTTTGTTTGGCGTTGTTTGGCGTTACGTGGGTGTGGTGAGGGAGTGCGTGTGCAAGTTACGTGGTGCTTGTCTCTGGGATATTAAACCAGCGATGCGCATCCCTACCAATTACCAGAGCTCTCTCTCTCCGGGCGCGCTTCCTCGTCTTACTATGTAGTTCTCCTGGATCCATCGCTTCCCACTTGGCGCCTTCCAGTTACTGCCAATTGCCAACGGCGCAGCTGCTGATCGGTCACTGAACTGAACTGAACTGGATGGTTGGATGGATGGACGGGTGGACGGAATGGCGCCTTCGATGGCGCACATGGCAGTCCAGTGGGTGTGCGCCATTACCGTGCATTCTGGCATTTTATACTGGACCACCCCCCTACAGGGCCTACGCTACAGGCTGGACCCCCACTGTAACTCGACTCTATCCTCGACCCTCGCTTTCTATAGGCAGACGGGCCCGATGACACCATCGATACCCACCCCGACCTTCCATCTCGGCGGCTCCAACACGCCGGAAGTCGGCCTCTCTCTCTCTCTCTAACACTGCGCCGCGCCGAACCAAATCCCTTCCATCAATCATCTGCCAAGAAAACGCCTCTATTTCTAGATCCAACGGCGGGGTCTGACTTTGTCTAATATCTCATGCATATGGCATCATGCATGCATGCCCCTCCCTCTATATTCGTCGTTCAGTTGTCTCGTCTTGTCTCGTCTTGTCTCGTCCCATCTAGGTAATCTTAGGCATCATCTATACACCTCGTTAGTCCAATATCCACACTTCGAATCAAGCCAAGCCACCTACCGCCGCGTATTTGGGCGAGATAAACAGCCCCGTAGCCTCGGTCAGAACCTCGGGTGTCTCCCCCGGGTCCGCCAGCTGCTCCATGTGGCCCTTGACCCACGCCTTGCGGCCATCAACCTTTGTCGTCGTGGCCCGGAGCACCAAGAAACTGCCCGCCGGCGTTGGCTTTCGGTAGTCGACGTTGAGGTTGGCCGTCACGGCAATATTATGTGGCAGCGCACCGAAGCAGCACCTCGCCAGGCCTTCGTCCAGCATCGTCGCCAAGAAGCCTCCGTGGACGATGCCCGGATGACCGCACAGGTCTTCGCCAACATATGAGATGCACACGATGGACTTGCCACCATCCTCGAGCCACACGTACGGCGGCACCACCATCTTGCCCTCTCCTGCCAGCGCACCGCCCGTGAGGGTATGGCTGCGGTAAGACACGGGCATCTTCATATGCGGTCGCGATTCGGTCAGCTTGGGGTTCGCGCGCAGCTCAGCCACCAGCGGGTGGTTGTTGATGGTATCCTCGACCATTCGCGCCTCGTCGTCGCTAGGGACGAACCGCTTCAAACTGTCCTCGTCCGAGTAGAAGCCCATGCCGCTCTGCTGCATCGTGTACCACGTACCCGCGGCACCCACCGTGCTAAACGTCAGGCCCGCGAGCGCTATGGACGTCGCCCGTCGAAAGCCGCCGCCCGATGATGCTGCTGCGTTTCCTAACATGTCAGTACCGAGGTCTCGACAGTGTAAGTGCTGACGGGTTGCCTGCCACTGGACTCACCTGGAGTTGCGTAACCCCGTACCGGGTCAGTCCGGCCCAGTCGCCGGGCTACCTGGCCAACATGGCGGGCGTTGCGTCCAATCTGCTGAGTGAACATGGTGTTGTGTTGCCCCTTTGTTCGTCTGCGTCCAAGTCAGGACCCTAGATCGGCGCTGATAAGATTTATCGTCGCTACCGCGGCAAATCAAGCTCGCATTGTTGAATTGACGTCGGCCGGTTTATGCACTTAGCCAGCACAGATCCCGTCATTGCCTCGGTTCGAAGCCACTGTGGCGTCGCTCACGTGGCTATTGGCTGTTGTAACGGCGAACATGTCAACATATTCTAGCCGTAATTTAGGGAATATATTGTTCAATCTAATTACCGCTTGCAGGGTGATGGTTGGTATTTTTAAATTCTAAGTAGCTGACCTGCGTTTAACGTACGAGCTTCGCATCTGACTGCGCTCCAGTCACCGTTAAGGTAGTTAATCTGATAGATCATATCCCTGACTACTTGTGTCAAAGTGATTGCTACATACCTAGGTACCTAGGTAATGCTTGGTTTTTTACGCCCTGGAAAAAGTCTCCACGCTTCGTCATCGGTACCGCCATGGCAGTGTCACAGCGCGTGTTTGTTGTGAGGGGAAGTTTGCATGATTTATACCCCTACCCTGGATCACACCTGTGACGTTGGGGCCAACCAGCTGGTGACATCATGCTTCGACCTGTGACAGGGCATGTTCCGAGTTTAAATACAGCTTCACCTTCCAGCATTGATACCCCGCAGACCTCATCTATCAAGAACCTGACTTTAGATACCCGCTCACAATGGTCTGGCGCCATGTTGTCCTAGGCTCGCGAGAGGAAGTGCTAACGACGGTTGTGTAGGCAACTGCTGATACCGTCGATCTGGGCCCAGCCCATCCTCCCAAGGAGGACTCCATCATTGTCTTCTCAGAGATCCTCCCGGAGCTCAAGAAGTCGCTGGTCCATCTCCGCCATGATTACAACAGTGCGCACACCTATCCCCTCAGCTACCGCAATCAGCGCTCAATAAGCTAACTAACTCCGTCCAACTACCAGAGCATGAGCCTGAGTACTTTGCCGCTGTGGTACGCAACCCACGCATTTCGCATCGTTGCCCACGAGACTGACATACAAAAGGAACACCTCAGCAACACTGACTTGGTCGGTTTCACAGTCGAAAACGTCGAGGCCGTCCGTGTCGCCACGTCCGCGTACGGCATTCACCTCTTCGCCAAGCTCCGCATCCCCGCGATGCCTGCTGACGGCCCGGCCTACGTCCACTTCCGCGCCTTTACTGCGGGCAGCGATGAGCCTCCGAAGCTTCACAGCATCCACACGGAGGAAAAGGACGAGCCGGATGGCGGCAAGACATACCGCGCCATCTTCACCAATGCCGACGAGCTGGAGTGGTTTGACACTTGAAATCCGTACTTGTTCTTTTTCTATTCGCGACTCGCGAGGCACCATCTATCTTGATGCCCTCCCAGCGCCTGTACCCGTAATGTGGAAATTGATTATATGCCCGCTTCTTACATGTCTTGTTCTCCCGCCAGGAGCTCCGCGTAGTCGTCGACAGATGCAAACATGGGGAGATCCTTGATCTGTCTGCGCCTTGACTTGGGCTTGCTGCTCGCCGCATCCTTGACCTCGAATCCATCCTCATCCTCGCTTAGCATAGCACCACCCTCCTCGTCATCAGTACCCTCGATGTCGACATCCATTTCGTCATCGTCATCCATATCCAGATCGCTCTCCAGATCCAAGTCTGGTTCCGATCCGTCAGAAGCCATATCCGAATCGTTAAGATCATCGAAGCCCATATCAGAACCCTCATCA
This sequence comes from Ilyonectria robusta, assembly GCF_021365365.1. Lineage (NCBI taxonomy): Eukaryota > Fungi > Ascomycota > Sordariomycetes > Hypocreales > Nectriaceae > Ilyonectria > Ilyonectria robusta. The sequence continues at coordinate 175,608 of NW_025764436.1, read as the reverse complement.
TCGGGATCAACACCTGGCTGAGCCGAGACAAGCGCCTTCCAAATCTCATCCTCCTGTTCATCCTCATCCTCACCCTCGCCGGCCGTCGGTGCCTTCTTCTTAGGCTCCTTGCCCTCCTTGGAAACCTGCTGGAAGTACTCGTGAAAGAAGACGTCTTCCGCCGCCACATCCTGGACCTTCTTCTTCCAGAAGGAGGCGTTGTTGACTGAAGGCGAAGCCGCTCCGGGTCCTTTGCTTCCCAGCCAAATGTCGCCGAGGTCCTTGGTTGATCGGAGAGGCTGCATGATCGAGACACCCTTGGACGCATCACCAGCCTTGGGGTTTCGGTACACGAACTTGTCCAAGAAGCGGATAAGAGAATGGCTGTCCATGTCGGGCTTCTTTGCCTTCTCACTGGGCTTCGACATAGACGCCGCGAAGACAGTTACCGAAGGGTGGAAATGTCCTTGCAGAGGAATCTACGTGAATGTTAGAATATTGGGCTCCGAACTTCGGGCGCATTACTTACCATCTCCCACAGACAGCTTCGGTTGGCATTGCTGTGCTCGGGATCTCTCTTTCGACCGTCGTAAACTGGGCGCTCGCTCTCGGGCTCATCATCGAAGACCGACTCCTCAGGCTCATCAATCAATATTGAGAGGTCAGGGAATGTCTCACGAAGGTGCGAGACAACATATAGCAAGCCGCAAACGAATGGGGGCTGGTGTAGACCCGAGATCTGAAGCATTCGCTTGGCGAATGCCTTTACTCGCCGGGTGTCGACATCGCTCTTGAGGGCACGGAGGAGCAGGTTAAGGTAAAGCGATTGCTTAGAAGAAGTGACTAGCCGAGGATCCAGTAGAGACTCGTAGAGAGTTCTGTAGAATCGATCGCTGGCGATGCTCTTTGATGAGGAGATTTGCTGGATCAGGAGTAGGGACTGAATACCAGTGTTAAAGTTGGCAGAGTGAGCAATCTTGAAAAGTGTATCGAGGTGGGTTTCCATGCTAGTAAAATGTTAGCCCGGCTATACATAGAGAGTGTGAAACAAGAGAAAATGTCATACACAGCGTCGTTGCCGGTCATGAAAGGTGCCGCTCGGTTGACTCCAGTCAGGATGGCTGAGACAAGTTTGTCGGCGGCCTCGGTCTCTGGCTCGGTTGCCACAGGTGTAGAGGTCTTGCCACCACGAGGTCTTCGTCGGTTTTTGTGGTTTTTGTCGAATGCCTCCTTGGGTTCATCGCCGGGCTGTGATTCAACTGGAACTGCGATGCCCAGCTTCCCAGTCTTGAGGATGATCGTGAACAGCTCGAAGTAGATTCTCATGAGAGCCTCGGCAAGAGCAGGCTCCTTGTTGCTGAGGATAGTCTGATTGAGGGTGTTGATGGCGTAGTATCTTGAGCGATGGTCTTGAGAAGGGTGGAGCAGAATCTCCTGCTCAATCATACGCACAATGATTGGCTTCATTCCGGGGTGTGAGTTTTGCAACTGGAGCAAGAGATATGAGGCGCGAGAGGAGATCTTGCGATCCCGATCACCGAGCTTGTGAACCAAGAGGCGAAGTAAATTTGACTCCTGCTCCGGCTTCTCCTTGAGGAGTCCATAGACGAAATCGAGAGCTCGCGTACGGGAGTACTCAATCTCGTCAGAGCACCAGTTCTCGAGAAGCTGAATGATGCGGAAGTACGTCTCCTTCAGCCAGTCCTCGTAAAGCCAGGCGATCAGATGGGCGTCCGTGATCTTGCCAGGCAAGGGTTTTCCCGCAGCCCAACTGGCCGCAGAGTTTCGTTGGAGCGTTCCAATCAGGCCGGGCTGGGTATGGAAGGTTCGGAGGCGACGATCGGAAGGCAGCAGAGTTCCAGGCCCTAACAAATCGACGAGCGCACCGATGGCACCAAGAGCTTGACCTCGGCTCTTCTTCGAAGCGAGGGTCATGAGTGCATCAAATGCCCGGATGTTGTGAACAGGAGATTCTTGGACGGCCAAGGTCAGCGCAGAGACCTTGTCAGTGAGAGTACCCGATGTCATGATGGTCGACAAGAACTTGTGGGAGGACGAAGCGAAGAAGCTGGCCCTGTACTTGGTAACGTCCTGGTCCAAGAGTGTTCTGGCATGTTCTTTCAGAGCCTCTATGGACCACTTGAAGGAGTTGGGCTCGTCGTTGGATGGCGTCGGTAGCTTGGCCAGCTCGGCGGCATGCCATTCTGCCATGGGCTGGAAAGCCTAGTTTACTGCGTTAGCCGTCAGAGACGCCCCAAATAACCTGACTTGACTTACTAATCCCGCAATCTTGAGAGGGGCTGCTTCCTTGCGCTTGGGAGCCTCCTTCACTTCCTCCTCCTCCTCCGCATCTTCCTCATCGTCCTCATCATCGTCTTCAACGTCGTCCTCGGAATCGTCACCCTCGTCCTGATCGCTGGCTTCGCTCAGTTCAACCTCCGCAAAGCCAAGTTGCTTCGAGAAAGCGGCGAGCTCATCCTTCAGGCTCTTGTCGACAGGTCCCTTGGAAGTCGAAGCGAAGGTTTCATCCTCAGAGTCGATGTCTTTGATGAGCGCCAGGTCGCTCTCGTCGCCGCCCAAAGCCTTGATCTCCTCGAGAAGCACATCGTTGTCAGTTTTAGAGCTACCCTTCTCAGCGCCGGAGCCTTGGGAATTGCGTTGCCTCTTCTGATGCTGGTCACCAGCAGTCTTAGTAGGTGGCTGTTTGCGCTTGTGATCTTTGGAGTTCAAGCTCTGATCAATTTTGGCCGTGATCTGATTGAGGGAGCTGTCGTCGAGTCCCCGGGCATCTTGGGAGCGTCGAGGGCCTTTGCCCTTCTTGGAAGGCTTGGGCATGTCGGCAAAGTTGCGTGGAGGATTGAAAATCTCAATTGGAAATTCTCAGCAGACGTCACGGCAACTTTTTTTTGGGAATTTTCCAGAGATGCCCCACGTTATCGTTATCGCGCTTGGCGCGTTTAGTGGCGCCAATGCAGCCGACGGCTTGCACCGGCCGAGCCCCACCCTGTCTCCGGAAGTTGGCGATTCGACCAAACCATTCTCAAGATACTCCCTTCAACAGCAGCAGAAACAGGCAATCGCAAAGCATGAATTAAACACCCGAGATATCTGCCGCTCGAAAAGAAATGCTCCAACCAAGGCTGGTTCGCTTCAACAGCGCCATCTCTCGAAGCAGCCAGTTCGGCCTTCAGCTCCGAGCTCTCTCCAGCTCAACTGTTGCCAGGTCTGATCGGCCTCGGTCAACCTTATCGACAATATGGCTCCCTACTGGTGGTATAACTGCTGGCGAGGATGAGTGTAAGAACTTGAGTTGCTTTCGTGGAGGAAATGGAAGCTAATTGAGACTTCAGCCGGCCATGAGAAACTCATCCGAGCCGGGTTCCTGCGCCAAGTGCGTGATGATCTCCGACAGCTAAGGTCAGGGTTATACTAATAAAATTATGCAGGCCCACTCCGGAATTTTCCAATTGCTTCCCCTAGGTCTTCGAGTGCAGGATAAGATTGAGAAACTCATCGATAAGCACATGCAGTCAGTTGGTTCGCGGCCCTGTTTGGCTTAGCTAGAGGCTTGTGCTCACATCAGGATCCTAAAGGCGCATCTCGGCTCTCCCTCTCTACCATCTCATCCGAGGATTTATGGCGGAAGAGTGGACGACTAGACCTGGTGGCGTCAGAAGTATGCTTTCATTGTTCTTTCATTCGGACTTGGACTGACCAGCCTAGCTTTTCCGTGTTGCTGATCGCAAGGAGAACCGCCTCATTCTCTCTCCCACACACGAGGAAGAAATCACTACCCTTGTGGCCGGGACGCTGAAGTCATATAAAGACCTCCCTATCAGGCTTTACCAGATCAGTAAGGTTACCAGCACCGCCTTCAACGGACCCATTTCTCTAATACGGCATTCTAGCGCGCAAATATAGAGATGAACGGCGCCCTCGCCATGGCCTATTGCGTTCCCGAGAATTTCTCATGAAGGATCTTTACACATTTGACCTAACTGTTAGCTCCGCCATTGAGACGTACCGAGAGGTGTCCGCAGCATACCGTGCATTTTTTACCGAATTGAAGTTACCATTCCTAGTTGCCGAGGCCAGCTCGGGAGACATGGGAGGTGACCTTAGCCACGAGTATCACCTGCCCAGCGCTGTTGGCGAAGATATCGTCGTTAACTGTGGCTCCTGCGGGTATGCTGCCAATGACGAGGTTGCCACCGCGCGAACACCATCGACGTCAAAGGACACAATCACACCAGCGTCTCAAATCCGCGTGTGGCGTGGTATCTCTCAGGACAGAAACACCCTTATCAATGCTTGGTATCCCGAAGCTGATGTTGCGCAATCTGATTCTGGCCCTAATCTCCATGCAATCAAGTCTGCTGTTCCAGCGCTAGATACAAGCATAGACACCCCTTTGCCCTTCTGGAGAGATGCTCTTTCGGGAGGAAAGGCGAGGGTTATCAATGTAATCGATACTCGGATAGCTCCCACCTTCGAAAACCTGCGGGAAAGGCTACCCTTACTGCCAGAGGGCTTGGAATCTCCCGATGTTCACCACTCTTTCCTGGGTAATGCGGGAGAAGACAAGGGCTTGAACTTAGTGCGTCTTGCGGATGGCGATGGATGCCCCAGGTGTGAGGAAGGGACTCTCAAGATCCATCGAGCTCTGGAGGTTGGCCACACATTCCACCTGGGAACTCGATATTCAGTTCCCCTCGAGGCATGCGTGACGATCCCTACCCAACTGCCAGAAACCATTAGTGAAGGACTGGTACCAGGAAGCCGCACCCCGGTGCAGATGGGATGTCACGGAGTGGGTGTTTCCCGAATTTTCGGTGCCGTGGCAGAAGTACTCGGCAATGAGACAGGCCTGAATTGGCCACGAGCTATCGCTCCCTTCGAGATCGCCATCATCTCAACTCCGGGAACCGAACAGGACTCTCTGGACCTATATGACAACCTTGCAGGCCGCAACGGCTCGGAACCTAGCTTTGACGTTATTCTCGACGATCGCAAGCATTCTTTTGTGTGGAAGATGCAGGACGCTGAGATGGTTGGGTACCCCGTTGTGGTGATCATGGGCAAGTCATGGAAGAACGACGGCACTTGTGAGGTTCGGTGCAGGAGACTCTCGGTCAAGGAGAATGTGTCTGTTGAAGCGCTTCCCGGGTTTGTGTCTGGCTTATTGGACCAGCTGTAGTGAAAACACAGCACTGTATTCTATTATACTTGGCCCGACACCTTGTAATTTATGTACCAAAAAACAAATACAACAATCGTCGCTTTTAGAAAAAACAACAACCCATTTTTGTACTCTACGATTATGCTGTCGTTGAGTTGGCTCAAGCTGATTGGGGTTGTTGGTGCTGTGCCTGATGGTGGGCGGCGACAGACATCCCCCGTTAGTAGAATTCCACAACCCCACGTCATAATATTCACGAAGCGAAACTTTGGAGGGGATCACGCCAAGCAACCACTCCAGACGGACGACAAACACCTGTGGGCAACCCAGCAAACGCAATCATGGCCGGAAAGCAGGAAATGAGTGAGTATATTCCTTTGCCTCGCAGCTTGGAGACGGCCTGCTAACCGCTCCCGCGCGCCTACAGTCAACCTCGACACGCTCGAGCCTCAGCAACTCGCCCAAGTCAAGAAGCAGCTCGACGAGGAGCTTGAGCACCTGACGTCGTCGTTTGCTCAGCTCCATGGCGCCCAGAACAAATTCAAGGAGTGCCTGCGATGCGTCCAGAGCCGATCCGCCTCCAAAGATGGTACATACCCCCGCGAGGCTCTTGCGCCGAACCCCACAGAGCGAAACGAGACGAGACGGCAAATGAAGCGACGCCTAACATGTGATAGGATCCAAGTCCGTCCTGGTCCCACTGACCAACTCCCTATACGTCCGAGGAGAACTCGCCGATGCTGATACCGTTCTGGTGGACGTTGGAACTGGCTTCCTGGTGGAAAAGGTCGAACAGTCTGCCGTCTTGATTGAATCGTGACCCCGCTAACTGGTGCACAGAAGCTCAAGGCTGCGGAGCAATTCTACGAGAGCAAGTCTGATGAGCTTGCAAACAACTTAAAAGACCTCGAGGCGATCGTACAAAGAAAGCAAACGAACGCGCGCATGATTGAAGAAGGTTTGTTTCCGACCTCCACCCTATCAAGATCTCAACTGACTGTCCTGCGCACTAGTCCTCAGGCAAAAGATCATGGCTGCTCAGGGGCAACAAAGTGGACAGCAGGCGGCATGAAAACCCCGAAAATAAAAGGAACTCCTCCGAGATAGTAGCTAGATGGGAGCTGGATTACAAACGCCAGGGGAGAATTCGGCCGATGGACATGCAACCATATACCCGCCATGGCGATCTCATATTGGGCATGCTCCGTCTAAGAGGGCCTGGATCTCCAGAATGGTTCCCAGGAACTCCCCAAATCTAGACTCGAGACGCGGCTCGTCACCCGGCCACATATGTTTGAGTTCTTGGCCCCAATCCTTGCGATGATCACCTCCGCTGATATGCATGATGCTCTCGTCCCAGTGAGCTGCATAGAATTCGATGCCCCAAGTGATTTCTGGTGTGTCAGCCATGCATGTACCCTTCCACACCTTAGTGACGTTGACCTCAATGACATATGGCGTCTTCTTGTATGGGATTATTGCCGAAGACTTGAGTCTGAGTTGTCCAATACTGTCCCGTACATTTCCGAGTTTGTGAGTACTGACGTGAGGGATCCTGATCAGGTCTGAGCCGGCTTGGTTGCTGTCCACTGTGAGCAGTAGTTTTTGGGAAAGGTCCTTGAATTCAACTGGGACCTCCTCATTATCCCAGGCGTCTACTCGCAGGTTCCAGTCGTATTGCCTATGGGACGAGACCACGTTAGTTGCTGAAAGCTTTTCAAGAGGGGTGTACTTGCATGTCTGGGGCCGCCACCGTCCAGTTCAGACGTCCCCAAGCCTCAGATCTCATGGCCCTGACCATGGACAACTGCATCTTTTTGCCCATGGGATCCATGGCATCGGTTTTGATCTCCAAGCCCTTGGTGACTAACGTGACCTCGCAGCCTTGCGTGATCTCCTGGCGACTACTGCAAATTCCCCGTGCGGGATTCACAAGATACCGCATGACTTCCTCGGCTCGGGTTGCTTCTGGGAGTCTGGGAGCGGTTAGACCAGGTAGGAAACCTGGGTGAGCTACTTACTTGGTTCCAAGACTTGCTCCTCCTCGGACAGAATACATGTTCAGCAGCTTGACGAACTCGTCATGGGTGATTTCGTCGCGGCCCTGCGTGTTTCTCGAACGAACATCCAGATGTCCGAAGTTGACACGCATTTTCATGTTCTTACTCAGAGCCATCAAAGTGTCAGCTGAAGTTGGCATATCGACAACAAGTCGATGGAGATGTTTGTCCATAGCCGACGAATTGCTGACAAGTGTAGAACTTCGAGAAGTAAACCGTGGCCGCGACCCAATCTCAACCCTGACCATATCATTCACGTCCGAGTTGGTGGGTTCTTGAAGCAGGAATCTGACGGGGGGGTGTTCGTTGGAGAGACGGAGATCATGGATAGCCCAGTTCAAGGCATGGACGGCTTGTTGCATGCGGGGCATGGATTCGCAGTGGATGTCGAGAATGTTTGGTTGAACGTGGGTGATGTAAACCTTGTGTGCTTTGCGAATATCATCGAGTGCCCAGGGCTCATCCAAACCACGGGGCAACATATGCTTTCCTGGGAGAACGACGCGGGTCGATAAAATTGTTAGAACCAGCCTTCGCTTGGGTTGTGTGCCTCTGGACCGAGGACTTACTAGGATCAGATCTCGACCTGGAGGTGGTGGACCAAGATACTCGTCATCCTCAGCTCGACGAGCCTTCTGGCGACCATGATCTATCATAGATTTCGCAGTTCCCATGGCCTTCTCCTTGGACCATTTCTCCCCAGCGGCTTTGGGAGCATAAGGTCTCCCACGGGCGCCACCTGGTCCCCGATGCGGTGGCGGCTTCCCGCGTCTTGAAGGTCGATCCATGGTGACTTGATAATCTTCGTGTTGAAGCCGGAAAACAAATGGGTTGACAAAGGGAGGTTGTGTAACGACAGTGGTTGGGCACTGCGAAGTGGTGGTGGCAGTTGCGGGTGAAAGGTCAGTGGCACTTGCCTTTTAAATAGGTAACCTGCGCCCGTGACTTTCAATTTTTTTTGGGAAGGCACTGATTCACTGCCCTAATAAATTCGAGGCAACTTACCTTGATTACCGATATGTTTGCTTGCCTGCTTACTTGTTTGCTTGTTCAAGCCTCAAGCGGAATCAGTTGGACGATTACTATTTTATTTGCCTGACAGAGTTTGTAAACAACAAACTCTTGTATTTTAAGAATGATCCTTATCAACGGCCTTGAACTGCACATATTACAACAGTAAAGACCCATTACTTTGTAATTATTAGATTGTTTAGCAGCCAAGATTGTCCAAGTATCTACTCGACGGAAGCAGGCGACACCTGTACGTGCAACTCCCCGGTATACGCATACAACCTGGCAACCAGCAACCTCTAAGTACGTCGCGTCTCCCAGACGCGTAAATTGTTCAAACTGCCGCAGAGCAGCAACGACATTTCGATGGCGCCCAATTCCTCAGCAGCAAAGGCCGCGGAGCCCTCATTACGGCGCAAACGAGTTCCCGCGGGCGTCTCGAGAACCGATTCTGACGACGAGCTCGTCGTCGACCATGTTTCGTGGGAGTGGATCTACAATACTGAACCAGCTGCCGAGGGCCAACCCAACGAAGCGCAGAGCGATCGGAAAAGGAGAAAGGTGTCAGGGGACAAGATTGTGGGCGCGCGTATCGGCCAGTTCGAGTGCCGGGTCGGAGACTGCGTTCTGCTGAAGGCGGATGGGTCGAATGAGGCTTGGGTAGCCCTCATCTGCGAGTTCGTCGATGATGATGGCGATGGGGAGAAGGCGGCCAATTTCATGTGGTTTTCAACCGAGAAGGAGATCCGAAACAAAGACAAGAAGCGTTCCGACTTCCACTGGGTACCGACACTGCACAACAACACAGAGAGAATACTAGGCTGACCGGGTTCTAGAACGAGCTCTACGTCTCGCCATCATGGGACATCAACCCCCTGGCCTCGATCAACGGCAAGGCCAAGGTTACCTCCCTCGATGTCTTCCTTTCGAAATACCCACATGGCCGTATCCCACGTCAATCTCCCGACTTCGGTAAGACTTTTGTCTGCCGCCGAGGCTGTAACACTCGTACGGCAACCTACACCGACGAGTTCATATGGGAGGAGGTATATCGTAGCGAGGACGACATTTATTCCCTGATAGAGCTAGTGGAAAATGGAACCAAGGCGACTCGAAAAAAGAGAAAGGTTCGGAGTCCGTCTCCCCAAGACGCTCCCTACCACCCTCCTCAGACACCGACGAAGACAGGCCGGGGGGTGGCAACGACGCCACAGTCCCGGAGAAGTCAAGCTGAGCCGGGATCGCGGGTAAAAAGGTTTGTGAAAGCTCCCCTTGTATACCATTATTTTGGTATTGACCAGTGACTGCAGGAGCGCCAGCAAAAGGCTCGAATTTACCCCATTAGCTACCCGAAAGCTCTCACCAAGCAACATCGAATCATCGCCATTTCAAATAGCTCGCTCTCGACTCCATGTTTCCTCCGTCCCAACTAGTCTCCCCTGCCGAGAAGGCGAATTCTCTCTCGTTTACTCCCATCTTGAGGCCGCTATCACCGATGGAACTGGAAACTGCATCTACATATCTGGCACGCCTGGAACCGGCAAGACGGCCACGGTCCGCGAAGTCATCTCGCGACTCGAGGAGGCTGTGGGCTCCGACGAACTCGATGACTTCATCTTTGTCGAGATTAACGGTATGAAGATCACCGATCCTCATCAGTCTTATACACTCCTGTGGGAGGCCCTCAAAGGCGAACGAGCAAGTCCTGCACAAGCTCTTGATCTCTTGGAGCGGGAGTTCAGCAATCCCAGTCCGCGACGAATTCCGTGTGTTGTTCTGATGGATGAGCTTGATCAGCTGGTCACCAAGAATCAGGCTGTCATGTATAATTTCTTCAACTGGCCGACACTGCGGCACAGTCGTTTAATCGTTCTCGCCGTCGCCAACACTATGGATCTTCCCGAGCGAACGCTCAGTAACAAGATCAGCAGTCGTCTAGGTATCTCACCAAAGTCAACAGTGTCTACCACGTTTACTAATCACTCTCGATAGGTCTCACTCGAATCACTTTTCCCGGATACAACCACGAGCAACTTATGAGGATTATTCAGTCACGTCTGGAGGGAGTTCCCGGCAAGATTGTAGACCCGGATGCTATTCAGTTCGCTAGTCGAAAAGTAGCGGCCGTCAGCGGAGATGCCCGTCGAGCATTGGACATTTGCCGCCGAGCTGTCGAGCTCGCCGAAGCCGACGTCCCGGGCGATCCCACCACGCCCAGCAAACGAGAGCGACTGGCAGAGTCTCAGGGGCAACTACGGGGCATCGGACGAGTCACTATTGCCACTATCAAGAAGGCCATTAACGAGGCCACCACCAATCCCATTCAGCAACACCTCCGCGGTCTTCCTGTCATGTCGAAACTCCTTATGGCAGCGCTGCTATTGCGTACCCGTCGGGCGGGCCTGGCCGAGACGACATTTGGCGAGGCTCTGGATGAGATCCACCGGGCCTACCTCCGAGCTCCGCCTGCGTTGCCCGGTATGGTACAAGTCCTTTCCAATGGCCTAAAGGGAACACAGGCTGGCGGACACCGCCAGATGTCGAGGCCTGGCCATGTCCATGCGGCGGCTCTTGACCTGGTGGCGGCCGGCCTCATAAACCTCGAGGCCCATCGCGCGGAGCGGTCAAGCAAACTGCGTCTGGCCATCGCAGACGACGAAGTGAAGATGGCACTCCGTGACGACGGAGATCTTAGAGCCCTGGGTATTGGTGTATGATGTATGTAATAATAAGAGGCTTAGAAAGGGCTGATCCGGGAGCATGATTTAGCAATCCGGACATTGATTAGATGGGAGCCTCGCTGGTGTCTAAAACTTCCGATGCCCCAGAGTGGGCTTCCAGTCCAAGGGATGCGTCTCCTCAGTTGCAGTTTCATCCTGCTTCCAGATTTTGACTATAGATTTCATTAGTAAATAATAGAATGTGATTGAATTGAGTAGAATACTTGTCTTGTCGGCTTCACCGCAAATTAGACGCAGTCCAGAGCGGTCAAAGGTTGAGCTCATGATTCCTGCCTCAGCGTCCAGTGAGCCAGGCTGTGCGGTGGTGTCGAGTGACTGGAAGCGGTGACCAGACTTCCAGTCCCAGAAGCTCATGGAGCCGTTGTCGGCTGCAAAAAGAGTCAGTATGATGTTTATGCGCGACGGTCACGGAGGAGGACAGAATAAATACGTACCTCCAGAAAAGAAAACATTTTGCTCATTAACGCTCATCGTGTTGATGATGGCGTTGTGGCCCTCGAAGTTCTGCATGAAAGCGCCCTCAGGACACTTCCACTGCTTGATGCTTCCGGTGCTGCCACTGGCAAACGTGAACTCGGAAGGGTGCACGGCGAGGGCTCGAACACCCTTCTTATGGTGGGTGAGGACGCCCATCGTCTTTCCAGCAGCGAGATCCCACATTCTCACAGTCGAGTCGAGCGAGCCGGTGATGACTTGAGGGTCAGCCTCCTGGCAGACGAGGTCGGAGACGGTCTGTGTATGTCCCGAGAGGACGTGGATGTTGCTTCTGGTGCGCATGTCCCAAACTCGGGCGACACCGTCTCGGCCACCGGTAACTAGGACATCGAGTGTAGGATGAAGGGCGAGGGTGTAGACACCACTCAGATGGCCGTGGTAGTGGCGAATGACCTTGTTCGTCTCGAGATCCCAGCACTTGACCATCTTGTCCTCACCGCAGGAGAATAGGTAAGGGTGTCGGGGGGACACGGCCAGGCCGCGCACGGTACTGATATGGCCGGTAAGCGTCAACCTCAGTGATCCTGACGCCAGGTCCCAAATCTTGATGGTGCGATCACCAGCACCGCTGGCAAACCACTTGTTGCCGGGCTCGACAGCAAGACTGCGCACCCAGCCTAGATGACCGGATATGACCCTCATCAGCTTCCACGGCGCGTGCCACTCCGGCTTCGGTTGTTGAATAGCCGACATCCCCCTCATCGCCAGACTCATGTTCTGGTGCTCGTTGCTCGCCGTGGACGCAGGCGCCGACACGGCCTTGGATCCTGGAGCAGCCTCGAGGAGCTTGGGAGCTGGGCGACCGGGCGCGCCGGGCCTTGCGACCTTTCTGCCGGGTTGTTTCGTCGGCAACTTGGCGGTGATTGAGGGCGGGAGGGTCTCGACGTCGGCGTACTCTGTGCGGAAGCGGCGCTTCAGAAGGGGATCCTCGGACGCGTCGTCGAGCTTCTGGCGCTTTGCGTACTGGTTTTCGGGGGAGTGGGCGAAGAGGCTGCGCGACGCCGTGGCGTTCTGGGCGGCGAGGGCGCTGAGCTGGAGCGCATCCTGGGGCAGCTCGGGAGTCTCCATTATGCGTGGTGGTGCGGCGGCGGAGATGTCGTCGTCGTCGTGTAGATGGAAAAGTTGGCGCCTTTCAAAAGTTGCGACGGGATTGACGTGAAGGCTGTGCAGCCGCGTGTGGCGCGAGGTGGTGGTGCGCCACAGGCCTTGACAAGGATTGGTCTGTCTGTAGCCAAGCAAGCTGTCAGTGAGACTTGTACATACACACATACGTAACAGAGCTACCTGCCTGGTAACCATTCCCAGTAGCCCTGTTCATGGCTTGATCTTTGTTCAACATCACCATAATTTCCTCACATTTCAGGGCCTATCCTTCTTTCATAGCGGAAAAATGGACCTGATGGACACCGACAACGATCGCTTTCCTCTGCACACTGCGGCCCGTGAAGGGCGGGGTGAGTACCCATCTATCCCACTCTCCCGGTATCATAAGAGCAAGACTAACAATTTCATAGCCACGGTTGCGGAAGCCTTGCTAAAGGTCAGAGGGAAATCCACCAGCTATCTTGCTATCCATAGACTAACGGGAACCACTCAAAAGGCCGACCCCAAACTCTCGCAGCGCAAGGATGACGATGGCCGGTATCCCGTCCACTGGGCGGCATCCTCCAACAACTTAGACATTATGCTCCTCCTCGCCAACCAGCGGAGTTTCGACCCAGACGTCCAGGTAATAGCGACATCACCAACTATGGTAGATCTATGGCGAAGCTGACACTGTGGGCTTCCCAGGATGAGAGCGGATGGTCTCCGCTCATGATTTCCGCCAGCGTTCCCGACAGTGAGCCCATCCTCAAGCTGCTTATCCAGAGGGGCGCCGACATTAACCTCAAGAGTAAGACATCCGCTCCCCGGTCTGATATCTTACAACTAATGCAGACGAATTTGCGCAGCCGCTAATGGACAGGTAAACTCCCCCCTAGCCCCCATCCCGGCTGCTCCTCAAGACTCATGACTTGTCTTAACAGGCTGCCCTCCACTTCGTGGCTTCCAAGAAGAACTTGGATGTCGCCCGTCTTCTCATCGAAAGCAAACCTCCAGCATCCACTCGCATCCGTGACCGTCGTGGTCAGTACCCCATCCATCGCGCCGCCGCCGCCGGTTCCGCCCCCATGGTGCTCCTCCTTCTCAAGAACAGGAGCCCCCTGAACGCTGCCGACAGCGAGGGCTACACACCCCTTCACCACGCTATTGCCGAGGGCCACGGTAAGAATGCACCGTCTATCTTATTTTAAGTCCAGCCCTTAGCTCCGCTGACACTGTGCGTATAGGAGACACAGCCGTCGCCTTGCTTAAAGAGGGTGCCGACTTTACACTCAGGACAGGCGAAGAGATCTTGGCCATTGATCTGGCTCCAGATAAAGAAGTATGTGCAATTGGAAGATATAAAACCCGTCTTGGCCTCTACCCCCCCTCTTTCCGATCTAAAAAGAAACTCCATCTAACTCTTGATAAAAGGTACGCCAATATGTCATACAGGGTGCCGAGCGGGAGGGTATTGAGCTGTCGGGGTAGCTATGAATACAAGCAAGAAAAAAAAGACCAAGTGAATCAAAAAGGTCATCCATCTAAGAAACCTCTATCCGCTCATTTGACAGTTCGCTCAACTAGTTCGCGGTACATGGCCTTGACGTCTTGCACATCTGCCTTGAGCTCCTCAACGAGCTCGCTCTTCTCGCCTAGCATTTCCAACGTAGTCTGGTATCTTGAGTTGATATTGCCAACCTCGACCTCGAGCTCCGTCACACGCGAAGTGGCCGATTTGGCGGCCTCCAGGTCTTTCATTAATCCGACCATGTCGGTTCTCGCCTCGTCTCGCTGGCCGCACACACGAGCCATCTCCTCCTTTGCGGCTACCTTTTCGGCTTCTAGTCGGCGGATTGCAGCGCTCATCCGTTCCACTAGTTGCACCGATGGGCCGGCTCCCACCGTCGACACGGATATCATATCCTGCGCCACATTTCGTGGGGCAGATGAATCGAGGTCGTCGTCTCGGTCTGCCGGGGGTGAGGTAGCTCGAGGTGACTCGCTGAGCGGTTCGAATGGGGACAGCGGAGGGGGTGGTATTCCCGTCCCCAAAGTAGAAAGTGTGCTGGTTCGAATAGGAGGCTGGTTCGAGAGTCGTCTACCGAAGAACATGCTATCGGCAGCACTGTCGGGGATGCTGCCAGGAGTAGGGGACCGTCGTGGCGGTCGTCCGGGCAGAGGAAGGCCAATCAAGTCGGAGCTGAAGGTTCGAGGCACAGAGAGCAGTGGTGATTCGGGACGGCTCTGGCCTCTGAACATTGATCCAGCAACATCATCCGCCCACTGCCGCCGTTCGACTTCGACTGCTAGATCTTTACTGATGGAGCGTTGTTGTTTCTCTAGGTCTGCTCGTGCTTGTTCGAGGGCTGTCTCGGTGCTCATGGATTGGACGCGTAGAGCAGCGAGTTGTTCACGGCATGTCTCAAGCTCCTGCTGGGCAGTTGCGAGTGCGGGGTTTACATCCTGTAGCTCATCTTCAAGACGTCTGCAGCGACTGGCCTATAACGGAGTAAGCACTGGGCTAAGTCAATACACCAGGGAGGACTTGGCCAACTTACCGAATCTCGAGCCTTCTTTCGCATTTCCGACTCTCGTCGCTGGGCCTCGTCCCTCTCCTTTTCAAGATTTGACACCTTGGTCAGCAGGGAGGCTTCGATACCTTGCCAGTTATCGCTGGCTGAGGCATACTGTGACTGCAAGGTCTCGATCTGCCGGATCAACTTGATCTGGGACTCGCCCCCAAAGCCCGAGGACGCCTCTTCAGCAGCCGCTCGCATCGCTTCTAGTTTGCTTTCGGACGCCAGAAGCTCCAGTTTGAGCTCCTCTTCCACATTGCGGTTGCGTTCGAGAGCACGATCCAACTTCTCCTGCCACTCTAAGCTGTCTAGACGCGCCTTGTTTGATAGCGTTTCGTTTTCTGTTTGTAAACTTGAAATGGTATCTTCAAGCTCCTTTTGCCTGGCTCGTTCCACGGCTAGCGCTTTGGCACGGGCTTCAATGCTTGCCAGCTCGGCCTGTTCAGCATTCGCCTTCGAGTCCTGTTCTAGCCGTCTGTAGGCCGCGTCTTTGGCCATATTGTCCTTTTTCAGAGCATCAATCTCCTTTTGTAGAGCAGCACTCACCTTGCGCACCTCTTCATTTAGTTTCTCTTGCTCCTCATTGCTATTCATGTGGTTGCGTATGGCCTCAGCTTCCGCAGATGCCTTCTCTTTTCCCTTCTTGAGTTCATCAAGCTGCTTCTCATTGTCCGTAAGCTGAACGCGCAGCTTTCGGATGGCGGTTCGAAACTTTTGCTCGGAGGTGGAGAGTTTCCGGCCCTCCTCCATCAATAGCGCAATCTTCTCATCCTTTTCGGCCAGTCTCCGCTCGACGCTGCCAGACGGGGCGGCCGCTTTGCTTTTCTTTGCGGCTTCCGCAGCATTCTTAGACAGGTATTGCAGTTTGGCCTGGAGGGTGTCTATTCGCTCGACGTATTCTTGAATCTCCTCCTGCTGACGGGCCTGGATGGTCTCGAGTTCCTCATTGGATTGTGAGGTATTGGCCTGACGTTCAGTAGGGGGCGCTAGTGCTGGACTATCATTCGGGGCGTCCTGGCGCTGACTATCTTGCTTTATGGTGTCCCTTAGTGTATCCTGGTTCTTGGATTGTTGCTCTTGAATATCTTGCTCCTTCGTTGCCTGGGGTTCTTGCTTCTTGGTGCCCTGCTTCTGGGAATCTTCCTTTTTGGTGTCGTCGATGCTCACTTTCTCCTCCTTAGGTTCCTGTTTTTGGGCTCCGGGCTCGGACTGACTCTCGGATTTGGTTTCGGGCTTGACTTCATTTTGGGATTTCACTTCGTTGGCAACCTCATGGTTTGTGGCAGGTTCAGGTGTGGATTCGGGAGTAAGCTTGGGCATGGATTGCTTGGGAGGTTCCTGCTTGACGGTGACATCCCCGTTTTTGGAGTTCGTGGAGGCATCTGGCGTCGGTGTCGCCGAGCGCTCGAGGTCAGGTGGAACATGTTTAGACTTGTTCGTCTCGGGAGTCTCCTTGGTAGGCGGCGTCTCGGGAGAAGGGCCTTTGTCTATCGAGGCGCGAGCTGATGACGTGGGCCTGGGCTGGTCAACGGAGCTGCGCGGGGAACCCCCGGCCTGGGCGTTCCTGGCGGCCACGGCTTTGGCTAGGCGAGCTTGTAGACGGTCGTTGGCTCGGGAGGCGGGTTTGTTGGGGGCTGTGAAGGTGAATGATTAGCTGGTGGCCACGTCGCGGAGACGGCTCGAGGAGAGGGACCGTAGGGATGGGACAAGAAGCTCGCAGAGACCACGGTAGCGGAAGAGCAACGCACCAGGAGCTGGTTTGGCAGCTTGCATAGCGGGTTGGGGAGCAGGTTTGGCGGCGGCTGCGGGCTTCGCGGCGGCCTGCAGTTGGCGCTGGCGCTCGGCTTCCTCGCCCTCGGTGAGCATGTTATCAAGCCGGGATTCGACGCCGGCGACGGCCTGCGAGAGGAACGAACCCCAGCGCGACGCCGGCTGCTTGCCCGGCGTGGCCATGATGGAGGAGGAGGAGGAAGGGTTGACAATCTGGACTGTCGGGGACGGCGGGCGGGCGGGCGGATGCCTGGTTGTGTTGCCTCGTATCGTATCGAGCGGTTTGGTTGTCGAGCTGGCTGATTATCGGGCAGTCAGACAGTCGGACAGTCTGGTCAAGTTGTGTCGTGGTGTCATGCCGTTACCAGCCGCTACTGCCCTCCTAGAACAGTCTACAACCCCACATTTCTTGCTCCGTCACCTCCTTACCCAAAACATACACCCCTCCAACATGGATCCCCAGGCAAACGACCAGCCGAATAACGCACCAGCGCCACTACCAGACTTCGTCCAGATAGGTGAAGCGTATGGGATCCTTCATCGCCAATACCCTCTGATGCAGAATGTGCCTGGACACCGAGATGTCTTAAACGCTGTTTATGATCTCCGCGCCCATATCGACCATCGCTTCACGCTTATCGAAGGTCGTATTGCTGGAATAGAGGGCCTACTTGGGGAGATCCGCAATAAGTATAACTGCTTGTATTTCCTTCTTTTAGCTATTGACTAACTTCTAATTACAGAGAGCGCAACAGTGCAACCCAGGCTGATAATGCCAGAGCCTTTCTTGGACTTCATTCAACACAGTTGCAGCCCCTTCTTAATGTTAGAAGTGGAAATGCAATTAATGGCTTCCCTTGTACAATTAGAGAGCTCGAGGGCCTTAATGGTATATTATTCTTTCTTCCTCCCTATATCTATATTATACTAATATTAAACTAGCTGCTACTGCTGATAGAATCCTGAACGAGCTTCAGATCCCTTTCAACGTAACATGGCCTCTTTTTCAAAAGACGGAAAGGATTCGTCGGTGCTGGTTGGGATAGTCTCTCGGAGATGGGGGTGTGAGAGGTTGCCCTGGAGTGGTGGGACGGATTTGGTTGATTAATACCCAAGTTAGGTACTCTACTCAACACGAAGTGACTTAGTGGTTGCCTACTGACTACCTGAGGTATGCGCGTCATGTACCGCAGAAATGAGGTATCCATTTACAATGCTGTACCTAAGTTAGGATGCGTGCCAAGATTGGAAAGGTCTCTCCTACTAATTTAGGTCGACGGACCAACCAACCTGAGGTGGGAATTTAACAGATTCCACTGTTCCAGGTACCAAAGCGAAGCTCTACTTTGGGCACAACCGTGACAACCATGACAACCACGTTTCTCCGCCCTCCCGCTCCGGCCCGAGCAGCCGAATCACTCCTGGACTCTCTTAGCACCCAATAACTTACACCGTCTACTCTGGCAAGATCCGCAACATGTTCACAGTGTTCATCAATAAGTCACAGTCGGGTCAACGCAAAGCATTCGGAGTTCTCAAAAACAACAAGCAATAAATTTCGTCCCTCTTCAGGCTACAGAAAACCCAAAAGTCGGTATCGTACTAGGTTGCTGTATGGATACACCATACTCGTACAACACAAGAGCTACAGTAAAGCCACTTTCGGCATGCAGGTGGAAGGTGAGATGAGGTAAGGGAGAGTAGGCCGCCATTGCCGGTAACGGCATCATCTTTCCCTCTATATCCTCTCATCCTACCATGTCCATCTCATGCACCGCTCACTCACTCACTCACACTCACTCATACTCACTCACACGCCTCAGCTTCCCCGGGGTATACACGCCGTGTCGTCAACGCCCTCAACCCTATCCCTTTCCCGGCAACAAGGAATGCCAAAGGGGGGTGGAGAGAAGGATGGACTGCCGCAGAACCATCCATCCCATGCTAAACTCCCAAAAAGACGCGCTGCGTGCCCTGTACAATGCCCAAAATCCAAAACTCTCAAATCAAACATCGGGTCCCTTATATTTCCTGCCTCGTCCCAGTGACAAGCGACAATGCCGTGAAGGCTGGTGGTCGTCATGTTGGTCTGGTGGTCGTGATGTGGTTCGTCGTAGTTGCCGTGGTAGTGATGGAAAACAATTAAAAAAACAGTCAGAAACTCGCTCGCTCAGTAGTACATCCCATGTATCCGTCGCCCATGCTATCCCAAACTTGATCTTTCTTTATCCTGTCATCTTCCTCCACCAGCTAGTCCGAGTCGGCGGGGGCTCGACATACGTCGAGCTGCGACGGCTCTGGTAACGCTCGTCGCTTCCGTCAGATCGTTTCTCACGATCCTCTCGCCTCACTCGTCGCCGCGGCTGATCATCCGTGTCCTCCGGTGTCCCATCTCCCATCTTGCCTCGCCGCCGGGCCCGCCGACGTTCACGGGCTGCCTGCTCGTCCTCTCCAGCATCCTCGGCCTGGCCGCTTTCCTCCGGTGGCGGCGGTGCATCCGAGACTTCCTTGACCCAGGAGGACGTTCCAGAATGCGGCCATGCTGGGGGCTCTCGCTCCTCACGCCGTCGGGATCTTCGTTTGCCGTATTCATCAGCTGACTCGCCGCCCTGTCGACGGTTGCCGCGGCGGTAGGCCTCCCCGATCTCCTCGGGCTCCTCCGCTTGGGCTGCCCTTCTGGCCTCACGTCGGCGACGGCGTTCAGGGTCTTCTTCGGGGGGGTCGACTTGACGAGATCGTCGACGATCGCGTCTGGCGGCCCTGCGGGCCTCCTCCTCTTCCTCCGCTGCTGCTGCGGCGGCTGCAGCCTCTTCCTTCTCTTTCCGCAAACGACGCCTCTCCTCTCGCCGAGCCTCACGGTCCTCTTCAACCTGCCGTTCCTCCTCTTCACGTTGACGAGCAGCCCGTCGCTCTGCGCGACGCGCATCTCTCTCCTCCTGCTTCCGCGCCTCCCTTCCCTCATCCCTTCGAGCATCAGGCTCGGTATCGCGGCGTCGGTGGCGCTCACGCCGGGCGTCGTCTCTATCACGTCTTGGTTCCTCTTCCGCACGACCACCAGCCTCACGTTCAGCCCGCTTAGCTCTGCGGGCGGCGCGTCGGGCCTCTCGCTCGGGATCGATAACTTCTGCGTCGCCATCCATCTGTGCAGCGCGCAAGGCCTCGTCATCGGTTGTTGCGTAGGTATTGCGGCGCCTTAGCGGCTCTGGACGGTCAGAACGGTCTGCCTTGGATGCCCTGAGCCCTGCGAAGAGACCAGTGAAACCGGCCTTCTTCGTGCTCGATAAGCCGCGCTTGAGAGGGATTTCGGAAGGGCCGTCGGCATCGACCATGACGATATCTTCATCGGGTGGGGATCGTCTTGACCGCCGGCGTTCAGGCTTTTCAGGGCTTCCAGGATCCAGAGCTCCGGACATTTCCATATCTTCATCTTCTGGCCGCGTTTTGCGGGACCTTCTCCTGCTCGACCTGTCCTTGTCCATGCCGAGAATCTTGCTTGCCTTGTCGGGGACATCTTCAGGAGGCGGGGATGCGAGGCCACGAGCTGATGCTGAGTTGCGGCGCTTATTGCTCATGCTGCCCCTCTTCTCACGCGTTGACGGTTGGCGAGTGATGGGCGGCGTACTGAACATGGGGGGCACCCGAGTTCGTGCTGGGGTCTTGTCCGAGGAAGATCCCTTGGAGGATACTATCTCCTCTTTATCCGTTCGCTTGCCTGACTTGGATTTGGACTTTGACTTGGAGGACCTCATCTTCTCCTCGCGCGGGATGACGGCAGCGGCAGCGGATGCGGCGGCAGCGGCAGACCACTTGTTCCACGAAGATCCCTCGCGGTTGGACTTGGGCCGATCCTTTCTGGAGGATCTCGGCTCGGGCGGAGGTGTCAACGGAGGGTCTGTTGGCGGATCGGGAACGGGTGGTGGCACTTCGGCATCTCGTCGGGGTTTGCTCTTCCGACTCTTCTTGAGCCTCCTGGGCGCCTCGATTACCTCCATGAACTGAGGCTCCTCCTCCTCCGGCTCCTCCGCTGGCTCCTCCGGCTCCTCTGGCTCATCAGCGGGAGGTTCTTCCTCAACGACTTCAGGGGCTTCCCTGTCGGCGACCTCCTTGTCGTCGTCGTCATCATCGTCGTAGTCTTCTTCCTCTTCCTCTTCAACAACCGCTTTTTCTGCAATGTCCTCTTCAGCATCAACGTCCTCTTCATCGACCTCCGCGTCCTCTTCAACTTCCTCTTTGCCAGCGGGCTCCTCGTCAGCAGCTTCCTCTACAACGACAACCTCCTCCTCTTCTTCCGCCTCTTCTTCCTCCTCTTCACCCCCACCCTCATCAGGAGTCTCATATGATTCATCTTCATCCCGAGCTCCACCCTTCTCTCCAGCCCTGAGGATTTCTTCAATCTCGTCCGGGTCGAGGTCGAGGTCGATATCCAGATCGGGATCCGCTTCAGTCTCCGCCTCCATTGCGGCAGCCTCCTTTGCGGCAGCCTCCTCAGCCCGCTGGGCGACGTTTTCGGTCAGTATGTTGAACCGTTCTGTGTCTTTCCTGCCAAGCTTGCCCTTCTTTGCCTTCTTGGCTGTCAGGGTCGCAAGCTCAGCATCCTCGGCTTCAGCAATTGCTGCGGCTTCCGCTTCAGCTGCTTCTCGCGCAGCTATCTCTTCAGCTTCCGCGGCGGCGGCGGCTTCAGCGGCGGCAGCTTCCTCAGCTTCTAATGCAGCTTGCTCCTCGGCTTCAGCAATAGCGGCGGCTTCAGCTTCGGCAGCGGCAGCTTCGGCTTCAGCAGCAGCCTGCTCCTCGGCGCGCTTAGAGGCATTCTCTGACAGGATATTGAATCTTTCCATATCTTTCCTACCAAGCTTTCCCCTCTTAGCTTTCTTTGCATTCAATATTTCAAGCTCAGCCTCCTCCTCCTCAATACGAGCAGCAGCTTCAGCCTCAGCCGCCTCTGCAGCAGCAGCAGCCTCTGCAGCAGCAGCCTCCGCAGCGGCAGCCTCTTCAGCGGCGGCAGCCTCCGCAGCAGCTTTTGCTGCTGCAGCTTCTTCTGCATCCCTGGCAGCTTGCTCTTCAGCACGCTTATCGGCCCTCTCTGTGAGGATGGCAAACCTCTCGGTATCTTTCCTGCCAAGCTTACCCTTCCTCACCTTCTTCGCCTTCAAGTCAGCAAGTTCGACCGCTTCTTTCTCAATCTTAGCGGCAGCGGCTTCAATAGCTGCTGCTTCTGCAGCTTCGGCAGCAGCAGCTTCGGCCTCGGCAGCCTCCTCAGCAGCAGCAGCTTCGGCAGCGGCGGCAGCGGCGGCAGCTTCAGCAGCAGCAGCTTCTTCTTCGGCAGCAGCTTCAGCAGCAGCGGCGGCTTCTTCAGGGTCTTGAACAGCTTCGACTTCTTCATCCTCCTCATCAGCTGGTTCTTCAGCCTCTGCGGCTTCCTTGGCAGCATGCTCCTCAGCACGTATGGCCGCATTCTCGGTCAGAACATTGAACCTCTCGGTATCCTTGCGACCCAATTTTCCTTTCTTGGCCTTTTTCGCTGAAAGGGCTGCAAGCTCTGCTTCTTCTTCTGCAGCGATGGCGGCAGCCTCGGCATCGGCAGCCTCTTTCGCCGCAGCTTCTTCATCGGCGGCGACGGACTCATCGTCAGCCTCGGGAGCTGCTTCTTCAGGTTCTTCTCCAGGCGGATCTTCATCTTCTGGAGGAGTTTCTTCCTCACCCTCCTCCTCCTCCTCCTCCTCCTCCTGAACAGGCTCCGGGTCTTCGTCCGCGTCAACTACTTCGTCTGCAAGAGCGGCCTCTGCTGCTTCGGAGGCGGCCTTCGCCTCAGCACGCTGAGCAGCATTGTCCGTCAGAATGTTGAACCTTTCCGTATCTTTCCGACCAAGTTTGCCCTTCTTGGCCTTCTTGGCTGACAATGCGGAAAGCTCCTCTTCTTCGATTGCAATAGCAGCAGCCTCCTCTGCCGCCGCAGCTTCTGCTGCCGCGGCCGCCTCGGCCTCTGCTGCTACTGCTGCTTCTGCGACAGCGGCAGCCTCCTCAGCCTCCTTTGCTGCTTGTTCTTCCGCGGCCTTCGCAGCTCTTTGGTTGGCATTATCCGTGAGGAGGTTGAAGCGTTCAGTGTCTTTCCTACCAAGTTTGCCTTTCTTTTCCTTCTTAGCAATAAGAGTGGCCAGCTCTTCTTCTTCAGCAGCCTCGGCAGCGGCAGCCTCCTCGGCAGCAGCCTCTGCGGCGGCAGCATCTTCGGCGGCAGCATCTTCAGCGGCAGCCGCCTCCGCAGCAGCATCTTCTGCAGCAGCGGCTTCTGCAGCGGCTGCATCTTCTGCATCTCTAGCAGCTTGTTCATCCGCTGTCTGTCTGGCTCTCTGGGCGGCATTATCGATAAGAATATTGTATCTGTCTGTATCTTTCTTGCCCAGCCTGCCCTTCTTGACTTTCTTTGCCTCCAAGGCGGCTAATTCGGCCTCCTCTTCAGCGAGAGCGGCAGCGGCAGCTTCAACCTCGGCAGCCTCCTCGGCAGCCTCCTCGGCAGCAGCAGCTTCGGCAGCGGCGGCAGCTTCAGCAGCAGCAGCATCTTCGGCGGCAGCATCTTCGGCGGCAGCCGCCTCCGCAGCAGCATCTTCTGCAGCAGCGGCTTCTGCAGCGGCTGCATCTTCTGCATCTCTAGCAGCTTGCTCATCCGCTCTCTGTCTGGCTCTCTGGGCGGCATTATCGACAAGGATGTTGTATCTGTCTGTATCCTTCTTGCCCAGCCTGCCCTTCTTGACTTTCTTTGCTTCCAAGGCACCCAACTCGGCCTCCTCTTCGGCTTCAGCAGCAGCAGCTTCAGCCTCTGCAGCTTCCTTGGCGGCAGCTTCTTCGGCTTCAGCAGCTTCTTGAGCAGCGGCCTCCTCGGCGGCAGCAGCCTCTGCAGCAGCGGCTTCTTCTGCCTCGACTGCAGCCTGTAATTCAGCTGCCCGCTCGGCTCTCTGAGTGGCGTGTTCGGTCAGGATATTATAGCGATCTGTATCCTTCTTGCCCAGCCTGCCTTTCTTTACCTTCTTAGCCTCCAGGGCAGATAGCTCGGCTTCTTCCTCTGCGGCTATAGCAGCTTCTGCCTCTGCTGCTTCTGCAGCAGCAATTTCTGCGGCAGCAGCTTCTTCAGCAGCCAGAGCCTCTGCCTCTGCTTCTGCAGCATCCCGAGCAGCCTCCTCCTTGACAGCAGCAGTTTCTTCGTCAACAATGAGTTCTTCACGGATTGAATCTTCAGCATCTTCAAAGACATCTGCATCGTCGCCATCGTCCTCTGGGGGGACGTCCTCAGGAGCAGCGTCGTCCTCAGGGGCGGCGTCGTCTTCAGCTGGAGCGTTGTCCTCAGGCTCAGCAGCTGCACTGGCAGCAGCTTTCTCGTCTGCCATTCTCTGGGCTCTCTGGGCGGCATTGTCGGTAAGGATATTGTAGCGATCTGTGTCCTTCCTACCCAGTTTGCCCTTTCTTTCCTTCTTGGCTTCAAGGGTCGCTAGTTCTTCTTCCTCCTCAGCGACAATAGCAGCTTCAGCCTCAGCAGCCTCAGCAGCAGCAGCCTCTTCAGCTTCCTTAGCAGCTTGCTCCTCGGCGGCTGCTACAGCAGCCTGGGCAGCAGCTTCGTCCTCAACTGCCTTCGCAGCCCGAGCCGCAGTGTTTTCAGTGAGAATGTTGAAACGATCTGTATCTTTCCTGCCCAGCTTACCCTTCCTCTCCTTCTTTGCTTCAAGGGCAGCTAGCTCGGCTTCTTCTGCTGCAATAGTAGCGGCTTCAGCCTCGGCAGCTTCATTTGCGGCAGCTTCCTCGGCAGCTGCAGCTTCAGCGGCAGCAATCTCCGCCGCCGCCGCCGCAGCCTCTTCTGCTGCTGCAGCCTCTGCAGCGGCGGCTTCTTCTGCTTCTGCAGCGGCGGCGGCTTCTTCTGCCTCCAGAGATGCTTTCGCCTCAGCCTCAGCCTCAGCTCGTTTCGCAGCGTTCTCAGTCAGAATGTTGAAACGATCAATATCCTTCTTGATAAGCTTGCCTTTCTTTGCCCTCTTACTAGTCAGAGCTGCCAGCTCTGCCTCTTCCTCAGCAACAGCAGCAGCTTCAGCTTCTTTCGCAGCAGCTTCAGCCTCCCGAGCAGCAGCTTCTGCAGCTTCTGCTGCCTCCTGAGCTGCAGCTTCTTCTGCTGCAGCGGCTTCGACTGCAGCTGCTTCGGCTGCAGCAGCGGCCTCTTCTGCTTCTGCGGCAGCGGCAGCCTCGGCGGCAACGTCTTCCGCCTCGCCAGCGGCATGATCTTGGGCATCTCTGGTTGCTTGCCCAGCACGTTGGTGGGCGTTCTCAGTCAAAACATTGAACCGTTCAGTGTCCTTCTTTGTAAGTTTGCCTTTCTTCGCCTTCTTAGAAGCCAAGGCAGCTAGTTCTGCCTCTTCCTCGGCGATGACAGCGGCGGCAGCCTCTGCTTCGGCGATGGCGGCGGCTTCGGCGGCAGCAGCAGCTTCAGCAGCGGCGGCCTCTGCTGCGGCAGCCTCCTTCGCTGCCATCTCTGCACGTTGGTTTGCAGCTTCAGTAAGGATGTTGAAGCGGTCCGTATCTTTCTTGCCAAGCTTGCCCCTTTTCGCCTTCTTAGCAACTAAAGCAGCCAACTCCGCCTCCTCTTCGGCAAAAGCAGCATCCTTAGCAGCGGCAGCTTCATCAACAACAACATCCTCAGAATCTGCGGGTGGGTCTGCTGCTGGAGGATCCTCCACTGGGGGCTCTTCTACCAACTCTTCGACTAGAGGCTCGGTGGGTTCCTCTGGTGGTGGCTCGTCGACGACAGTTGCCTCTGCTGGTGGGACTTCTTCCACTTCCTGAGGTGTTTGAGCTTCTGCTCGTAGGGTGACCTTCTCAGTGAGGATGTTAAAGCGTTCCGTATCCTTCTTGGTCAATTTCCCCTTCTTGAGCTTCTTGGCTGTTAAAGCTGCAAGTTCCTCGTCCTCCTTGGCGATCTCTGCTGCTGCCGCCTCTGCAGCTTCACGAGCACCCTGCTCCTCTACCTCACGAGCGGCAGCCTCTTCAGCCTCCTTGGCAGCAGCCTCTTCAGCTTCCTTAGCAGCAGCCTCTTCAGCTTCCTTAGCAGCAGCCTCTTCACGCTCCTTGGTGGCCTTCTCCTGAGCTCGTTTCACGGCTTGGCCGACGAGGACCGTGAACCGGGCCGTATCTTTCTTGGTCAACTTGCCATTTTTCGCTTTCTTCACTTTCAGGGTTTCAAGTTCCTCCACCTCCTTGGCGAGTTCGGCGGCCTCGGCATCAGCAGCTGCTGCCTGAGCTGCGGCTTCAGCCTCTGCTGCCTCCTGGGCGGCGGCCTCCTCGGCGGCGGCAGCTTCGGCAGCAGCAAGTTCGGCAGCAGCAGCTTCAGCGGCAGCTTCTTCGGCATCCTTGGCTGCTTGTACCTCAGCGTCCTGAGCAGCTCGCTCGGCGTCGTTGCCACTTTGCTCCGCGGCTCTCTTCGCAGAGGCTTCGAAAAGGATGCTGAATCGATCTTGATCCTTCTTGAGTAGTTTGCCGTTCCTTTTCATCTTCTTGATCGTCAGGGCGGCAAGTTCCTCTTCCTCTTCGGCAATCGTAGCTGCTTCAGCGTCAGCAGCCACTTGCGCGGCAGCATCAGCCGCGGCAACCTCCGCAGCCGCAACCTCCTCAGCCGCGGCGGCGGAGGCAGCGACCTCAGCGGCTTCAGCATCCTTGGCAGCTTGTTTTTCAGCTCGCTTGTCAAACTTGGATTGGAGGGCATTGAGACGCTCCTGGTCTTTCTTGATCAGTTTGCCATTCTTTTTCAACTTCTTTGCCGTCAGGGTTGCGAATTCCTCCTCTTCCTTGGCGACTTTGGCTGCTTTGGCATCGGCAGCTTCTTGTGCGGCAGCTTCGGCGGCAACAGCCTCGGCGGCAGCTGCTTCCTCGGCGGCGGCAGCGGCAGCGGCTTCAGCGGCGACGAATTCTTCTGCATCCCTAGCAGCCTTTTCCTCCGCCTCGCGAATAGAACGTTCATCGGCCCTGGTCGCAGCGCTTTCTTGAAGGAGATTCAGCCGTTCTGTATCCTTTCTCAGGAGCTTTCCTCCTCGTTTGGCTTTCTTTTCGAGCAAGGTAGCAATTTCTTTGTCTTCAGCTGCCGCCTCTGCTTCCTCTGCTTGACGCGCGGCAATCTCTTCGGCCTCCCTGGCAGCTTGTGCTTCAGCTGCCCGTACCTCGGCGAGTGGGTCGGCTGTTTATTGGCCTGGTTAGCAATGTCTACACCAAGAGTGGCCGGGGATAGAGGAGGTAGTCCAGTCAAGGCGCCATTCTGAGTATTTGGCCTTGTGTTGGAGGGATAATTCCAATACAAGCTATCGTACTTGGCAACCTTGCTGTCCATGCACCCCCTCGACATAGTTAAGGTTCATTATCTCACCATGATTGTCTTGTAGGAATTGTAGGGGATCGGCTTTCTTCTTACCAACGGAGTTCCAGAACTCGTCACTGGGCTCCTCGATAACATTTGGCTTCCACGGGGCAGGCTCGGGAGCCTTTTTCTTCCTACCCAGACCCCAGGAGCTAAAGAACCCACCACCTTCGCCTCCAGAAGACTCGACGGGTTCAGGGGCAGGGGGAGGGACCTCGTCCAAGCTGATAAGATCGTTTTTCTTCTTCTTTCCAGTTCCCCACAGATCCCAGCCGTCATCTCCGGGTTTTGGGGCTTCCTCGGCTTTGTCGTCGCCAAACTCCGGAAATATTGACGTCGATTTCTTGCCAACCTTTTTCGCAAGGCCCCAAGCCGACCACCCGTCTGCAGCTTTCTCCTCTGGCGGTGGCTGAACCTCCGGTACAGGACTCTTTTTCTTGTTACCAAAGGCGTTCCAGAAGTCATCGTTCTCGTTCTTGTCGTTGTCTTGGGTTGGTGGATCTGGTGCTGGTACGGGCACGTCGCTTTCGCCCCAGATTGAAGATTTCTTCTTATCCTTCTTAGACCAGCCATCGCCACCCCACAAGTCATCTGACGGTGGCGGATCGGGTGCGGGCATCGGTGGTTCAGAGACATCGTCCATAATGCCCTTCTTCTTCGCCCTGTCTTTCTTTGAGATTCCCCATGTATCCCAGATATCTTCGGTCTCCTTCTTCGCTGGCGCTGGTTCAGGTGGCGGCTTCTTCTTAGAAGTACCCCAACCCCATGGATCAGGCTCGCCAATTGGGTCTTTCTTTTCCTCGATCGGGTCGGATCCCCAAATACTCGGATCCTTTTTCTTCTTGGTGTCCTTTTTGGCGCCGAAACCCCAGGGGTCCTCCTTCTCATCCGGCTTGGCCACCTCGGTGTGCTCCTCCACGTCGCCGAATTCACCGAATGAGAGGCTCGACTTTCCGGCCTTCTTAGGTTTTCCGCGGTTGATGCCCCATGAGCTTTCGTCGATTTTTGCGTCGGCTGTTGCTGTCATGGGGTCGTTTCCGCCTGCGCCGGACCAGTCCCAACCACTGCCTCCTCCCGCACCTCCTCCTGCATCTCCGGCTCCGCCCCCGGCACCGGAATTCCATTTGGTGCCCCATGAGCCAAATCCCTTGCCGTCCGGGGGGCCGAGACCCAGGTCAAGTTTCCCTCCAAGATCATCTCCCAGCTTGATTTCATCGAAAGCGTCGGCGCTGAAGTCAGCGGTAGGTATGCTGGGGAGACCCACGTCAAGTTCGTCCTTGCCCTTCTTCTTTTTCGGCTTGGCTGTGGCGAAGTCTCCCCAGCCGGCATCAGCGCCATTCCCACCGTCACCACCACCACCAGCACCGCCAGCAGCATCGCCGCCATTGCTATCACCACCAGCACCATCCTTGTTGCCCTCGTCGGCAGGAGGTGGCGGGGGTACGGGAGGTGGCGGGGGAGGTAGTGACTGTTTCGCGGCGCCACCCTTCTTCTTCTTTGCCATCTCGTAGAACCCCTCCTGTGAGTTGAAGTCGACGGAGACATCGAAGGTTGGATCGCTGAGAAGATCATCGCTGGAGCGGCGCTTTCGGGGGGGATCGGATGAGGGAGGTAGTGAGAAAGCATCCATCCATGCCGGCTGATGCGGTCGTGCGTAGTCGTCGGGGTCGTTGGGGTCCATGATGCGATTGGAGGAATCCGGGGGTTCACACGTGCGGGGGATGCAGCGCAACCATTTCGGGGACAAATCAGGGATGATCAGGGCCTTCGCGGCCACATGTCGATGATGTGAAGAAGAGGTCGGGAGGCTCTGAGAAATGGAATGTTAGATAACCTTTGAGGAGGTCGCGTTCCCGTCGTGGTGGGTAACGGGAAGTGGCGTCACAGGTTCCCCTCGGA
This sequence comes from Ilyonectria robusta, assembly GCF_021365365.1. NCBI lineage: Eukaryota > Fungi > Ascomycota > Sordariomycetes > Hypocreales > Nectriaceae > Ilyonectria > Ilyonectria robusta. The sequence goes on along the minus strand of NW_025764436.1, from coordinate 146,434 downwards.
GAGGGGTCGACCGTTGCGCGCCACCGATGAAGCAGTTAAGCTTTGAGAATGACTCGAGATAGCCAACTGGCGCTTGCAACGGCTGCGGCCCGGGAAGGCGGGTGAAGTAAATAATGAAATAAAGCCTAGACGTACCTGCCTGCGAGAGCTCTGCGCAATCCATGCATGGGCAATTGTCCCTAGCTGGACACGCAGAGATCGCTCATCCCACCCAGTCGGCGAATGCTGGATCGTTGACCAGCCATATCCGCTTCCTATCCAGCTTTCTGTGAACGCCAAAACGTCGGCCGCGGCCATTGTGGAAGATGGAGCTCGTGCAAAGGCGATGCGACGTCACAATCATGGACGCTGTGGATGGCGGGGGCCGGACGGGAATCGAGGCGGGGATGCTGGATTGGGAACCCAGGCGAGTTGAAAATGCTGTTTTGAAACGAGGTCGAACTGTCGATGTCGCTTATGGATGATGTTCGTGTAAGTGGGCGAAGATTTTGGAGAAGGTCGTGTGGAATGTGGTGCGAGTCTCGGGGGTATCGTAACGAATCGTGATGCAATGTCGCGCAGGAGAGGGTCGATGTTTTCGACTGTATGTGGTGTTGGACTGCAGCCGACGCGGGGGCACCAGGGAGAAGAAAAAAAAAAGAGGTCGGGTCAGAGTTGGCGTCGTCGATAATTAGTCCTAGGTAACCGGGTAACTGTCAATATCCCAGGCGACAGACTCGTCAGCGGCGCCGTCGCTCTTGGGCCAACGCCTAGTTGTGAGTTGTGGGATGCCTTGGGTGGTTGAGCGCTGGACGCACGATGGTCTCGCTCTCTGGCCGGGGTCCTCAGCTCATGCGATGTCGAGTTGAACCGCGCCGGGCAGAGGCAGACAAATGGCCAGCGACTTTCTCCCAGATCAAGAGAACGGGACGAGAGGTAAAGGGGAGAATGGCCCGGGGGCTTGGAGAGCGCAAGTCGAAAAAAGGCCCCAGGACCAAGACAGGCGGGTAGCGCCACGGGCCAATGATGCCGGTGTGCTTGTTTGGATCGTCGGCAAGGCGAATGTCAGTCGCACCAAGCGTAATGCAACGGAGCGACTGGCGGGTGTGATTCGACAGGGCGCCGCCCCATCAACAACAGCGAGCAAGGCGGGAGGCGATGACTGGCAAGCGAGCGGGTGTTTAATTGCCAGTCGTCTTATCTGTATGTGCCGTTAGTTTGTCTGTCCGTCTGTCTGGCGCGGATTTTGTGTAAAAGCATGTAAGCCATGTGCAACCACGGCCACCCGTTCAACGTGGGAAGGATCCCAATGCCCCGGGTGGAGCGAGGTTAGGCGATGATGGGTAAGGTACCTACCGCTATTTGACCCGGTCAGGTGAAGATGGGAGGTTGGGTGTAATTATTAGAACAACAAGCGAGTCGAGAAGAATGGAAGTTGGGAAAGAGGGACAGGCCCGTGACTTCTCGATGTCCAGGAGCCACGATTTTCTCTGTCGTTTTTCTCTCTCAACACTTTTCCTTCCTCTCCCTCACTCACAATTTCACTCTTCGTCTCGATTTCCCACCCCCTTGTTGCCAAGTAGGTGATAATGGCATGTGGCAACGCCGGATGCGATTCGAGATGGGGACGGGTGCGTTCAAGCGACGAGGGGGAAAAAAGGGGAGTCGTCGAGGTACTTGCCACGAGGGAGGAGCACATATGTATGTGCAGGTACTTTCTGGATGGGGCAGCCATTAAGAAGCGTCGGCGTCGTCGAAAATGCACAACGCACAACGCGCAGCAGCATGAGTAGCCGGGGGCGGGGAGGGTGTGAGAGCGCGTGCGAGGGAGTAAGGAGTCACGCATAACATTGATGGCATTGGCCCAACCCACCACCACCAGCCCATCTCTGCCCACCCACCGTCCGTTCGTCGACACACACCATCCACACACGATTGATTCCATTACCACCCACCGAGCAACCGCCTGCTGCAAATAATCCTCCTCCCTCTTCTTGCACGTACTCCGTACCGCACGCCCGTGATCCACCTCGCAAGCAAGCCACCCAGACCTGCAACTGCAGTCCCTAGCACCTCGACCAACCAGACCCGACGTGGTTGATGTTGCCAGGCCTCCATCTGCAGGGCCAGGCCAGTCAGGCCCTCGCCCTGCTTCGTTGGACCCGATCTTCGCCCCTGCCTAGGCAAACGAAATGCGCCTATGGGCCGTCATCTTTGTTGACTCCATTCCCAACCACCCATATTAGAGACTCGGCATAATCCTGACTTACATACTCGGCTCGACCAAATACCCTCCAGCAAAGGGTCCAAACTCCAGTAACCACTCTGGCCATATTAAACTTTCTGAGCCGGCGCCGATACTAGAAACAGACACGACGAGAGTCGATGGGGTTGTCGGCCGAGGTGCTGGGATGTTCCCTCAGGCATCGGCAGTCGCCTTGTTGCCCAACTTGCAAGGCTGCTACCTAATCGCTTCACGCACCATGGAAGGGATACACCGGCTTATTCCCCTATTAGTGTGCACACGCACCTGTTAGTTATTGCAAACCTCCGCCGCCATGGATCTTTAATACAGATCCAGACTTCTTGTGAAGTCTGACGACTTCTAGGGCGATGCTCTGTCCTCCTCCCAACGCCATCGATCGTCCCTTGTTCACTCACCCCTCCGAAAGACCCTAGCCCCGTGGTTCGATCTCCGTGACATCACGCGGGGCCTAGCTTATACAACCTAACCCAGCCCAGGTCAGCCAGCTGTCGCCACCAGCGGGCCGAAATATCAAACAAGGTAACAGGCTGAGACAGGTAAGTATCTGTCGTGTGGCATCTTCTCTGTCTGTGTTCGGACAGTCGTTCTCGGCTAAGGAGGGGTAAAGTCGATGTGTGCGCGCACTCCATTTTGAAAACCCTGCTCGCATCTCTGGCTGTGTACCCTTATTATCCATCATTGCGCGCCGTTGAACCATCCCGGGGGAAATTGTCACAGGGCGGCAATATTGCCGAATCCTTCTCTTCCCCACGTCTGCGATCACCCCTTGGACCCTTCTGCGCAGATGTTCGCCTCGGATCATGGTGGGACTGGACTCTGGCTGGATCCGTTCCCTCGACGACCGACCAGCCGACTCGAGGGCGCCCAATTCGCACCGCAAGGCCCTTGTCCATCACTCCAACAACCAATATCGACTAGCGGCTGCGGGTAAGGAAAGGGACCATTAAACCTCAACCGCTAACCTAGTGGCCACCCCCCAGCCCAGTCCTGCCCAGCCGATTTGACTGACGGGAGACTTGGATCGCAGCAAAGACGCACATGAGATGCACAAGAGACGCACGAAGTCGAGGGAATCAGGTAACGCTACAACCGGCACTGGGCATCAATACCGCCAACGCAGAAGTACAGTTCCGCTGTGGCATCGTGTAGCCCAGTCGCAGTTGAGTCCAATCCCTCCTCCCAGCCACGAACCCACTGGCGTCCTGCGGCCTGCGGGCGAGATGCAGACGTCGGGAACTAGCTGGCGTGTGCTTGGCTGCTATGGGTCCCAGCCCGTCCCACCAGTCCCTGAGTCTCTTAGCCCCGTGCAGCATCCCACAGATTTTGACCCGAACGGGCATCGTCAACTCTCACCGCTTCAACTTGCCATGCCTCTAAAAGCCGCAAATTTTCTGCCGCCCGGGGGGAGGAGCACCAGACGCGTTGTCTTCTTCCAAAACAGTACCCATGAGCACCCTTGCCCATCCAATCCCGCCCAACCTCTTGTGGCGGTCAGACCCGAAGGCGTCCACCTTCGTCATCGCACAGCCTCGCATAGGGGAGAGACGCAGAGGGAAGCCATGTGTTTTGCGTTTCTGCGTCTCGCTATGGCTGTCAGTGAGCAGGAGTTATGTCTGCTTGACATGCCACCCTTGTCTCTCTTGGCGACGGGAACTGAGCAAACCCTACTTCCGTACCTATCAGTCGCATAAGCCTTTCATCCATGCTCTGACCCGCTGGGGGATGCACATGCGTACTATAGCGTCCTTGTTGTTTAAATCTCCGTATCGATTCCTGCGTGGCTCCCGTTAGCCATCAAGTTGGTATGAACAGAGGAGGTCAAGTTCATGCTGCCAACTGAGTTGGTGGACGACATGGTGCCCGCCACACTGGATTTGGAAGGCTGCGACACTGGTTACAAAGTCTGCGTTCCCGTTCGTCAGTTCGGTAAGAACTGCACTGCAATTTCAAATAGGGAATGCCATCCCTCATTGAGCCATTTGTGGTACATGCCATGTGCTACATTAGGAGTGTGAGTCAGTAAAATGGATGGAGAGATCAACGCTGCTCCACTGCACTTGGCCATCTGATTTCTTATCACGATCCCACCGCGTCAGGTAAGGGTCGTCTCTAAATATGGTTATACAGATCGAAGGGCTATTGTTAGCTTCGATGTTGGCCGGGCCTGTAGTCACTAAGATGCTTATTCCACAGTAGCACGTACATAGTACGAAGGACGCTGCAGCATGTGAGTGATCCCGGATAGAGGCAGGGCTGGTGTTCTGCTGGCCAGCGCGCTGTACGTACATGCTGCGTAGCATGTAAGCCCATCCATTCTTAGTAGGGTGTGCCCAAATGTCAAACGTCATGCAGGGCCCCTGCAGCCTCACGCAACCCCGTCAATGGTTTTCTAGCCTAAGCCAAAACGACTCTGGCGATTCAAAGCAACCAACGAACCACGCTTGCAGATATCTCATCTGTTCTGCAAAGAGATGCGGTAGTGCAGCTGCGAAATAGATGTTTCTGGCATGTTTTCAGCCCACACCGTCGCGGCATGTCATGAGATAACCCCCGTCGCCCACGGAGCGGACGGAGGACTTAGGACGGAGGATGGACTCGGGGGGTGGTATGGAATTGCACAAGATTAGGCTCCATAATTACTGTATGCTCGTTGCTTCGATTACAATACCCATCTAGGCTAGCACTTGTCCGTCCTATCAATAACACATGCATGTGCTGTCCATGGCGGTGGTGCAAACTCTCTGCAAACTTTGACTGAAGCCTGTTTTGCGCCGCTGAAAAGGACCGCATGCTCCCAAGAGGAATTGTATATGAATTGACTCGCTGAGAAGGGAGGGTGGAATCAGGAGGACGACGCCGGTGTGTTTATGATGCTGGGATTTTCAGGAGATTTCGACCCATATCTGGCAACTATCCGCAGATGAATTTCCTTTGGGAGAAGAATCCCCGGCGGCCTCGGGCATAGATTCGGCGCCAGCGGAGTTCGCCTTACTATAATGGCTTGGTCGCGGGAGGGAAAGGCCCGTGGTGGAAAATGGCAGGACCAAGCGGCACGGGATCCCTCTCAAGTCCGTCCTATCCGGAGGTCATATGGCCCTCTCCCTCTCCTCCGCTCGAGAAGCAGAAAAATACAACGTTGTATATTAATGATGGTTGTTGCACCGCCCCTTTCTCACATGCCTCCAGTCTCCTCAGCCACGCGCCAAAAGTTAAGTAAGCTACCGCCCGATCCGTCCCGGTACGTAGCGGTACAGTAGTGCCAGCGGCAGCGGCAGCGGCAGACGGGTATTTTTATCTCTACTGGAGCGTGCTGGGTGCTCTTCAGCCACGCTCCACGTTCTTCGGCAGATCCGCCCGCCACAGTTCCCCCAATCGGCGGTCGCCTCACTGTCTCATCGCCCTCGTCCTCGCTCCATCCATTTCTCACCACCACCACGGGAACGCGATTGACGGCGCCTGTGCTGCAATAGCCATTGCGTGCCTTCCCCTCTCCCCAGTCGCCCAGTCGCCCGTCCCGCTGCCAGGCGTTGACCTGAGCCACAATCCCGGATCCTCTCCTCTCCGTGCTCCCGTTGATGACCGCAGAGTCGTGCATCGTCGGATCGCACTGAGGCCGAAAGCAATTCCCCCACTGCCCGTACTGCCCGTGTCCCAAAACGGCGCGCCAGCCTGGGGTTCCGTCATCTTCGGCCCCCGCGGTCTGCTCACTCCCGGGTCTCTGCCTTGCATCAGCCCTGTACCGTGCCTCGCCAAAGGCCGGCAGACCCTTCTCACTGGCAGCAAGATTAAAGCAATTGCTTGGTGTTGTGCGTTGTGGTTGCTGATAATCATCACCATGTCCACGAGGGCAGGCTTCACCTTGCCATATCATTGCAGCCGTCATTGTCAGCCTCGCCACCTCACTCATATTAATATTCGCCATTCTCACCATTTGCAACTACCATAACTTGGAATCGGCAACATCGTTGACGGAGACGAGGGACCATAAAGAAGAACGGCCTCTTAAACCCGCCGTTTCCCTCCGTCTTTGTTACCAAATCACCTCACAACTGCTATCCATTCACGTCTACAACACACGCCACCGGGACTTTAGTTCAAACCACACACCATGAGATCTCAACGCCTATTAAGTCACTCTATCGCCATCCCCGGCAACCTCCCCCCGGCGGTCCTCATCACTAGCGTCCAATCCTTCATCCCCTTCCTCAGCAACCACAAGACTATGACCCGCTATAGCGAAAACACCCCCTATCCCGAAGCGATCGCCAACGACCCTTTCTTCGACCCCCCCTGGGACGACTCCATCCGTTTCTTCCAGGTCACCGAGCTTGTCACCCTCGCACCGGGCATCAGCAAGGAGGTCACCTATCAGGTCGTCTTTCAACGCATTCCCGACGGCATGCGCTCACGTGCCGAGGCCCCGGCTGGCGTTGTCATCCGCGCCGAATACACCGTCCGGCCCCGCCCAGGGCCCACGTCCCCCGCCGGATCTGACAGCACCGGCAGCACGGCAACCGCCGTGGGAGACGAATACGAGATCCATGAGGATGTCGCCGTCGAATCCAACTCTCTTATGATGCCCTTCATTGTTGGGTCTGTAGTAACAGCTCATCAAGCTATCTGCAACGGCGTCATTGACGAAGTGTGCAAGAGTTACTTTGGCACTGGAGACCAGTAAACTTCTGCTGGAGAACATAAAGCAACACTCGATTGTGCTAATCTCTCAAAAGAGCCGGACTCGACGGAGGAACAGAGGAAGAATAGGGTGCATGGGTTTCGTTTCTACGTATGGCAAGGGTGCCGGGTGGGTAAACAATTTTTTTGGGTCCAAATGCGGGATGGGAAACTTGGACATCGCACGGCGTTGGGCTGCTTTGGGTAATACGGGGGTGTTGTCTTTGAAGATATCCTGGGAGGCCGCTCGCCTCTCCCCAACGGACATGGGAATGGGGAGAGAGCATACGGTTGGGTGGTGGTGAACACTCTTTAGTTGGGAAGAGTAAAATAACATAGACGAGGGGTTTGGAGTGAGATTCCTTGTTTCTCTTCCTATATAGATAATTCAGCCGATTACTTGGCAGGTGAACAGTTATATTTTTGATTAGTTACCGAGGAGGGTAAGAGGGGCATGGTGTTTTCTAAAGATAACAAGTCTATACCACCGTCACATTGTGATGTTGAGGTTTTTACTTAGCATCCGTGCTCTCACATTATAACAAGGACCTCGGTAAGCCGAGTGCATGGCGGAAGTGTTGGGATGCGAACATATCATATTATCCATCTGATGAGGACTCACAACACCTCCCGTGTCTAAAATCGTCACAACGCAGTGAAGCAAAACTCGCAGTTAAAACTAGATAAGAAGACAAACATACTCAGTTTGGTATCTATACGCAGTACCGTCTATCCCCGAGCCCTCCCAAGAAAATCAAGGCATTCACATCCACACCGTCCTGTCCAGCCACGGAGGTGTTTTCCTAAATCGCCGTCATCGGCGCCGAGTCCGTCCGGTATACATCAAAAACAGACCCATCCAAAAATCAAAAGGCAGATCGCTTATAACAAAGTAAAAGGATGCATCCGTCATCTCCACCATTGTTGGCGGCTGTTAAGGAGCACGAGAAGAGAAGAGAAACCACAGGCAACTGTCATCCGAGTGGGCGCAATTTAGCGACCACCAAAGTCGCTCGCATACCCCATCTCGCCAAAGTTTTGGTTCATTCCCCCTTCACCATAGCCTGTCCCGGGTCCGCTTACGTAGCCGCCGTCGTCAGCTTCGTCGAGGTCGCTAGCATCGAACGACGATCGGCCACTCATTTCATCGTCCATACTTCCACCAACATCAGGCCCAGACCAGTTCATTTGAGCCAAGACAGGGTATTGCGCAAGCAATGCCGCAGGGAGCATGTAGTTACCCGTGGCATCCATGGGGTACGCGGTAGAGGGATCCATGCCCATGGCACCAGGAGGAGGAGCCATGTTGTGAGCCATGTTCTGCTGCATCCTCTGCTCCTGCCAGAGTCTCTGCCTTTCCATCATCTCTTCATCCAGCAAGGGCTTAATACAGATACGACCAGCCTCAGACCGGAAATGACGACCGAGAGCGTCAGCACGGGCGAACCGCCGTCCACATCCCCATTGGCCACCGACCTTAAGATCACCCTTGCAGACGAACTTCTTCTCACCCGAGTGCAAACTCTCGTGTCGCTTACGGTCATGCTGTCGCGCAAAGGCTTTGCCACATACGGTACACACGAACGGTCGCTCGTCGGTATGGGTCCGCAAGTGCGAACGCAAGTTGTAGGCGCGAGTGAATCGCTTGGGGCACAGGGTACACTGGAACGTAGCGGGGTGCTTCTGAACACGCTTGGCCGCACCACTGTCCTGACTGTTCTGATACTCTGGGTCTGCCAGGCGCAGCGCAATGACATTGTTGGGCACTGCCGACGTAGACTGTCTTCTCCGCGAAGGCGAGGCCGTTGCCTGTCTATCAAGTGGCGAGAGTGACCTGGAGGCATCCGATCGCATTCCCAGGTCAGCACCAAGGGACGTGGACATGCCGTTGCCATTGCTAGGGCGGTTCAACAACCCGCCACCAGGGTGGAAGGGATCTGTGACAGCTCGAGGCCGGGATCTGGGGCGACCTAGGAAAATGTTAGACAAGTTTCATGTGGTCAAGACGAGGAAACCTACCTCGGTCGGGGGGTGTCAAGGAGTCTTGGTCCATGCGCGGTTTGGGAGCCTCAAATGTGCTGGGCTTGGAGTTCGTCGGCGCAAAATCAATGTTGATTGCCGGAGGCGCCATCTGGGATAAGTCGGGTCCACTGGACTGGAGGGTAGGGAAAGCCTCAACGGACCCCGGCATGTCTGGGTATGCGGAAGACGCTCCATATCCATGGTTCATGGGTGCCAGACCGAAGCTAGGCTGCTGGGTCATATCGGGCATTTGTTGCGGGACTATGCGAGGGCTGATGGCCGGGCTATGGGACGGGCTTCGACCCTGGTGGCCAGGGCTGTTGTCTGAAATACTGAAGTTGTTCATACCCATTACGGACTCGTACATGCCGCTGTCCGTGGGACGCTGGTTGGGGGAGTGGCCACCAACATCTCCATCGAAGGTATCGGAGCTGACGAGGTTTGGAGACGGGGCAACTGAAGACACGTCCGAGTACTCTGAGGGAGTGCGACGGTGGCCCTGGAACTGAGGCTGGGCCCAGTCGCTCATGTGATTCGAGAGCATTGCTGCCTCGGGGCCGAGTGAAGCATGTCTTGAGTGACCGCCGGGCGGGGAGGAGAACTGGTGCTGGCTGAAGGCGGGAGACTGATGGGCCGAGCCAGGATGATGGCCGTCGGGTTGGAGGAGATGAGGAGGGGTCGGAGAGTGATGTGTCTGCGGGGACGTCATGTTGTTGATGTCACTTGGATTGAGTGTAGGTTGATCGAACAAGGGAGCGTTGAAGTGATCGCTCTGGCCGCCAGAGGGCGGGAAGAGTGAAAAATCACCGTCGTTCAGGTTAGGAGACAGGTAGGCGGGTTGCGCCTGAGCGTTGTAAGGCAGCGTGGTATCGGAGCCGGTGGTCGGCGCCGGCTGGCCAAAGGGAGAGGTGTTGTTGGGATCGAAGGCAGCGGGGTCGGCGAGGCTGGCCTGGGCGAAGGGGCTCTGTTGCTGCTGGGGGGGCGGCAGTGAGGGGGACAGCTGGGGGCTAAGAAAGCCGTTATTCCCGTTGTAAGAGTCGAAGGAGTTATTGTTTGCGGTCGTGAAGGGCTGCTGAGCGGATTGATCCAAGCCGAGACCAAGACCGACTGATGACTCGTTGGGTGGGTATGGGGTCGGCGATGGGGAGTGAGATTGACTTATATGAGACTGATGATGGCCAGCCGAAGGTGACCGGCCTCGTTGAGTTTGTTGATCCATGATGTTGCCGAGTTTAGAAGCAGACGAGGCAGACTCCCGAGTCAGCCTTCAGGCACCGTGGCGATGCCGGGGGGCTGTGCGCTCACGGGTGATGCAATGGGCGGGGGAACGGTCCTATCGCAGCAGCCGGACGCGTGGATGGGGGGGTGAGGCGCTTTGGAGGGGCCTTGTTTCGAACAGATAGATGCGACGTTGGGAAAAGTATTGCGGGCGCTGCAGAGACGGCCTTTGAAGGTTCTGGTTCCTTGGGGAGGTTGGGCGCGTTGGCGGGCAGCGGTGGTGTTGGTGTTGGTGTTTGGTTTGGTGCGGGAACAGCAAGTCGGGCGACAGACAGGTTGGGAGCGAGAGCTCTGGCGGCTGGGCGAACTGAGTGAGCGGGCGGGCAGGTTGCTGGCTCCGGTGACACTGGCGGCTAGATGCGACGAGGCGGCACTGGGGACACGGGGCACAGATGCTAGAGACTGGGCACAAGGGCAGTGGGAGAGCACTTGGGACGTAGCAGCGGAGATGGTACCGGTATTGTAACTGGGGGAGTGGAAATTCCCATGGAAGGGTGGAAGGGCGGAGAGAAACGGGGGGCGGGCGTGTCGACGGCGTGTGAATGGCGGGCGAGAAGCAATGGGTGCGGCGGGCGGCGAGGCTGTGCAAAGCGACCGACAGAGACACGTCGAGCGAATGGGGCTGCCCAGGCGGCTAGTTTGCTGGACAGCGGACAGTGGGTTGGATTGCCTTGCCGGGGTTGTGCGAGAGCGAGACAGGGCAGGCCACCAGGGACGTCAAACGGGCCTTGTTTCTGTGACAGCGGGTCAGGGACACTGTGCACAACGACAGCCCTGCTAAATTTATCGTGGTTCGGGGGCGGTTGGGTGATGTTGGTGGTGGTGCTTTAGTAGCGCTGCCAGCGAGGCGGAGGTGGATTCCTTTGGTGTTGAGCAGTTTGGATTTTGGGTTTGGTGTTGGTGTGGGGGATGAGGGATGGGATGAGGAGAACACCGACTCACCGAGTGAGTGACTGCCCACAGAATGCGGAAGACGACAACAGGCAGGAGCAAGGAGGTGCTACGTCCAGAAAGAGGCAACCACGATGGGCAGTTGGCAAGCACAATATTGGAGGTGCAGTATTGGAGGTGCGGTGGTCAAGTACCGTCCCAGGCTTAGCAGCATGTGAATACCCTTACTGATGATGCGCACCCGTCTAGGTAGGGACTGACTACCTTAATGCTTGATGTTTCCAAGTACATCCCCCTCTCAATTTACTTGCCCACTCAAGGAACGCCGACAGGGGAGGTACTTTTGGGAGGTACCGTCGCTACAGAATGGACCTACCTAACCTACGCTAGAAACGTCCAAATCTGTTAAACACGAGGTGGATTTGCGCATCGCCAGAGTTGTATATTTCTCAGGCCATATCTGAGGCTGACTGTGCACATGGAGTTACTATGCCCGTATCTACATTTCTGTTAAGGATGCAAGAATCCCTACCTGCCCAGGGAGGTAGGGAGGTGCCATATGCTCAGAATGGCGGCGGTTGCCGCCTTGGTAAGTACAGAATACCAACACACAACTTGTCTGGTAGACACAAAAGGAGGCGGAGGGGTGGTAGAGACGACAAGGACGGTGGGGACCCGAGCATGATTCTCGCTTGCAATTGGTCCTACCGTACGACCAACTCAGCACAGCAATGCACCAGCCGTGGATGATATTGGCACGGGAAACCAACCAACTTATCCACATGTTTCATTGAGCGGGCGGCCAATATTATTCTCCATGGCCAGAGAAGGACAGTGATGGCTTCAGGGCGGCTACGACAGAGTCAGCAGTACGCCGTATGCCCTGGACAAGATCATCTCAAATCATCTACCAACACATAACCTGACGACTAGAAGATGTCGGCAGAACAAGACACAGCCAGCATCCGCAACCCTGAAACATCCTTGCCGTGCTCATCCTTCTCAAGGTTCCTTTGCGAAGCTGCCTCTAATTAGTTGCGCATGTTCCCACCAAATGGAGCCCGGGATACCTATCACCTACTTACAAACTCTAGTTCGACAAGACGGGAAATCACCGAGGCTGTGCATCACATTTCAACTGCTGGCTTCCCTCTGGTCACTCAATTTCCATGGGCATCATTTCCGGGGCGCTAAGAAACAAGGCTGGGAGGCCGGGGCGCGACTGAGGGGGCCGTTTGAGTAATCCGAGCAATGAAATTGGAGGCGTCTCTCCACTTTCATACTAGGTACGTCGGAGCTTGCTTTGACCTCTCCTTGCTTTGACGGCAATGAGGATGACCGTTGTTGTGCCGCCACAAGCCTCGATTCGCTGGCGTTTCGTGACGATGAAACCCATCTGACGATTGGCTCAGCGAGGAATCGCCGGGATCGCGAGAGCACCATCCAGCAGCCTCCGACAAGCATTTAATGCGCCTCCGTCGACCAGGTTCCCGTCCATTATTCATCTTCATCTCATCTCGTCACTGAGTGCACAAGAATAGAATTAGATTTGTCTGGGCCCCGGTGGCTCGGGATCCCTGGAGCCCTGATGCCCTGGATCCCCATCATCAGATGGATCCTTCTGCCAACACCGCCCCCCTCGAAACGTCCCCTACCTATCGGCATCGTCCCCTCCAAGACTTGAGGTTAGGTGTGGGGGCGTGTTAGAGAATACGCGCTCTGCTCTGCGGCCCTGCGGTGTGTGCTTCAGAAATTCCCAACTAATAAACCCATCACCAGACATCCCGCGAGGTCCATCACCAACGTTGTCTGTCTCGACTACTGTCCGTTCGCCCACCCAAGCGACTTTGCTCATGCGACTCCGCCCCAGCCTTACACGCGGCCCGCGATGGGATCTGCTGGTTCCCCACAACTCACGGCTGTGCTGTACCCGACTCTAATGTCGCCTGCGAGCCGGGTACCTACTGATGCAGTGATACTGGAGTTGCTGATGCTGGAGCTGCTGGATGCTGGTGGATACTGAGCGCCGAATGTCACCTTCGGGGGCAGTACCGCATGCCCCCAGTTCTTCCCACTGACCGATGGCTGCTTTGATGACATCAGTTTCAGCTGCCCACTGCACATCTCAAGCATCCATAGGGCTTCGGGGCGGGCTGCGGTTACGCGGCCCAGAAGAAGCTTAACCATGTTCGCTCCGGAATAGGTAGGTCAAGAGACATACTACGTAGTACGTACATCAACTTACGCGCTACTTTCTGCGCCTTGTCACTTCCGTAGCAGCTTCAACCACCTCTGTCGGTGAACTCGTCCCGGCAATCAGTCTCATTACCCTTTTTTTTTTTTTTTTTTTTTTTTTTTTTTTTTAAAACAGTCACACTGCACTTTCGGCCTGAAGAGTGAGGCGACCAGGCGATGGCCACTTATGAGGCCATCTCGCTCGTACGCGGTAAGGCAACCATTTTCGCAGAGGCGGTGCAATTGTGCAAGGCCCCTTTGTGGTCTGACACATCTGACCTCTTGACTGATCAGCGTCTGCATGAGGATCTCTCTATGACGACGAACGGCATCCATCTTGTAGTAAGCCGTAGCCCTTTCTGCCTCGCACACGCCGGCCCTTTGGCTGGTATTGACTTTCTTCGTTCGCACAGCCACACTGAGATTGGGTCTTTACTGGTTCGAAAGTCGCGTTCCTGATTTTAGAAAGTTCTGTGGCTCCAAACCATCTGGGACTAGCCGATCATCAAGGGGCGCTGTGACACTCGCGCCTATATCAAAGAGTTGGGATTTGGGACCCCCCCAAGCTGCCAAACAAATAGAAAATAACAAATACAAAAACGCCTTGGGGCTCATAACGCCAGTGTCCAGTGGTATCATCCGTCTATCCTACAACCACCTTTTTTTTTCCCCACGCGCGAACAAAGGAAACGGACATTAAATACAGATTGCGTGGAATAAGAAGGTGTAGTGCCATCGGGGCTGTGCTGTGTGACTTAGATAACATCAGCACGCTCGTATCCAGCGGGCTTGAGTGCGGGCTTCGGTATATCACGGTCCTTGAACTCGCTAACGAATGGGTTTGGGTCCTCGTTCTGGTTGAGATTGCCCAGGGTGTGGTTGACACCGCGGTGGACTGCCTCGTCGGCTCGAATGTAAAGGACGAGATCCTTCATGGTGCGGTGACCCTCGGGGATGTTCCAGTACTAGTTTAGAATTTCGTCAGCATAAATGCAGCTCCGTGGAAGTGGTTGCAGGAGCAGCTCACCTGAATAGCGATGTCGGGAATGCGGAACTCGGGGTCTGTCCACCTGGGGAGGTGGCCGTCTTCAATCTCCTTGATGCATCGCGTGTAAGTGTGGACAGCCTCCTCCTCGAGGTATCCGACGAAACGGTGCACAATCTTGGGCGAAATGAGGTACGAGACGAAAAGGCCGTTAAAGAAAACGCCTTGTGCGCCGATGATCATCATCTTCATGAACCACCCAGGTTCACACATTTTCATGAACGTCAAAAGGTGCATTCGTTCATTGTAGCTCTCCTCGAGGAGTGTCTCGATCCAGCCGTTGTCTCGCTTCATTCGGCGAAGGCTGCCGAGATGGCGTAGCATTCCGCCAACCATTCCAGGCACACCGGCAATGCTTTCAAGAAAGATGAATCGAATCAACTAGCATCAGATGTTAATCCTCTAGTGTCGATGACGATTATGTAGGAGAAGGATACGTACCCATTGCGCTTCAGTCAAGGGCTTTGATGCCTCTACAGCAGTAGTTGGATGCTTCTTATCAACTTGCTGAGCGCGGTCCATGCCTGTGGCCTTGTCCATGCAGTACCTGGCAAATCGAACAATCTTCCAGGCTGCCCAGTCACCCATTCCCCGAGGCTCACGATGGGCCGGGACCACCGAGATCATCTCCTCGTAGGATTGAGTGTGGTGAGGCCATGCTGGCTTGGTAACCTGGATATGGGGAGTGTCCTTGGCTGGGAAAAAGTCTCGTAGCTGGGCGACCGAAGTCGTCGAGAACGCTCGTGAGGATTGATGGTGTTGAGACGCAGCGCAGGCTAACCTGAGACCAGCGGGGGATCGAAGAAGAGAGGACGAGGAGGACGAGGCCGAACGGACGAATCCAAGCGCTGCAGCTTTACCCAGCTGAGCAGCTTGTCTCGAGGCGTGGGCGTGGGTATGGATCTGAGTAGAGAGCATTGAGGCGGAGGGGAAAACTAGGAAAGGGAGGACTAGTCAAGTCGTTGATGGAACAGGTGTGAGTATATCGGGTATGCCAAAGTGAGGCTTCTGATTGTTTGATACAGTATACAACATGGCAGAGGTCATGCCTGACAAGGCTTGAGTAGTCTTATATATACGGGTGTCTCGGAGTCAGGCACGGGCGATCCAAGTCTTGCACTACAGGTCTACGCCCGTTGAGCAGGAGCAGGTATGAGCGGAATGCATACGCGCTAGCAGAAACCTCGCTGACTAGACGCTACACGAGCCCACGAAGACAGACCGGATGGCCTCGGTGAGCCCTGAGCTTCTCCGAGGAGGCGGCGGCGGCGGCGGCACCGAATTGCGGGCGGCGGGCCGTGAGGCTCAAGGACGAGCTGGGCGTTCGTCACAGGCTTATTTGGGTGGCCACGTGAGAGGGTGCCGTCGGGAGGAGTCGGAAGTAGGCTTTGTTGCTGAGCATACGCCGTCGGACTGGGTCGGATTCAGGGACGGATGCCCCAAATAGGATAAACTATTTGTGTCATTCCAACGAGTCGGGGCTTGGCGGAGATGGATCCTCCAGAGCAAGTTTAACACGAAAAAAGAGAGCCCGTCTCACCTCGCGCTCACTTCTCGCTGCGAAGCGAAGCCGCGAGGTCATCCTTGATTTGACCATCTGTGATTTGACGAGGGAACGGGACCGTGATGGTCATGGGTACACTGGAACATGGGGGCAGCCATGGATTGGCTATCTACACACGCCTCAGCTCACTTATTGAACTGTGGATAAGGATGAACCTACTGCCCATCAGGGTAATGAATTCGTAATTGTTCATGCTGAGGAATCATGATTACTGGTTTGAGGCTTTTTGAATTAGGATCCATACGGACATAGTAACGGCTGTGTCAGGGGAGATACGAAACTTCCCGCTAGCATCGCATGCATTGATGCAAGGACATCATGACATGAAATTCATCAACATCCGCCTTGGAACAAGACATCATGAGCCCTGCTCCTTGCCAGGGATCTGGAAAATGGGACATTGTGCTAAAAGAGAATAAAAACACCTTCAGGGTAGAAAAAATTGTGCCTTGCTTGATCCGGGCAGCACGTATAGAGAGATTGACGGAGGGCCATGAGTTCCGTTGGGTTGCGGAGAGTGTCTGCACAGGATAGCACACCTCATATTCGGGATGGCCGTTGTGTTGTGTAACGTTTTTTCCCCAGCACCATGTGTACTACATAGTAAGCAGCAAGCGAAGGCGCCAGTGTCCATTCAATGTCGACTTGGATAGCATCATCTCGCACTCGCACCCTTTCTCCATTTCTCCTTCTCTGTCCCCGACATTCAAGTAATTATGAACAACATGAATAAACAACAAAGCGGGCTGTCATGACCGCATGCCGCAGTGGCCGCAAGGGGCCGCACGGAATGAGGGTGGATACCCATAAATGGACCCCGGTGACAAGATTCGACTTGCGCAACAGGTGAGTCATCAGCCATATCATGGTCCCCGAAGGCCAGTGCTGAGCATGGCAAATGCCTCATCAAGTCGGCGACCTTGATTCTTTGGCCATGGTAACGGCCCCCCCCCCCCGTGCAACTGGGGAGATCTTGGCGGGCCGTCTTCGGGACAGCTTTTTTGGCGGGTGGGACACCTGTTGGTGGGGGAATGCGTCTATTAGTGGCGACCAGCATGGATGTGGATGTGGATGTGGATGTTCTTCCTTTCTATGGACTAAGAATTATCTATAAAGGACGCGACCCTCCGAGAGGGAAACCTTAGAATGGAGGCATGGAATGGAAATGCCAACTGTTCATGGTGATGAACGCCATGCGCGGCACCATCGTTATGATGCCAGCCTCGCAATAAACGTCTGGACGTATGCGCGCAAAGTTTTGGTAATTATTTAGAAGGCGACGCGCTACAAGGAGGAAAAAGCGCCAAAAAAAAAAAAAGAATTTACCCCTCCAAGCACGGAGTGGGATGCCCCAAATGATGCCCCTCCTTCCTTGCTTCTTGTCCTTCGGTGGCCCCCCTCGTGCCGTTCATCGGGTTCAGGCGGCCACAGTCACAGCCATCATTGGGTGCCTCTACTTCGTGCCTTTGTGCCTGACCCGAACTTAACCCTCTCCTCTCTTTCTTTCCCTTCCACCTTTCTCGGATCCAACCACAAACATCCTCCTCCTCTCCTCCCAGAACCGGCCCTACCGTCGCCTCTAAACCTCGCTCCCGGTTTCTGTCTGTCCCAGTCAAATCACGACTCGATCCATCTCGATCCGAAACAGTTCTGACGCCCACGACCGAACGACTCGAGCCCACACAAATTTACACCAAAATCCATCACATTTCCACGACCGATATCATGCCTCCTAAGCAATGGGGTAAGACATTGCCACTCTCCTATTTACTGCGCTCCCCAGAATGCACTATCATCGTTCCTTCAGAGATTCTCTTTCCTCCCCTCCCATCCGTGGGGCCTTCCTCCATTTATCTCGCAACCTCCAGCTAACTTGGTTCTTCTGTAGACGACGAGGAGAGCGACTCTGATAGCTCGAGTTCCACTCCCGCCGTTGGTGTTCCGGGTGCCGCCGCTCGCCGCAAGTTTGACGACGAAGAGGATGACAGCGATGTAAGTCACATATCGCGCACCCCCCTTTATACCATAACTCCCAAACTGATCACATTTTTACCATCACCAGGTCCTCGACTCGTGGGATGCCGATGACTCCGAGGCAGAAGCCGAGAAGGCTAAGAAGGCTGCCGAAGCCAAGGCCAAGGCTGATGCCGAGGCTGCCGCCAAGAAGGTGCCCAAGGGTGAGCGCATCGCGCAGCTCAAGGCCAAGCGTGCCGTTCAGGCTGTCTTGGACGATGATGAAGACTATGAAGATGAGACGGAGGCCGAGCGCCGTGAACGTCTCCGCCGAACCGAGCAGGATGCGGATTTGGCCCACGCCGCCGACATGTTTGGAGACGCTGGTTTGAGCGCTGGCCGTGCTAAGACCAAGACTGCTGCCGTCGTCATCGACAGCAAGGACCCTACCAAGACTGTTGATATCGCCAAGCTGCCCCTCTTCGACCCCAAGACAAAGGCCCAGTTCGAACTCCTTCGCATAACTGTTGGCCCCGTCATCGCGGCCCACTCTAAGAAGGCTCACTACAGCCTCTTCCTTCAGGAGTTCACCAAGACCTTGGCTCGTGATATGCCCAGCGACCAGATCAAGAAGCTCGCCAGCGGTCTCACTGCTCTCGGCAACGAGAAAATGAAGGAGGAGAAAGCTGCCGATAAGGGCGGTAAGAAGACCAAGGCCGCCAAGACGAAGACTTCCCTTGTCACCGGCCGTGCCAACGCTGCTGATACCGCCGCGTACGACGACGACGGCTTTGGAGAGTTCGTACCCCCATGATTCATAACAAGACCATATGTGATACTAACCATGTCCTCAGTGATGATTTTATGTGAAGCGGCTTTCTATACGGCCACAGAGCCATGCGACACCTCCATCACTTACACGGCGCCAACATCATCAGTGCCGGGCTGTGCATCTCAGGCCGCGCCTAGCGAGCCTACCCCTTCCCTATATGGGAAGATGCAACATCTCGACGAAACTATCCTCCTGCACGCCGATTTCCATGGCTCCGCCTCGATACGCCCAGCCACAGGCAGGTGTCGGGGCAGTGCCTGGAAGGCGTCGGGAGGGTGGTGTGGTTGGAGGGAGAGGTAATGGTGATTGGATGGTGACGAATCAAGCGAGAATAAGGGATTTCGGATAGGAGTGGGTTTTGCTTGGATCTGCACATGGTCCTTTCATGCATCTGCGTTTGCATAGGCGTTTAGACAAGACTCTGTCAACCGTGCCGGGATCTTGTATCCCCGCGGCTGATTCCTCACAGCCTGATCATTTGAGGACCTTTAGAACGCAAACATACATCTGATTGATTCTAAGTCAAAATCTCTGCAATGTCATGCAGATGTCCAAACGTATCTACTTGCACAATGCACACTTGGCGCTCTCTTGATGAACATGCCGGGCGTAGCAGGGGTATCTTCATCAGCCGTCATCATGGCCACCTGGAGTAGGGACTCTGATGGCCATTATGGGACAATTCTTCATTCAAAAATCAAACCCGTTGAACTCCTCGGGAAATATCCCGTCCTGCACAAACCCGACGCCTTATCCTTTCCGTTTACATTGTCACATTCCGTCCCGTCCCGTCCCGTCCCAAATAAATATGTGCTGCGTCGTCCGTAGGTTTGTCAATGCCTCGTCTCAAAGCAAAACAGAACCAAAAGCAATAGAGTAGAGTATAGTAGGGTAAGCTGGTAATCGGCTCAAACGACGTTGCCCGCCATTCCCATGAAGAGGGCGTGGACGGCTAGAGATAGCGTCCAGAAACCGACCTTCTTGAATCGTCGGACGCGACTTTGCTGGTCCTCGACGTCCTTGGCAAAGGCCACGTAAGTCTCGGCGGACATGTCATTCATGAGTCCGCAGTCAAAGATGGACCAGCTGCCTTCAAAGTCGCTAGCTCGCTTGACGATGCGGCAGCCAATCGGAATGTAGGTCTTCTTCGCATTGATGTATGCCACAATGGGGCGCACCAGGGCCTGGTTCACGTATGACATATCCTTGGTGAACAAGGGCACCGCGGCTTTGACATCGTTCATGTGAATGCGGAGGTCCATGATCAGATACCGACGTTCGTCGTCGAGGGGTGTCGTCTCCGGTAGATCCTCGCTCTGGTCCAGACCAGAGTCTGCGAGGTGACCGGAGGTGAGGAGCGCAGGAGCTTGCTCTCTAACGTTCCTGAGAAATCGGTGACGATTCTGGATGACGACTTCTTCAAGTTGATCATAAAAGTCCGTCATGACCTTGGTAATTCCCTCGTCAGTATCAGCCGGGAACATGACATCTGCCACAATGTCGACGTTCCCCTCGTAGATCCACCCAAAGGGTCCCTCAACCCCGCGGTTGAGATGGTCAATCTTCAGGCCATCAATTCGAAGTCTACTGAACTTCTTCCAAGCCTTGGGGTCCCCAAATCCCAATACCGAGGCTTGATCTTGACTGGGAACGACACCATGAACCTGTCGAGGATGGATCGTGAATAGCGAGCCATCGAAGGAGCCAGACATGTGGTTGGCAGAGAGAAAATCGTAAAAGAGCCACTGTTTTCGCAGTTGTGGCAGCTCGCATGAGAAGATGCTGACTGAAAATGGACGGAAGCCAGCAGGTTGATGAACGGTGAGCAAGAGATCCTCCATCTTGAATTTTTCAATCTCAAAGTCTCCGGGTTGATGTTCGTGGCGGTAAGACAACGGGGGGAGTAACTGTTGGGGCCAGACCACGGAGGTTCGGTCGATAACGCCTCGAACGCCCTTGACCTCAACGTCTTGCAAGAGGCCTTTCCCATTCCACCAGTTTAGAAAAGACAATGTAACATTGACAGTTGCAATGGTTACATCAAATTGGGTGTAGTTGCCGTCGTCTTCTTCAGCGGAGCTATCTGGTTTTGCCAGTCGGTCTGCGGCGGCAACCGCGGCGGCATCTGAGGATCCCTTGCTGACCGACGATTCGCCTTGGCCTGGCCGGCGAGAGACAAACACATTTCGAAAGGAAATGACGCCATCGCCCCATTTGGGGACAATGGCAGACTCGAAGATGACTGTGATACCGGCAGATTGAGTCAGGTAGTCGCCAATCCACTGGGCCAGGGTTTCTATGATTTGTTTAGCAAACATTCAGACTAGCTCACGATGAGACGTGCCATACCTTGAGCAAGTACGGTGTTGATGGAAAGGATGACGATGGAGAAGAAGGTCGTAGTCCCCAAAAGAATCCAGACAATGTGACCCAGCATGAACCATGATACAAATGCACCCCATTCATCAGCATTCCAGGGTCTCATGCTCCTGATTGACATCCACTTTAGTCGAACCTTAGATCTATCCCAGAACCCATTGGCCGCGGCCAGAAGTTCTTCCTTGGTTGGCCGATGGGGCATCTTCGGTAGATGTGGAAGATGTAAGTACTTGGACATGGACGAGGCGATTGATTCGGAATCTGCATCAGATGCGACCAGTTTTTCGACTTCGGGTATATCGTTTGGTTTTCCTTTTAGTGCTTCCTTTGGATCTGCGTTTTCGGGTTTCCTGACATGATTCACAATCTTTGCCTCCTCGGGATGCTTTTCCGCAACTCCCTTCCCACAGGAACATCTGGGCGCTTTTCCATCATCGCTATAACACCTATGCTGCCGCATCCAGGGAGGTGAGCGAGCCGAATCGTAGCTTGTGCCTTGTGTATTTGAAAGAAGGATTGGGCGCCCAGCAAAGGTGATCCTTGGAAGCCCCAGAAGCCTTTGACGAACTGGGGTCGGGAGCCCGGCTGTGCATGTTCCGAGGCCCCGATCTGGGATGAGGGGTTCCCATGTCGCCTTATTATGTATGGATCGGTGCGTTGAGGATTTGATTGGCGTTGGTGACGCTGGCGATGATCGACCAGGTGATGCGAAGACGCGGAGAGTGGGCGAGGATTCGGATATAGTGGAGATGGATGTCCCGAAGCGGCGCCATATGGGAAGTGAGGGAATGCCCTTAGCCATCATGCCAGTACATGGTGCCCACCTCCAGGACAAAAATGACACCAGATATATGACGGAGCAAGTTCCTCGCGGCGAGGGTTGGAGGAGCAAGGTTGGAGTGGGAGTGGGAGGAGTTGGCAGCTAGTTCCGCAATGCAAGCCGTCGCACCAGCCATGGAAAAGTCACTCCATGACGCGCCGCCGCAGTCTCGGGGCCGGGCCAATGGATAAGTCACGATAAGAAACCACAAATTTTGATCGGTGTGTGAAAGTTGCCTTCGAGCCCCCACCACAGACCTTCATACTTTGATGTAATCCCGACCACGATTTTTTTTGTCTGTTGCGCGCCTCGAAAAATCCTACCTGCGGTCCTGTCGCCTTTCCTCGTCACTCAACTCTTGTTTATATTCCGTGGTTGCCGTCAAAATGCCCGCGCCAACCGCCCTGAAGCAGGCGGAGGATACCCCGCTTGCCACCAGTGTTCCACTCCCAGCAGGTAAAAACCTTTCCAAGTCCAACCGACGCCTCCACCTGTGCTGATATCCCGTCCAGATAACGATGAGGAATTCCTGCTAGATGCGCCAGACACTCTGCCGGAGGATGGCAGCGCCTTTGCGGTTGTGGAAGAGGGCAGCAGCGACGATGGTATGGCCATCGATGAGGAGGGACGGCCTCGATTTGCGCCGGCCAAAGACATTGTAAGATCATGTCAAATGGACTGGGAGACTACAGTTCTAACTTTGATCGCAGGACCCGGTTACCCGAGTCGAGACTCGCAAGATCCCTATCCCCCCTCACCGAATGACACCGCTGAAGAAGTCGTGGCCGACCATCTACCCTCCCCTTGTCGAGCACCTGAAGCTGCAATGCCGAATGAACATCAAGCGAAAGACTGTTGAGCTGAGGACCTCAAAGCACACTTCGGATACAGGTGCGCTTCAAAAGGGCGAGGACTTTGTCAAGGCCTTCACCCTTGGCTTCGATGTGGACGACGCCATTGCCCTGCTCCGACTAGACGACCTCTACATCGAGACCTTTGAGATCAAGGATGTGAGGACGATGCACGGCGATAGCGGGGCTCGAGCTATTGGTCGTATTGCCGGCAAGGACGGAAAGACCAAGTTTGCGATTGAGAACGCCAGCCGGACCCGAATTGTGCTTGCTGACTCCAAGATCCACATTTTGGGTGGATTCAAGAACATTCACATTGCTCGGGAATCAGTCGTCAGCTTGATTCTCGGAAAGCCTCCTGGAAAGGTCTACGGCAACTTGAGGACGGTGGCTGCGCGCATGAAGGAGCGCTTCTAGCTGGTGCTAGCGATAGACTTGGGTTGATCCGGCGTTTGGGCGGGGAGCATTTATGATTCTAAGTTCCGGGCTCCTTGAAAAGAGGCAAGGCATGGCATGTCGATAACGATATATTGGGATGATCAATTTGATGTTTCGTGGATACCCACACACATAACTGGACTGACATGTTCTCGCGGCTGCCGTGATGTGCTGTTTGTGGCCATTTGATAACGCAAACAGACACCCTATATCTCGGACGGGCAGTGGCATTAACACGAAAACGTGGAAAGGGGGTGATGGTCTCGCCGAAGCTCGGTAGTACTACTCGTCTAGAACCGGGGAGTTGCAGAGGCGCCGGCCATCGATGTGCAAAGGCATCTGTCCACTCGTAGCTCTTGCGCAGGCGCCCTGTCCATCCAGGTCCCGTCATTGCATCGACTGATACTCGTTCGCTGACCGACTGTTTTAACAACGTCCGAGGTCCAAATGCGTGGTTGGACGCGGCTCCGTATCTCTCCATGGCCCATGCAGGTTCCCGGGACTACGGAGGCCCGCGGCCATCTTCCAGGTGTCGTCCCGGGTGTCCCCCTCCTAGTTTCCGATCGGGACGGGGGATTGTCCAACCGGAAGAGGCCCCTCAGCCGGGCACGGTGAGAGCTGGAACCCAGGAAGGCTGGAACAAGCGAGGGAAGGGCCGCATGCCCGGGAACGAACGGGAGGGAGCGAGAGAGGGAACGAGGGAGGGAACGAGGCAAGCAAGGGAATGGCTGGCTACGTGGGCGGCGCCGAGTGCATGGGATGGGCTGGCCGAGTGGGTTGGCCGTGGATTGGGGTTGGCTGGGCGCATACGTGCGTGCGTGCGTGCGTGCGTGCGTGTATGTGAAGTGGTGTGTGGTGGGCAAGTGGTGTGTGTGAGTAGGGACATGCGTGGGTGCTTGGGTGCTTGCATGCTTAATGAAAGTTCGGCGTATAAGGCGTCAGGACAGGTGAGAAGTGAGGAGATGAGCTTTCCAGCCCATTAACCCTCCGAGGTGAACCCTATTGGTGAGGTCGGTGGAGGTGGTGGAGGTGGTGGGATGTGCACTTGGTAGTGGCGAGGGCCAAGGTGGGAGGGTCGTGGGAGGAGGGTATCTAAGCAGGGAGCAGAGATAGGTACATTGCCTTACCTTACACCAGATACCAGATAACTACCGCATCGTGGCATCGTGGGTGGCATGCGTAGCGGGGTACTCTTGGCGACCGCCTCACCATGGTCGCGACAGGGGTACCCCTCTAACAGCTGGTGCGAGATTGTGAGATCATTTTCACCCCTCCCCTCCCCTCCATCGAACCTGCTGCCCCACCTCGTCGAGTTATCCTGACCTGTGCCGTGCTGTCATGTCCTGCGCAGCGCAGCGAGTCGCAGCTGTAGCAACGTGCCCGCGCCAAACGGAGGACGGAGAGCGGGAGAGTGCGTGAGTACATCTTTCGTGTCATCGACCGTTTGCTCATCTCTCCTTCTCCTCCTCTCCTCTCCCGTTTTCATATAAACTCTCGCCACATCCTCGTCCCTCTTCTTCACTCTTCCCTCTGTTCTTCATCCCTCCCTCCCAGACCAGACTCCTCCTTGTCGGTTCTGCCCTCACACTATCCCACGCTTCTCAAGGTGAGTGAGCTCGAGCTTCCTGCCCCTCCTTCCCTCACCTTGCCTCCCCTACCAGCCGCCGCCCAATTCTGCCCTGCTGCCCCCTCCTTCCCCGCCATGCTCGCCGTGCTCGCCCAAATTTACCCCACCAAAACAGCTTGGTGCTATCTGATGAGCAACACCAAAAACACTGTTGTTGAGTTGAGGCATATTCCAGCCGCCCCGTTGTCCACACCAGTCATTTATTTCGCCGCGCAATAGCCCGCCCGAAATTCTTGATTCCCATATCTTCCTCTCCCACCTTTTCTCCTCCTTCCAGCTCTTCCTTCCTCCCTCACCCCATCTTCTGTTCGCAGCAATCTACGCACGAACCTCCATCGACTAATACATCAGCCCATCCTCTAGTACCACTCCATCAACGCACCCATCACACCACCTTTCAAAATGGCCATCACCAAGGTCTTCGCTCGTTCCGTCTACGACTCCCGCGGTAACCCCACCGTCGAGGTTGACGTCGTTACCGAGACCGGTCTCCACCGTGCCATTGTCCCCTCTGGCGCCTCTACCGGTTCGTCCCGATCCTCCCCGGATCTTCCTGCATGCTACAGTCAAAGTAACACATTATCTAGGCCAGCACGAGGCCTGCGAGCTCCGAGATGGCGACAAGACCAAGTGGGGCGGCAAGGGCGTCACCAAGGCCGTCGACAACGTCAACACCGTCATTGCCCCCGCCCTGATCGAGAAGAACATTGATGTCAAGGACCAGTCCGCTGTCGATGCCTTCCTTAACGAGCTCGACGGTACCCCCAACAAGACCAAGCTCGGTGCCAACGCCATCCTCGGTGTTTCTCTGGCCGTCGCCAAGGCCGGTGCCGCCGAGAAGGTCAGTTACAGATCCCTCTTGGGCGGTTTTCCCATGTGCTAACCTGCAGCAGGGTGTTCCTCTGTACGCCCACGTTTCCGACCTTGCCGGAACCAAGAAGCCCTATGTCCTCCCCGTTCCCTTCATGAACGTTCTCAACGGCGGGTAAGCTCTCCCTATGCAACGCGAACCGATAACCTTGTACTGACATGTCTTGTTAGCTCCCACGCCGGTGGCCGTCTTGCCTTCCAAGAGTTCATGATTGTCCCCACGTAAGTAGCACCTTCCATCGCCCAACTGGGCAAGCTTGCTAACGTCGTGTAGTGATGCCCCTACCTTCTCTGAGGCTCTTCGCCAGGGTGCTGAGGTCTACCAGGCCCTCAAGGGTTTGGCCAAGAAGCGCTACGGTCAGTCCGCCGGCAACGTCGGTGACGAGGGTGGTGTTGCCCCCGATATCCAGACCGCCGAGGAGGCTCTCGAGCTCATCACCGATGCCATTGAGCAAGTTGGCTACACTGGCCAGATGAAGATTGCCATGGACGTTGCTTCCAGCGAGTTCTACAAGGAGGAGGAGAAGAAGTACGACCTTGACTTCAAGAACCCCGACAGCGACCCCACCAAGTGGATCACCTATGAGGAGCTCGCTGCTCTCTACGGTGAGCTCTGCAAGAAGTACCCTATTGTCTCCATCGAGGACCCCTTCGCCGAGGACGACTGGGAGGCCTGGAGCTACTTCTCCAAGGCTCAGGACATCCAGGTTGTCGGTGATGACTTGACCGTCACCAACCCTCTCCGCATCAAGAAGGCCATTGAGCTCAAGTCTTGCAACGCTCTCCTTCTCAAGGTCAACCAGATCGGTACCCTGACCGAGTCCATCCAGGCCGCCAAGGACTCCTACGCCGACGGCTGGGGTGTCATGGTCTCTCACCGATCTGGTGAGACCGAGGATGTCACCATTGCCGACATTGCTGTTGGTCTCCGAGCTGGTGAGATCAAGACCGGTGCCCCCGCCCGATCTGAGCGTCTGGCCAAGCTTAACCAGATCCTCCGCATTGAGGAGGAGCTCGCGGGCGAGGCCATCTACCCCGGTGCCAAGTTCCGCAACTCTGTCAACCTGTAAATGGGGACTGAGCTCTCTTATCAAAACAGAACAACTGCCTTTGGGTCCTTAGCGTCGGAGCGCGTGGGATGGTATTCCAAGAGGCAAAATTGAAAGTAATAGAGGCCGAAACAAAAGTGATTTAGGCTCGTATCAATGAAAAAAATACCTCGTTTGAGTTCAAGACGCGTTCCTTTACAACATGTTGTGAATTGATTTTGTTCGCTGCCACTACGTAATTGTGTATTAGACTTGCATGTTAGGCATCGCATGCGTCAGGCGAAGGGTGGGGTTCAGAAGTCAGGGTACGTACCGTCAGCCCCTTGTGGCTGTTGGCACAGCAACGGTGCCACGCAAATGCATGATAACATCAACATTTCCCGACCGGGGCAAGCACCCCACGGTTCAACCCACTTCATTAACAACACACCAACCGATCGTGATACTCGACAGCTGCTTTTGAGAAGTCGATGCTTCTCATTCGACGCGAGTACTAACCCAACATGGCAGCTTCAGAAGATCTGATCAACTTCGACTTGATCGAGGGGCAGAAGGAGAACATTCAGTCATTGCCTGGCGGCCGTTCAGCCAAGAAGCTGGCGGAACTGTATTCGCCCTCCCCCCTTCACAAGCGCGCAACGCCGACACCCTCCGATACGCGAAATGTCAACGACTGCATCCGTGCCGAGTACGAGGCTGAGGTCGACAACATTGCAGAGTCGGACGACCCTCTTGACGTCTTTGACCGATATGTGCGTTGGACGCTAGACGCATATCCCTCCGCCCAAGCAACTCCTCAGTCACAGCTTCATACACTGCTTGAGCGCGCAACCAAGGCGTTCATCGGCGCACCCCAATACAAGAACGATCCTAGATACCTCAAGCTCTGGGTGCACTACATTCACTTCTTCTCCGATTCGCCTCGGGAGACGTACATGTTCCTCTCCCGACAAAGCATTGGCGAGGGCCTCGCCCTATACTACGAAGAGTATGCCGCTTGGCTTGAGGGCGCCTCGCGATGGGCTCAGGCGGAGGAGGTCTACAAGTTGGGCATCGAGCGCGAGGCTCGACCAGTTCAGCGGCTCCTGCGCAAGTTCAAGGAGTTCGAGGAGAGGCTAGCCCAGCAGCCAGATGTCGCGGACGAGCCATCATCTCCTGCTCTACCTTCCATCCGACCTGCCCTGGCAGCCAAGGTAGATCCCTTCTCTGCCGCCTCGCGGCCTGCAGATCCGCAGGCACCACGACCAGCCAGCGGAGGAGGCTCGAAGCCGGCCAAGTCCAAGCTGGCCATCTTTTCGGATACTGATGCTCAGCCAAGTGCGATGTCCTCGCGAGGACCAAGCTCGAAGGGATGGGACACCATCGGATCCCTGGCGGATCGAAAGAAGGAAAACGTTGTGGAGGCAAAACCCTGGGCGGGTGAAACACTAAAGGCTGGTGGAAAGAAGAGCGCTGCTCCCAAGATGGCAGTGTTTAGGGATCTGGTAAGTGGCTATCTCGCTTCCCCTAATCGCCCAAATGTTGATGGTCATAGGACTAATGATGGATATATTGGTGTTCATGTAATACAGTCTCTTTCACAAATTCAGAACATTGTAGTTGTTCCGTCCAAGTGCCAAATTTCCGTTCACCCTCAAACGGGGAAGAAGGAACGAGTTTTTGTTGACCTAGCTGCCATATACCCAACACCAGAGGAACAGGGTACTGAACTCAGCTTTGAAGAGATCATAGCTGGCAACCGAGGTTGGTTAGACTGCGCTTGGGAGGACGAGTCGATTGACGAGAACCTTGTCGCGGAGCCAGTTTTTGTTCCCTTGAGAGATATTGAGGAGATCAGCAAGGGAACCGGTCAAAAGCTGGTCATTCGCCAAGACCATGTTCATTATGACGAGAACTTTGTCTCGGAGCCAGTTCTTGTTCCCTTGAGAGATGCCGAGGAGATCAGCAAGGGAGTCGGTCAGAAGCTAGTCATTCATCAGGACTCTGTTCATTATGACGAGAATGGCGCTGTAATGGAGCAGCCTCGTGCACCACGAGGAGGAAAGAAGAAGAAAGTGATTGAGGTCAATGAGACCCAAATCAGTAAGCATCGTGGTGAAGCTGTCTGCTCTTTGAGAAACTAACAATTTGAACAGTCAAGGCAAAGCTCGACTCACCATCCAGGCCAAAACTTCGCAAGAAGAACACCTCCGAGCCCACCATGACCCTCCACACCAAATCTGCCACTGACGACATCTACGACATTTTCAATGCTCCCCTCAAGCCCGCTGGTCTGGAGGAGGAGAGTGCTGACGAGGATGATTACGAGAGTGACGACAACTACACCACTGACGCTGAAAGTACATGTACCACCAGACAGATCGATGCTAGTGAGGTTGATGACGATGAAGTTGGTGACGATGAGGCTGGCGATGAGACGTCCGAGGTTAAAAGTGTCAGCGAATGGTCTGATTTCTCAACCCGCAGGCATGTCCCAGATATTGACGGGGATGTACCTGAAGGCGAGCTCGACAACACTCAGGTGTCTGATTTGATCGATGCCGGTATTCCCGAGCCGGAGCAGTCTGGATCCCTGGGAGAGGTGACTAGGTCTCAGGAAGAAGAGGATGAAGATGCAGAAGAGGATGAGGAAGCCGGAACCCCCGCGTCAGGGGATTTCTCCCCTATAACACTGACCTCGTTCATCCCCATCCCTCCTGAGGATTACGATCCGCCAACTCGGCCATATAGGGATCCGGTCGAGGCGGCCAACAACCGACTACCCTTTATGACTCCCATCACGGAACGGACCGAGATTTCTCTCGATGTTTATAGAGCTGACCAGTACAAAACGCCTTGCAAGCGAGACGAAGCATCAATACTGGACGAAGAGGAGAGCTCGGATCTTGAGCCCATGAGCAGCCCCTTACGCGAGATCGTCAATGATGCTCGCCCGACACCCAAGATCTCTGCGCCCTTGGCTCCCAAGTCGGTCGGGCCTCTAGGAAAGGCCATTCCTTCCAAGCCGCTGCCTCCCAAGGGCCCCATTATCAAGGACGTTCAGTGCAACCCCGTTGATGAAGCGGTGCGCTCCGAGATTATCGCCAACATGCAGCCCCCACTCAACTCTTATGCTGGCTTCTACGACCACCGACAGGACAAGTTCGAGCGCGGTGGTGAGATTCGCAGGTTCGCCAAAGCCCTGACTAAAGCCAGCAAAGCTGGCGCCGACAGGACTGGACCCGTGACGACGCCCGTTGTGATCGAGTTCCCCAACACCAAGTCTATATACACGGTGAAGAAGGAGCTCGGCGCCGGTGCCTTTGCCCCTGTCTACCTCGTAGAGAACTCGTGTCCGCAGGATGAGAACGATGAGAACGCGATGGTGGCCATGGGCAAGGGTGCTTTTGCCGTCAACCATCGCAACGAGATTGAAGCCCTGAAGATGGAGACGCCACCGACGCCCTGGGAGTTCCACATGATGCGCGTGGCTCACACTCGGCTAGGACCACAGCATCGCGCGTCGGCGTCGCTCTCCGTAGCTCACGAGATGCATCTCTACCAAGACGAGGCATTCCTCTTCCTACCCTATCACCCTCACGGCACCCTGCTGGATGTCGTCAACTGGTTCCGAGGCGAGCCCTCTGCCGTCATGGACGAGCAGCTGGCCATGTTCTTCACCGTTGAGCTGATGCGAACCGTCGAGGCGCTGCACTCCAAGGGTGTCCTCCACGGTGACTTGAAGGCAGACAACTGTCTGCTCCGCCTGGACGCAATGCCAGGCGACTCCCTCGCCAGCCAATGGCACACCGACGGCAGCGGCGGGTGGTCGTCGCGGGGCGTCGTGCTCATCGACTTTGGCCGCGGCATCGACATGCGCGCCTTTGTCCCCGACGTCGAGTTCATCGCCGACTGGAAGACGAGCGCGCAAGACTGTGCCGAGATGCGCGAGGGCCGCCCGTGGACGTGGCAGATCGACTACCACGGCCTAGCCGGCACCATCCACTGCCTGCTCTTCGGCAAGTACATCGAGACGGTGCGCTGCGACCAGGGCGGTCTCGGCAAGACGGGACGCAAGTACCGCATCCGTGAGAGCCTCAAGCGCTACTGGCAGACGGACCTGTGGGCCGACTGCTTCGAGCTGCTGCTGAACCCGGGCTCGTTTGTCGCCGCCGAAGATGGCGCCACCATGCCCGTTCTGCGCTCTATGCGCGCTGTCCGCGAGCGCATGGAGGCGTGGCTCGAGGCCAACTGCGAGAGGGGCGTCGGGCTCAAGTCCCTGGTCACCAAGCTTGAGGCGTTTGCCAGGAGCCGCAAGTAAAGAGGAGAAGAGGAGAAGAGGAGTCGTTAAAGGATGGGTGGATGATGTTATCGCTGTTATGGCTTGGCGTTGTGGAGGTCGGAATGGGATAGAAGCGTCGAGTTTTGTTTGGATTGTGTGGCCCCGGTTGTCCTTTTTGATGTCTTTCCCTCGCTCTCGGGTGAAGAGAATTGTATGCATAATGAAATACCCTCCGTCAAGATACTATACGTGCACATATACACTCCCCTTTAATATTTATTACACTGCGATCTCAAACCCTCTTGAGCTGGGCAGGACCTGAATTACAGGCATTACCCCCCTACTCGCTGTCGTCATCCGAGTCGACCTTCTTCTTCTTCTTGGCAGGGGCCTTCTTCCCCCGCGTTCCCTTCTTTGAATCCTTCTCCGCCTTGCGATCCACCTGGTCCTGGATCTTGTTCCGCTCTTGCGTGCCCCTGGCCTGCAACTCCTCCTCGAGGGTTGCGAACTCGTCGCTCTCGGCGTCCATGCCAACGAGGCGCTCGAGAAGTTTGATCTCGTCCGCCCAGACCTGCTTGTCCTCGACGGACTTGCCATCGGGGCCCTTGCGGTCGATAGGTGTCTCGAGGACCATGGGCATACCCTGGAAGGCCTCGTGGTTCATGATGCTGTGGAAGGCGCGTAGGCCAAGAAAACCAGTGCCGATGTTGGCGTGGAGGTCACGGTTTGAGTCGAATGGGGCTTTGCTATCGTTTACTGGATAAAGAGTATATGGATTAGCCGCTGTGACGTTATGGACGGGGAGTGATAGGGGGCATACGGTGGAATGCCTTCAGGTACTTTTCGCCGACAATGTCGTTGAAGGCGTCGATGGTCTTCTTGAAGGCCTCCGGTGTCCGCATATCATGTCCGGCTGCAAAGGCATGGCAGGTGTCGATGCAGACGCCCACACGGTCCTTATCCTCAACCAACTCGATGATGTCCCGCAGATCCTCCCAGGTTGCGCCAATGACATTACCGCTGCCCGCCATATTCTCCAGCACGGTAACCACCGTCTTGGTCGCCTTGTGGGACTTGTTCAGCTGCGCCGCAATGCGTCCGATAGCAGCGGGCCTGGAGTCACCGTTCGTCGAGCCCGGGTGGAAGTTGTACAGGCGGATGCCGAGCTGTTCGCAGCGATCCAGGTCGTCGACGAAGCTGGAGTAGGCCTGGTCGGCCTTGGTCTCGTCGGCCTGGGCGAGGTTGACGAGATAGGAGCCGTGGGGAAGGGCATGTTCAGCGGCGCTGTAGCTGTGGTGCTTGCACTGGCTGATGAACTGCGTCTTGGCGGCCGGATCGAGGGGCGGGTTGGTCCATTTGCGCTGCGATTTGAGGAAGAGGGCGAATGAGTTTGCGCCGATTTGGACGGCATTGGCGATGGAGTTCTGGACACCTACGATAATTATATCATCAGAAATGACGACGAGACAACATTCAGTCGGGGTAAGGACACAAACCTCCCGCGGCACTGACATGGGCGCCAATGTACATGGCCTTCTTGAGCGACGGCACGGCGGTGCGGTCGGCGAGCGGCATGGCGTCCTCGTCTTTGGCCTTGGTCTTGCGCTTCTTGGTCGCCTTGGTCGCCGGAGCGGGTGCCTCGTTCTCGGGCTCGGGTTCGGCCTTGCGCTTCACGGCAGCCTTGGAAATGGCACCAGTGTGTGCGCTGGCTGTTCTTCGAGGGGCCGGCTTGGAGACGGGCTTGACGTCCTCGTCGTGATCTTCGTTGTAGCTGACGACTTGCCTCTTGCGCAGCGATGAGCGAGCCATTGTTGGTCCTAAGCGCAATGAATACAGTATTCGTTTATTCTCCGAGATGATGACGCGAGCCAGCTGGTGAAGAAGGAATTCGTTCCCAAGTCTTGCGGTGGAGGGTTGCGACTGAAAAAGCAATGTCCACTTAGACTGGGCTGGGTGACGCGAATGACGCGGTGCGCCCTGGTGATGACCAAGCGCGCAGTCACCTGACTTTTACATACATCGCAACACAGTGCTGGTCGTCACCTTCAAGCTCATCTCAAAGAAGTCGTCAGTGTTGATTCCAGTAATTATTATCCTACCCACAATCATCTAGTTTCGAATCATCTCCACGGAGGACGAAGAGCTAGACGGTTGAGTCTACCAAAATGCCCATGCACATATAAAACTCCTATACCTGCCAACCTCCTGCCCACCTCTTGCCCACCTCCTACCCAGCCAGTCCATTGACAATGTCATTCCCAGTCACCAACATAGAAAAGTTCATTTTGTTTAGTATACATCCGACATAGGAGAAGAAAGACTAGGAAATTATTTCCAACTCAACACCAGCTGCAAACTGGTCCTTGTACGTTGCCCACAGCTTCTCGATCTCCTGGACGTATTTCTCATGGAGCAAATCAATTTCCCGTTGCTTTGGCTGCGGTCCATGCGCCCTGTCCACTTGGATCGGCTTCCCAACCACGATGTTGACTGGTCGCCGATATGGCATGAAGCCGACGTCGTAGTTCATCACGCCACGACCATGGAGCGCGGGCACGGTGAACTTGAACACCTTGAGGAAGATCATCTGCAGCTGGTGCACGAGAGGGTGCGTCTTGGGGCTCAGCTGGTCATACAGATCGTTCTCTCCGAAACCAATGACCGGCACCAAGTCTGCTCCAGTGCGAAGCGCCATCTTAACGAAGCCTTTGCGGCCCTTGAGAATCAGTCGCAGAGTCCCTGGTTGAGCCTCGAGCGACTCCCGAGCGCCTCCGACGACAATGGTGACGGCACGGCCCTGACCATCATTCTTGGGGCCACCCTTGTTCAGAATATTCCAGATGGACTCTTTCGACACAGATTGAAGCCCCATGAGCAAAATCCAGTCTCGATTGAATGGGAGGCGGAAGTTGGAGTCGAGTGTAAGCAAAGTGTTGGTGATGCCCGGGAACAGGTCTGCGAACCCAAGAGCGTTCGTGACGAAGGCGGCCCAGGCACCATGGGAGATGATTCCATGGGGATGGTATCCAAAGATGTACTTCCTCTTTGGGTCAAGGTCGTATGTCTTGTGCAGCTTCATGGGAAAGTATCCGACAAAGAGCTTCCAGAGCGGCAGGCTTCGCATATACTCAGATCGATAAGACAGCTTCCCGTTAGTTGCCGCGGTGGAGAGGGTAAGGTGTATAAGATATGGCACAAGGATTGGCCATGTCAGAGGGTTGGCACAAATCAACCAAAAGATGGACACGAAGAGACCGATGGACATGCAGTGAAAGAGCACGGCGCCTGTCTGCATTCGACGGATCATGGGAACGCGCAAGGGAGCAAAATGAATGCCTCCGGCCCGCCAGCCCTCCCGTTCGCGCCTGATCTCATCGAGGGTAGGCAATTTGGGGTACGTATGGTGGTCGTGCTCGATGACAGCTCCATCGGCTGGTTTTCCGGCGACGACGGCCGCGTATGTCTTCGGCGCGCCATTGGAGGGAGGCGCCGACCGTTTCGTTTTACCATTGACTTTAGGGGTGTTCGTCCGGGCTTCTGGATCTGCGGGCTTTGGGCTCTCTGGGAGAGTCTGTTTGTGATGGTCAGTTTGGGACTTTTTGGACGGGATGCAGATGGGCCTACGGAGGCAGCTTTGACATGTGAAGAAGGCTCTCGTGGTGGGGACTGGTCGGTCTCGGGGTTATCAACAGTCACCACCTTCTCATTCGATTCAGCTAGAAGAGATCCTGCTGCTCCGTTAGCACTGACTGCGATATGGAGAACGATTCCATCCCGAATTCCTTGTGTTCGTAGACGAAGGCTTGCCACTAGGTGTCGCAAGGGAGGTCGCGCGCCGCCCTTGCAACATGATGACATGGCGAGCCACCGGTCAAGCCGATGCGCTGCACAACCTGATCGCTGACCCAGTCGTCGCATCAATAAGCAGCACACTGGACTCACCATTCTCAATCTGAACGCCAGACTCGACCCCAGCGTTTGCCATGTCGTCGTGGTGGGCAATGTCGTTGTCCGTCTGGAGGGGTCAAGGTAAGAGTGTGGTGCGGGCAGCCTCTAGAGGGCCAAGGACAGCAGTGGTAGAACAGCTAGGGCACAGCCACAGCTCCAATAAGCATTGGATGACATGCAACAATGGAGAATTCAGGATGTAGGCCGAGCGTGCATGATACGGGCAATAGGCGCCATAACCATGATACGGGTGCCGCAGCTTTGGGCAAGATCAAGGGATGGTGGGTCGGTTTCATACCCAGTTCGAGGAGAGACCGAGAGGAACCCGATCAAAAGGCCCGTTGCCATTTGCGATGACGTCGCGCGCGCTTGCGCCTCGACACGTGAAGTCGGAGAAAGAAGCTCTCCAACTCATCGGTCCATGGCCCGTGCGTCACTCCCAAAGCCTCGGCAGCTGTCTAGGTTCTCCGTACTTGGATAGGAGATGCGTCTTGACCAAACAAAAAGGGAAAAAAAACATGTGCAACTGTCACTAATAAACGAGGGATTCAGGTTGATAGGCCATAAAACGCCGCATATATCATCTGCAGTCTGCAGGGTTCTCACAGGAACATGCATCATTAATTAATGGTTCAAGCTATGCGCCCCTAACCCCTAAGTACAGTAAACTCAGGTCAAATCACAAGCTCCGTCTCCCACAGCTTGCTGCTCATTACCCTCGCCGGGTCCAGCAAACCAAATGTGGAATTCCCCTACCCCTTCTGCTGGATGCTGCCACGAGGCATACTATCTGAAGAAGCAAGTGTTTGTAATGTACAGCACAATGCGAGTGCCAATTCATAAAAAATCCCGCGGCCATCTTTTAGGTGGAGGTCCCTACCGTCCACGACCAAATTCCCAAGGTCCCAAACGCCTTCAATCAGCACCATGCCGAATCCAGTTTTTCAACACAACGAAAGGGTGTCTCAGAATGCCTATGCCTATAACAAGACGAAAAATCCATCAGGTCCCCTCAATCACGCTCTGGCGGCCGCCTCTTGGTTCTCAATCTGCTGCTTCAGGCCAGAAACCTCATGGTCCAGCGATACAACCTTGTCTGATAGTAACTTGACCTTCTCCTCCAAAGTCTGTATATATGCCCACACGCTTGGGTCGCTTTGCGCGAACATGTTGCCGCTCTCGCCGCCTGCCTGTGCTCCACTCCCGCTTCGCGCATGCGTGAATCCCGACGAGCTTGGTGCGGCAAAGCCAGGGTGAGACAGCCCAGGGAGTTTAGGCCGAGGCTGCCCGCTATGCGGTGATTGCAGGTCTGACGCCCGTCGACCATATTGCTGTTGCTGGAGCTGTTGCGATAGACTCGGCGATCGCTGTCGAGCAATATTGGTTGAGTCGTGGGCAGGCACACCGGGACTCAGCGGCTTCGGGCTCTCCGTCATGCCGGTTTGGGGGTACATGACAGCAGTAGCCGCAGCGACAGGCACAGAAGAGATGCTCGTGCTGGGGGTGTGGCTGCTCGCCAGACTGTTTGTCACGCTGGGTGATGCGTTGGAGCTTGCCTGACTCTGGTTTACATTTGGAGGGTATAATCCGCTGGTACCAGGTCGAGCGCCTGTTGGTGGATACGTTCGAGAATGAGCAACATACGCATCCGTCGGTGTTCCAGCGACATGCTGAGGGTTGATGCTGGGCAAACTCTGCCGCCTCAATTCGTCCTCTTCTCCTTCGTAAGGGAGGCCCGACATGGTGGAATCGTCCGCATCGACCATGCTCCCGTCCAACTCGTCGCCATCGGCGAAACTACCCATGCTTGACCGTCGCCCTGCACATCCACCAGCTCCCTTGCTGTGACGAGCCAAGGCATCACCACGGGCAAATTTGCGATCGCATTTTGGACAAATGTGGGGTTTCTCGCCAGTGTGTAGTTTACCATGGCGCTTCAGGTCGTGGAGACGACGGAAGCGCATCTGACAATCGGTGCAGACATAGGGCTTCTCCTGGCTGTGAGTCAAGAGATGGCTCTTGAGATTATGGTGGCGCGTAAATTCGGTGTTACAGTATGGGCACTTGTGCTTCTTTGACGCAGATCCCGGGGGAGATGTCTGGCCCGATGAGGGCATAGGAAAGCTCATTCCACGAACTGGTGGCTCTGGTAGATGACCACTTGACTGGAGAGACCCCGGGTACGACAAAGACCCCGGCTGAGGCCTCTCTTCTTGGCCGACAACTTGTTGCGACGTCTGGGGATCGACTTTGGTGTCAATATCCATTGGGGCCGGGCTCTCTGTGACAGCAACTCCGACGCTGGTTGCACTTTGAGGGCTCGTTTCGCCACGCTCGACAATCTGGGCAGCCGCGGTTTGCGCCAGTGATACGGGATTCGGCGCCTTGGGGGAGGCTTCCATGGGTGCCGTAGGAGCTGGCTGGGGCATGTCCACCGGGCGACTCATGGCTTGGACCGCTCCGGACATGAGGGAAGCGAGAGCCTTGTGGCTAGGGTTTTCGCTACTTGGCGGATGGTGTTGGACGTGGATATCTTGGTCGTCGATGTTGTCGTCGCGTCGCCGGCGCTCGTCCTCGAGCGCGGCGGCACCCGTTAAGGGCAGTGGAGAGGGTCCGGTCGCAAGAGCCAGGCGAGCGGCTTTTGTCGGAGAGCCGATGGATATGATGTGATGCGACTGGGAGCGCGGCGAGGCAGGCGAAGGTGAGCGAGGCCGCTTCAACAGTCTCACTGGATCGTCTGAAGGGATGAAGTCGGGAGGGGTTGCACCTGGGCGCGTTGCGAGAGAGGCGTCGGTCGCGGCAAAGGCGGAGGCGTCCGAGGCCATAGACGCAACTACGGAGAGTGGAATTGAAGTGGGAGAAAGGCGAGGAATTGCAGCATTCAGCCAGTCTAATGAGGTCGACGTCGCCGTAGCCTTGGGTCAAAGGCACATGTCGGGGCGGGTGGTGATGCTATGTGTGGCTGGAGAGCGTGGCGAGAGCTGGATATTTTTCTCCCAGGTAGGCAAGGCAGCGCGAGTGATGAGGCGACGCGGCGGACAAAAAGCAGCGAGCAAACCAGAGAGTGGCTCAGCTGGCAACGACAATGAATTGCGACTCGGCAGCTTAAAGAATCAAGCTGAAGGCGCGGGTTGATGCGAGACAGTTGGAAAATGGTGATTGCGATGATGGAACTGAACCAGACAAGGCGACGGATGGAGAGGAGAGGTGTGAGTACGAGTCGAGAGCGCAGTCTGAGCGAGGTGTGAGGCAAAGGTGGGTGGGCGAGTGAGTGGGCGAAGTGGGCGAATGGGCGGGAGGTGGCGGGTGGGTGGAATAGAGAAGCAACGGGTGTGGCAGTCGTCGACTCTGGCAATCAAGCAAGCGCAGCCTGCCTAACAAAGCAGTCAGTCAGCCCGCCAGCTAGCCAGCCAACCAAGTGGTCGCTGTGCGTCTTGTGTTTTGACAGCCGGACGTGGGGCTGTCCTTCAGTGACCTCGGTGGTGACTTTAGTGACTTGCCAGCGCTTGCCCTTCAGGTGGGAACCTTGGGACGTCGAGAAGGCCGGGGGGGATGGGTATATTGGGATAATGGGGCGTATTGGGGCGCGTCTGTAGGGAGCAAGTACGGGAGGGGAGAGAGAAGAAGGGGGAAGGAACGTGCTCCGGGAGGAGGCGGCGACCAAAAAAACCCGAGCAGGGCGAGAGCGGGCGGTGCGCGTACGTTTTGGGGAAGACCAACGGGGGCTTGTTTCTTGGGGGGGAGCATGGGTCCGAGGTCCGGTGTACATGGTGCGCAAGTTCCGCAGGTACCTGCCGTATGGGAGAGGAACCTCCTTCCCTTCGCTCAGCAACAATCGGCCGATCCTCCAATATCGGTCAGGTTCTATCATTGTCAGCCCGAAGAAGCCTGTGTGTGCCTGTCAGACGCGCCAGGAAAATGCACTTCCAAGGCAGTCTTAATCTGTTTTCGGCTGCCGTAAGCTCGAAGTAGACGCAGTTAAGCCAACGCTTCTTCATATTGGTGAGGCAATCCCAGCCTCGCCCGACAACCGCTAATCACTCACCTACATCATAAGTGTGTGTATAGAGTAAGGCGTCCTCCACTCGGCAGGGCCGTTGAGAAATAAAGCAAGTGCGCAAACACCTATCATACGCTTTGATGGAAGCACCAACCCAAAGAAAGAGGCAACCATGTGACATGTCCAAAAGTGACTGTCCAGCTTCTGTCCAGCTTTGCCCAGCTTCTGTCCAGCTTTGCCCAGCTTCTGTCCAGCTTTGCCCAGCGTCTGCAGTCGTCGGAGGGTCGGAGGCAGGAAACACCAGAACCGAACACGGCACTGCTGAGGCTACTGCTGCCATCGAAAGGCACTTTGGATACGCTAACCCAAATATGGCTGAGACCCACGAAACTGGACGTGTCAAGGTCGAGTTGTCAACAAGGTAAGCCCCACTGCTCTCCAGGACTATCGATGAGAGAGAGTCAGACGGCGAGACCAGAGGCTGCGAGACTTTGATCCGGCGACCCGCCAGCTGTTTGAGATGGACTCCTAGTGCTTCCAAAGAAAATGCCACCTTCCGGTATCCTGCGAATTGCAACACAAGGCTGGGGGGACACAGCTTTGTCCAAATACCTCATTCATCATCTTATTAGTATTATTATCTTTATTGGATTTTTCAACGCGCCTTGGTTCACTTCGTATTAGGCTCTTCTAACTGGTGCCAGCTGAAAATCAACCAACCTCAGCCGGCTGTCAGCCCTCCAGGCAAGCCCCCGGTGAAGTGGGTACCAGAGTGGCGGTGCAGTGATGGGCCCATAGCAAGCCGCTGCAGATGGAACGGCGCGCCGCAATCCTAGAAAAACCTGAGGCTGGCTGGGGTGATGATGGTGGGCAGCCCCGGCGACTTCCATGCCTGGCTCAGGTGTCGAGAGCCATTTGCCAGTGAGCAGGTTTGCTCACTTGGGTGTGGCTGACCAACCCTGGCCCTTGCTCCGCCACTCTGTACCTATTCATCGTGGCCGCCGCTCCCTTTTTGTCTCACCCGGCCACACAGGTCACAGGGTCGCGAACCACACCCAGGCTCGCCAGGTCAAGCGGGCTGCGACGCGCCTCGTGTCAATGGCCCAAGCCCTCGATGCTGGCTGATGCTGGCTGATGCTTGGTGACCTTGCGGCCCTTGACTGGCCAAACAAACAGTGGCCATCCTTGTCTGTAGAAGGCGCCACGATGCGCCACGTTCAGGTAGTCCGTCAGCAAGCCACGGAAGCCACGGCAGTCGCCCTCTCCCCTGTTGATTCTCTCCTGCATTGAGGGTCTTGGGCCAATCCCAGGGGCTGCTGGTGGGATTCAACGTTAATAGCCTTGGGCTTTAGGCTCCGTCTTGCTCCCATGTCCATCCATTTGAAGGTTTCATCCTCCCGCTTTTGTAATGACACTGCTGCAGGCTTTTGCCCTGTTGGGTTTAAGCGAACCAGGCCGCGAGGTCCTCAGGAACTGTACAACATCGGGCAAGAAGCCACTACCTTGCGAAGTACAAATGCCAAAAGGCTCTGCAGGGCTCGGGGCATCAATAGTCGACGACGGTCCGCCCCCACCACACCGGCTGTGAAACAGTCCAGTCCCCTCCAGGCCACGCGAAGTGCGCAGGCCCATGGGGAGAGATGCGACTTTTGGGAGGAAAAATACCCCTGTTCGAAGTACCCTGTACTCCTAGCCGGCTTAGCTCCTCAGCTTGTCATCGGGCCAATGACGGAACC
This sequence comes from Ilyonectria robusta, assembly GCF_021365365.1. Lineage (NCBI taxonomy): Eukaryota > Fungi > Ascomycota > Sordariomycetes > Hypocreales > Nectriaceae > Ilyonectria > Ilyonectria robusta. The sequence goes on along the minus strand of NW_025764436.1, from coordinate 105,716 downwards.
CGGTCGCAGAAGAGTGACGTTATCGCGGTCCATGATCTCATCGTGCTGCCAAATGTCAGGTCCTCAAGTCGTCAGGCATTTGATTAAAGCCTTCTCAGGTCGCATCTCAGGTCACATCTTGTGCGCGTGGCGCATTGCCTGGGCACGGATCCCGGTGGTCTGCTCCGTCAATCCTAATCATCCGCCATCTCATTTAGATACTGGAATCGACTGCCGCGCCACGGGATGGATGCAAGGTGTACTTGGGGATCGGCTGTCCAGGGGGCTCCTCCGGGATGATGACCTCTACACCTACAGGATCTTCCATGTCGGCTAACAACGTCTGCGGTGACCAATCGACATCGACGGCACTGCAGAGCTTTCCTGTCGCTCATCTCTTGTGGCATGGGACCTCGTACCGCACCCCATCTTTGTCCTCGGTTGGATGCTGGGGCAGTAGTTCAGCAGCAGTTCAGCAGCAGTTCAGCAGCGGTGCTGCAGGCGCCAACCCGCCCCAATGCACGAATTGGTGGGACTTTTCCGGAAGCCAATTCGACCTGTCACTGCGATGTGGGTTGTAGGAAAGCTGAGACCCGCAGCCACAACAGCGCGGATTGGACTCGTTGGAGATGCTTCATTCATTTCAGCTCACTTCAGCTGATGATGGATCCGTGTGACGAGCATGCGACTGCCTCTGTGGTGCCCGTGATGGAACACTTGAGGTCCCTGCGGAAAGCCACAGCTGATCGGTACGTCGTAGTGTTCGTCGGTGTCGCGTGGTAGCCATGGGCATATCCGCTTTATGTGGATTATCAATATTGTGTCTTATTGGTGTCGTAGTGGCGCAAAGTGTTGCGCTTCTTTCCTCGGTCCAGCGTACTAGATACTGTCCTGTGTCACATTGTAATTCCTGCGCACCCTGCGGATGTCCATTGTCGATTTAGCAAAGCCACCAATAAATAAGCCCACGCCTTAGAAACCAACCCACGGCACCAATACACGTCGATTATGTTCGTTTCTCATCCAGCGACAGTGGCAGTGGTTGCCCTCTGCCCTTTGCTGGATTGGGTGAGGCATTCAGTCCTTGATTATTGACTTCATCCTGTGGCGCTTCGCTGTCTCTTATCCTGGTCTTCTGGCCTACCCTAGACCAGTTGACCACACACGATGCAATTCCATGTTAACATGAAATTCAACCATTTTCAATCTAATGGCTCTTTGCGAATGAACGTGGGGTGGTTTGTCCCTTGGAAGAATTTTATTATTTTTTAAAAAAAATATATGGTATGAATAGTATGTGATCGCTATTATCCACCCGTCTGACTATCCTATATGCCCAGTTTCGCTTACTATCCAAGACTTTCTGTTCCCGATCAAACAATGAAGGGAATACACTCCGGGCCCCTGCCATCAAAACTGACTGGAACGCTTCTCAACTAGGCCACAATCTTGCTGCGGCCGGTTGGAATTACTGCGCTCTGCTGACGTCCCGCATTCCAATGACCTCTGCCGTATATCATTCGACGCCAAGACCAACTGAGCAGACACCACGCCAGTCCAGTTTGTAGGGAAATGTAGGGACCACGATCAACTCTTGGCATTCCATGCAACGTCACAGGTTGAGTCAATCGATCACACTCCGTGGCCGAATGCGGCATTGTTGCCGCCGTCGCAGCGTGTCTTTCGCATGTTATTGGTCTCATATCATTTCTGTGAAATCTAGATGCGAGCGTCATTCGGGAGTTTACCGTCTCAACGGGATCGTCGTTGTTTCGACCGGCCACGCTCCTTGTTCATCCTGCGACTCTCGAGGCCTAGGGTTGGGCACAAATTCTAAGTCTAGGCGTTTGGCGTGGAGTAGTTGTGGTTGTTGGTATGTTGCTGTAACATGCCATTGTCTTAGCACATGGCTCGCTTTATTGAAACGAATGTTGAGACGAATGTTGAGACGAAGTGGCTAAACTAATGCCATCGACCAACAACACTAAATTTCAGGATACATCAACACCACGGGGTGATATCCATACATCACCACATGCACGCGAAGGTTTAGGGTTGGAATGTTACAATACTAGCCTCGAACGACTGTAAGGAGCCTAGAAAAATGATGGATCCAGGGTAGCTTTATAATCGGATTCATGATATCCAAGGTCGGATATTCAACTACTCATAAAGGTTTAGGATGTACCAATTGGGATCTGCCAGTTTCGAACCAACCATAGAACCGGAGACAATCGATGGCGTAGTGGAAAGGGTGGAGTTGTGCATACCCGAACCTCTTGCCCACGACTAGTTGTTCTCACCAGTGACCAGTATCATATAAGTAGCCCCAGGATGCTGACCCGGGGTGGATTAACAAACACCCAAGAGCATTTCACGACATATCCAAGCTGAGCTGCGCATCTAGACTCAAGTATTTCAGATTAACATCGAGTTCCCGTGTACTTCTAGATGAGTGGCTTCAAGATGGTCTGAATATGACTAGACAACCAAAGAGGATGACAAGAGCCACGATAATTTCCATGTTATCGAAATCACACTTCGATTTGGAAATTGTTGGATAAATAGACAGCCAGGGCATGTGGCATCACACAGGGACGTTCGTGGCCTGGGATCAGCGGAAGAAATGATAATAGACAGAACTGGCATCATTGGTTTTTTTTTGTTAAAGGTTCCACACTGCCTGCGCGGCCTGGCGAAACTGAAATAAGAGCATTTGACATGCCCGTAGAGAGTCTGTCACTGCAGAGCATCACACGCCGATCCTGACAGGCTCATATCGACCCATCCAAGACAAGGCCTAGGGTTAGCTGACCAGTGCCAGAGCTACGCCGTAAGGTTGCCCACCGGCCATGCCAGCTGGAAGAGGAAGCCCACGAGTGGGATTCATCATCGGCAGACGCGTACTAATTTCGAAGATCCGCTGCCATGCTGCTAGCCGTCGTCTCCGCCACTGGACTAGAACAACTCGACTGGAAGCCGCGTCCTTATCTTTAATTGCCGCGATGGCCAAATAAAATAATCGTATGAGGGATTTTGAGAACGGAACCAATAACAACGGCAAGTCACGGAACATGCGTTTTGGGCTCAAGTTCGGCCCTATACTGAACCTCGTGCCTGCGACACAGATGATCAGGGAGAGAACGGTGGAGAAGGATAAGTTGGCTACCACAGCAGTGACATATCCGCTTTCAAAGAGCAGTGGTTCTGATGGCATCGGCATCAAGAGATTGGGATACGTAAACATGTGAAATGGAGAGTTGTGTCTGTGAGAGGAGACAGAGGACAGGCCAATGGCCCGCCCAGCAACTATTGACGATTGGCTGTGCGTCCACAATACCGTTGCCACATTCATTCACCGGAACAGGCGCAGGTACATGACCCAAAGGCGAGACTGGGGAGATGAGGTGAAGTGTCGTCTTGGCTTGCGTGTCGGGGTGTCGGCAGACCTAAGACCTATGGAGCACGGCTGGGTTGGGCAATCCCGTTCAGCTGACGTACACTGACCGACCAACTGGATTAGCTATCAAGTAACACTTAAAAACAAGATGAGATTGGGATCCCACCGACAGCTCCCTACTTCGTAGTATGTAGTAAGTAGTATGATCCGGTTCACCGGAGAATGGGTGTTTGATCGACAATGGCTTCTTGGCAACAGGTTAACGGTGGATAGGCATAAGACGCGGCGTCGAGTGTCTAACGCCAGCATCGAACCGAATCCATTCCGATTCGATTTATCGTACTTTTATTATTAGATACCGGGTGTCAGGTTACCCAGTCTAGTAAGGTCGGCGGCAGATGGGGCTTAGGAAAGGAAACAATCTCAGGCCGCCAGCTGTACGTAGTACGCAGTAGTACACCGTCCATAGTTATGGGGCCGAAGGATCTAACCCCACTGCGTGGCCCAGCAAAAGCCTTGTGAGGTTGAGAAAGGAGAAAGGGGAGCGGGCAAAGGCGGCAGAGACGAGGCCGGGGGAGAAATTAGGTGCTGACGCGTGCCGTGTGACTACTACGCACGAGGTGGCAACCGGGCCAAGGCCGCAAGGTTGCAGGCACAAACGACGGGAGAAGCAAGGCGCTACTATGGCTTGACATGCTTGACAGGCTTGACAGACCCCGACATGTCGCAATATCAAGGACGACCAAACAAAGCCATGTCTCTTCGACTCCGTATTATGGGCCACCGAAAAGGCGGGAAACCCAGGCACTCTGTAACGGGAGAGTGCTGCAGCAAAGGCAGATCCGGTGCGGATCTCATTTGGCACTGACCTGCTGCCGTCTCTATTTTCCGAGAGTGGCGACAGGGGTTCAATGAGCTTGTTCATGCTACTTTCAAGGACGGCCAAGCATGTAACCGAGCCAACAAGGAGCTGCACTGTTTCCTGCAGTGACCTAGGTGCAAGCAGGCCTGTAGGATATTCGTAACCAACGGCGGAGCCTGAGGAGGGAGTATGGCTGGTATGCAATTTTGTCCAGGCGCCGGAGCCACTTCGCGAATTCTCCAAACTCGGTCTCCTCATTATGTGGCGGCTATTGCTGGGGAGAACTGGTATCGGACGAAACAACTTTGACGAATAACAGCACGGTCCGGCCTTACCAAACATCATGGCTGATGTTTGCTGGTAGGGATTGACAATCAAATCGCAATAACCGTAAATTGTACAGTAACTGCGGTGATGGTGGCTCTGCTCTGGGGAAACGCACTCCTAATAATCGGAGCCTCGTCACTCAGACTGAGGGTACGTAATTAATCGTCAACTAACCGCCAACCACCAACAAGGAGGGATCGTGGCCGGGGTTGGAGCCATGGTTGATATCGGTGATGGAGGATGGAGAAGACGGGGTTGACGGTTCTCGACTGGATGAGAGATGAGGCCCTATTTCGCCTTGCCCTGTTTCGGCAGCATCGCCTGTGATTTCCAAGCCTAATGGAGGAACGCTGGAGAGTGAAGAGGCAGCCACGGTACGCTGATTGGCTCAAGAGCTGGTATTTGACAAAGGAGGTGTGTAAAAGGGACTAGCTCCAGGTACCCGAGTGCAACTGCAGAGGCAATCTGCGGGAGGGGGAGTGTTCTGGGCTCTGCAGCTGGTGACTGGCTGGGTCCCCTGGTAGAAGGTGCATTCGGAGGGACCCGGCGTGTACGTACCGCAAAACAGTGTGTGGCTGAATCAGAACGCACGACGCGACTGGTGGGCAATGGACTGACCAAATGGGGTAGGTGCCCAGCTTCTGCCCCAATTGCATGGCCTTCACGGCCCATGAATTACGAGGGCGTGTTTCGCATTTTGGCCATCATCTCTGGTTTTTCCCACCCACTGGCATTGTCTCTGGCAGACGATCGGTCGCCTGAAGCAGAGTGAGCCTGGAAGAGGGGCAAATAACATTCAGCCAAGGCGCTCTCAACCACTAGCGGACTTCGCTCTCCTCAAGTCATTGACCGCTCTCGCTTGTTCCTTGGCAAGGGCGCTCAACCAAGAAACGCCAGACGAGGCGGCATAGGCAGGCCATGGACCGAAGGAAGGCTGGTGGAAACAGATGAACGAGCCGGTGCGCACAAGCCTCTACCTCCTGTTGATCCGGGCTGACCGTAGAGCAGGGGCCGGGGGTCTGGTTTGTTCATCTCAATGCCATGATGATGATGATGATTGACGACGCAGCCGCTGAACGTACTATCGTACTACGCAGTAGACGCGGAGCAGCGAACGAGCGACGCGGACGCCTGAGCTAGAAAGAGACGAGTGAGCTGGACCCGAAACGAAGCGACGATCGCATTTCTGGGCATCCCGCACATTGCGCCCCCCTTCGGCCAAGTGCTTGCTCTTGTGCGCTTTGGCAGCTATGTACATCTAATTTCGCTGGACATCGTGCGCGCTGTAACGATTGATTGACTTAGATACTCTCGTGCAATATCGAACATTCGCTGGTCATCCGCCGGCTGCTTACTCTACGGGATGCCGTGTGAGCCGTGCATCCAGCGAGCACCTTCGTATTGAGTGACAGCTCTTCCCCAAAGAGTCGTAGGAGTGCGTGGCGTGTTTCTCAGCAGTGCTGGTTCGGATGGCCCACGGAGCAAGGCATCCACCGGGGGGCGCTGGCGCTGGGAACTGACGGGTGGGAGAGAATGCACTCGTGGGCTATGTGAACCCACTGACGACAAGCTAATTTCCCGCTGAGTGTCTGCCTCGGGAGGTGTGAGGCGGCCCAATTGATGAGGAGGAATTATTAGTAGAAATCAGTACGTATGCGCTCCTGGGACGGGCTCCTAACTTACCACCTACGTAGCACTCATTCAAATTCGGGTACGTGGTAGACGGAGCCATCTATGACTTGGGGTTGCAAGCTTGTTGCCACTCCCCTGAATGTGGTCTCCGAGATGCCAAAGTGCCCTACCTAGGCCCCCCTAGACATCCTAGAGCTAAGGGATTGCCCCTAAAATTGTCCACGTTGGTGCCCTTGTGCCCCTGCCCCTCCACTGACCTCCGCTCCACTGGGGCCCGTGAAACCCTGGAACAGACCCCCTAACAGACGCCCAACCGGTTATGGACGCCCCTAACCCTTGTCTTCCCCTGGCCCCGGTTCGCTCGTCTCCCTCACCACCCCGGGCGACCTGTCTAGTCAAGACGCTGGCCTGCCTCCTCCCCTTTCGTCTCCGCTCCAGGCGCTTGCTTCTCTTGCTTCTCATCGTGCTTCCTTGCTAAATCGAGAGTCCTTTCTTCTCTCTACCACGCTCCTTTATTTTGGTCCTTTGCACCACCACGTTCGTTTCATCGTTGTCGTTCGCTACGCCCGGGGCAGGGACATTTACATTCCAATACCCTCACAACAGGTCAGTCAGTGAAGAACAACACAGCCGAATGAGTGTCCAGGCCGCCGAGGGAGAGAGACAAACTGCGAGAGTGTGAATAGGAGTGATCGCAGAGGCTGGGTGCGAAATCCGAGCGCCGACTTGCGCATAGGAATGGTTTCAAGAGCAAGCGAACGAGGAGTCCAACAACTATCAACCACGAGAGAACAACGACGCCCAGCTTCTTGACAATTCATGCTTCGTCACCAAAACAACGCGCCAGCCCCTTTAATATACTGTCGTTGGCCGTCTCTCTCTTTCTCGGTGTCTCCATCACATATTCAGGACGGGGATAACTGTGGCTTAGGCCGCAATGATAACATCGCCGGATTGCGACTATCAAGATTCACATAGCTAACCAACAAACCTGCAGATTCTGTAGCCGCACCACCGATACATCGTCCTATTACAATCTACCGCTACGATGAAGAACCTCATTACCTACACCCTCGCCGCGACCCTGGTCGCTGGCGCCACCGCCCAGCACCAGCACAGGCACCAGCACGTCCGTCGCGGTGGCTCCAAGGTCGTCAAGCGCGATCCCGCCGTTGTAACCGAGTACGTTGTCGCCGCCACCGAGACGATATACGAGCTTGAGGGCAAGAAGCTTTCCAACGACGAGGCCAAGGCCGGAATCCAGGAAGGCAACCTCGTGGTTGTTGGCGAGTCTAACCCTACTTACACCGCCCCCGTCGTGGTCGAGACCTCCACCTCCGCCGTTGAGACCTCTACCTCTGCGGAGGCCAGCCTGGGCGCCCAGTTCTACGAGTCCAAGTCCGCCGATCCCACTACCTCGACGACCTCGATCGCCACGTCGTCTACCTCAACCTCCACCTCGGCTGCTGCCACCTCCACCCAGGAGGTTTCCATCTCATCCGAGTCCAGCTCGTCATCGTCTTCCAGCGGCTCTGGAGTTGGGAGCAAGTTCCCCAGCGGCACCATCAAGTGCAGCGAGTTCCCTTCGTCTTACGGTGCCGTTGCCCTTGACTGGATGAACTTCGGTGGTTGGTCTGGTATCCAGTACGTCCCTGACTACACCGTTGGTGACATCTCCATCTCCACCATCGACACCGCCGTTTCTGGTGACTCTTGCACCAAGAATGCCATGTGCTCGTACGCGTGCCCCGTCGGCTACCAGAAGACCCAATGGCCCTCTGCCCAGGGCGCCACTAAGCAGTCTATTGGTGGTCTTTACTGCAACAGCGAGGGTTACCTTGAGCTGACCCGTGAGGGTTACTCCACTCTCTGCGAGCAGGGCGCTGGCGGCGTCACTATCAAGAACGAGCTCTCCGAGGGCGTTGCCACCTGCCGAACCGATTACCCCGGAACCGAGAACATGGTCATTCCCGCCTGGGCTGCTGCTGGCAGCACCATCAGTGTCTGCAACCCTGTCCAGGAGAACTACTACATCTGGGACGGCTCTGGCACCTCTGCTCAGTACTATGTCAACAAGAAGGGTTACACCAACGAGGAGGCTTGCGTCTGGACCAGCTCCACCGATTCTGATGGTGCTGGTAACTGGGCGCCCATCGTCCTCGGTGTTGGCCAGGCTTCCGATGGCAACACCTACATCTCCATCTTCCAGAACTTGCCCACCAGCACTGCCAAGCTCGACTTCAACATTGAGATCAAGGGTGGCAACAGCAAGTGCTCGTACATTGACGGTGTCTGGACTGGCGGCTCCTCCGGCTGCACCGTAAGTTGAAAACGCTACCTCTAAAGGTTGAGAACGATAACTAACGTATGTGATTGCAGACTACTATCAGTGATGGTGGCTCGGCCGTTGTCCGATACTACTAAAGTAACGGCTCGGGTCGTGAGGTAGGGAATTGCGCTTTTGGATCTTCTTGTGGATATTCTGGGCGGCAAAGATAGGGGCCCTTCGGATCACCGGCCGCGGCCACGACAGACAAGTATCCACTGGTAGGACGAGCTGGAAATGACGGCGTCGACCTTCCCGTTGAACCGTGGTTGGATACGGAGCCAAGGATCTCTCTTTTGTCGAGTTTGGGGGCTAGACTTTTTGAATATGGGATGAAGGATCGCCAGGGGTAGAAAGAAGTATGGTGGACTCATCTATGTGCCATTTTTGTTTTGTGAGCATTGCATCTTCTGTTTTCTTTGCCTCATGGTCTTGCTAGCTGCACGTGTCGCATTTCTGCCTGTATTCTCTTTCTGGCTGCCAACCCCAGTGCCACGACGAAGGACGGAGGACGAAGATGTTTTTGAGCATTGGGGGATGGGACCCGGCGGCGTTTCCGAGGAGAGGCGGTGCGAGTTCTCTATCGGTTGAGGAGTGATGTCGGCGGCCGGCCCGACACAACCACGCCCTTTTAAAGCCATGTAATGTCTGTGAACCTAGTACTGCAGTGTCTTTAGGCTTCTTGCAATCGACCTCATCTTTCTTTTAGGTTGGTGTTACCCTGCGATGTGAGTGACGGGTTTATGTAAGACCATTGGCTAACGGGCCGGCGGCGGCGATACTGTTTGTGGGGAAGGGAGCTACGGAGGTCCGGAGACGGAGGGCGGAGGATGTTTGGGGGCCGAAACTCTCGCTGTGAAGCAAGGAATTGAGAGAGTGAGGTTGACCTCCGTTAGCGGAAGGATTTGGCATGGCATGGCACCATATAGGTAGGTAGGTTGAAGTGCCCGCATGGCACCTGAGGTCAGGGAAGAACGCAATGCAACACAAGAGATACAGAATCGGGCGGGCGCATCATTCTCAGTCGGCGACGCAGCAGTCCCGGGGTAGCAGAAGCGCGATGCCGGCGGGCCAATCGCCGCGGTCAATCTCTCACTTTTTTCTACATGTCACTGCAGTTCGTCACGATGGCCGGCCGGCGGGGGGAGGGGGGATCCATTCATGCAGCGGGACGGGGATGGTGGTTGGCCCGGCCTTGTGCGCTTACTTGGTCAGATGCAAGCTTTGAGTTTTCGACGATATCGTCACCGGGCGGCGATTCTTCTCTATCTCTTTGTCCTGCAAGCGAGGCAACCCAAACTGAAGGTCCGGCACCTAGCAGGCGTTAGCTTGGGGCCTCCTTATCGCATATCGAAGTGCAGTGTATCTCCGTTGTGGCATCGGCTTTCGCATATCTCGTTCGCATATCTCGCTCGCATCTCTGCATCGGGCATCGCGTTGTGGTGCTCGTCGCCTACGGCCAATCCGCCGCGTGCGCGGCCCTCCCCTCCGGGCCTCTGCGGGCTTGGCTTGCGCGCGAGGGTGATATGCGTGCATGCAGCATGTACTGAGCGAAGTGAAGATGGATCGTTGCCACTCGGATTGCCAGATAAGGGAGATGGGGCCCGGGGATGGCTGGAGACTGGATGCCGGATGCTGGATGCTGGATGCTAGAGGGCGGGGGTGTAGAACGGCCGAGGATAGGACGGACGATGACTTAGCTATAACTAACTGGTAACCCAGCGGGCGTTGGTTCATCTTATTTACTTTCTGAATACGTGAATTCGTCAAGAGGTGAGCCAGAGAGCCATTGAGTGCGTCTCTGCCAGAAAACTCGCCCAATCGAGTCTTATTCCTTTTTGTGGTTGTCCACCCTCTCGACTGGCTTTGGGTGGCGCATCACGATCCCGCCATCCAAAAGTCCCCGCCAACCCTTCCAGGTTCCCTTGCCTCCCTTCCCCTCACTCCTCGTCCCGTGGCCCCTACCGGCCGGGCGGGATTCCGTTCCCAAGCTTCATCGCTCCGTCGAACCCTTTTCCGCCAGAATCATCAATTGATTCAACTCGCCTGTCAGCCATGTCGCTGAACCGCGTCGCCAGTCTCGAGACGCTCGCCGTGCCGCCGGGCCATTCCCATGATGTCCGCGATAGGCGCGTCAGCGATGCGAGCCTCCGCGTGCGCCGCCTGAGCTTCAACCCCGTGCCGCAGGATTGGGAGTCGGTGTCGCTGCGGCCCGATGATCCTTATGTCGACACCGTCGGCGCCTTTGAGGTGCCTCAGTGGAAGCGACTGCGTAAGTGGTTGATCGACGTCTAGTCATGATGGGAGTTGATGTCCGGCACTCCAGTCATGATGGCGCCCGTGCTCGTCACGATGGAGACCCATTACTCCAACCAGCAGCCTCCTCTCGCTAACCAGCTTTGTCTGTCTAGTCCAGATTGCCGCTGCCGTCGTCAACTGCCTCTTCGCTGCCGGCATCGTCTTCGGCTATGCCGCCCTCAAGCCCGTCCTCAAGCAGGAGGGCGCCTACGCCGACTCGTGCCCGGAGCACCCCGGCGACGGCGAGGGCAGCGATAGCTTCGCCCTGATGCCCCGCGACACCTGCGTCGAGATCCGCCTCAACCTCATGTTCACCGTGGCCGCCGTCGGCACAAACGTCGCCGCCCTGCCTGTCGGTGCGATCCTAGATCACTACGGCCCTCGCGCCTGTGGTGTCATCGGCAGCGCGTTCCTCACCATCGGTGCCCTCCTCATGGCCTACGAGGCGGCGCTGCCGTTTGATGGCCTTCTCCCGGGTTATCTGTTCCTTGCCCTTGGGGGACCTTTTACCTACATCTCGTCCTTCCAGCTCTCCAATGCCTTCCCGCGCCGGTCCGGCCTTATCCTGGCTCTCCTGACGGGCGCCTTCGACGCCTCCAGCGCCCTCTTCCTCGTGTACCGCATCCTGTTTAACGCCACCGACGGCGCCTTCAACCTGCGACGATTCTTCCTTGTCTATCTCGCTGTCCCCGCGGTCATCCTCGTCGTCCAGTTAACCATCATGCCCACCCAGTCCTACAAGACGGTTGGCGAGCTGGTCGATCAGGCAGACGAGGCCGACGCCGCCTACGAGGCCCTCGGCGGGACCCCCGAGGACCAGATCGACGAACACACGGCCTTGTTGCAGGAAGAACGGTTCGAGGAGCGCCAGCGCCGCCAGTCTGTCATGGCTGACATCGAGACGTTGCTGGGATCTGCTAAGGGTGGAGATCAGGTCGAGGCCCAGGAACGCAAGATCGCTGCCTCGGGCGTCTGGGGCGTCATGCACGACAACACGGTGCTGCAGCAGATCACGTCGCCGTGGTTCATCCTCGTGTGCCTCTTCACCATCGTCCAGATGACGCGCATCAACTTCTTCGTCGCCACCATCCGCCCGCAGTACGAGGCCATCTTTGGCGACCACGAGCTCGCTGTCCAGATCAATACTTTCTTCGACGTCGCCCTGCCAGTCGGGGGTCTCGTGTCCATCCCCTTCATCGGCACTGCCCTCGACCACTTTGGCACCGTTGTCGTGCTTGCTGCCCTCGTCTCTACGGGTACGCTGATCGGCGTGCTAGGCGTGCTGCCCTACACCTGGGCCGCCTACGGCAACATCATCCTTTTCGTGCTATACCGGCCTTTCTACTACACGGCCGTGTCCGACTACAGTGCAAAGGTATTTGGCTTCCGCACCTTTGGCACTGTCTACGGCCTCATCATCTGCCTGTCGGGGCTCTTCAATTTCTCCCAGTCGGGCCTCGACGTCCTGTTCCACCAGACCTTCCACGGCAACCCTGTGCCTGTTGACATTATGTTGCTGCTGCTAGGCTTGATCATTGGCGTTGCCCTTGTCTCTTTCGTTGCCGTGCAGGTCCGGAGGATAAACCAAAAGAACCGAGGGGGAGTGTCGTACAACTGATAAATGGGTGTACACCTGAAGTGAAGGTTGGGTCATGTTCATTTTTGGAAACAAGGTTGGAAATCACAGAGTGGCCATCTCGTCGGCGTTGCTTGAGAAGATGATAATATTTACAAGAATATACCTGTGATTTATCTTACATCATATACATAAATCATGAATTTCGTGAACGCGACCTCAGCTCTGGACACTTCCAGTACACGGTTCGCTTACTCGTACTCAGCCTCAGGAGTACGGTAGGATTTACCATTGCAGTACTCGCCCCAGCCGTCAAGCTGAGCAGATGCCCACTTGAGGACTTTGCTGAAGTTTTTATCGCCGGGCTCGGCGTTGCAGTAGAAACTCTTGTCAGAGGCGCTCAGGGTGCCGTCGGACAAGCTAACTGAGGGGGGATACTCGATCTGGAGCACGGGTTTATCGGCGTCGATGTAAGCCTGAAAGTCGGAGCAGAATGAGTAAGTCTCGTCGCTCTCGTCGCTGCTGCCACGGCACTGCTCAAGGACGGCAAAGTCAAGGGTCGAGACCAGGTCTGCTGCGATTTCTGGGGCGTTCTTCTGGCCGACCAGGAGAGACTTGCCCTCCTGCGTCGTCAATGAGTGGGCATACTCGGCCATGTTCTTGAGGTACGCGGCGTAGTCGGAAGCCTTGAGGCTGAAGCCTGTGGGATCGTCGCCGTCTTGTACCCAAGCATCGACGTTGTCAGGGTCGACAGCGTCACAACCGACAACGACGGCTGAGTCTAGTCGTGCCTTCATGACATCAAGCACGCGTTCGTCTCGGATATCGACATAAAACTCGTCAACGCCGTAGGGGTAGTCCAGAGCTTTTCCGACGATGTCATCGGGGAATTGGGCCTTGTCCTCGTCCCAGGATTGGACAGCACCAGCGTTGAAGTAACAAATCACGAACTTCCCTGCTTTCTACGCGAGATGTCAGCACTATGATGCCATTTTGTTGTATTTTTGATGTACCGACTTACCTTCATCATGGGAATCATGTCGGGGAACTCGTGAGCGTGTCCAAGGTCAATGTCCCAGACCTTGGCCGCGACTGGGACGAAGTCGTCGACGCTGTCGTGCTTGATGGGGTGGTCGATGCAGATATCCCACTTGACGCCGGGCTTGAAGTCGGATTCGATGCCGCCGCTGGCACTCGTAGCCGAGGCGCTTGCCTCAGTCGACGTCGCCTTAGTCGTAGTCGAAGTTGTCTTAATTACAGACGACGTTACCTCGGCCTCAGTCGTTGTTGTTACCGTGCCAATGTCACTGCCATAACTGGGCGTGATCTTGGAAGTGATGATGGTGACGATCGCCTTGGAGGTTTCCGTCAAAGGAGTGGTGGTCGGCAAGAAGGTGGCAGACGCAGGAGCAGAATTTGAAGCAACGGATGTATACCAACCATGACCGTGGTCATGGTGATGGCGGTGACGACGGGCACTGGCAGGAGTACCAAGAGCGAGCGCCGCCAGGGCGAACTGAGTCACGGAAACCATTGTTGTCGGTTCGACTGGGGTGTGAATGAAAGTTGAAGGAGTCACCAGTTGTTCCTGGAACAAGTACTTTAAAAAGAATGGACGTGGCAAACGGCCGTGCAAGGAGTGTAACGAATGGATATGGAGTCGTAAAGGAACGTGATTGTAAAGAAAAGAATGGATGATGCCCGGGCCAGCCAAGGATAGATACAGAGAATGAGACAGGTGGAAAAGGGAGGTTCACCCCATGATTATATAGCGTGGCCAAGTTAGTACTAACTGTTGGATGAGGAGTATCTGAAATTGCTAAAAATCCTATCAGCCCCTGGCTACACAAAAGCTTGACGGCGAAGCATATCCTGCGGGGACTCTACATTGGCTAGACCCTGGAAGAATCCTCGATGTCGTCCTCTTATGCGACCCAACACCAACACTGCAACCAACCAACGTCGGGCGCAACCTGGAACCAACGCCGATCCAAACAAGTGGGTTTGCCTTGGTCAGATGGGGCAAAGACGGAGCACCAGGGGTGTTTCTGAGAGGAATAACCTGGAAACAGCGCATGTTGTTGCGACATCATGGTGGTGATTTGCGCAGGGGGTCGGAGATGGGATGATGGGGAAGCACGTTTTTTCACATTGTGAGGGTGCAACCTGGCTGCGAAACGGAGACTCTCTTCAGCATGGCGTTGCGCCGGAGGATCCGCAGTTGGATGTCGGCGCCGAGTCCCACTGCTCCGTTGGCTCGCTTGGGTCTAGGCGGTGGGAATGGGCTGAGGGCGGATGAAAGTCAAGCGGCACTGAAACGGTTGCGTCGGAACTCCTGATACTCCTGGTGCTCCTGTTTCCCTGTTCCCCTATTTATTTGATGCGCGCGAGGGATGCTTTGATTGACCAGGACCAACGGTCTCCTCTGGCCCCGTATGTTGGAGTGGTTAATCGCTTGGCTTCGTTGCAGCACCCGCTGGGTATGGGATTCAGCGAGCCTCGCCAGCCTTGACCGCGCGTCACTTGGCGCTTCGGGGACCAACGGCAAGTACCCTGCGCATGTTGCTCGCGTGGGCGGCTCGCCATCCTGATACACTCAAAGTTCCATGGCCGTGCCCACTGCGGCCTCACGCGCCCTGCGCACCTCATCATGTCTTTCATCATTCTCCTCCTTCAACCGTGCTTCCACGTCGTCTCGGATCGCCCCGAGATCGGGCGGGATGTTTTGGAATTGAACGCTCGGGGCCGCTGCCACGAACCGGAGCTGTTCCGTGATGTGTTGCACAACGTCCTGCAAGCGTTTTTGGGGATTGCGATTCTGTCGCGGCTCGCCCAGGATCTGCTCCAGGGTGGGGAAGAGTGTTTCCTGTCGAAACTGATCCCGCCAGGGAGCGTGCTGTGGTAGGATCGGGTCGATTTTGTCCTGACAGTCGATGGCGATGCTAGTCTCGTAGGTCCAGGCCCGGGCTACATTCCTTGGAGTGTATCCACCGCCGCCGAACAAAATCATGGGAATGCGCATTTTCTTGCAAAACTCGACGCATGCACCGTGTCCCTGCACTTGTAGGTTAAAGCGACCCAGACGATCACCGGCCAACGAGTCAGCACCGCACTGCAGCGCGATGGCACCTGGCCGGAACTTTTCCACAATCTTGCCAATGACGGTGTTGAAGAGGTTATCGTATTGCTCATCCGTAATACCATCGTTCAGCGGAACGTTGAAGGCGTGGTGCGAGCCCGGATTGTGCTCGCTCTTAGGACCGTTGTCGTCGAGGGCACCTGTGCCGGGGAAGAAGTTGTTGGGGTCGTACTTGTGAAACGAGACCGTCATGACTCTATCGGTGGAGAAAAAAGCCTCCTCGACGCCATCTCCGTGGTGGACATCAATATCAATGTACAAGACCCGCGGATAGTAGCGCAGCAGCTGGAGGATGGCGAGGACGATGTCGTTGATGTAGCAAAAGCCAGAGGCCTCGGCCCTCTTGGCATGGTGCAGGCCGCCTCCCCAGGAGATGGCGATGTCGGATTGTTGGTTGCAGATCTTCCGCGCAGCATCGAGTGACCCACCAGCAGAAAGAGAGCAGTAGTCGTAGAGGCCATCGAAAAGAGGGCAATCTGAGCCACCTAGGTTGAACTTGAGGTCCAGGTTTTGGTTCTCGAGATCTCGTGGCACCGGCTCGGGAAGCACAGTGCCGAGGAAATCGATGTAATCTGTTGAATGAAAAGATGCCAGCTCCTCGTATGTGGCGGCTCTTGATATGTAGTTGTCCATGGCAAAGGACATGCCGTAAGAGTAGATCAGGCTCTTAGAAAGAGTGAGGCGCCATGGCTTCATGGGATGAGTGACGCCAAAGTGGTGCTTTTCAATATCGGGGTTGCAATGAAAGGATACGTTGTACCCCTTGGGCCGTGTAATGCCCGACTCCTCTGCGAGACGCTTGCACTTGTTGTAAAACTTGGCGTTGTCCATTTCACTCGCGAGGCCAAGCGGCGTGTTGTACTCCTCGATGATGGACTCATCGCGGTCGACATCTATGTTGTGAGGAAGATAGTTGGGTTTGGGCACCCGATATCTGTACGAGTCTATATTCATGGCTGTGAGCGAGCAGAGGCACCTGGACCCAGCTCACGATATGGGAACGAGATGAGGATGAGATGAGATTGGCGATGGTGAGTAAGCAACTTCGGCTGCCCGGAATGAGGATAGAGAGGTTGAAGGGAGTTTGCGACGCCGGTCTAGATGGTCAGCCTCAAACGCGGGTTCGAAAGAAGCGTCGTTCAGTTGGTCGTGTTGTAAAAGCTGCGTTGGCGAGGTTGAGGTGGGAGGAGGATGTCTTCGGCAAGTTCAAGTCCTGGTCTTTGAGAATCGAAAATGGCCCAAGATGCATGTGGTTGGTTAGCGGCAACGGAACGGTGTGGAAGCTGGGGGAGGTAGTGCTGGTGTACACATGGGCCCAATCCACACCAAAGTGACACCATTTTAGCTTTTTAATAGACTTCAGAGATACATGGCTTAGCAAGGTGAGCAGGTACCCGTTGAGAGCCTCCATGCAAAACCCCCACTTGTGCTGTCCGAGGTCCTGAGTTGGGACTAGCGGTTTCCTGATTGAGGCTTGCGTCTGAAATCATGGCTGGGGAACTGTGGCTTGCCCCCAGGGCTGGTGCCTGATGAAGAGACACCCTCTCGGCTGGACTTTTCTCCTGCCTTCCTCAAACCCTCCATCGCTTCTCATCGTCACACGCCCTCCACTACTATCCTTGCAATCGCAACGCAACCTCTTCCCGCCGCTGACATCTCAAGCACCGCAACAGCGCCAAGATCCCCCTCACCTGCCCCCAAGTCTCCGCAAGCAGCAGGCCTTTTTTTGTGTCGTCCGAGGTGAGCCGAGTCATTCACTTCGAGTTGCTCTCTGCGCCGTCACTAAAACGAGCCTATCACCGGGTTGCGCGTTGCTCGTGACAACCACTCCCCTCCCCTGCCCTGCTCTGGGCCCTCTGGGACCACTTCTTTCTCTTCCTCCCCGCCCTAGCCTTGCTTGACCAACCACCAGACGTCTTGTCTACCATCTGGCCTGTCTGGTTCTCTTGTCTCGTTCTCATATTGCTATCTGCGTCTGTGTCTGCGTGCCGCGTCCGTTTGTCCGTCCTATGGGGCTTGAGAACTACGACGTCATCGCTCTCCAAGCTCATGTCGCTGTCGTTCGACCAACCCATCGTTAACAGTCATGCCTAGAGACGACTTGTCCATCGACTTCGTCAAGAGGATGCCTCAGACCGAGCCCCTCGACCCAGGCCTGATCCTGGACGACTGGATCAATCGCGTCCAGAACCTTCCCGAGGAGATCCGATTCATCCAGGAGGAGATTTCCGACAAGGATCGCCAGTATGCCGAATGTATTCGCATGGTCGAGGATCGCGACGGCAAGATCCAGAAATGGATCAAAACCAATGGCAGCCACGAACCAAACCCTAAAGAGGATTTGCTACGCGCGCAGGTTCGCGAGAATTATGCGAAAGCCGACCAACTATCCCAGGACAAGATGACCCTGATGCAGAAGCTGCAAGTCATAATGGACAAGCACCTCCGCAGCCTCGATATCCAGGTTAAGCTCCTCTACGACCGGGCTGAGCCTGGCTTCACCGATCCTGACGAAGTGCCCTCGTTGCTCAGAGCTAGCGCCGCCAACCAAACCGTTCCCAACATCCGCTCCCTCAACTTGACGAGCACAATCACCACGGCCGGCCCAGCTGCTGTGCCCCTAACGACAGTCCCAACATCGTCCAACCCCGCCATGGCTCGACTCCCTAGCCACCCGAACGTTCGACACGCCCAAGGCCAACCGCATCCCTCATCCGCCCCTGCTACTCCGGCAGCCAGCATGATCCTCAACAGACAACGCGAAAGCTCTGCAGGGCCCATAACGAAACGGGGACCTCGCGCCAACCCAGCCCTAGGCAGCATTCCCGTCACATCCAGCGGTCTAGCAAGACATGCGTCATTGGGACCAGGCACTCCTAAGGGAAGTGCTCCCAATGGACCGGGCTCTCTTACCAGAGCTGGGAGTGCTGGTCCAAGATCGAGTTCAGTCAAGTCGACAGGAATGGCCGTCGGCCGTCGAGGCACCCCGACTGCTGGTTCACGGAAGAAGCCAATCAACAAGTCTTCGCTGTCGCGAGTCAAGAAGGCATCCAATAGAAACTCGCCCGCGCCGACCGCCGATAGCGAGCTCTCTGACCCAGAAAGCGGCAGTGGAGATGACGAAGATGGCGGCGACGGACGATCCAGGGGGACGCCCGCTGCGGATGGCAAAGACGGGGACGGGGATGACGTGCTAGGCGACGCTGATGATGACGACGACGATGGAGGCGACGATAAAAAGTACTGCCTTTGTCATAACGTGAGCTACGGCGACATGGTTGCCTGCGACAATGACAATTGTCCCTATGAGTGGTTCCACTGGTCGTGTGTTGGACTTAAGAGCGAACCGAACGGTACATGGTACTGTCCAGTCTGTACCGAGAAGTTTCAAAAGAAAAGCATCAAGTAGCTTTGAGGAGTTGAAGCTTTGAGGACTTGGAATCAGGAGATATGGTGCACAGGGACAATGTGACGCCTTGGCACTGAGAATTGTGTACATAGTATAGATAAGAACACGACGTGAAAATGTCTGGCGTTTGGAAGGCAAAAATATACCCAGCTTCGCTTTTTTATTTGGAATCCTTAACCTGCGGCATGCACTCTACGATGCGTGAAATGGAACGTTTAATTTGAACTTGATATTTTGCGTCTATGTAGGTCTAAGAATACATTGAACAACGCCTCGCCTCACACCCTCTGTCTCCTCTCGGACTTGATTAACGACGGCGCCCTTTCCGCGAGCTTTGTCGATGAAATCATCCAACGACCCACCAACGCCAAAGTACAGCCTCTTGGCGCCGATATATGCCCCCGCCTCGCTGCCCGGAGTGTCTCTTTCTCTCTCGAGGATGGTGAAGATGGTCTCCGTAAAGGCCTGTAGGGCAAATGGGGAGTAGATGGTCTCTGCTCCTAGGAGCAGAGTGCTAGTCGACTGGCCGTCTCCTGCGGGCAATGTGTACAGCAGGTCGACGAACGCCTTGGACCAGGCACCCGAGGCGAAAGACAGGGTGATGTTGGATGCCTGCAGGTACTGCTGGAAAGCGGTGATGGCATCAAGGCCAAGCTCGACCTCGCCATCGATTGAGAAGGCATCCTTCAGGGCGGGCGTTTGCGGGTTGTTGAGGGCCCAGGCCAGGATGAAGTTGGGTAAGGTGACGAGCTGGAGGACTGTGGGATTGTAGTCTGCCAGGATTAAAGACAGGGGGCGCCTCTCTGACGGCAAGGACATGGTCCATTGGAAGAGGGCTACGGATGGCAGCGCAGTACCGCATCCGAGCTGTTGACGATAGTGTTAGATGTTAAATGCCTACGGGCTCGGGGCCTTGCTGGTTTCTCAGCCTACATACCTCAATCACTCGTACTGGCGACTGCAGAAGAGCCGATATGGAATTGTTCGCCGCCAACACCTTGACCAGATCCACGCTGCTTTCCCAGCTCTTAAAGCCGCCCTCGTAGACGCCCGTCTTGACGTCGTGGGCGCCCAGGCCCTCGGCGGCGGCCTGGCCGCTGATCTCCTCCTCCTCGGCCATCAGCTGCACGCGCACATCCCACAGCTCGCGGCGGGGGATCTTGATGGCCGTCCCGTCGTCCAAAGCCACGTCCAGCGTGCTGTAGGCGATCTTGGACGGCAGCTGCGCGAGCATGCCGGCGAGCTCATGGAGCGTGGGCGGGAGCTGCGGTTTGCCCGGGACAGGGAAGGCGCTGGCAGCCGGGGCCTGAGTCGGAGCCGGCTTGGGGCTCGGAGCATGCTGCTCGTCGTCGGAGATGTCCTCGCCGGCGAAGCCAAATGAAAACGACATGATTGCGGCTCGTGTCGGGGTTCTCGTCGTCCCTCTCACTAGTAGACGGACTTTGAGGGTCTTGACAAAAAGTTGCGAGTTTGTGCACTGTGCAGTGGGGCCTGCATCTCGCCCCGTCAACCTTCCAAGCACTGTGTGCAAGTCTTCGGCAGCCATTCGAAACCTCGCTATTCGTCATCAAAACTGACTCGAAAGGCTTCACAACGTCCACGGCGCTCGGCGCTCGCATTCCTTAAGCGTATTTGAAACACAATTGGCTATTACGCACACCGATATTGTCTAATATGCGCCCATCTGCTCTGAGGTTGGCCGTGGCCGCCACGCGCGGCGGTCTCAGACCCAACTCGGTTGCTCTTCTGCCGCCTGTCCACCTGTACCGTCGCCTCCTTCGCGCCCACCGCAAGCATCTCCCTACCGATATGAGGCTTCTCGGCGACGAGTACATCAAGGCCGAGTTTAGGGCTCATAGGAAAGTCGACAACCCGGCCCATCTGGTACGTCAATTCCACCCAAGAATGACCTGATGGCTCGGCTAATGTGACTCAAGATAGGATTTCTGACCGAGTGGCAACTCTACGCCCAGAAGATTGAGGGTGACTCCTGGGTCGGCGAGAAGCTCGACGAGGGGAAACTCCAGAAAATGAGCGGTGAGTGAAGCCTGGGCCAGTACTCTAATCTTGCTTGATACTGACGTAAAAATAGATGAGCAAATAGCCCAATTGTACGAGTTGATGCAGGCAATTCAAAAGAGAAACATGGGCGAGTAGCCCCAATCATAAACACAAGCATGTATCATATGTAAAATAGAGTCAATATACATCTAAGCCTGGCCTCGCTCACCATCTTTGAATCACCTGCCCTCCAAAGCCTCCGCAATCCAAGTCGCTTGGATCGCGCTGACCTTCTTGGCGTAGTTCTTATTGGTATAAACGTGCTCCAAGAACATGATGGCCTCCTTTTTTTGCCCGTGCAGCACACTCGCGGGATGGATAGCGACGACATGCTTGCCGTGAACAGTGACGAAGCTACTATCTGGTGCCAACATAGCCGTCTTCAACGCGAAACCGCGGAGGAAGCACTTGAGAAGTTGCTCGGCTCTCTCTGGGGCAAGAGGGACGAATGGCTGGGGATCAGGTGGAGGAGCCTCGGAGAGCAACTTCTCCTTGAGGCACATGCCTCGGAGTTGCCTGCGGATATTCAAGGCCTGTCTCATGTTGCGCATGTTGATCTTTCGATGCTTGCACCAATCCACCCTGTTGGCGTTTTCGGCTGTATACAGTTGCATGGTGGTCAGGTATGTCATGATATCTCCCTCACGACGATGGAGCTCTTTCCTGGCCGCTTCTATCTCTTCCTGCGCCTCTTCTGACTGCACCTGAAGGAAGATGTCGTCTCCAGACGTGATGCATGAGATAATATCGATGGCCTCAGTCACACAGTCGAACTCAGGTTTTGCGGCAGCCAGAAGGACCGCTCCCAGAGGAGCCGAGATGGGGAGTCGAGCCATCTTCTCCCCAACAGCTGTGATCGACCCATCGTCATTCAACGCACCCAGGAAGTGCAAGTGAACCAAAGCCTTCTCAATTGATTCAGGCTCTGGTGGGTCCATCAGAGGAAACGCAAGAACATCCTGGATCCCACGCGCCTTCATGGTCAAGACCGCCCCAAGGACATCATTGCGAAGAATCTCAGGAAGATCCGCGTCTTGGAGACTCTTAAACGCATCTTCTGTGTAGAGTCGGAAACATTTGCCTGGCCCTTCACGGCCGGCTCGGCCAGTTCGTTGCACAGCTGATGACTTCGAGATCGGTTTGGCGAGGAGCGACTCCATGCCGAGTCGTGCGCGATACTGCTTCAACTTAGCCTTGCCAGAGTCCACAACATATCTCACTCCTGGGACTGTGACTGAAGTCTCGGCAATGTTTGTCGCTAGTACGATCTTTCGCGTGAACGAGGCCTTGACGGGCAAGAAAGCCTGACGTTGGGCCTCCATCGATAGTTGGCCGTACAAAGGAAAGACCTTGATTTTAGGAACGTTGGACGCCAGAGTCTCCGCATACTCCTCAATCAGTTTCTGAGCTGACTCAATTTCCTCTTGCCCAGTCAGAAAAGCGAGGATATCTCCAGGCAGTTGCTCCTGGAGATGAATCTTGAAGATGGTCTTGAGAAGAGCATCCTGTAGATCGGCCACCGGTTTCGGTTCATGAGTGAGCTCCACAGGGTACTGTCGTCCCTTGATTCGAAGGAGTTGTGTGGGGTTTGCGTCCTTGATTTCTGGCTGAACATCCTTGAAGAAGTTCTGAATTCCATCCACATCGGCCGTTGCACTCATGATGACTACCTTAAGTGGAATGCCGCCGCGACCAGCACGATCTCCCCCTAGGATTTGTTTCAAAAAACCGACAAGAAGATCAACATCCAGACTCCGCTCGTGGATTTCATCAACGATGATGGCGCTATAACTCCGGAGATTGGGATCCCGTAGTAGCTCCTGCAGCAGCATCCCTTCCGTCAAGAATTTGATCTTGGTCCCTTTCGGAACCAGATGATCGAACCGGACGGAGTAACCGACAAGGCCGTCGGGCCGTCCCTTTCCCAGAGGAGTACCGGCTTCTTGAGACACTCGATGGGCCAATGTCGTAGCAGCCACTCGTCTTGGCTGCGTGATGGCGATCATACCGCCCACGGAGACCTCTTCGTCGGATCCGGGAACTTTGACCTTTTGTCGTCTGCACCAGGATTCCTGGTAAAGAAACTGAGGAACCTGGGTACTTTTACCCGAGCCGGTTTCACCCACCAAGACAAGTACATCGCTGTCGGACTTGCGCATGGCATTTTGGATGTGGTCGCGATACCGCCAGATGGGAAGCTCCTTTCGCGTTTTGAGCAGGCCACGGTCCTCCCGACTTCGGGTCTTGTCAGAGTCGCGGGGCCGAAACGGCTTCTTTGAGCCAGAATTAGCCACGTCCTTTTTCGCCGTGGCGATCGTTGGCTCAGCTGCCTGAGGAGTTGGAGCTGGTGTGGCTGGCTCTGAAGCTTCAGCCTTCTTTGCTGGTTTTGGAGCAGGTGCTGTGAGATATCCCTCAAGGGAAATGGCCTTGCCTCCAATGGTAAGTGCATTTGGGTCCGGGCGAGTCTTTCGCCTCTTGGCCGGGTGCGCTGAATTGTTTTCGGACGCCATCTTGGATGCGACTGGGTGTTGGTTGATTCACACTAGCACCTACTTTCTATGCTGGGAAAATTTATTGGCATGTTTGATGAACAGGGATTGTGTACAGTGCGTATGTTATACGCACGGTGAATCACACACCCTTCATGGACCCGACCTCCGAGTTGAAATATCGTCTTCGACATTTGGCACTCACGCTTCGGGACTTTCTAAAACAACATCAAAGTATTCACCGAGTACTCCATGTTTAGATATAGGATAAGGCTATATACACATATGCAGGTTGGTCGAGTGACGCGACAAGGTAATTGTACTAGCACTCCAGCAACAACCATCCCATCATTGCACCTCAGAAGAACTACAGAATCCATCCCTTGGATTCAGCTGGAGCACACTCTATAGGGGACTTGTCGTCTATTCATTTTCAAAGTTTTGCATAAAAGCCGAACCTTGATGGGCAATAACGCCGCTCAACTTAGCCACACCAGAGTGCTAGAGGTCAGGAACAGCAAAATAGATATAACCCTGAAGCATCGCTTTCACACCTAAGAGCGTCGGACATAACCAAACGCCACTTGATCCCACCATTGGTGTCATTCTAGCACCAGTCCCAGAGCCTATCTGTACGAGTCCATTGTGTAGAGAATTACAATGGAAGTCAGAATTCTTTCTCCAAACAGATTATGTCGACAGACCGGACGACAGGCCAAACTAAGCGGCTCCATGAGCGGTCTTTATGACGTCGACCCTTTGTTTTATAATCCTTTACTTAATCCGGGCCAACCGTTCTCGGTTCATCCTGGTCGCATCATCAACAGCGTCGCTCTGCCGAGATGGTTAGTATTAGATGTCAGAGTCAGCCATAGAGCAGTGTCACTTGCCTTGTTCATAATCCTGTCGATCTGCTTGTTCTGAGCGTCCACCTCCTTACCAATGGCTCTCCCGACCATGTTCATCATGGAGACCTGACCAGACAGCTCGTCGAGACCGTCGTCAATCTGATCCTCAAGCTCATCGGCGCCTTCTTCATCATCTAGGTTGAACTTGCCATAATCCTTCTTGCGAGGCTGCTGTCGTTGCGAAGCGCCCTGCTCCATACCCTTGAAGTTGGATTCCATGCGCTGAGTGGCATTAAAGCCGTCACGGCGGGTAGCTTCTCGTGCATCCCTCTCGTTTCGGTGGCGACTCATGACCTCCTCGTCAGCCTTGAGTTGGCGCGATTTAGAAGTAAAGGGGTTGCCAACATGAACGGCAAACATGCTCCTGTTGAGTGTCTTCAGCTCAGAGGCTCTATCCTGAGCAATTTTGTTCTGGTTGGCGGCCAAATCCAGATGCTTCTCTGTGTTGTTCAACCGTTCGCCCTGGGCACCGAGCCGGGCAAGAGTGGCACGTCCCACTTCAT
Organism: Ilyonectria robusta; assembly: GCF_021365365.1. NCBI lineage: Eukaryota > Fungi > Ascomycota > Sordariomycetes > Hypocreales > Nectriaceae > Ilyonectria > Ilyonectria robusta. The sequence continues at coordinate 80,807 of NW_025764436.1, read as the reverse complement.
TGGCCTGCCTGGCCATCTGGACCGAGCGGTTGACAGAAGACGCACTCTCTTGCTGAATCTGTCGTTTCTCTGATAGGATGGCCTGGTAGTCGGCCTCCTCCTGCTCCTCAGCAGTCAGCTCTCGGGATTCACCGTATCCACCGTATGAACCTCCATCCCCCCCCGGCTGCTGACCATAGGCGCCACCAGGAGGGGCCGATGGCGGTTGCTTCTGGGCTTGTCTCTCTGTGGCGCCAGCAAAGAGGGCATCCCGGTTGTCATCGGGCTCGTCTCGACCAAATCCACCATAACCACCAGGGCCTCTGGCCCCGCCGGCCGGGGGGTTTTGTCGATCCTGGCTTCCGGCGTTGTCATATCGATTGCCACCGTAACCACCGCCGGATCCGTATCTGTCGGCACCGTATCCGCTGGGGGGTTGGGAGTTGTGGCCACCAGGGGGTGCACCGTATGCGTTGGATTGCTGAGGGGGAGGACCGCCACCGGGGGGGCCACCAAGACCGGCTCGAGCCTGTTGGTAGGGCGTCACGTTGGCGTACTTTGCTTCGTCGGCATAGGGATCATTACCACCTGACTTGGCGTAGGGGTTGCTGGCGGCAGGGGATTGAGAGGACTTCTTGCGGCTGAAGAGGGCATTGCGATTCGCATCGTCGCCGTCGTCGCCCTTCTTTCCAAAGCCGAACTTCTTCATGGCAGCGCGGGCGGCGGTGGATGTCGGTGGATGTCGGCTGTGTGGTTGAATTCGAGGGGATTAAGCAGCCCGGAGCGCGAAATAATACGATCGGTCGGTTTGGAGGAGGAGAAGAAAGTAGCTGGAAGCCGGGTCGGTGGCAAGTCAGCGAGTCTTATGATGCGGTGTCCGACGGCTGGGAGACGGGGGATTGGAGAGTAGTGCACCCCTGCGGGCGGTGACCTTTGGACTTTGGAGGGCCGGCGGTGGGAGGATTGTTTCGGGAATGGGGGGTGAATCAGGCGTCCGTCAGGTGTGTCAAGCCTAAAGTGAGGGACGGAGGAGGCCACGGCTGGCCATAGTGGCATTGGCTACAGGCGCCCAACAAGTGCCCAAAAGCCACTGGGGCTCGCTGGGGCACAATCGCTGGGGCCAATCGCTACGGGCGTTTATTAGAACGGGCTAGGAATGGATTGCAATGCTGCGGCCTACCCCGGCCCCTCCTGGACCCCTCTATCGGACCCCTCCATTGGGCTTCGCTTCCTTGAGGCAAAGCGAACCCCAGCAAGGACCGAGCTGAGGCGTCTTCGGGGTGTTCCCACGCATACTGAGCTTCAGGCTTTCCAGGGGGCAGTGAATCTGCTCCCGAGCCAGCAATGTGACTGAATCCGATGGATGTGTGGCTTAGCCTGTTGCTTCGTCAGTCGGTGGCGGCGCCTACGTACTTGCTAAGGTCGTCAGCGTCGGGCTGAGAGGAGCTAAGCAGTCAGCTTTGCACTCAATCCCACTCACAGTTCCATGCTGTCAGCTGGGGGAGGGTAGGACTTTGTCCTTGCCAGCCTCACCTGGATTGACATGGGTCGCTATGGGCAGGTATCTCGGAAGGGGACGGCGACCAGGCAGCCGCATTTCTCCTCCCTGGTGTCGAAATTGCCAAGAGCCTGCGAGCTGGGCCCAATTCTCAGAAGTTAAGAATGAACTATCATCATGGGGCTGCTGGCTTTGACCAGAATTCCTCACAAGGCACTTTCATCAAAGTCTCTCTTGGTCGTGATTCACACCCGCTATCAGGATCGATAACTAGGGCACAATGGAAGAAAACACACTCCCTGCCATGGTTCATCCCATGTATTTTCTGGCCATGGTCAATATTCATCTCGGTTGAGCATCACGAGGAAGCCCCCGGCATGGGACTGAGACCCTGACGTCGCCATGCGCTGTCAGTGTGATCATCTTATTGATCTTTAGTTTCGACGACTCATCCGCTCGAACGACGTTTAGATCCAACTCAGCTAGTTGATATCAGGTTGGGTGATCCGGGACAGCATCAATTGATCACGAAGTCCAGCATCGTTAGTCACCCATGGACCGATGTCATGTTGATGACTGCTGTCCGGGGAATGATCAGTGGATTTTGGGGGAGTGGAGAAGCCTGAGCAGGTGGATAGTCCACTGAAGACTCCTGCGCACCAGCTAGAACCTAGGCACGGCTTTCGCATGCGCCTCGCCGACCCGTTGACCACTGAGGCGACCACTAACTTCCCAGGTTCTCACAGCGGCTACTTGATTGGCCCCTTGGCCGATGCGTCACTCCTGACTCGTCACGGCTCGCTCTCCATCCCCGTCTCGGCCGGTGGGCAGCCTCATTCGACCAACTATCCATCAACAATACTTAAGCCCGCAAACACCTCGCGCCGTTTTAACACGCCCTCCTTCGACCCCGGAGACTCCAAATCCGTGTCGGTCCAATTCAGCATCTCCTAAACCTGATTAAGCTACCGCCGTCGTCATGTCTTCGCTCTTCTGAGCTGACCATCTGGTTGTGTCACCCTCTCGTGATCCACTCATCACCATCATCCATACCCTACACAAACGACTTATCAAGATGATACTCCGGATAAATTGCTCTTGCTTCTTCTTTGGGAATACATATATCGGTTCACGGTTTACATTACAGCGGCGCCCCTCATTGTACTCAATATCCTGAGCTTGCGTCTGATCTGAAATACACCGCGGTTTCTAATTTCAACTTTCACTTATCGCCGCGCCTACAACATGGCTTCAGTTTTCACCTATGACCCTAACCCTCCAAGGGTCTCATCCCCGTGGATCCCCCCAAGTGACCTGCGTAAGCAAGACGCCGAGGGTGGCCGAGGCCCCCCAATCCCTGGAACAACCCAAGTCCAGCCTGGCTTGCTCTCCGAGTATGGCGTCACTAAATTGGAGGCAGAGCCACAGAGTGGTCCAACCGAATACAAGCTCCACCTACTTCTAAGACAACGGAGAGTGTTCAAGGAGATGAGCACAGCAAAGCCAGGATCGCCAGCTTCTCGGTCCCAGGGAGGTGGTTCTTCTAAGCCCCCGACTCCCAGCCTAGTCTCCTCCAACCAGCCACGCCAGGAAAGACTCCAGCATCTGACTACCCAACTTCTATGGAGATTGCAACAGTCTTCCCCTTATCATGCTTCTAGTTCCAAGGAGCTGGCCCTTCCGAGGCTACCCGACGACGCCGTGGATCTTACCGTCCCAGTCAAGCTCGGCAAGCTCGTTCCTGGTCTTGAGGAGTCGCGAGGTGCTTTGTATGAGATTGGTGTTTCCGATGATGGAACTCTCATTGGTCTTACCAAAGACGAAATGGACGAGAGTATCGCTACACTCAGGGTCATGGCTGCCAGCCTGGGTTGTTCTGTCGAAGTTCTGCGCATGGTCATCGTCGGAGACTGCGAGTGGGTTGAATCGGCAGAATTGATCGACAACCCTGTTACAGCACCAGCTCAAGTCACTCGCAGCGGTAAGTTATGGGTTGCAGAAGCCCTCGTCATGCCCAATCTCGGCTTTGGGGATGACACTGAGGAAAGCTCCTCTCTGACGGCTCTCAAGCCAGGCCAGGCATCCGTGGAGAGCGTTGCTGTTCCCAGCCGCGGGAGCTCTACAACGCCACAGTTGAGAGTCACTTTCACTGGCCCTACGACCTCCGGAAAATCTAGCCTACTTGGTACGCTTTCAACGGGAACCCTGGACAACGGTCGTGGAAAGAGTCGTCTTAGCTTGTTGAAGCACCGACACGAAGTCGTCTCCGGAATCACCAGCTCCATAGCCCAGGAACTTATCGGATACAAGGATCGGGCCATCTTGAACTATTCTCACGGAAACATTGAATCATGGGTGGATATCCACAACTGCTCCGAGGACGGCCGCCTGGTCTTCGTTTCTGATTCGGCAGGACATCCTAGATATCGGCGTACAGTGCTCCGCGGTTTGATGAATTGGGAGCCTCACTGGATCATACTGTGCATCGCTGCGGATGATGCGGATTCGCCCTCCAGTGATTATGGCACAACATCGTCAGCACAGGATGTGCTCGGCGTCGCTGCAGCGGGGGTGGATCTCGTCAAGGCTCATCTGACGTTGTCACTTAAGATGGAGGTTCCTATGGCCATTGTCATCACAAAACTGGACCTAGCCTCCAAGATAAGTCTTCAGAGAACCATGATCAAGGTTTTAACTGCCATCAAGGACGTTGGGCGAGTGCCCAAGATTCTCCAGCCCGACCAGAGACAGCATGAGGAACTCAAGGAGGTGCCCATGGAGGACCATGTCAAAGTCCAGGAGCTCCTGAAAGGCATCTCTCAAAGCGGCAAATTGACTCAACTTGTTCCGATTGTGCTAACAAGCGCCGTCAAGGGCAGTGGAGTTGGTCTGATGCATGCCCTCTTGGAAAACTTACCATTGCCTCCTGCGCCCACATCTCGCGATTTCGTGGGCATGGCCTTGAATCCAGAACAACCAAAGTGTCTCTTTCACATCGACGATACGTTCAACTTGCCGGCTTCCTACAGCGCATTGGCTGGAAACTCAAGAAAAAATGCAGATCAAGGTATTGTGGTTTCTGGGCACCTCCGCTTTGGACGTTTCTCTGTTGGCGATAAGATCGTGATTGGACCATTCCCATCCGAAGACGATGATCCGCGGGGCTCAACGCCAGAGGACCGGCCGTCTCCCGGCAGCTATGGACTCTCAATATCCCATCCGTCCTCCGCGGAGCTGGCCCGAATAGCAATGAAGAACGCAGTATCTGCGTCGACGATTGCGGGAGAGTGGCACGACGCGCAGATTGTCAGCATTCGCAACCTCCGGCTCCCTGTGCTAGCCCTTGAAGCCGGACAAGCTGGTTCAATCGGCCTCGTACTTCAATCTTGTTCAGTCGATCAACAAAACGGCACCTCTGGATTCGCACAGCCCTCGGAGGATATTCCCCGCATACGTCGAGGCATGATCCTGGCTATTCCCTCGAAACACATGGCAGACACTGGGCTGAAGCTGCAGGCAGCCAGCGGATTCACTGCAATATTCAATGACCCCGACACTGAGACCCTTGCTATTGGCTCTTTTGTTAACATCTACATTGCCAGTATCAGGACTGTGGCTCGAATCCGTCGTGTCTCTCGGCAAGATCAGGGCTGGGAAGCTGGTGCGGTGGCGACTGACGAAATCGATGATATATTCAATCTCAATGATCCTGCAGTCGAGACTGTGACGGAAATAGGACGAAAGAAAAGCGGAACTGAAGTTTCTTTAGAGTTGCTACATCATCGAGAGTGGATTGAGTTGGGTTCACGGGTGATACTGTTGGAAGGCGGAAGTCAGGATAGATCTGGCTTGGAAGGATTTGTGGGCAAGGTGGTTGAGATTGTTGATTAAAGCTTGTGAGCGTTGTCTGTTTGCGACTTGTGTATTTTTCCAGCGCATGTGTTTTGTTCTACCTGGTTTCAATACAAGCATGGCTTAATATACCAAACCCTACCCCGAGACAACAGTTGCCCAAGTAATGTTTCCCATAACTCCGTTGACGCCATGTATATGCTCAAAAACTCATGGTGCTAGAAGACCCTTACGCCCTTACCAGGCCGTAAAATAAAGTCCACGTCAGGATGAAGCCGGAGATGCCACTGAACGCGCCGCTGAGCCAGAAGTCGAAGATACCGCGGTAGAAGCGGGTGGGGTCGAGAGGCGGGCGACCTTCAGACAGTGACTCGGGAGCGACCTTGAAGACGTAGAATAGGAGAGTGGTGATGAAGGAGAAGACGAAGTAGACGAGGAAGCCGCTGTAAGACTCGAGGCCGAGGACGCCTACGCTGACGCCGAAGAGGGAAGCCGTTAGGCTTTGGAGGTTTGATAGTGCCTATGAAGAGAAGGAGATATGTTAGAGAGGTATTCGTTCTGGGGGCTGGGCGCGGCGTGCGATGGAAGCTGGCGACTGACCTTGGTGTTGTGCATCACCGACTCCTGGACGATGGGGTGGATCTGGAATTCACGTTCGGAAGACATTGTCGCGAATGGGGGCGAGAGTTTGCGCGAACGGGAGAAGGGCTGTAGGGGCTTTTGGGAAGCGTTGCGGTTGCGGGAGTCGTGAGATATTCGGTCGTTCGGCAAAAGCTCAATGTTGGCAGATGGTCATCTCGAGGTTGCGGGCGAAGTTGGCGCGATAGCTCTGGATGGAAGACGACAGCGTGTCGGCCCGACCGTTTCCGGCCAAGGTACAGGGTAGGCAGAGTGGTGAAGCTAAGGTGGTTCCGGGCACCCCGGCTTTCTCAGCGGTACGTACCGAGGGACCCCTCCAGTCAATTGAATTGAACTTTGACTCCCGCAATAAGGCGGCGGGGTAGTTGACTTTCGACTATTCAGCAACACTACAGTTAACGACAATGGAGCACAATTTTGAACCTCTCAAGAACGACCTGTTGCTGCGGGCGGCATGGGGTGGGTTTTCTCCGCGCCTGTGAAGATGTGCTGGGTGGCAGCAAGAACAAGCAAAAAGAGCTATACTGAGATTTGTTGTGTCGCGGATAGGTCAGAAAGTTGAGCGTCCTCCCATGTGGGTGATGCGACAGGGTAAGAAGATGGAATCCAACAGGCAGAGGAGACTGGATACATGGAACTGACGTCTTTTGAACAGCCGGACGATACCTCCCCGAGTACCATGAGGCCAAGGGCAAGCGCGACTTCTTCGAGTGCTGCCGCGACCCCGAGGTCGCCTCGACGATCACCTTGCAGCCCGTCGAGCGATACACCGGACTCCTCGATGCCGCCATCATCTTTTCCGACATCCTCGTCATCCCGCAGGCCATGGGCATGGTCGTCGAGATGGTGGACAAGAAGGGCCCGCACTTCCCGAGCCCGCTCAAGACACCCGACGACGGGCAATACGGTCAGGTGCTCGCGCGTGACGTCGACGTCGCCGCTGAACTGGGCTATGTCTACGACGCCATTACCCTGACGCGCAAGAAGCTTGCTGGCCAGGTCCCCCTGATTGGCTTCTGTGGCGCGCCCTGGACTCTCTTCTGTTACATGGTCGAGGGCGGCGGCACTAAGCTGTTTGCGCAAGTCAAGACTTGGATCTACAAGTATCCCGAGGAGTCCAAGAAGTTGCTGAGCAAGATTGCCGACATCTGCGTGGACCACTTGGCGCTGCAGGTCAAGGCCGGAGCACAGGTAGGCGGGGCCCCAGAAGAGACAGGTAGAAGGACGGACTGATGGCTGACTATAACTGGGAATAGCTGGTGATGGTCTTTGATTCCTGGGCCGGGGAGCTGGGCCCCTCGTCGTACCGTCAATTCTCGGAGCCTTACCTGGCGCATATTGCCGACAAGCTGCCCGCTAAGTTGCAGAGCCTCGGCTTGGAGCGTGTGCCCATGACCGTGTTCCCCAAGGGTGCCTGGTATGCGCTCGACTCTGCTTGCAACCTGGGCTACAACGTGGTGGGGTTGGACTGGCTGCATGATGCCAAGGACGCCGTCAAGATCCGAGGCGACCGCAATATTGTGCTCCAGGGTAACGCCGACCCCGGCGTTTTGTACGGCACCAAGGAGGGCATCACGGCTGCGGTGCAGGAGATGGTTGATGGATTCTGGGTGGGCAACAAGGGATGGATCGCCAATCTTGGCCATGGTATGTTGCTGCTTGGTAGTTGTCGAATGTTTGCACGCTGACCAAGTTATCTAGGAATCACCCCTGGTGTTCATCCAGACAACCTCAAGCACTTTTTCGAGGAGGTCCACCGGCTGACGAAGAACTAAGCGGGTCATGCATGAGCAATTGAGAGCAGGGGAGGAAAGAAGGTAGGAAGAGGCTCTGCTATCAGACGATGGAGTGACGTCCTGTCGCCTTATCTGATATACTGCTATGTTGGGTTGGGAACCAATCACACATCACCGGGCAAGATAAACAAAAGAGGGGTTCAAGAATATATAAATGCCGTCGTGTAATAGTATAGAAATCATGATCCATGATACAATCCATCTCAATCCTTTGCATGCTGGTATCTCTTTTCCTCCCTTGACCCGTAAAGAGGCCGATCCATTTGCCCAGAGGCGCCACAACACCAGAAAACACCGAGCTTGGCACACAACCAAAATTAAAGACTCGCCACGCCAAAAAAAATCAATTGCCAGGGTGACGAGGAACTATGCCTTCTTGCCAAAGAACCAGTGCTTGCCCTTGGCAACGACGGACTCGGGGCTGTCGTCGACAGCATGGTCGTTGCTGGCCTTGCGGGCGAGCTCAGCCTCCTCGCCCTTGAAGACGTTGCCGGCACCACCTCGCCCGGCGTGCTGAGCGCTGGAGCTGGCACGTCGAGGGACACTGAAAAGAGAGAGTCAGCACGAAGGAAAAAAAAGGGAATGACTCGAACAACTCAAGTGAGGAATCGGGTTGAGGGGGGGAACTCACGCTTCGACATCCTGGCGCAGACGGGTCTCGCGGGGGTCCATGTTCTTGGCCATGTTGCCAGTGCCACCGCGGCCGGTGGTGACGACGGAGCTCTTCAGAGTGGGAGTCAGGAGGTCCTGAGGGTCGGTCTTGGGGGTGTGGGCAACATCAGCCATGTTGCCGGCGCCGCCGCGTCCGTGAGAGGCCAGCATTTTGAGAGAAGAAGTTGTGGTGAAGGTGGTGAGAGAGATGAGGTGTGAGGAGTGAGTCCTGGAGAAAGAGGGGGAGGAGAAGCGGGTGGTTGGCTGTTGGTCTCGTTTGTTGAATGACAAGGCGAGGAATCAAGTCAGGACACTGGCTCAGAGTCGCAATGGGACGATGCTTGAAGCGTGCGTGTGTGGTTGGAGGGTTGGAAAGGTGAGGATGGAGGGGGAAATCACGTCAACACCGGCTGGTGACTCTGGATTATTTATCCCAACGCCAAGGGGGGGCGGCGCCAGGCTGATGATGTCGGCTTTTTTTTCTTCACTCTTCTCTTGGGATTTTCCAAGCGTCCCATGATCACGCAGACGCAGACGCACACACACTCACACGCGCACATCCACCGCCCAAAGCCGAACCGGGGCACCGACGGGGGCACGGAAGGGAGCTACGACGACGCCCCCTGGGATGGTCTTGGGCGAGACAGCTTCGCGAGAGGCGGGGACTTGGCGGAAAAGGGCGTGTGGCCAACAGTTTTTTTCTTTCTCCTCGGTCTCTGTCGCCCTTCCCCGCCTCACGAGAGGCGACGAGACCGCTTCCAGTAGGGTTGCCAAGGGCTGGGTTTGTGCTACGGGTGATCGGGGTCGGCGTGTCCAGGCCCTCGCTCCAGGCTGTCGAGCGTCGAGCGTCGAGCCGACAGAGGTTGCGGACAGGGCATTAGGCAGGGCTGTAGCGAGCTTGCCGTTCGTTGGCTTGTTGTTAGGCGGATGGATGCGGACCAGAGGCCTTGCAACGTGCAGCGTGCGCCCCAGGCCGGCCCATGGCAGAACCATCCATCACGGGCTAAGCTAAGCTGAGCCGTCGTCGGCCACTCCTTGACTAACAAAAACGTAATGGATTCGCCCCATCGTGGGTTGTCCTCGTGGTCCGCCAGATTTTGGTTAGCTCCTTGGTTTTGGTACGTACCTGTCATGCCAGCTGTGTCCAATCAGAGGGCCGCTGTGGCTAGCCTTTTAAGGTTTTTGGGTTTCGGGGGTTAAAACTTGGCCCGCGTTGACTTTGGATGCCTTCCAGAATGTGCTGCATTTGCCCGCGTCCAGAGGGCGGGACATGATTATCACAAGCATAATGCTATGTTTGCTAGATCACACGCATATCCCTTTGAGTGCGGTAAGGCAACACTTAGGTCACGGGACCCACCACACCCCTGCCACAGCCGAGGTACCTAGAGTGACCTAAAGCACCGCTAGAATCAACCCCGCCCAATTCACCGTACAACTCATTCTGTGTGCACTTATGGATTCCCAACAGCTCTCCAGCCAGGCAGTCAATGCGTATGATGACAATAGCTTCATTGGCACTGATAACAGCCGTCGCGAGCAGCCGACTGATAACACCTGCCGGCCGATATATGATCCGGTTCCGGATCGCGGTTACAACTTCGATCCGATGGTCATTCCAAGCCGGGTCCCTGAGATAACAACCCTACCCCCGGAGCTGCTGTTACTATTCCAGCAATTCCTGCCTGTTTCCCTAGTAGAAGGCTGGGCCCAATACACCAACAGCTGGGTCAGTCACCGGCTTGAGCAGCATGAAGATGGCAGCTGTAGATTGAAGCCGCGGTCTTGGCTGCTGGATTGGAAGCCGACCTCTGTTGCCGAAATCTACATATGGCTTGCGATCTTGATATATATGAGAATACATATCGAGCCGCAGATCAAGCTGTATTGGAAGACTTCTGGATCTAAGGATCTACGCCCTATTCATCCAGTAATTAAATGGATGCCTTATGACCAATTCCAGCTGCTATCTTGATATCTTTAGATCTTTAACTTTACAACCATCGATAAGGATCCTAACATAAGCTTCTACGGCCGCACCTTTATCCGGATTAAGGCTTGGTCTGACTATATACAATATACGTCTACGTTATTCTATATTCCGGGCACATCTATTGCTGTAGATGAGTGTATGGTCCGCTTTCTCGGACGATCTATTGAGATAACAACAGTCCCTAATAAACCTATCCCCACAGGCTTTAAAGTGTGGGCTGTAGCCAAACAAGGCTATTTCCTGCGGTGGATTTGGCACCGGCCCGGCCGGAAATACGGGCCTGTTGGTATCCGGCTGAGCTACCGGCGCCTGCCGTCACAGCTGCGGCGGACCCGGCAGCAGCGACAAGAGAGGAAGACAATCCATCTAAACCCAACCCAAGCTGTAGTTGTTGCCCTAGTAAATCTGCTGCCGGAAGCCAGATACCATGTATTTCTCGATAACCTATTCTCTTCCTGTAACCTCTTTCGCCGGCTCCGGCAATGCGGCCACGGCGCCACAGGCACAGCCTGCAGGAACTGTGGCATCTACAAGCCTCTTGTCAAGCTCAAAGCTGCAGATAACACAGCTGCCGGCAGCCTTCAATTCAATGATATCAAAGCTATCCCGACAGCAGATAACCAAGTCAGTCAGAGAGACAGGATTGTATTGATTTTCCCTACTAATTTGTCTTCAGCTAGGTCAATCAGATCGCATGGAAAGATAACGCCCTCGTGCTATTCCTGTCCACTGTGTTCAAGGGCACTGAGAGACTCGAACGCATAAGGAAGAGACCGACAACAGACCAAATGCAAGCACGGCCAATACAGCGATTTTTTGGTGACGAGGCTGTCAAGCTGATTTCTATCCCATCCATCGCTGCTGTTTACAATGACGAGATGGGTGCTGTAGATCGCGGTGACCAAATGCGGTCATATTGGAGCCCTACCCGGCGTGCCCGTAGGGGCGGCTGGAGGGCTCTAGCTTGGGACTTCCTGCTAGAAATAGCCCTTATTAACAGCTATATTTTACAGCAGCGAGGGCAGCCACAGTGGAAGCCGGAGATATCACAGGGCAATTGGCGCCAACGTATTGTTAATGACCTTATCGCAAAGTATCAGTCTGACAGTCAGGCCCGACAGAGATTTCGGACTGGAGACGAATTTACGCCTGTTATACAGCACAATTGGGTCCGGAATAAGAATCCCTCGGCATGTCAAGCTTGTAAAGGAATACGGCTTGGAGAGGGTCGGCCGCAGCCGTTACGGGCAGTCAACGGCAACAGAGGTCAGAGACTAAAGAAATCGCGATATCGCTGTCAGCAGTGTAATGTAGCGTTATGTAGAGGGGGGAATTGCTGGGACTTCTATCACCATATAAAATAGGTGGGGATCTATGTACCTTTAATTTGCTATACTCTGGTTGGCTGGACCCCCCTGCTAGTGACCTAAGTGTTGCCTTACCGCACTCAAAGGGATAGGGTCGTGTCTGAGTAGTTCAGGACGTCGCCCCTTCCATCAAATTGGTTCGCTAGAGCTACCGAGCTCAAGGGGGGTAACCTGGCGCCGCGGACCTGCACCCGGACCGGGATTGAGGCTGGTGACTGTTATTAGGGGCCTTCTACTACGTACCTAGGTAGTATGCTTCTGCAAACGGGGCGTGCGCCTCTAAGAATACATACATCCAGCTGTGAGCCTCATCCTCGCCGTCACTGTCGCCGGTCTCCGACAGCTGCCACCAACTATGACTTCATTCTCCCCCCGTTATCCCTCCTCGGGCACCAACTGTCCATGCTCCGTCGTTGAGGACCAGGACCCTAGCCGAGAACCGGTATTTTTAGCCTCAGGTACGGAGGGCCCTTTCAAAAGTCTCGTCCAAGCGCTAGCAACACTACATCCCTGTACCCTGTCAGTTACCTGAGATACATAGAGGTTGTAACAGCATCCCCAAGCTATCCCCTATACATTCTATAGCTTCAGTGGCATTAGGGGCTGGTAGCCAGGATCTAGTGGATGATGGTGTGCTGTAATCTGCTACCTTTTAGGGCTTATGAGAAGTAGGAAGTACTTAGTGTACTTAGCCTAATTATAATTGGCTGATTAGGAATCGTTGCTTTTTCTTAGGACAAGACTTTTGAAAGGGCCCTCCGTACAAGACTAGGGTTTATGCGCTCGGAAATGCTAAGCACAAATCAATCTTGTGTTATTGTCCCTTTGTACTTTTGTAGGTACCAACACTAAACAATGTGAATAATCTTTCATCCCCTGTAGCCTAGAACATGAGGGAATAAAAATCTCGAATTGCGATGCCATAAAAACCGGGGGCGGGACACCGTCTTGAATAGGACATGTGGACTGCGGTGAAGGCAGCATTCGTCATAGGCCTTGCAATAAAAATTCCCTTCACCGCAGCGTGACAATGACGTTGCCAGAGCTATGACTCTCCGCCCACATCCCCTGCTCTCCTGAGCGCAAACTGAGCACCACCTTCAATATTCTTGTCCTGCTCTTCTTCAACCCACTTTGATTTCTCCTTCTTTTTGTCGTTCGCTTCTTATTGCCATACACACTCTCCTCGCCATTGCTCCTGGCCAGCTTCATTTTCACTGCGGCAGCTAATTGAATATCGCACTGGGCTGTGTACTCGTGCCTTTCTCAGCCTCAACCGTCCACGAAGCCTCGCCTTCATCGGAAGCAGGGCGGCCTTTGCCCTTTTGCATTTCGGTTCTCGTTCCTCGGTTCTCGCTCCCACCTGGATCATCTGTCCATCTCAAACATGTCATCGATGGCCGTCTACATTCCCCCCTCTGTTGCTGAGGGGAGGACAATGGGCGCTTATTACTTCCTTCAACGACATAACTCCCAGTCACTTCCTGATCCAGTCGGTCTTCTGGCCACAGAGTTGGCAAGCAAGTCGTTCGAGGTCCTGCTCAGATCCCAAGATACTTCCCCCTCTTGCTTATTATATCGCCTAATAGCACTGGCTTCAGCCAATCTTCTGGTGCTGTTTATACAGCTTAGGCTAAGTCATCCTGCAAAGTCATGTCCAAAGCCATGCCATGCTCGTAAGTCCGGGTGCTGTCCCTGCTCTTGTTCCATGCTGGTTCCCTTTCGGATTCCCTCCCCGGAGTCGCGACGCCATCTGCGTCCATGTTCATCTGCACCCCGCATTATCGCATCCTCACCCCCCCAGAGCCCCTGGCCAGATCGCAACCGTGCGGAGCAGCACATCCTCCACCACAGCCTCCACTTCTGCCTCCACCCTTGCCGCCGACTTCACCAGGGTCCCCATCCATCGTCGCCGCTACCTGCAACTCAATACTGCTGTTGTTCTTCCTAACATCCCCGCCCCCGCTACAACTTTCCCCGCATCCAACACCTCAAGGTCGTCAATCAGCCAAGCGAGACACAACTCCATCCAACCATTCTAGCTCCATCAAGGTATGGCGATTAGAAGGGCAATACTGGTGCCATGGCCCTTTTGATATTCATGATTCCAACGGGGGCTAGGTATGGTAAAGAGCAATAACGGAAACGAGGGTAGCGGTGAACCAGCGACAACCCGAGTTCCGGGAAATCAACAAGTCTCTTTGGCAAACCAACCGAAGGTGTTACTCTTCCGCTTATTTTTAGTCGTATTCGTCGTCTGCGCCATCTCCTCCCTTCACGTTGGAGTCCTTGCGGATCGGAATCTTGATGCCCTGTGTCGCAAAAGTTTTGCTCAGGGGGGTGCTCTCGCACACGCCAGGGAACTTCTTGGCCGAGTACACATTGAACACCTCACTGAAGCAAGATGCCAGAATTAGTGCCTTGCCCTGATTAACCTTGGGACCATTCCCGTCCCGGCTAGGTCCGCCTACAGGTCCGACATTGACGAAAGAGAACTTCAATCTACACCGCTGCGTCAGTCTCCCCTTCTCTGCCGCTTCCGCGTTGGCGCACTTACCGAAACGGTCCTTCCGTTCGCACGCTAAGATCCTGGAGTACAAACCAAATACCAATATGGTCGTAGATATCGCTCAGACGAAACGCGCTGGCTGCCAGGCTACCAATGAGGTTCCTCGTAAACATCCCTTGGGGTTGGCCTCCCACAACAGCCATCCTGGTGAGTGCGTTTTGATCTTGCACATATCCAGACTGCGATCCGTTCCGGTACTGGGCCATGCTGGATTGAGTCGGTACTGGCGGAGGGTCCGCCCGGTAATTATGCTGCGGGTAGTACTGCTGTGCAGGTCCGAACGAGCCATTCTGAGGATACGTCGAAGACACTGGTCCAGGTCAGCGGGCACTTGCGGGATGTCGTTCTCTTACAAAGACCTACCTGGGGTGTATCCTTGCTGTTGTACGGGGTAGTCTTGTGCATAGGGCGCGTTAGAAGACTGGGGATACGCCGGGTCGCGACTCGGAGGCAGGGTTTGCTGCTGGTATTGGACGGGGTTGGAGTCGCCCCCATTGAGCGTGGTGTATGAGTAGGGGGTCGTGGACGAGATGGACGGAGTTCCGGTCGATGATCGGACAAGGTTTACCTCCTGGGTGCCATCCTCGTTCCAGAGATCAACATTGAGAACGAACATAGCGTGGTCAATGTCGCTGCACATCTGGAATTAGCTCTCAAGAACGAGCGACCAAACTGGAGGCTTCATTACACGTACTTGCAGTCAATTTCCTTGCCCGTGGCCATGTCAGTGATGACGAGACGGACACATGGTGGCGGAGTGATGGGGCGCCGGTCCTGTTATGGGTCAGAGAGAGTGCCAGGCGCAATTAGGGATGCTGTCGAGCGCACCTTGTCACCAAAACCGCACATGCGAGCGCGGCGGGGTTGTTGTACGACATCAAGTCTACAAAGTCGTGTTAGCCAAGTCGAAGTCCCGGAGACACCACACAATGAGCGCAAGGCAAGACGCACTGATATTTCCGGCCGGTGCTGTCGTCCACCTTGGAGAAAGGTGTAGGCATTTGCTGAGGGCGGGAGCGCTGGTCGGCCGAGGCGGGCGCGGTGGGGGGCGCGGTGGGGGGCGGGAGGGCCCCATCGTCAGGCCTGGGAGGTTGGTGTTGGTGTTGTTGTTGCTGGTGCGGGTGTGGGAGCGGGTGCTGGGCCTGATGAGGCTGCTGGTGGAGAGAGTGGTGCTGGAGGTGGTGCGAAGACTGGAGTTGCTGTTGTTGAGGCGGCGGCGGCGGCGGCTGCTGTTGTTGGTGATGATGATGGTGAGGCTGCGGCGGGGGAAGCTGGGGATGGTGTTGGAGCTGCGGCGGTTGCTGTTGCTGCTGCTGCTGCTGCTGATGGTGCGGCGGCGGCTGATGCTGAGAATGCGCCGAGTGCGCGTGCTGGTGCGGCGGCGGGAGCTGGTGCTGTGGGTGTTGGTGTTGGTACGCGTGCATGGCGGGCAGGGCAGAAGTGTAGCCCGATGCTGCACCAGTCGCCATGGGCAGTTGCGGCGGCATGTCTGGCTGGCGGTAGCTGGAGTTCATGGCGACGCAGCGGACGACGGCTTCTCGAGAGAGAGCCCAGGGATGGAGGGCAGAATGAAAGACGTGGCAGAGCAGAGCAAGGCAGTGCGGGCGAGGGATTGATGGTGATGGGGCGACAGGGAAGAAGAGAAAGAGGCGGGAAGAGAGAAGAGTGTCGGTAGGTATGTCGTCGTCACATCGGCGGTAACAAGAAGGCAAGTGGACAAGTGGACAAGGAATCGGGCTAGCTCAGAAGTGGCGCGGCGGGAGCGCTAAAAAATAACTTGACTGACGCCTTTTGCTGCCCCAGTGCCAGTCCCCGAATGCAAGTTGGTACCACTACAAAGCAGGGAACCGGCCGGGATATTGCCCAGGTTGCACTGCTTTGACTACTGGCTTGCAAGGTAGTTACTTATCGGGTGTGATATCGCTGCCGGGAAATTTTCCTGATAGGTCACTAAGTGAGTAGGCATCCGCAAGTACCGGAGGGGAGGGATGGAGGGAGCCACGGCGGACCAATGTCTTTTCCAGACTTGTGATTTAAGTTGAACGGCACCTCGATGAAAGTTCCCTTACGTTACTGTCCCCTATTTATGTGGTTCAGCTGAACCGCACACAAAGGTGCTAAAAAAGTAAACCCGAGTCAAATCGAATGGAGAAAAAAGTAAAATGGCCCAAGACTGGACAAACAAGACATCATGACCGTCGCGGTAGTCGAGGCGTTCGAGACAAGCCGAAGCAAGCCATCATGTAACATCGGACAAGAAAAGGCATAATGAGGGCTCACCGCAAGCAACCACCCGTCACCGCGTCAGGCATGCCGCCCGCACCCGTCAGCTATCACCAATACACCTCCGCAGATCACACACACAAGTCCAAGCGAGGCGACCGACAATGGCCTTGTCCTTGCCACCCCCCGGCCATCATGTTCTGACACGGGCCTTAGCGCGCTTCTTCCCGTGGTACTGTAGATTCCGGCCCCTGTAGCTGGATGGCCTTTTTGGCTGGCGGCATGCCAGCCCAGCCAGTCCAGCCAGTCCAGCCCAACTCAGCGCGTACCCCCAGCGCGGTGCCCCTAGCACAGTCCGACGCAGCCAAACAAGTCCCTTGCATCATCCTACATGTTCGTTTTCACCGCGCTTCCAAAGTGGATCTGTGGATGAATTGCTCCGAGGTTGACTGGCGCAGTGCCTCGAGAGTTTGTCGACACACAGCCTCGTCCTGGAAAGATAGCCAGACATACGCGATCTCGTGTATGCCGTCGCCCGGGCACGAACAAGTTTGTTTTGCTGCACCAATTGCTCCGGGCGGATGCCGTTGCCCGTGTCACCTAACCTGCTCTTGTGCGAGTTTGCCTGTCTCTGGTTTCAGACCACTGAGAACCGACCGCCCTTGGTTCCGTGATCCTGATGTGTTACCCATGTGTGACAGCAGGATGGAAACAATATCACATACAAATGCTATACGAGGTACTTGAAGCAGAGGCGACATTACAAGTTACACCACCTGTCGTGCCAAGTTACGGCCAGGCTGTCTGGGTAATTGGTGGCGGGCTCCATGTTTGTCTCTCCTCCACAGGTCGACTGACAGTTTTTCGCGTGCTTGTGCCGCCCCATATGATGGAAAGCCAAAGGGGTACTGTAACCAGTCCTTGACGCATATCACATATCACGGGGTTTCTGCACATTGTACCGACGAATGCGACTGTGATGCGTGTTATCAACTGGCTCTCCCATTGGCGGTAAATATGGAGGTGCCACCCGCCAGCCAGTAGCGGTCGGCCCTTATCAACCCATGTGCAGCGTAGTGCAGCTCACTGCAGCGCAGTGCAGCGCAGTACATCGGCAGTGGTACCTTAGGCGGAAGGGACCACTGAAGCTTGGTACCTGAAAGGCTGAGGGAGAGCCGATTAGCGGGCAACTCCCCGGTGTTAGTGCCACAAACGACGACCCCGCCATCATGTCGAAAGCCCCGCAATCGGAGTCATCCGTTGCGCTCACCACAAGAATAAAATCCCCTACCACGACAAGCATCCAGTTGTTCACGTCACGACACTACCTTGACTACCCCAGTCTATCCGCCCTCAGTTGCTCGCCATGGATTTCGTCAATAGGTGTGTCCTCATTTTACCGTGAGGGGATCTAAGGAGTCTCTCTGACCAGGTCCTCCTCAATCCACGGTTGCCAGTCGATGCAGAATCGCTAATGTTGCACCAACTGTAGTCTCGAAGGCCGCCTGCTCTTTGCCGTCCCAAAGAGTGAGTGTGACTCAAACAAGGCCGTACCCATAGTAACCATGTTGCTAACCGTGCTATGCAGAGGGCCGTCTCAACCACGCTACGCTTAACCTCCTTGAGGGCGCCGACATCCAATTCCGTCGCGAGAACCGCCTCGACATCGCCCTTGTCAAGAACCTCCCAATTGCCCTCATCTTCCTCCCCGCCGCCGATATACCTACCTTTGTTGGCGAAGGCCGTGTCGACCTTGGCATTACCGGATGGGATCAAGTCGAGGAGCACGATGCTGGTGTCCGTGAATACAACCACGCACGTCGGAGCTCTGTAGATGTGGCGACCACTGGAGACAAAATTGCCGGAAGTGATAAGGTTATGGAGCTGGGCTTCGGTGCCTGTAAGCTTCAGGTTCAAGTCCCTGAGAAGGGCCAGTATGTCACAGCTAAGGACCTCATCGGCTGTACCATTGGCACTAGCTTTGTGAGCCTGGCAACAGAGTACTTTGCCCGGCTCGAGGCGGGCGATGATTCCCAGGGCGGCGTTTCCCCTCGGAAGATGCGGACCAAGATCATTGAGTTGAGTGGCAGTGTCGAGGCCGCGTGCGCCTTGGGCGTTGCGGACGGCATTGTCGATCTGGTCGGTAAGTACTGTTGATCAAAGGCACCACGAGTGTGGTGCCCCTACAGCCTTAGTTAGGGTTGGCGCTGACAATTGAATTACAGAATCCGGTGAAACCATGAGAGCCGCTGGTCTCAAAGCCATTGATACCGTCGTCGATTCCCAGGCGGTGCTCATCAAATCGAAATCGCCATCTAAGCCTGAGCTGATCGACCTCATTACGTCGCGCATCAAGGGTGTCATCACTGCCCAGCGCTATGTGCTCTGCCAGTATAACATCGAGCGAAAGTCGCTGGGCGAAGCGACTAAGATCACCCCCGGTAAGCGGGCGGCGACGGTCACGACTCTTGATGAGGAAGGTTGGGTTGCGGTGAGCTGCATGGTGGAGAAGAAGAAGATCGCTCTTGTCATGGACGACCTCACTCGCATCGGCGCCCAGGATATCTTGGTGCTCGATATTCACAACGCCCGATAGGGTATCTGCCAAATGGCTGGCGTTTCGCGTGGACATATTGGCATGGGAACTAGGGTGCTGGACAAAGAAAATAAAGGATAGAGTCAAAAGGAGGAAGCGGGCTGAGGAGGAGACGTTGAGTCGCTACGTGATGGTGCCATGGTAATGAGGTATCCCGTTAGAAGTTAGACATGTTAAGTGAGGCTTTGCACGTTAGTTGCAGTGTTCGAAATAAAACATTGAATAAACAACAGCAAAGGTGGAATGCACTCACTGCGCCGCCCATGGCGCAGCTTCCGGTGCTTCCATCGTGATGGCGACAAGAAAAGTGGCTTAGCCGAAAGCGAGAGCGAATGACCTCACCATAGGTACGTGGGTAAGGAAGGCTACGGAGTGCTCGGCCACAACCACCGCGGATATTTAGAAGACATGTTCCCGACGCATGTTTCAACCAAAACAGACACTCTATCCTCTACGATCGTATCACAATCGCTATGACTACCATTACCTCTTCGAGCCCTTCTCCTTCGCCAGTCGATGTTTCTGACAATGGCCCTCGCGCGCAACGTTCGAAACAGCCATTGACGCTCTACTCGGTGGGTCCACATCATCATCAAGCTTCAATACGGCGATGCAATTTTGCTGACAACTCCAGATGGTCATGACGCCAGTCAACCTGGTCGTATTCCTGCTATCGCTAGCCCTAGTAGACCTGCGATACACGCTTGCTCGCACCAGTAACAACCGTGGCGGTGCTGGTGACGCTGCCAGTGGGCTTTTGCCTCGGTGGCTGCTTCGATGGCTCCCGGCATTGCTGACCCAACGGCTTGACCGGCTTGTTTCGTCGCTTCGCGGCCAGCCCTACCGAGATTCCCGGGATGCCTCCGGGCGTTGGTACTACCACAGCAAGCAGAAGAAGCTGATCAAGATGGAGGCTGACGAGGCCTTTCGGCTCCGTGGTATTGTCATGACAGTGCTCGCCGTCCTTGCAGTAGCCGTCACGATGGTGTTCTACTACGTGGCCAGCCGCGCGTATCACGCTCTCGTCATTCTGAATCCCGCCCTCAGTTAGATGGCGTGTCATATACTTGAGTTGACCAATAATTGGGATGCACTTGGGATTGCGAAATTGCTCTGCAATTGACGGGGTCCAGGGGCCGCATGAGCATTGCGATGACCTGGAGCAGACCCTAGAAACGACGCAGCACAGCCTTACTGGCCTGACGCTGTTTCTTTTCAGGCGATCCTTTCGCATGAATTTACTTCATCCTGCTCCTTGCGTTGAATTAGGTGGGCCTCGATGGCGGTGGCCGTCGTCCGGTACGCACCAGCCGGTTGCCTCTGCGATCGAAGCCCAGCAAGGCATGGACACATGCTGGTCTGTCCTCTCTTGTCATCGCCCCTCCCAAAATAGCGCCGATCATGCTATCGGGCGACGATGGACTGGGGATGATGGGGACTGCGATGCAAATTACAGGAGCTGCGGTGGGTCATGTCTGCTCAAAGAAGGCGTTTCAAACCCTAGGCCTTTACTTTCCTACAGGCTTACGAACGAATGGAGGACCTCGTGGCAAATCACTCGGAAGACATGAGACAGGAGAGAAGATGAGCAAAATTGGATCATATTTTCATTTGGCCCTGTAGGGCATCGCCAAAGAGCGTTTGTGTCCAAAGGTCATGATGTCGTGGAAGTTGTCATACCAGTCCACAAACACATGGAAGAGAAACTTATGTACCGAGACCAATAGAACCAACAATAAACGCCCTGTATCCAATTCAATGGATCAATCTCGGAGGAAATAGAGAAGAATAAACACCATGTGAACCCCAGAGGAGAGCCTCTCCCAAAAATGCGTCATCGTCAAAAAAGGTTGGTCGTAAATCCATCAAAAGTGTAGAGATCCCATTCGCTCCTCCACGCTGCCCCAGTACACGATGGGCCGGGGCTCCAGAACGCGCAGCTCGCTGCCGAAGTTGCGGCGCTCCTCCTCCATGCCCACCAAGGACGGCTGGCGGAGGATGATGCTGTTGATGGTCGACGCCGAGGACGAGACGCTCGTGCTGGACGAGTACGAGGCCCGCGCCGTAGACGACCGCGATGAAGATCGGCGGAATGAGTTGCGGAGCTTGGAGGGGGAGAAGCGTCCAGAAACGGTCTCGAATCGGGTGTTGAACATGGTGGCGGTTGGGTTGCAGAGAGGGTTGTGATGTGGGAGTGTGTGTGTGTGGATTTGTAAGTGGTGGCGTGAAGGCGTGAAGACGGAAAACCAGCGTCAAAGAGTTGAAGAGTGAAGAGACGGAACCACCGGTGATTGGAGATGGGATAAAAAGCAACTTGACCAGCAGTTGACGAACGAATCCAGAAGCAATAGGCACAGCCTGTTGAGTTGCGTTTCGTGGATGTTCAAACGAATGACTGATTGCGTGTGGTGTGGAAGCAGAAAAAAAAGGACGAAGTGTGGTGATGGCGCCTCAAGACAAGGAACGTAACGACAAACGAGGCCGATAATCTGCGGCCAGGACAACGCCCTTTTAAACGGCCGCTCTGGTGACCACGGCCGTATCATGGCGGCATAGACTGCCATAGTACTTCGTATCATGTCTATCCGACGACCAGGGTCTGTGGGCGCACGGCTGTTTCAAGGAATGTCGTCTGTGACCCGCGACTCCACAAGCTGAAACCGTCGGGGCATCCCAGCAGTCCCAGCGTCTCTCAGGCAAGCCAACTCTGCTGTGTGGTAGAAAATAGAACAAACATTCCCAGGATCCGCCTCCGTCTTCGTCTCCAGGTTCGTCTCAGTCTCCTGTCGCAAGTCTCGCCAGTCTCGCCAGTCTCGTTGATCACACACCGAATATTTCGCATTCGTCTTGCACATCATGTGTGTTTCTATGTTGCCCCCTAGCCCCTAGTTCGTCCGGAACGCCGTGCCTGTCTTGGAAATAGCTCCTGAAAATACCACTGTTGATGGCGTACAATGATTACGTCTGCCACTCGCAACTGCGTACGTACATATCCCCTCCTCCTCCTGCCGATCTTTACTCCAGATCCCCATATCGATACTGGCCCGTCTGCTGTGATCGCCGGACCGTCGCACTTCGTCGGATGCTCTCCACCCACACAGAGTCGTCAAGCATTCCCTGGACTTGCGACGGACTTACAGCAGTCGTCGGTTCCGTATTGTCCACCGCCGTCGAGTGCTCGTGCTCATCTGGGTCCTGGAGCTCAAAACTAAAGGCCGACGGTGTTGCATGGTGGGATGTTGATGGTGGTGCACCCCGGGGAAAGCTTAGTGGATGGTGCCATGCTGTGTCGTGCAAGGACAAATCTGTAGCCCCGAACCAACTCTGGTGTTGCCCGCCATCGACGCTCGAACGAGCTGACGAAGGCCCAATTGGTGATCGAGGCGCTGCTCCGCCAGTTATTCCATCTTGACTCTCATCATCCTCAACTAGGATATCAGGGATATCCAAATGTGGAATTGCCGTCATTCGAGACGCCTGCTTCATTTGCAAGTGTTGTTTGAACTTCCTCGACCAGTACCTAAAAATTATGAGTTGCGTGTCATGTTGAACCAGTTGCCTGACCCATTACTCACAAGGTGTCAAAGAAACCGAGGACAATGCGGCGGCGAACTTGCTCTTCAACGCGTTGAAGTCGTGCCCGGCGCCTCAAGAACTCTTCTAATCTGCATCATGTCAGCACGCTGCCCGCGATACCTCAACTCTCAGGCCACCTACTTCAAGCTTTTGTTATCACTGATGATGTTGTAGTGCGCTAGAATCATTAGTACAGTCGTGAAGGAAATACCCCGGTCTGGGTCCGCAGACACCATGATCTCCTCATAGAAGACGTTGAACCGACGCCGCCGTTCGCGGATCTTCACCACATCCAACTCGGCAATTCTCTGATTGAGCTTGTCAAGGTCCACTCCGGCGAATGCAGTTGTCGTCCCGATAGACATATGCCGGGACGTCTTGGCGTCGTTCTGAACGTCCTCAAGAATCGATCGAACTGAGTCATCAGAATCATAGATGCGCATCTGAAATACTCCTGATAGTTCGCCCAACAATCGTGGGAATGCTTCTTTGGTGATGTAACCAGTGCCAGCCGGGTCCACGCTCCGCCAGGCTTCTTTGAATCGTCGAATCTCATCTCGGTCGACCACGGCCATGCCACTCGAGCGCTGATACACGTAACTGAAGCTCTCGTAGATCAACGACACGAAGAGATTGACGAAAATATACATACTGACAATGTTCCATGCAATGAACAGGAACCTTGCCCATGACTTGCTTCCACAGTCACTGTCAAAGAACCTTGACTCTTCAACGCAGAGAGGAGGTTCGATGTTGGCATAATCTTCCATGACTTGATTCCAGCCTTCGCCGAGACTCATCCTGAAGAGTAAGATCAAGGCCTTCGGGACGGTTCGAAAGTTGACATCGTTTGTTTCGCTCCCGCCGAACCGTGTTAGACTAAATGCCTGGGTCAAAGCGATAGCAAAGACTAGGAAAACCACTAGCCATGTCGCTAGCAAATTGCCAATCACCGTCAGACTGGCCGCAGCAGTCTTGAAAAGTTGATCAAGCGCATCATTGCGGGGAATGAGAAGCAGGACGATGCCCACGAGGAAGACCTTGTGCAGCTGCACATATACTTCGATGTTGGTGCTAGAGATAAGGAGACTGAGGGTTGCAATGAAAGCCCCCCCGACAATCAAGAGCGAGTAGATGTCCCACGAACTTCGGCGGAAACGAGCCCACCCAAGACCAAGGATGCGGATGGCGATGTTCGTCATGTAAATCAGGATGAAGGCGAAGAAGACAAAGTCTCGAGTACTGGTCCACCAAGCTGGCTCGTCGCTGAATTCCGATACCAATACACCTAAATGCAGGACAAGGACGACAGTGATTGTTTGATACCACTTGCCTCGCTTCTCGATGGCTCGCTTGTGGCACCATTTTTTCCAACTCTTCTCTGAGTCATCATACGAGCTCTTGGAAGGTGAGATCTGCCGCAAGATCTTTCGCAGCTCTAACCATGATCGTTGCTCTGCCGTGAGAAAGGCAACTCCCGTTTGCTCCGTGTAGTTGCGCATGAAGACGGAAATGAAGAGAGTAAGCACGAAGACAGTCGCCAACAGGTTAAAGGCAACGAAGAAAAGAGCGTTGCCTTGGGATGCAAGATCCGAGGGCTGCTGGTTACGCCCAGTGATTGCTTGGGAGGCAAAAGACACATCAGTCCAACCTTCTTGACTGACAATTTGAAAGAGAATGAAAAGTGATGATCCAAAGTCATCGAAGTTGAAGTACGGATTTGTCGCAACTCGAGGAGCTAGCATCGGCCAGTCGTCGCTGAATGGCGTGCTGTCGTACTCGCCAAAGCAGTCCGACATGGTACTAATACCATCACCGCCATCGTTGCAGTTCAGCATCAGACCATTGAATAGGTTCAGACCATAAATTGCAAATGGGATCAGGAGAGACAATGAGACAAAAGCAGCCTAGGTTTGCATCAGTCAATATCAAGATTTTTGTCAAAGCCGGGGTTCCATAACTTACACCAAGAATTTTCCACCATCCGACGATAATCAAATCATGGAATGTATTTCTTGCACTATTGCTGACATTCAAGAGGCGCAGAGCTCGAAGAGCCTTGAACGCGCCGATGGCTCTAGAAATGGCGCCGTCGTTGATCAAGAGCGTAACCACGTTGATCCAAAGTGTGATCAACACAACGGCATCCATGAGCCCCCAAGAACTCCGGAGGAAGGCATTCGGTGTCCAGATCAGCCCGTCTGCAATTGTCTTGATCCCCGCCTCGATTGTGAAAATGACAGCAAAGGCCATATCGGTCCAGATGTACCAGTTTTGGATACTGAATTCATGCTGCTCTTGATATTCCTTCTGATAAAGGGGCGTAGTGACACAGGCAAGAACCACCATGGCCACAATGCAGGCGTAGATAAATATCGTGAATGTATACCAAGCCACCCTATTTGGTTCAAGGCCATCGAACCGTTCAGGGCCTCGGGCTGGGCCGACCACTCGCTGACAGAGTTTTCGGATTTGATTGTCCGGCTTGAAAATGTAGAGGGAATTGTTGTAGGTCGGATATCGGGCGAGGTATTCTCTCTGGGCTCTTCGCCGAGCCGATGTAGCAGACACAGCTTGTTGAGCCATCTGTCGTGGATCCTGGGTATCATTTGGACTATCAAACCGAAGATTTGAGTAGAAAGGATTTGGCTCTCGGTGAGTTAGCCGTTTCACAATATTTCCCCAGACGCCTGACATGAATCCAGGCTTGACATCATTGCCTAATAAAGTGGTGGTGCTCCTAGGAAGCGGACGGCGCGGGTCAGGCTCTTCATTAATAGTATCCATCTTATCATCAAGGAACTCGCGAACGACGGCGTCCTTGAGGAGCATTTCCATTGTTGCGGGTCCGTAATCGAGCGGGTCTTTATGTCGTCTAGACTTCCCAAAGGTGAAGATAGTAGAGAGCGCTAGGTGGCTCGAAGGAGTTCCAAGGTCTCTCCTTTGAAGGAATGCCTTAACTTGCTGGAGCCGTTTCTCGTCTTCCGATACGTCAAAGTTCTCCTGGATGACAGCAATGAACATGTTGACCAGAATGAAGAACGCGACAATGAACCACCCTATCAGCAGGACTGCGCCGATCCATGATGTGTTGAACGGTCGAGTGTAGGAGGTGACAGTATACAGAATTTCTGTCCAGTTCTCACTGCTCAGAACTTGATACATACCCATAAAGGAGTTGAAGATCTGGTAAAACGAGATGCGATTCAATTCGCCGTCGTCATGGACAGGGATCTCACCCCTGAACAATTGGACTGCGAATATCGCCATCATAAAAGTCATCAGGAAGACGAAAAACATCAGGTTGGCGATACCAGTGGCGTTACCCAGAACAAGTTCAATGAGTTGACGGGTGACAGGGATTGCCAAAACGACTCGGTAAACCCGCACAATTTGGAAGATTGTCAGCCAGTCGTAGGCCCGAGTACCACGGATAGGGGGAATAAGGATGATTGATGTGATGACCGCTAATACCAGGTCCAGGATGTTGCGCCAGCTGTTGTGGAAGTGATGCCAGTCGGTGATAATGCGGATGATCATTTCGATGTCGAGCAAAATGGTCACAACGACTTCAGCGGTGTCAATGAAGTTTCCCCGCGACTCCGACATCGTAGAACTGCGACAAGCTTGGCAGAGGAGTCCGAAGGCAATGATGACGACCCATATTGGCGCTGTCCGATCATAGACGCGCTGTAAGGGCGCACGTCGAAGTCGTTCTTCGGCTCGAGGCTGGGAGAATGGCTCCTGGTCAACTGTGAAAGCACTTGCTTTGCTCTCTTCTCGTATGACTTGGAAGGAGGAGGTGATGACCGCAATGACCAAATTGGTCAACCAAAGCATCATGATCATAATACCAGCACCAAAGAAAAGGGCGGCTTGGGAGTAGTCCGAGCCCATTGTGTAGTACATGAGGTCGGAGAAGGTATTGGCACTCATGATGACGAACACCAGCTCCAGCGAGTTAAAAATGTTGTCGAAGTTGACAGTTCCACCAAAAGGGTTCGTTTGTTGAAGACAGATGGAACCTCGGGGGCAAAGGGAGCCCTTTCCCTCAGTCGATCCGTCTATAAGATTGACCAATGAGTTGGGAGAACTAAACATAACCCATGGCATGGATTTTCCTGTGTCGTTGTCCAAAAAACCACCGCAGAATGACTCGCTGACGGTGTACGAAGCGTCGATGTTCGTGGGATCGAGAGGATCCAACCAAACGCACTGGCGTCTTAAGCTAGCTTTGAAGCTCTGTACTCCAATAATAGCGAAGAGTAGCCAGAAAAATGAAAGAAGAAAGGCAACGCGCACCAGAAGCGGCGCTGCTTTCTTGAGACTTCTGAGGATGATCTGAGTCGCTGTTAGTTGAGGTTGGCTTCGCAAATATTCAGAATGGCGGTCATACCGCGGTGCCATTGGTCAGTGCCAACAGTCTCAAAATACGAAGGCAGCTCATCATTCTAAAAACATAGAGATGATGCTTGGTCTCCAGGCCAGTGGCGCTCAGAATGAACATGATCCAAAATGAAACCACTGCGACAAAGTCAATTCGATTAAAGGAATGTCGAAGAAAGGCTCGCCGAGCGAGCTGAAACCTTTGCTGTTCCTCAAGGGTCTGCGGCATAGCTTGCTGCCCCTGCATAAATGTCGTGAACGAGCGAGCAATTGTTGAAGGTTCTGCCTGGAACTGGTGTTTGTTCTTGACTGACTTTTGCCGCTCGGGTTGGAAGATAACTCTGTATTGGTCTGCAACCGCAGCGCGGATTCCACGTTTCCGATCAATAGTGCTGAATTCCGCAGCATTCAGAATAAACCCAGACACAATGATTCGTGATACCAGCTCAAATGAGAATATAATAAAGAGCACCAGCATGGCCCAATCAATAGCGCTTCCTTTCCAGTGTTCTGGGCGCCCCTGTCCATCAGCGGAAATAGGAGGGGCAGCATCTACTGCAAGGAGGATCGTCTGAAGCACGATTAAGAGGAGAAGGAATGGCTCCGTGTAAGGGTTGACAAGGAGGTCACAAAGGCGGCGTCTCAGAAAGTTATCAGGAGCGAAGATGCCCAGGGACTTTCCCTTAAGAGGGTTCGGGAGAGGTGGTCGAGGGGCGGTTGAGGCGGCGGATTCAGTGATCAAGTATCGAGGTTCCCCCGTCTTCTCCGCGGAAGGATGAACTACCTGTGGCTGGTATGAAGTGTCCACGAGCATTGAAGCTGCAGTATCACGGGAAGTATTTCGGTCGAATGCATGGGGAGACTGTGAGCGATGACGTGAGGCCCGATTGTCCACGATTTCGTTTTCTCCGCTGAGGTTGACAACTCGCTGTGACATCGCTCGGACGATTGACCCAGCACGCGATAAAGCCCCCGTCGGAGACCTGGATCGTCTGTATTCGTGAGGGTTGAGAGAGGCACCATAGCTGCGGTGACGGGGACTCCCAAAGTTGGCGCTGAGGTCCTGCCCCAAGCTTCTCCCAGTATCGCGGTTTCGAGCTGGGCTGTTGTCGACGCTGGAAACTGTCTGGAAGCTATCTCGAGATCGATCGTTGTGGCGGTTTGGTGTGAGGGAGCCGGAGATGGGCTGGGCACCGGATGTAAGAGGGACCCTATCGGACTCGACATAGTCTGCTCCCGTGGCATCTTCGACATATGGATGAGGAGGATCAAACGTGTTGATGGAGGCGCCAGCTGTCGCAAGCCCGGGGTGATGGATATCTGGCGGCAAAGCTGCTTGCAGAGCCATCATGTCTATTGGCGAATGGGGGCTCATCTCGCCGTCGGATTGGGTGTGATATGGTTGCTCCCAGTAGGTCGAGATGCCCGACAGGTTGGCTGCCATCTGGGCCTCAGTCCGCGAAGCAGATTGGGATTGCTGTGGTTGCCCTTGGCCTAACCCATCAGATTGGTAGTCCGTATAGGGGGAGCCGTCCATATTCTGCAGCGGTATTGATTGACGCCGCGACGGGTCGCTGCCCGGGAAGTTCGACATTGCGACGGTTCAGGGCGATGGCGAAAGAGTAGCTGCGAATCGCCGACGTGGCCCGTGTCAGGATAGAAACTTCTGGCAAGCGTGTATGCCAGAATGCTGCATTTTCGATGTCTCGTCGGCTCGGGAACGCGAAGATTACGTCGTATTCATGAGATCTAGAAAAGTAAGATCTGACAGTCCAGGAGGCCTGGAGCTGAAGGGGACGACGGGGACGATTGTCACAGTACCGGTCGGTTGGCACGGGCACTGTCCTGTAATGGCGATTAGGGGTCGCGACTTCAGGCACATGCCGCAGTTCTTAATATAGAACACGGCCCTGCCACAGTGCGGGCTGCGGCCGCTTCAAAGCGACGTGCATACTTGGCGAGTTGAGTGCGCACCATTGGCTGCTGGCATGTGCTTGTGGCTGACTGCGCCACAGCGTAGCCTTTTCGCGAACTCCCAGCTCTCATTCTCCCGACACAGGAACCGTGACGCGCCAGAGGCATCGCCAGACTCCTGCATCGACACCACCGCCTCGCCAACATGTCGTCACGCAAACGATCCCTCCAAGCCGTCGATGGCGACTCTGGCGACTCGGAGCCATCTCTGCTGCATCGAATCCGAAACATGTGGCAGTTCGCAAACCTATGCCAGTGGATCTACACCTTCGGCAAGGCTGCCAAAATCCCAGACTCCATTGACATTGAGGTACTGCTACTCCCGACTTTTTGACTCGACACTCTTTGCTGACACGCGTATCTTACACATAGGAAATCGAAGTCGAGTGCCTCAAACCGATCTCGCCCATGCTAGGGGACATTGCCCTTGCGCTTCTCAAACTCGTATCGTCGCATCGCGGCTTGACGTACGTCTCTGACGCATCCATCCGATTTGCGCCTTGCTAACGACGAAATGAAGCCACGATATTTTTGATGACCAAGCACGCAAGCAGTTCCTGGCCAAAGCGCCGAGTGACAACCCGTTTGGTGACGACGAAGTGCCTGCCAAGTTCAGCGATTTCGATGTCTTGACCAAGGTAGCCTCTGTCGCATTCAAAATTCTTTGAGCCAGAGCTAATGAATGGATCCTTTCTTGGTAGATTCGGGTTTTACAGCAGTTAACACAGTGGACGATGATCCACCCCGAACGCATCCGGGACAAGATGGAGGAGCAAAAGGACACTGAGCAAACGAACTGGGTGAGCTTTAGGTTTGGCACGCAACGAAACTTACATCGTTAACTTATTTTACCAGCGAATCGAGCCGTACGGATGGGACGCCGATGACCGAACGTACTATGTCCTGGACGACAACAGAGTGTATCGCTTGACGGAGGCTCCTCCCTCCGCTCCGACAACGAAGCCAAAGAAGTCGAAAACATACCGTGGCGGGCGTCGATCAAGCAAAAGACGGAGAACAACCATTTCTACCGAAGATGAACTAGCCGATACGGACAATGGAGCGAACAGAGAACAAGAAGAAGATGACAGCCTCGGGGGCATGACCTGGGAGTGTGTTGCCGTCACATTGGCTGATGTGCGATCCGTTGTTGACGGATTCCGGAAAACTCGAGATGAGAACGAAAAGATCCTGAGAAGCCAGTTGGAAGATCACCTCGTGCCCATTCTGGAAAAACAAGAGGATGGCCGGAAACGGAAAGATTTACAGCGTGAACGCGAACTGGCCAACCTTGCCAAGATGGCCAACGCCAAACGATCAAGCCGCATTGCCGGGAAGATCGAGCAACAGAAACAAGAAGAACGTGCCAAGGACGAAGAAAAAAGCCGCCGACAGGCCGAGGTAGCAAAACGACGCGAAGAAGCGACGAATCTCAAAATGGAGAGGGAGCGGGATACTAGATTGATATCGCGAGAAAAGCGCCAGCAAGAACGCGATGCCCGCCGTCGTCAGCATGAGGACGAGCTTGCGCAATTGTCGGAGGATGGCAAAAGCATGACAGCCAGCGATGGACGCATATCAGAGCGTCGCCTCCAGGCGGAGATTGAGAGAAACAAGCTAGCTCTAAAGGAGCTCGAACAAGAAGAAGAGGACTGGGTTTTCGACTGTCTCTGTGGCCTGTACGGACAGGTCGACGACGGAACACATAGCGTCGCGTGCGAGAAATGCAACATCTGGCAGCATAGCAAGTGTCTGGGAATCACCGAAGCAGAGGCTGAACGCCCGGAGTTCCAATTTGTATGCGGATCTTGCACTCGCCACGAGGAGGCCAAGGCTCGTCCCAGGACAACTATCAAGTTGAAAGTCACCCACCCACACAGCCCGCGCGGACAAGGTCAACCAGCTCAGCAATCAAGCAACACTCCCGCGCCTAAAGCTGTCAAAATCTCTCCCAAAAGCTCGGTACCTGCCGGTGGGATCAACGGCCAGGCGTTGAATGATGCATCAATGGCGTCTAGCTCGGCCAACGGTTCCATTCTCGATGGCGTTGCCCCGTCACCCAACTCGATGTTGGGCACCCCTCAACCAGTCCTGAGTACTCCCCGGGCAATTCCGATTATTCCGGCGCCTATCAAGTTGGATGCAGGCGAGACTGATCGACAGCATCAGGCTGGCAACCCGCAGCAAAGCGCTACTGCTGCTTCTCCAACGGCATCTGTGAGAACTGCTAGTCCATCTAGCAGCTTTCAGAGCCTCTCAGGTGGCCGATCATTTGAGTCTGCACTAAGTACGCCCAAAATCAGCCGCGATATTTATCGTGCCGCGTACGTGCAGAACGGCACCCTTCCTGCCCAAGCTGGCATCTCGCCTACAAAACACTCACCGCTGCGACCGACAGACCCAGGCAGTGCAAACAAAATCAGCGTCGCAACTCCGATTCTTCCCCCGGTTGCGAGTCTCTCCCCGTCTCCCAGGCCCCAGGTATTGACACCACCATCGAAACCATCAGAGCCGCCGCGACGCTCCGGGAGTCCCTCTGCCAAGCCTTGATCGAGCTGACTGGTTGGCCTTGACGGTATCCTTCGCGTTGTTTTCTGGGAATGTCATGGTCAATGCATTTTTGGGTTCACCATGTTTTGGGGAGATCATGTGTGTTGCGGTAGCCTTCCAAGCATCAGGCGAGGAGGGGCGACCGACCAGTCACATGCGGCGAAACTTGGTCAATCAGCCACCAGCCACGGAGACACATTGAATAGGAACCAGCTGGCAATGTCCAGTATTCAGCCGTAACACGCGCACTGTCATAATACGGCCTCCCCGGTACGCCACCTCTTCTCATGCATATTATACAAGCTCAGTCGGCGTTTGGGGTGGGTAGCCAGTCTTGGCACACACCAACGCCGGACCTACATCTAGAAAGTGATCTGTCGGCAATACCAGAAGCCGGAATATGAATAGACGGTCCGAGCTCTGAGACGTTTCGCGGCAAATACCTACATAAGCAGGTATCCGTCTTACAGACAAGGCTACGGTCAAGGCTGCAGGGAGTCTAAGTTGGATGATTGGTTGGTCGCCCACACAATCAAACAGACTTTCACAACGAACACTGGAACACTGCGAGGTGCCGGCTGGCTCCCACAAGGAGAATTTGCAAACAAGGGGAGACGAGCCGTTTGACTTTGTCGGCACACACACGACGGACACCAGGGGAAGCACAACTGGCGCCAGGCACCCGGAAGAAGGGACAGGTGATGTGTGTTCGCCATGGCCAGCATCAAGGGAGCGACAAGCAGTTGGATGGATGGGTGGGGGAGGCAGGCGGATGTGAATGAAATGCGCCATGGCTTGTGCTAGCGCTGCGCCCAATCGGACGGTGTGGAGTGCCAGACGACGGTGGCTTGCATTCCAGTCGATTGAAGGGAGGGCGCCGGGCGTCTAGCGGCTCACACTTTCAGTTTGCGGAGGCAGACACCAATGGTCACGTCAACTACACCATGACATGGCCAAGCGGTGGAGGGGCCGGGCAGCGGCTCCTGCGATGCAGCTTAAGCTCAACTTCGTGGGTGACGGCGCACGGAGTGGTCCGTTTTGCTCGCCCTACCATCTCCTCAGCCTGGCTCTTTGAACCGGATACGGCACCGCGTTGTTGTCTATTTGTGGTCGTGGTCCTCGCGTTGCCGGACTGTTCAAGAGTAACAAGGAAGTCGGCTAGATGCAATGCATATACATATCCCCCCGTTCGGTATTCTCAAAGAAACGGACTGAGTCCGTTTCTTTTCCTTGTTATAGGCCAAGCTGCATAAGATCGTCCCAGGTACCGTCAATAAAAAGGAGAAAGAAGTCTCCGTTCGCCTTGTATTCTCTTTCACAACCAAAGACGCCCCCCCTGTCTACCTGAGTATCCCCTGACGCCTTCCATCTTCCTCAACCCAGACCGCATTTCTACTCTCCCACGCCAACCTGAGCTGCCGTCTCGTCGCCCAGTAAAGTCCGACCACAGACAACCTTCGGCATGGAACAGCCAACACCACCATCACCCGCACCATCCATCGACGGCTTCATTCAGCAGTCCTCTAGAATGAGCCCATCCATGAATACATCGCATCCGAGAGGCGGGCTGGCCCCGGGTTCCGAGTTCCTGGGCTACCCGCGCCTGCAGCCGAGACACAGCAGCCCCGGCCAGGAGGCCGATTTCTTAGCCCATGAGCACTCGCTGTACTACTCGCAGAAGAACGTCGACATGTCCCTGGTAAGTGCCTAGTCTCCTCTCGGCCCTCGACAGCCGGTATTTTAAAGAACCACCGTCCTAATAGATATAGCAGACTGGCTATCCCGCTAGACAAGATGCCATCAACTCATATGGTCCCCTCCCCGGGGAGTTGGGCTACAGTGTAAGTTGTTTGCCATACTTTCGAGTAAACACAGCCATAACGGGCCATCAGATCCATATGCCATACACGCCAGAGGCATCGCCTCCAACCCCGAGCCCAGTCAACCTTTCGATCGCCACTCGCAGTGGAGTGAGCATCTCCAAGAGATCTGCGACGCAGAAGTCGTCGGGAATCAAGGGAGGCCGAGTGCAAAAGAGAGTCAAGGACCAGAAGCAACGAACCATATCATCCATCGTCTCGAAACCTCTCACCCAGATCGCCATCGACATGCCACATTTGCCTGTCGCCGATATCGCGACCTTCGTAAACCGATCCGTGGAAGAACGGCGCCTCGAGACATCTCGCAATAGGAAGCCAGGTCAGATCAAGCGCCCGATGAATGCCTTCATGCTGTACCGCAAGGCGTATCAGGAAGTGGCCAAGACACAGTGCGTCAAGAACAACCACCAGCATGTGTCAAAAGTCTGCGGGGCTGGTTGGTCCTTGGAACCAGTCGAAATCCACGAAGAGTTCAACGAATGGGCCAGGCTCGAACGGTCTAACCATCAACAAGCGCACCCGGGATACAAATTCACACCTTCCAAGACTCGCAAAGGCAGACGGGAGAACGAGGCAGGCGACGATGTCTTCTCCGATGTCGATGATCCGGACTGGGGCGTCACCCGTGGACTTCCACGACGCGTGCCACGACAAGCAAACACCACCCATGTATCGAGACTAAGCGAGACGCCTTCTTTGACATATGAGCCGGCACCCGGGACAATAGAGGACCACTCATCAGCACCCTACCAGGACCTCCGTACATATGCGACCCCGGCTCCACCGCAATTGCTCCCATACTACCAAGTCGAGTCGTCGCCGTACGATCTTCATGTCCATCAATATCCCAACGCTCTTGGTGAAATGCAGCCCGCTGTGGAGAGTAGACACTCATCCCCAAATTTCGAGTATCCTATCGCGCCACTGGAAGGTAGCTCTGGGTTCATTGACAACTACTACCAGGAGGTTGGTTTGGTTACAAACCCTCCAGTTGGCATCCCATTCCCTGTAGAAAGGATGTGCGATGGACTTCCTAGGTCCGACATGCCCCTTAGCACAACCGAGGAGCTCTGGCAACCCCATCTGGGTGGTGGGCCTGACTTGGGAATGGCAATCGCAGAGTACGGTGGAGCTTCAGAACACGATGCATATCTTAGAGGCACGCAGGAAGACTGGAAGCTAGAGGAACTGGATGAGGCCGGTCAGTTTGAGCAGTGGAT
Organism: Ilyonectria robusta; assembly: GCF_021365365.1. NCBI lineage: Eukaryota > Fungi > Ascomycota > Sordariomycetes > Hypocreales > Nectriaceae > Ilyonectria > Ilyonectria robusta. The sequence goes on along the minus strand of NW_025764436.1, from coordinate 46,058 downwards.
TTCATGTGATTCGTGAGTGTGAATTTGGCGTTAATGGTTTCGGACTATGGTGGGTTGGGCGGCGCTATTAGCATTATGGGCGGATTAAGTTAGAAAATATGTTGCGTGCGTGTAATATTAGAACAATTCAAGAAACACATATTTGCTTGTGGACAAACCCTTTACTCGTTCATCGAGGCTCTTGGTCTAACAGCCTGATGTCTTGAGTCAATATGCTCTCCGCTCGGAGTGGATTCGCTTAGTCAGGCAGCCTCCATGTCCACTTGCAACCAAGCTCGCATCCATGTTGCCAGAGGAATTGCGACTTGTCCCCAAAGAACCCGAATCAACCGCGCGAACAACACAACCCAACCACACAATGACTTGGATCTCCCGCGCCGTTACTGTGACCGGCCTTGTGCTCCTCGCCCACGCGTATGTCTCCATCTGATTCGGTATGCAACCCAACTAACCACCAGAATCTAGGTGCTACTCGGCGCAGGAGCACTCAGCCATCGCCTCGGCGTCAGCGCAGCACGCCACGGCACAACAGCTATCAACACACTCCCTACCAATCGACATATCCATCGAGGCATTGGCAGCGACACTGGTCGTGTGCCTAGGGCTAGTTCTGGGATCCCCGAAGCTACGACCGATCCGATGGCACGAGTGGGCTGGCAAGATTGAGCGGGAGGGAGCGGCCGGGTTCCGTTCGGGCAGCGGCGAGGTGGACAAGGACTATCAGGGCAACCCATTTGGTGCGCTGGAGACGCGCCCGGGGTTCGTGGATATCCGCAAGCAACGGCGTGACTTTGCAGACTGGGTCAAGGCTGGCAGCAAGTAATGATGACACGTTGAGAATGTGTACCAAATACAGATGGATCTTGTGGTCCGGTTATGGCGCATTCGATTGTGCAACAATCTCGGTCTGGGACCTCCTTCATCGGCTAGTAGTCTTGGGCCTTTCAATAGTCCCAAGGGACATGTCAACTGAGGACGACAAGCTCGCTAGATATCCACCACAGGAACCCATCATCCGACCTACTGCAAGCCAACTTATATCCCAACGCAGACAACATAAAGCGCCAGAATTGCTATGTAGGCGTACCGGGATCTAGGTACCTACCTACCTGATCGTCAGTGGGCTGCAGCGGTCCACTGACATGCCACCGCACCTTCCCTCTTACCTCGGCGTCGCCTTCCTTAATAAGCTCTCAACAACCTTCAACACAAGGCAGCAAAATTGGAAATATAACATTTCGAACGCCTTCTCATATGCCTCCCACAATCTCCACCCCATGTTGAACTGGAGTAGTGACTCCCCCCAACGTCTGCAATTCCTTGTAACCCTTCAACTATTTCTTCCCTACAACTCCATACTGTGAGCCTGTGCCTGGCTCTTCTCGCAAATGCCACCTGTACATTCTTCAAGCGCGTCTGGCTCGCGCCAAAGGGGTCGGGGTGGGAAAGCTGGTGGGCAAAGCCAGCGGCCCAATCGCAGCAGCACCGTCTCGTCGTCGAGAACAGGCTCAACAAGGCGGCAACCACCGCGGAGATCCGTCCCCCTAGTTCAGCGTCGGACACTGTCTCCTAGCCAGTCTTTCCGCTCTCCTCGCCCAGGGAACAGCTCGCAGGTTGATACGCCATCTTCCAGCGTCCGCAACTCAGGTCAACCAGCCTCGGTCGCTAGCGGCCAGGATATCAGGGACCACAGCAGCCCCGAATCCGTGTTGAATGAAGTCATAATGGCCATTGACATGCGAGAAAAATCCACGATTGGTTGTGCGTACTTTACCACCGAAGAAGGCGTCATACGAATTTCAGAGGACATTCCCATGGCAAATATGGACATTGCCGAACAATTCCTCATTCACATCCAACCTACCACCCTGCTCATATCAGCCAGAGCTCCTGAAGAATTTCACGTGTATCTTGAAAAGCAATGTGCTTCTTCAGACGAAGGTACAATTAGTCCCAGACTGCTGCTTACCACCAACAAGCTTTATTGACCTTGTGTAGGGGGATCCTCTCATGGTGTCATTTTTCGTGGCTTGCAATCTTCAGAATTCTCACTCGACTCAGCTTTCGAACGATTGCTCAACCTCCAAGTCGCTCATTCACACTCCATTAAAGCGATCTTCTCAGGTGGCATTGACGGCGACCCACATAATGACGGTGTTCGCCAAGCAGATGGAGGCCTGAGACAGGAATCCCGAGTATTCAAGTCTCTCCGCTGTGGTGCATCTATCAATCTTGGCAGCCATGTTTCCGTTCGTCGTTCCGAAACCTGTTTATGTTGTTTGCAGAACTGATTATTTCTAGGTCGGTTGCGCCGGTGCTGTGCTAGGTGATCTCCACCGCCGCCGGTCTGCTGGCTTCCTACCCGACGGACAGGTCGCAGGTGTTCTTTTCCGCGTTCAGTCGGTTGAGATGTTTTCGCTTTCAGCTTACATGTTTGTCAGCTCCGATGCTCTCTTATCCCTCCAACTTGTCCAGACCGAACTTCACCCAAACAGCCAGGCATTGGGTCCCAACCTGAACAAAGACAGCACCAAGGAGAGTTTATCGGTCTATGGCCTTTTTCACTATTTAGCGTGTACGTCCCAGGGCCGAACGCGATTACGACAATTGTTTCTCCGCCCGGTGCGTGATATGGGATTAATCAGGGAGAGACAGAAGACTATCTCGGCGCTACTCCAGCCCGACAATGCAGACTGTCTTGCCCAAATCACTTCACTCCTACACAAGATCCGAAACATTAGAACAACATTTACTCAATTAAGAAAAGGCATAGAGTTTCCGTCAGCTGGTCAGTCATTCGACAAAGGAGTATGGGCTACCATCCAAAATTTCACGGCTCAGATTTTAGCCCTAAGAGAGGCTGTGGCATCGCTGAATGGATGTGCTGGCCTTGAGATAATTGACAAGGTAATTGCCCTGTATCTAAAATACAAATTTAAGGAGCGTACTGACAATATCGTTCTGCAGCTCCTCGATGGTCTTGCCGCCCCTAGTTTCGTTTCGGTCGGTGATATGATCAACAAAACGATTGATTTCGACCAGTCTAAGTCTCGTCATCGATCATCTGTCAAGACTGGAGTGGATCATGAACTTGACGAGCTCAAGAGAAGATATGATGGAATGGACAGCTTCTTGACAGAAGTGGTCAATCACATGAACCGAGAGCTACCAGAATGGGCTTGTCAGTACGTACGCTCTTGCATCTTTCTGCCTCAAATCGGGTTCCTCACTGTCGTTGAGCCGAATCCAGACACCGGCAACGGTCGATATGAGGGAGAGGGTGCAGCTGGTGGGGTATGGGATAAACTTTTTGAGGCGGAGGGAGCTGTATGCTACAAAAACAGCTACATGACAGAACTCGACGAAGAGTATGGAGATATGTACTGCCAGATCGGAGGTAAGAAGCTTCATTTTATGCCATTCTCCATACTAACCCTGGGCCAGACAGGGAGGTTGAAATCATCCACGGGCTTGCCAACAGAATCATAAAACACGAGGATGCGCTTGTCTCGGCGTCGGATATTTGTGGCGAATTCGATGCGATCATGGCACTGGCTCTGGGAGCAGACAAGTACGGATGGCGAGCACCCACGATGGTTGAGGCAAGTGTGATTCAGATCGAGGGCGGCCGTCACCCTCTGCAAGAACTCGTTGTGCCGTCTTTCGTACCCAACAACTGCCGCCTCGCATCGGGAGAATCCGATTGCGACGACTACGATGGAAAACTGCCGCAAGCCTTGGTTCTAACTGGGCCAAATCATTCCGGCAAAAGCGTCTATCTCAAACAAGTGGCCATCATCGTCTATCTCGCACATCTTGGTAGCTTTGTGCCTGCTAGCCAGGCCACGATCGGTCTCACAGACAAGATTCTAACATGCATGTCTACAAGAGAGAGCATGTCCGGGGCTGAGAGTGCATTTGCCAGAGACCTAAAGCAAGCGGCGTTGTCGACGAGATGCTCAACTTCACAAAGTCTCGTTTTAGTAGACGAATTCGGGAAAGGGACCAACGCAGATGATGGTTCCGGCTTATTCGCCTCATTATTGAATCACTTTCTGGCCTTGGGGCGAAATTCACCACGGCTCCTAGTAGCAACCCATTATCATGAGATCTTCGAGGGAGGTTACTTACGGGAACACAAGGGTCTGTGTTTGGCCCACCTAGATGTGAGAGTGGACTGGAACGCACCACAGCCCGATGAACAGGTGACATACCTTTTTAGCCTTGCTTATGGACACAGTACCTCAAGTTTTGGAGGCAAGTGCGCAGCGCTAAACGGTGTCCCAAGCACGGTTGTTGAGCGGGCCGACGCGATTGCTTTGCTTCTAGCACAGAATGAGGACATCGGGGCGATTTGTACTCGTCTATCACCGCAAGAAGAAAAGAAGCTAGACGAAGCGGAAAGAATAGCCAGAAGGTTTCTAGGTGAAGACTTTGGAGGAGATGGAAGTAACGTGAGCAGAGATGGTGGAGGGTCCGTCAAGAGTGCTTTGGAAGACTTGCTTTCATAAGACCTGATGTCTACCGTTCGAGGAGACGCAGGCGTAAATATGCACGGCGAAGGGAGAGCCACAGTGATATTTCCGGAGGGGTGTAAGAACTCATGAGAAGGCCTCATTTCGATGTAGCACAGGGACAAAGGAAAAGGAAAAGAATAATGTGTTCACAACGTCTTTTGAAGAGTACCCGACTGGACTAACTGAGCAACAGCACGGACAAGCAAGTCATGCTCGATAGAGTGGATTCTTGTCTCCAAATCCTCGAGGGAGTCAGACTTGGAGCACTCAACTTCATGAACGAGGATAGGCGCTCCCCTGTCGACCTCAGCGATAACATAGTGCACCATGACGCCAGTCCGGCCATTCTCTAGGGTGCCAGCCTGGCAATCGGCATGAGCACGGGAAATGGCGCCTGCACCGTCGTACTTGCCTATAACAAGACCAGTGAGTATATTGTGGCAGCATGATGTGAGTTAGTTAGTGATGAGAGACACGTACCTGGCAGGGCGGGATGGAGGTTGATGACGGGAATGCCAACAGCCTGGAGAGGGTCAAGGAAGGCCTTGGTGAAGACGTGCATCCAGCCAGCGAGGACAACCATGTGCGGCTTTTCGGCAGCAATCTTATTGCCCAGGTCGGCGTCATAACGAGCCCGAGCCTCGCTGACCTTGTCGGCGTCCTTCTCGCCGGCGGCGTGGTAGCCCTTGTTGACGAGGTTGAAGTACTCAGAGGGCACACCAGCCAACTCGGCGCGCTTGGTAGCGTAGGCCGTCTTGCGGTTGACGATGACTTTGGAGACGCGGGTATTGGGGATCCGCCCATCGGCACAGGCGTCGAGAATGGCCTGCAAGTTGGACCCGTTGCCGGAGGCCATGACGAGAAGCGTAGTTTCGGCCATGGTGATGGTTGACGGCGATGCGGGACACGATGCGGGACACGATGCGAGATGCGATGTAAGGGTTTTCTATGTGGTCTGCATTATCTTTTTCCAGTGGCCCTGTGGAGGGGAGCCGAGATCCTCCGTGGTTCACTGCTGAACGGCTGGTGGATGAGACATTAGAGTAAGCGCCAGACGCCCCGCAAAACTCTGCTACCCAATGCTCCATGGGCAACTTTTCTGTCAGCCAGAAGCAGTTCCGTGATGATTGTGTAACTTATGGTCCTATGCCTCTGGCACTAATTCGTTCAAAAACGTGTCAACACTATGTTAAGCCAGGCGTATATGTACAACGAATTTGGATCATTCGAGACTGAACCCCGCTATTTGCTTCCTTCAATAAACCTGACGCCAAAACAAATTCAATGCAAAGTCTATGCAAATCAATCCCGGGCCAGATCCTTTTGACCTTGACCGTGACGTTAGCTCCAAGGCAAGATCTCATACTGGACCGTAGCCGTCGGCCCAGTCGCCTACCATTGTAGGACTGGGATGGCGTCGTCCTGATGTGAAGCCAACCAAATATTTAAGAAGTCCTGCATCATCCTAACTCTCGGAGTTCAGCTAGAGAATGAGCTGCCTCATCAAAAAGACCACAACGGCCAAAATGCCGCCGTATGAACAGGACCATGGCATTTACGGCCTCGCCATCATTTTTGTGAACAGGGAACGACGTGTGTGCCGAATGACCCGCTATTTCCCGCACAATACTGCTCCAGGAGAGACAATAGAGTGCCCAGAACAGGCCATTGTTCTCCAGCCGAGTACCAAGCACTGTCAGCTCGGCGGCTAACCGTGGCTTTGGCCCGTCGCAAAAGCAGGAGGTGGCTACATCAAATAACAACATTAAGCAGGCTGATAGCAATGCCAAACCCAGCTACCAAGACATTAACCCGTGTGGAGAAGGGAGCAACTGATCCATACTCAGAGCACTTCGTAGCTTCCGAGCAAGCCTTAGAGCTCAAACTCGAACATATTGAGGTTGCTGAAGTGCCCAGGGCAGAACCGTCAGCCTCAACTGTGGTTCCTCCACCGCCGGGCACAGCAATGGTCACGCCATATTGGCCGCCGCTACCGAGGACCGTCACACAGGCATCGTAATTTTCTGAGCACACATCGACGGCAGAGTTGCAGGCGTCGCTATCGGCGTATGAGGTCGGGGCGTACGGGAACGAGAAGTATGAGTTGGAGACGTAGGACGCGATCGCAGTCGGGTTACCGGTAGCTGAGGCCGGTGCTGCTCCGGTACAGACGGCGCTGCGACGAGGTTAGTATAGCGAACACAAGTTCGGGAAGCCACACTCACCCGGAAGGGCAACAAGCAGGGCTGTTATCGGCATCGAGAGCGCATGTCTGTCCGTCCTGGCAGCAAATGTCGCTGAATTGAGCACCGAGGTCCTTCGAGCACTGGAATGTATTAGAGGGACATGAATCAGCCCTCCTGAAGAGAAACGAGGCTGCGGGCACGTAGGACGCTGCGGGTACGTCAGAGGCTGTTAGTGTTGCAGCGGCAAAGACTGCGATAGCTGGGGGCAGCTGGCCCGCAAGCAATGCCAGCGACAGCCAGCCCTGGCGGATCATGATGACGATGTCGGAGGATGGGGTCAAGAGGTCGAAGCGGTGTGTTCAGAAGATGCCAACGGAGTATGTATGGTATGCACTTAGGATGAGGCGAGGGAGATGGATATTTGTGAGTGGCCAAGCAAGAAACAGGGACCATCAGGCGCCGGAGCGGCAGCCGGGGGTGGCTTTTTCCTCTTTACCGTCGCGCGGACTCCGGGTCAGGCAGGGTTCTGGGACGATGTCCGGCGGTGGGGTGGTGATTGAATGCTTGTCTCGCTCTCTCATCCTGTAGCAATGCATGGTTGTGCAGGCCTTGGGCTCCTAGGTCGGCTCAGTCTGGGGCTGACCCGACCTGGATACGGGAGGTGACAAGGCGTGGAATGATGTCATTGGTGGTTGGGCCAGTTGACCGAGCAACCCCGCATCCACAGCCCACCAAGCAACCGCTCCCTGGCCGTCAAATGCCTCCTAGTCAACCCTTAGTTCGTAGGTGGTTCATTAACAAGTGTACTATGTAGTAGACTGCTTGAAGACAAAGTGAATAATATGCATACAAGGGGGCCCTGTTCCGCAGTTAATCATCATCAATGGCCCCGGACGTGGGCCAGGATCTGTCTCAACCGATCAAGTGCCTTCGTTTCTGGCGCTTGGTTGGGGACGGCTTCCCTGGAAGACAGCTCTTCCACCTCGCGCCGAGCCTCCGCCGCCAGCGGCTCCAGGTCGCCCCAAACCTGGTCAGTGTATGAGGAGAGAACGTCGCTCCATTGATGGAGCCAGATGCTTCGTGCCTCGTCAAGGTTCCTGGTCCCTAGGTGGAGCTGCGCATCCTCCGCCGAGGCAGCCGGCTCGCTGAGAAAGTCCGGGGTGAAGTTGAGCATATCGTCCCAACGGGGCTCGAGATGTGTGGAATTAAAGAGGGCTTCTCGAAGCTTGGCCGCCGCCTCGGGAGATAGACCATCGTCATCGGCCGCATCAGTATGAGCTCCCAAGTCAAGCTCATCGTCGTCGGGTCCATCGAGCAGATTGACAACTGCTGCGCCGTCCACCCTCTGTTGCTTGACGAATGATGAATCTCGTTGATATGACTGCTGATGGTGATGCTGTTGCTCAAAGTCCAAAGAAGACCCAGACCCAACAAAATCATTAAACGCCCGAGATGCCGTGCTGGTGTCCAATGATGTTTGCATTCTCATGGAATCGCCCATTCCTGTCCAGTGCAGCCTGTGTGACGATGCCTCCCCTGCCTTTGACGTGTCAAGGTTGCTGAAGCTCGCCGCACCCTTTTCCCCAACTTGCTGGCTGGCTAGGTCAGGGCCACCAGTCACTGCGTTGAGCGCCAACCTCCCGGAAGCTTGGAGGCGGTTGGCGATGGATCTAGAGGCACTGGTAGATGCATGTTTCTCCTTACCCTTGGTATTGTTGGATATTCTGCCATCGCCCTCTCCCGCATTACCCCCAGTCTTATCATGTTCTTCCATGCTGAAAGTCTCTACTGGTCGACGATGTGGGGGAGACGGCTGGTGAGTTTCGTTGTGGCTGGATCGAGGAGAAACGCAGATAGTTTGCACGATACTATATGAACACGGATTTGGAGAGTGGCAGTATTCCGGTAGTCAAGCTAGATTTAAATATAGTTTATTATGCGACTAGCTTCTCGCCGAGGTGAAGAAGCCGGCGAAACTTCCTGCGCATGCATGACAATGGCGGACGAGCGGGTGCGGATCCGGCCGGGTTCTGCTTGTGAGGCCGAGGTCGAGGGAGATAATCGTACGAATGGTAGCAATTCGCACATGCTCGCTTGCCCAGTTAGGGAGCTATCTACAGCAACCGGAAACGGACACCATCCCCCACGTGCCGACCTACCTTCCCTGGCCACCCTCGATCCTCGTAGGCTCGGCTTGAAGGTCACCCGAGCCACTCGGCTGCAAGCCCATTACATTCGATGCGTCAGGCAGCTAGACAAGGCCGGGTTGCGGTGGGTGAGGTGAGGTGAGGTGAGGTGGGCGAGGCGAGGGGTGAGTTGGAGTTGGTTAGGTTCCGAGGTTTTGAGTGGAGGGGGCTTTCCACCCCGCCGTTACCTCTGGCCAGCAGCCCACCTCAGCAAAGGGACAGCTGGGCCAGACGGAGTGGAGCCCGGGAGCACCTCAGTCAGCATGGAATGGATGGAAAAGTTGAGGTGAACCGCCCTCTGAACAGCGGCAGTGGAGGTACCTCCAGCGCCTCGTCCAGGTGGCTCCAGCAGCTCCAGTACCCAGGGCGGGGCACCCAGCAGTCAGTCGTGTGGGAAGCATTGTAGCAGTACCCAAGGCACCGCACCGGAGCGCAGAGCTTCGAGGTACCTCAGGTGTTAACCAAGGATGGACATGCTCTCAGCAGTGCGGTTGGGTACCTTAAGTACTGGACCCAACCAACCACAAAGCACCCACCCGTACCTCACACCTCATCGAGCACACGCACCAACCCCATCACACCTGTCCCGTCCGATCCCAAATCAAACTTGCACCTCACCCTTGGGCCCTGCTGCGTCACATCCCTCGCCCCAAACTCGTCCTCTCGACCATCTCTCGCTCGCCGCGGCATCCCTTGGCCTTCATCCTCGCTCGCCTCTTCCCCTTCCACGCGGTCCTGACCGACATAGCGACCGCCTCTCCGCATCTCCGCCTTGCCGCCTCTCCGCCACTCTGTGTCGTTGCTGCTAGCTGCTGCTGCCCTCGCGCCCGCCGCCCGCCCACTCTCAACCCACCAACGACCGCCTCGAACGCCGGCCGACCTACATCATCCATCACCACCACCTCCAACACCACCCTTCCGCCTCCACCCCGATCGCCGCCCGTTGCCTGCTCCCGCTGAAATACCGGCCGGCGACAACCACATCGACGACGACTACGACTGCCAACGACGACACCGCCCGCCTCTTGCAAAACTAGGCGTGTCCTGCTGTAGCTCTTCTCCCGACCATCTCCTTCCACCTTGCCCACGCAAGCTCCGCCGCTCATCCCCAGCGACCTGCTTTGGCCCATCCCCCTCCCTGGCCCCTCGCCCTCACCAGACTTTCTTTCACCTCTCCTCTTCAATCTCTCTAGATACCCTCCTGCACCCTGTCTAGCCCCCGCTATCGCTGCTCCCCAAAATGGTCGATAGCGAAGCGAACTCCCCCACGTGGAAGTTCACTCAGTATGCTCCCACCACCCCACCTATTGTATCTTGGTCTTCGTCTTGCTAAGCTCATGCTCGCAGGTGCTTTGGTGACAAGGGCGATGTTGAGGACATCACTGAAGGTATGTTCTTTGCCCCTCTCCCGTTTCTTTTTTTACTTGGATGTGCTGACCGCTCCCCCTCTCCTGCTGTAGCCGATATCATCTCAACGGTCGAGTTCGACCATACTGGCAACTATCTCGCCACGGGAGACAAAGGCGGGCGCGTCGTGTTGTTCGAGCGAAACGAGACGGTATGTTCTTCCTCCCAACTGCCCACCTGACTACAACCAGTTTCCGCCACTGACACCATTCCGTCACCATTCCCGTCCCTTCCAACCCTGCCCTGCCCCATGTATCGTCGTCTCTGACATCCCGATAGAAAAAGACTTGCGAGTACAAGTTTCACACCGAGTTCCAATCCCATGAGCCCGAGTTTGACTACCTAAAGTCCCTCGAGATTGAGGAAAAGATCAACAAAATCAAGTGGTGCCGTCGACAAAACTCCTCTCACTACCTACTATCCACCAACGACAAGACCATCAAACTTTGGAAAGTCTTTGAGAAGTCACTCAAAGTCGTGGCCGAAAACAACCTCTCTCACGATGTCACTCCTGGCAGTCTGGCCGGCGGTGGTGGTGCTGCTCGACCCCTCCCAGCCCACCAGTTTCGGAATGCCGCCGATCTAAAGCTGCCTCGCCTCACACATCACGATACCGTCGTCGCCGCCGTGCCGCGCCGAACTTACGCCAACGCCCATGCCTACCACATCAACAGCATTTCTGTGAACAGTGACGGAGAGACCTTCATCAGCAGCGATGATTTGCGCATCAACCTGTGGAACCTCAACATCCAAGACCAGAGCTTTAACATCGTCGACATCAAGCCCGCTAATATGGAGGAGCTGACCGAGGTCATTACAGCCGCCGAGTTCCACCCCATGAGCTGCAACTGGTTCATGTACGCTAGTTCAAAGGGTACAATCAAGCTTGCCGACATGCGAGAGAGTGCCCTATGCGACCAGCACGCGAAATGTTTGTATCCCCAGTCTCGCGTAGGCCTACGATGAGCTAGGAGGGCTCCCGCTGACACATCCCAGTATTTGAGCAAGAGGAGGACCCATCTTCAAGGTCATTCTTTTCCGAAATTATTTCGTCCATCTCCGATGTTCGATTTTCGTACGATGGCCGATATATTCTTTCTCGCGACTACCTCACAGTCAAAATTTGGGATATCAACATGGAGCGACAGCCCGTCAAGACAATACCGATCCACGAGCATCTGCGCCCGCGATTGTGCGACACGTACGAGAACGACAGCATATTTGACAAGTTTGAGGTGGTATTTTCGGGCGATGCCAAGAACGTCATGACGGGCAGCTACAACAACAATTTCATGATTTACCCGTCAGACCCCGACAAGGAGGTCGAGGTCGTTCTCCAAGCCGATAAGTCGGCTTTCAAGGCGAAGAAGGTCGGAGTACCCACCCCCATCAACTCGTCGACGAGCCCGACATCCACCAATGGCAGCAAGAAGGGTGGCTCACGGGCAGGAAGCCCTGGTGGGCAGGGTCAGAGAATGCGGAAGGAGACGGATGCCGATCAGATCGACTTCAACAAGAAGATCCTACACATGAGCTGGCATCCGTTCGAGGATAGCATTGCAATTGCTGCGACAAACAATGTGAGTTGCGAAAAAGTACGGTACCTAGAAGGTTTGCCGCAGCTAACATGTCGATTGCAGCTCTTCGTCTTCTCAGCACTCTAGATTAAGACAAACGGCGTTCATCTTGCAGGTGACTGAGCGTGGGGATTCAAAGGTGACTTGCCTGGATGGAATGCAAATTTGAAAGACCAGGGCGGGCTCCGTGACGCTTGGTGGAAGCTGGACTCGCCCTACTCGAGACAAGACTAAGGCATTACCATGGTGCACAGCGAGGGGTTACGGACCATGCGCAGCCTACTATACTTAGAAGAGACCCAGACCGGCGGCACCGTGTCGACAGGTGCATCGTGGAGACGACGGCAAGGGAAGGGCCCTGACCAGGTCGGAGAGAGGATGGCGTCGTGCCAGTCAGCCTACACGGGCGGATGGACGCGGGAGTAGCGGAGGCGAGTGCATGGGACGGCGTTTGGTCGCCACGTGTAGCTGAAACCACACAAAGAGAAGAGACTATTTGAGAATCAAAGACAAATGCCACTCATATGATGAAAGAGACACCAGATCCAGACGGGATCCAGCTCGACTCCATTGTCACCGGCTTCTGTGTTGGTACGTACCTGGTGTGGCAAGTGCACTCCCTTCTTGGCACGGTCTAGGCCTGGGCCGAGTACCGATCCCTGTTCCGACAGCTCCTATTTTGGTGCATTCTTAGGGAGGTGGGGGCACTTGGGATGCTCGACAGCCAGTGAAATGTCGCTATCAAGGAGCAAGATCCTTGGCCAATCTAAGTGGCGGCGTGACACCGAGCTGGTGCGAGGAAGGCCGCGAAGTAGCAATATTATTTCTCTTGTTCGTCGTCAGCAGAAGGTTCTTGGCGTCACGCTATGTATTCTACCAATGTTGTGCCGATAATTCCATCTTTTCTTATTCGGTCTTGTTGGATTGCGTATCGACCGACAAATACCCATAGCAGCCCTCGGCCAATTCGTTCCTGATACTCGAGGCATGAGCCCAGGTTGCCTTTGACGTACCCTTCTGAACCTACATAGTGAGTCTCGAGTCAATATAACAGTCTGAAGCCACCTTTCCCCCTTTGTTTCAATGGCCCCGCTCAACTACAAAGTCCGAGGGGGACTTCTCCGTACCCAGCTCTGCCACACGAGTTGACACCTATGCACCTTCTCACACTGACGAGTACGTGCACGAAGCTGTGCAGCAGCTGTTCGAATGTAGTCAGGGCCAGTCAGTGGCGGCACGCTGGCGCTACCATGCCTTACGCCCAGGGTGCCACCACAGCCGCTTTTGTAAGCTTGGTGAGAGTGGGCGCGCTAATTAGCGTGTCCTTTTTAGAGCACAGCCGCCCTACGTACCTGCTTCCCTACCTACCTTCCTACCCTATTTACCTGGTTGCATCACCCTTCGCTGGCGCCCTTGTACCTTGTACCTCGTCTCGCTTCATCCGCTCCTCAAACTCATGCCGTCCTCGGCTGACTTGAAACCCAGACAACTTCGACCTGTTGTATCACCGTTCAAAGGGCCACCTCACCCGGCCTCACCTAACCTCTCCGCCGCTGGCCCCGTCCCTACGGGAGCGTCCCCCATGTCGACAACTGCTCTCCGGGAGAGAAAGGCGACCAAGGCTCCAGACATGACCCGCCGCGATGATGCCCATCAGAACGCAATTGAGCTGGAGCTGGAGTCTGGGCCGTCCTCGTTGGCGCAGCGCTTCGCCCGTGAGATGGGCCCTTCTCTGCTTTCCGCGGCGACCATGCTCGGCCTGATATTTGGTGGATGCTGCTCCAACGTACGGTTCCCAGGTGGTCATGAGTTTCTGCCTTGGCTGCGACACAGGCTGACTTCTTACTCGCTCAGGTCTACGCCCTCGAAGCTATTGTGAAGTGAGATGAAACCACCCCGCCCCGGGAACCCCGGGATATCCGGTATTCAGTGCTAATCTGTCACAGTTTTGAGCCCTCAAGTGGCATGTCATCCCTTCAGAATGACCCGCTCGGAAAGAGCTCAGCTGACCATAATCGCAGGCACTCTCCTGACCTTCGTGCAATTCCTCTTTGTAGCCGTTACAGGCTTCATCGCCCAGTTTGACAAGCAAAACCCCTACTTTATTGCCCCCAACAAGGTTCCAATACGTCGCTGGCTTGTCAACATTGTTCTCTTCTTTACCATCAATGTCCTCAACAACCATGCCTTCAGCTACGATATCTCTGTGCCGGTTCACATCATCCTCCGCTCCGGAGGCAGTATCACCACCATGGCCGCTGGGTATCTCTATGGCAAGAGATACACCCGCATGCAGGTCGTAGCCGTTGTTCTGCTGACACTTGGTGTCATCATGGCCGCGTGGTCGGATTCTCAGGCTAAGGCAAGTCACTATCTATCCCGTGTTCCCGAGTTTCATCTATGGCCCTCACGCTAACACGGTGGCCCTTGTATAGGAAGCGAAGGAGAGCAGTGGCCGGCCGGCTTTCGGCACTGGCCTAGTAATCCTTTTCGTTGCTCAAGTGCTCTCGGCCATCATGGGTCTCTACACGGAGGCTACGTACGTTATTTACGGTCCACAGTGGCGGGAGAACTTGTTCTACTCCCACGCGCTTTCCCTGCCGCTTTTCTTACCTTTTTTCCCGTCAATGGCACGTACTCTAGGTCATTTGCTACAGAGCCCGCTCATTCAAATGCCTGGCCTTTTGAGCATAGCCTCTGACTCCATCCCGGTCCCGAGCCAACTCGTCTACCTGGCCATCAACGTCTTGACCCAGTACGCCTGCATTCGTGGCGTCAACCTCCTGGCCGCAGTCTCCACAGCTCTGACTGTAACCATTGTCCTCAACATTCGGAAACTTGTAAGCCTTCTTCTGAGCATCTGGTTATTCGGCAATCGTCTCGCACCTGGTACTATGCTCGGTGCTATCATTGTGTTTAGTGCCGGAGGGTTATACACAATGGGTACGAAACGCAAGGTGGAGGAACCGACTGTGGCCAATGTACGAGAGGGAAAAGCCAGCTGATAGACGATTATACGGGTGCTCATTCAGGCTTATATTTGACACATATAGAACAGCATTGCTTGTGTAGCGGTATACATTCTCGAGCTGTTCCATGCACTCTAATCAATGAGTGAATGAATGTACGAAATAATAGACTTATAGAAGGATATCCACTGGAATGTACGATGAACGGATGAGTGAGTGATATTCGTCACGATATATCGCATTGCGTTCTAGCCGTGCCTTGAATCGAGAACTCTCGGCATTGGGTTGAAGATAATGACAACTCAGCAAATTGGCTCCAGCCATTGCCTATTCGCATCAGTGGGGAATTATGAAAGCTGAACAAACTCCAATCCAATCCAATCTATTAAGCATATATTCCCCTACCAAAATCTGTGTCTATGCCACCTTCACTCCCGTTACGGATGTTAGTGGGCTACATGAGACGCATTGCCGTCCACCTCGTTGCCTCGCATCACCACATAACACTAGTGGTTGAACAGCTGAGCCACTTCTACACCTTACCATCCAAGCCGACACCTGTTTCAGACCCGCCGTGATTAGACCCATCCTCCTCCATCTCCCGGTGTGAGAATGTCATAGCCTCAACCTTTCCGGTCACCTAGCTCGTGAAACTCTTGGTCGACGTGCTCGGATCCTGGTATACCACTTTGGAGCTGACAGAGAACGTTGAGTGCTGGCTCTGGCAGGTCTGGGCGTTTCTCATACAGCCGGCGCGGCGACTGTGAATACCAGAAAGAGATTCTGATGAAAGAAACGCCAATTGGATCTGTATCACGTTAGAAACCCGCCAGGCAATGTTAAACGGCGATTTGTTGAAGGACATCCCATAACTTATAAGCAGCCCAGAACGCGATGAGAGTTCAAGTTATTAGCCCAATTAAGTGACTATGCCAACAAAACCCCTGCGGATGGTTCACGGAGAGCATTGAGTCACCGAAATAAGCGGCACACGAATGCCTCATGGACAGGGCAGAGCTTTGACTAACAGTATAGACTTGTCGCAATGTAAACGCAACCAAAGCAGAGGCCTCTAGACTTGATTAGCTACGAACCGACACACCCAAAACAACAGCCGAGATGACTCACGTCAACGGACGTCCGAATATAAGAGCTCCGAAGTATTGGAAATAGGTCGTACTATGGCGCCAATGATCATGGCGATAATGGAAACTCTAAGAGCTCATAATGTGTTCACCATTTTGGCCCGCGTGCCGCCAACACAGAGCTGAGCAAAACCCAAATTTTCAAGCTATCTTACCAGTTGTCGTTCAGGGTGCAGTGGCGATGATGCCCTTCCTGTCGGCATCCCACATTGTAGTATCGTTGAACTGGTCATCGGCTATGATGACAATCATGATTCCCGCATCGTAAACATTGAAGCGCAGAAGCTATTTAGTCGACTTCTCAAAAAAGAAAAAGAAGTTGAGCAGCCGAGGCGTCATAGGCTCACAAAGCCATACCATACGCAAGAATTCTCCATAGCAATCATAGAATTTCTGGTATAATGAATCAGCCTTGGGCGCGGAGCATGGTCGTCTAAGCTGAACTAACCTGGAGGAGATCCATGGCGGACGATTGCTGTGCAACGAAAACTAATTGAGGATGCGCACATGAACAGCGATAACTACTTCCCCGCTGCCATGATTCCCGTCGCCCAGCTAAAAATGAAGACTGAAGGCAGTGTTGTGGACGACTCTCCGGTGGGAGTGCGCCCGACAGTAGAATCGCGGTGGGCTGATCAGCTCTCCCCGCCCAGCTGTTACCACCTCAGAGTCCTGACTCTCCCCCAAGTCTCCAAGCTTCGCTGCGCAGCGGGGTGCAGATCGTCGTCTCTTTAGAAGTTCAGAGGCGTCAGTCTTGGGCAGCCACGTAGAGCCAGCGCCCACCGGGATGGAACCCCATCACTTTGCGAGAGTCTCCGGTGGGAGCATCCCACCATACATCATCTGTCAGTGGTTCGGATCAGGACATGATTCCCACCGGGACTGAGGTTTGATGCTTGATAGATGTGTTTGGTACGAGTGGGCCGTCTCCCACCGGGCGTGTGATGCATCTGACGGGCCATATGAAGGTATTTGTTGAAGCCCCCAAACGCCCAGAATGCTCACCGGAGACCATTTGAAGCACGGGAATGGCTCAGTCCATCTCAACTCATTCACGAGGCCTCAAAACACTCTGCAACGTATCTCCTAGCCATGGCGCATCCGCAAGTTGCCTTCCGTGAGACGACCTTTACAGGCAAATCGCTACTTTCGACCCGGCGAGCAACCGTCTCACGCTCCACCGTTCGCGCTCAGCTCGAACAAATTCGATCTACAGGTCGGTATGAATGCTTCACACTCAAATGGCATTCCATCTACGAAGACAAGTCCATGTGGCCTGTGCCCTTCCATCTTTTCTGGGACAGTGACATTGCGAAATGGATCGAAGGCGCGTGCTACTTCTTGGCCGACGAGTACGACGCCGAGATCGACAGCACAATTCGCGAATTCGTCGATATGATCAGAGGAGCGCAGCAAGAAGATGGTTACTTGAACGTGCACTACACTGTCATTGAACCCGGGAAGTGCTGGTCGAACCTCCGGGATATGCATGAACTGTAAGCGGCGAGCAGTCTTGTGTGGGACATTGTTACTGACTGGGATTGCGACAGTTACAACGCTGGCCATCTGATCGAGGCTGCGATTGCTCACAGGGATTATTATCGCAACGACCTGTTGATAGCGCCCATCCAAAAGTATGTCAGTCTTATCGGGAAGCAGTTTGGCCCCCGGCCAGATCAGATCCATGGCTACCCAGGCCACCCGGAGATCGAACTCGCCCTTTTCCGCCTCTACTCGGCTACTGGAAGCGTTGAAGCCTTTGAGCTTGCCCAGTACTTCTTGACCGAACGCGGGAACCCCAAAGGGCAAGATGGGAAGCATTACTATGATTGGGAGATGGAGAAGAGAGGTGACGGACCCTGGCTGCGGCCTGACGCATATCCCGAGAACCGCACCTATTGGTACTGCCAGGCCCATGCGCCCATCATCGAGCAGCCTACCATCGAGGGTCATTCAGTTCGAGCTGTGTACCTCCTTACTGCCGTTGCCGACATGATATACCTCTCTACGGCTGACGATCGACTGTTGCCTGACTCCAAGGCCTGGTCCCAGTCACTCCATAGACTCTGGGACAACATGGTCGAAAAGAAGATGTACCTAACTGGAGGTATCGGGGCCATCAAGCAATGGGAGGGTTTTGGGATCGATTACTTTCTCCCCCAGGGCACCGATGAGGGAGGTTGCTACGCGGAAACGTGCGCCTCCATCGCTGTAATGATGCTCGCCGAACGCCTCTTGCACCTTGACTTGGATGGCCACTACGCCGACATCATGGAGTTGTGCCTGTACAACAACATCATGACATCCATGAGCCTTGACGGCAAGACCTTTACGTATGCGAACCAGTTAGCGAGCTCCGAGGCTGACAAGAGCGAACGCCATGAGTGGTTCTGGTGCGCGTGCTGCCCACCGAACGTATCCCGACTGTTCGGTAGCCTGGGCGGATATATCTGGGACTATGGCGCCGAAGGAGAGGGTGCATTCGTCAACGTGCACTTGTACACTGGTGCCAAGGTTACATTCGATGTCAACGGAGGGTCTGTCATCTTGGAGCAGAAGTCGAACTGGCCGTGGGAGGGCAACATCTTGTTCAAACTTGCCGCCCCCTTGCCAGTGGCGATTCGTCTAAGGCTGCCGGCCTGGTCGAATGGGTCATTTATCCTGACACCTTCTCCCCAATCGGGCACCGTGGAAGTGAAGAAGGGCTACGTCTACCTCGACCCCACGTATACCACGGAAAACCCATCCTTCTCCTTGCAAGTCGGAGGGTTTGAGCCACGATACTTAACGCCGCACCGATACGCGAACCAGCGAACATTGACGCTGGCCCGTGGCCCAATCGTGTACTGCGTTGAGGACGTCGACAACTCAGGCGAGAATAACCACTTTAAGGATACGTACTTGAAGGCAGACTCGCATGTTTCCGAGCAAAAGTGCACGGATGAGCAGACCGGCGAGGAATACGTAGCCCTGCAAAGCGTTGGTTGGAACCGCCCAGAGACGAGCGGAGCCTCTTCGGCGGCCGGGGAGACAGCCGGTGAAGCGAGAGAGTTGGTTTTTATACCTTACTACTTTAGAGCCAACAGAGGAGGAGGGGGGCAAATGAGGGTTGGTCTGTTGAACGGGGGCGACGCATCTGGCATCGTGTTCCCAGAGCGAGGAGTGGATTCCTGAGCCCACTCGGGCCGCAGCCCATCCAGGAGAATCGCTTTAGACAGGGCGGACGAAAGTGTAGAGAGCAAGTTCTAAGGGAAGGCAGAGATAAAGACGGACTTAACAGAGACATTTCAACCGTACTAAAGCCTCATGACAAGTTTCTCTGGCGATGGAAACCGTTGATATTGACAGATCACTAAGGGTTAACCTAACTTGGGGTTCATACCAGTCAGGAAACGCATTCCCGAAAACTGGTGTTATTTGCGAGAACATGGCCGGAAGCGTTTTCGTAATGTAACAAATCTCGGTTTTTGCTGGGATCAGTTGTAGATGACAGGGCTGACTATCTGTGCCTGTCCCAGGGAGATACTCTGCAAACAGCTCCGTAATTAGTCGCAGTCTTCCATCGTTCGGCCGAATGCCCTTGAAGGGAGCCGCAGTGAGGAGGGGGGTATTTCTTTTCCCCTATTCCTTGCCTCCTTTTACCCAGCTCCCTGGAAGCAACGTGTGCCAGTGTCAGAATCCAACCCAGCGGTCAGGGATCTGGGCTGTGGTGTGTGTCTGGGTATTTGACCAACGCCCGCTGAGAGCGTCTTGGGAATCCAGTGAGACGATGTTGGGCTGAGAAGTAAGCCCACATGGATGTAACACGAACCAGGATCTTGACAGCAAGCTCTCCACACGCTCGCCCGATCCCCCAGTCGGGATGGCGAAGCATCAGGGGTCTTGACAGAAGCGACTCGAGACTCGCTGGAGTCGTTGGACAGGGCTGCAGACGTCGCCGTCGTTGGCCCCCGCCCCCGGAATCCTGCCCCATGATATGTATGATCCTTCCCCGGAGAACCCCGCAGATCCGTTGATTCATTTCGACCCACTCATCTCGTTGGTGCGCATCGAGCGTCCCGCGTGGCGTGGCTGCGGAGGGCTGCACGGGAGTGGCTTCTCCGACCATTCAGCCTGTGCGAGCGACCAGCAACGCCGTGTAGGGTGGTTTTGACGTGCCTCTTATGGTGCGCTTGGGGTTGCTTTGGGATGCATCCTGTTGCAAATCAGGCAAAATTGAGTTTCACATCCCGCAGCTGTCACCATGGGGGGGGGGGGGCTCATTGATCGTCCTCCCATATATACCTTACCCGGGTCCGAGTAGGCCAAGTTT
The DNA here is from genome assembly GCF_021365365.1 of Ilyonectria robusta. Lineage (NCBI taxonomy): Eukaryota > Fungi > Ascomycota > Sordariomycetes > Hypocreales > Nectriaceae > Ilyonectria > Ilyonectria robusta. The sequence continues at coordinate 25,759 of NW_025764436.1, read as the reverse complement.
GGCCTCTGTATACCGGTTTTCGTAAATCTGCTTGCTCGTCCGACAGTCCAACAGTTCGAGAGTCCGACTCCATCATGTCCGACGTCGACTTGACCGTCTATTTCCAGTCCAGCTGGGCTATTCTCAGTACCATTGGAATAGGAAATGTTCTCTTCGGCCTAACAGTTATTGGCATCACCAGCCTCTCGGCCGTCTCCCTCATCCCCATCGTCGTGTCCGCCGCGGGAGCCATTGCAAATGGGCTGTGTTACTATTACAATTTTGGTGACTATCCTGTCGTCAACTCGGCCGCCGCTTCGGCGGTTGCAGACATCATGTGGATGGTATGCTTGAGCGTCGACCTCGGCGCCGCTTCCTCTTTCACTTTGCTAAGTCTCGAGTTGTCTAGGTTCAAGAGGCGGGCATTTCTTTCTACAGTTACGCCATCTTGGTGCGCATACTGCGCAACCGCGACCGCTTGGTCTTCATTGCCATATTCTGGTTCCTCATCATTGTCATTTTTGTCCTCAGAATCTTCATCCTCATTTCTCGGGTCAGGGTCATTCTCGCTGGTCGAGCAATCTTAAGGACCACCATAAACGGGCTCCACATCGGCTACTTCGTCTCCATTGCCCTAGTAGAATGCCTCAGCGCCTACTTCCTGTTGAAGAAGTTTACGACGGCCAAGAAGATCTCCCAGGAGGTTTCCTTGAGGTCTACCCTCTTCCAGCATCTCATGCGAAGCACTGAGATCCGACTGGCCACCCTGGCCATCATCGGCATAACAAGAGCCGTCACTTACTTTTTCCAGCCATCTGTGCAAAAGGCCACAACCCTCACAAGCCAGATTGATCACTTCTTCTATACATTGGAGTGCCTCTTCCCTGTTATGATCTTGTCAGTTCCTTCGTCGCCCTGCCATCCAACCATCTCCTTGTAAAATTCTAACTGAGATTCTCAGTATCGATATCCTCGCCTCCAAGTTGGCACTCTCTAGCAATAACAGCAACCACGCTAATAACAATCACAACAACCCTGATAGTTCATCGTTTCGACTGGCGAACCGGCGACCGTCTCGACACGAAAGACTATATTCGTCGGGTGGAAATGATCCACCGCCATTCTCGGTCTGGGACGGAGTTCAAGATGATGGGTGTCACCCAGAGGTAGACAGTGTCAATTCGTCGTCATCATCAAAACAGGAAATACTCGAGAGACAGGTCCAGTGTATGGAACCAACAACAGAAAGCACTGGTATTAAGAAGACAGTTGAGATTAGTATTCATCACGGGAACCGAGGTGCTTCGGAGTCGTCCGAGGCGGCCAAACTGCCAGCTTAAAATGAAGAAGTCCGGAGTTTTTTAGGGTCAAGGAGGGCGCTGGACTGGCTGGCCAGGTGGTCGGCCAGGCGCTTCGGAAGTCTGTTCTTCAAACAGTTTCTGGTGACTATCTCATCATGAATGGTAATTTATGAGCTCAAAGCGGCTACGAAGCATACAATGTGAACAAGGATATCGAGCGGTCGTGTCGAAAGATAGGCCACACAGGGTGTGTGCTGATGACATCCAAGCTGTGTCCTAACATAACGGTAGCACGTATTCTATAAGTGAATAAGGAAAATTTCCTCCAGACGCAGCCCAAACGTTACCTTTTCAAGTGCCGAAGGTGGGTAGCATGTAGGGGTGAGGCGCAAAAAATGCAACTAGGCAAAACCGGTTGATATCAAGTCACTGCCTCCAAAGGACATGCAAGTCATGCTACTGCCTCGAACATACCCTGCCCTCGTCTCTCTGGATAATTCGCTGTGTGATCTTGGTTGTGTAACCTTAGCTAGCCAGAGACAGGCAAAGTCGCGAAGGACGGCATCTGTTTTAGGATTTATTCCCGCTCAGCTTAATAAACGCTGGAAGAGCATTACTCGAGCTAAAACGGACGCTATCTCTTCTGGATAGGACCAGTCAAAATAACTGTGTTTCAAAATAACGGTGTTCTAGAAGTCCTGAATGCCCAAGCGGAGATTTCTTCTCACCCTCACATATCCGGACGGTCACTTGCGCTCGAGTTGGTAATAACCTTGTTCCATATGATGGGTTAGGGGGGGAAGACACCGGTGACCATGGGGATTAAAGGCTATGTCAAGAATATTGTAAGAATATTTGATGTACAATATTTAGGTATTTGTCGCATGAAATTGTACACTAAGGTTTTTAGAATTAATTTTCCGTCAAGTCTTTGTCCAAGTAAGCTTGGAAGCGCACGCGACAGCCACTCAGAGTACACAGACAGACCTCGTAATGCACGCACCTCATCTCCACGTCGCCGCACGCCGCCGCAGCGCGCTCGTCAGAGTCCTCACTGCTAAGACCTCAGGTCACGGTACAGGTACAGGCGTCTGGTGCCCGTTCGCTGAGTCGGCTACCCTGTGTCTCCAGTCCTGTTGGAGACGGCGTGGGTGAGGAATGCTACTTCTCGGCGCACGGATAATCTTTTCGTTTGTGGCGAACCACCCTTTCCACTTCTAGCATCTAACCGGGGATGCCGCCGAGCCCCTCCTTCGTCTCCTGATCCTAATACAGGCGGGATTCTGGCAGAGACATTGGCTTTATTAAGCCTATAATAGGTCCTGTTTCGAACACCTTATCATCTGAAATGGTCTATTTTTCTCTGCTTATTCAATGGCGTCTTCGCCGCACCAGCCCGGGTGGCCCCCGAGTGATCGTCGCCAGTCCCAGGACGCCGCGCCAAGCTCCAGCTTCCAATGCTCCCAGTGCTCTAGGAATTTCAAGCGCGTTGAGCACTTGAAACGACATGAAAGAGGCCATGAAAGTACAAGAAGATTCACTTGCCCAACCTGTGGAAAGCGCTTTGCTAGAAGGTATGTTGTGTATCTGGAGTCTTCTCCTTCCATGCCACCATCCGAAGCTCTAAACCCTCGTGCATTTCGATTCTACCAGCCTAACGTTATAAAAAGCGATGTCTTGACGCGTCACATGCTCATACACAACCCATCCCGGGAGGTAGCCATCTCTCCCAACGCGGGAATAGCAACGACGCAGCGAAGAGCATGCACACCGTGCTCCAAGGCCCGAGAGAAGTGTAACAAAGGCAACCCTTGCAGTCGGTGCCATGCGAGATTGATTCCATGTGTATATCCTGCATCGAGGATTCAATCTATCAGAAGTAATCAAGCAGATTATGATGAGGGACCCTCCGATCGGTCGGGCCTTTCTCCGGACTCGACAAAGAGCACGTCCCCAGAACGACAGCCGGCGTTAGGCCCCGGTAATTCTGTCATCCCGAGGGCCTCAATTACTGAAAACATTATCTTCAGCCCGCGCCTCTCTTCAGAGCAGGTATCGCATGGGGCAACAGGCCAGCAGCTCATGGCATCCCATGAGAGTCTCCAACAAAGCCAAAATCACCAGAACGCGATACTGGAGGGCAACCATGCGGTTTCCCTCCATCAACCTCTCCACGTCTCCTACAGCTCCATGGGAATCAGTGAATTTCAGCAACCCCAATTGATACGCCAGACTCCTCAGATATTCAATCCCGGGCCTAGCGTTCAGACGGCTCATGCCCTAACTCCCGGCTTCCTTGGTCTCGACGTACCTAGCTTCGGGTATCAAAACACAGCCTATGAACCGGACCTGGACCTCCATATTAACTGGATTCCAACCAACGATACCATCGATTTTGACTATCGATCGATTCTAGACTTGACAATGAGTGGGAATGGGCTCGAACCAGAAGGAGCACTACCTGTTGTTCCCATGGATGTTCAGACCTTTTCCGGCTCAACGACCATCCACGACCTATCATCTGCTCCAGGGGAGGGTCACTTCATGACTCAGGCCCGGCCAGCAACCTCACCATCTGGGACACCGTCAAGCATCTCTTGGACCAGTACTGACAGTCGAGTTGGCAATGTTGTGGAGGGCGAACTGTATGCAACTAGTAAGAATGGAGCTCGCATTCCTTGTACAGTTCGCTCCAAAGTGCCACAGGTTTTGATTCCTGGCACACATCACCAATTCGCAATGTCTCACGACCCTCGCCCCGAACAGATTCCTTCTACTCCTATTGGATTTCCAAATCTCGACCATTTGGCAACAGACCACGCTTTAACGGCGGATCAACCTGACATTTTGATATGGAAATCCACCTACGACGAAATCTTTTATAATTTCCGTCGACTTTGCCTGGACTGTGATGGATTTTATCCTTCATATACCAGTCATAACTTTCCCTCTATGCTACATTTCGACCTTTTCATCCGTCTCTTTCTCGCTAGCTTCAACCCAATCATACCCATAATACATCAGACTCTGACAACAGTGAACGATTTCTGGATATTGACCCTGGCTATGGCAGCCGTCGGTAGTCAGTACACTCGGACCCAGGAGTTCGATGCGATGGTGATACCTTTACACGAATATCTACGAAGGGCGCTTCGAATAGAGACTGAACGTTCTTGCGGCTCAGATCACCAGACCGCCGTCTTTCAGTCTCTGCTCCTGAGTCATATTGGCATGCTTTACTATGGATCGACTCGACTGAGATCATACGCCGTGGCACGTTGTGGGAGCCTTGTTGGCCTCGCCGAGTCATTTCAATTACATGGATCAATGCTTTCTTCTGAAGAGTCAGATCTTCGTGTCAAAGATACAATCCGGAATGCATCTTTAAATGTCCTGCATGAGCAATGGCAGAACTGGGTTCGACTAGAGACTAAACGTCGCCTTGGATACTTGGCATGGGTATGTGATATGTGATCGTCTTGGGAATGTCACTAATTGATTAGTTACTTGACTTTATGGGTCAATACCAACATATCGATTTCCAGTCTCTATTTTCTTTCGACGTACCAACAAGCGATCTGCCCCATGAAGGTCTTTGGAACACAACTAGTGCGCACGAGTGGGCCGAATTATTTCAGCGGACCGATCGTGAGTGATTTCCTTCCAACTCTGCTCCAGATCACAGTCGCGGAATAGGTTGTTGAGTTGAAACACTTTCTGATGTGTACAGGAAACCCGTCACTTCAATCGGCAGTACGCAAACTATTTCTGGAACGAAAAGTAAAGTCCGATCTAGGAGAGTCGAGTCGAATCCTTCTCCTACATGGAGTATATCGCGAGATCGATCAAATCAAGTCTTATTTCCAACGACCACTGTCTTTCTGGATCCCATCTGCTCAACAGGTGCCACGTACCGACGTAGCTTCGCGGGAACACTTGCGAGAAACAGAATTATCCAGCGAGAAATGGCTGAACGAATTACCAACTTTTGCGGCGTGGCGAAATGCGGCACTTGATTGTGTAGATGTTTTACACTGGGCTGCCAATGGGACAATCGCGCTTCTTTCTGGAGCCGAGCATCCAACTGTTTTCCATTTGCACTTTTCTCGAGTGATCCTTCTCGTTCCACATCGAGATATTCTCACACTCGTCTTATTTATTGTTGGCTCAGCGGCCGACATTTCAAAGATTCCAACCAGAGAAGAGGCGGGAGCTGCTGAGCAAGAGATTCTCCGGTGGGCACAACGTGATGAGGTAGGCTTTCATCCACGCATCATAGGCTGGCACTAACAAAATATGTAGTCGAAAGCTCGCCTCGCTGCTGTACATTGCGGTTGCTTGTACTGGCACATTCGGAGATACTCGACCATGGCATTTTACGAACCGAGCTCTGTCTTTCTCGCCACCTTGACCCTATGGGCTTACAGTTACTATGCGTCACGAGTGGCTCCAATGATACAACCAGACCGGTCTGGTGATGAATATGATCGGAGTGGCAGTCCGTCACGACAATCGTCTCCTCTTGGCAATGTTCCTCAGACAACTGCATCAACATCTGGGCCAGATGCAGGTGCTGCTGAACACCCAGGCCTAGATTCGGGGGGATCGCCACATTTCCCCGGCTCCGATCCCACGTTTATCCGACTGGACCGGCCTAATGACGATGAGATGGTACAGCATTTTGTTCGATGTGGCCGGCCATCAAACATGAGAGCCTACATTACTGGGGTCGGCGATATCTGTGTAGCTAAAGGCCCTGCTCGGATTTTGAGGGAAGGGAGAAAGATTCTCGGGGCTGTGTCCTTGGCGTGGGGCCGTACTCGAGATCATGTAGCCATTCTGAGGGCCCTGGAGAGGGCCATTTCAGGTATAGAGCCATGTGAAGGCCCTACTCAGGAGTGAGACTGGGCCCTCGCGCAGCTCTCTCAAAGAGGTGCCAAGCTTGTCTTCATGGAGACGGGATTGACGCTGATGATGAATGTAATGGTGCTGATATTGACCAAGTAGGTAGTGAGCACATCGGATATCAGGACTAGCCATTTATTCGTTACAATGGAAGATAAATGGGGTTCACAGACTAATTACCTGCTTCGCTCGGTTTAAGTTAACCCGCTATCGTACCTTAGGGGCATGGGCGGACCGTCTTTTGGCACCAGACGCGATAGTTCCGTCAAGTACGGCCCGAATACGTCCATACCTACGAGGTCGTACTTCTACAGAATCCAGGTTCTGTCGCTTCTACTGCTAGTATTAGATGAAGAAAGCCTAGGTGAGGTTAATCCGCAACTCATTCTTTATCTATTCGATGCCCATTCTTGCCGTTCTGTATCGTGTCGATCCCTCGTGCCGTAATCTGCTAGTTCAAGAGCTGGCGGGGTCGGCGCTGCAACTACCGGAGGACCTGGTTTCTCAGGTACCTACGTACCTAAAGAGGGGCTGCCACTTAGCGCGCACAGGGGCCAAACCTAGAACCTCCACATAACGTGCTACATGATTGCATGTACGGGGCATCTACACATTAGGTAGGTGGGAAGCCAGCAACAGATGAGCTATTGATCCTAACACGGCAGAGGAAAAGTCGGAGAGAAAACTGATGACGGCAACTTCCTGGTAAGAAAGCACCCTTTGCGCCCGAGAGCCCTTCCTGGGTCTCGGTTGCCTACCTTTCCTACCCAAATACTGTGTATCCGAGCTATCTATTGCTCACCGACGCCGCACCTACCTACCCACTCTTTCTGTCTACCCCATCTGACAATCCAACCCTAGACCTTTCAACAATTCTGCACTCAACAGTCAACCCGGACTGTATCCTGCCCTCAATTCGACCTGGGCCTCGAGCTTGAGCTCACTACCTCGAGGGATCGTCATGGCAGGTATGTACCTTTGCTTCATACCTCGGCTGGCTCCCTTACCCAAATGACCAGCCAACGGCGGGTGGTGGGTCAATGGGACAAAGAGTTGCGTCCTCGATGCTAACCTACATAATTATTAGGCCACGCTGTCTTTGATGAGGGCGACGAGTCGTTACTCGCCGTGCGAGCGAGAGAGTCGGACGAGGAGGGCGATGAACTACGAGATTCTGGTGCAACAACTTCCCATGACCAAACAAACCATCAAGCCGAGCCGCAGAACGATAGCGACGAAGACGATCTTGAAGATGGGATGCTGCCGCGGGACCTCCCTAGACGAACGACATTCTACGACCCTGTTGCCGAGCGCCAGATGAGCCAGACAGATGCGAAATTCTTCTATCACCGGAGTAAAGTCGACCTACGAAATGGAGCCCATGCTGGATCCCAATCAACTCCTCATGGTAGTCCATTGGTCACTTCAGGCTCCCATTCAGCGACCGAATATGGCGCTGATTCTTTGATACTCGATCTGGATACCCGCCGGTCAGATGCGAATGGGCCAGTACCAGAGACATCAGGCTCGGGCTTTGACGCCGGCTCAAACTCTGAGTCAGCGGCAAAAATGCATGCTCAGAATGCCTCCCACGCACAGAGCTACCCCTTCCAGCCTCCTGCCCGCGATGGCCAAGTATTCCATGGCACCAATGCTGACATTCCCGATAACGCCAACGCTGGATTCTCAGGTGGTGGTCTTTTCGACACTGAGCCTCATATCACAACCGAACTCAGTGCTATTTCTCAGGACATCCAACGGATTTTGGATCTTAGACGAAAGTATGTTGCTTTGTCACTGCAAGGCCCCGACGACAATCCTAGGGATGACTCAGGATGGGATGTTTATCCTCCTCCACCTGAGCCGGCCTGGAGGCAGGCTTCCGACCGTCAAACTGGGGCCTCCGATCATGTTCCTGGCCGGGATAACGCTCACTGGCATGGCGCCAAAGACGATATAGGATCATCCCCAGCGCAACCACAGGCTGGCCCTCAAGAGGGGAAGAGACCGGTTAGGAGGCGGAAACCAGGTCAGGACATTGGAGAGGACTTCGACATGAGCGATCTGCTTCCATTGCCAAAACCTGACGGCATGAGCTTCAAGCTTGATGACAGTGGAGTGTACCAGGTTTTCGACGATAACGATTCTCAAACACCTGGTATTCAAGTTCCTACTATCAGAGAGTTTTACATGGACTTGGACGACATATTGAATGTTTCTTCAGATGGGCCTACCAAGAGCTTTGCTTTTCGTCGACTTCAGTATTTGGAGGGCAAGTTCAACCTCTACGTGCTACTAAATGAATACCAGGAGACAGCCGACAGCAAAAAAGTGCCCCATCGAGACTTTTACAATGTGCGTAAGGTGGATACCCACGTCCATCATTCAGCATGCATGAACCAGAAACATCTCCTGCGCTTCATTAAAAGCAAGATGAAGAAGTTTCCAAATGAAGTGGTGCTCTACCGAGATGGCAGGCATCTGACTTTGGCCGAAGTGTTCGCTAGTATCAACTTGACTGCATATGACCTTAGCATCGATACACTTGATATGCATGTAAGTTGCAGCGGTGCTTCCCAAGACAATCGGGTACAAGGGGGTGTGGTGCTGACTGCCATAGGCCCACACGGATTCGTTCCATCGATTTGACAAGTTCAATCTCAAGTACAACCCTGTTGGCGAGTCACGACTTCGAACCATTTTCCTCAAAACCGACAACTTCATACATGGCCGATACCTGGCCGAAATTACTAAAGAAGTCATTTCAGATCTGGAGTCAAGCAAATATCAGATGGTAGAATGGCGCATTTCCGTTTATGGCAAGACCATAGATGAGTGGGACAAACTCGCCGCATGGGTTGTGGATAACAAATTGTTCTCACACAACGTTCGCTGGCTCATCCAGATCCCAAGGTTGTATGACGTGTACAAGGCTACTGGACTAATGGAGACTTTCGAGCAGGTGGTAAGGAATCTGTTCCAGCCCCTGTTTGAAGTAACCAAGGATCCATCAAGCCACCCGAAGCTGCACGTCTTCCTCCAGCGGGTGATAGGATTCGACAGCGTTGACGATGAAAGCAAGATCGAGCGTCGCCTGTTCAAGAAGTTTCCGGTTCCAAAAGCGTGGGATACAAAACAGAACCCGCCGTACAGCTATTGGATCTACTACTTGTTCGCGAACATGGTGTCGTTGAACTATTGGCGCAGAAAGCGTGGGTTCAACACTTTTGTTCTACGACCGCACTGCGGAGAAGCTGGAGACAGCGAGCATCTCGCAGTGGCAGCCCTGTGCTGTCACAGCATCAGCCACGGGCTATTGCTTCGCAAGGTACCGCTTCTCCAGTATGTCTTCTACCTTGATCAAATCGGAATTGCCATGTCCCCCCTTAGCAACAATGCCCTATTCCTGACCTACGAGCGCAATCCGTTTCACCAATACTTCAGACGCGGCTTGAATGTGTCATTGTCGACGGATGATCCATTGCAGTTTGCATTTACGAAGGAGCCTCTCATTGAGGAATATGCCGTGGCCGCGCAGATCTACAAACTAAGCCCTGTTGACATGTGTGAATTGGCAAAGAACTCGGTCAAGCAGAGCGGGTATGAGCTGTCTATCAAGGAGCAGTGGCTCGGCCCTGGCTGTGACAAGCCCGGTAAAGAAGGGAATACAATGGTCAAGACCAACGTCCCGGATCGAAGGGAGGAGTTCCGATACTTGACGTTGTTGCAAGAGAGAGAGGTGTAAGTTACTATTGGAGGCTTTATCTTTTAGAGCCCTATGATGCTTACGCTCCTGTTTAACTAGGCTTGGTCGGTACGTCAACTTTAATGTGAACAAAGAGCTCTCGTCCAGCACGACTGGGGTGGGCACCAAGATGGCAGAGTCGGCGACATCCACAACCCAAGGCGCAACGTCTGGGGATCCAGCCCCTCCATTGGAGTCTCCAGTGCTTACGTCAATGGGATCACCCGCCGGTATAGCATCCCGAGAGCAGGTGTGGTCGAACGACGGCATGGCAGATCTCCACCTCTCAGGAAGCGATCCTAGGATGTTCCCTGGCGTCTTCACCCCGGGGCAGCGAACAGGGAGCTTCCGAAACTTGGGCCAAGCCACCGACGGAAAAGCTGCTTCTGACGACGTCTTGGGATCGGAAGCGACATAACAGAGTATCTGCGCAAGCCAAGTCACATTTGGTAGAGCCCGTTATGTGGCTAGGCGAGCCTCGTGCAAGCTGGGAATGTCATGTATATTGACCTTAAACCAAGTAGATGTGGTTGCGAAGGCCAGATAGGAGACCTCGTGGCCTTGGGAAAGGGTAAACGTCTTGTGCAAATGTCTCACCCATACCATCCTCTGACCAACATGTGAGAACAAAAGTGTCGGAGAGGGACAGGCGGCGCTAGGCCAAATTCTTCATAACAATGGTGAGAAGAGTAAGTTGGGTGAAGTGGGTACCTAGGTATCGAGACGGGTGAGCACTAAGTATATGGCAAGAGGTGACAGCATCTGGAGCTGAGGGGTAGCATGGGAGAGACAATTGCGTAAATAAACAGCCCCGCGGGGTCTAGAAGGCAAGGCAGTCAATCAATCGTCGAGTTCGAGTCAAGTGCTGCCTAGGCAGGTAGGTGGCTATCAAAAGTTGAGTGACATACCCCCCCAATCAGGAGCGGTTGGGCGCGCAACGCATTGTATCCACCGACAGGTGCCCAGTGCCAAGTGTAGATTGGCTCTAGTTAACACTGGCGGCAGCGCGCGTGGCCCAAATCAGGTGCGTGCACCTCTAATGCTAAATAAAAAAAAAGTGGCACGATTGGGGGAAGGGCGGGATGGAAGATGGAAGATGGGGGGGGGAGATGGAGGATGGACGGGCGACCAAGCCAAGGGGTAACGGGTAATTGGGACACTTCGTACCGCGCTGTGCGAATTCGGCCAGCGGTGCCACTACCAGGTGCCATTACCAGGTGCGAGTTGCTGCTGCTATTGATTAACGTCCCCCATGGCCCGGGCAGTGCTGGCCGCTTACCCACCTACCTTACCTAGGCACCCGGCACACGCTGTGCTTACCCCTTCTAGCAAGGCAGCCATGTGCGCGGCGTTGAGTCGGGGCCGCTCACATGGCTGGCCCGCCAAGCTACGTACCAACTGTAGGTAGCGCACCTCCTGTGCCTCCTGTACCTCTCTGGTCCTGGGTTGCTCGCTCCTCAGACAAACGACGCCGCACTGCGTCACTTCGCATCGCATCGCCTCGTCTCGCCCCGACTTGACTTGACTCGACTCGCTCCACCCCGTCCTGCATCGCATCGTCAAGGTCGCATCCTCTCGAGTCTCTCTCCCGAGCACACGCCCGCGGTGCAGCTCAAAGAGTCACGCTCGACACCATGGGGTTCCTGGGCGTGTACCGGGCCAGTTACGACTACGCCGCCCAGGCCGAAGGCGAGCTGGCCATCACCGAAGGCGACCTGCTGTATGTTCTTGACAAGAAAGGCGACGATGGCTGGTGGAAGGCCAAGAAGAAGGCCGGCGCCGACGACGACGACGAGCCCACTGGCCTCGTGCCCAACAACTATGTCGAGCAGGTATGTTTCCCTTGCCCAGTTATCTCCTCCCCTGACTGAACCGTGATGCTGATGCTGGCACTACCCTCTTCGCAAAGGCCCCTTCCTTGAGCCACGCCCGTGCTCTCTACGACTACACACGCCAGACCGACGAGGAGCTCTCCTTTCCCGAAGACGCGCAGCTCGATGTCTTCGATGCCACGGATCCCGATTGGATCCTCGTCGGCCTCGACGGTGAATACGGCTTTGTCCCAGCCAACTACATTGATCTGGACGCAGCTGACGAGGCTCCCGCTCCACCCTTGCCCCCGGCTCCCCCACAACTGCCCGCGAGGCCACCACAACCTGAGCCAGCGGTGCCGGATAGTCCGGTCGAGCCATCGCCGCCTCCCGCAAATCCGGCCGCTACCCTCGCCGGTGTCATGCACGCCCGGGCGGCATCACAACAGGCCTCGCCCCCTCCCCAACCTGCCCGGAACCCCGCCCCGTACCAGGAGCCCGAAGACTTCGACGACCAACCCATTCGATCCCCCGCGCTGCCCACTCGACCACGGCCGCTCTCGCCGCAATCACCCACATATGACGAGCCAGGTTCCCCCGTCATCCAGACTCCCCGGGACAATACTCGAACGCCCGGGGGCTTCCACATGTACAATATTAATGAGATGGTCTCGATCATGGGGAAGAGGAAGAAGATGCCCACAACCCTTGGCATAAACCTCTTGACAGGAACGATCCTCGTGGCCCCGGAGCACGTCCAGGATGGTCCCTCGCAAGAGTGGACCGCTGACCGCATGACCCATTACTCGCGTGAGGGCAAACATGTCTTCATGGAACTTGTTCGACCAAGCAAGAGTGTCGATTTCCATGCCGGAGCTAAGGACACTGCCGAGGAGATTGTCAACGCCCTGGGTGAATTGGCTGGTGCCGTGCGTGCTGAAGGACTCCGAGAGGTCATCATGGCGGGCTCTGGTAAGAGCAGAAAGAAGGGTCAGATCCTCTATGACTTCATGGCCCAGGGTGAAGACGAGGTGACGGTTGCTATCGGCGACGAGGTCATCATTCTTGACGATGCCAAGAGTGAGGAGTGGTGGCAAGTGCGGCGCCTCAAGAACGGAAAGGAAGGTGTTGTCCCAAGCAGCTACATCGAGATATCTGGCACTATCACGCCCCCGCCCGGAGGTTACTCGGCCAAGTCCATGGTCGAGCAGAATAGATTGGACGAGATCAGGTTGACAAAGGAGGCTATGAAAGCCAGCAAAGAACCGCAGCAGGTAGGGCCGGGAATGCCTCTTCCTGAACGAGGCAGCAGTCTCATGGCGAGAAAGAATGGTAATAATTCTGGACAGCAGCGAAGTCGGCGAGAGAATGGACGAAGCGACGGCAACGGCCAGCCCAAGTCCAAGCCAAGTAAGTCTTCCTCCATCATCCCCTCTGGGACCCCAGGAGCCCCTTCATATGCCATCTTCGCTGAGGGTTGAATAGAGCGCTAACCTGATGACTCTAGAACCGGATGCGTCCAAAGTGCGCACCTGGACAGATCGATCTCAATCATTTAGCGTCGAGGCACAGTTTTTGGGCCTCAAAGATGGCAAGATCCACTTGCACAAGATGAATGGCGTCAAGATCGCAGTCCCCATCACCAAAATGTCCCGCGAAGACCTTGAGTACGTCGAAAACTTTACTGGTATTTCTCTAGAAGACGATAAGCCCCTGGCGGATGTGAAACGGGCTAGAACTGCTGAGAAGAAGGCGCCTGAGAAGGCAGGCGTGACAATTGACAAATCGCCAAAGTCCGACTATGACTGGTTTCAGTTCTTTTTGTCTTGCGAAGTTGCCGTGGGCCTCTGCGAGCGCTACGCCCAAGCGTTTATCAAGGACTCGATGGACGAAAGCGTGCTGCCCGATGTCGACGCCAATACTCTACGAGCTCTGGGCCTCCGCGAGGGCGACATTATCAAAGTCGTGCGTGCCCTAGACGCCAAGTATGGACGCAACCGAGGCGGCAAGCGGAGCGTTAGTTTCGCATCTGACGGCGCCGATGGGGACGGTGCAGCAGGGGGGTTGTTCTCGGGGCCTGGAGGCACGCTGCGAAACAACACACGCAAGGGCCGGCCAGCGCCCGCAGTACAAACAAGCAATGTCGTCGATGCCAAAGCCTTCTCCAAGTCGGAGCAGTCAGGGGCTAGTGACGACGATGCCAGGTCTCCAGCACCGGCCAGCCCAAGCAACGCGGCCCCCAGCTCTCGCCAAACGGCCACGGGCGGGTTTGACGACGACGCATGGGATGTGAAGCCTAGCAAGCAACAGCCACCCGCAGAATCCAAGCCGAAGCCGCCGCCAGAGGCTTCGTCGGCCACGCCGCCGGCCACCCAGGCCCTGACTGGCTCCATGAAGGAGCTGTCCCTGTTGACCGCGCCCCTTGAGCCGACCAAGACGGAGCCGACGCTGCCGGCAGCCAGGCCTGAAGCTGTGACGGAGCAGCCAGCGCCAGCCGTAGCTCCTCCGCAATCTTTGCCCGGCGCCAGCCCGTCATTCTTCTCGGCTGTGTCTCAGTCCCAGCAACCCGCCCATGCCTCACCCCAGGCCATGCTACGGCAACGACCTACTCCTCCCCAGACGCTACAAAACCAAAGCTCTTTGGCACCACCGCCACCCCAGCGGCCACTGTCGGCTCCGCAGTCGGCCCAACCCAGCGCCTTCTCACCCCCGCCCCTGATGCCCCAGATGACGGGCTCCTTGCAGGGACAGGTAGCGCCGCCAGGGCAGAGTCTCCTCGAGATCAACCAGGCTCGCCTTCAGCAGCAGTACACAGCGCAGATGCAGCAGCAACAGCCCTTGCAACCTATGCAGCCTATGCAGCCTATGCAGCCCATGCAGCCCATGCAGCCGACTATGACCGGGTACCCAACCCAAGGCATGGTCCCGTTCCCTACCGGCGCATCGGCGCAGTTTATGCAGCCCATGATGACGGGCGCACCAGGACCGAATCAGTTTGCACCAATCCCGGGCCAGGCTACTGGCTTCCAGCCCTCATTCCCCGTTGCGCAGTCCATGTACGGCCAACCCGCTCCCGGAGGTGTCAACAGCTACCTCCCTCCGCCACTGGAGCCTCAGCGAACGGGGATGCCTGTTCTACAGCCCCAGGCAACCGGCCTTATGGGCATCAACGGCCCAATACCCCCCCAGCCTCTACAACCACAGCAGACTGGCCCCGCGCCTGCCATTCGCTTTGGCGTGACGGGCGACGCCAACAAGCTCACTCCCCAGGCAACCGGGCGCAGGGCCAACCTAGCGCAAGCAAGTAAGTCACCCCGTTCCCTCGTACTCCCTACGTGCCCCCTAACACAGACGATAGCCCCCCAAAATCCCTTTGGTTTCTAAAGATTTCCGAAGAATGCAAAGTGCTGGTCATGTGGTTGTGGGTGATTGAGCTTGGTGGTTGGTAGTGTGTTGATTGGTAGTTGGACGTGTGGCTAGTCATCATTAGCAGCCCTTGGTTTGGACATATGCCCTCTCATCTTACATTTATGTCTAGTCAACATCACGTAGGTACATCTAGATGTGTGGGAAGATAATAATATATATGGAGGACCAGCCCGGGCTGACCTCATCTAATATTTCCTGATCTCTGTATGTCGTCCTCCGCTCCTGAAGGGATTGTCAACAGCCGTGTCTCGCGGACGATTAGCTCTAAGCATCGGTGTTTGAGTCGCGCGCTTTCATTTCGAGAGAGTCTTTACAATGGATGAGCATCCATACACCCATTCAGATGGCCGAGGGTCCTGGAAACCACAACGCCCTCAACAATATCCAAGGCCGTCTCAATTCTTAGCCACGTGGGTAAGCGATTCAGTTGAGCAACTACAGTCGCAGGCAATAAACCAACACCCCTTGTTGCATCTGTCGAGGCCGCCGAGGCTTCAGGGGTGCAATAAGGCGGCTCTGGCATGCTTCGTGTGGGGCTCCAGGTCCTCAGATTAAAGCCAGGGCCGAGCCTTGACATGGGCGCATCCATACTTGCTCAAATCGGCATCACACATTCTCTAGGAACCTACAGGCGTAGAATCCAAAGGCATTAGCTAGTCGGATAAGTTAAGCCTTTCGTCTTCGCCCATTGGCTGTGGGTTTCTCCATCGCGGATGCGACCGTGGAGGCGTTAATCCCAACCTCGGCGATGGGTTCTGAGGGCTTTCCAGGAACCGCAGAGGGTTCAAACCGCTTGCGAACGGCCTTGATCATCATGAAGAACCAGTAGAAGTTCAAACTGTTCAGCGTCAAGTTGCTGAGAAGATATGTAGCACTAAGCCACAGAGGCACCGTAGATTCTTTGGTCGCAAAGACCATGGTGGACGAGAACTCAAGCTTACTGGGGCTTGGGTTGGCATTAATGCTGGACCAGATATCGTGGAAGACGCGGAACGACGAATAAGTGCCGTAGACGAGACGGCATGAAAAAAATGTGGCGAGAAGCATTATGCCATTGTAAAGCTGCGCACGTGAACCAGTCATGTCTACCTTGTCCATGAACCAGTGAACGTTGAGAAATGGGGTGGAGAGTTCCCAGAGGATGAAGACAGTAGCATAGTAGTTGACGAATGGGCGCTGGAGGGATGTTAGCTGACATGGGACCAGCGAGATGGGAGGGGCGACGAACGAATCCAAGTGAGTAGACGAAGAGGGCCGCAATCGCATGGGCTAGGGTGCCGATGCCGAAGACGTCGAAATTCAGACTGGTGACGACAAGGTCCCAGAGGAAGTAACCAGCGGCAAAGGCTTGAATAAAGCCGGAAGCGCCAGTGTAGCCCCAGACTCGCTCTTCCCAATTCATCTGATTAAGCTCGTCATCAGTGAACATGACCCAGATGGCGAGGCCATTGATGAGGATACACTGGAACATGGAGACCACATGGGCATCCCAGTTGAGGCGGCGCTTGCGGGGCAGCTTCGAGTAATGGGCGGGGGCAAGCCAGTTTGATAGCAATGGCGAGATGGGGTAGAAGACGACCGAGTAGACCACGGCCGCAAAGAGGACCTCGTGGACATGCAGGGGCAGCGTGGGGAGGTCGAAGTAGTCGGCCCAAGGCTGGACTTGCTCCGAGAGCCAGGGGATGGGCGGGAGGAAGAAGGGATCCTTCATGGTGAAGGACGCCTGTCGATGATATTTGGCTGGAGTAAGCCTTGCGTCGGAGGTAGGCGTTGTGTGCTAGACCTTGGGCGGCAACCGGGGCGAGAGCGGCGATGAGCAAACTCGAGGGCGCGCACAGGTACGGATGTTGGAGAGATATGACAACGAACAGGCGGGCGATAGACACGCCCCAGCGGATGGAAAGGCTGGGTTATTTGAAGTAAAGAAGCAAAGAAGTAAAGAAGTAAAGACAAGGGAGGTCGAGAGGTTCCTCTGGGGCAGGCCCCTGTAGGTTCACGTCTGTTGGGGGTGGCTCACGTGGACCCTTGGACTTTATCGTTGTGGCTGTGGTGCATGATGTGGCCCTGCTGAGGCGGCCAGTACGTGCACAATTGCACATGCACAAGGCTGGGAAGCCCATGCTGGGCGGGTGTTAGCAGCATGCGCTTCATGTACACGCTAGGTGGTAGGTACCTACATGGGTACCTTAAGTACCTTAGGTACCTGAGGTAGGTACCAGTGCGGTGGAGGTAGTAAGTGGGGGGGGGATAGGAGCTCAACTATCAAACCACCATCGACCACAGCCTCGAGGCCAGCTGCCACTTATCAGCTCCTCTCCCTATCCTTAATATCCTGGTCACCTGCAGCCACAACCACCATCACCACCAACTCACGTCCAGATCACACACCTTCGCAACCTCTCACACATCAAAACCACGTGCAAGGGGCCCACGAGAACCCAATCTAACCACCCTCCCCTAACCCGCGTGCACAGTGCCCGAGCACCCTCAACACGACTCAATTCGAGCCCTCGGCCGCTGAAATACGAGGCACGATACATCATGGCCGAGGCATTGCGAGACCTGCTGGCCCCTCAGCAACAGACAGACGCCCCCGCCCTCGCCTACCTCGCCCACCTCGCAGAGCAGCAGTCGGACGTCCTACAATCATCCGAGCCTCAGCTTCTCTCTCAAGCCTCCCACTCCCTGCTGCTCGCCGTCCAGGCCCTCTCCAAGCGATCGCACAAACCCGTCGTCGAGTCGGCCGCGAGCCATGCCTCTCTACGCCAGACGCTGCCTATCCTCGCCCAGAGAGCCGCGGATCTAACCCAGGCCGTCCCCCGGCTGGACTCACACGCTGAGCACTTCTCGTCCGCCTTTGGCAAGGCCAGCGAGAATAAGCTGCTTGCCCGGAGGAAAGAAGCCTTGCTCCTGCTACGCAACTCTGAGCGCCTGGTCGACGTAATGGAAATGCCCCTTCTACTCACCTCGGCCGTCTCTACAGCCCCAGTCAACTACTCGTCGACCCTCGAATTATACGCTCATGTCCGCCGCCTGGCATCTCTCTATCCCAATTCCCCGGTAGTCTCCTCCGTTTTAGTAGAGGCAGATGATGCTATTCGCCAAATGGCCGCAGATCTCGTTGGCACTCTGAAAATCCCAAATCTGAAGCTGGCCGCCGCCGTTCGCACCATGGGTTGGCTAAAGCGCATCGTCCCAGACTTGGTCTCTGGCGCAACCGCCGATGATTCACTTCCAGCCGTCTTCTTGGTCTGTCGCCTTGCCACCCTTCTAACAACACTTGAGGCGTTGGAGCCACTTAGAGAGCTAGCCGATGAAGAGCGAAGACGACAAGACAAGGCAGCCAACTCATGGTCTGGCGGCCAGCAGACGGAACGCTATCTTAAAAGGTTCATTGAAATCTTCCGTGAGCACAGCTTCAACATTGTGTCCGTGTTCAAGAGCATCAACACCAGCCTTGCGTTACAGTCGGATGACGACGAGGACCCTTTAAGCCCCCTACCCTCGCCCATGGGAAGCTTCCCCCTGCACCTGGTCGAGATGCTCCTTGAGACTCTCCGCATCTACTTGCCAACGGTCAAGGACCAGGCGTCAAGGGAGAGTATACTGACCCAGGTGCTGTACTGTGCTGGCAGCCTGGGACGACTTGGCGCCGACTTTGGAATGCTGCTGGCCACGACTGGCGTCGGGGAGTGGGTTGAGCTGGTCAAGCGTCATCGCCTCCTTGCTGGCCGGCTCGAATCCGTCATTGGCGACTACCGGGGTAGCCACAAAACCCAACCAGTCGGCGCCAACTAGGTAATAAGATAGGCAGATGGCGGAGGCGCGAAATGCAATTATGCGCCAAAGCGAAGCGACATCCGACTACCGGGGTGTTCAACCTGGGCTGGCCTGATTTCGTCCAGTCACGTCACACATCCGCATCTCTGAATATGTGGCCGACATCTGCTTCCAGTCATGGGCGTCAATATTGCTACCCCCCCAGCACGACAGAATGAGGTCGCGACAATCACGCCGGTGATTTCACAACGCCCCTCGCGGCAGGCTAACTCAGGTATGTTTACCGATACTCCCGGTGTAACTCCCGGCTCAACGCCCTCCCTTCTAACACAGCTCCGCAGCTCATCACTTCATCTCCGGCCTCGGCTCTGGGGTTTCCTCAGCGGTTATCTTGCAACCCCTTGACCTGCTGAAAACGCGGGTTCAACAATCAGGCAACTCATCTCTCACGGCTACCTTGGGCGAACTGAGACAATCGTCCAGTCTGGTCCAGGCCTTGTGGAGAGGCACTGTACCCTCTGCTCTGCGTACCGGCTTCGGTTCAGCCCTCTATTTCACATCTCTCAATGCGATTCGCCAACATGCTCAGCGCACCGGAATTTTAGGCCGGCGACTCCAGACCCAGAATGGCTCCTCGGCGTTGCCTTCATTAAGCAACTCGGCCAATCTGGTTTCTGGAGCTGTAGCCAGGACTTTTGCTGGCTTCGTACTTATGCCTCTCACCGTCATCAAGGTGCGGTTTGAGTCAAGTCTCTATTCCTACCCGTCTATGTTGACCGCGGCTGCCGATATCCGCAGAGCAAACGGCTGGCGTGGATTTTTCTCCGGGTTCGGTGCTACGGCTTTACGAGATGCCCCGTACGCCGGCATGTATGTTCTCTTCTACGAAATGCTCAAGACTCGACTTGGATCTCTAGCCACACAACCTACTTCTACTGGAAACACCCCGGGGAAAATGCAGGCTACATTGGCCAGTTCCGTCAATTTCACATCAGCCATGCTCGCTGGCGGTGCCTGCTCAGTGGTTTCCAATCCTTTCGATGCAGTCAAAACTCGTATTCAACTGCAACCCCAACTCTACCGCAACATCTGGCATGCCTGGTACAAAATGGTGACGCAAGAGGGCGTTCGCTCACTCTGGGATGGATTGGCACTACGAATGAGCCGAAAGGCGCTCAGCTCAGCGCTCGCATGGACAGTTTACGAGGAGCTCATTCGCCGAGCTGGGACAATGTAAAATATAAAGAACATGTACAATAGATGTAACAACTCGTCTCATAAACAAATACGCATGATCAAATTTCAGCGCTTAGCAAATCCAACAGACTCCCAACCTTGCCCAATCGTCAATTCGTGCACACTCCAGTCGAATCTATGCCTGACGAGCGCCGGCTAGATACATCAGAAGTGAAGGGGACTTGCTCCTCTTGCGATCATGCTTCTTGCGCACCCACTCGAACTCCGGTTCAAGGTTGGGGTGCTTCTTCTCCTCGATCAATAGCGTCTTGCCACGCTTCTCACGAACCTCACGAATGTACTTGGTATGCTTCCACAACTGGTCCTGCTCCCACTCAGGAACCCAACGCTTGATCAAGACGTAGTCAGGATCCTAACGACAGTGTTAGCTCTGCAATATAGGATGATACCAGTAGTCGGGGGTAGAAGGGGAGTCCCATACCGCATCAAAGTCAAAGTCAACCTGATAAGACCGCAGAGTCTCGATTGAGAGATGTTTGCGAGCCATGCGAGTGTACGTGGGCCGAGCTGGAGCTATAGACCCGTGCTGGGCCACGGGAACCACCTGGGCGGGGGGAACATAGGGAGCCATTTGGCCGTAGTGTCCTGGGTGCCCATATTGGCCGGTGTTGCCAGAGGGCCCATATTGGCCACTACCAGAGGGCCCATATTGGCCGGTGTTGCCAGAGTGCCCATATTGACCAGTATGGGCGACATGGCCAATATGGCTGATTGGAACCTGTGTCGGTTCAGGTGCTGTTGTTTCCTTCTTCACCTTTTCCTTCTTGAGGATGGCCGCGACGGCCTTATCATCGAGTCCGGATCGTCTCAGGTCTTCCTCAAGACGGCGCTGGTATTCTCGGTCTGTGGCCTCCTTCTCCTCTTTCTCCTTGAGAATGCGATCCCTCTCTGCTTGCTTGTAGCGCTCGACTGCCTCCTTGGCCTCCTTCTCCTTTGCTTCCTCCTCTTTCTTCGCTTTGAGGATGCGATCCCTCTCGGCCTGTTTGTATTGTTCCACAGCATCCTTGGCCTCCTTTTCACGTCGATCCTTCTCCTCGTTGGCCTCATCCTCTTCTCTGAGTCGCTTCAACTCCATCTCCTTCTTGAGACGCTTCTCTTCCTCGGTGCGGGCCTCACGGCCCTTGATGTCGTCCAGTTCACGCTTAGCACGTTGCAGCTCTGCTTCTTCTTGGTACTCCTTAATGAGACGACGCTCGTCTTTCTCACGAGCGTTGGAAAGTCTCAAGCCTTCAAGATCTTTGCGAGCCTGTTCGGCCTCCCAATCTTCGCGAGTCATGTGTGACGACGATTGAGAGCGAGAGCGGGACCACGACCGGGATCGGTGCCGGTAACGAGAAGAACTTGCCAGTTGCATGCGACGATCGTCATCCTCATCAGAAGAGTGCTCATTGTAGATTCGGTTGTTGATTATGACGGGGGCCGGTGGTGGGGGACTGCTCGTGCGACGATCGCGAGATCGGGAGCGTTCGCGGGAGCGAGACCTTGCCACCGTTACGAGATGCTCCGGGTCTAGATAGCTAGGACCAGGGGCGGTGTCGTAATAGCTCTGTGGCCGAGAAGGTCTCTGGACATACCGAACAGGTCGCGGAGACGGCCCACGGTGACGGACATGGATGTCGAGATCATCCTCGTCGTCGTAGTAGGAGCGGCTCATCTTAGTAGCGTGTAGATGGCAGCGCAGCCGTTAAGCCGGCGAGAGTGCCGGGTTTGGGACTGGGAAGATGGTAGGTGATCAATAGGGTGAAATAGCGCGAGAGCGGTCACACGAGAAAATAAGAGGAGGAAAAAGAAGAAGAGGGTGAGGGTGCGAGAGCGCCAAAGATGAAGGAATCGCTCTCTGGGGGGGGGGGGGTTGCCTTCGGACTTATGGTAGGGCTGGAACAGGGAGGGGCGGGGCTGAGACCAGGTGGGGGCCAAAAGAGGCGGAGACAAAAGAGGGAGCTTGCAGTAGACCAGGCACTACAGTCTCTGGTACACGTTGTACATGGCTGATCGAGGTACTTAGTGGGCAGACGAGCATCATGGGACTGTACGCCGGGTTCCACTGTCGTGAGAGCGCGGCCGAGGTATCCCAACAGGTCACAGCAAGGGTGGACGCAGCAAGAGGATGTCAGGTCCTCTACTGAGGAGTTCTGCTATGTAGATACGTATCTAAGGTACCAGAACTCCCACAATCCCGACGACAATTGGGGGCGGACCCGCCTGGTTGGACAAGCCGCTGCACAGCCAAACCAGCCAAGCAGGCCAGGGTCGTGGCGGTGCGGTACGATGATAGGGCTGGCCGCGCTGGAGGCGCCAACCTGTGCACCTGCAGGCGGCACCTGAAACTCTCTGAGACTACAGCGGCTCGACGACGGCTCGGACGACTGGGAGGACGACTGGGAGGGAGCCGAGAACCCGGGAGTCTGGAAGCCAAGAGGCGGCGCACTGGCGTTGGGCGCTTAGGCTACTTGGTCCGCAGCATCTGCTCAATGTGGTCGCG
This sequence comes from Ilyonectria robusta, assembly GCF_021365365.1. Taxonomy (NCBI): domain Eukaryota; kingdom Fungi; phylum Ascomycota; class Sordariomycetes; order Hypocreales; family Nectriaceae; genus Ilyonectria; species Ilyonectria robusta. The sequence goes on along the minus strand of NW_025764436.1, from coordinate 3,070 downwards.
GCTGTTCTTGTGTGTCGTCTCCAAGTACAATAGCCGCTGGCCCAGCTTGTCCACCTCTGTCTCGAGGGTCTGGGTCTGACCGTCCAGCTTCTGCCGCAAGGAATCTACAGGCAACGAGACGAACCTGCAAATGGCGCGCGCAGCAGCCTTGATGTTAGACAACGAGAGGGCTGTTGGTTGAACGTTGGTAGGTGGAATGGGGGAGGGGGTTGAGGAGGCACCCAAGTAGACTCAATAAGGTGGGGAAGAGGAATGAGGGGCAATGATGGACGGATGAATCAGGATCTCACAAAGTGTTTTGAGAAGGACCAGGGGGATTACGACGACGACAATGACGACGACGACAAGCGGGATGGAACCAACGAAATGTGGGAAGGGGGAAAACATTGAGTCCACGTACATCTTGCCTACGCCCTCATACACGACGGCATCTTCGGGCAGGCCTGCCATCTCGCTGAGGGTAAGTCGCACCAGGCGCTGCTCCCGTTGCTTGGCCGTCATCTGGGTGCGGGCCAGACCAATCTGCTGTTGGGCTGCAACGGCCTGGCTCTCAATCTCGTGCACCAACTACTCTCTGGAGTCAGCGAATGCCGCCCTCAGAGGGTTGTGTTTTGTCGTTGCATGGCAAGGCGGGCGCCGACGCGGGCACTGGGTGCCTCGGAAAAGATATCTCAGGCATCTCAAGAAATCTCAAGATATCTCAGGCGTGAAGCAAGCAGCTGCACCACCCAAAAGCGGCATATGACCGAAATTCTCGATATCTTACCTTCTGCAAAGCCTCGTTAGGAATCGCCATGGCGATGGAACAACAGTGGGATGGTGGAAAAGCTGTTGGTTGTCTGGTTTTGTAGCTCGTTGCAGACGCTCGCTGGTGCCCGTGTGGCGGGTGTTCTCACAAGCTTGCCCCGTTTTCCGCATGAATCAATACTTGAATTACCACGTACCTTCAGTAGGTACCTAATGTACAATATGTATATATCCCTAGCTGCATAACCTGAGCTCGTCCGTGCTACGCCCGTAAGTACTGTACATCTCGCCGGCCTTGCAAGGGTTCCTGGTCTCCACCCACCTCCGAAACCATCATTCATCTCGCTCCCATTGACTTAACCGCCCAAAACGGCAACTCAGTCCATCCGGTCGGTCGAAAATCTCAATTCACACTCTTTCCTGGTAAATCAACCAGCTAGGACACGGTTTGCGGGGTCCTCCCTCACTGCGCCAAGCGATCCCGACGGCGGTCGTCCCCAATCGCCCTGCTGCCTTCACATGCCTTGTCCAACGCATTGCGTCGCCCGGCCGCTGATTGCCGAAAGATGCCTGTCAACTTCGATAAGCACGCACCCAACAAGTTTAGCCTGGACTGGTTCGTATGGCCCGAGTAAGGGGAGCAGGAGCAGGAGAGGAGCCTGCTTTCACGTGCAACTCACTTCCGGCTCTTCCGGGTTGCACCACTCAATCCGGTCATTGTTGTTTCGCGCTCTGCTGCTTGGCCCGTCGAACTTCGGGGATTGAGGTAAACAAGCGCGGCCAATGCAGCACATACTCGTCGTCGTGTGCAGTCAGGCAACGGCGAAGCCAAATACCCCAAGTGATGTAGTAGTACGCTACCGCGGCGAAAGAAAAGAAGCCTCACGTTAGCCCGTTGTCATCCAAGTCGCAGTGGATCAATGTCGTGTTACCTCCTGTGCGCCACGTTAGCCAGTGCTCGCCCAGACACGTTTCACCTCACGCGAAAACATACCGAGACCGGTCATCAGATGCCACCATGCATGGCCCTCGAGCAACACTGCCCATGGAAGACCAATAGTGCGCCGCCATCCCGTCACTTGTGGGCAGAACTCATTGTCCAGCGTCCAAAGTAGATATCCGCCTAAGAAGACCAGGAGTCCTTCAACCTTCCGTCAACCTCTACTAACTCGATCAATGTGGTGGGAGGATACTCTCGACTCACCAGTGATAACCATAGTCCACATTGTCTTGAGCAGCTCGCCCGAATTTTTTGTACCCTCAGCCTCCAGTGCCGGCCGCAGCTGCGATTCCATAACCCACATGCTCCGGAATACAACGAGGGCCGTGAGAAGACCATAGGCGGCCTGATGGAAGTCTGGATCTTTAGTGATGTGGTAGTACAACTATATCCGTCATCAGCACCCCTCTAATGCATCAGTTTATGTGCGACCAACCGTGATGAATCCGGCCAGGCCAAGAAGGCTAACTCCCAGTAGGATCGAGAACGCCCTGGATCTCGAAAAGGAGAAGCTCGCATACATCATGAGGCAAGTAGTGTAAATCATGGAAAGCTCATCGACAAGCTGCATCGGATCTGTCGTTCCAGGTGAGTTCAAATGACCCAGTTCATCGGCATATCGTGTGTCAGGATTGGCTTACATTTGAGGGTGGCGTGGAAGGACATGGACCCCAATCCCACCACAATGTACCCGGCGTAGGCAACCATGAAAATACTCGGGTGGGAATACTTGATGCAATTGTGAATTCCTTTCGCCCCGAGCCATAGGAACAACCCATTCGTCAATGTCTAAAAATACAGTTAGTATCCATCGCCAAGTCGAAGAACACCAAGAACCTCACATTACAGAGCTCGGCGCAGTAGAAGGAGAGCACGTAGTCCTGCGAAGGTTAGTTTTATTAAATTGTTCCGAAAAAAAAATCAACAGGGGCCGCATGTCACCTCTTCGCAAAAATTGAGAGTCGATGTTTGTTCTCCCCAAAAGCCAGAGGCTTGGTCTGGATAAGGAGCCCGGAAGGCTTGGAGAAAATCGAGTGTCGCCATTGAGAAAGGTACAGGGCGAAGCGACTTGTTGATGTTTCACTTGGGAATAAGTGTACTAGTGGCTGATAAATGTTAGGTACATATCGAAACATTGCTCTGTTAGGAGAATAGGGGTACATTGTATGGTTTATAGTAATTTATGTAGTAACTGAAATTGTGTTTAATTAACTGTTTAATTAACCGCTGAGCCAAAAGTAAAGCATGTACCAGATATTACTATAGCCAGGGTGAATTAGGTCTATAATCCAACACACCTCCCCAGCTTAAAGGTATCTATAC